>NC_069362.1:74540000-75790000 GCF_021730395.1 Mercenaria mercenaria
AAAGTTATACAATTCTCTGAATCATCATAGACAAAAATTAAAAAACAGTGTGTAGACAAAACTTAAAATTTAGATAAAAGAAACAGTAACACATGACATAATTTGAAATGCAAATGACAGAAATTTAATTTTAACACATATTAACATCAATACATTGTATCTAACTTAATATCCATATGGTTCAGTGTCAAAATCTGCTATTTTTCTACGTTTTGTGTACACCTCTTGATATTTTTTGTTTTCTTCACGATTGACTATTTTCCTTTTTCTCTTATCTCTACAAATTTTATGCGGATTTGTTACTGTAATGCTCGGACAACCTTTCGGATCGGTAACAATGTGTTTTACACTTTCAAAATTGATCAACTGACTATTTTTATAATTCAAAGTAAAACCCCTAACCTTACACGTCTCTTTATTTTTATTGGTTTTGTAAGCGTAATTTTTAGGACCACCAGACACAAACTCTACAATGTACTCCCCACCGTCAAGCTCATCCGTAAGCTCCCCCAAGTAATCACCTAATGGAGGATCATACTGTCCTGGGCGACTTACATATATCACACTGTCTGTATCATAATACAGAACCCTCCTATTGAGCTTTTCCAGTACACTGTAAAGTTTAAGTCTGGCCCAACAAGTTGTAAAAGTAGCTAAATAGATGTTTGTTTTATTATCTTCGGGTTGACAGTCTTGTTTGAATTGCCATTCTACTTGTAACATGTCATTGGAAAGGATATGAAAATTGAGTGGTTGTTTCGTAGGATCAGAAAACAGTTGGAAGAAAAGGTTTGCCTGCGTTTCGTGAAAGAACTCTGTCTGACGCATATTGAGACGTTGACCAAACTTACCCCAAAAGCTATTGAGACATAGTTTAGCCAGCGCTCTCAAACCCGGATTCTTCCTAATGTTTGACCGATCCAATGACACACCCTCTTTCTCCATATATTGAGTTATGTAATTCTTCATGTCTTGTTCATTTTGTATCCAGTCAGGGGAGCCGCTTGCCTCTTGCTTAAACTTTAAAAATGTGTTGATGTAATTGGCAAACAGTCCCCCTTCACTGGTTTTAGGGTCATATTGAGTGGTTTCCTCCCAGTGGTATACTTCATATACTTTCATAATGGTATAACCTAATCTTAAAGCGGTCTGGATCTCTGGAGTACACCACGTGCCAGTTAACGCTCTATCATCATCCGGGCAATCACAGGGGTTTTGGTTTTCAGTATCTGCGCAGGTCCTACATAAAGGGAATTTCAGCTTGCCATTTGACCTATAAGGAAGGACGGGATGGTATAGACCTCTTGGTGGTACTATTTTTACTTTGGCAATACCAAAGTACTCCTTTAAGTCATTAAAATCTTTTGTTATTATGACGGGGTGACCTACAGGATACTGGCAATACTTGTTGACCCAAGGATACAAACTAGTGAAATCCACATATTTGACTTGCTCGCTTTCATCAACTTGGTAGAAGAGTTTACTGGCATTGGTGCGTCCCCCGAAGAAACCTTCCCTAGGGTCTAATCTGTCTGTTAAATCTAAATTATCAATGAAACGCTTCATCTCAGAATTTTGATTCTTTTGTTTTCTGAATTCGTGGTCCCAAATACAAACATATTTCATTCCTAATTGTTCTATGTAAGCTTTCTTTTTTAATGTCAACGCTAATAGTTCGTCTAAAGATTGATTGGTGAGTGGATGACACGTATTTTCGCGATTATCAGTGAAACAATCTCGGCATCCATGGAAGATGCACCCCATATACTCATACGCTGTGTTTGTTTCTTCACAATACCCATCTAATTTATATCGTGTACCTGGTAAAGATTTTTCGCCAATATTTAATGCGTGTTGAATTTTTGATATTTTAAGTATGTGCCAACTATTCTAACCATTCTATAGAGACCTTACTATATTGATCATTGTAACCACCAGGAGGAATTTTTGCTATCATTGTACGTACAAATTTTTTCTCTCTCACTTCCTTTCCGGTCAGTTCGGTTTCGTGGATCCATTCATTTTCGTGTAATACATACAGCTTTCCATCTACTAATTTTGCGGGTACCCAATCAGTTTCGTCCTCTAATTTTACTTTCCATTCTTCTTCTAAAAATTTGGTTCTAAATACATTCATGCAGACGGAAGCTATAGTCACGGAATCGAATGGATCTACGGCCCGTACTAACTTTTCTTCTTCCTGCCCTTTCTCATTTATTTCAAACTCTCTTTCACCCGTAGCATTCATCAATAATTCTCTAAATTTTAAACACGCTTGTCTCAAAATATCAACATCACTTCTACAATATTCTAACATTTCTTTTCTAAAATCAAACACATCATTCTTTTCTCACTCAACCATGCTAACAAATCAGATCTCTCTTTCTCACTCATAAAATCATGTCCGTAAAATTTAGCCTCAGGGTAGGGTCCTATATAATTTTGGTTTTCTTTTGTATTAAAATAATGAGGGAACCACCCCTTTTTCAATTCATCTAATCCAAAGGCTTTCGGTAATGCAGATAATTTCATGGGTAAAAAATTGAGACTGTCAATCACTTTAATATGCAAATCTTGCTCCAACGTCATATACATAATTTTGGATCCGCTATAAATGATTTTATCGGGTCTAAGGGATTGGTCTATAAGGTATTCTAAAAGGAAATAACCGTCGTAGCCTTTCATATTGTGGGCAACAACTTTAAAGTATTTATGTTGATCAGAAAACAACCATTCGCCAAATTTTTCCGCGGTATCCATTCCTTCAAACGTGACTTCTCTAAACCCACAAGTTCCGGGGCATGGCCCCTCATCTTCGTTAGCAGGCAACTCAGAGTTGTCACATTCCTCGCAACGGGTACCGCATTTTTTACATATAGACTCAGGCGTTAAGTCTTTATTAATGCATTCTGGACACACCGTATGGGCCACTACAAAATTGGGACGATGCGTGGTTTTACCACACCATGACGTTTTACAATTTTGACATTTGGAGCAAGATTTACATACCTGTTGCGATTGGCAGTCTTTACAATCAATTTTCCTATTAGGTACATATCCATTTTCACACACTGATGTTTCATCCTGACTACACTCGAAATCAAAAAATATAAACTTTGGAATGTGATCTTCTTTCGCCGGGGTGGCTCTTAAATAACACAGATGTCCCTCCAATACATATTCGTTACATGAACTACACATATACTCTCCGCACTGGTGTTCTTCTTTCTTGCGGAAATCTAGTCTTAAAACTTTATAGCATAAGAGGCACTTCCACCATTTGTCGCACTGCGAGGTTCCGCTGGGTTTTCCTTTATTTTTTCCTTTCTTATGTATGGGTATTTGTTTATGTTTTTGAAAGCATTCTTCTGATCTACAGTCCATGTTACATTCTTTACATTTCACTGGCGTCTCTGTTTTAGGGCATGCGTCACGTTTGCATATGATACAATGTGTTTCGCACTGGTGTCTTTCTTTGTTGTTGTAATGTTTAAGACATTTTTCGCAAAAATATCTGGCGCTGAAGAAGCCCGTTATACTGGTAATGGCATGGAAGTGATTGTCGTCCACTAAGTATATGTAGATACAGGGGCGTTCGTCTGAACTGGGACTGGTAATGAATTTGTTGCCCAGCATGGCGCTAACCACTATGACGCGTACTCCCAAGACTTCTTCAAACGCCGTTACATCTTCTAAACTTGCCGGTCTATCCAAAGGTACTTGAGCTAACTGGCATATTGCAGCCGCCAACTGTCGTTGTTCGTCTCTTTTCTTTGCCCTTAATTGTTTATAATAACTTTCTGGTACTTTCTGATTTTCTAGTATGAGTTGTAAATTACTCTTCTTTTGTCTGTTTTTGGTTAATTCTTTCCATTCATCTTGCGTACATCTTTTTAATTTGGCCCAGCTGACTCCAATTGCTCTGGCCATACACATCTGATCGTCATTTTCAATGGTGACTAGAGATGTTTTCAACTGTAACGAATTGTTTTTTCCTTTGAGTTTAGTGATTCTTCGTCTAGCTCCTCCTTTGGGTAAATCAATGGATCCTACTGAAATATCAAAACTTTCGTCGATGGATAAGTCTTTGTTGCTATTCAGCACTTTCTCAATAGTTCCCATCACTTTATCAGCATTCAGTTCGTCCCAGGGCTGTAGGGGAACGACAATCGGATCGTGTAATCCTTGATGATGTATAACAACACGCCCTAAATCGTTCCCTGCCAAATCGCCCCGGGCTTCCTCTAACACTTCGTCAAACATTTGATGAAGACCTTGCCTCACATCTTCTAGTCTTTCTCCGCTATACTGTTCATTGATCTTGACTTGATACGTACGATCGACTGCAGCACTTTTCGCATACGTTCTCTCCTTTTTCTTTCGTATGGTATACTGGAGTCCCTTAGGGTCGGGTCTATGAGACGGACCCGGCTGGGGCTCTTCTCCGCCACCTATCTGTAACCCTGGTGATGTAGGGTGCCACTCCCCATCTTGAATACAAGCAGCCGCCGTTTCTTCCATCTCGTCATCAAATAGTAACGCTTTAATACACTCTTCAACTTCTCCCTGCTCTCTTACGTATTCCAGGGTCAACTCCATACCGTTTGTGTTCTGATCAGTTGGCTCTCCAAAATGTTGAAGTATGTTATTCGGCTCTTCCTCGACAAAGTCATTACTATATTGTGGGTTCCTCAATTGAAACAAACGGAACCGCACCCCCGGGGAATCCTGTATCCCCCACGTCATCGCAAAATTCATCAGCTCATCTGCGTCGGTGAAAGTATTCACCATCATCTCAAACGTTGCTGCTATATTTTCCATGTTGCTGGTATGAATTCTAAAGTTAGAATGATTTAATTGACTCGAGCGCGTTCTTATATACTCGCCACAAAGCCTCGATTTCAAAACGAGGCTTGTATTTTTAGTGAGAACGTCATTTATCTTAATTCTGATTGGTCAGTTAAAAATAGTAATACTGGTTTAAACTAGTCAAACTTGAACCGTCAAAGAATAGACAAGTTGAAAAGAGTACCTTTGTTAGAGGATTAAATCTTTATGTCAATACTTCTATTGATAAAATCAATATCCATTATACTGCGTCCGGCCTTAAATCAACATAAGCCAGACATTGTGGCGACTTTAAAGGGATTAAATTTGACAGTTGAATAGGCTATTGTTAACGCATCCGCTCTTAAATAAATACACGCCAGACATTGTGGCGACTTTAAAGGGATTAACTTTGACATGTTTACTTTTTATTGTCCGTCTATCCGGTCTTAAATCAACACACGCTAGACATTCTGACCATGATCACGTTTGATGCACTCATGACCTTATCTAAATATAGCTTATGAAGTCATTGTAAAAATAGATCCGAGCATGCGCATTTAGTACTATTACGCTTATGATTAGAGTCATTTTGTCAGTGGACGCCAAGGAGGAAACATCGTCGACAAAAATGTAATACTTTATTTTCAGTTAACGTTACTTCTAACGTAGCTATCTTAAATAAAGCTTAATGGTTTTAATTAAAAATATAATGAATATTTTGCTTTAAATTATCATTAATAAGTTATTTGATTACCATACAATGTATATTACGTTATAGATAAATCTATATGTTTATTAATTAAACATTATTAATATATAGTTTTTGTTTTCATAATATCTCCCCGTCTAGGGCTGAGCACCTGACCCTCAATGTGCGCGAACACGCCCTAGATAGGTATATAAGTCAGCTCTATATACTTCTGGGAGATATAAATAACAGAGTGAGGTCATTCTTAAAATAGGAAGATGATGTCATTCTAAAAATAAAATTCAAAATGGCCGCTGCGCATGACGTCATTCACGCATGCGCACTCTTGATGCCAAAGAGGCCCCTATACTACTATCACAAATGTTAGCACTGCAAATGCATGGCCAAAGAATGAACAATAAATCACCATTTTAGCGTATACATGCTATAACTGTTACTTAATTAGTAATCCCGTGTTACTTTTATTATCTTTTAATAATCTAAAAACCATATAAGGGGGGGGGGGTAATAAACGGTAATAATGGGGGATGACTGCGGGCATTTTACATTTTCATTACACTGTACATAATTAACATGTTTCGTTGAAAGATGGGAGACATTTAATTGCAGCAATGAAATAAGAATCCATAAAATGATAATAAATTTGTTTTATTCTTTATCTAATTAAACATTATGCTTTGTGCTGGTTACTTCAAGTTTGATATGCTTCTTATTCAAACAACACTTGAAAATCATTGAGTTGGAGAAATATAGTGATAGTTTTCTGATATCTAAAACGTTTCTTTCTTTCTTTTTTGTTGTCGTACTATATGGTGGTCAGTACCTATTATACCGCCGCTTATCATGTTATAGAAATAATGGTTGAAGGAACGAATATATCTGTCGGCATATAAATACAAAATACATACACATATATATATATATATATATATATATATATATATATATATATATATATATATATATATATATATATATATATATATATATATATATAGTTTTTAATCAGAGTTCACTTTAATGAAACATGAACAAGAAAGCGTGTTTTTAACCAACAGTATTAAAAATAAATGATGAAACATAATTAATTGTGTGCAATAACTAGAACGTGATAAACCTTCATTTTTTACGCGGACAGTTTTTAACAATCACAAACAGAAAAAAGAAGAGTTATTCAAGTTTAGTTTTGATAGCATACGATAATGCAAGTTAAACAGATAAGACAAAAGGGGTAGGTAGATAACGTGTTTTAAACAAGCATAAAGCAGAAGAAATATTAAAATTTAGTTATTTTAATGGTAGCAAAAAATTAACGTGGCTTCAGTAAGTCGATCCAATAATAAAATTATTCTAAAGTAAACATGTAAAAACAATGAATTAATATGCTTTGACATTGAATTAAGTAAACACAACAATGCTAATCGCAAATAAATATGCAATTATAGCTCTTTCTGCCAGTAAACTTGTGCCATTAATTAGATACCGCTTAAGGCAATTTCAATATCGACTTTATTGAGATTTTATAGTTTATTCATGTCTCATTCATTTACAAACATAGAAATTTACATAAAGCATAAAACAATTGTAAATGACCGTTCTAACTAGAACTACAAGAGACAATATACATACTCAAATTAAAAACATACCATTTAACTTACAAATTCATATTAAGAATTAGAATATAAAATCATGTGTACTATATTCAATATCAGTTATGAATAAAAATATCTGGTATGTTGACAGTGACCGAGTGAGTACATAAATACATGTACGGATGTTGAGTGAATACATAAAACATGTACGGATGTTGAGTAAGAGACCGCGTGATTACATAAATGTATATATTTATGTGTTTATTTAAGTCTCATCAGTGTACATCATTTAAAAACACACAGGTATGTACATTTAAAATAAATGTTTAACATATATATGCACACTGCCACTCTGCATAGAGTTACAAGAGATTATATTAGCGTAACATAACTATTCAGACATATGACTAACACTATAAACTGGGTACTTTCCAAGGTAAGACCATTCCCATGTATAATAAAATGTATACTACATGGCAAATTAAATGAATGATAGACTGCCTAACTACACTTACATACAACAAATTAGATGGTATATCCATATACTTTTATAGTATTAGAGAGACAATCGAATCTATTAACATGTATCAAAGATTTAAATTATCCACATCATGGCAATAATATTACCACCCAAAAAACCCAGTCTACAGCAATTTGATTACAATTTGCGCTGCTATACTTATTCAAATATATATTTAAGAATTTGGGGAATTCTGTTACTCATGACAACAACAACATATGGAGTTGTCTAAAAACTTGCAAAAACTGATTTGTCCAAGAAACTGAGATTGTCTGTCACAGGTGCACAAAAAGTACCCCAGTAAGACATGTTGTAAAATACTAAGTATCATTTCTGATTAGATCAGAAGTGAACAGAGTAACACATTTCTCCTAATATCTAGTAAAAAGATTTTCACTGTGTAAAACAGTTACATACAGTTGTACAGTAATTAAAAGCAACAACTGACTTTATAAAATATTATCACATTGAGCTCTATTGATGGATCTCAAAAAGGCTTGAAACTTGTTAAGATACATCAAGTTAAGTCGTAACATATTTTTAAAATAAATATAACAAACTATTTCCAACTTTTAATATTTCAAAACAGGTTTTGGCTAATATCCTTGTTTCTTCTGGCTGGTTAAACAAGTATTTAAGATTTTCAGACTCACTTAAGCTACTAAAATCTCCTGGATATAACTCATTCACCTTGCAATTAGCTGTTGTCTTTCAAGCCTGTAGACAGGACAGTCAAGCAATACATGCTTTTCATTTTCAACTGTACCAGCACAGAATGGACAGACCCGCTCATGTTCTGGTGTATTAGTATAACGCCCTGTTTCTATCCTCAACGGGGTACGCCACACCTAAATTTAGCTAAAGATGATCTGTAAGCAAATGGCGTAGTAATTTTACAATAATGTTCTGTTTCATAAGAATTCTTAAAAGCTTGTACGTTCTAAGCTTTCTCATGGTTTGATTAATATCAGTATTCCATTTAACAATATGTTCATGAATAAACACCTATGAATTTGCTATATGAAAATGGGAAATCTAAGTAAGCATGTAAACTAAGTGATTTTAATTTCTCTTGCACTGTAAATGACCATAGGTAATAACTGGGACTACACATGAATAATATAACTTTGTATAAACACTATAGGGCAAGCCACCACTATTTTTGAAGCGAGCAATGAGAAGCCCAAGGGCACGACCAGCACTCTGAGCAACCACTTTTGCTCTTACATTGTAGTCAAGATGCTCAGTGAGTGTAATACCAAGGTATACATATCTACTGAGATACTCAATATCATAATCACCACCTTTAAATACGAGAATTGGACCTCGATGCACAGCTTTACTTTTACTAACATCAACAAACATGCTATTACTTGTACAACAATCATTGAGAATTGACAACATGAGCTGAAGATTAGAACAATATCATCAGCGCACAGTAAAATACAGATATGTTCATTACCGATATCAATACCTTTTCTAGTATTCTTTAACAAAACTGCTAAATCATTGATGTTTAAATTAAACAGCACAGTTGATAATGAACAACCCTGACGGAGACCAGTGTTTACAGAGGTTGTTGGCAAGTGTTAAGACTAAAATGTCTTCAAGACATTTAGGAGCTAAGAAACAAAAACTATTGTCACTTAAATTTCATTAGTGACCCTGACCTACAATCCTAAATCATGTACGCGACATATTGTCACATCATGGGGAACATTTATGTGCAGTACTAAGATAATCCATCAATGCACATAAAAGCTATGGAGCAGAAAAAAATTCACTTGACCTTCAATATTGCCCTTGACCTTGAGTGAGGAACATTTTTGGATGGTCTTCAGTCAAAGTGATTCAAACGGTTCCACTTGGTGCACGTAAGGACCATCACAAGGGCTGAAAATTTAAAAAAAAAAGACCTCACTAACCACTGGTCCCATTTTGAAAGAATTGTAGTAAATAGAGACCTACTTCCAATTTTGTTAAAACTATTCTGATTCCTAAATAGAGATGACTTCCTGGGCGCGTAGTCCTATTTTTCCATATTTATATAGTGGACCCCTTAAAATCTACTGGTCAGAAACTGCTTGCCCGAACACGAGTTTAAAATGTTCCTCGGATGAAATCTCCAATGATTTGTTCAAGATAATCAGTTTGTCAAAATAAATATATTCGCCAGATCAAAAATATAAAACATTTGTCCGCGCTTAATCATTTGTTTTCATTTATATCAATTTGTCAAAGGTTAATCGTCTCTATTCCCTACATTTCGTGGCCGCACACCAACGTAATTTAGATTTTTCTGATTTATTAAAGCAAATGCTGTCACACCATAAAACAAGAAACATTTTAAAACAACATCACTTCCTATCCACTAATCTGATTTTAAAGTTAATTCACAGGTATGTCCTACCAACAGCTTGCAAAGTTGCTTTGTTTGCTGAGAAAAAAAACAACATGGTAAATAGACAGCATGGTCACTTTATGAAATATCTGACTACGTTACCAATTCATATGCATCTCAGATCAAAACATTGATTTTGTTCTTTGCATGGATTCATGGAAAAACAAATACAACACAGCAAAACTTTAAAAATATGTCAGGACTGTATAATAGGAAAACAACTCTACCGGAAAAGAATAACAAATCATTAAAATGCGAACCCCGGTCCTCTGGATTGACAGTCAAGCGTGTTACCACTAGACCACCGGTCCACCCATATT
Source organism: Mercenaria mercenaria (assembly GCF_021730395.1). Taxonomy (NCBI): domain Eukaryota; kingdom Metazoa; phylum Mollusca; class Bivalvia; order Venerida; family Veneridae; genus Mercenaria; species Mercenaria mercenaria. The sequence continues at coordinate 74,550,373 of NC_069362.1, forward strand.
CACAAAAATGTCCCAAAATAATTTGTAAAATAAAAGTTACAATCTCTACATATCGCCACATTGTATGTTATTACAACTGAAAAATTATAGTCAACGTCACAATAAATCTATTTAGTCAGTTAAGAAATCGTTTTCATAATGGTCATGTAATAGCTCCAAGGTATTTCGTATTAGCACAAGGCCTCAATGACCTATTTCCAAGCCATTGTGAAAATGTGTATTTTAAGTAATTTACATGTTCCTTTTTAAATATCTAAATTGAAATACAGGCTAATAAAACAGTTTTTGCCATGACAAAACAACACTCATTAATATTAAGGTGGTGCTGTTAAAACTGTGCGTATTTTACAAATCTAAATATATGTCTTCAGATCATCTATGTATCAGAATGACAATACGCACAGGCATTATTTGTAAGCATGTAATAAACTGTTAAAAACATTCCCAACTAGAGAGCATTGTACAGTGAAGCGCTTTTAAACGCAACACTTAGATATGTTTAGGTTAAAAGTGTTTGGTTTCTACATACGTTGCATAATTGACTTAGTGTTTAATATTACGAAAATGTGCCTGTTGGCATACCTGTTTGCTATATAAGACACAAACTACGAAAAATGAAACGTTTAAAAGATCTGTGTATTTTATCAAAATGATTTTAGTCCATTCATTGTCTAGGCCGATACTGTCATTTAACATTGAGTTTCAGGTATTTATACGAGAATACACAGACGAGTGTTTATTCTTATATTGATTTCTGCAGAAACTATTCATTCACAACTTACATACATGTGATGTAATCAATTTAAGAATCCTCATGTAATCAAGTATTGCTTTTTATGGGCCATTATTGTAGGAAACAATAATTTGCTCCTTTGCACAATTTAGCAGTAATTCTAAATGGCTGTTTTACGTCATTATTGATCAGGAAATATGATACACATTTTATCTGATATCGGCGGAGTAACACAGTATTTAAAAAGGAAGTGTTTCATTGCGTCATAAATAACCTCTCTTTAAGTGCCACTGCGGCTTATCCATCTGATAGCTGTTGTTGCTAACTACTTTAATGTTCCTATTGATAAGGTTGTAATACAAACATGCGCAATGACTTTAATTAAGTTTATTTATCAATGATCAGAGATTGTTCTAATCATTAGAACAGGTATCAGTAATTATCTAATGCACTTTGCATGTAGACACATTTGCGTTACAGGAAAGTAGTAGTCTGTGTTCAGACCCCGTGTTTTATCACAGGAGATAACCCCTGAGGCTATTCAAATTTTGTATGATTATGTCCCTTCCCTTCTCAAAACATAGGTAGATACTCAGAGCCAAAACTGATGAAGTCAGAAATTTTTACAGAATTATTTTTTCTAAAAAATAAGATTATCTAGTTGGTAGCCAGACTAGGAAAATAGTAATATTATTTAATTTGCTATTCCTCTCAGAAATTAATTTCTTAAATCATTTCTTAATCATACACGTATGTAAAGTCATTGTCGGAGTCTTGCATGTATCTTGTGAAATACAGACAAAAGTTGTAATACTCAACTCAGTTCAACTCAGCTCATAGTTTATTATAGTCTCAACTTTGTACACAATGGTAAAATCATAAAATGACGATCCTAAAATAACTGCAAAGCTATTCTTAAAATAGAATTACAAGAGACTGGACGAGCTATCTAAATTACATTAAAAACACATTTGAATGAAACTATACAGCTATAAAAAAATAAAATAAAAATTTATCTAACCTACTACCAAATACCATTATCTCCTAAATTTATGGCATTTCTAAACCTAAACTCGCCACAATATATTAATATCATTCGACGCCGCCAGGAGGCGGTGTCGAGTATATGGGATACACTTTTATTTTGGACCCTATAAAGATGGCAATAAATAGTTTCGGAATGATAAACTGAACACAGTGAATAGTTTGTAAAAGGACCCTCGATATTGCACGATAGATTTTAGTGAATAAACAAAAAAATTGCAAAAAGAAAACATAAGAAATGTATGTAATGCAACTTATTATGTGATATAAAACAATGTTATCTGTCTTTCCTCTCCTTACTCCTTTACAATTTCGTCAAAATGTTGATCCGATTTATTGATAAGGGAGGTTACTCTGTAAGTCAAGTTTTCTATTTCTGACCTTAGCATGACCTACTTACCTATCTAATTTTCTGTAAATAGAACACACCACAGATATACTATACTGCAACGCGTGAATTGCGGACAAGGGAGCGTTCATGCATTTTACAATAACCTTTCAGTAAACTTCGAAGAGAATATTAAAAAATAAAAATACCGAAAATCACACTTTGCCTGCATAAAATTCCTTGAAAAAAAACGTATTAACAAATTAAATAAAGGAATCAATTAAGTATATAGACCTGTGTGTATATGTTAACTTATGTTAACTTATTTTTAATATTTTGTCTTATTGTCTTTGTTGATTACAGTGATGTAATGTCAGAATGCGCACATTTTTGCAGATTCATTTTACAGTTGTATATTTATATACTTGTTATGGTTACCTTAACTTTGAAGCATAGAGTTTCCCAATTGTCACCACGTGTACAACTGGTCAGAATATTTCTAAATATATTATAAACTCATCTTGATTCTAACCTTTGACCTACAGATATTCACTGTCAACTAAGGTGTGCAATAAAGGGCCATCATTTGGCTGAATTTGTCAGTGACAAGTTAATACTTCTTTAAAATGTGGTTTGATCGAAATATCAAAAGCCACGGGACCATAACTTATCAAAGCATCAGTGACTTTCAAATAGGTTTCCTTGTTGAATTTATATTTTCATTAATTTTATATGACTAGTAAGTTGCTCTGGTTGTGTTATATCTTGTTACATGTTTCTTTTCGTCTTTTTTTTACTTTTATAGATAGTTTGTTTTTGTATCTGTCAATTCCTGTCTAACTTATAAAAGATTTTCATTAAAATATTTTCTACACTTTGGCAGTGGGTTATTATGCTTGCTAAATTTCTTGTAATATTAGATTTGAATCAAGTTTACCGTTGGTCCAAAAATAGAGATTATTCACGTTATATCATTCTTTTCTTGGGCAAAATTTTTGGTTGTTTTGGCAACGGAAACTGTATAATCTGCATTCTGAAATCTATAATGTAGGTGACTAAGGACCATGAAACTTCATCAGTGAATAGAAAACACTCATTACATTATGTGTTAATAAAAATAATGGTTTCTGTGAACCACAATTTTGAAATAATTGTCTTTCAAAATTTCCTCATTTCCCAACAAACTGCATTTCTGTGAAACTTCATACACATACTCCTGTATATAAGAACTTTTCACAGGTGCTGACCTTAGTTGGTGAAATAATTACTTTAATTTTGAATGTAAAAGGGACCACCTACCCGCAATGTCAATGTCATTGCAGGTAGAGGATTTGTATTGCATGGTAATACTTTTCTGTCATGCTTATTTTTCATGTTTTTAACATATATTGTATTATGTGCTAATGTTGATAATTTGTAACCAGTCAGACTAACCAAACTAATAATTAGGTGATTTTTCAGATTGCAAAAAAATGTACTTCAGACACAAGACTTGGCGGCGTCTTTGATACTTGCATCAATGAATTTCCTTGTATATTTGATATAGCATATTTTTGAAGAGAGTATATACATGGGGATGATCTAATCACATTCTTCATCTGTTGTAAAAGAGCGATCAGGGCGAAATTTATGTCAAACTTTCGGATTCTGTATACCGATATATTCCTTCTATATTGCTGACGGTATTATTAGAATTATCAATTATCAATTAAACCGATATAAGTTTACAAGTGCAAAAACGCTACCATTCTTTGATACTAGAACGTGCAAATTTCCCTGTCCTGAAAGTTAACGTTCTCTTTATGTTCTTCTTTCAAGCACCGGAAATGATACGAAAACGAAAAACAGCACAGGACAGCCTAGACGCTCCTTAGCTAAACTGATATTTTACCTAAAATGATTCTAATGATATTTAGAATTATGATGAAACTCTATATACAAATACCATGCACAAATTATCGTTAATATTTAAACTCTTAACACACATCACTGAGCTCTTTTATAACGTAATATCACCCGTTTGGAATTTTAACAATATATATTGAGATATTCTATCGACGAAACAATTTGCACCTTAAAAAATAGCACCATTTACTCTCACTCATAAATAAGAAACAATCTTCAGGAATTTAGCCACTGTCTCATGTCGACATTTTTCTCTTAAGATATATTATAAAGACCTCACAAACAGTCTCAATAGACTTTGTATTGTCGCGGCTTTAGAAGAATGAACGTCTTGGCTGGAATAAGTAAATGGACTTTTATTCATAAAAACAGAAGCTGAAAAGTTTCTTCTTCAGCCTGTACTGTATATCTAAAAAGTAAATAACTGCTAGCCTATTGTAAATAGTTTCTTGCTAGACATTCTATGTCAAATATACTACAGTAAATAATGTCTTGCCAGACTAATATGTATCTGCAAGCCTGCTGTAAATATTTTATTGCTAGACAAAACATTTGAAAAAAGATTAAAAAAAACAAACCCATCACAAACTGCATCCCAAATGGTTACGTGATAAAAGAGTTTGACAGAGTTAGGAATCCTTAGTTCTGTAAGCATATTAAATAACTAGCCTTTAATATCTTTGTGCAAAGTTAAACCATACGCATAAATACCATATTTATAACCTCTCATTTTTGAAAACTACAATTTTGTCATTGCTCTGGTTATATGTTAATTGCGCAGGGGAACCAATCGCATTTAATGTAATTATTCTCTTAGTTTCGTTTAAAATACTCACAATGATCTGTCGCTTAGACCTGAGATATTTCGAACAAATATTTTATATGTTATATCTTTTCAATCTTCTGAACAAATAAAATCTGAAAAGTAGATCCCTCGGAAGCACCGAAAACAAGGCAAACAGTGAAAATTGCAGACTCGGTTTGATTGAGTCTGTTCATGAGCAGTAATGGAAAATGCAACACTGCCCGCGCCCCCTAGCACCGGCTTAAGCAGTATTCAATCTTCAAATCTAAATGAGTTGAAATCAATGATCCCGAAAGACCAGAAAATATAACAACACTGAGACGAAGTCGGGGCGACGTTTTACGGCCGCCACACAGCACTTAACACCCGCTGTTGTGAAGTAAATAAAATCTTAAAAGTAGTTGTACCCAATACGCAGTTTCTTCCCAAAAAAAACAATATATTCAGTATTGTTCACTTTCATATCAACAAGTGAAATGCACTCATCAAACGTGTAATAGAATTACTTATCTATTTAATCACTTGTGTTTTCACTGGTAATTCTTGCTCTTGCTTCTTGATTATAGTCAGTCTGATACACTTTTGGTACATGTCTATACGGCACGTACTCTTATATTCCTAGGTTAAAAACAATAGCGGTTATATCTTCTATCCTTGTTTACCCTCAGCGCTAGCCAATATATATACTGCTGTGTTGACTTACTAATATACCCCCGTAATATTTCAAAATAAATTGCACAGCTTCGCCATATTCTAGGAGAGATAACTTCACAACGAGACAAAGTAAACGATTTAAATGAATTCTGTCTACAAAAGTGCTTTAATATAAAAGCAATTATTGGAACAGCATACCTGATTTAAAACTGGTAAGATCAGACAAGTGGTAAATATATGACAAAGCTAAATGTCTCTACACTAATGATACACCAAATATCTATGTTTGATGTACTGTCAATGGTCATACAAGAATCGTAGGCTACCTTCATTATTTTATTTGAAATTTCAGTGTTTTCATACGTTTAGATATATACAAATTGAACATATTTGTTACAAATTAGCTCCTCTACATTATAAAATGCTGGGACATCACAGAATTGTAGTGATTTGGATTTGAAATATATCTAGTGAAGCAGTTATAGTGCGAAATAGGAAATTAATACATCAGAATCTGCCTCTCAGACACTGTCTGTAGAATGAATTAACTAATTAATTTGAACAACGCAACGTTGTATGACTTCACACTCTGTCTAAGAATTCTATATAAGACTTACGATGAGTTTAAACCAATTAAGACTGCGCCGATATTAGAGCGTGTAGACTTTACTTGTTATAATACTATTCGCAATTGGAGAGCGGCAGCTAATGTAGTTGTTTATTTATTAACTAACTATAAAAATTTATCAAGTGTATCAAATATGAAGGTTTTAGAAATTACAGAATTCCCAACTGAATTTTCATTAGAATGTGAGCTTATAATATTTTGTCATTCTGATATGTCAACATATAATAAGATTTTCAGGGAATGGCACTGATACTGATATATTTCAGGCATTGTTGAATGATAATAGGATTTTATTTGATGGTCCTTTTAACTCGCCTCTTAGTGACGTATTTATGATTTAAGGTTTGGAAAAAGCTATAAAATAGAAAGGAAAAGCAAAAAAATAAAACATATGAAAGCGGGAGTACTGGAACGTCTAAATGTATGGGTTGTTCAGGTCACTTCAAAGTTTATGAGAATTATACACACATTTTAACAATTACTGTAGCTACAGTCACGTAAACATTTTATGATATATAAGCATTTTTCCAAAAATGAACAATATCAATTCTAGTATGCTTGTCTTTGTTAAAACACTCTTACGTATTAGAATGACGTCACGTTAACGTGCGGTGACGTCAAAGTTTTTGTTGCGACCAAGAAAGAGCACTTCTATATTTTATCTACTGTTTTAGATTAGGGACATGTTAGAATCGAAATAATTTATAGCAAAAGAGTGTTTCAACACTATTTATAGACTCGGGTGGTAATACGTCGTACAAATAATTTCACTCGGGCTGCGCCCTCGTGCAATTATTACGCCCGACGTATAACCACCCATCGTGCATAAATAGTGTTAAAGCACTCTTTTGCTATAAATTATTTCTTAAATAAACTACTTCTATATAATTATTACCTTTTTATCTGCGACACCAAATAACATGTTTCAAAATCTGACCATTGACATAATTTGGCTTAATTTGGAATTTAGAAATGCAATTTAATTTTCCAGTTGATCCTAATATTAAGATATGATACAAAATTATGAAAGCTTAGTATCTGTTTTCTGTATATATATAAAAAAAATTGCGCCAAAGTTATTTTACAGTATATGATATATTCACATTGAACTTTTCTATCAGCGATACCAGAACTGAACACCTCTAAAGTCAGAATATTGTCAGTTTTTACTCAGCCAACTAAAACGTATATAATATTTTTCTTTTGTAGAGAAATGTATTCAAAATGCTTTATTTTTAATTCCCTTTTATTTTTAATTTAATTACATGTTATGTCTCTCTGTGAATAACTGCTGTCAAAACTTAGTTCCCTTCCAAATTTAGTTGATAATATATTATACATGTAATAGTTATAGTATGTGTGAGAGTGTGTTACCAGGATATATCAGAGCTAGGGGTACATCGAGGGTATTTTTCTCTGCACATATCGCCGAGGCCGGTAGGCCGAGACAGATATGTGCAGAGAAAAATACCGAGATTAACATTCCAATAATATCTTATCATGCTCTGATTAACATTCCAATAATATCTTATCATCAATGAATTGATTTAATTCCTGCCCTTTTTTTTAACAGTATAAATGTTTAAATTCACCAATTATGAAACCTTTTACATATTTTGGTAAATTACTCTTTCTCTATGTGTAAATACATAAACTGTATTTTCATTTTCATTAATTATCTTATTGTGTCTATCGTTTAAAACACATCTAAAACTCTTACACACCCCGCATACTAATAGAATGTAGTTTATACACTTCGGACAACTAAACATAATGCTTATCTTAATCAAATATTTGAAAATGCGTAAGTCTACCAAAAGAGGATACAATGCTAAAATAGTAGAGCAGACTGCCTGTTTGGTTAGGTCATTGACCCCTCTAAAGTAAGTCGCTACGCTTGCGATGGCAAATAAAGTGTTAGCCTCCTTGATGTTTTTCTCGTAAATGTCAAGTAGGTTAACATTTACTCATGTGCAAGATATATATTAATTTTTTACAGGAAACTAATATTACGAAAAAAAAATCTGACAATGAAATGAAAAGGCGCCCAGACAGGTATATAATTTTACTACAATTAAGAACGCATTCAAAGTTATATACGTGTAACTGCAGGTTTTCTAAGTAGTTCGCCCTGGACAATGAACTATTATGATCTTGGCCTTTAGGTAAATACGATTATGGCTTCAGAGCTCTTGATATACCAGACATATTCAATTTAGAATTCATTACAGATGCAATAGCTTTAATTCCTGGAAAAAAATAAACGGATATTTCTATCGGCAACGCGAAGGAGCGGCTATTGGAACAAAATTCGCGCCGGTATGTGGTATGTGTAAGTATTTCTGCTAAAGTTTTATTTTTATTTTTGACATTTTCATACTAGACTCACTTACAGGATGTATACAGGAACAGATGCTAAATAATCTGCATCCAGGTTTACGCATTACATATAAATGAAGTGAAACACAGTTGCCATTTCTGGATGTTCTATTAAATAAATACAGTAAAATCAAAATAGAAATCTACGATAAGTCTACTGAGAGCAAAACGTACAGTATCTGCTATTTTCTTCTTGCCATCCAAAATACACATTAACAAACTAAACATGCAGCATCGTTTCTAATTTAGAACGAAAGCAACAACGGCTGAATGATTTGAAAATATTGCTGAATAATGGCTTACTAATAAAATTATTGAATAGCTAATTATTGATCTCTTCATGAGCATCGAAAAGCTTGAAAGTCTTCTGGTTTAAAATACATGTAATTCCGTTTCTTTCTTCATATAACGCTTAAAATCCAGTTCATATGAATACATTTTTACAGATTCTTCCAAGTCTTAATACTGACCCAAAGCTGAAATTTAGTTTTAGGACATTCCAAGTTTACCCAAGTAAATGACAGCCATCAAACAAAGTAGCTGACAGGAGTCAAATTTAGTGAAGAAGATGATTACTTTACCTTGCGGTCGGAAAAACTGTTGACTTTGTGCGGTACAACATATAAATTTAGCTGGGAGAAGGTTTTCGAAATAAAAGCAGAGAGGATCCTGCAACATATAAAACGTCATCTACGTAATGAATTGCTGTGGCTATGGTTTGGAATACATTGGAGAAACAGGATTACATTATTGCCGAGTATTGAGTAGGACGAACAGCAAATACGGGACTCAGATCTTCGCTTTTTTAATATATTACCTCATTTCCAAGATCACATCTCAGATACAAAACTTGAAATTTTACAAAATTACCTCAGAAAATTCGGTAACCATGAAAGATTAAGAAGATTATTTTATAAAGAATTCGAAGACAGATTGCCAACACATGGACTATAATGATTCTCAGCTTTTATATTTTCTTTTGTACAATGCTAATTACGTCATTTGTCACAGCAATGCCAATCCTGATGGTGAAATCGGTCAATTGATTTCTGATTTTTTTCATATGTTACCTAAAGTGTATTGGTCCTTATTACGATTTTATCAATGTGTTTCTTTGTTTAGAAATGTATCTCATACATAGGCTTTGTATAACAAGTTCGATTTTTTTTCATGTTTTTTTTTTTTTTTTATTAGAATGCATATGTGCTAAGTGTATAATATATAAACACTCAGTATATTAATTTTAAAAACGCACACTTCTGGTTATCAAATTTTTCAAAATCTATTTCAGATTTGTGCACTTATCATAATTAATCTTTCTTTCAAAACATTTAAATTGTTTAGAAATTCTTACTTGAAAAAGGTTTGAAATTTCATTTTATGCATTCGCGAAATCCAACAGTATTTAAATGGGAACATTAGCTCCAAGCTACAGGCAATTCCAGTTTAACAATTTATCTTTTTTGTGATTTTAATACCATAATGTTACCACTGGGATTTTGAAAGAACTAAAGCGCCAAAACAAATTACATTTCCTGCATTCTAGGTGTTTCAAAGTCAGAAAATGTTAATTTTGATCGAATTTGATAAAAAAAACTAAATTATAAGCAAGAAGATCCTATGTACTCTCAATGTAAAGAAACACTGGTGATAGGAAAAAATCCAATTAGCTAGCACTCGTTTGACAATCTGAATGTTTTCATATGTTACCTAAAGTGTATTGGTCCTTATTACGATTTTATCAATGTGTTTCTTTGTTTAGAAATGTATCTCATACATAGGCTTTGTATAACAAGTTCGATTTTTTTCATGTTTTTTTTATTAGAATGCATAAAGTTGAAAAGTAAAGTTGAATAAAATATTTCGACGATATTTATGAAATATGGCATAATCGTTCATAAAGGCTAAGATATTAAATGTGCGAAATTTGGTCAATGTTACTATTTGTTTTCTGGAGAAAAAGAGAAAAAACTATAGGTGTGCGTTTTTAGCTCAGCTATTCAAAGAATATGGAGAGCTATACTACTCACCCCGGCGTCGGCGTTGGTGAAAGTTTTTATGAAATCGTAATATCTTGTTTACCATCAAAGATATTTACTTTAAACTTGAAAACTTGTTTATTATGTTTATTATAACAGTCTGTAACTGTAGGCAAGGGAACATAACTCTGTCAAATATTTTGGCTGAATTATGGCCCTTTTTGACTTGGAAATTGGTTCAGTGTTCGTACAAGTCAATGTTTCGTCAAAACTATTTGACATATGGCTTTGAAACTTTGAACACATTTTATCATCAAGATCTCAATCTGTGGGCAAGAGTACATAGCTCTGTCAACTATTTTTGCTGAACCTTTTCTGAACTTTTAAATCAGTTATATTTTTCATACCAGTCCATATTTTGCCTAACCTGTTTGCCATATGGCTTTGAAACTTTGACCACTTGTTAACCATCATAGTCTACATATGTAGGCAAGACTACATAACTAGAACAATAACTTTAGCTCAGTTATGGCCTTTTTTGAAATAAGTTTCGCACACCATTCCATATTTTGTCTAAACTGTTTGATAAGTATTGAAACTTTGAAAGTTTGCTTACCGTCATAGTCACACATTGCCATATAGTGCAAGACTGATCTACAAATACAGGTACATTGTTTGTCTTATCTATTTTTGTTCTTTTGTTTGAAAATCTCTGGTAATGTTTTGACCCCATATTTCCATCATTTCTTTGAAAAGTCGAGCGCGCTTTCAACAGACAGCTCTTATTGAATATTTTGAGCTTTTATATATGTACATCTTTAGCCAACGACTAGAGCAATGTAGCCCATGGACACTATCGCTGAAACAGTATACTGCTTCTTTCTATGTAGCTCACGAATCATTGCAAAGGATATAAAAGCTCACATTTTTGTGTTTAAATTTTTTAATGTATATGAATCAAATATTTTAAGCTTACACAACATAAATTTGTCGACTTCCTTGAATATATTTCATGGAATAATACGCTGACGTACAAGACAAAATGTTTGATCTGTAAGAGCCAATAACAACATATTAAATATTGAATATAGCAATATCCTAACTCTCAAATCACTTCTATATAAATGTTTTCAAAACATGACCAAGTTTGCATGCCTATTTAAAATTATAATCAACGACAATAATATAATCTAGTTCAAAATGTAAACACGCAAACACTAACTTAAAAAGTCAGCGGTATAATACAGATGAAAGCAAAAGGAATAAAAAGAAAACTAGCTTTAAGCAATATTTTCAGTCAAATATCTTATTTTTATTAAATTCCAAAAATGGTTATTAACAGTAAGCAATTACTGAGGTATTAAAGTCACAGGCCATGAAAACTATGGGAACAAAGTGCTTCTACAAACATGTATGCATACTTCAAGTACACAAAAAGTAAACACATTTTACAATAAAAGTCGTATTCTTATATATCTTTTATTAAAAAGGACTACTCCAATCATTTATTTTCGCTTTGTTTATCTAAAGATATCCTTAAAGAGATATTCTTAGCTTACACATGATGTGTTGCAAAGTGAATAATATTTCAAAAATGTAAAATGACGAAGCAAACATTAACTGTATAGTAATTAATTCATTTTCAGGAACATGTTTACTTTTTTGTCACGTTTTAATATGACCTTTGTTGCTTAGACAACATCTGTCTTCTAACATTTGAGAAGACATTTTAGGAGGGTGCAGGTCAAAACGTATCCAAACCAAAATGTACCCAAAAATATAAAGTCAAAATATACCGACAAGAAGACAAAATGTACCAATGTTTTTTATTAGAATTAAAAATGTATCCATGTTTTTCTTTTACCAGAATCAAAATGTACCCATATAAATATTGATCATTTATTTATAAATTATTATCAAAATAAAAATACATTTAAAGCTACACGCCAACCGTTTAGGTGAAATTTTTCAACATGTTCACTTCTACCAAGATGAGGACAGATTTCTGATTTATAAAATGATAGCTGCACTTGCATATTTATCAAACAAAGTTGGGAGAAAAAAGCTGTCACAGGAGACAGCGCTCTCGACTATTTCGATGCTTGATAGTGAATCTGGGCACATCTGAGGAGGCTGGAGCTGTCACTGGAGTGTTTAATGGCTCCAATGGTGGATTAAGATATTTGCACAATAGCTTGAGTCTATGTCAAAATATTAAGAAATAAGAGAGGTAAAGATAAAGTGTATCAAAACTATATGCAAGTATAAGTCTTAGCAAAAAGGGGGCATAATTCATAGAATATTGGTGCAAGAGTTATGCACCTTGTGTCATATGATGTGGGTGATGATGTGGAACAACTACTTCAAGTCTGAATCAGATCCATTTGGTTATAACTGAGATATAGTAAAAATGCATCAAAATTAACCTTCAATTCAATAATTCAATAAAAAGTGGTGCCAAAGTTATGCACCTTGCGTAATATGATGTGAGTGATAAGGTGGAACAACTGTTTTAAGTTTGAATTATTTAGTAATAACTGAGATAGGGTGAAAGTGCATCAAAAATTTAACCTGAAATTCTAAGTAAAGAGGGGGATAATTCATTATATATTGGTAACAGAGTTATGGGCCTTGTGTCTTATGATGTGGGACAACTACTTTCAGTTTGAATCAAATCAATTTAGGAATAACTGAGATATAGGGAAAGTGCATCAAAACTTTAACCTGAAATTCTAAGTAGAAAAGGGGATAATTCATGAAATATTGGTGTGAGAATTGTGGCCCTTGTGCCATATGATGACGGGGTGATGAGGAATAAATATTTTAAGTTTGAAACAAATTCACCAAGTAATTAAGGAGATAAACAGAAAGTGAATCAAAACTTTAACCAAGGTGCGGACGCGGAAGGACGCTGATGCCGGGTCGAGTAGGACAGCTCTCGATCCACACTAAGTTTAAAACGGACTCATGTTATTGAATTTTGAATAACAAATAAATGACAGTACACAACAATTATATTTAGTATTTAGTACAGCACAAGGAGTGAGGATCTTAAAAACGTAAAGAAAGTCATCTTGATAATTAAATTAGGTGTGACTTGAAAAAATGACTAATGACTTTTACAATAATTACTTTTTGTTGTCAAGTGTGCATCTGCTTAGTTGCTGAAGGTGTGAAAATTAAGTTTTAAACTCTGTATCATTGAACTAAAACCTTACATTTAAAGTCTTATTTATATTACTTGGAATTTATGGGTACATTTAACGTTTTTAAAGTTGTTACATTTAGACCAAACATTGTGGGTACATTTTGGTACATTTTGACTTTACTATGTTGGTACATATTGGTTTGGGTACGTTTTGACCATAATCCTTCAAGGATTGAGTGGGGTCTTTTTGCGTTTAAATGGGAACGGGTATAAACACTAGTTGGATTTCTGGCAATATCATGAATCGCGCTAGCGGTTCTTTGATGATTTGCCAAAAGTAATGTATTTCACACCCGAATAAATACACAATTAATAATTAAACCTTAAAACTTCATTTTATTGTGGCTGACTTTCAAACAGGGTATGCGGTTTCTTTGTAAAAAGAAATTCATTCAATTGATCTTAACAATAACATGATACAGCAGCCAAAATGTTCTGCCCGCGTTTAGTTGTAATTCATCTTCCTATAAAAATACAGTTCCCTAAAATCCTTATTAAATCATGTGAAAATTGTATAGTCGTGTCAATTTATTTTCGATCTCTCCTGTGAGTGAAATAAGTTTCTTAATTACTTAATTTCCTTTTTTCACATTATATTGTTTTTCAGAATGATGACATTCTATTTACGCTTTGTCAACAAAGTTAGATCGCACGTACAATTTCGCGAAAAGGGTTGTCATTGATAGTACTGCGCAAATATTGTTTATACGATATAAGAAAGAAAATGCGTTTTATTTCTCTGTCTATAAAAATACATAGTAAATGTAAATATAAAATCTAAGTACAACACAAAATCACATGCAGTAAAATATCTAGTTTCTCTCAAAGCTATACATTTAACAAGCTATATTTTGATAAAAGAATCACGATGATACAAAAAAAAGTAAAAAGATTGTATGCAATAATGGAAACATTTCATAACAATTTGCTTTTCAATACGTAAAATCCGCCAAGATACAACTTCGCAATATAATTCATTATAGACAGAGAGAATTTATACGAACAAGTCACCAGCACAATGCATCAGACAATTTTCAGACGAGAATGCATGTTCAACAACAATTTCACCAAAAAAAAAAAACAAAGTAAGTTTTAACACTACAGTACAATCGCGATCCTACAAAAAGCCAAGGGACCGGCCGTTGTTTTCGTAATATCGCATTTTCGTTCGAGCGTAACATAGGAAATTCCGCTATACAGCACCTTAATATCTTCACGTCGTAACTCGTGATATTAATACATGTGATTTTCGTATCGGAGTATATGTATACCAATTTTATATGTACATCTGGGTTTACTACAAATCTAAACTCAGATGGTATGTAGAATGTAGAACGAGTTTTTGTTTCTTCACTTTTTATTCACTGTACATAAAACATATACAGGGTAAATTATTGCACGAGGAAAAAAATCGCAGTTGCATATTCCGATACCCTCGGATACCCTTTACTGAATTCTTTGGTATAATAAAACAACAATATGCAGACGATCAGGCCTTAAATATTGTTTTATTTTCTTTATGCAGTGATTCTTTGAGACCTATAGATATTGAAGCAAGTGTGTCTTGTGTGCCATCCGATCGGACGTTATAGGAGAATAACTAACTTGTGTCATAGTGTACAGCGTATGTGTTTTGAATTTAATTACTAAGTTTTCGCATTTTAATCACTGTTTAATCACTGCCCAGCTAAAGGATAGTGACACTTTCCACTCTAAAGCATTTTCACGCCGTTATGGAAGGTGTGAAAACTTAGACGATACATTCGTAAAATCGCAACTAAAACAATTTGAAAACAGGCTTGAAGGGGATAACAATACATTCGTAGGAGCGCATTTTTCGTAAAATTGCATTTTCGTAAAACCGCGACTTTGTTACATAGAAATAAGAAGGAAAGCAGCCGGGACCACAGCACCTTTTCGTAGTATACCGGTATTTCGTTAATAATAAAGAAAGAAAAAATGTACTTTTTACACTGGTTATCTTTGTAGCGACACTCTCTAGGTATTTGAATTATTATGCTGTGTTGAATGTTAAAAATCCTATATACCCTTGACTCAAACTACTTTATCCATTTGTTAATATCTCATTGGATGTATTGCTATATTATAATATGTTTGTTATGACGATGAGTCTGAGTCTTGTACTTAAGTCAAATAAATTTTCTGTTCTGTTCTGTTCTGTTCTGTTAAATTGCGATTCGTAGCATCGCGAATGCACTGTATTTATATTTATAATACTCGTTTCATGACAAACACGCCACTTTCAAAGGTTATTTACAGACAAGAGCAGCCATTCAGAGCGCATGATTCATTATATAAAAGTACAGATACGTCAAACTACATGACCGAGAACAAAGAGAGTGAAATCTTTTAGATACAGGCATGTCCGGTTTTTTAAAACTTGCCTTGCTCCGGCGTACAGCAGAAACACAAGCTAAACCATCTTTCTAACTTGGTTCGAGCAAAATCGAGAGACCTCAGAAATGCCCAGTGCCTTGGCCGGGATTCGAAACCCAGACTTCTGGATTGGCAGTCGAGTTTGTACTTCTAGATTAACGGGCCACCCTAATTTCCAGTCAACCCAATCACAACAGACAAACTAAAAGGTGATGTGGTACAGAAAATCCTCTTCTTTCACAAAAAGAGGTTGATAACACCTCAGTGAAAGAGTGTTCAGTTCTCCTAGAAGGAGTCTTCTGCATTACCCCGAGCAACAAATGTCACGTATCCATTCCTTCGGCTACAACGGTGATTTGGCGTTTGATGATGAATGCATGGAGTCCCGTGGAGACTATTGCTTGGCCTAAAATGTAAAAAGATATTTTATTCACCAAAATGATTAAAAAGAGCCAATATTTTTTTATTATTTAACGTCGCAAGGACACAGTTATAGGTCATATGGCGACTTTCCAGCTTTGATGGTGGATGAAGACCCAAGATGTCCCTCCGTGCATTATTTCATCACGAGCGGGTACCTGGGTAGAACCACCGACCTTCCGTATGTCAGCTGGATGGCTTCCTCACATGAAGAATTCAACGCCTCGAGTGAGGCTCGAACACACATCAATGAGGGGCAAGTGATTTGAAGTCAGCGACCTTAACCACTCGGCCACGGAGGCCCCTGCCAATATTTAAGCCAATATTTAAGGATATTTCAGTACTGATAGTACTATTTTGTTTTTCTGTATCAAAAATGTAACGCATCTGAATACAAATACCAAACGGTCCAACATGACCTGAATTGTTTACGTATCAAACAAAGAATAACTAAAGTGTGTGTTATTTGGCAACAATTTACTATTTGTAAGTCACAATTATTGTTTCATAGCGTCAAACGTCAAAGCAGCACATGAAAAAAAAACACTCAAAACAGGCGGGTATTTGGTGGATGTCATTAAGGACGTACAAAATCATTCTTGATAACGTGATCTCAAACGGTGATTTGCTCTTGAATAAAGTCGTTAAGATGCATATTATTATATCACTCGGCGGGCTTCCCCTTCGTGGTCTAATTTCTTTGCACCTGAACTCAAAGCAATGATTTCATTAAACCACAAATCAGTTTTGGATATATTATTTCTTAAATAAATATTAGAAGAGCTGATACACCATCATATCATTCATGTTTGCATACTAAAAACCTTGAATTACTAAATATTTGTGCCCAGTATTCTAGAATTCACGTATTTTCTATTAATAACAAAGCTACATTATAATATATTCAGGAGAAAGTATTTCTGCCGAAATCGGTCCCGATTATTACCCAATAGGGAAAATGTTTAAAAAGTCAGAAGATGACATGTCAACATGACTTTTCAGTCACTTGTGTCTATTTTTCTTTCAATTTTACTGAAAAGTACAGTAAATGAAAACAATTTTGACGTTCTATTTTATTTTTTTGACGGAAGGCGCCAAACGAATTGATACTTTCAAATTTTCATCTCGTGGATTTTTCTGCTATTTCCACTCAAATAACATTATAGCGGACAATAACATGAAAATTTTCGGAGCATTTGAAAGATCTAAATAGCTAGGCTTTGCTTTTACGAAAATGTGTCATTAATTGTAAAATATGACATCAAACTCGTTTTGCCTGTATCTGGAGTTACATTGTTTTGAATTTAACGGGTGCCGATAGGGCCTAAGTCACATGTAACTCTTTTGTATTAAATGATGACTATAAAATGATTCTTTTTAGATATTTGGAATAAATGACTTACTTTACTTCTGCAGACGTAGTTTGTAGTTTCTGATGGCTTTGCTTACAAGGTATAAAAGAAATTTTATCAAATATTTAGTACAATGTACTAAGTCCACGGAAGAAAGAACGGCCTCGGGTAGGGTTTACTTTATTGCAAACCAAAGACATGAGTGAGTAAGGAATATAAGAACACTTAAATTGAGGATGTATTTACATTTGATACCTTTATCAGCATTTACATCTAATTAAACCCCGGAGACGTCTGTTAAAATGAAGGATCCTCTAACATGTATGAAACTGCAATCTCAGATTAAGGAAGCGGAACTGATATCCAGGGACAGAAATAATCACTGAAAAAATTATATCCATCTGGATATGGATGATTTAAGAACGATTTTACCCGTTGGTTACCTCTGCCGCATGTGGGGCAGACTATAGTTTGTGAGGTTTCCAGAAAAAGTTTGATATCGAGACGAGAAAACGAAGATTTGACAGATGTCATCACGTCTAAATGTTTAAGACAATTGACATCACACCTTATTCGGATGGGGAAGATATAAATGAATTGTTGAGAACAGGTCAGTACGGGTGCACAATGGATACTTTAACGCGATGTAGTGTCAGAATCAAGTGAATGAGATTTGATTTCAGTTTATCTATCATCAATTCACTGTGTATTATAATGCGATATAAAACATTTTAACACGATCTTTATTACTTACAAAGTTACGTCATTTTGGGGTTTTCAACTACTGAGTCCGTTAACAAATGTTTTTGAAAACGCAAAGGAGAAATATAATGAGTAATGTGGGCTTAATTCTAGGCATTTTATGAAATCATTGTTGATAATGGCAAGTTGCCCTTTTCTAAGTGCTGCATAACGAGATTTTGAAACTCGTGCATATATCTTATCACAAGGAAGTGTTAGCTATGAATTATTGAGATAAAAAACGATTTCAAGTAGGAAATCAAGTTTCGCTAAATTTATATGAAATGGCTTTAGACAGGCATATAATTACAGAAGAAATGCTTATAGAAAAGAAGAAAATGACTATAAAAACAGTCCATATTTTTTCGGATAAGTAGACTTACGGTATGACATTACATATTCTATGTTCAGATCACAAAAAGAAATATTGAATAAATACGACTGTTAGTGTGTTTTATGAATACAAACAAACATTACTGGCGAATTAGCACCTTTACCTGAACGTTAGGGTTATACGTTTGGCGCTGTACATGTTGACATAGTTTGAACCGTCGTTTCCGAAGAGTGACGAATTGTTCTCAGCGGAATGTTTTCTCAGGCATCTTGTTTTTGAAAACATTAGACGATACTCTCGCTTAAATTTCTCCTTAGAAAAAAGAATAATGTCATAAATATTTCATTGTTACATTTTGCTTTTATATAAACGAAAAACAGGACAGATCGTTCTAAAATATTAAATACATCCGACCAGTCAGCACTATTATTTAGATATTATATTTTATACGTCCTCGGAACAAAGAACACTCTCAATAACATATTTCCGAAATAGTACCAGGAATTGAACAGTCTAGAATAAAACACAATGCCTTAAAACAATACTTCTGTTTCACTATTATAACGAAACACATAGCATATATTCAAAACTTTAAAAATGACTTATCTAAATATTTCAAGAAATTCTTCCAGATGTATTTATTTATGAAATATGCTTAAAAGTGTATGACATAAAGATGGAATTGTTTCTGCACTGCATTACGCGTGACGACCGCTCATACAGCCCACATTCGGATTAGTTTTGATTTATTCAAATATACAGACATTCGGTCAATGGAATCCACCATTAAAGATATCCATTAACAAATTAATTAGTATTTTCAACTGTGAAATGATTGAGATAAATTTACAATGCAAATGCCAACATAGATGACGTCGACGTAATTTAAAATGTTAATATGGTGCTCTCAAGGGTGGAACCTTAGGTCGCTGCCTGTCCACGTGTATAGTTTACTTTTGTGTCTTTAAAATACCGAAAAAAAACAACATGTTATTCGAACAAAAGATTTAATAGATAATTCTTTATGAGTTAATGGGTGTCGTGTAGAGGCTGTAAAAGTTTCCATACTTGACTCAGTGTTGATTTCGTGATGTAACTTAGGAGTACATTTTGCAAAAACAGTTGTTGCTTGAAACCTGTTTAACTATGTTCAAATTTAAAATACACCTAACATTAAGTGCAGCCTGGCCATGACATAGGATGAACCTAAATACTAAAGTCTGTTCCACCTATTACGTTTACCTCGTTTCTGAATTATCAGTATCGATAAAATCGTCCAAAAAACATATTTATATACCATACATCAATATCTCTAGACCTTTTTTTCATTTTTTCAATAAAGTGTATTTTAAAGATATAATCTTGGATTTTTCTTTTTTCCCCATAGGCCGTAATGCTATATGACGTTACGTCGACTTTCCAATATGGCGGCGTCCGTAGCGCAACAAACTAGGGGTCAACTCAAAATTAAAACGCCCGAGTTAATATTTGAAAATACTGTGTTTGTTATCGTATTATGCTAATTCTTGGGGAATTCATGTCAGGCCACCTCAACATGAATAAATAAATAAATAAATAAGAAAATAGAAAGAAACAAACACAAAAATCAATGGCATTCTAAAAACAAATGTGCGTGCGAGCGTCTCGATATTTTAATAACACATGGGTATTCTTCTTATATTATGTTTTCTGTTGTTAGACCGGAAAATTATAATATAACTTGACTTCTGTGGATGTGACCTAGATAGATATTACCTCCCGGAAGTATTTTTATGGATTTGATTAATAAAAGTGGAAACTAAACTTCGCAGTCCATCAGGATATTCCCTTTCAATCACGTCACATTAATCTGAACGGACAGGACAAGGAAAAAAATGTTTTAAACATAAAATGGTTAGATGTCTACCACTCGAAATATTTGCGTTGAAATACGTTCATAGTTACAAAAACTATCTTGACCGTTTAGAAATAGAAATATTGGGTTTTCCTAAATAATTTTGTTAACATTTCTGTATTTTTTAGTTATATTTAGGACCCAGATCTAATTTATAAAGAAATATCAGTTTATGTAAATGTTCCACTGAAAGGCTAAATTTTTATATTGGACCAGTGACGGAAAACATACAGAAAAGTAATAACGTAAACAAATTTTTTCTTTAAGACTCCATATTTATGTTGCATGTAAACTCCTTTAGTCACCACTGTGGATAAAAAATGTAGAACGGACAATGGCCTCTTTTTCAAAGGTAACAATTTAACGTTTTACTGACAGGGTGTAAAATTCCACTCGCCCGCTCGCATTTGCGAGTTAAAGTCTGAGTGGGACGAGTGGACCTCGCTGTATACTCGACCGATCGGGCGAGTGGTTTTTTACGTCCTTACTTTACCAAAATTCAGAAATTACAACTCCAAAACCTCAACAAACTTTGAGATGGTTCAGTCGCTACCTGGATTGACTGGAATTTACCCGCGAATCGTAAAGATATCAAAACGTCATGCCGGTAATTTTCCATTCCACAAGCACGTGCGACCTGTCGTATTAAATATCTAATTTACATCGACACGTACACAAAAACCGTGCGTAGTGCATTCATTTTTTAACATTTTCGCTTCAAGTTTTCAACACCTCTTGAGAAATAATACTATTTGAATTCTATAATGATTTTAATAAGATATCGACAGAAATGTAGGCAAACTTCTATAAAAACGGTCTAATTTTCATATAATCATTTGTAAAAATTCAAACAGCGCGATCTTAGTTACTTATTTCTTTCGAAAAGTAAATAAATGATGAATACTCTGGGCATAAAATTCAGACTTTTGACCAGAAAGAACAAAAAACAGAATAAAAAAATCTTAAATAATGAAAAAGCGGCAGCAATTACAATACATAGAGTAAAACGATTTTTGGCAAACAGATTTCTGTAAGTGCGGCAGAATAGGTTACGTGACCTCGTGAACGTAAATAGAAATGCGATTTTAAAATAAAGCAATGTGATGTCATTGCGGTTTTTATTAAGTTTTAAATGAATCTTTGTACATGTATTTTTTTACCAACAATTTAAAAGTTTTTTTTTTGTCAAACAATAATGTAAATTCCTTGAGGGCAAATAGGTCACAGAGGTAGGATATCCGCTATAGTAACTATCGTTTGTGACATTTACCTTTTATACGGGATATAGCTCATTCGCTTTTGATAACAAATTAAAGAAGAAACTTTTTATTGATTTCTATTTCTCAGCAATTTTAAAGGTGGTTAATCAGATTTTGGTTAACTTTCAGATTTTTTAAAAACTTTACCAACTGATAATTTACACTTATTTGTGTTTATCAAGTTCTTAATACACATCAGATTTTCACTGGAAGAATTTTTAAACTATGATTTTCCTATCCTGGTTGCCCAACCAACATACATTGCCTAAGGAATGTTATGAATATAAGCACTACTGTATTAGAGTTGTAAAAGATTTGCATTGACAAGAACATATCTTGCCAAATTCATTAGAAATGCAAGTTTATAAAATTATTATTACCTCCCTTTGTCTATCTTGGTTGCGCAACCCAGATAGATTTAAAATAAATCAATTCCAAAGCTACACTTTGTTTCAAAACTTGCCTTTTGTTTCAGATAGTTGTAATATTCCAATATATATCAAATGCAAATGTAAAACTAGAAATTATATTGAAATTAAAAGAAATAATCCACGTTTTAAACACTTTTGTATTAAAGGGAGATAATTACAAATTTTCTTAAGAAGTAATAAATCATACATTTCCAATAGGTATCTAACTTTATGTAATGGGTCTTTTCGTTCCTTAAATAAATCTCTAACAGAATATATAAATACTGAAAAATGTCAGAAAATGTTCCTCAAAATTAATGTGATTGACTACCTTTAAGAACCGATGCGGTAAGATCAGACAGTGATGTGTCACATGGCGCGAAAAAACATGACGTAATGCCATGACAATCTCGAGCAAAAATACCGCTTTGATCTCCACTTCAGATGTCAAGATACTGACACACTTCTTTTAGCTCTTTGAGGGGGTGTAAATTGATCATGAAAACAAGGTCAATTACTTAGTTTATCAACTGAATAATTACCGATAATCTTTAACGTTTTTCTTTTCATCTCTTTCAACACGGGTGGATGGACGATGTTTTTAGACACTTTTCAAAATAAATATTTTTCGGGAAATAATACTATTGTACATAATACTCCTTTCATAAAAGTGACATTATCAAAAGTGTCAATTATTAGGGCGAGTGGCTGTTCACTAAGGGCGAGTAGATATTACTGGCTATTAGTCCTGCAGGGCGAGTGGTGTGAAAATTTTTTTTACACCCCTGAATTATTTAGTCTAAATTCTTATATAAATGCTCTCTCAAATGGGCTTTTTCTGTTAATTCTAGGAAAAAAAACTCTTGTTTTAATTAAAAGTGCCTATGTTACACTTTTTGCTTATCATTTTGATCATTCTATCATATTTTCTTCGATCGCGCGCCTCGTCACGTGCCAAATGTTACACGTGTGAGCACCGACCGAAAAGAAAAGACTTATCAATCTGTCTCCGTGGACCTTATTAACAAGACTTTGTGCCAGAGACAATAATTAATCTGTGCTCGTTAAATTCAGAAAAAAATCTGAAGTTACGTAACACTTGCGACGATTGAGCTCATACCTTTGTGGAATTTAAAAGCATACTCCAGACTGCAAATTCAACAGGAATATAATATATATAAAGATAGAAACAAAAAGAAAATATCAAACCTTTGTTAAAAAAAACCCTGACTGGAGTAATGTAAGACTAAAGCAAAACTTTAACGGAATGAAAACAAGTTTCAGCTAGCATTAGCGTTAATTATTCATGAATGATTTGAAAATAGTTTGTAAATGTTTTAATCTGTTTCTGGACATCGTAGCTCTGATGGACAATAAAAGTCGATAAATGATAGTTCGGGGATATTTTTTTATAATTGAAATCGGCGGTTATGAATAACAATATTTTACGTTCTATGACTGCTCTCTGGACTTTTTAGCAGTTATTTAAGTCAAATGTAAATCTGGCATAATAAAGATAATAATAATAATTTAATAAAAACAGAGAATGGGTTCACGATCCGATTTCGCTTTTAAAAAAGGAGATGCTTCCATATAAACAGCAACATTATAAAAAAAAATAAAACAGATAGGTTGACGAAATGATAAAGAATTAATCATTGTTTAAATAGATCTATAAATTTCAAAAAGTAAAATATGATTATAGCATGACACACGTCAAGATTTCTATCTTCTATCGGCTGATTGTACACCTATGTAAATTTTCCCTTGTGCGCCTCATATAAATCTGCATAGTGCCAGCAATACTACGTCATTTATCTCATACGTCATAAGTTTCTTTCAAAGAAAACCGGGACTCGATAGGGTGAATATTGTGTTCATTGTGAAAGAATTTGGATATGTGGCGGACTGTAAATACTTCATTAAGGATGCTAAAATACAGGTTATCTTTGAACCATGCGTTTGGAAATGATGTTAAATTGAACAAGTCATCGTTTCAAGGGCATGGTGCGATTGATGCCTGAATTTCATCGATGTGTAAAAGAGCTTGTTTGTTTACAACTGATTCATTGAGGATTGGATAGAGCTATTGAAGACTTGGAAGAATTTTGGAGTGTTTACAACTTTGATAGGTTAAAAGTGAGTCAATTTACATTTTTTCTAGATCTAAATAACATGTTTTTTAAACACAAAATTTCATTTCACTCATGCATTCACTTGTAGGGAATTGTGAACGAAATGAGTTTTGAGTCGCTCCCGATAAAATTCACGAGAATTTTCCCGCAATACTTCAAATTTAGAGAGCAAACTCCAATGGCGACAAGAAATTACAATGGGAGACTGCCGTTGAAAATATAAATTTGTCATTTATTTGGATATTTGGCAAAGCAGAAAAAAATCGTTAAATTTCTCGATGGTGACTTTTTTTTAGTTTATCAAACCATGTTTACTTTGCCGGTAAGTGTCGTAGTTTTGTCATATGACTCCAAAGTTGGGGTAAACCTTTGGAATGGAACAGACTTTAGTATGGTGGCCGCCTAAGTTTAACATGGCTTAAATAGATAGCTTGTGATCGCATAATTTTGCTTTTACTTTTGCGTGTAGACATTCTCTAAATTAGTAATTATAACAGTAGAATGTATGCCAAAACTCGTTTTATAAACTGCGTTGCGTGTCATACATATATAAATATGTAAGGTTAAGACTTCAGATATATGTTTAAGTATACGTCTTTATTGTGTGAAAATTGTTCTTTTTCTTTTATTAGATTCAAGAGACGTCTGTTATAATAAAGAATAAAAGCCTACACATGCCCTAACACATCTAAACTCGCAACCTCTCTGATAAGGGAAATGCAACTGATTGACAGGGACAGAAATAAACACTAACAATCAAAGTTATTTCCATCTGAATATGAATGAATCAAAAACAATTTTACCCGTCGGTTACATCGGTTATAGTTTTAGAGGTTTTGAATACAAGTTTGATATCCGGACGAGGTTATAAAGATTTGACAGAGATCTTACGTTTGAAGGGAGATATAAATGAGTTGTGGAGAGCAGGTCAGTACTTGAGCAGAATGGTTACGTTAACATGAAGTAAAGTCAGAATCAAGTGAACGAGTTTTATTTTCAAATTATATATCAGTTATTTCATTGCGTATTATAATTTGATATAAAAACATCTAAATACGATCTATATTACTTAAAACGTTCTTTCATTTTGAATTTTTCGACCACCGAGTGCGTCTCAAATGAAACCTAAATATTTTCCCGTTAACAACTGTTTTTAAAACACACAGAGAAAATATAAAAGGTAATATAAGCTTAATTCTAGGCATTTTATGAAATCGTTGCTGTTAAAGGCAATTGGCCCTTTTCTATGTGTTGCACATATACCATTTGAAACTCATGTAAATATCTTGTCACAAGTAATTCTTACCTATGAATTATTGAAAAGACTTGTATTCAAGTAGGATAGAAAGTTTCGTTAAGTTTTGTATTCTTCAACTCTATACCGAGGTTTGTTGACTCCTTTGTTTTCAACAGACAATACCATTTATATATACGATCAACCCTGTCTGTACGATCATTGGGAATGCAAAAGGGGCCTTTGTTGACAGGTGATCTGCCAACACAGGTTAATACAGATACGCGACAAACAAACGGAAAGAGAAAACCGTGGCCATTATAAGCAAGTATTATGATTATGGTCTTTATATGTGTATATAAGCGGTATTTTAAGCATAGGTTTTACAGTACATCAGAAACTTAAAAGTTGATATTTATGATTATTATCAATTCAGAAACTTCTTAAATTTTGAAGATATAAAATTATTTTAAGATATTGCACAAGTGTTTTTAAAAAAAGGTTAAAATAATTCGAAGAACCTCAGTCCATTTCAACTACAAAAGTAATAAAATGTAAATATAATTCCATTGGTTTCCGGATTCAGTTACGCTGTTACGGATTTGGATTATCAAATATATGGATATAATTATTGTTAAGTTATATCTGTTACAAATGACACAGATTCACTACAAAAATAAAAAAAATGTACTTCGAAATAATAATCGCATTCTTCATGGCTATGAAAGAATACCTCACAATTTGCTTTAAAATTAACTAGTATACATCATATATTAATATAACTCGTTTATTAGACATATCTTATAATTGAATATTTCAAATAAATGGTTTCTGCATAAAGTATTTTTCAAACATTCTTAAACGACCCCTATTAAGCACATTCATTAGTTATCTTTGTGAGACAGTTTAGGTTATAACTTATGACACTTCGATGTTCTATCACATGATCAAACTTAGGATAACTTGAGATGCTTCGTGAAACAGACCTCTGGTCTTTTCTTCTATTCAATGTTTACGAGCTTAACTTTAGCTGGTGCTAGTGGCGTCAGGGATGTTGCACATTTCATTATCTCTTATGAACAGACTCAGTCAACCCTAGTCTGCTTTTACTTTGTTGAGTGACTAGGTCAATAGTTTAAAATGGTTGCGCTTCAATTACAGTAAAAGAGACACGGTTAAATAGATAATATTAAATGTGAAAATCAAATTATTTTCATAAAAGTTTCAAGAACGAAATAATCGTCATATGTGGATGTTGAGTTTTTAATTTTTGAGAGTGTATAACGTGACTTCGTGTTATTTCGGATACATTGCATCAGTAAATGTGTGTCCATTTCGCAATCTGTGTCTAAGGCATTTACTTGTCTGCAAAACGACAACTTTTTAACGACTTTTATAAGGCATTCTGAAACTGTATTTCTTTTGAAACAATTTGTTTTCTTAATTGTAAACTTTCTTGCAATAATTAAAACTGGAAACGTGTAGATGCCACTTTTAACCTTTCATTTTTTCCAGCATTTTACTTGTATGTTGTTATTTTTCAACTTTACAGGAGTCTTATATAGATCTGCCTTGAAATTTTATCAAAATCATTAATGATGTTATAGGAAAATATACTTACGTTGAGAAGGCCATATATGAAAGGATTGTAACACGAGTTACTCATTGCCAACCAGTTTGAGCAGAACCAAACAATGTTGATGTATTTATACCTGAAACAATAAACTCCTTTTGAAAAAGTACATGCCCCTTCACTGTTTTACTTAAATGAAGTAGAAACAAATAAGTATTATCTTGGTAACTGTTTGATGAAATCTAACTATGATCGGCAAAGTAAAATACCGGACACGAAATCGGAACGGACAATCAATAAAGGGAGATAATTTAAAATGTTAGAAGGGTAGGGTTATTGTTCTTGTACAGTACACATTATCCTGTCATGCTGATCATTGGTGCAAAGTTTTTTTTAAAAAATCCATCTGTGAATCACAAATTATTTACAGGCAGGAAATCAGGAAGATACATGTAATTGAAAAAAATATTTTTTGTGATTGATTTAAGGTTTTTGCACGTAACGCATTCTCATGTCATAACGGTTATTTGTGCTGATCTTTTATGAAATCCATCCATGAATGACAAAGTTACAGACCTGACACGAAATCGGGACGAACGAATAACAAATGGACGTTGCAATTACTATATGCCACCCTCAAGGGGTTGCGCATAAAAATATTATCAAAATACTAAATTCTTATACGAACAGATTGTATTTGTCAATTCCGAAACGAACGAGTGAATTAGATTCAAAGGTACGTCCTGTAAGGATTACACATCGCGCTGTTTTCAAAGGTTTGAAAATCACGAAAGACCCTTGGGGTTACATCAGAAAATGTATTTGCCTATCATTTCAAGACGTCTCTAGAACATTTATTATCAAAGCAAAAAAGAGTTTAAGAGAATAACCTGCCATCAAGTAGTCTATGACTTTATTTTTTAGTTGTACATGGCGCTTTTAAGGCTTTCATTTTCGATTAACATGCTGGCATGGATGAAAGTGTGAACGGAAATAAATTGTTTCATATGAATTTGTAAATATAGTTCACACGTCTTAATGACAGTATAAAGATTTTATAAAGTTAAACGCGTTTACAAACAATGTATAGTCAAAGTAAATGCATTTCTGTGCATTTTTTGTTTGCACTTTCATATCTCGTCTTGTCGATACCATAACTCTCCAACATCTTTCTTTCAGCATATGGTATAAAAATATTACACAATTAAGTAGTATGGCAGAAATACGGTTCGCTAATCACTAATCGGAGTTTGTACGAGTTTGTACCTCTATGCAATGAGTTAATTAACTTCCCATGTCATTATCTAATGACAAAATATTTAACAAAATACGTACAATTGTTCATTCGAAGCTTCCTTTAAGAAAACAAGCATTAAAGTTGATATCTCTTGCGTTTTCATTTTGGTTCTTAGTACATTTTTCTTGTGAATAATTGCAAAAATATTCCCGAGGACAAATAAGTCTACATTAGTAATACATTGTTTTCTCTAGAACACCTACTCATTTATTTGTGGGTGTATCTCAGATATAAGGCTGTAGAGCTGAAGTGGCATCCAACAAATAACGAACAACAAGACCACAATGATGAGCATTTTCACAACCTGAAAAATATTAACATGAATGATAATACTGATAAATATTCCCCTAGTCTTCTCAGATAATATAAGACATTAAAATCTAATCTAAAAAGGGTTATTAAATGTGCAATACCTCTGATGCCCCTTGCATCGGTTAAAGTGGATTGTCGTTAGACAGTTGCATTGAATGGAGTCCATGACCAAAAGGGCCGAAAATATAACAAAAATAAATTACAAGGCAAACGTAATCTGTATCATATAACTGTTTAAACAAGGAGAGGCAATATTAAAATGAATAACTAAGTTATGGTACCTGTCTTCCTCTTACCAGAATACGTACAGGACCTTATGAATAATAATATAACTTGAACATAAGCATTTTCTCGTTAGTATTTTTATGCAAAATTTTGATGGTCTCGTACATGTTTAATTCTTCTTAAATATTACTAAGAAATATTATATCTGCAGAAATCTGATGGCCTAGTACATTTGAATACTCCTTCGGAAATGTGACGTACAAGTATAATACTGTGTATCGGAAAAAGAAGAAAATTCATTTTTGGTGCTTTAGTTTAATATGTTGAGTTACAATTTAAGACACCCGATCTGTTTCACCATTAGCATGCATCTTCAAGTGAAGGGTTGTAAACAATGACGTTGTTTTTTGCCAAAAACCTCTATTTTTTCAGTTCGTGTCACTCAAAACACAAAAGAAAATATTCCGTTTTACTTTGCAACAAGGATATTTGTTTTTGTTTCAAACACAGCTCAACGTGATCACCGACTTCAAGAACTAAGAACGTATCTTATACTTCGCAGCTACTCTTTGGCACTAATTGAAACTGGCATATATATATAGAGAGAGAGAGAGAGAGAGAGAGAGAGAGAGAGAGAGTATTAAAAGTTACTCCTGGACAAGTATATAATAAATAAAAAAGAAAAACATCCAATTGGTTCCTCTATCTGTATTTCTGTCTACCTACCGGTTTCATATCATAATTATCAGGGCAGACATATAAACAATGTGTAGTTGCTGCGCAACGTCACATGTGTACACATGTGTACGCAACGTTATTTTATGACGTCATCAATATTTGTTTAGTTTTGACTTAGATATATCAAAAAAGTAACGTTCCTTAGACAACCTGGCTGAAACATTATCATTATGAAATTTATAAAAAGGAAAAATTAAATACTGTGGGTCCATTTTAGAGCATAGATCTAAATGTTCACTAACAGGCAATTGTCTTGTTGATGGGTCTCTTATTTGCTGATCATGAACTGTCCTTCTGTTTCTTAATTTATCACCTGTTTGACCAATATAATACTCTTTGCATCCATTGCAAATCAAAACATACAGAACATTTTGAACAGTACAATCAATGTTTTCTTTTATATGAAAAATTTTATTATTTAATTTTAAAGTAGAACCTTCTACAATGTGTTTACATAACCCACAACGCGGCTCATTACATTATATATATATATATATCCTTACTATACCTGGTATGTTGGAACGCAATTCTATTCATTCCGTAGGGTACCGTTATATTTACCTGGGATCTTGGAACATTCTTTTGTAGGGATCTTGGAACGATCAGGGATCATATACAAAAGAATGTTCCAACAAACCAGGTGCTTCAGGGTTTTTATATATATATATGGCACAAATAATCACTAAAGTGGAACAAATACAAGAAAGAGATGACACTCAAGTAATTTGTTACAAATTACTTATTGACACAAAACCCAAGA
The DNA here is from genome assembly GCF_021730395.1 of Mercenaria mercenaria. Lineage (NCBI taxonomy): Eukaryota > Metazoa > Mollusca > Bivalvia > Venerida > Veneridae > Mercenaria > Mercenaria mercenaria. Next base: position 74,581,117 of record NC_069362.1, read on the forward strand.
AATGCAGAGACTTTAGAATCATCAAAAACAATCTCAAATTATAAAAACATGAAAAAATTTAAGACATTATACACAAACACAAATTAATCAAGAACAAAGGCCAATCAGCAACTCTAAAGGAATTATTAACACGTGTGAAATCTGATGACACAAAACAAGATTACCTAATTAATAAAAGTGGCTGAGGGAATTATGAATTATGCCCTCATCTTCTACAATGGAAGACATACATTTAAATACAATTGCAACAACTTGTGAAAGAAGGAATATAATATATGCGATACGCTACTATTCATAATCAGCATATTAGACAGGCAGACAAGATCATACTTCAAGTTAGCAGATACAGAACACGATATGAGATGTTACATCGAAATACCTCATTTTTCTATAATTGTACAAGCCGAAAAAAAAAGGAATGTTTCCCTTGGGAAGATGAAAAAAGCATGGCTTTTTTTTGCATAACGAGCAGATTTTCCAGTGATTTGCCTATGCAGGAAAACTCGTCTTACACTCCGTGTTTTAAGATGACTCACGTACTATGGTGTGACTGACTGCGTAAATTCATAGCTACTATAATCAAATAGTGCTTCAAAGAAAAATATTCGTTTTATTTTATTTCTTCTAATATATGCAAGAAAAGGGAAATATAATTTGTTGTAGGTATGGATGGAAATACCAAGCTCTTGTTAATGGTGAAACCGGTTAGAATCTTGTAGTTGTAGTAACAAAGAATGCATTTCCTTTAATTTTTCATCTCTATATTATCCGTATTTTCACCAACAATACATTTTGGAGATATAAATATCATTTCTCATTTTCAATTAATGTTTACATCAGACGTCTAGTCTGTTTATAACATTCATATTTGATGTTTATAAAAGTCATATTAGTTTAAATCATGCTTGGGTGATTGTAACAGGTGATATATACTTTTTCCTCGAATCAGAATATGAACAGGGCTGACTTAAGTCGTGGTGTTCAGACTGAATACATTTTCTTTCAGATCTCAATATATTCAAATGTTACTAGTTTAAAAAGTGACTTTCGTATTTTAGCAATACCATTTCTCAGTTTAACGCAATTCATTTCGATATTCATATGTTTCAGACATTACTTTGTTTAAATAGGTCTTGTCTCCAATTGTTCATCTACAGATCTAATTATCTTTCTCGATATAGCGTTACATGTTAAGATATTTACCTAAAGCTTATGTTACCCTTTTATGAATTTTCTGTGCACTCTTTCTTATTGTTAAATCTCATACTTCAGAGAGGAATGGATGTTCCATGTATGATAACAAATAACATAGACATTATTTTGATGTGTATACACTTGTGTCTTATTATCTTGTAATTGAAAATGAGCTCATTGTGTGTCAATGTGAATTCCCTGATTTATTCATTTCATTTCAATCGTTACAAAATGCTGGCTGTAAAAAATCCAGTGCCACCAAATCTTAGTAAAATTGCCCTTTCCGTTGATTAAAAAGCAGCTGCGTGTTGTTTTTTTTAAAATGAGATTATGCCGGGATAATACTCCATTAGCTGACGTTCTGTTTTATCATTTCTTGATAATTAATCTATCTGTGACTTCTAGAAGAAAGTTGTTAGATTACTTTAAAGCCAACATAATATCTTGACTTAATCCTTTTCCCCCGTCTTATTTAACAAAATTTATATTTGATGAATGTCACTATAACATTTTAGTCATACATCATTATTGTGCTTGTATCTGTTTAATTCAGACTGGAATATGTTTCTGATGCCTTATGACAGCTTGTAGATGCATTTTTATGGTTTCATAGAAAATAAAATCTATACAAAAATGCTTGTATGTTGCCATGATTACGGAAAATAATCTTTAAATTTTAGAAAAGGGTTTGGACTGTATAATTTTATGAAAAGCTTATAAATAAATACTTATGTTTTTGCTATAATATTTCTATACCTGGCAATGCAATATTCTTTCAAGTTATTATGAAATCTAGGCGTAAATGAGTTTGCTGAAAATTCATTGTTTTGTCAATTTTCAAACTTCAAATCTCTTAAATGAATGACCTTCTAAATTTCCACCTTAAACTGAAATCATGGATATTAATGACCAAGTATTACATTCAGCTGCGTGCACTTTTCTTTCTATGAGGTCCATAAAAGCATACATGCGGACCAATTTTTATAGGTTTTGTAAAATCCTAAAGGCAACACTTAAAAAATTATAGCATCTAAAATAGTGAAAATTTTGAAAGTCAATATTTGTTTAAAATATTTACTTAAGGTATGTAGGCCTATTTCAGGCAAATATGGAAATAAGATCTTTATTTCAGACTTAACTTTATAGCCTTCCTCGCGATAGGGATAGATATTCCTGTCTTTCCCTAGGAAAAAACCTGGTTTAAAATAGCAAGCACATATGTGACGTCACATAGTAATTTTATGAAGATAAAAATACTTTTTATGGAAGTTACGATGTCTGCGAAGAATGAACAGTGTACAGTGATATAATATCATGGATGATGGGGCTCAGAAAAATAGAATGCACAAATCAGCAAATATTGTTATGAATCCTGAATTAGTAGTCACTTTCAATGCAGTTCATGCAGAGTTAAATTGCATGGTATTTCTGCAATAAACATCCAAATGACAGTAGAAAATAATCTGTCAAGAAGGTTGAAACTTCCAACTGACAAAAGGCGTCAATCAGGGGACTAATACATGTATTAAGACATGTAAATATGGTAAGATTAGAGAATTAAACTAGATGAAAAGATTACATAGAAATACTGTTTACACAGCTTCGTTTGCGAGATACTGTTTAAAATGTTTTGGTAACTGTCATTTTGTTAGTTTTCTAGCTGTTGTCATAACAGGAAATTTTGAATCGGTACACCTGTGCCTGCAAATCTTGTCAAACGTTTTGACTAGTCCCATGACGCCTTTACAAAAGAGTCATAATCATTAATGAACTTACGTCTGAACCGTTTACAAAGATTTTTGAGTTATTCATACTCAGGCACAATGCTTTCATCTTTTCTTGGAAGCAGACCTGATACTGTTATTTGAAACTTGTTATTTTGAGATAGCTCTGAATGAAAAGAAATGAGTTTTTGTTCAAAGTCGTCAGGTGTAGATCAATTCCGCCTAAATATATAATAATTCCCTTATGTGGAGACATTTTTGTGACTTCGTCTTTAAGATTTCAATGAAGTCTAGTAACGATACTTTTAAGAATGCATGGTTTAGTGATGAATATGAAATATAGAGAATTAATTGTATCATCCATTTTCTGTATGAGAGTTCCGTTATGAGCAAATGCCATAGGTTTCTGTTCTATTGAACAGTCATACATTGTAGTTGTTCATTTCGTTTCCCGTAGGCAGTGGAACTAAAAAAAACAAAATTCAAGTAGACACTACCTATTTTAGATATATGTTTAGTTTCTGCATCAAGTTCAAGTCTGAAAAACAATAAGTAAAATATCATTTTCTGAAAAAGGAATTATTGAAGCTGAAAAAAAATACCCTGGGTAAAATATTTGGAAAAAAATGGAGACAACTCCGCTAAACTTTATTGCACTGAAGACTATTGACCTAGTACCTCATGCAAACCATGCACCTTTTACCTCTAGATATGAAAAAAGCATGCATAATTACTACAACAGATAACTGTCTGAAAAGAAACCTACACTTTTTGTGGTAAGTTGTCAACAAACAGACGGTTCTTTTCAATAAAGTCAAAACCCACAGAATTTCACAAAATAAAATATATTGAAATAGCTACAGCTGGAAAGATAACAATCTCTGCTAGCCATATATATGCGTCAAAGTATTTCAGGGCTGTTAGATGCATGACTGTGGTGTCCTGCATAGCACTTTACATAGATAGCTTACATTTCCATTGCATTGACATAACATGGACAGGATTATGATTGAAAATAGGTGTTCACACAACAATTGCAAGCTTTAAACAGATTGTTTCCTTTGTGTAAAGAAGGCTTAGGGTAAGTCTCTATAAATTTCCGTCGTAAAATAAGATCATGGCGAATGCGGAAAAGTATGAATGAATTAATGACCAATAGGACCTTGATATTTAGCCTCAGGGTCGAATAATATCATCAATTCGCATGTAACTACTCAAACGAAAACGAGAATGTCATGATTTTCGTGCTACACTGATAATCGTTTAAATTGTTGTTATTATTTTCCCCACGCTACTGTGGCTTCGTTCGCCTAATCAGTGATTTACATTTAATTCTACTTTTTATAAATTTCCATTATGCTTTCAAAGCATTAAGAATTACAAGAGAGAGGAGAGACATAATTTTAAATAGTTAACTGTCAATCATTATAAATCGTTACAAGGTAGCTTTGACCTAAAACTTTTGTTGCTGGGACTAAAAAAAATAGCTAAAGTTTACAATAAAGGCATAGCTATGATGATGATAGTTCTTGATAACCATAAATTGTTTTACTTTGGGTTGGTTTTTATTTCAGTTATTTACCCATTTGTAGATGAGCTGAAATGAACGCACATTACATGCCTTTATTAACTGTGTAATTTATTTAACAGGTTTCTTTTTTATTTAATCATATAGTATTTAATTTATTTTTTTTTCTGACAAAAAAAACAAATAGGGAAACTAAACTTTCCTTTACACGGTTGCTTTCATTTAGATAATGTCATCTGCTAAAAAAATAATTGATAACGTAAAGCTTTTCCTAACTTTAGGCGAAGGATTAAATACGTGATTAGATGAAAAATGACTAACACATTGCAACATTAGCAACATCATTACATCAATCCTCAGTCTCCGGTTAATTCAATACAACAGAGACCCCCTCAGGTTAATCGTGTTTAGTGAAACCCCCTGATGTAATTACCACGTGAAATACATTATTTCTTTTTGATACAAAAGTATATTATTGAATTGTGATTCTTAAAAGAGCTAGAAAGATTATGAAGGCTTCTGGGGAAATTTTAGAGAGATAATGGAATAATTCAGCCATGTCCTATAACTAAAGCACGGCAAATAATTGCTTTCTTGATTTTTATGTTTGATGATTAAGCTCAAAATCGCAAAATGATTATGATTTCCCTCTGGTCACGTTCATGTTTCTACTTTTCTGCTTTGAATTCGTAAATAAACTTTTGATACAATTGCATTCATCGCAATAAAACGTAGCCACCCTTTGTTGACGCGAGATAACTCTAAGAAATAATTAATTTTGTATAACATTGTTCCTTTCTAAGACCCAGGAAGGAACTTTGCTTAGGTAAGAAGCGTAAAAAAGAAATTAAAACTTAAACATTTCAAAGATAATCACGTTGGTAGCTAGACTTAAAAAAAATGTTAATTGCCTCGTGTGCCTGTCGGTCAGTAGAACAATTTGTATCGTAGAGAACAGTCCATTTAACATACCAGCTTTAATTGACTGGTTCACAAATGAACTAAAATGGCTTTTATTTAACAATAAAACAAACAATGTATTTTGTAAAATTTCCACCAATCAAAAAAGAAACAAGAGGACCATGATGGTCCTGAATCGCTCACCTGTTCCCACATGACCCAGTTTTGAGTATGACGTCGTTTTTTCTATTATTTGACATAGTGACCTAGTTTTTGAGCTCATGTGACCCAGTTTTGAACTTGACCTAGATATCATCAAGATAAAACATCTGACCAATTTTCATGAAGATCCATTGAAAAATATGGCCTCTAGAGAGGTCACAAGGTTTTTCTATTACTTGACCTATTGACCTAGTTTTTCAAGGTAGGTGACCCTGTTTTGAACTTGACCTATATATAATCAAGTTGAACATTCTCACTAATTTTCATGAAGATCTCATGAAGTTTGGCCTCTAGAGAGGTCACAAGGTTTTTCTATTTTTATACCTACTGGCCTAGTTTTTGATCGCACGTGACCCAGTTTCGATACTGATCTAGATATCATCAAGGTGAATATTCAGACCAATTATCATGAAGATCCATTGAAAAATATGGCCTTTAGAGAGGTCAAAAGATTTTTCTAATTTTAGACCTACTGACCTAGATTTTTGACCGCAGTTGACCCAGTTTCAAACTTGACCTAGATATCATCAAGATGAACATTTGGACCAACTTTCTTACAGATCCCATGAAAAGTATGGCCTCTAGAGAGGTCACAAGGTTTTTATATTATCTGACCTACTGACCTATTTTTTGACCGCACGTGATCCAGTTTCAAACTTGATCTAGATATCATCAAGGTGAACATTCTGACCAATTTTCATGAAGATCCATTCAAGGGTATGGCCTCTAGAGAGGTCACAAGGTTTTTCTATTTTGAGACCTACTGACCTAGTTTTTGATCGCAGTTGACCCAGTTTCAAACTTGACCTATATATCATAAGAATGAATATTCAGACTAACTTTAATACAGATCCCATGAAAAATATGGCCTCTAGAGAGGTCACAACCTTTTTTTTTCATTATTTGACCTACTGACCTACTTTTTGAAGGCACGTAACCCACTTTCGAACTTGACCTAGATATCATCAAGATGAACATTCTGACCAATTTTTATGAAGATCCATTCACAAGTATGGACTCTAAAGAGGTCACAAGGTTTTTCTATTTTTAGATCTGCTGACCTAGTTATTGACCGCACGTAACCCAGTTACAAACTTGTCCTAGATATCATTAAGATGAACCTTCAGACCAACTTTCATACAGATCCCATGAAAAATATGGCCTCTAGAGAGGTCACAAGGTTTTTCTATTATTTGACCTACTGACCTAGTTTTTGAAAGCACGTGACCCAGTTTCGAATTTGACCTAGATATCATCAAGGTGAACATTGTGACCAATTTTCATGAAGATCTTCTGAAAAATATGGCCTCTAGAGAGGTCACAAGGTTTTTCTATTTTTAGACCTACTGACCTAGTTTTGGAACGCACTTGACCCAGTTTCGAACTTGACTAGATATCATCAAGATGAACATTCTTACCAACTTTCATAAAGATCCCACGCAAAATGTAACCTCTAGAGTGGTCTTAAGCAAAAGTTTACGCACGGACGGACGCACGCACGGACGACGGACGCTGCGCGATCACAAAAGCTCACCTTGTCACTATGTGACAGGTGAGCTAAAAACTACAAGATAACAAATTGCTATGGCACTGGATACTGAATAACTACTAATAAAATGCCATCAACAAATTAATATCTTTGACGGGCAAGTTTACATTTCTAAAGCGAGCACAACGGAAAATTTTGTTTGATATTACAAAATCTGAAATAGGAATAAGGGCTAGGAAATAAATATTGCAATACAACCCTTACACTTGTGTTGATGTAACGTAGTGTTTACAGAGATAAAATTTCAAAATGTGTTATTTTAGAAACGTTAAACTGTCTAATACGTTATAGTAAAATATAAAATATGCTTCTCGTATTATTACAAGGCGTGTCTATTACAACACAATCACACTTAGAAAACACATTTTCATTTCCTGTTGTTGTTAAACGACAAGAGATGTGGGGTTAGAAAACCTCATTCGAGGCGTTGAATTATTCAAAGCTGGCTTACGGAAGATCACTGATTCTACCCAGGGGCCTGCCCGTGACGAAACAATGCACGGAGGGGAACCTTGGGTCGTCCTCCACCATCAAAGCTAGAAAGTCTGTAAGACGTTAAACCCAACAGAAAAAATAAATAAATGACAAACATGCTCAGCCGTCAACAACTATTCTGCGTATTTAAAATGCGTTTTAGGAGGTTTACACACTATTATAAGTATGCTTTATCAAAGTTTGACAGGCGTTTAGCATGCTAGCTTATCAAGTTATAGGTAAAGATTTACACCAAACTTTATGTAGTAAAATGAAACTTTTGAAGTAGTGGTCTATAGCCTAAATAGTTAAGTAGTGGTTTATTACCATGCAATTTTAAAGTGCGCCTGGGCTATTTTTTAGGGTTTATTTTTTTCAAGGAAAAACATCTTGCTTTTTGCAAGGCATAGTTTAAAGATTAAAGTTTAATTGAAAAGATACGAAGGGTACGTGTATTAGTGCAGGTGCTTTGCATTTGCCGTTGTGTTGTGTATCTATCGGTTGGTTTGAGCTGTTGTTTTTCCCTCTTCACGCCATTTTTCCCAAAACGTCATAATCCTTAGCACTTTTTTTTCTTATTTACAAAATGCAACAGCACAAACACACATGCGAGAGCCAGTCCATGGAGGGAATTGGGTTTAATGGTTCTTTCCTGTGTGACCAATAGATCCAGTGCATGTATGTATTTGTAATGTATACATGTATATTTTTGTATTTACATGTGTGTCTATTTATTTATCGGATGTACAGCTACTATCATTTGTTTGAACTGACACCTATAATATATATAAGATTGTTTTGTGAACAGAACGAACCACAGGTACTGAACTGTTTGAGGTTTTATTATTAGTTCCACATGAATGATGACATATATAATTATTAAGTCAGTTAAATCGTATAGTTTATATTATTGTTAATTTCAGGGCGGTTTTATATAGCACACGATCCAGGCTGACAATTGATATGATGAAGGACAAGACCAAATTTAATACTGCACTTCTACTCCCTTGCCTATCAGCTAGCTTTTATGGCGACGTGCTGGAGTGTCCGCTTAGAGATCTCAAGGTTGCGGGTTCAAATCCAGGTTGGGCCAAGGATATTTTTGGAATGCAAAAATAGTAGAAGTGGTCCAGATTCCAATGCTGTAGTTTCAAATACAGAAAGTACGTCAGTAGGTCATGATAATGGTCAGTGAATGTAAGACTCAGTTGCAGAACCTTCCAACTAAGTTTGAGAGTCCTAGACAAAAGCTATGCAGAGTTATAAGGTTTTGGTACTAAAGGTCACGGTGACTCTGACCTTTTTCTCATGGTCATCTACTGGTCAGGGCCAACCTCTCTACTAAGTTGGAAGGTCCTAGGTCCAAGCATTGCCGAGTTATCAAGCAATTTGATACTAAAGGTTATGGTGACCTTGACCATGACCTTTGCCCTCGGGGTCATCTACTGGTCAGGACCAACATCCCTACTAAGTTTGAGGGTCCTAGTCATAAGCTTTTTTGGTACTAAAGGTTACAGTGACTTTGACCTTTGACTTCAAGGTCATCTACTCTTCAGGTCCAACCTCCCTATTAGTTGGAGAGTCCTATGCCTAAGCAGTGCCGAGTTATAAGGGCTTTTTGCTCTATGTAAAACAAGTGACCCCCGGGCGGAGCCTCATTTCACCCAAGGGGCATAATTTGAACAATCTTGTTAGAGGACCACTAGGCAATGCTACATACCAAATATCAAAGGTCTAGATCTTGTACTTTCAGACAAGAAGATTTTTAAAGTGTTTTCCTTTATAGGTCTATGTAAAATTTGGCACCCCCGAGCAGCGCCTCTTTTCACCCTAGGAGCATAATTTGAACAAATTTGGTAGAAGACATCCAGGCAATGCTACATACTAAATATCAAAGGCATATGCCTTGTGGTTTCAGATACTAAGATTTTTAAAGTTTTCAGTTAAAAAAAAACATCTATTTTTAGGTCCTGTGACCTAGTTGTGCAATGGACCGGCACTTAACTATCTGTTTGAAAAAGTTAAATTTCGCACAAAACGGATACTCTATTACAGAGTTATTGAGGCGGCTGTCTAAATGTCCGGTTACAGGAATACTTGCCACTACCTTATTGGCATATATTCGCTTTATTTTTTTTCTGTTTAACATCATAATTTAACGCTTTTAAGATTTTCTTTTATATAAACAAAAACAGTATTACCGCGTATTGTCTTGTCGATTTAAACACGTTTCGCAAAATGACCTACATTTGGCTATTCCGGTTTACTCCGGATTCCAGAGTATTATCCCTTCCTGGTGTAATTCGAACGTGTTAGAATTGAAATATATTTTAGTTTTGAGTGCTTTGTTGGCAAATAAAACACACTTTTTTGTTCAGATACGTCGTATCTTCACTCAAAACCGTGTTTTATTTTCCAACAAAGCACGCAAAAGTAAAATATATTTCCCAAAGGTAGTGGTTTGATATGCTAACAGTCTACATCCTCGCACACAACAGACTTAGTGGTCATTGATCAAGTAATTCATGGCTGTAATGTAATAGTTACTGTCCTAAATCTCGTGAGTGTGACATCCGGGCATTCGATGCGTGAATTTGTTGCGCACAATGAGAGGGTCGCAATGGGGTTTGTTTTCATATATTGACCATGCATTTGAAGGTAACGACGTATGTTAACCTTTGTGTGGCATGTTTCAACAATGCCACTTTTCCATCCTCGGTTTAAGTAACATGTAATCCGCGGAGCGCGTTCAGTAAGAGAGCCGCCTCAATTAGAAAGAATAATTTTAACGTCATTTCTAAGGTCACGGAGTTTGATTGGCCAGCTTGTAATGACAACAGTTTTCGCGATCAGTTGTTCAGTCAAGTGTGACTTACCAATTCTAAGTGTTCCTTCTCTTAAGAAGGAACAATAAAATCAATTGTAATCTACTTCTGATTCATGCGATGAAATTGGCAGAAAATTGCTGAAAACAAGCTAGTGCAGAATAAAAATGAAATGTCGGGTTGTTGATTAATTTCTCAAGAGGAAATGTAACATACCCCAATGCATTTCTTTATTTGATCTTTACATGTTTTTCTTTTCAAATCTCTGACCAATCACGAATGAATTGAAGGCTTTGCAGACAGACGGTAATTAGGATCGTATCAACGGTCACTGGATTTCGATACAAAGGAGGGTCTGCTGGTCATTTAGTTCCAAGTCCCCTTATTCAACGAAACGGTTATCCACTTTAAAAGTAAATGATGAACTATGGCACTGCGTTTAGTGAAAATTCAGTCAATTCATGAATGATTTTTTCTCTACGTTTAACACCCTTTTGAATATTATTTCAGTCATAGTAATACTGACACAAATATAATAGTAATGAGTGGATAGTTACATCAACATGCAAAGTCCAATATTTCCTATGTCATAGTCGGCATTTAACAATTTCGAATTTATCCGTATACGATGGAAAAACAATTCTAATGCTAACACTTATCAAGCATTAAACGATATGATTTGGAAACAAACTAGCTAGGCACATTGTTGTCAATAATTTGTCCCAAGTAGTTTAAATTTACCAATTTTTGTATAGAATTGACAGTTTGTTTTTGTTTTGTTTTTCACATTGCAGTATTTTTACGACGCTACTCCTTCTAAACAGTAACCCCTTGCAACGAAAGAATCACACAGTTTCGCAACACCATTGTGATATTTTCTGACATAATGAAATAGCCTTACGGTTCCACAACAGTAGAACATAACCTCATAAAAAATAGCAATGGTTTTCAATATCCGTCAGCCTCCAGAAACTTTCCCTTTGTTTATTATGGGAAGTGACGATGAACCTTGTTTTCTTCAGAAACTTTGTTCCCAAATCCTAGAACAAACAGTGTTAAAAGTACCAAAACTTTCAACTTGACTGACTTCTGTTTGATGTTGGAAAATCTTTTTTACAATCAATCAAGATGTGTACTTTATAACAGTTTGTACTGATAAAATATTCTGGAATAATGAAAGAAGTCCTGAATACAAAACATTGATTCACTCAGATTTTGGTAATTTAGAATCTATTGTAAATGATATTTTATCAACAAGTATTGATGTTAATACAGGTATAGACCAGTTTGCTGACATTTTATATAAGAATGCCTACAGTGTTTTTGGTAGGTCTGTAAACATAAACAAATCTAAAAATGAAAGAAAGGTTAAGAGTAAGTGGTTTACGCAAGAAAGCGTATCGGCTAGACGTGAATTTCGTTCAGCCAAGGCAGCTTATCGGAAAAATAAATGTGATCATAATAGAAATGTATTACTTAAAAACGTCGCATTTACCGTTCTTCCAAGCGCAAAGCCCGTGCTAGTTATGAGGCCAATCAAAGAAGTAATTTGCACAATCTAGCTACGTCCCAACCTCAACAATTTTGGAAAGAGGTACGTAAACTTAAAGTAAAGTACAGAGTAACAATATTAGTTCCGAAGAATTTTTTAACCATTTTAAGCACATCTACCCTGATGATGACAATTTTAGCAATGAAGATGTTGAGAATGACTTGTTTAACAATGGTGATGGAAATGATATTGAACAACTTGACAGATTATTCACTGTAGATGAAGTATTTAAAGCTATGTAAGAGCTAAAGCGTGGTAAAAGCGGAGGTGTAGACAGTTTAATTCCTGAGATGTTTATTGAATGCAAAGATATATTTGCATCACTATTATGTAAACTTTTTAACCATATGTATGTACATTGTATCTACCCAGATAGCTGGATAAAAGGCGTTATTGTTCCTGTTCCCAAAAAGGGCAATCCAAATGATGTTAATAATTACAGGGGCATTACTCTTACCAGTATTTTTTCAAAAATATTTTCTACTTTGTTGAATACACGTCTTCGAATATGGGCGGAAGAAAATGAATTGTTGTCAGATTTTCAATTCGGATTTCAAAAAAATAAAAGCAATGTTGATACAGTTATCACTCATGAAATGAAAAAACTTTACTGCGCATCTGTAGATTTTCGAAAAGCTTTCGATGTAGTGTATAGAAATGGTATATGGTTTAAATTATTACAATGTGGAGCCTCAACAAGGTTAGTTAAAACGTTACAGAAAATATATGAACAGGTAAAATGTTGTGTAAAAGTAAATGGTGATTATACTGAAAATTTTAATAGTACCAAGGGAGTTAAGCAAGGCGAGCCTTTGTCACCTCTGCTATTCCTGTTCTTTATCTATGATATGTCTCAATATATATATGATAATGCTATATACCCTGTTTTTATTGATGAACTTAGATTGTTTTACTACTGTTTGCTGATGACACTGTTTTAACGTCGATTTCTAAGGAAGGCCTTCAACGCGCCTTAAATAACTTCAATGCATACTGTAATAATTGGGGAATAAGTGTTAATACAGATAAAACTGTTTTAATGATATTTAAAAAAGGTAATAGACCTGAAAACATTGAAATATTTTATAATAACCATAAACTGAATATTGTAACAAATTTTACATATCTTGGAGTAACTTTGTCTTCTAATGGTTGTTATTATCAGGCTCAGAAATCCTTATCTCAACAGGAAATGAAAGCTTTATTTTCTCTTAACTCATTGTTTGATGTTGTTTCTTTCGATGTATCTGAGAAAGTTAAGTTATTTGATTTCGATGATAGCTTCAATTGTAAACTATGGATGTGAAGTTGGGGCTTTCATAAAGCCCCGGATATTGAAAGGTTACATATAAAGTTTCTTAAACAAACTTTACAAGTAAGACAACAAACAACTAATGCTACGATATATGGTGAATTTGGACGAGTTCCAATGAGTGATATTCGAAAAGTTACAATTGTAAAATACTGGTTTAAAGTCATAAAAAAATACAGAATCAGTTATGTATAAATTATTTAATTTACGTGATGAAAATGGTAATTATACAAATAAGTGGTCTAAAGATGTAAAAAAGCTACTAGATGACACAGGACTTTCATATTTATGGAATAATGTATCAGTGTCAAATACGCAAATACAAAATGTTATAAGGTGTTTATATGACCAGTACTTACAGCAGTGGTTTTCAGATCTTAGAAACCTACCTAAACTTGTAACATATTGTATGTTTAAAACCGATTTTCAAGTCGAAAAGTATTTGTCATGTGCTAAGAATGATAATTACAGAAATGCATTGTCTAGATTCAGATGTTCAGCTCACCGTTTACTTATAGAAGAAAGAAGGCATAGAAATATAGACAGAAATCTTAGATGTACAAGGTGTAACATGAATACAATTGAGAATGAATATCACTTTTTGTTAGTGTGTCCATTTTATAGAGATCTACGAAATACCTGTCTACCAAACTATTATTGTCATTGGCCTAATTTGAATAAGTTTAAAACTCTGTTAAGTAATTGCCAGAGTGGTATTGTTAATACGTTAGCGAAATATATTTATCAAGCATTTGCTTTAAGAGGTTAAATTGCAATTGTGTACTTGTATTACAATTTATACCTATCACCTGTATGTCTGTATGTCTATACATGTATATTCATGCTTTTCTCATATTCTTTGTAATTGTTTAAAACCGCCATACAGTACTGGCGATGAACATTGTATATGTTTTGCCAAATAAACTAAACTACTGAAAACTATTGTTGTCGCAGTATGTTGTTTTGGGATGTTTCTTGACATTTATCTGTGTTATAATCCAATTTTATGACGAATATATGGTAATCAGCCGAAGGAGGTGTTATAAACAAGCTTTTTTACCACATGTTAATAAGCATTTGTGTTACACTTCAAAAGCTCAAGCACTGTGCTCTATAATTTGTCACGTTGTTCGCGGAAATACTTAGAATTTTTTATATAAAGTTCATGTAGGTTTTCAAAGTTTATTGTCCGTTCTATACATGTTTACATACATAAAACAATCATTATACATGGAACATACATGCATAGCCAATCTATTAAAGATTTGTAACAGACAATTATTAAAACATTTTACATAGTACAATGAATAGCACACAAATACAGTCCAAACTCGATAACCCGAACTCGCTTAAGTTGAACTCCCGCTTAAGTCGAACATATCTTTCAGTCTCAATCTAAATTTATTCCAATCTGACTTTGTTTAAATTGAAAATGTTTAAATCGAACCACGACTATTTAAAGTCAAAGTGTTTACATTGGTCCAACCGACTTCGAGTTATAGAGTTTCAGCTGCAATATGAAACTACTTGATATATACATATCAAACAGATAAAATTCAAAATACCCTTGTTAATCTTAGTTTAAAAGCTGCCTTAAAATCTATCTACTTAAAACACTGAATTATTAATACTATGGCAATAAGCTCAACATTACAAAATGGTATAAAATAATGGAACATGTTTGGTCAGACCAAACATATATTAGATTAACGAGAGCATTTTGAGTGATAGATAAATATCATCAATACTTTTAAACAATGGATAAATTTACACTGGCCTAAAATAGTTTGACATTTAAAATTACTTAGTAATTTTACTATATACATGTCATTTATTAAGAAATTGACATCTTCGATCAAGTATTGCACAGCAGGTTTTTGCACACTTAATCTCAATAATGCTGGGTTGTTAACACAATTTAAGCTTTTCAAGATCAGGACAAAGATTCAAAATTTGAGTTACTGGAAATTGCCTTCAAATTAAGGGTTTCCTTAAATCTTCATATAAGTTACAATTCAGTAAGACATGTATTTTCATCCTCAACCGTATTACCAAAGAAAAGGACAGGTTCTATTTTCAACTTGTAACCCTTCATATCTGCCGTCTCAAGACGGATGGGAGCTACCCCACATCTGAATTTACACAATGCAGATCTATGTGAAATAGGCATAATAAGTTGACAATATTCTTCAACTTTGTATTCAGTTTCAGTGTACAATAAGTTTGAGCTTATTTCGGCCTCTACCACTAGCACTTTCTATTCTATTATACCAGTAAACCAAGCTCTTAGGTAATTTTCTTCAACATTTTTAGTGATCTTGTCAATGACATATTTCTTAGGTACATATTCAGAAATATTGTAATCAATTTTGAGATTCCTCAAACTTTTTTCTTGACATGGAAAAACCAATTTCTACAGAAGTACCCAACTTAGAGCTAGCCCAGACTGCTATTCGTTTATTGAGCTGGTCATTGCAGTGTTACAGATACGAGACACAAAGCTAGAAACAGTTTTCCATTGACGTACCATAGTAGGAGTCCAGGCCATCTCCCCGGCAAGAGCCAAATTAGGTATCTATACGATACTGTTGCCATACAAATATTTTGAAACTCTTGCACATGTCGCTCGGAAAAGTTGAATTGTAAGTTGAACACCATTCGTAGTGAAATATTACTTTAAAGAAGAGGGCAGAATCAATATTCAGTTAGTGATAATTAGTTTAAAGTAATACAATTAATGAATAATTTTCACTAACACTGTGAATGGCATATTGTTTTTTTTCTGTCAGGAAAACAAATACATTTTATAAAGTTTACTGCCATTGACTAATCGTTACTAAAACTTGTCCCGGTACAATTAAGGACGCTCGCTACAGTTTCGTAATTTTTTTCTCAATAATAGATTTTGATGAAATGTTTTGTATTAAAAGATCATGTTATGATGTATTGAAAAATGAAATGAAAATTCTAGGTCACCAGCTTTGTTTCAATTTAATTTGCCCCTAGATATGGTGCTATTTTAAACATTTTTCAAAATTTCTGTAATCCTAAAATATCTTTCAGTAAAGTACAATAATCAGCATAAATTTGATTATCTAAGCATTTTTATAACGGAAAACAATACATGTATATCTATTTGAAACATGATCAGAGAAATCAAAAGAACATGATATTGTAAAGAAAGGAATACTTGTTCAACAGACCCAAGGGCTATTTTTGCATATTTTTGTCAGTTTTAAGTTGGTACTTCTGCTATTTTATCGAGTTTCACATAATAGAATTTAATCAAACTCTGCACATACATTTGGTTATGTCTACCTAATCTGAAACAAAAAGAAAATTGATAGGTCACCATATTAGATTTCGCTTAAATCAAATTACAATGAGGTGGGGTGTGGCGGGCATTTATACAGCGCAGGTTGGTACGAAATACTCTTTCAGTGTTTGAGCAAATGACTTAGAAATATATGTATATAAAATTATCAAACGGCAGATTTCTTAATAAGCGGATTTGTTTCTGAAGCATTTTGATGGCATAGAACGATGAAAGTTTCCGCCTCTTTTTAACAAAACCTATAGTTAACGAATGTACGGTACGGGATTAGAAACAGCTGTGACTCAATGCAGAGTTTGGGCGCTAGTATAAATAACAGACTCCAGTATATGTCGGATTGTAGCAATTTGAACTAAAAGTACTTTAAATGTATATATTTTGTAACCATGGTGATACTTACCCTTACCTTTAGTCGGTATATTATACATTTTGTACATTAAATGTATGCGAACATACAATAATTTGCGAATTTTTGCCGTGCGCGACATTAGATAATCACTTCCGGGCATGCGCAGAAGACCGCACCAGCTCTGCAGTGAGCTACATCGACGAATTTAAGGACTATTTGCCATCTTTTGTACGTTTTTTCCTAAATTCAAATAGTTTTCAAGTAGTTTCTGACTGTTGCAAAATTCAAGTGCTTTTCAAGGAGTAGGCGTCAAATTCAAGGACTTTTCATGGCCTGTGCGAACCATGTGCCTTCCAGTAGGGGACTTTGTATTGCACGGCAATACTTCATTCACTTGTTTACACTGTCCCGTGCCTCTAGAACATGGTGGGGGTAAGAGTCAGGTTGGGTGCGCACCATAAACCGGTTAAAGCTACCTAATGGTGATTTTGCCACTGACCGTTCTAAGGCGGTGCTTCACTGTGTTCATTTATTTGTTCGTTTTGTCCTCGTGTGTTTGCTTTGTATTTGAGTGTGTGCGTGTGCGAGTTGTGGGTTTCGTTTGGGGGAGGCTGCGTTTTTGGAACATGGCATTCCCTGTTTGATATTTGTCCCTTTTTTTTTTGTGAAAAAGGCCTGTGACTAAGGTATAAGTTAACCATTTGCATTATCATAATTACGGAAAAAGAAATATATAACAGGAAGGAAAATGTAGAAAGCCTACAAAAATGGATTTGGAGTGGCTGAATTTTATTAGAAATTAGTACATAACCGTTGTATTATTTGTTACAGGTTGGTGAATATATACAATAGATTTATCGGGTAATTATTTATCGGGTAATTATTTACTAAACAAATCGTTTCTCTAACTTAAGGAAGTTTTGCACGTATTTCTTTTCAATGTAGAATTTCATTCAACCTTGGTCTGTCAGAACAGCAAATTCGGCAAATAAAAAAGATGGGGCCGTGTGCTTGATATTTGCAAGAATTCTTTGAAAACTTTTCACCTCACATAAGTTTTCATAACTGAAGTCTATTGGAAAATCATACTTTTGATGACATTTTTTGCGAAAAGATATTTTCTACAACGTAAATTCTAATGAAAATTCTGGTTAATAAACACACAAGGTCTATAATATGTTGCGAAAAAGTGTATATGCACGTTTGCTTGTTTTTGATCCGATTTTAAGACATTATTTTGACTTATTTAACATGTAAGACTTTTAAAAGACAATAACATTTTTCAGAAAGGAGAAGGTTCACTATTTCCCCAAAAATTGCCTAGAAATTGAAAGTCTCTAAATAAGTAAATTTCTCACAAATACGCGATTGCAGCAATATTTAGTGATATGTTTTCAACAAAATAATAATTCTGTTTCCATATAACTGCATTCAGTATGGAAGAAAAACATTATGGTAGTAAACAATGTGTATTTTTTCAATTATCAACAATCTGGGAAAAAAACTTATCCTTCACTCTTTGATTGCCATTAATTCAAACAATGATTTTCATTTCCGCACAGCTAGTCCATACATCGGTTAAACGAATTAACGCCATTACTTCCGGCTTATCAAACGTACAGAACTACTTTAACAAGCAAATTCGATGAAATGGTATCCCCCGCCGAAAGGGTCTATGGTGAGGAACGGCAAAAAAATATATCTGGCAAAAAGTTAAGAATGTTACAAAGAAGCAAATAATTTCATTAGTCAAAATCAAATTAATAGAAAATGAATGGTTTTTTTTTTGGGGGGGGGGGGGGGGGGGGGTACAAAACTTTACATGTTGATTATAAGTATTGATGGAAAATTAAAAATTAAAAAAATGGGGGAGGGGGGGGGGGGGGGGGGGTGAATGCATGATCGGGGTGGTGAGCATGACTGGGTGGAGGAGTGAGGTGAGAGAATGGTACAACTTTGCATGTTGATAAATATCCATGGAAGGTTTGGAAAAAAAAGAAATAAAAGAAAGGAATAAAAACAATTTTTTTTTTTTGGGGGGGGGGGGGGGGGGGTGGGGGTTGGGATTGGGAGGTGTGACCGAGGCAAGGTGGCGACCAGGTGTGGGTACACAACTTCACATGTTTATGATAAATGTTCATGGAAAGGAATGAAAGAAGTTTAATGAAATTCTTCCAATTGGTTGGCTTGTTATCCCCCGCCGATGAAATCGGGAGGTGGGTATTAAAATGGCGTTGTCAGTCCGTCAGTCCGTCCGTCCGCAGCCATTTCTCAGGAAGCAGCAGGTAGTGTTTCATGAAACTTGAAATAAACATGAACCAACATACTGCGATGATGCCCGTCTATTTTTTTTGATTGGTTAATTTCCCCGTAGAGTTATTGCCCTTGATTTAACGAAAATTCCACGTCTGTAGCCATTTCTCAGTAATAAGCTGGTAGAATTTCAGGAAACTTGAAATAAATATGAATCAACATACTTAGATGATGCCTGTCATTTTATTTTTTCAATTGGTCAATTTTCCTTAGAGTTATTGCCCTTTAATTGTTTAAAAATCTACAGATTTGTACATAACAAACCAACCAATTGGAAGAATTTCATTAAACTTCTTTCATTCTTTTCCATGAACATTTGAAGTTTTGTACCCACACCTGGTCACCACATTGCCTTGGTCACACCCACTCCCCCCTTCCCCCCCCCCCCCCCCCCCCCAAAAAAAATCATTCCTTTTTATTATTATTTCCTTTCAAACCTTCCATGAATATTTATCTGCATGCAAAGTTGTGCCGTTCCCCCACCTCACTCTCCACTCAGTGTTGCCCACCACCCCGATCATGCATCTCCATCCCCCACCCATTTTTTTCATCATTTTTAATTTTCCATCAATATTTATAATCAACATGTGTAACCTGGTCACCCACGCTGCCCCCCCCCCCCCCCCCCCCCCCCCCCCCCCCCCCCCCCCCCCCCCCCACCTCGAAAAAAAAGGCATTTATTTTCTGTTAAAATGATTTTGACTAATGAAATGATTTGCTTCTTAGTAACATCCTTTCTATTTCAAGTTTGATGAAATTCTACCTGCTAGTTACTGAGAAATGGCTGCGGACGGACATTTTTCATTAAATCAAGGGCAATACTCTAAGGGAAATTGACCAGTCCAAACAAAATCTTGACGGGCATCATCGCAGTATGTTGGTTCATGTTTATTTCAAGTTTCATGAAATTCTACTGGGAAGTTACTGAGAAATGGCTGCGGACGGACGGACTGACGGACTGACAACGCCATTTCAATACCCCCCCCGCACACGATTTCATCGGCGGGGGATAATAATGGTGAAGTAATTGCGCATATCTTTTTTTGTACGGCTTCTTACATCGCTAGTTATTAAGTAAACGCTTGAATTACCGAATGTAAGCGACTTAATTATTTCGATTCACTGATCTTTGCAGTGACATTG
The DNA here is from genome assembly GCF_021730395.1 of Mercenaria mercenaria. NCBI lineage: Eukaryota > Metazoa > Mollusca > Bivalvia > Venerida > Veneridae > Mercenaria > Mercenaria mercenaria. The sequence continues at coordinate 74,601,536 of NC_069362.1, forward strand.
CGAGAGGAGAGTGAATGGTGAAATTAAAATACTTAATTCAAAACATAAAATGAGTTTTCTAATGCGAAAACAAGAATATTAGAATCTCATTCACTGTGAAATAAAAACAAATCTAATCTGTAGTAAACTAATGGGGAATCTGTTGATCTTAGTCCTGAAATCTTCCACGTCTGCAAAAATGTGATGATTTATGAATTTTGCGAGGATTCTCATTACATTTCCTCAGGAAATTGAAGTCATTAGTCGAGGTAAGGTTAAAGTAATGTGTTAAAAACGGCTAATTACGTTAAAATAAATTCTTCAAGTTTTTCCTTTGGCCTTTATTTTACTTCATTTTGATCACAAAAATATGAAACTATGTCTTTCAGCAGAAAACGCAACCGGCACTTAAACATTCAAGTAGATATAAAGCAAGGAAATTCGAACAAACAAAATAAAAGAAAGACTCTGTGGTGGAAGGCAGCAAAACAAACACAGCACTATTTAGGACACGATAAAACGGGGAAAACACATATTTTAAAGCATCACAGTCCCACCGAATTTTTCTGGAATCCACTATGTCCTGTAAGACACAATCTAAGCAGGAACTTGCTTGTGTTAAGCTTCAAAATAGTAGCGTGATACCTATTTCGTATTGAGACTTTTAGGAGAAGATACATTTAAAGCATAGACAGCATTGACTGCGTCTGTTCACTAGGGATTATGAAACCTCAAACCCTATAGCGAGCATCGGCTTATGTGAAATATAAAATGCACCTCAATATCCTGGATCAGTCATTTATAAAACAAATTGTTTATTATGGTTGAATGAATGTTATTTCGCGATGCACTAAAACCCAACGATTGATAAATTTGCGACCTACCTTCTTCTTATTTCGCTGCCTTATGGTATCTCTGTCACCTCTATCCACGGTGTTTCCTGGTGGCTTTGTTCCCCAAATCTTGCACGAGATTCTTATGTAGGATAGGTTTATAACCAGCAATGGAAACAAATATTGCACCAATAAAAGATAAAAGTGGTAGTACTTTCCAAAGTTTTCAGTTGGCCAAATTGCCTCACAGTATGGCTGAAATTTCAGAACGTTTGCATTAAGCACTAAGTGAACTGAATAGTAATACCCTTCTGGAAAACACGAACCCAGCCCAAGACCCCAGATAATTAGTAAGCACAACACAGCCGAACCTTTTGAGAAGCCAGCTTTTAATGGATACATAACGGCAACATATCTGTCTAAAGAAATAATGGTTAATGTTACAACACTAACACTGACTGATAGCACTTTTACTGATGGCGCTAATTTACACAGGAAGTCTGGGAAATCCCATCTTTGATGTAACGCTGGATGAAACTGGAAAGGAATGGTGAACACTCCAATTATAACGTCTGCAAATGCTAAGTTTGCTATGAATATGTTTGTAACCGTTTGCATTCGTTTATCCTTCGCTATGACGACAATCACCAAACCGTTCCCAATAATAGCAATGACTGATATACAGCCATACAGTATGGCAAGAAGAACAACAACAAATGTAGGTACTTCATAAATATCCACTTTTGGAAACAAAGAAGTATTTAATGATACATTCTGAAGCCGCAGATCCAACTTTGCCAAAATATCCAAATAGCTAAATGACCCATTAAAATGTTCCATATTTATAATGCCAGTTGTACTTTGTACAAAAGAACTATTCACTGGTCGTCAACATCACAAGTTCTTTCACGAATAGGCGCACTATTTAGATTTCCTTTACAGTGCTAGCAATATTCCTCTTTCCCCGTCATTATCGTTTTTTTCTGTTGACATTCGGAAATATCCTTGTTGCGATCTATATTCCTTCCTCGTACTCTAAAATGTAAAATATAGAATAGTTATTAAAAGAACCATAGTTCTACTTGCAATGTATATATTATTTATTTATTTACTTAATATACGATATATTATGTGTGACTTTAAACCTCCTACTGGTGGTTATCTTAATTATCCTGTTGCTCAAAAGTATTATATAATTAGTCAAAGTTTCTTTACTAAATAATAAGAAACAACATTTGTACTACATTTTAACATCTACAATGAAGTCATATTTAATCACAGATAATAAATAAGTAATTTTTTATAGAAAGAACGGGAACGGCGATGTTAAAAGAGAGCGGAGCACCTCACTATTAAAATCCTACTGCAGTGTATGAATGGAAGTGTAAATAATGATATATACACAACGACAACTAAATAAAGGAACACAGAGTGGCACCGTACTGGAAAATATGATGGAGGAGTTAAAATCGGTAAACGTTGCACCAAACTTAATTTTTAATCCCAGTCATGTTTCAAAGTTCAAGGACAGAGTAAATAAAATCTTGCGCACGAAATGGTATGTGTAACCAAAACACACATAAGTCTCTGTGAAGATAGTAGAATAGCAAAATAACTCCAGCAGAATAGCAGAATAACTCCAGCAGAATAGCAGAATAACTTCTAGCAGAATAACTCCAGCAGAATAGCAGAATAACTCCAGCAGAACTGCAGAATAACTTTGTTTTTCATTTTACCTCGCATCTGTATGACAATTAAAATTAGCCTAAGGCTATTTTTGTGATAAACATGTAACCACAATTTGTTTGAAAACCATTTTTGTCAGTTCAAAGAACAACGTTAAGACCGACTTTAAACATTATACGTCTCGCATATTACCTCGCACAATAGCAATTGCCTAAGCAAAAATAATAGCAGAATAACTCCATCAGAATAGCAGAATAACTCTAGCAGAATAACAGAATAACTCCAACAGAATAGCAGAGTAGCAGAATAACTCCAGCAGAATAGCAGCATAGCTCCAACAGAATGCAGAATAACTCAAGCAGAATAGCAGAATAACTCTAGCAGAATAACTCCAGCAGAATAGCAGAAAAACTCCAGCAGAACAGCAGAATAACTCTAGCAGAATAGCAGAACAACTCCAGCAGAATAGCAGTATAGCAGAACAACATTAAAAAGACAAAAATGCTAAATGATATTTTTTAATTCCAGCAGAATAACTCCAGCAGAATAGCAGAATAACTTTTTTTCATTTTACCTCACATCTGTATGACAATTAAAATTAGCCTAAGACTATTTTTGCAGTAAGCATGTTACCATTATATTTTGTTAGAAATACATTTTGTCAGTTAAAACAACACTTTTAAACATTATACATCTTGCATATTACCTCGCACAATTAACATTAACATAAGACTCTTTTTGCGACACACATGTTACCATTACTGCTTTAATGACCGTTAGTAAATCATTTTAGTCTGTTGAAAGAACAACTTCAGCAGAACAGCAGACAGAATAGCAGAACAACTCCAGCAGAATAGCATTAGAATTATAATGGTAACATGTTTACTGCAAATATAGTCTTAGGCTAATTTTAATTGTCATACAGATGCGAGGTAAAATGAAAAAAAAAAACATTTAGCATTTTTGTCTGCTGTTCTGCTGGAGTTTTTCTGCTATTCTGCTGGAGTTATTCTGCTATTCTTCTAGCTTAGGCTAATGTTAATTGTGCGAGGTAAAATGCGAGACGTATAATGTTTAAAGTCGGTCTTAAAGTTATTCCTTTAACTGACAAAAATGTTTTTTTTTAACAAATTAGGGTTACACATTGTTTTAAATAATTTAGCATTTTTGTCTTTTTAATGTTGTTCTGCTATTCTGCTGGAGTTGTTCTGCTATTCTGCTGGGGTTATTCTGCTATTCTGCTGGAGTTATTCTGCTAGAGTTATTCTGCTATTCTGCTGGTGTTATTCTGCTATTCTGCAGTTCTGCTGACGTTATTCTGCTATTCTGTTGGAGTTATTCTGCTATTCTGCTAGAGTTATTCTGCTGGAGTTATTCTGCTGGAGTTATTCTGCTATTCTGCTGGAGTTATTCTGCTGGAGTTATTCAGCTATTCTGCTAGAGTTATTCTGCTATTCTGCTATTCTTCTACCTTAGGCTAATGTTAATTGTGCGAGGTAATATGCGAGACGTATAATGTTTAAAGTCGGTCTTAACGTTGTTCTTTTAACTGACAAAAATAGTTTTTTAACAAATTATGGTTACATGTTTTCCGCAAAGGTGCGAGGTAAAATGAACAAAAGTTATTCTGCTATTCTGCTGGAGTTATTCTGCTATTCTGCTGGAGTTATTCTGCTATTCTGTTATTCTCCTATTCTGCTATTCTGCTGGAGTTATCCTGCTATTCTGTTATTCTGCTGGAGTTATTCTGCTAGTCTGCTATTCTGCTAACTTTACAGAGACCATAAGATCGACGAATACGCATGCCAAAATGACAACTGTTCCTTGCCAACACGTCAACAACAAGTATTTCATTTGTAGTATTGGCGCGCTGTTTTGTCGTTCTGGCGTGTTGGCCGTCTTCAAACGTGCCGATGTGGCGGAAAGAAGACAACAAAATTTAAGGAATTTGATTGATACGCATTTGCATTTATAACAATGTCCAAAACAGATTCATTTTTTGCTTGGTAGTTTAATGAAAAACAAAGACAAATATCAAACAGGGAATGCCACGTACCAAAAACGCAGCCTCCCCAAAACGAAACCCACAGCACGCAGACGTGCACAACACAAACACACACACACACACATACATGTGCACACACACAAAGCCAACACAAGAGGACAAAACGAACAAAGGAACACACACACATACACGCGCACACACACAAAGCCTACACAAGTGGACAAAACGAACAAACAAAGGAACAAAGTGGGGCACCGCCTTGGAACGGTCAGTGGCAAAAACACCACTGGTGAGTACATATATAACTTGTTACCAAAAAGACTGTATAAAGTGATACTTATTTCCGAGGATGTGTTTATTATCCTATGCTGGAACGAGCGATATTTTTTCACCTTTGAAGAAACTATATATGTGATATTACGTAGGCATATCTTTATAAAACATTTATAAAGGCAATTTAGTAATTTAGTCTAAATGTTTTTTGAAACATGTGCTTAGTAAGTAGATCCTTATTCATTGAGTTTGAGAATTTATGCGTAATCTGAGGGCAAAAAGAGATTATTTCATCCGTGGAATGTATATCACGTACAATAAAACACTTCTCGTGTTCGCATGTTATCGAGTCTTTTTGCTTGAAAAGGTGGTAGGATGTTTATTTTGCGGACATGTTCATTAAATGCGACAATAAGAACATTGCACTGCATATTATTTAACACCTGTTCTTTCTCCCGAATTTTGGAAGCAAATTTATTCTTGCCTACCTAGCGGGGAATGTATACATTTATCCGAGCTCGCACCAGGGATAGATATTCCTGTCTTTCCCTAGGGAAAATAGAATCAGTGGAAACTCCACAGGTTGCTCAACACGATAAAAATGAAAATATTGCAGGCTCGGTTTGATTGAGCCTGTTCATGGACGGTAGTGGAAATACATACTACCGTACACGCCCTCTAGCCCAAGGTTAATAGAACTCAACATCACACATGCCACAAGTACAAAAACCATTTAGAGACATTCGCGGCGATGCACATGGAACCTTTAATGATACACTTGTGTGTAATCCATGAAAAGCGGCGTATGGACCCCAGTTAAAATAATGGGTTTGCCCTAAACGAGAAAACAATGGGCAGAAGTAAACAAACTGGAATTTAGAAAGGGGATCTGAGGTTATGGAACCTGCATATCACAGAAACTGCCAAAAGATAAAATTAAAAAGCAAGCACCATATCCAAGGGGTGATTATACAATACCCAAAAGTATTGGAACCACCGAGGCCGAAATGTTCAAGCGAGAAACTAAATACTACCAATAACACAACATAAAAGTCGTGCTGAACGATTTAGAAGATCGAAATTTAACAGCCCTGATCGAATGTACGGGGAGACATTTTACGGCCGCCATACGGCACTTGTAAACAACGCTGCTGTGATAATAAAATGGAAAAAGTGGACAGGTCGCTCAACACGACAAAAATGAAAATATTGCAGGCTCGGTTTGATAGAGCCTGTTCATGGACCTTGTCTAAAATAGCGTGCACTTAGATGACGTCACATAGTAGATCTACAAGCACTATTATGACGTCATAAACTATGGAAATAATGCAAGGAAATACCCAAAGCTATTTGTCACCAGGCTCTATTTTGAACGTGATAGGCAAGAAAAATGATCTAACATGTCTGCTTTTTCCAAACCTTCGGGACAGCTTGGATATAAAATATAGCTCAGTTTTTCATTCCATACTGTCCTTCTGGTAGGGAAAACCCCGTTTTACACAGGCAGGCATGTACGAGCCCACAGGCAATCTTTCAGGGAATGTGACGCCACTTGTTATGCATCATTTGAAAACTGTCTTTGAAATGCATTAAGGCCCAGGTTCCTATCTTTGGGATACTTTAGGTAGATCATGCAATCTTCTACCGTTAGTATTATGGAGATAAAGCCGTTCAGAGCACTTTGAACATCCTGGAGACCCTCTTTTTCAGGGAATGTGACACCACTATTCATACATTATCTTGAAGGTATTTACATTTTCTTTCAAACGAACTTACGCTGTAAGTCCTATCTTGGAAATGAATAGGGTATATTATTAAATCTTGTACATTAATCATTCTTTGAAAAACGTCATTCGGAGCATTTTGAACAGCCGACAGACCCTCTTTCAGAGGATTCGACACCGCTTGCCATACATCATTTTACAGCTATTTATATTGTTTTTCAGACATATCGAGGTTCATGTTTCTATCTTGCAGATGAATTAGGTATATGTTTCAATCTTTCACTTTAAGTCTTCTTGGAGAAAGCCGTTGGGAACACTTGAACATCCCACAGACCCTCTTTCAGGGAATGTGACACCATTTGCATTACATCATTTTAGAACTATTTATATTGTCTTTTAGAAGTATTCAGACTCATGTTTCTATCTTGGGAATGAATAGGGTAGATAATTCAATCTTGTACTTAAAGTATTGAGGAAGGAACACCGTTCTGAGTACATTGAACATTCCACAGATACTTTCTCAGGGAACGTGACATCATTGCCATACATCATTTTAAATGTATTTATATCTCATCAAATGCATTAAGGCCCAGTGTGCTATAATGGGTATGAGTATGGTAGATCATTCAGTCTTTTACGTTACGTCTTCTTGGAAAAAGCCGGGCGTAGTATTTTTGAAGATCCCACAGACCCTCTTTCAGGGAATGTGACACCACTTACTATAAATCATTTTAGAGGTATTTATATTGTCTTTCGACCGAAATTAAGCTCATGTTTTTATCTTCAACAAAATGTGTATTTCATTCAATCTTTAGACTAAAAAAACAACACAAATATCAAACAGGGAATGCCACGTACCAAAAACTTAATCATTCAAGTCTTTTTGGAAAACGCCGTTTGGATCGCTTTTGAACAGCCTACAGGTCATCTTTCAGAGAATATGACACCACTGTGTTTTACATTAATTGTTAAGGTATCAATACTGTCTTTCAAATGAATTAAATACATGTTCCTATCTTGGGGATGAAAACGTGAGATATTTCAATATAAATATCCTTAAAATGATGTACAGGAAGTGGTGTTATATTCCCTGGCATAAGATTTGTGTGTTGTTTTTCACCGTCGCTAACGGCACTTTTCCATTGATACCATACGTACAAAATTATTTACTACAACATATCCGTCTTCAAAGTATGGACTTTGAATTACATGCATTTAAAAGACATTAAAAGTAAGGGGTGTCATGTATTTTAAGGGGTGTCACATTCCCTGACAGCTTGTCTATATGCCGTTGAAAATACCTTAATAATGATTTACATCGCATGCAAGACCATATATCATAAAATTCGCCGTTAAATACCCAATTTTTTTTTTTTACCAGAATCCTTACTGTGCGCCAGGGTAGCCATTTTGTTACTGTTTGCCGCTACATGCGCGCTCTTCTATTGATTATCAGTGACGGAAGCAAAATATGCGCATGAGCAGTTTTTGTTTGATGCTCACGTGATGAAAGTGTCTAAAAATATTGTCGCTTCCCGTTCTTTATCTATCAATGTTTACAAAAGTAAATCGTTGCAATGGTTTATAAAAAAACATGAGAAAAACTGCGAAAACTGGAATATTCCCGTAATTCTAGAACGTAGAAACTGATCAACCATTACATTTCATGTAAATGTATAAAACCATTGCCGCATTTTGCCTTTCGGTGATAACTTATTTTAAAAATTACAAATCACAATGTGTGGGTTAGTCGCTTTAACAGGTGAGTAGCATCCTAATTCAGCTCGAACTTGACTAACATAAACAAAAACAATAATATTATTGTGAATTACAAAAAAAATCAATATGAATATTTATTAATTATATAAGAAGTAAGATTATGTGAAGCTGATAATTTTTATATACTAGTTCCTGTTTTAAGTTATTTGGTGTTCTTATCTTTCAATATACTGAAAAAAATTCTCCCATTCAATATCATTAATCTTTCATTCTTTTTACAACTTTCAGTGCGTGTTTCTTTTTGTTTTGTTGTACGAATGTTATGTAAGTGTGAAACTCTAAAATTTCTGTTGTTATTATATCAATCATGCTTTGCTTTATACAAGTCAGAGATTTACAAAAGTCATTTGACTTTCTTCTTAATCCTGTTGAAAAAGTACGTTGTTGTAAAGCAACAGATACATATGAGGATTTACGACAACGTTTACGACAAACTAAATATTTTAAGCTAAATAAATGCAAATAAAACGAACATATTACTTACTTTATAAAAAAATGTTTTGAAGTGATATTAAGCAAGAAAGGTGAATTTGTTTAATATTTTTCTAGGAAATTACGACAAAAAGCAAGATATAAGATACTTTAAACATCTTTGTTGCCATGGTTACTTTACACGTTAAGATAAATAGGTTACCATGTAAAGCGTTTCAGATTCTGCTAATGATATTACTGTCATATTCCATTATGGTCATAAAGAGGATGACATTTATGTAGTTAAAACGAAACAACCTTGGAAAAATATTGGTTTGCGTGATCAGAACTTAAGGTAGTGCTGCACGTTTGATAAACTGGAAGTGATGGCGTAACGTCATTTATCCGGAAAACATAGAATAAAGCCTGGATTCGGCATACGGAAATGAAATTCACTTTATGAATTAATGGCAACCTGTGAGTAAATTTATTAAAACGGCAATGTTACTATATTTCTAATGTCAAAATATGTTATAAAACATATGACACGTTAAATAATTCAAAATAATGTCTCAAAATTAGCGTGAAATATTCGGTTCACTTTAATCATGGTCAAATATCTCAAAACTAAGCACACGGACGTATACATTTTCATTTTATTTCACCACCACATTATAGGCCATATGTTTATTTCCAACTGTGAGAAGTTTAATCAAACTCTACGTTGTAGAAAAAATTCTCTTTGCGAAAATATTATGAAAGTTATGGTTTTCCCATAGACTCCCATAATGAAATATTGCGCGAGATCCACATTTTTCTAATCTGTCTGTCTAGCAAAAAAAAAAAAAAAAAAAAAAAAACAAGCACATGCACCTATCCTTTTTCTTTGCTGAATTTTCTAGACATATTCTGAAGTTTTGAAAAATCGGAGTTTGATCAAATTCTACATTGTAGAAAAAAATCGATCTAAATGTCCAGAACTACCTTTATCAGCTTGCATCTTGATATAATTTTATAAAGATACATAGTTAATAAAGCCCTAGTGACAGTAGCATTACATCTGTATCCACCCTTGTATCGCGCTTCAACTAAGAATACGTGAGTCTGATCTTAAAATAGGTTTTGTGAGACAGGTTTCAACACCAATGTGTCCTAACATGTAAACAACATAACATTCAATAAGTTAAGCGAAACTACCAGTCTTGGATGTGTTTGGAAACTGATCAAATAAAATGATGAATTGCTTCGTATTATATAATTTGGCTTTCTACCAGTTTCTGCTAACCAGGTATTTTAAGGATGTGGTATAATGCGACACGTCGATGGATGAAGATACACGTCTAAGACACATTTTTATATTCTTAACTGCGGTTTCCATTTTAGCGCTGAATATAATGACTGATTTAAATTTAACATTAATCTAAATCAGTGTTACAGTACTTGTAAATAGGGAGCCACCAACCAGGTCAAAAAGCTGAACCATAATTTCAAAATATATTTAATTATTCAAGCTGCAGGTATTGCCCACTGTGATTGTTTCATGCACAACTGAACCATAATTTCAAAATAATATATTAAATCAATCAAGCTGCAGGTATTGCCCACTGTGATTGTTTCATGCACAACTGAACCATAATTTCAAAATAATGTATTAAATCAATCAAGCTGCAGGTATTGCCCACTGTGATTGTTTCATGCACAACTGAACCATAATTTCAAAATAATGTATTAAATCAATTAAGCTGCAGGTATTGCCCACTGTGATTGTTTCATGCACAACTGAACCATAATTTCAAAATAATGTATTAAACCAACTAAGCTGCAGGTATTGCCCACTGTGATTGTTTCATGCACAGCTGAACCATAATTTCAAAATAATGTATTAAATCAACCAAGCTGCAGGTATTGCCCACTGTGATTGTTTCATGCACAGCTGGACCATAATTTCAAAATAATGTATTAAATCCAGCAAGCTGCAGGTATTGCCCACTGTGATTGTTTCATGCACAGCTGAACCATAATTTCAAAATAATGTATTAAATCAATCAAGCTGCAGGTATTGCCCACTGTGATTGTTTCATGCACAGCAAACCTGCGCGAAAAGTTAGCGCATTTAACAAACCCCGATTGTATACTTCTAGGGTTTTCGAAGCTATGTAATTCCCAAGGCTACCAGTCTATCAAACCTAAACAAATCAAGGCTTTATTAGATGAAATTGCCTCGAAACATTTTTTTTGCTGCGTAAAATAAGTTGAAATCAAATCCCTCGATAGTTTCTCTCTCCACTACTGGATGCACATACCATTAAACATAGTTTAAAACCCTGTAAAATATCCATTAAAATAGGAAAAACCGTTAATTAATCCCATTAATTCTTGCATCACTTTATTTAACAGGTTTCACAATATTAATGGGTTACATGTTAAAATACCATTAAAACACCCATTTTTAACCACGAATCATGCCATTGAAAATTTAGTTTGGTAGCTAAAATAGTTAATGGCTTTGAAAAAATAGTGAAATTCTGTATTTTTTTAATTTAACAGGATTATTCATGGCCCTTAAATTTGATTTAATACCCATTAAATGTTCAGGTTGTGTACGATTTCATTTAAGAGTAAACTTAATGGCCCTTAACAGCAATGTAATGCCCATTAAACCCTAAATTCTGTAAAATGTGATTCGTATATATTTTCTTTTTGGTTTTTGGCTTGCTCTCCTATTGAATGCTTATAATTCCAGTCTCATATTGTTCTAAAATGGACTTTAATCACAATAAATACATACTATGCACACATCGTCTATAATATATCATAATGTTATATTTAGTTGCATTGAAGTTATTTCCCCTTGATACAGTTACGCCATTTTTTTCCAAATGTTTGGCAAATTGTGTTCCTGCATAAATCGGATTTATTACAATGAAAGTCGGATGGAAACGTATTAATTTATTTGATAACATCAATCTACAATATTTTGGTAAGGGTAAATACGTATTGATGCATGCCACTTTTTCTGTTCTTTGTTTTTCTTGTCCAAATAATTAGCATTTGTATAAGAAAATGGGTGGGGTAAGGAATGTACATTATAAAATGTGTTCAGACTAGTTTAGATTTTCAAATTCTTGAGTAGAAACTAAGGTTTATAGAGAAGTGAACAGTACACATAATTGTGAAAATTTACAGTCTGATTTAAATTCATTTGGGGCATGGGCAGATCAATCGCTTCTTTGTTTCAATGAATCAAAGAGTGTGGTACGCTTAATTGGAGATGGGTGAAGCTACTTGTGATGCAATCCCTCAAACATTTGCTCTTAGCTGTACAGTGCATACATGTGAGCACAAAATACTGAAGTAGAGCTAAATTGTGATTGTCCATTGAGCGCTGACATTGTCATCAACAGTTGCTTTTTTAATACACCTGATGCCTAATGTCTGTACCAGTAAAAACTTGGTCAGAATGTTTGTCAATATTATAATGTTGAATAGTTAAAACTACCCACATGGTCCTTTAATCTATTAAACCGGTACCTGTAAACCCTTCTCAGTACAACTCAATACAATACAATATCCATTTATTTTCTCATTTCATATGAACATATGACAGAATAAGAATAAGGATACAATATAACAAATGTTTGTACGAGGCTGTTACAACTTACATGTGTTTACATTACAAAATAATAAGAGAAAAAGAAGAAACAAATATTCTTCTAGCATTTTACAAAACAGTACATATGTATAGATACTATTACATGTGTAGTAATAGGTAGTTTAAATCAATATGGCAAATATTAATATGAAGTTGATTATCTTAAGATGTCTAATTCTGAAGGCAAATTTTCATGGCCCTTAATTTGATATACAATTAAAATATATTAAACCCATTAAAATTGAATCTGACATATTTAATGCTACCATTAATCAATTTTTTTATAATTAACGGCCATTAACAGAGTATTAAACAAATTAATGGCGCCATTAGTTCTTACTAATTAATGGGGAATTAAGGGGTAATTTTTTAATGGCACATTAATTTCATGCCAATTAAAAATTTTCATGGAGTTTTAAGGAGCCTGTTCACTTATTTTAATGGTTTATTTTAAGCAGCTTTTCATGGCCATCAAAGTCATTTTTAATGTATGACATTAACACTATGGTCATGAAAATCCCATTAAATAGTAAGAAGTAATGGGTGAATTTTAACGGTGACCTGTTAAAACTCTGTCAAAAACCTTTGAAAAAATTAAGGCCAATTTCATGACCCGTTTAATGGCATGTGCATCCAGTAGTGCATGCTGTTCGCTAACGGTTTATCTAATTGCAGTAGGCTTTAAAAGCGAACAGCATGGATCTTGACCAGACTGCGCGGATGCGCAGGCTGGTCTGGATCCATGCTGGTCGCAAAGCCACTATGTTGGTTTTCCCATGGCACGGTTCATATATTGAAAAAACTAAAGCAAATAATTTTAATGGAATACAAAGCGATAAAACAACTCCAAACATATCTGGAACTCTGAAACTTATTCGCATTAAGTTCATTAAGTTGTAGTCTGGGTACAGACTAGTTTTTGTTTAATCATGTTCGCTTAATACCCTATATTTCCGGCTATACTTTGAGAAGAAAAAAGGACACATTTTATTACATGTAAATTTGCCAGCTGTTCTTGCATCATATTTCCTGAATTAAAAAAAATTGCATATGAATCTACCTAATATTTGACAAATACAGGATAGAAAAACATGAAATAATGCAAAAGAAGCTATTACGTTTACAAGTACAAAAATGGACTAACTATGCAAAACATCATAAACTGATAGATCCTTCACACAGCTGGAAATTAATTGCCATTTGTATTAAGATGGCATTGTTAATGGCGTTTTACTAGCATTTTTCATTAATTCCTGGCGGTGTTAGGGCTTTTCGTTTACAGTTATGATGGCGCTTTGCAAAATACTCCTTAAAGTAATTGGTACTTTGACCTTTATACGAAAATATTTGAATACAAATAAAACAGTCTGAAAACGTCTTAAACTCCCATTCTTCACAGACTTTGAAGTTGTATATTTTATGTTATCTCATATTTAAAGGAATAAAAGATAGAAACTTACATTTACAAATATAGAAGTTGTGTGCTTATTGCAATGTAAACCAAACGTTTGTGCTATGTTCAGTGTAAATACGGTGTCGTATTATGCTATCCGAAGGATGAGCCTTTAGTCACCGGTTTGTCTGTCCAGCCGTCCGTCACTGTTCACAGATTACTCAAAGATTCTAGTGAAAATTAAAATGTAAATACATATCAATAAAATTAACAACGATAGAATGATGGGTCTGTACCAGGCCATTACGAATTCAAATTTGAAGTTCTCAAATAAATATGACTAAGATATTTGCTTATACGCTGTAATCCTTCAAAAGTATTATGGTGATTTCGTGATAAGAATGCAAAAACTAATTAAAATTCAGGCACTGTTACAGACATTATAGCTTGGTCTCAGCTAACATTCAAGAGTACCGAAGAGATTTCATCGAAACTTCTAGTAAATGTCAGACATTAGTGTGGTCAACAATCAATGCAAGGTGTATCACAAAGTAACTAAAAGCAATCACATTGTATTGGTCTTTACTTATATCATATCATGCTTACATAATGCACAACTTCACATTGTACAGAATAACATACTGTAAACTTCTATAATAACTGTTAACTTTGCCAGTCCATGTTCCACTCAGACTAAAGATACAGGTCAAATGTTTAAGTATATCGAAGCTACATTTGTTTTGGACGATGTTAACATTCTCTTTTAGTGTAACATTTTAAAAAGAAATGCACATCATTGACCGAACTAGAGACCCTAGGAAAATTATACAATTTCTATTCGAGCCATGTCAATTTCTGCTCTTCAGTGTATATGGTAAATTCACTGAGAAGAGATCGCCGATAGCATTGTATTTGACCTCAGTCGTGACTGGTGCTGCGAAGTAGGCATAACTATGAAATTCTTAAGTTATAGCAGTACGATGGTTTATTACATTGCTTTGAAAACACGAACTATATAAGTAAATATACTTGCACAACTGCCGGATTTGAGCACATTTAGTAAATAGTGAATACACTAAACTGACAGGCATATTTTAAAACTGGATAAGTATAAGAATTGGATAAACATATTCTTTTCTACACAAACTTCTTAAATACCGACATCTTTTGACGACGAGAAAAACAAGAATAATGTGATTTATGTCTTTATACAGCGGTAAACTTACAGTATTTCAGATGAGTGATGTATATTTTTAAGCTGATTACAAAATCTGTAAGAAGATCCTTAAGCAAAATAATAGTAGATTCGGTTTGAATGAGACTTCCATGAAAAGTAGTGGAAAACCCAACGCCCCTAACACCCCTTAGCGCCGACGTAAGTGGAATTCTATTACATAGATATTGAATGGATTCCATGATCACAAAAGGACCTGAAAATATTACAACAATTGTAGTGCCCTCGATTGGAATGGTATCACATTACGGAAGAAGTACAGGGTGTTACAAAAGACAGTGCCTAAAGTTTCAACATAAATAACCAGCTCAGTGGTTAACTTGATAATTTGTAATATTTATAGTTTTTCAATTTTCCATAATCAGACATAAGTAAAAAAAAAATACATAATATAATAATAACTTTAATTTGGTTTTAATGGGACACCAAGAAAAATACATGTGCTTTGTTTTTACTGAATCCTTATTCCAACTTACGTAGAATTATGTCCCTAGCATCGTTGTATGTGCTCAAGTATTATAAAATACTATAAACAAGTAATTTTGTTTGAAAACAAGCATCACGTCTTATTAAAGTTGTTATTCTCATTGTCTGACATTTAAATTTCAGCAAAGAAGACGTAATTTTGAAGTTTTAGCCCAAAAATCTAAATAAAGGTGGTATATTTTAACAGTATGATAAGAAGTTCGTATGATATCTTTAGTTTCTAAATTTGGAGTTTATGATATCTTAAGTTAACATTTCATTGAAGTGTTTCGTTTTTGAGGGGATTTTAATACCCCTGCCCCTAATACACTAACGCAAAATAAAATGGAATTTAAAGTGATACTTCATTTGATAAAACTATCTACATTTTCTTATATTACCAGACAATACATTCTAGGTTTATAGTGTTGGTGCGCCGTAAAAACCAAATAAATAAATATAATGATAAAAATGCATTTAATGGAATATTATTCATTGGTAGATCTAGAAGCAGAAGCATTGACATATTTATGTGTCATCACGTATACTAAAAAGTATCAATATTGACTTAACTGTTAGATACGTTAGTTACAAAATCGAAATTGATTATGAAACAACTTTAGACATGTGTTTCATGAAGCATATGAAAAGCTCATTAAGCCAGCGGACTAGAAAATGAAAATTAGAACATTGTCATAAAGATAAATGATGCTAAAGTGAAAGAAGGAACATATTAGGTAGATGAAATTGGATAAGATGAAAAGAAACATATTCAAATGAAAGGATGAATAGAATATATATTTATTCCGATAGTAAAATCAATGAACAGGTGATAAAAACGATATAATAGTTGACAGTAGTTAAAGAAGTCGGATTCTGATGACATTAAAAGAGGAAACGATGATAGGCGTGAAATAGAAATGTTTTTGATCTTAACAAATGCTGCTTTAGGGAGCCACATTCAGTACTGAGCCGAGCATGATAGTTATTCCATTCCATTTCGGTTGCGTATAGATATTCAGGGCATTTCGGGACGTTACGTTTAACTTTTTTGAAGGAGGTCAGTAACGGTTAGTTTTGTAGTTTTTTTACATCCCGTTCCTATATCTCAGAGCCTATGGCAGAGGCTCTTCATTATATAGAGATGTTCTTGTGCGTAAAGATTGTTGGGTCATCATCGGCATCGCGTAGGGGTGGTCTTTATTCACTTTGTTCAGTAGAGTTAGATTATGGTTTTGACCTCGGAACCACTAACTGTAGTGGAAAGATAGTGTGCCTCAAATATCGCTAACAAGTACATTTCGGTCAAACACGGGGAACTGGTTTAAGGGAAGAAGGAGAAAAGTAAAACCATCAACATACAAGACAATATACGTAACATGTAAAACAACACAAACAGAGAAAGAAGTTGAAAATGGCAGAGCTGCTCTAGAACGATTAGTAACACATATGAAGAAAACTGCGTAGAGAGAGGTAGTCCGCGTTTGAGACATGCAAAGTTCACGCGTACCTTAAATAATCAGCATTTTCTCTTGCAAATGTTACTTCAGTTAAAACTACCTGTGATTACCATCGAACACTCGTAGTTTTCATCAATAGATTTATTAGTTTAAACATATTCTATTGCTCATTTAATATTTATAGAATATTTAACAATTATGCTGACACAAATGAATAAGCAAATGGTCGGGCCTCCCGTTCTTATATCAGATGACAGCCCACACTAAAATAGATTTTGATATCTTCTCCGGAATTCTTGCTTGAACAAAACAAATGTTAGCCAGATTTCTCATATAGAGTGAAAACCCAATGATTTGATTTTGGTGCTAATAACATCAAACCGTCATAAAGAGAAGGTCAACCAAAAAAGTTATTTTACCTTTATCAAAACTAACTTTAAATCGATTTTTATCCTACAGGTGCAACCATTGTCATTGGAATGTAACATAATGGAATAAAACCAATTAATTATTATTGTGCTTTATAATAATAATAATAATTTTATTTGTGCACTTCATGTCAATACAAATTATATAGCATAATAAATTATTACAGTATTTCACAGATAACACAGTTGTTAATATTAAAGTCATTTATCACAGGATGTTATTCTTGTTCTGAATATATAGTTACTGAAACAAAAAATGTAAAAGATATCGATATCACCTCTAGATAGTTGTAATACTTGTTCCAGTATTTATAATTCCAAATAGAAGATAGTGCACTGGATTGCCCGTAAAGCTTCGGCATTTACATGCAAAAACTTATTTCCAACGGGGTCCATGCTGTCACATTTAGATCTTAAGTGACTAATTACTCTTCGTAGAACTGTCACATGATGGAATAAAAGTGATAATGAAATAATAAGATAATGATCTTACGTTGTCATATTACATATTATAGAGTGGTAGATACATTCCATTTTAAAACAAAACAGTATTCCTTTTTTGAGTGCAAAGGGGTTAACACGTCATGATCTTATGAGTGACGTTAAAGTTTGTGTCATAAGCATATTATATAGGTCTTACAAAAACAATGACACCATGATACAAGCATATGCAGAAACTAAGAGTCTAATAACTTTCTACACGAATTGACATGATAAAAATACCATAAAAATGTTAAAACAAAACCAGTTTATATATATATATATATAAAGATTTCTCATCTCTTTCCATTTCTGTTAATAGATGATTCTTTAAAAGTTTCTTAAAAGTAGCCTTGGACTTTGCTGATTTTATGTAAGCTGGTAACTTATTCCAGTCCTTTGGTAGCTTATTCCAGTCCTTATCTATTTCTATACATCTGCACGTGGTCTTTTATTGCATTTAGACACGAAGTTTGTTTGTTATTAAAAATCCAAATAAAGGCTTTTTATGTCTCGCATATTATATTTAAACCTTTTTGCACGAGAATCCCAAGAAACAAATTTTAAATGATATTCACTACCTAATACATTTATAATAATAGTTATAGGTAAACAGGCGTTCAATGATACGTGCTGCTAGCACCAACATTTCGTGCATTTGTTTATAATTATAAAAGGACAAGAGTCTATGGTTTGACACGCTAGAAACATTGCAGTAAATTATTCTAGGCTTGTGTAGTATCGATTACCCGAACATCCATCCCGTATTGATATTTTATTTGTTCGTGCATTCATCATTATCATCATCATCATCATCTTAGGTAATTGCCCCACTCTACAAGAGCATACTCGCAAGTTGGTTAAAACTTTGTACACATGCGTAGCAGGCAGGACTGACTTGACCCGGAGTAAAAGTGTCTCTACGTACAGCTGGACTGGCATAAAGCTATCGGTGAGTATTCACATCGGAGAAGATGCAACATGTATAACACATTAAGATGCCGGCCTTGTAAGTTGTACGGCCTGTCCACACGCGCATTACTTGGCAGACATACAATGCATACACAATGCTGCAGTTTGGTATGATGGTGAAACCTTATAGTACCAGTACAGTCAAGTTTCTAGCTTGGCACGTGTAGTAAAAGTTCTCTATGTACATTGAGTTAAAAACTGGTAAAACGGTTGATGAAGTTTAGTTGTTGTACTGGCTGGCCAAGACCGACTTGAAGCCTTCCAGGAATGTCTGGTCAACAGCGACTTGAGGAAGCGAGTTCCAAAGAATGATGGTAGCGGGATAGTAGCTATACTGGTAGGTCGATGTGCGAGCTCGGATTTGACAAAGACGTTGGTTGTGCCCTCTGGTGGATCTGGCAGGAACAAGTGGTGGGTCTGGTGTGATGTCGACTAAGTTGTGTAGAATTTTGAAGAACATGGTTGTTCTTGCAGTGTTTCGCCGGTGTTGTAGTGTGTCCCATTTCAGATCTTGTAACATGTTGGTGACACTGCTAGTCCGAGCATAGTTGTTGAACACAAATCTAGCAGCTCTTCACTGAACCATTTCAAGTCGATGGATGTGGTTTTCGGAGAAGGGACACTAAACTGGTAAAGCATATTCCACATTAGGGCGGACATAAGTCTTGTATGCATTGGCTTTAGCACTAAACGGATGTTTCTACGAAGAAAAGATATGGTTGAATTTGCTTTCTTTGAGATATTGTCGACATGTTTTTTCAATTCAATTTCATGAAACAGTTTACGTATTCGGATAAAAGACGTAAATAAAACTGAGAAAAACGTCATTTAAGTATAAAACAGAACATGTGGAATCTCCCCATGTCGTCCCGAAAGACAAAAATGGAAATAATGCAGGCTTGGTTTGATTGAGCCTGTCCCCGGGCGGTAGTGGAATAGCTGTCTATGCTTCCGTTCATGCCTCTCTAGCACCGAGTTGAGTTTCAGCAGAACTTAACATTTGGCCATATTGGCGGTGTACATGAAACCTACAAAGATCCATAGAGGGAAATTCCGTGAAAAGCGGCGTATGGTCCCTAGCTGAAATAATGGACTTGTCCTAAAACAGGAAACAAAGCTAAAGAGACTGTAATTTAGAGAGGGGATCTGATGTAATGGAGCCCGCATATCACAAAAACTACCAAGAGAAAAAACAAATATAAAAAAAAACATATTGTGTTACGTTGTGACAATAACATAACGTATATATCATTTAATTAAATATTTGATATCTATTTCACAGGAGAGCTTGTATAACTAAATCACAGCTAGAAGGCTATACGACAGCAGCTGATGAAGAAAACACAGCTTTTAATGAAGAAAAATTAAAAAGAAAGGTACACAATACTAGTATTCAAATGGCAATGCAATTATCCAATCCTATATCAATATTGTTGTTACTTGGTTCTAAATTACTTGATTCATGAATAAAAAGTTCATTTTCTTTGAGACAGCAAATAAGAAAATAAATGCTAGAATATTTCTGTTCAAATATAATGTTCAAAGCCATCTTTCAATGCGTGTAATGTTTTTCCAGTAACAATCTTTCTCGCGCCAAACTAAATATATGCATGATTTTCCAAATGCATTTAAAATACAATGCGGATATATTTTACTAGTTTGAAGGATTAATTATTGGAGCTTTGGGTAGAAAATTTACAAAGATTTTATGCGTCAGCACAGGGATCACTAAGAATGAAATACACTAAAAATATTAATGGTCATATGATTCAAGTTTACAAAATACATGTATGTTGATAAGAAAAAGAATAACAACAAGTACTACAACGATTCCTCTTTATTTACATATACATACTCGTAACGTCCCCGAGAAATTTGCTGGGTAGTCTGTTACTTATCTTACTGTGTTACCGCTTTATTTACATATACATACTCGTAACGTCCCCGAGAAATTTGCTGGGTAGTCTGTTACTTATCTTACTGTGTTACCGCTTTATTTACATATACATACTCGTAACGTCCCCGAGAAATTTGCTGGGTAGTCTGTTACTTATCTTACTGTGTTACCGCTTTATTTACATATACATACTCGTAACGTCCCCGAGAAATTTGCTGGGTAGTCAGTTACTTATCTTACTGTGTTACCGCTTTATTTACATATACATACTCGTAACGTCCCCGAGAAATTTGCTGGGTAGTCTGTTACTTATCTTACTGTGTTACCGCTTTATTTACATATACATACTCGTAACGTCCCCGAGAAATTTGCTGGATAGTCTGTACTTATCTTACTGTGTTACGCTTTATTTACATATACATACTCGTAACGTCCCCGAGAAATTTGCTGGGTAGTCAGTTACTTATCTTACTGTGTTACCGCTTTATTTACATATACATACTCGTAACGTCCCCGAGAAATTTGCTGGGTAGTCTGTTACTTATCTTACTGTGTGATATTGAGTAGAGAAAAACTAAGTGACAAAACCATTTTCTCTTGGGAAAAGGCAAACTTAATTAGCTGATAGATACTTCGGCATCGGGAAGATATGACATGTAAATAGGAAGTGAATACCAAGAAATGTCATATTTTATCTTACTTCATCAAATTAGGAGTGTGATATAATCGTGTTTCTCTAAAAATATAATCATCTAGACCACACACATTCGCGCAAAATCTTCGCTGCAGAATCTCAATCTAAAGTTGATGACCATTTTATTACAGACGTATTTACACATATAAAAATGAACTGATATTTGGCGAAATGTGAACCAATCAACATACGAACATATACATTTTGTTGGCAATGTGATAAATGTCATACAGGTAGAAAAGTCTACAAAATTTTTTATGTGAATTCATTAAATAATGCAATGAAACCAGTGTGGTGATTTCGTGTAGAGTAATCATCAGTTATAAGCCAAGATACACACAAAAACACAGTAATACCATAACTTAACATTTCCTATTATGGTAAATTCTTACCACATGTAGCAACTCAAAACTTGTTTGGAAACTACGTTGATTGTCACTTAACAGATGATAAATATTTTCATTTATTTCATTTTAACTATTTAATTAATATTTTATGATAAATATTGATTGTCTACCACGCATAGCGTTTGTACGAAGTTCTCCATAAGTAAAGTAAATGGAAAGCCTAACAAAAATAGTTTTCTACAAAGCTTTGATTCACGACTTTATGTTAGCCCAATATCTCTGCCGCATAGTGTAGAACTGGAGCGACAAACTTTATTTACTGACATCTAACCACATCTAACTGAATTTATTTACATTGGCCCTATTCTTCACTAGCGCGTTTCATGGATTTGCCGATGCTATTCTGTCGTTCATGCGAAATTTCATGGATTTGCCGATTCTATTCAGTCGTTCATTTCGCAAGAACTCCGAAAAAAATCATTTCTTAAGTAAACCGTGAATATATTATGAAGCTGTACGACTCCTTTCTGTGTACGATTCAGTTCGCCATTTTCGATGTGGTAAACTCTTGGTACATAAATGATTCGATTACATCAAGCCTATAAATGAAAAACTCGTACATCATATGCCGCCTACATTCCAAGATCGTCATTTTGGTTTTATTGACAATAAGACGTAGTCCCCATGTGGTACAGTAAATTTCTGTATCATTCAACATTATAAAGACACTAGTTCATGAGAATATCATCAGCAAATATGGAAAATAACAGTCTACTGTCTTTGATATCTATGTTATCAGGCAGTCCTGGAAGGGGTGAGGTTAACCGAACACCCTCCGCCCATGCATTCCGAGCCTGATTGATATAGCATTGATATAGTAGTCTTTTATTATGTTTATCATGTAACACAAGTAACCTACATAGAGCACATTTCCTCATATTTATTTCGAAAAGCAAAAATAGATCAGTTCAAACTTGATCCGCTCCTGAAACATCTAAACAAAATGATACGGCAGCCATGTTGAAGTCTTAGAAATATTTATTATCTTTGTGATATTCTTAAAGAAACTACCAATAAAATAAACAACACGCCTGCTTTAAAATAAAATAAAAATCCTCCTGTCAAATTAATCAGAACATGCTTTAGTCCAGGATTTTAAACATTTTAATCAGACAGATGCATGTCAAATGCGCTGAAAATTTGACTTCCAGAGTCAGCACAGTCAGGGAGGCTTAAATCTCTAGATTTATACTGTTCTAAAAATGATAATGAACATTACAGTAAGTTTCATCGAAGTCTGAGCTGATGTTATTGCTTTGTCACTTTGGACTTATAATTCTGTAAATAAATATTCAAAAACTGGAATATTTCATTGTACTCATGGCATTCATATTTCTGAAGTTAACAGATTTTACACGACTAAAGGCTTTTTACGCAGAGTGCTTCAACTCAATATTTCTCTCAAAACATGTTGACTTCATTCATTTCAGAGCAT
This sequence comes from Mercenaria mercenaria, assembly GCF_021730395.1. Classification (NCBI taxonomy): domain Eukaryota; kingdom Metazoa; phylum Mollusca; class Bivalvia; order Venerida; family Veneridae; genus Mercenaria; species Mercenaria mercenaria. The sequence continues at coordinate 74,624,743 of NC_069362.1, forward strand.
AGTTATGTGAAGAGGTCATACGAAATGAACGTCATAATTTTCAATGGAAAAGAATAGGGCGAATGTAAACATTGATTTATGATAACGTTATAACAACAAATGAACGTTGAACGCTAAAATATGAGGTATTCAAAAATAAGAAAATATGAGATAGTTGTTTAAAATAAAATATTAAATAAGCGAATTGTAATTATATATTTTTGACAACTACAAAGGGAAATTAGGTGAAGTGGCAAGATTTGAGTATAGACGAAGCCTGATAAGGAGTCTGTTTCAAGGCAGGAAAGTGTTGTTCATAAATAGCTTCCTCATTTTCAATCTTTCTGAAAAAATGCAGATGACTAAACATTTGCGCATTGTGTTTAAAGAATTTTATGAATAATTATTAGCCTCGAAAGGCATTTATGATGATAAAGAAGTCTTGTTTACGCTTCACTAACGATAAGGTCTATATTTTGAAAAGAAAAACATTAAACAACACAAAATAATAGGGAAAAAAAGAGTTATTTTACATGAAAATTAACAGCATAGAAAACATGTTTATTACTTGACAAAACTCTATTTACTGGTACATGAAATAAATTCTGGCAAATGGAGTGCATAAAAGGGTCACACTTTCGGATAGTTCAACGCCTTTAAAATACCGTTTCAAAAGAACTGTTACATATCTTATATTCGTTTTGTTGTGACTGCCAAAAAAAATTAATGCTTATATTTCAAATAACTATGTTTTAAGTAGATTTTAGCAATGGTTATTTTTATTGTTTGAAAGAGGCATTTATTTTTAAAGGGGGCAACTTAAAGAGAGCATTTTAAGTATCGGGGCGGTACGGTACAAGATGTATTGGACAGGTAGATTGTTGGTAAAGATGTTGTTCGTGTACCAAATAATTCTGTGGTTTGGTGATATACTGCTAAACCTTAAGACGAAGTAACAAAGTCAACAGATACATTTCGCTTTTCTTTAGGAAAATTACATTACATGTACTTTTCAAAAGGCCAAGTAAAGTTGCCTTATATATGTATGTGTCTACTAAGAATGTTCATTTTGTGTATGCTATAACCTGGAGTTACTAGCAAAACAAGGGCGTACAGATACAATCAAACTTAACACATGTGCTTTATTTGAATTGTTTCACCAAGTTTGTTTCTATAGTTGTTTTGCAAATTGTGTTGTAAAGTTACATTTATTCATTGGATAAAATTCCATTTGTAATCTCTTTCGTGATGGTTTAATTTTGTAATGTTATGTCCCCACAACCTAGACGACGTATCTCCACCAGCTTGAATTGACTTTTCTCCACTTTAGAACAATTCGCTAGCCTTTCATTTTAAATTAGAACCACTACGTTTTAGTACTAAGAATGGTGTAGTGTTTTTGTGGCATCTCACATAGGCGGCTAGGGTTCAATACTAAAACAGATTTTTTGTGTTCTTGTTGTGGTTAAAAAATTGAATATTATTATTATTTCATGATTTTGATTTTATTATATAATTATATTGTTTCATAAGTATTATCATGAACAAGTCAACTGAATATGAAATACCATTGATTCTGCTTCAGTAAGTTTGGCCAGCTGTGTCGGTGGATTCCTGAAGTCAGAGTCCAAAGCACATTTTTTTTTCTAGCCAAGTGTATGATATGCATTTTTCTTATTTAATTTACAAATGTATGCAACGCAATGGTTGTGTAAACTAAACAATATTTAATACTTATTTAAAACAAAATACATTCCGCAAATGAATTCCATATTATTTCATTTTATATTTTTATCTCATAAGAATATACCAATTCACATAACGCTTTGTTAAAGATGAAAATTTATAGAATAACATACTAGAAAAAATAGGCTATGTTGGATATTGAACCCACAACCACAAAAGTGCTTACACTATCTGTGCTATTAAGGCGGCGAGTACTACTGATTAAAATCATGATAGACATTTCCCTTTCCATTATCAAAGCGGCTTTCTAAACTTCGTTACAGAGAAACTTTGTTCTATTTGCACGTGGTCAAATAAATATGTTTTCAATATCATAGTTGCACCAATGGAAATTGTTAAAATGGCGTACTTTCAAAAATGAAAATGGAAAATGCACTAAATGTCGTCCACGATACTAAGCGATTATGAAATAGTACAGTTAACCTCGCACATGCGCAGTCATATATTTCCGGATGTAAACAATGTCTAGCGAGCTATAAGAAACCTAGACAGAAACAATTAACGGAGGAGGAGAGACGAAGGGCGAAATCCAAATGGTTAATACTTCGAAAATCAAAACATACAGGTTACCTTCACTAACGGTAACGGTTCAAATATCTTACCAAAATCCCCCAACTACTGCTTTGTCACCACTGTTGACTTTTTATATCTGGTGATATTTGACGTATGGGAAAACCACCGAGAATTACTCTGCGTTCAATTTTACGTTCTAAAAATTGATTTCAGTACTCGGTGAAAAATAAGCTATAGCAAAGTAATAAAATGGAATTCAGATATAACAATTGTTATTTGCATAGTCTTAAACCGTAAACAAACGACATAAACGCTCGCAAATCCATTGAAGGTCACTTTAAAAGTACAAAAACATCATTGACCTCAACATCTTATTTTAGGTAACTGTTACAATTATTCCACGATAAAAAGTCTTACTGTACCTCCTAATTAAGCGAAAACATGCCCGAAATTGCTTTGTCATTATGAGAAAGTTGCAGGGGAAAGATTTTCCACCAGTCAATTTTATTTAGATAATTGCTGGTAAATTACAAGGCTGACAGAAACGGTTACATGCATGATTTTACAGACTGATAGGAGCAGAATTTGTTCCTGACATGATGTCAAAACGCATTAATTTTTGTTTATTACACGAGGATGGTGCACGCTCTGAACAAAATATGCCATGCAAACGAAGATTTTGTCAATAGAGAACTTTACAGTTAGAAAGGAGATTAGGAAAAAACAGACTTCGAGGAAGGCTATAGTATTATTACAAGAAGAAAGTGGACAAAATTGAATGGATTTTTCTTGGCTAAAGGAAATTAAATGCTTTGTATATAAATACTCTTGGTGAAGTCAGAAATGTCTAATACGGGGAGTAGACATATCAGTTAATACATTTATCTGTGTTATCTTGTCGTCTATACCTGTAATAAGCGATTGATATTTTGATCATAGGACACTGGGTCTGAAACTGAATGGTTTCCATTCAGTCTTATCATAAGCTTAAACATGATAATTAGCTCAGCGGTCAGCCTCTCTGCGTGTTGTCCCTAAAGGGAGCAATAAATTACAAAATCATCTGCTGATGTGCCCGATACAACTGTTAAAGCTAGCTAGCTAGAAAAACCAGTTTAGTGTTTTATGAACATACCTGCTGAGTATTAATGGTCAGTTCAGTTTATTGCTTCTGTCTTGTTATCAGTTACATGCTGGATCGGAGGCAAATATCAGATTCAGCTGAGATTTTACCAAATGTCCTATATCTGATTATTTAACGTAGGTAGCTCACATAAATATTTCACCATGTTACTTCAAAAATTAAAATGTCAAAAGAATGCTGACACTTTTCAAAAGGTGTAGATTATAATTATAGCAGTAATTATAGTAATTATTGTTTAGAAACATTCTTTTTCGCGTAGAGAATGACTCAAACGGGATTGTTGTTCAAACTCCACGTAAATCTGATGTGTGAAAAATACTATGTAATGAATTCTTATAGAATACCTAGGGGTAGGGTATAACATGTACAGAGGCATTTTCTTTCTGTTCTGGTGCCAGTGATAAAATCTTTGATTTAAATACCCCATTAAAACATAAAAACGACATTTTTCTCTCTGGGTAAAAGAAGCCTAGGTTTAGCCATTTTCACCGGCGAAATATAACATTAATGTAAATATCTTGCATTAAAAAAACAGATGCCGGAAATAATTTCATGGTAGAACTTTTGTTTTCAACAAAAATACAACAAATGGTTTCCGTGACTTTATTTAAACTGTATGGCGTAAGTGTGTTGATAATGGCGGAATACTCTACGACATACGCTTCGATTGGACGACAGGATAAACTAGGATACATGCCGTGTTCCAGTCCCCGTATTAGTCGTTCCGGGTGAAGTGAAATTAAATGTTTTGTCTGCACTTGAATCATTACATAAAATGTTTGGTTATTTCATACAACAAACAGGTACATAGAAATGTAGAAAGATGATGACAAAAGTGATCAGCTGTATGTTGGAAGTAGACCTTCTTTGTAGACACTGACTTCACAAGTTGAATCACACTCATAAAGGTTTCCCCAAAGCTTGAAAAGGGAAGGGACTACAATACGTCGGCATGTTATGTCAATAAATATGGATATGATGATTCTTAATGTTCGTTGTCATGGACATCATCGTCACATATAAAATATCGGACATATAGGGAGAATGCCAGAAGTGCCCATAAATAGTTTTCATTAAGTTAATTACCAAATCAATTTGGAAAATTTTTCAAGGAATCCAATATTGCAGACATAGGAGAAAAATATCTGAAAAAAAAAAAACGGAACAAGAAATTGTTTCATATCAACAGCTGCTTTGTTGTCGGACGGTGAAAAATTATTGGTCTTATTATAGTTACAGACGCTCGCCTCTGTTAGTGTAAAAATACATTTAGTGATGTAGTTTGATTAGGACATGCCACAAGCAAAATTTTGATCATTCAGTACAGTAACAAAAAAGGATGATGACCCAAGCTCTCAAAGAACTAATTGAGTTAAAACGTCTTGCCTTGTCAACATTTATGCACATGATACCAACAATCAAATAAATACATTCAAGAGCAAAGGAGTCGAACTGAAAATGCAGGAACGCATCCACACACGACACGTGCACGCACGCACGCATACACAAACACACACACAACGTGTGTGTGTATACATACTGTTTCATGTTGTTGACCATATTTAAAAGATTCGGTTATTTGTTTTTATACTCTTTAAACATTGATGAATGTTTGAGCACATAGATTACTTTACTTTTACTATCTAAGAAGAATAACAATGTTTTTATATTGCATTTTTTATATTTTTTATTACCGTCAAACACTCAAACCGGCTTCCGAAAAGAAGTAAAACTGATATCTGCTACCTTCAGGGTGTAACCAAAATCTTTTTTAATTGTTTTTCACTGGTTAATTTTATATCTAAATTAGTTTTATGCATATTATATGATGTATTTAGGACTTTACTATCTCATTTAATGCAAGAATTTGGTTGTGAGCACCTTAAACAAGGAGAAATGTTAACTTTGATTTTATCACGCAAGTCATTTTGAGCTGTGAATAAGCAATTATCTCGTGTTGTCATCCCGCGTATTATTCTTTGACATCAGTTAGAAGTAAACTGTTACAAAAACGTGGTCAATTTAAGCAAAATTCATTGCCATTATTATCATTATAATGTAAGCAGTGTGAAATTAGTCTGGGACGATTGGTTTGGAAAATAATTGTAAATGGTATTTTGTCCGGAAAGTTTTTTGTTTTTTTTTTTTTTTTTTTTTTTTTTTTTTTTTTGTCCTTTTTAGCTTTCATCTAGACAAAATATCATAAATAAACAGTATCGACATGTGTTAAGGTATGTAAATATGTTATAGTATGGACAAAAAAGGTTATACTGATATTGAGAACAAATGGGGCTTGACTAATATAGCATTTAATATTGACTTGGAAGCGATTTATAGGCTTATTTCATGCATTCCTCGACGTATTAAAATGCAAATATTTTATCAGACACGGCTGAACATACAAATGCACGATATCTTTATGCTTTATTTCAGCCAGATTATATCCGGATGGTAATATACGTATAGCCGGGGAGCCAAGGCATGAAAAAATGGATTTACCTGTCCGGTCATGCTATAGTCAGTTTCTATACATATTATGAAAGTACAAAGTCTCACGGATCAGAAAAATCGGGCCTGCAAAACAAAAGCTCTTGCAAAATTTGAGAATATCAAGGGGAGATAACTCTGTATATTTGCAGTTTTTTAAGATTCAAATCGTTTTTTTACTAACAAAACATGGCATCATGTTTCTAAAATCAGTTCAAATATATATCTTTTAACATTGCTTTTACGCATAAGGCTTATGCTTGAAAAATACGCAAAATGTACTCATTTTATGTACATTTTATTATAAGATTTGGCACCTAAAATACCAGAGAATAAAATAAAAATATTTAACCTAAAATTTACAGTATGAAGAAGTAACCTTTAAAATGGTCTTATTTCTCAAAGTCATTTATTATTACCGCTGCGAAACAGTCTGTTAGAACAGAAAATCATGTAGATACTCTTGTTTAGGTTTGGCTAAGAAATACGCAAATCCGGGGTATTTTATGTACCCCACCCACTTTATATAATGCAAAAAATGTATAATAAAAATATTCGACCAACAACCAAGAAGATATGTTCTTTTTATCACGTATACAATCTTATCTATATTTTTGACCATATAAAGCTGGATGAGGGGTATTTAAAAGATTTTAAACAGAAAAAGGGGGTAGGAAAACCTATGTATTTTACAACTGATAATTAGAATAAACAACCCGTTATTAAATAAGAGCAACACTAATGAAAGGCGATGAAACCTTTTCTTGCAAACTATTCTTTTAGAAAATAATTTATTTAAATACTCTTTCTTGCAATCTAGTTCGGTTTTGGCTAAGAAATACGCTAATACGGGGTATTTTATGTACCCCACCCACTTTATTTAATGCAAAAATGTATAATAAAAAATATTCGACCAACAACTAAGAAAATATATTCTTTTTATCGCATATACAATATAATCTTTATTTTTGACCATATAAAGCTGGATGATGGGTATTTAAAAAAATTTAAACAGAAAAAGGGGGTAGGAAAACCTATGTATTTTACAACCAATAATTAGAATTAACAACCCGTTATTAAATAAGAGCAACACTAATTTGAGGCGATGAAACCTTTACTTACAAACTGTTCAGTTGGAAAGTAATTTAATTAAATACTCTTTTGTGCAGTCTACTCCAGGCGTGGCTAAGAAATACGCAAAACCGGGGTATTTTATGTACCCCACCCACTGTATATAATGCAAAAAAAATGTATAATAAAAATATTCGACGAAAAATCAATGAGATATATTCTTTTTATCACATATACAATATAATTTACATTTATAAGAGTTTAAAGATGGATGAGGGGTATTTAAAAGATTTTGAATGGAAAAAGTGGGTAGGAAAACCTATGTATTTTACAACCAATAATTAGAACAAACAACCCGTTATTTACCATTTAATAAATACAAACATCAATAATAAAAGGCGACGAAATCTTTACTTGCTAACTGTTCATTTGAAAGTTAATAATTTAAATATTCTTTTGTGCAATTTTTTCAAAATTGTGAAATTGTAGGGGTATGAACATTACCCCACCCATCTAAAACTATGTATATAATGTGATTGATCAATCAATACAGTTTTTACAAATTAAGAAAGTATAAGTGCTTGCTTCGGGGTTGTACAAATCTGTTTTTACCTTTCTCATGATAAACAGATTGATGGAATGTAGTTCTGATGTGTTGAATGTAATGTAGAAATTTGACATAATGTATAACTTTAATGTTTATAAAAAGAGACATTTTGAATAATCTTTACTATTCAGAAGATTTTAAAACTAATTAATGTAATGATAATGCATTATATCACTATTCAAGAAATTTAACAAATCGTACAAAAAGGTCGTAATTATATCCCCCAAACATATATAATTCAAATAGATTCTGTCAGAGTTTTAGCTCACCTGTGACGTAGTGACACAAGGGAAGCTTTTGTGATCGCCTTCGTCCGTCCATACGTCCGTCCACAATTACTTGTGAACACTATAGAAACCAGATTTTACTATTGATTTTAATCAAACTTGCGCGCAACTTGTATAAGAGCTAGGAGACGAGGGAGGAAATCTACTGGCCACCAGGAACAAAAAAAAATTAATGCAACCTTTCAAGGTTATGCATTGGAATGCAGAAGCACTCCTCAATAAGAAAATGAATTAGAGAACATATTGTTTGATAAGGACATTCAGGTCTGCTGCATCGAAGAGATTCACCTTAGCGAGGATAAATCCTTCAATGTTAAGAGGATACCAGTGCTTCCGTTGTGACAGGTTGGGTAGGAGCAAGGGAGGAATCCTAACACTGATGAGAAACAACATAGCAACTTATACTGGTATAAAATCTCGCTTTGAAAACTGGCCAAATCCCATAATGGGTTCCAGAGTTAGGGCCCCTTAAAGAGCCAAAAGTTTCTGTTTTGGCTTGTGAACAGGGTAGAGACCACATTTTGCAATTGATTTTAATCAAACTTGCACATATATTCTATTGGCATAATATCTCGGTTCCTGTCAAAAACTGGCGAGATCCCATAATGTGTTCTAGAGTGGTGGCCCCTTAAAGGGCCAAAATTTGCCATGTTGGCTTTTGTAGCCACACAGGCACTTCACTTACAGTTTGATTTGAAACAAACTTGCGAAATATCTTTAACAGCAATAAATCTTGCATTCCATGGTGACTTCATCAGATCAAATCATAGGTTCCAGAATAACGACCCCTGTTTAAACCCCGAATGTCCCAAAATTTGTTACATTATGAACACGCTAGAAATGACATTTTACGTTTGACTTTAACCACACTTACGACTTAAGTCACAATACGATCTCGGTTCAGTTCGAAAACTGATTTGATTGACCGTTTAGCCATAAAGAGGTTTCATTCATGCTTTGATCTGACACAAACTTGCAAACTTGATAATCTTTAGACCAAGTTTGAAACTGGATTATGTGGGGTCAAAAACTAGGTTACCAGGTCAAATAAAAGGAAAAGCTTGATAGCACCGTAGAGGCCACATTAATGACGCTATCTTCATGAAATTTGGTCAAAATAGTTATCTTGATGATCCCTGGGCCAAATGTAACAGGTGACCGATATACATGACCCTTTTTTCTCAGAAAATGCTAGTATAAGTCTTAGATAATCTAAATTATAAACTTATTGAATGTTTGTCATTACTTATAAATTACCTAGTATATTGCTCTATGTCTGGATGACAAACAACAAATAGTTTTGACTATTGATAGGCAAGCCCTTCAATTAGTGTTTTTTATGCATGACAGAATTGAACAACAAAGTGTCATGAACCAAGTATTTATACAGAGTCATATCATTTTAGATAACATTTACTGGTTTGGCACTAAAGGCTATAATAGTAATTAGAATTTTATTTATATGCAGTCCATCTGAAGCACAATTTTAGTTACACATTCCTGCAGTACTAACGACAAATAGTCACATCTGAATGTGCAATTTAAGTAGACATTAACACAATACTTCATTATATCATGCGTAACTATTTTTCCGATCTGTATATAGAAATACTTGTATCAATTTAAACTTTACGGCTACACCACAAAAATGATTTTATCTCGTACTATAACTTGCACTGGCAGTCTGAATTGTAATACGTTATATAGTTTTAACTTCAAATAATTATGTGATTTTAGACTGCAACAGTTCACTATGTCTTTTTCGCAACTTATACACTAGTATTAATCAAATTCATCTAATTCTGTGTCGAACAGATTGTGTTTTATTCTGCGACACTTTTGAGGCATTGCATTACACCAGTAGGATACAGTGTATTTTATATTAGATTTGACGCAGATACAATATCTTAAGCATTTTTCATTCGTGCCTTTACAGAATAAAGTCTGGTTTCCGCTCAATGACGTTAAAAAACAGCTATCATTGAATTTAAAAGAATTATTTTCTGCGGTCAGTAAATGAGCAATATTGTTTTGTGACAATTGATCAAGGAAAAAGGTCACAATTACCTAGTTCAAGTCTAATATGATTACCACTCAGTAAATAAGGAACGTTTTGTCTGTCGATCCCCTTAAAATGTAATGTTTGTAGTCTGTAGAAGACACCTGATGTTAATAAGGTCAAGGTCAATGTTATAAAATTAGAACTTACACTCCCCTTTGCCTTCAACAAACAATCATGGGGGCATATGTTTTGTACAAACACCCCTTCTTTATATCATATTTTATATAACTTCAGATAAGTTATATGAGCCGCACCATGAGAAAACAAACGTAGTGTATTTGTGACCAGTATAGATCCAGAAAACAAAAATAGTGCATTTGCGACCAACATCGATCGAGACCGACCCATGCTGTTCGCTTTCAAAGCCTATTGCAATTAGAGAAACCGTTTGCGAATAGCATGGGTCCTGACCAGACTGTGCGGATGCGCAGTCTGGTCTGGATCGATGCTGGTCGCAAATGCACTATGTTGGTTTTCTTATGGCGTGGCTCGTATTTAGTGCAAATCACCTTAATAATAATTCTAAGATATGTTTTAAAATTAGTGAAGAGTAACTGCCCTTGACTTTTCATTTAGCAGTTGGATAAGTTTTGCAGTCACGAACTTTCCAAATAAATCAGCATTTAACTATAATCATTTGAAGAGAACAACGGACTAGCAATATCGTTTTCCGTGCATTTTCGCTATTTTGCCCCTATGGTATAATCATTTGCCTTATTCAAGGTGGGTTGGTGAATAAATTACTTCCGTTGTTTTTTGGGGTTTTTTTTGGATTTGACAAACTTGCAAATGAAAGTTACTAATAATGCAAATGAGATAGTAAAAAATTAAAGTTTGAATGTAAAGGTTTCAGTACTTTTCGGTAGTGTTGCTTGCATTTTATCACATCACAATGAACAGGTTGTTAATTCTAATTATTGGCTACTGTTTTAAATCTAAAATCTCTTATATACTCCGAATCTATCTTTAAGTTGTCAAAATATAGATTATATTGTATACGTGACAAAAAGAATATCTCTCCTTGATTGATGGTCGAATATTTTTATTATACATTTTTTTGCGTTATATAAAGTGGGTGGGGTACATAAAATACCACGGATTTGCGCTTTTTGTCGCCAACTAGATTGCACGAAAGAGTATTAAAATGAATTTCTTTTCAGATGAATAGTTTGCAGGTAAAGGTTTCATCCCTTTCATTAGTCTTGCTCGTATTTATCAAATGGTAAATAACAGGTTGTTAACTAATTATCGGTTGTAAAAGACATCATTTTCATATCCCTATTTTCTATTAAAATCTTTTAAATACCCCTCATCCATCTTTAAATTGTCAAGAATATGCATTTCATTGTATGTGTGATAAAAAGTATCTATCTCCTTTATTTTGGTCGAATATTTTTATTATGAATTTTTTGCATTATACAATTATATAAAGTGGGTGGGGTACCCTCTTTTTCTACTTAAACTCTTTTAAATACCCATCATCAAGCTTTATATGGTCAAAAACATAGATTATATTGTATACGTGATGAAAAGAATATATCTCATTGATTTTTTGTCAAATATTTCTATTATATATTTTTTGCATTATATAAAGTGGGTGGGGTACATAAAATACCCAGGATTTGCGTATTCTTTAGCCAAACCTGAACTAGATTGCATTATAGTGTATCTAAATAAATTACTTTCCAAATGAATAGTTTGCAAGTAAAGTTTTTTTCGACTTCCATTAGTGTTGCTCTTATCTAATAATGGGTTGTTTATTCTAATTATCAGTTGTAAAATACATAGGTTTTCCTACCCCCTTTTTCTGTTTAAAATCTTTTAAATACCCCTCATCCAGCTTTATATGGTCAAAAATATAGATTATATTGTATACGTGATAAAAAGAACATATCTTCTTGGTTGTTGGTCGAATATTTTTATTATACATTTTTTGCATTATATAAAGTGGGTGGGGTACATAAAATACCCCGGATTTGCGTATTTCTTAGCCAAACCTGAACTAGAGTATCTAGATGATTTTCTATTCTAACAGACTGTTTCGCAGCGGTATTAATAAATGACTTTGAGAAATAAGGCCATTTTAAAGGTTACTTCTTCATACTGTAAATTTTAGGTTAAATATTTTTATTTTATTCTCTGGTATTTTAGGTGCCAAATCTTATAATAAAATGCACATAAAATGAGTACATTTTGCGTATTTTTCAAGCATAAGCCTTATGCGTAAAAGCAATGTTGAAATGTATATATTTGAACTGATTTTAGAAACATGATGTCATGTTTTGTTAGCAAAAAAGAGTTTTGAATCTTAAAAAAACTGCAAATATACAGAGTTATCTCCCCTTAATATTTTCAAATTTCGCAAGAGCCTTTGTTTTGCAGGCCCGATTTTTCTGATCCGCGAGACTTTGCACTTTCATAATATATATAGAAACTGACTATAGCATGACCGGACAGGTAAATCCTGTTTCTAGGCACTTTTCGCACTTTTGGCTCCTTGGCTAGTACTATCTGACAAAGCTAGGGCATAAACAATCAGATACGTCAGTAGCAAGGCTCCTTGTGACAAGTGAGTTTTCTATCAATTAAATCTGAGTGCGTCTTTTAATAAACTATTTATAGCCCGTCTGCTCGTAAATCATCCCAAGGCAAAGAATCAGAAATATCTTTAACTACAGAAGGTATTTGTTAAAGATAGCAAAAAACTGGGTTATTTATGTTTTATAATTTATAGCAAGCCCCGGATAATCAAAATGTAATGAATAAGATAAAAAAAATCAAAACCGTAGCATCTCTTGTACTTCAGTTTGTTACATGCCAGTAATGTATATTTCAAAAAGATAGTATTAGTGTTGATCTTTGTGGTCAATTCTAGAATGAACAGGCATTAACCTCTCCCAACTTGCTTTCAGTATCAACAGAGTTTGATGTTTTTTTCATTTTCAAAACATGCAAATATACATCGATTTCTTTTTGCTTTCAATAATTAAAAAAATAAATAAATGGAGCCCTAGATATTCATAAAATAGATGGGATCAAAAGTAGTTTTAGAGGGATTTGTACCAGAGAAAATAAGTGGTGTGCAATTTGAATAACACTTTTATCGTCAGTTTACAATCAAGAACTTGTCTTGTTATTTGTTTTATATACTGTATTTACATTTATAAACGACGTTTTTTGTTTAGTTTGAGAGATATTTATATATATATAGAGAGAGAGAGAGAGAGGGAGGGAGAGAGGGAGAGAGAGAGAGAGAGATGATGTTCAACATAACCTTTTTGTGCATTGTGCTCAATCATTTTTATTTAACTTTCAGTACATATATCCTTCCATGTAACAAGTAAAATTAAATGAACTTTGTTATAAATACGAAAAGATTGAAAATGCTACATTGTTTCTGCTATTATCGAACAAATCTGTAAATGTTTCTATCAGCTGTGTAATTAAGTGACACTTCTCTGAAATGTGAAATCTTGTTCCTGTGATTTCTCTTTAATACAATTCAATTTCAGACATGGTTTCGCTGCATAAGAACGTATCGAAGATGCTACAGGTTCAATTGACTATCAGTGATCATCTTGACTTTTATATCATATTATTCCAGCTCTTCTCGTCGGTTTGTTTTCACGATTGTAGTTTTTTCTTTGAAAACAAATAATAAGACCGAAGCTTTCGAGTACCATGGAGTTTTTTTTACCCCTTCATGTGCAACAAGCAAATGGCAAGCTGGGAACCAACTAACCTATCGAAATGTGCCCAAAGAGACACTTATTAAGTGCAAGTTGTTTGCTACCGGTGGTATGCAGTGGTATCTTCACTATACTATGTGTTTTGAAATGGATTACAGTTACAAATCATTGAAAGAGGGCTAGGTCTGTGAAAAAATATAAGAAAACGGCTTGCTGAAGAAAACTATCGAACCAAAACCAAGATTCTTGCTACAAATGGATAAAATACTACTATGTTTATTAATTTTGGACATGAGTTCAATTACTTTATGTATGCGCCACTTTCCTTGTCTTTGAAGTAAATGCGGATACTGTTTAAAATATGGTCTTTCAGTCTTGTTTATGTTGAACAAAAGCTTAATAAACGGGCCACTGACGAGCTTTACATGAAACTACGCTAAGACTCGTAGTTGTTTGAGTATTCATATCCCTGCAGTGCTTCATTGTGCCGTCTTCATCCATTGTGAGAAATGGGAAAACATGGGGTACGCATTTTCAGCGAAATCGTAGAAATCTAAAAATAATACTTTAAATTATAAAATCAAACAGCTTTTCTTGAACATAGAGAAAATTATATCCCAGATTAAACATAAAAGGTGCAATCCTACAAGCCAGGCCGGATGGATTTCTGACATGACCGACTTCTTAACCTTTAAAGTAGTTTCAAACTTACACCTGTCAATGATAAATCATTCGAAGTCAGCGACCTTAACCACTCGGCCAAGGAGGCCATGGTCACGCAATAAGTATCAACAGATCTTCCAAAAAGTTGCAAGGCTGAAATATTCGCCAAATATAGATGAAAGATTTTAGTTTTCTTCAGTGTTTTCCCGCTGTCATTATCCACGGTTTTACGTATCTCGTTGTACTTTAATTGTTTACTAACTACCGTCTGATAACAAAGGCAAATTCTCCTTATCACTTCCTATTTATTTCAAATAAATGCCACTCTGATATATCAAAATGTCACTTTTCATTTAATGATCGAAACTTAAGTCTTACGGCATTAAATTGACTTGGATATAAAGTAGCAGTATTTATGATTTATTACTTGTAGAGAGCGGAATTTATTCTAACGTAGACATGTTTTGAAAATGTTTGGAATCATAAAAGAAGATATAAGTACATGTGCGCAATTTGATTATACTTGAAATGGCGGTTCAAATATCATTCTAATTGACTTTAAAAGATTTTCGTTAATTGTATGCGTTTATGATTTGTGAAATACTATTCCTGCAGTACACCAAATTTCCAGAATACACGCAACATGTTGATATAAATCTTCATAATTAATTTTTAACGAGTTTACGCCTAATATAAGACAAAATAAATGTGAGCTGTAACACCATTTGCCAGCTTATACCAACCGGCGTAGTCCCTGAGAAAGTTCCGTATGGCAGAGATACTTTCCTTGAAAATACTTTTATCCGTGGGTGCAATATGGCGTTCGTCAAAAAAGATATAATTCAACAGTTATTGCCAATTTTATGACCTGTAGAAAATTTCATTTTCAGACTATATACTTCAGATAAAACCAGCAGAGATTTGGTAGTCATTTTGAAGGTACAGATATTCCTACAACAATACCTTCTCATAATTTAAATATATTGACGAACTATAGCTAAGTTTGGAAATAACTTAAGTAGAAACCCATTTTTCTACTACTTACTCTCAATCAGTCATAACTTTACGATTAGGACTGAGAGTCCCTTTGTCTTATATTAGCTATCTTGCAGGTACAGTTAAATTGAAAACAAGGGTTCCCTTGGTTTTAACGAACTGACCTCTGGATCTTTAACGTGTTCCATGTAAATCACCGATACATGCGTAGCCATCTTTCCTTGGTAGAAACAGTACCTGCCTCTTGTTTTTGGTTTGATTAACTCAGATGTACCCCAAGGAAGTTTCAACTGCCTGGACGAAAATTTGTACCCCGTACCCTGGACCTATGGAATGACAGTCAAGCATGATAACATTTATAATACGTAGACAACATATTAAATAACGAGGATTGTCTGTTTTACTGAATCGGTAACCTAAAAATATAAAACCATTTCATATTTAATTACTCAAACAAAAAGTCAGTTTTGTATAATTGATCTAGAATAACGAACTGTGCTCGGCGCATTCAATGGTTCATCGTGTTATTTAACAAGGGATGTTACAAGTACTGTGACTATAATTTTAACAAATATTTTCTATTTGCAGTATTTATTTATTCACTTACTCCCGATTTTTGTCCAAAGTTTCAACTTCCGATATGGTCACGCAACAGTGCTCTCTCTCTGATCCATTGGAAGTCAATTTTGTATTGTTTCTTGTAAACATACGTTGATTTCGTTTAAGATAAGGAATATGCACTTTACAGCGAAAAGGTCTTAAAATAAAGGAAAAAGCATATTTCTTTTTATTTACATTATCTGTAGTGTTAAAAATAATACGAAATACATTTTACCCGGGCTTTTTCTTGCTCAACCCGATGTAAACCTGATGTAAATTTTCCACTCTAAAACAGAAGGAATCAGTGAGTTTGAAATGGAATACAAGCTACAATACTTTTTTTAAAAAAAAAGCTACAGAAATATGCATAAACGAAGAATCAACGATTCATTTTCTTTTCGACTTGTAGTTTGGATGGAAAACACCGCTAATTTGATTTTCGTACTTAGACTATTTGTATTGATTTGTCGACGAGCACTGGTTCCCTTCTATTACATTTATGACAAAAAAAAAATATTTAAGGTGTACGGGGTTAATGCATCGAAACCCCTCAATGTTGTATTGGGAGAGAAGCAAAAACTAAAACATTAACACAAAATAATCTGTTAGCTGTCTTGAATAGACTACCAAACATATCATTAGATGCCATTTCCCACTAAAAGCCTTGTTAGAAAAGGTTATACCGATAATAATTAGCACTCACTACTATTCATTGCACCTTTTATGATATTCAAGAAAGAGTCACAGCTGTGGTTTTTTTTCTTTACTTTATTGCCAAAAGTACTTTATCATTATCCAGTGCAGATCGATATCAATTCCGCTTAATGACACGTATCACTTTATCAGATCATCTCAAAATCCATTCAGTAGAATTAATGTCATTCTCTTCAATGCTTAATATGTAAAAAATTAAACCAATTTGCAGAAGGAAGACAATTTGTACAAAAATCAAGTTATGTTCGCCTATCGTTCAGGGTGTTAAGTCGTTTTAAGTTTCTTTCAGTAAAGTCAAAGTAAGCTATAAAACTTTGGGGAAAAAAGGTGCAAAAGGGAGACGACTATATTATTGTTCAGGTTATTGTGCCTTTCAGTTCCTCCTTCACAATCAGATATGGGACTTATATGTTTGCCGGTATCTTTCACGGTGTTAAGTCATTTTAAAGATATATTAGATCCAACTTTAATATTTAAAACATGAGCAATTACATCATACAGTTTATGTAAACATATAATTAACAAGTTTATGTGTATTTACAGTACAAAGCATTAGGTTTAAAATAGTACACACTATATACAAGTATAGATTCACACGGAGTAAATGTGTATTACCACTAACAAAACTGGCTGTTTTTTTAACAATCAACTATTACTGCATGACATTTAACTATGAATGTAGCTCTATATGCAAACTTAATTGATATATCTAGTAAAACAAAGTACAATTGATGAGGAATTTATACATCTGAAGTAAATATCTAAAGATAAAATATTTTAGTAAAAGATGCCCATTGGATATCTTTAAGTTTCCTGCAGTAAAGTCAAAGTAAGTTCTAAAACTTTGAAAAAAGATGCAAAAAGGAAGATGACTATATCATTGTTGATCGCAGAGTAGCGGTTATGGTGCCTCACAATGTTACACAAAATCCCCTTCAGCAGATTTAATATTATTCTCATAGATATAAAAAACGTGAAAAATTTAATACAATTACAAAAAAAAGAAGACTATTTCAGCCTTGCAATTTTTTGAAAGATCTGTAGACACTTAAAGCTTGACCAGAGCCTCCTTGGCCGAGTGGTTAAGATCGCTGACTTCGAATAATTTGCCACTCACCGCTGTAAGTTTGAAACTAATTTAAAATCATAGAAGTATGTCATGTAAGGAAACCATCCAGCTGGTTTACAGAAGGTCGTCGGTTCTAGCCAGTTTAATATATCTTGTAGATATAAATATATAATTACATATTTTTGTATATATCCGTCAAACAGATTGACCGCCCGTGCCTAAAACAATGCTCGGGAGGCAACCGAGATCTTTTCCTCTACGATTAGAAGCTGGAATGTCGCAATATGATATTTAAGGCCTAACTAACTAAAGGAACCAGCGTGGGAGCCATCTGGTCTAGTCGCGTAATGGCTGCCAGGTATTTGAACACTAATTTTTCACTTGGCATGGCAACAGAGGTCTAAATTGAAGCTAGTTTCTGTTTAAATTTCATTGTGTATTTTTGACATTTTGGTAGGAAAAATGGGAGAGCAGGTTGTATTTGGTGGAGTCGAGCTCAATTTTAGTATGAGTAGTACTTCCAGGTCACAGCAGTGTGATTTTGATGTCAGTTTACAGTAAGCAAATGTGACCGGAGAAATCTCTCTTAGAAGATATATGACCCCTACTTTTCTCTTCATTTTATCATCATAGTATCAGTTTTATCATAACTCTTTAAAATGAGGTAAGGATTTGTTCTCTGAAATGGGTCTAGCTATGTTTGGTAGATCTTTAAAAAAGGTCAGTTTTATATAGAATATATAGGGAAAACTATTTACCTTATTGTGACCTTAATAATGCCGGTATAATTTTACCCAAACAAAAACAAATAAAAAACAAATAAAGCGTGACCGTCATGGAGCACGTGCTGCTGTAAGTTACACAGCGTGCATGTTAATCGAACATGTTTCGATCAAGGGTATGTTACATCAGATGTTTCAACACCAAACCAATTTTTTTCTAATTGCCCCAACGTCACCTTCGTCAACGTTATGCAGCGTGGAAAAACAACTGAACATGTCGTATAATAAAGGACTAGAAAATATAACAATAATATTTTGGCCCATTTATTTATACTCTTTTATTTATTTTGATACCAACGACGGAATCTTAATGTATCCGAATAAAACTATCACTTTCCCAAACTGAACTCTTTCTCTTATTAGGGTCCTACTTTTAAGAAAGGAGAATAATACTGCAAAAAGCAAACTTACGGAATAGATAGTTATGTACAGCCTTATCAGTCTGTATAATTACGTATTTGTTTGTTTGTTTATTTCGATATTGACAACATGGTAACAATGACAACATTCGTGATATGATATTAAAATTTATCAGCAAGGTACAAAATAATAAAATTCATGAAATATGCATATGTAATGAACCATATCAGTAAATCAGTATCAGGGATAACACAAAAAAGGGAAGAAATCCCTTATTTTAATAAAAAAAATATTAAAGACTTAAGATATTTAATTCAAAATTGCACTCAATTAAAGACTAGGTACAAAGTTTGGCACAAAAGGACAAATTTCTGCATGTGTAATCTAATATTTTAAACAAGAGGGTCATGA
Source organism: Mercenaria mercenaria (assembly GCF_021730395.1). Lineage (NCBI taxonomy): Eukaryota > Metazoa > Mollusca > Bivalvia > Venerida > Veneridae > Mercenaria > Mercenaria mercenaria. The sequence goes on from NC_069362.1 coordinate 74,643,923, forward strand.
TGACCCTGGATCGCTCACCAGAGTAATATGTTTCAAATGTTAAACTGATGATTTTTAGAAATTTTTTGGAAAATTTTCCGATGTACAATCAAGTAACCCTTGGGGCGGGGCCAATTTTACCCCGGGGATCATGATTTGAACAAAGTTTGTAGAAGTCTACTAGGCAATGTTACATATCGAATATCTAAGATCTAGGCCTTCTGGTTTATTTTAAGCAAATTTATGAAGATTTCCCTATGTACAATAAAGTAACCCCTGGGGCTGGGTTAATTTGACCCTGGGGGTCAAGATTTGAACAAATTTTGTAGAGGTCCACTAGGCAATGCTACATGTCGAATATCTAAGCTCTAGGCCTTCTGGTTTATTTTTAGAAAATATTGAAGATTTTCCTATGTAAAATCAAGTGACCCCTGGGGCGGGGTCAATTTTGACTCTGGGGTTATGATTTGAACAAATATTGTAGAGGTCCACTAGGCAATGCTACGTGTGAAATATCTAAGCTCTAGGGCTTCTGCTTTTTGAGAAGAAGATTTTTTAAGGGGATCATGATTTGAACAACTTTAGTAGAGGTCCACTAGGCAATGCTACATGTCAAATATCTAAGCTCTAGGGCTTCTGCTTTTTGAGAAGAAGATTTTTTAAGGTTTTCCTATGTAAAATCAAGTGACCCCTGGGGCGGGGTCAATTTTGACCCCGGGGATCTGATTTGAACAAATTTTGTAGAGGTCCATTAGGCAATGCTACATGTGAAATATCTAAGATCTAGGCCTTCTGCTTTATTTTTAGAAATTTTTTGAAGATTTTCCTATGTAAAATCAAGTGACCCCTGGGGCGGGGTCAGTTCTGACCCGGGGTCATGATTTGAACAACTATAGTAGAGGTCCATTAGGCAATGCTACATGGCAAATATCTAAGGTCTAGGGCTTCTGCTTTTCGAGAAGAAGATTTTTTAAGATTTTTCTATGTAAAATCAAGTGACCCCTGGGGCGGGGTCAATTTTAACTCGGGGTCATGATTTGAATAAACTTGGTAGAGGTCTATTAGGCAATGCTTCACACCAAATATCTAAGCTCTAGGGCTTCTAGTTTTTGAGAAGAAGATTTTTAAAGTTTTTCCTTTCGGTTGCCATGGCAACCGGAGTTCTGCATGGAATTCAATTCTTTGAGCTTCACCCAAGGAACATTCCTGTGAAGTTTGGATGAAATTTGCCTAGCGGTTTATGAGGAGATATCGTTTGAAGTAAAATTTTACGGACAACGGACGACGGACAACGGACGACGGACGCCGGACGGTGAGTGATCCTAATAGCTCACCCTGAGCCTTTGGCTCTGGTGAGCTAAAAAAAGATCCTTAACAGCACATTTGAAAACAGCAAGGCTGGACAGATTCCTTATTTGAGATGGAAGCATATTCCATAATTTACAACCTACAAGGGAAAAAGACTTCAAACCAAAGCCTTTCACCCTAGGTAGCATAAAAGACCTACTATACTTTGTTCTATATGAATGCACAGAAACTTGGGTCACAAAGTATTGACTCATATAGTCAGGACTTTGACCATTCTTAATTTTGAAAACATGACCCAATGTTATTTGTTCCAACCATTTACAGACGGGTAACCAATTTAATGAAATAAAATGTTCTTGGGCAATAAGGGACCTATTTTCCAGATTGAGTATAAACCTGATTAATTTATTTTGGGTAGCCTGTAGCTTGTTTTTCCAAAATTGAGATAAGCCGTGAAACCAGAAAGAACAGGCATAGTCAAAATGACACTGTATCAAAGCTAAAACCAAAAGTCTTTTAGTATGATCAGTTAGAAATTTCTGTTTCCTATACAGAAATTTTAACCTGGCATTTGCCTTTTTGATAATAGAGTTAGCCATGTATTCACCAGTAAGGCTCTGATCTAATGTTGCACCTAGGTACTTGACAGATGAAGTGGAATTTATAGTTTGACCATTGCAACTAATTTGAAGGTTATTATCTGACCTTAACCTGGGCTTTAAGCCGAATAAAATTGACTCTCTTTTTCCTAGATGCAGGGACAGCTTGTTATCAATTAACCACTGACTAACTGATTCAAGATCTTCTGTTAGCTATTTTTCAATGGCTGACCTATTTTTACAAGATACCAAGATAGCGGAGTCATCAGCATAAAGTAATCAAAGCACTGAGAGAACTGATGTGGGCAGCGGTTGACAGCTGAAACTGATTTATCCACAGACCGACCAACATCCATAATCAAACATTAATATTTACAATATACCCCTCCTGTATCCCTAGTCCCCCAATGCATAGTCGTAATAGGCAAGAAGTCAATAGAGGATAGGAGCGAAAGACAAAGAGACACTAATGATTGGCTGCAATAGAGATCATCTACTTGGCATGTCCAATCACCCTATGAAGTTACAAAATTCTGGGTCAAGTGGTTCTTAAGTAAACCGTTTTCCATGTTCAGGCCCCTGTGACCTTGATCTTTGATCGAGTGAGCCCAAAATCAGCAGGGGTCATCTACTCTGCATGTCCAATCATCCTATTAAGTTTCAATATTCTGGGTCAAGTGATTCTCAAGTTATTGATCCAGAAAGAGTTTTTCATCTTCATGCCTCTGAGACCTTTCCCTTAAGTCAAGTGACCCCAGAAACATTTTAGGGTCATCGACTTTGTAATTCCTATCATCGTAATTGAAGATTCTGGGTCAAATGATTCTAAAGTGGTTGCTTGGAAACTGTTTTCAAAGTTCTGGTTCCTGTGACCACAACTTTTGATCAAGTGATTCAAAAATCAATAGGGGTCATCTACTCTATATGTCCAATCAACCTATGAAGTTTCAACATTCTGGGTCAAGTGGGTGGTTCTCAAGTTACTTATCAGAAACGGGTTTCCATGTTCAGGCCCCTGTGACATTGACAGGTGATTTTTTAATATTTTTTTCAAATGAGATCTCATCTTAGTAAAAGCAGGCTACGAATATATTATACATAAATTACATAGATAAAAGACACTTCAGAATAGTTCTTAAACAAAAAGCAACCATAAAAAAATATTTACAATGAAATTAAATGTTTCATTCAATTTTAATCTTCTGGTTGCATTCAGTCATTTTTCAGCTGTAGATTAATATAATAAGCCTCATGCTTAAGTGTTGTTATATTTTCTGGTCCTTTGGGATCATGGAGTCCATTCAACATATGTAGAGTTCCGCTTAAGCCGATGCTAGGGGGCGTAAAAGGTGTTGCACATTTCATTACCTCTCATGAACAGACTCAATCAAACCGAGTCTGCTATTATTCTTCTTGGTTGCATTCTATGCTTCCGAAGGATATTTTTACAAATTTTATTGTTAAAAATGCAAATATCGAAAATTGACATTTTTCTAACTTAGTTTGAATTGTCTCAAATGATTTCATTGCAGTCTTCCGGATCCCGCTATTGTGTAATTATCCGAGAAGAAATCCTACGCCAGTACGTGAATATTTGGGGACGAAAACGCGGCAAATCTACCGGCGATTAAAAGGCGAACTTGTAAAAATAATGTTTCTTTCGAATTAATTATACCCTTTAATGATATGTCAATCATAAACACCAGCTGGAATGTAATATCAAATCAAATTGAAGTGCATACGTTCGTATTTTCTGGAAACAGGTACGAATTTTTCGCCCCCTCCTTTACGGCTGCAATTATTTTCCTAAGTTGTGCAAATTAAAATTATTTATGTAAATATTATGAAAGGATCGTATCTTTCTCTATGAGAATTAAATAGGATAACACCTCTTCTGTTGATTTCATGCAATATTTCTTTCCATAAACCCATTTCTATGCTACAAAGTTCGACGGATACACGGGTGCAATTTTATCCGAAATAGAACGCACGCCGTGCTAGTTAGATGTTTTCTGATCATGTGACCAAAACAAGCTCCTTGGTGTTGTTGTTATAATAATAAAATTTCGATAAGTTTTTCTAGCAGGAACTGAGTTTTAATTTAATACGTTTACAAAAGAGGCAACTTGGTTTTAATACCGATTATAGATCTACGCGGATGGTGCTGAAGTACACTATTAAGAGCTGAAATAAGACATTTCTCGAAACACATCACAATTAGTCTTCATAGTCATAATTCGATTGTATATGTTATAAAATGATGTTTTCAATGCAAAATAATTATTGAAAAAAATTGAATTTTGACCATATTTTGAGTAGATGCGCCTATTTCGGCAGCAATTTCTGCAATAGAAAGGCCAATATTTTGTCTGCAGAATGTGTGAAAATGCACAAAATGCGTCCATTTGAGTCATATTCATGACGGAATGAATGATATATATATACCAATAAAAGAATTTATTCTTTGTTTCATATAAAATTCAGCTACTTCAGACCAATTTTGTTACAGTTTCTAGATTTTCACTCCGTCGTAGACCTATTTTCCACAAGATATCCATACATTTGCTTCAAGAAAACGAAAAGAAAAAAGGGTGTTGAATAGTATGCAGTGAAATGCAAGTCAACTGAAGTCAGGTACCCTCATATTGCCGCATTTCAGAAATCGGTCCGCAGAATAAACACCCTACTTTCGTTTTAAAGTAAACAACTCGAAAACATGCGAATATTAGCATGAAACGTGTCCCGTTTTATGTAAAATTCATTCCACGAGTGAAATAATGCCCATTTGGCCCCCGATTTACGCGCAAATGCGCGAAAAATGGAAAAATTAAGATCTATTTATTAGGGACTTCTTTCGACTACACCACGGAAGCACATTTTGGACCGAATTACTGCATTATAACCACATACGATTTTTACAGGTTATTTATAGTTTATTTTGGTCACGTGATGAAGTGATCATGTGATCAAAGCAAAATGCTCATTTTCATACGCGTTGTTTTTGTTATAATGTACATATTATGACAAATATGTACTTAAGCAATGCATTTTTTGATAAAATTGAATCTCAGAAGCTTTCTGAAAGTTAAACAGACTTGAATTATGTAAAATTTATGGAGGACATGGAACTACTTGTTCTTCTGTTTCGGATATGCGTTTTGACCGTAAATTTGTGGTATGGTTAATCTGTGGTCACGCTTCGCTGCCCACAATAATATATTTTTGACTACTGCAGACATATCATTTACGTAAACTAAAAATAGAAGAGGTCCTAGAATTGACCCTTGGAAATAACTAAAGATTTAGGCATAACAAGTCACACGCTGGAAATTCTGGCAGCTCGGTAACAACAGCACATGACATATATTTCTTCATCCAAAGAATATACGAGTATGTACATTATCAAGTTGTTGAACAGTCTTCGCTGTAAAGTTAATTAAGTCTTTATGAAAATGCTCCAAACCTCTTGCAGGTTTTCTGTATTTGTTAAATTTCGGATGATGTACACATTACGTTTACTACTATTCAGGTTTATATCGTAAACATTTATCAATAATCTTTAAAATAAGACACTCTTCTTGACTTACTTTTTCTTCATGTGTAGCACCATCACTCACTCTGTAAAACTGTCAGATTTTACCAAATCGGTTGTATTATTGATAACTGATGCTTATTACAGAACATGTTGAAACACGATCATGAGACAGTATATAGCAAGAAAACATGACATAGGAGATGATATAAAATAATCAAATCTAATTTAAGCATTCAATCACAACACCCTGCAAGGAGAAAATCACGTGACTTTTCAGCTTTCATTTGCAAATAAGATGAATTTGTGTTATCCTTGACAGCAAATTGCTTCATTCCGTCTTCTATCTTATTCACGCCTGTGTTGTGATGACTTTTTGTGAGTGCAATGCATGTCGAATGACGATTTTGTCCTTTTGATTTGCAAAAAAAAAATATTTTTAATGTCTGGCTTGGTCTATAATAATGGCATCAGATTTAAAAACACAAACGAGAAAAATAAGTTTCTTAAGAAGAAAAGAAGCAGGATAGAACTCAAAGAGCAGAAAATAAAACAAGTTTTGTCAGATCACTTGGAAAATTCCTTTCATTTTCAGTTTGATGAATGCACCAGAAAAAAAAATAGATTTGATGAGCATGTTTTTGTTGTTGTTTTTTTTTCAATAAACATGTGAATGTGAATTTCAGAAGCACAAATTAATGGCTCAACAGTATTATTTTAAATGTAAGCATATCCAAATATTTTGTTCAGTGTTTTGCAATAATTACCGTTTACGTAATAATATTGGCAGTACTGAGCTGGGCAAATGTTACGCGCAAATAAACAATCTTCGCGGTTTGTAAAACGAATAGGTTACAACATACTAAATAGCTGTTCTTCTTTATTTGTAAAATTGACATATTTCCATGGCTGAGCACACATCAGAACTCATTTCAAATGTCTGTAACTTACATTTTCTTAAAGAATATTGTCAGCGCTGAATGTAAATCAAAATAAAAGTGGGTTTTATGTTTGATGTAAGAAAAATATTTCCTCTCAAACACACAACTTTCAAAATCAGCTATGTATGAGACCACAAATTGTAGTGGTGGTGTATGACCTAAGTTTCTATTACAAAGTCTGTCATGTTATTATTTCATTATAAAAATGCTACCTACATGTCAAGCATAGATCTGTCATGTGACTTCAGTAACAAAAGGGGGAAAAATTGCTCTAAAGAGCAAAATAACTGAGGACTATTTGAATCCGCTATTACGTGACTACAATTTATTTCGCGCCATTTTCCTATTTAGTGTCTGTATGTCTATAAGAAAAACATTTTTCTCTAAGACTGTGTCAGTTTCATTTAAAATGTACAAGCAACATAAATGCATGAAACATACAAGGGGTTCTAAGGTTTTAGGAACGTAAAACAACGCGTCATATTTTGCTAAAATATCAGTCGCGACATTATTTTCAATCAGTTATCCTAAGTAACTGTAGACTAGTTTTGTTCTGTTTGTCACTTTCTTTCTACTTTAAAGGGACACATATTGAGTATTTGCAACAATTCAACCCAATTAAGAACAATCTTATGTACACAATTCATTTCATTTCATATACCGGAACTCAGAATAATTTATCAAGGTCCATGTCGCTTATGGGTCACGATCAGTCAATAAATCCAGCTCACACTACAAAGGCAATGTTTTTTCTCCAACACTCTTGAAACCCCATCAGACTGTCTTTTTGCCTAGGGTCTACAACAAAGACACAAGCATCACCTCCTGTTCTATCAGTACTACATACACTGCTTTGTTTGGCGCAGAGTTTCCTTTTGCTGCATCTTGCAGCAACTTTCTTACTTGTTTATATTTTCATGACCTTCCAGGCTATAGTATCCTAGCTTTTATGTTTTGTTGGGTTTAAGGTCGCATCAATACAAGTATAGGTCATATGGCGACTTTCTAGCTTTAATGGCGGAGGAAGACTCTATGTGACCCTTAGTGTATAATTTCATCGCGGGCGTGCACTTGGGTAGAACAACCAACCTTCTGTAAGCCAGCTGGATGGCTTCCTCACATAAAGAATTCAACGCCCCGAACCCACATCGATGAGGAGCAAGTGGTTTGAATCTTTCAATGTAGTTTTCAGCAACCGTTTACTTTCATTTCTTTAAAATGGCATACATTTTAAAGTGGGGAAGCGTTTTTAGAATATGTAAGTATCCAGTCGGTTGCAGTACAAAATCAAATATTCGAGAGTTAGATTGTTGGTAAAGATGTAGTTCGTTAACAAATATTTCCATGGTTTTGTCTTGTCCGTGCATCCGTCCTTCCGAGCTCACATTTGCATACTTAGGTGGCTATAGGTACAATAGGTAACTGTACTTTTTCTTTGATGTCATTCATTCCTTAAGGCTTTTATGTGGCTATTTTTTTCTTACTTGGCTAAAAGAACAATAGAAAGAACAAAAGAGTAGCCACATAAGTATCCATATGTAGGAACGTCCGTCCGTGCGTCCGTCTGTCCGAAGTTCGTGACGCGCCTAGCTCAAAAAATATTTGATATAAATTGATGAATCCTTGCATGAGTCTTTATCGTGATATGACCTTGCGCACCTTCTATTTTCGTCTGGCTCCGCCCCCCGATTTCCAGAGTTATGGCCCCTGAAATAGTCAAAAATGCACACTTTCACCTTGGGAAACACCTAGCTCAAAAAGTATTTGATATAGATTCACGAAACCTTGCATGTGTCTTAATCATGATAAGAACTTGCGCACCTCCTATTTTTCATCTGGGTCTGCCCCTTATTTTCAAATTTATGGCCCGTGAAATAGTCAAAAATGCACATTTTCAGCTTGGGACACGCCTGGCTCAAAAAGTATTTAATATAAATTTATTAAACCTTGCATGAGTCTTTATCATGATATGAACTTGTGCACCTCCTATTTTTCATCTGGGTCTGCCCCCTATTTCCAGAGTTGTGGCCCCTGAAATAGTCAAAAATGCACATTTTCACCTTGTGGCGCGCCTAGCTCAAAAAGTATTTAATATACATTTATTTAACCTTGCATGATTCTTTATCATGATATGAATTTGCGCACCTTCTATTTTTTGTCTGCCTCTGCCCCCTATTTTCAGAGTTATAGCCCCTGAAATAGTCAAAAATGCACATTTTCACCTTGTGACGCACCTAGCTCAAAACGTATATGATATATTAAATGGATGAACACTTGCATGAGTCTTTATCATGATATAAACTTGCGCACTCTTATTTTTTGGCTGGCTCCACCCCCTATTTTTAAAGTTATGGCCCCTGAAATAGTCAAAAATGCACATTTTCACCTAATTATGTGCCTAGCTCAAAATGTATTTAATGTAGATTAATGAAACCTTGCTTAAGTCTTTATCATGATCTGATCTTGCACACTTGTCATTTTACTTGAGAATCTTAGCGCTTATTACAGAGTTATGGCCCTTGAAATAGCCAAAATAGTGGATTTTATGTTTGTGATGCACATAGCTCAAAAAGTATATGGCCTTGAATAATGAATCCTTTTTATAAAATGTTTGATGAGGCTATACCCACTTAAGACTGCAAACATTATTGAATTATTGCCCCTTATTTGTGACAAATGTACCAGTGGTGGCACACCCTGTGTCCTACAGACACATTCTAGTTACATTTATTTCTTCTTAATAACTATTGAGTAATCAGACACACCACATACTAAACTTCTTTTTAAACTGTTAGAATTTGTACGGTTGCATATAATGTTACAGCGAAAATATTACTCGTATTCGTACAATGATACATAAGACGATATTATCTATTTCAACTTCGAACATTTTTAAACGTTAGCGTTGTATTTCAGTGTGTATTTAGAACTAAACTTTTCTCAATATTCTGTTAATTTACAGACAAACATTCAAAAGATGAACTAACAGCAGTCAATAATTCTCTTAAGTACTTTGGATCCGACTAGTTTATATCGAAAATAAGTGCGGCTTGGAAATAATAAAGACGACATACACCAAACATAAATATAGATTATAATTATGTAAAATCCCATTATCTCGAGATCACTTGGGGAGCTCAACTGGAATATTTCATGGCGTCATGAATAAAAGCGCTATCGTGGATGTAAAGTAAAATTATATTTTTCAATCAAATCTTTATTTGCAAAACTGTAGTATTATTTATAACATGTTCGATATTATAATGATAATTTATAACCTGAAATGCAAGTTTTCATCATTCTCGATGTTTTAAATTGTCTGAAATAATCATTGGAGGTGTCTTGTCCGTATCACACCCACTATCTTACACTTATCAAAATCAGTAAGATTTATGCCATTGACCATTGCAATGGAGTGCCGCATTGTGTTCATTTGTATTGTCCCTGTTTTTCATTTGTTAAAAGGCTGTGTTCTTGGAAGGTGGCTTTTCTTATTTGATCTTTGCCTTTGTTCGTGAGACATCAAGGTAATAATGACATACGACTTATAAACGAGGTTTGTAAATAATCCTCATCAATAACAGTATAAGGACCGCCTCGGTAGCCTAATGGTAGAGCGTCCGCTTCGTGTGCGGGAGGTCGTGGGTTCGATCCCTGGCCGCCTCATACCAAAGACATAAAAAATGGTACTAGTAACTTCCTCACTTGGCGCTCAGCATTAAGAGGATAGTACTAGGACTGGTCAGCCCGGTGTCAGTATAATGTGACTGGGTGGGGTATCATGTCCCGTGTGTACGGTATGATATTCCAGTGAGGAAGCACTACAAAGTTGGGCATTGTGCTCACTGCTACAAGTAGACACCGACGTTTATATGACTGAAAAATTGTTGAAAAAGAAAACAGTATAAGACAGTTCTATCTTCAGAAAAGACATTTACTTGAATTATACTACTTGCTGCAATTTTCGTGTTACATCTGGTCTCCCGGTGTTTGATCTTTGCGAGAACAACAATGTGCAGCGCTACCTACTGGAAACAAATTTGACCTAATTTTAAAGCTGTATTGTTTCACATCTTATTCGAGATAAAGTCGGCTAAAGTCTTATCATTTTTTCAATGCACACGCCGATCATTTGACAAAGTAAAATCAGAAAAAATGAATTTTGCAAAAATATTTGACGAAATTAGAATCTACCCTGTAAAATCGGAAAAATATAATTTTGCCAAAATATTTGACGAAATTACCGCTATACTACATTTACATTAAAATAATTGTTAACGTCTTACTCGTGATTTTCTTTTTGTAAAATATGGGGGTCCAATAAATTTTATACTTTAAAAGTAAGCCCTTTATCAAGTTGAGTGTCGTACCGCGCAAGTAGAATTAACTCCCTTGGCAAAAGTGAAGGTTATTGTACTGTAAATATGATGAATTTAAAGTAACAAGGGCCAGAAAAAATCGTTTTCTGTTTGAAATAATGTTTGCAAAGAAATGGTGTAGTAAGTTAATAGGAAATAATAGCAAGGCAACCTTGGTTTTTCTTTCCTTCCTTCATTTATTCCCTTAGTACCGTGAAAAAAAGCATCAAACAGGCTATATACTGTTCTTCAGAAACAAAAAGCATCAGAACATAAGGAATTTGATACTGCATGTAATTTTAGAGATTTACTGAACTCTTACACACTCTAACCGCTGAAGAAAGTCATTACACTTTAGCTTTAAATCAAAGTTATATAAGGTGGGTCTTTTTCTAATCTGTAACATACTTATTCTGACAACATTATGTCGAAATGATTATATTCGGATTGTTTCAAATACTTTAAAGGTGCGTTCAGATTGAGGAAGTATAAAAATACTGTTTATAACTAAATCGTTATTTCCCAGAAATTGTTGTAAGAGTAAGATTTATAACTTCAACTTACAAAGTAATATAAGTCTTTGCGATTTAGGTGGTCACGTTTTTCATGTAAGGATTTGTCACATATGTTCGTGATTTCATATGCCGATAATATGCCAAGACTGTTTAATGAAGATAGTGCTCGATTTATGATGTTTTTCCTAATGTTTAATTAGTAATTTGGAAAATTTACATCTCTTTCCTTACAGAAATACCTATAGTTTCTTTTACAAAGCAGACAGTTATTTTTACTTGATGAATTCTTTTCTTTTTTAGGAGTGAAACTTTTTCTTTATAAAATAACCTCAAACATCTATCATTTTATTTCCCTTTATAGTAGTTGTTTACCAAAATACTATCTACTGCACGACACATCATATGTTACTAACGTTATGTACAATAAACTTGTTGCAATATCCTTCATTTCGACGACATTATAACTCCGCCTAGTCGAAGACCTAGAGAGCGATATATGAGAACTTGTGACCATAGACATCATTCTTACAAACGACAACACAACTTTCAAATATCTCAGAAAACATATTGATTGAATAGTCATTTGAAACATAGAATGTCTGCACGGTTATTATTTAAATACGAAACCAGGCCTAAAACTATCCGTAAAGACTCACTACAAATGTGCACGGAACGGATATGACCTTTTTAAACATCAAAACTTTGAACATTATATAAATATTGCATTCATGAGAGGGTGATATGAAAAATGTTCAACGCGAGATATATGAATATCGACCAGGGCGCCAGCCAAGGTCTGTATTCATATTTTGAGGGGTGAACATTTTTCATATCACCCTCTCAGGAATGCAGTATTTATTTTATTATACCGAAAATATATGTAGACCTGTTAAAACAATTACTGGAAAATCACAATAATGATTTAAATGATTTATTTAACATTAAAAACTAATAACTAACCAAATAATGAAGACAGAATTAAGGAGTCGCGACATTGCTGTGTAATAAGACTTTTTGATAGATTTAGTCGAGATGTTTACATATCGCTGAACCCTATATATTTATGAGCATATATGCTGAAATCGACAGCTTTAACATTCGAAAAACGGCGATAACTTTCTTATTTCTAAACGAAACATATTTTAAGTGTGAGCACTCATTTTCTTAGTTAGATCATTTCCAATCTGATGGTGATAGTTTCGATTCAATATTTGATAAAAAGTTGTTTTCGAAATTTTTGACACGTAGAACAAATCATTAAAAAAACAGAAGAAATCGGCCGGATTCACGCATGCATGAACACCAGAAAAGGTTATTTAATCCTGAAGTATATATAAGCGCCTCGTCTGAAATTAATCATCTCAGTCTTTTAATCAATGCGAAAGTATCAATCTCTCAACGGAATATATAAAAAAAAAATAATATCACATGCGCAGAAAAACAAAATAGCGCTGTTGCGCATGTGATATGAAATTATGGATCATATTACATGCTCAGATATTGAAAATAACGATTTTGCGCATGATATATAGAATCACTGGGGAACATGATATATAGTTCAAGTTAAACTAATGGGAAATTTGCATTGGACATTTATTATATTATTATTATTATACCAGATTTATATAGCGCCCTTTTCATGATCAATTTCACGTTCAAGGGCGCTTTACATAGTTCAAATGCTGCCACACAGGGCGCATAAATTCATCCTCATGTCTCAGAGGAACAGAGTGAGACAAAGCCCCCACGACAGAGAGATCAGAAATCAGATACTGGCTTGTCCGGCTAACTTAGCCTAGCTCGTTGCGAAGAGACAGCCTGGTTCTTTAACGTGCCCAGTGTATAGCACTGATACACGCAAGGATTACCTGGGTTCCTGACCAGTACACCTCTAGTTGGGTGGGAAACACTGAAAAACGTTTCTGAAAATTCCCGGGTAGCTGCCGGGGATCGAACCGCCGACCTTAGGATTGGAAGGCCAATGTGCAAACCACTGAGCTATCCGTCCACCCATAAAATGTGAGGTATAATAATATAGATTGTTTTGCTTGTTTAAAAGGTTTAAGGAGGTAGGTTACCTTGTTACCAGGGTAAATTCAAATTAGTTCAACCATAGCAATTTATTGTATTTCGTGTAAGTTAATGTTTTAGCAGCTACAATCTCAAGTTCGTTCATCCCTGTCCATTTGAGTACAAATTTTATCCAGGTTTGAAGTACATGACCCTCCAAGGGTATTTTATATTGCAAGAAGAAGGAAAATACGGATATTTAACACTTTTCTGTTTATTTCGATTTCACTGCGAAGTTGATGATCTTATTAGTATGCACGGTAGCTTTCTAAAATAAGCTTAAAATGTATATGTCGCGGAGCTCGTGTTTCCATGGTAACGCATTTTCAATCATTTTTAAAAACAACTATGTCTGATAACAGGTTTTTCGACGACTCCAGTGCCATTCTGTTAATAATTAACATGGAATATTAGGGTAATGTTAGTAGCAGAATACACAACACTTTACATGGTACCCTATTTATCTTAACGTTTAAAGTAACCATGAAAACAGTGACGTTTAAAATATCTTATATCTTGCTTTTTAGCTCACCTGAGCTCAGGTGAGTTTTTGTGATCGCTCGATGTCCGGCGTCTGTCTGTCTGTCGTCCGTCGTATGTCGTCTGTCTGTCGTCTGTCAACATTTAGATTGCGTATGCGATAGAGGCTGTATTTTTCAACTGATCTTCATGAAATTTTGTCAGAATGATAATCTTGATGAAATCTAGGCCAAGTTTGAAAATGGGTCATCTGGGATCAAAAACTAGGTCACTAGGTCAAATCAAAGAAAACCATTGTGTATGCGATAGAGGCTGTATTTTTCAATTGATCTTCCTGAAATTTTGTCAGAATGATTACCTTGATGAAATCTAGGCGGAGTTTGAAAATGGGTTATCCGAGGTTAAAAACTAGGTCACTAGATCAAATCAAAGAAAAACTTTGTGTATGCGATAGAGGCTGTATTTTTCAATTAGTCTTCATGAATTTTGGTCAAAATGATAATCTTGATAAAATTTAGGCCGAGTTCGAAAATGGGTCATCTGGGGTCAAAAAGTAGGTCACTAGATCAAATCAAAGAAAAACGGTGTATATGCGATAGAGGCTGAATGTTTCAAATAATCTTCATGAATTTTGGTCAGAATGATTGCCTAGATGAAATCTAGGTTAAGTTTGAATATGGGTTATATGGGGTCAAAAATAAGGTCACTAGGTAAAATCAAAGAAAAACCTTGTGTATGCGATAGAGGCTGTATTTTTCAATTGATCTTCATGAAATTTGGTCAGAATGATTGCCTAGATAAAATCTAGGTTAAGTTTGAACATGGATCATCTGGGATCAAAAAGCAGGTCATTAGAAAGAAAGAATTTGTGTATGCGATAGAGACTATAGTTTTCAATTGAACTGCACAAAATTAGGTCAGAATGATTGCCTTGATGAAATCTAGGTCAAATTTGAATATGGGTCATATTGGGTCAAAAAGTAGGTCACTAGGTCAAATCAAAGAAAAACCTTGTGTATGCGATAGAGGCTGAATTTTTCAAATATTCTTCATGAATTTTGGTCAGAATGATTGCCTAGATGAAATCTAGGTTAAGTTTGAATATGGTTTATATGGGGTCAAAAATAAGGTCACTAGGTAAAATCAAAGAAAAACCTTGTGTATGCGATAGAGGCTGTATTTTTCAATTGATCTTCATGAAATTTGGTCAGAATGATTGCCTAGATGAAATCTAGGTTAAGTTTGAATATGGGTCATCTGGGATCAAAAAGCAGGTCATTAGAAAGAAAGAATTTGTGTATGCGATAGAGACTATATTTTTCAATTGAACTGCACAAAATTAGGTCAGAATGATTGCCTTGATGAAATCTAGGTCAAATTTGAATATGGATCATCTTGGGTCAAAAAGTAGGTCACTAGGTCAAATCAAAGAAAAACCTTGTGTATGCGATAGAGGCTGTATTTTTCAATTGATCTTCATGAAATTTGGTCAGAATAATTGCCTTGATGAAATATAGGTCAAGTTTGAATATGGGTCATCTGGAATCAAAAACTAGGTCACTAGGTCAAATCAAAGAAAATACTTGTTTATACTCAAGGTTTTTGCTCCAATTTTAATGATAATTGGTCAGAATATTTTATTCATGAAATCATTAGGTCAAACATGTTTACACTGTTATGGTATGTTTCTCAGGTGAGCGACCTAGGGCCATCTTGGCCCTCTTGTTATCGTAATTTCTTTGAAAAGGATTAAATAAAATTACTTTTCTCGTTTAATGTAGCTTCAAAATATTTTATTTCTAAAGTAAGTAATATTTTCGTGTTATTTGCATTTATTTAAACACATTTCAAAACTTAAAATACTTACAGCACTACTCACCATCTGACATTTTTATGGAAAAATCAATGTGCTTGCAATTAATATTCTCATGGCTATTCTTTAAATACAGATAAAACGCTGAAGTTGTGTTCCTTAAATAGACTAGTGGCAATGCCTTTGAATTTTACATTTAGATATATAGGTTACGGGATTAGTTTCCATGGTAACATTAATTTAATTCAAGAAATCACTATTTTCTACTGAAATTTTGAACAATTTTAGAGCATAGTTTAAGTATATAAGTACCAAATTATCAATGGAAACGGGAATGGGTATTACAAATCAAACGTCCCAATTTTTATTTTAAAATGGCCGTAATAAGTAACCTTTCACCCTGCTATATTCTCAATAACATCAGCTATCATCATCCATTTTCTTACATTCCTCATAACATTTCATTATAACTACACAAAAGTCGCAAAATATTGATCATTATTCAGCGCGAATGACTCATAAAATATTTTGGCAAATAATTGTAGTTTAAAAATAGTTCAAATAAAAAAAATGCCCAGAATTACGTACTTTCAAGATAAAAGCGGTAACTGACACGTATCGTCATGATGTCGATGACGTCATTTTAAGGCAACAATGTTTTGTAGCATTTCTGCGGTAATTTATTCATTACTTCCGCATTATTAAAACATTAAGCATCAGATCACACACCGGTTTTTTTTTTTCAGAAAAATAAATATACAAACACATTTAGTTTATCGTAAACGTTGTCGTAAATCCTCACTTAAGCTTCCAGTTGGACATGCGCACAAACAAATATCAAGGTAGGCCTAACCTACCTCCTTAAAGCAAATAATGGCACAATAAAATTTGAAAATCCAGGAAACCTTTTTATTTCATACCTTATCTATTAGATACCATTCACTAATAACTTTAATTTTCTTGATACGTTATCATATCCATTTCTCTATTTCACCATGAACCGATATTCTGAAGCTGTTAATACTGTCTATGCCCTTTGAGGTATCGAAACTGTGTTAAAATAAATTGGGAATCATTCGATTTAGAAAATGTATATAGCTCTAGGAAATATGAGTTACAGACATTTAAAATGGGCCCTAATGAGTGCTGCTGCCATTGAAAAATTGTCAATTTTATAATTACAGAATAGCCTAAAGAAGGCCGGCTATTTAGTGTGTTCTAGCTTACATACACTTGAGGAAAAGTTATCCAAATATTTATATTTGCCTTTAAAAATGCCTGATATTTATAAACACAAGTGAAGGATATTATAAACGACACAATCTGATTCATTGAATCAATCTATTGACGATGCACAACTTGGTCGCATAAAATTAGGTCAGGAATATATATATCGTAGAGTTATTGTGATCTTTAAATGAGCCGTGCCATGGGAAAACCAACACAGTGGGTTTGCGACCAGCACGGATCCAGACCAGCCTGCGCATCCGCGCAGTCTGGTCAGGATCCTTGCTGTTCGCTAACAGTTTCTCTAATTACAATAGGCTTTGAAAGCGAACAGCATGGATCCTGACCAGACTGCGCGGATGCGCAGGCTGGTCTGGATCCATGCTGGTCGCAAACCCACTATGTTGGTTTTCTCATGGCGCGGCTCAAATATCAAACGCACAAATAATAAGTACTTAGTATTGATTTACAGTGTTATGTTGCAAACCGAAAAACAACAGTTTGGTTAGTGTTCAGTTCTTTCTAAACAATATGATGGACATTTTAAAAAGTAGTCGCCTAATAAATGACCACATTTAATATGAATATAACATGAATAAGTTACAGTTGTTCCGCTACTAGTATTGACTGATGTTTTCATGATGTAATTGTTCTTTGAAGTATGTGTTTTTTATAATAGACTAAACAAGAAATATCTTTTAAAAAAGATGGTCGGCGTGATGTAACTGAAGCACAAGTTATATATGGGCAGAAACCTGTATTTTAAATCTTTTGGCAATGTTGAAAGGGGCCTCTGTGGAGTTTTGTATAAATGAGGACAGTAGTTCTGAAGAAGACTGTGTTTAGAAATTGTGAAGGGACACACGACGGACACCAAACAATCACAAAAGCTCACTTTGAGCCTTTGGTGCTTAAAAGATGGTAACAGTAAGCAAACAATATTGGAATACGTTCTATACTTTATTTCTGGAATTGTTGGAAGCAACATGAACCCTTACCCTCAGCTTATTATCAAATTTGTCTATCATTCAGAATATGTACAGTACTGTTTTCACCGGAAACATTAATCTAAAATTTAGAGTCTAAACTTTAACAGTATCGGACATGTTGTTGCAGGTTAGTAATGATTTGCACTGGTTAGAAATTGTTGCTGTAATGCAGGGTAAGAGTTAATGACTGTATAAAACAAATAACCTTTTTGTAAAAACAAAACTTAAGGAAAGGGAACTTAACAAAGCAGAAATAACTTAACTAGAAAACTTAACAAAACAGAAATATCCGGATGAGCAGATGAATATTTGGTTACGCACACCTGTTCATGTGGTACGCATACAACCCGATGGTGCTGTACTTATAGAGGTTATAGATGAAGAACGCGTTGTCATTTCACTCAGTGTCACACATGACACAGAGTGAAGCATTTTCAGCCTTTCCTCCAATCAGCGCCACTCTTACAAAATCTCTCATTATGGCTGAAAATACCGAGAATACCTTACCAAGCAATCCGATTGGTACAATATTCAGGCGGCATAAGGTCATACGAGGTCATAAAATCGTGCTTAATACGGCACGCCGAAAAAAACTGTGAAGGGAATTATAATAAAAATGACGCCATTTTACAAAATGTCCGCTTGTAAAGAGACGACAAATATACGCAGTGGTAAATGAGGTTTGGTGCCCACCATTTACTGGTTTAAACTCACCAACGACAAGTGAGATTTGATAAGCACCATTTAACCATTTACCGATTTAAAACCATTCTTACAACACTGCTGACGGCATGTTCTGGTTCATTCATTGAAGTTATGACCCTTTATTAGCCAAATTTGTATTTTGACTTTCGGAACTTGTCTTACACCATAGGCATATTTCCATCAAACCTTACAGGAGTTATAAGTGCAAAGCCTAGTTATACATATGGACGGCATGTTTCGATTCAGTGATTTTCAGCAGAGTTATAGTTTTATATGTTTTACAGTGTTTAAACTACTTGCTGTATACAATTTGGCTGAATTTCACCAAACCTCACCAGTGATTAGATAATTGTGAGTCGTAAATGCGCATTTTTTCATCATGTTCTGACCAAATGATTTTCAGCGGAGTCATGACCCTTGATCTGTCATTTTTTTATTTGTACTTCTTCTATACCACTGGTTGGAATTCCACTGAACTTCGCAACTGTTGTCACCATCAAACCTAGTTGTGAATCGTTGAAATAATGTGGTTCAGTGATTTTCATTGGAGTCATTACCCTAAACTTGTGGCATTTAAACAATCTCACAAACTGCATAGACGAACTGGAGTCCTCCAATTAGAGTTGCTCTGTCATTGATATACTGGATAAAGCTTTCTCGCAATTTCAAACGGCCAGAGAATGGATTTGTTTTCCTTGCTGAAACAATATACAGCGCTCAGATTATAACTACTTATAATATATCCTCACAGCTCTTATTTAAGAGTCATTCGTAAAAATTGATAAATATAAAGTAATCATATTAATAAAAACAACATCATTTGTCTTATCATCAGAAATGTTACAAAAGAATAAAAGGTACGCATAATCAAACTAACAGTCATTCTGCTTACTAGGTTTAGTTCTTATTTTTCCTTTTACTTCTTTTCGTAATTTAGTTAAAACAGGGATGCCTATTATTCAAAATTTAGCATAGATGGAAATCAAAACGAATCTGATTTCCATCTCCGAATCCTGTTGAAATACAGTTGTTACAACTGAACGTGATTATTTATGAATATAATGAAATGAATATCGTTTGAACAGAACGTTTGTGACAAAGCTAACTGCTGGCATATTGCTGGAAAAGAACGTTGCCATCTTTCTTTTACAAAAGATGTTCCTTCCGTGAATAAATAGCCACCACCATCTGGACAATAGGTGGCATACAATGTATTCATTATTTATTATGAAACGTAGGACGTAGTCCTGTGGTCATAACGAAATTGTGTTTATCAAGTTACGGAAAATTTGACATTGAAAACAAAGCAAACAATATGTGTGGGATCTTAAGACAGGATAGGAAATATGAAAAAAAATGGATTTCCTTTTTACAATATTATGTGCGTTTCAAACTCTCCCCAGGAAACAAGTCTTTCAAAATTCAACATTTCAGAAGAGTAAACTATTAGTATCTAAATGGTAACCGACAGCAGTTACATCATTTCAAATGTTATAACACTGGTTGTCCATGCTTGTAAGCAGATTCCTCTTGCTTTTTTTCGTTGCATAAATGAAAGTTAATATCTACATCTGCAAAACAGAAACAATAATCTTCTTCTCCAGGAAAAATGAGAATGTTTTCTGAGACTGGTGATACCTTAGGTAGTAAGAAGGTAGCGAACGGATAGCAAAACTTCATTTCGGTCCGTCTCGACGATAGGACTTTTGTATAAAAAGAACGAAAAAGACCGAAGTTTTTGAATCCCATTGAAGCATATTTTATCTTGCTTTGTGTGTCATATGTTAACCAAAAGAGACTCTTTCTAAATGACAGCTTTTTTTATTTACTGCTCGGTGGTATAACAGTGTCTGTACCTCACAGATCTTTCAGTATCAGCTATGTTTAGCATGAGTATAATAAACGGAACGCTGGCTGACTTTTAAAAAAAGCTAACCTTGTTTACCCTACGAAGATCAGATAGTACAGACTAGACAGATAGATAACTTAAGATTTATTTTGAGTCAGCAAGCTATCGAACGCTACAAAATTTATGTTGCTGTGCTACTTCGATGTATCCAAGTCATTGACAGTTTTTTAACCAGGTTTTCAACGAAAACCTGAGTTATTAGATTAGGGTAGATGTCGATCGGGCGGGCGGGCGGCGGCGGCGTCAAACTGGTGTTTCCGGTCAATAACTTTTGTTTCGGTAAAGATATTTGAATAAAACTTGGTATGTATGTAGCTTATATCAAGACAAAGGCTGTGATTGATTTTGGGGTTTCTGGGATCAAGGTCAAGGTCACTGTTACTTAAAATAGAAAAAGGGTTTCCGGTCAATGATTTTTTTTTCGGTAAAGATATTTGAATAAAACTTGGTATGTATGTAGC
The DNA here is from genome assembly GCF_021730395.1 of Mercenaria mercenaria. Classification (NCBI taxonomy): domain Eukaryota; kingdom Metazoa; phylum Mollusca; class Bivalvia; order Venerida; family Veneridae; genus Mercenaria; species Mercenaria mercenaria. The sequence continues at coordinate 74,664,809 of NC_069362.1, forward strand.
TTATATCAAGACAAAGCCTGGGACTGAGTTTGGGGTTTCTGAAATCAAGGTCAAGGTCACTGTTACTTAAAATAGAAAAAGGGTTTCCGGTCAATAACTTAACTTAAGAATGAGCTATCATGATGAAACTTGGTGTATAGAAAACTTATATAAAGTTGTAGCTTGGGATTGATTATGGGGTTTCTGGGATCAAGGTCAAGGTCATTGTTACTAAAAATAGGGTTAGGTTAGGTTAGGGTTAGGGTTAGCATATCTTCTACATGCATGGAGGGATTTTGATGACAGTTGGCACAATTGTTTACCATCATGAGACGGAGTGCCGTGCGCAAGAACCAGGTCCCTAGGTCTGAGGTCAAGGTCACACTTAGAGGTCAAAGGATACAAGAATGAAAACTTTGTCCGGAGCATATCTTCTTCATGCATAGAGGGATTTTGATGTAACTTGGCACAATTATACACCATCATGAGACGAAGTGTCTTGCGCAGTTCCCTTCTTTAAAATTACTTCCCTTTGTTGTTACTATAAATAGCTTATATTGTGACTTTTTCATTACTAGACGTAGGGAAAAATCGAGACCACTTTTCTGTAGTACAACATGCATGTTACATCCAATTTTTAGGTGTATTTTGACCAATCTCTACCTGGTAAGGATTTCTGTGTGGACTTACATTTTTTTTTTTTTTTTTTTTTTTTTTTAAGATTAACTTTCCTTAGTTGTTACTATAAATAACTTATATTGTAACTTTTTTATAATTGACCGTAGGGAAAAACCAAGACCACTTTTCTGTGGTACAACATAGCTGTTACTTTCTAATTTTAGGTGTATTTTAAGGTATCTCTACCTGGTTAGGAGTTTTTTTTGTGGACTTAGAAAAACAAAAGAATTACAATGATTACTAAACAACCACAAAATTAAAATTACATCTGCAAATACAGGTGCTAGAGTAAAGAAATTTGCTGTGACGGGCGTATATTGTGACATTCTGGCACTCTTGTTTATTCTTATGAAAAGTGTTGAAAACCTGGTTTCGTGGCATTGCCGCGTTTCTTGTTAATTAATAAATACATGGTATTTGTAGACCTAAAAAAGTGTCCTCTGATGAGCCAATTTAAGCAGTCAGAATTCGAGCCACTGAATCAATTTAAGCATCCAAATTTCTATCCATCTTAATCAATTTAAACGGTCAGAGTCCGAGCCATTGAATCAATTTAAGCATCCAAAATTCGTTCCATTTAATCAATTTAAGCAGTCAGAGTCCGAGCTATTGAATCAATTCTAGCATCCAAAATTCGATACATTTAACCCTTTTAAGCAGTCAGAATTCGAGCCACTGAATCAATGTAAGCATCCAAATTTCTATCCATTTAATCAATTTAAACGGTCAGAATCCGAGCCATTGAATCAATTTAAGCGTCCAAAATTCGTTCCATTTAATCAATTTAAGCAGTCAGAGTCCGAGCAATTGAATCAATTTTAGCATCCAAAATTCGATACATTTAACCCTTTTAAGCAGTCAGAATCCGAGCCACCGAATCAATTTAAGCATCCAAATTTCTATTCATTTAATTAATTTAAACGGTCAGAATCCGAGCCACTGAATAAATTTAAGCGTCCAAAATTCTATTCATTAAAAAATTCCAAAATTCAATCCATTTAATCCATTTAAGCTGTCAGAATCCGACTTGAGCATTCTAAATTCGATCCATTTAATCAATTCCGGGCGACTGAATCAATCTAAACATCCAAAATTCGATCCATTTAATCAATTCCGGGCCACTGAATCAATTTAAGCATCCAAAATTCGAGCCATTGTATCAATTTATGCAGTCAAAATGTCATCAAGTGAATCAGCTTAAAAGCCGAACTGTGTTTTTGGCGTTTTCTTTGAACATAAAAATAACTACCAGAAAACTGATCAAAGAAACAACAACAGAGCTGTTGAAATCACGTTAACACAAGAATAGATACGTATATAAATTTGTTTACTTCTATAGTTTGTGGCTTCTTGGGCCAAACATGTCAAAACAGAACAGTTTATAGCATTTATTTGACGTATAAATGACAGGTTCGCAACCAGAGTGGGAACAATTAACAAAGAGATATAATGGTACCATTACGTTGGATGAAACGTGCTTTTGTGATGATGCAAATGGACAGAAGCAGGTGGATAATTCCCCTCAATCAGAGAACCGGCAGTCAATACCATTTATGTGAAATTATTCACGTTTTTCATCTATTTTGTCTCCAGTTCCAGTGTAGTTATTTTACCGAGTTTTCTTCTGTGCACTATTTAAGTGATTGTTAACTGATAATACTTCACTCGATTTTTTTTTTGTTGTTGTTGGATTTAACGTCGCACCGACACATGATAGGTCATATGGCGACTTTCCAGCTTTAATGGTGGAGGAAGACACCAGGTGCCCCTCCGTGCATCATATACTTCACTCGAGGTTAAATATTTGACAACATAACAAACATTTTGATTATTTGTTTATTCAATCCCACCCACCCTTACAGGCATGTCCAGTTTCTTGATAATTATTGCAAATGGCTTGTAGCAGTATTCGAATATTAAAGGCAGATTTTATATTTTGCATTTGACTTGACTGTGATTTAAAAGTGTATTCATATAGTTTTGGAGAGATTCTTCGGGCCAGGTACTACTGTAACATCTCTTTAAGTTCTTGTAGAAAAATATTTTTCACAATTAAGTATCTTAAATGTATATCCATATATATTTTTTTTTTATGGGTTTTAGGCATGAACAGTTTCTTGATAATTATTACTACAGAGTTAGTAGTCGTGCATTATTAGAACATTAAAGGCAGATTTGGCTTTGAGGAATTTAATATAAGAAAATTTGGATTCTTCATGCCAGACTCGGTATCTACATTTAGAAAAGTAACGTTCTCAAGTACGCATTTAATTTTATATCCAAATATTTATGCTGTTTTTCCCGTACAATATTATTCTTTCGTTATCAAATGAAATTGTCGTTATCCTTTCTTCAGCTAGTTTTCATTTTATTTTGATTCTAACTCGAAAGAATGTTACATTTTACACGCTGTACAATTTTTGTTTTTTGATTTTGTGGTTGTTCAAAAAAGCAGGCCATCTTATATGCTGTTTAACTATTTTAAATTAGATTAATTCAATTATTTACATTTTTCAGTTTCATTCAGGACATTATAGAAAACACATTTTTACTGATAAGATTTTCATGAACATCTGATTGTTTGTTTGCCTTAAAATTTGATAGTATGTTTTCAGGCTGAGTGGTGTACAAAGATAAAAGTCATTACCACATCGCGCAACATCGTACCAACTGGCAGTTACGAGACAAATATATTCGTATTTTATTTTATGTTTTGTACATTAGAATGCTATCAAATACTACGACCTGTATCCTACATTTCTTGTTTGTTGTTTTTGTAGTTAGGAACATGGAATTAGTGAATAATTGATTTACTCACGACATAGAGTGAGTACAAGTAAAAGGAAATTGTATTGATTAACATCAATTAGCCGATACAAAATTCTACTTGAAACATATTAGTAAACCCCTTTACAGAAATCAAACTTTTTCTCAAATGGTTCTCTTTTCTTATTACAATAATAAAAAGGACAAGTCACCAGACTTGAGCCGCTGCCATTCATAATTTCTTACATAGAGAAATGCATTAGATCTTTCTCAAAAGGAGCGTATCACATTTGCATTGCCACCGATGTGCTTTCTATTTATTTCAGAATAGTTTGAAGCCGTTTATCAATATACATGGCCTTATAGTTTTTAAACTACATGTACTTTGAAATGTTTGTTTTTAAATGCCATTACATAATTCTCCTTCCCGTCTTGGTTGTCACTAAAGTCGAAATGTGTAATAATTTTATCCTCCTAGGCATTCTTCCATGTCACATTTTCAGAGCGGCTGCGGCAGGCCATCGCTTCCAATAATTGTGTATCAATATACAGATTTATGTCGATGAAAATAAACGGCTAAAAGTTGCTTTTTGTTGATGTAGTGAAACGATTCTAATAGTATTTATGCCTTTACGATAAGCATGCATAAAGTATATACTGTTAGGTTATGACAACGGGAGGTCATATCTCTAATTTCATTTCTCTCTCAATACACCATTTATGTATGTAGCCAGTCTAGACAGCCTCTTTGGTTATTTGAACTGAAACAGCTTTTAAAAATCCCTAACGCGGAAAAGTAAAACTAATCTTATGTTTTGTACCCGTCTTCTGTGTACTGCTAAACATGATTAGATAATAATTTATTTTAATTTGCTGCTAAGTGAAGTTTTATCCGAAGTTCAGTTGCTAGTCGGCCATGATACCCATTCCACCAAGCAAAAGCTAGACATGTTTAAAATTTATACTGGTCTTAACGTTTCCTCGACGATCTTCAGAATTTAATAACGTCCCTTCCCAGATTTGATTTAAGTACAAAAATCTTCTTAAACGCTCAGGATTTCCTTGAGCGATTCCGTGTGGTAATTGCAAATATATTTCGTGACGGTTTTACTTAATAAAATCTTGTTTATAAAAGTCGTAGCATAACTAAGTCTTTAGTAGTCGTTCTCACAAACAAGATGATGTCGTTTCGTTTTGAAAAAGAATTCGAAAAAAAGTCCTTTAAAATTTCATTTCGTCACTGGTCTAATAAAGCAAACTTTATTATACCCCCAGAAGGTAGAATAAAAAGAATTTTGTTCTGTTCTGCTGTTTTACAATGTGATCCAGTAATCTCCATTTTAGATAACGTTACGTAATTAATATTTAGGGGTAAAATCTTATTTTTTCGCTTAAGAATAAAGACTGTGGACTTTTTTTATTTGTTGTTGTTTATGTTTTCTTCAAACACAACAACAGCAATAACAACATTTTATTCGCAGATATTGACATCAGCTTGCCTTTGGTTAATGAACAGAAAAAAACACATATGGAGCGGGCTACATTACGGTCATATAATCCGTTGAAAGAGATAACCGTTAGCTCTGCCAACCTTAGATCATATTAAATTTCGGACATTCGCGACACTAGTTTTATAACAACATGCAAAACGAAATAATCAAAGTATTTATTATACTGGATATTTTTAATTTTTGAGATGTTATCAAAAACATATTGATCTAAATGTATGCTTAATTTAAAACAAAAAACATTTTTTAATTTTTCAGATATTGGCAAAAGAGCAAGCTGAATTTCTCAAAATGACTACAATGATAAAATCCTAATATGAGAAACAGAATATACATGTGCGTGCATCAATACAATGCAATGCAATGCAATGCAGTGCAATGAAGTGCAATACAATACAATACAATACTGACTTTATTGTCGGTTGGTATATAAAAATAGCAATGAAAATGACGGCCATTGACATACATTGTCTATCATAAACAATAATAGAAGTAAGTGTAAAGAGAAGTAATTGAAGATGATTAATTTGAATGCAATATTAAATAAAACTCGTACATATCAGTTTGTTATGCAATATTATGTTTCAAGCTTCAAGTTTTATTTATTATACAAAAATACATATAAATATGGCAACATGTTAAAGAAGTATATATTCTAATGACATATGTAAATTTCTCATAATAATATTATCATTTTACAGATATATCTGCCAACAGCATTCTATCCAGTAAAACATTATGAGTATACACGCAAATACCAATGATAACGCAATTAGAATTTAAACGCTCTGTATATCACATGTACAAAACGAATATTTTCGAATAAACATGTTTTCATGAATATTTCTGTCATCTCTTAAGCTACCAAAATTCCACCGTCTCGGTAGCCTAGTGGTAGAGCGTCCGCTTCGAGTACGGGAGGTCATGGGTTCGATCCCCGGCCGTGTCATACCAAAGACGTAAAAAAAAACTGGTCAGCCCGGTGTCAGTATAATGTGACTGGGTGGGTATCATACCACATGTCTACGGCGTGATATTCCAGTGAGGCAGCACTATAAAGTTGGGCATTGTGCTCACTGCTACAAGTAGACACCGTAGTTTATATGACTGAAAAATTGTTTAAAAAGACGTTAAACCCGAACACACCAAAATTCCAGTGCTCGAAAAGCGAAACTAGTAAGGTGTGACATCTGGATTTTTATATGTTATGTGTCGCCAATAGACGAAACATCAGACAAATAAATACATTAGATGCACAAAACGTTATATTTATCTATGTAAATATTTAATTTATTCATTCATTGAATAGTAAACTGAAACAATAAAACGAAATAAAAGTGTATCTACCAAACGTAGTAATGTTGCGTATACATAAACTCTTTGAGTCCATTAGCACGTCACAGAGTCACGTCTTGCTCGAAAGCGAAATTAACAAGGTGTGGCGTCTTCATTTTTCTATATTTACGTGTCACCAATAGACAAACATCAGACAAATAAATACATTAGATATACAGAATATGATATTTTTAAACTATTATTATGCTTTGAAACACTATAACGAAATAAATGTGTAATGTAACGTAGTAATGTTGCTTATACATACACCCGATGAGTCTATTATAGTATCTTAATATATTGTTATAAACTATTGCTCAGTTACATATCTTAGACAAACGTAAAATGTTGATTTCTAAAATGTGTTGCCTCTGTAAAATTCCCTGGTTCTAACTGCAAATGTTTTTCTACCTATACGCTTAACTTTCTTAAGACACATTTATTTTCTGTCATGATTAATTCAATACATTTTTTGCATATTTGGTCGCCTGAAATAATAGACTGGTATAAACTGTTTTCTTAAATCATTGTACAAAACACATTCTATGATAAAATGATATTCATCCTCTAATTTGTTACATAAGTTAAATTTTCGTTCGTTTACTGGTCTGCTCCAACCAAAATTTTATGATATTGTAATATCTCATATCCTGTAATGGTATTCTTCCTAATTCACCGCATATAAAATCATTTTGTGTATTTTTCTTTACACCTAACAAACGTTTGCAAAATTGCATATAGTAAACTACACGTTCATTATTACATGAACAGAAAGAAGTCCTAAAATATATCTGTGAGTCTTAAATAACAAAGATCTAGACGCTTAATTTCCTCAAGAACCTGAAAAATCTTCTCTCTCACACTAGTGTCCATTTATAAAAGGCTCGCTCATATCAAATGCTTGCATGAACTATTGTGAAAATCTTCATTATACTCACATTTTGATGTAAAAATCTCTAATATCCGAAAATAACAAAAGAAGTAAAATACTGTCAAACATACGCAGAAGTGTATCATTTTATTCACCATAACATAAGTGTATTTGGATATATTATCCGCTACCTTAATAGAGTCATTGCAAAAGTTCATGTCGGAATAATTATCTCGCATGTCACTTTAAAAAATGCAGCATAAAACAAATGTTTTATTAACTACAATTTTCCGTGAAAATGTAAGCGCTTCCTTAACTAATTACAAATATTCATCCTTTCCTATTTTGCGACTATTTTTTTTTTAAAAAAAGGATAAAATTCGAAGTATCAAAATCATGTAATTACGGCTAATTCGATTTTGCTGTAATTTTCAGAGGTTAATAGATGTGTGGAAAATTTCGAAAGTGTTTGATATGCATTGTCAAAAACATAAGCGTTGCGTGAGATTTGTTAAGTGTATGATTTCTGATTCAATACTGAGACAGATATTTTTTCACGTTCAAAGACGCTTTGGGTATTAAAAATGCTAATTCTAATATTTTGTTGAAGAACTTTCAGGTAGAAGGAATAAAATGAGAATCAATATATCATAATGCTGTAAAACAAGGCGCAAAGTACGCATTTGCTTACATATGGTCCTCAAAAACAGGAACAGAACAGGTATAAAAATGCAATATAAAAGATATAAATTTCATTATTCTATTTGCACATCCCATTTTTAAAAGTCACAAAAAACCTTAAAGTTGTGTTATAGGGAACGGGTAAGTGAAGATCATATAGATATCAAACGACTTTTTCCGACAGGCACGACAACGATGTCGTTTTCCTCCTTCTTTTTTTTTTTTTTTTCTTTTTTTTTTTGTTGTTGTTGTTGTTCATAACATTTGTCGCTAGTTAAAACATGTAATACATTTTAGTCTGCTTCTTGTGACCTTGCCAAAATGGGTTGAATTCGTAAAACGAGTAAATTGATATGACTTGCTTCTAAAGGATCTTCTTACAGATTTTATTATTTATAGTTTTTTGGGGTTTTTTTTTGAAGTTGTGTTGTGTTACGTTACCTTTCATCTTTTGTTACTTACAATATCTAAGCGCAAGATAAATTTCAAGAAAGTTATTTCAGTAGGTCATAAGATATTGGCATAATAACAAATGTGAGATAGCTATTTTGTTCAAGTTGATTACCTGGCTACAGCGCATTTCTTTTTTTTCCCCTTTTGTATGAAGCTTCAAGTCACATTTTCATAGGAATCTAAACTATGTACTTGTATATTTTATTGGTCCAGACTTTATAAAATTGCAAGAGTATTGTCAAACAAGTCCACCATCGATACCACTGAGAAAAAAAAATGAATGCGCTAACAGATAATTACTTTTATTTCATTCCTTTGATAAAATATACTGAAAAGACCAAGTTCAGGTTTTAAGAGCAAAATGCTCGATATTCTGTTTAAATTCAGCCAAATAAATCTAGTCCGTCATGCAATCTAATAACAAAATTAAAACACTTTTTCCAGCATGTGTTTTATGCTTGCGTTTAATTTGATAGACATTTGAGCATTATCATAAAATGACGTCAAGGTAATGAGGGAAGAAATTAAAATATTTTTGTGTTAATTACACGGCTGCTAACTGCGCACTTCGAGTAACAACAGAGCTCCGCTTCGATGGAATTGCGGCACTTCCGCACGAAAAATGGTTAGTTATGTTATTCTATTTTTGGAATAGAATATCAAAACGTGGGCTTCGTAGTCCGTCCTATATATAAACCAAAATATATCCTGGAAAATATTCTCGTAAATAGTGAAAGAACAAGTGAGATATGATGAAAATTCTGCATGCATTGCCTGACTGAAAGGCTATGTTGTACATAAATGTTATCATCTTGCTCAACTGTCCATCCCAAAGGAAAATAGAACAAACAAAATATCAAGTATTATAAATATTATCGTACTTTATATAATGTTTTATTTACTGGAAGTGCGAAGACATTGCTAAAATGGGCCAAAGTGTATCCAGTGCTCAAATTGCGGCCCCGGAGATAGAATTAAGAATTTTAATATGCTTGTCTCTGTTAAAACACGCTTACGCTAGAATGACGTCACTTTGACGTGCGGTGACGTCAACGTTTTTGTTGCGACCAAAAAGAGCGCTACTATATTTTGTCTACTGTTTAGGATTAGGGGCATATTAGAATCAAGATAATATATAGCAAAAGAGTTTTTCGGCGAACGCCGTCTAAATTCGTTTTCGTTTCCTATGCCAGGTGACTTCAGTTTGCAAATCAAACTACTTGATAACGCATTATAGATAATTTATCAAAATGGAAGATTTATGTAACACTCTGCCTGATTGGACGAGAGTGTCAATTTCTTTCACTCTGTTGATTGTGCTACGCTGAGTGAAATGTAGACAAAGCGTTTATCCTAAACGACGCTGTTCACAGTTTTAAAGCTAACTTTGGCTCAGTATATTTAGCAAGAATATTGATATATCTCAAAATGATAAGTAAGTTTAATAAATATGATAAAAACCTGTTCAAATACCAACATATGTCAAATTAAAGAAAGAGCTGAATACGGTCTGCGTATCACATGAATAAGGGTGTGATAAGAGTCTTTTATGTAGAGAAGTGCTTTTTAAAAAGATTTTCCTTGTTACAATTGTCGTCTGTATATGAAAATAAACTGAAATGAAGTACGCTGGCATACTAGTTTATCTATTGTGATATGAACTAGGTCACAACTTTACTCTTATGAAACAAAATATTGAAATAATTACAATTGTATGTTTTGCTTGACCTTCACTTTTTTTATAGGTGTGACGTCATTGTCCAAAGATTCGTGAATAGCGAATATGCTTTTGTTAAAGCGGGATCAGTTGGCCTATTTTAGAAATAAATAAAAATAATAAATAAAAAAAATCCTTTAATTGATTTTTTTTCTCATGTTTTCTAATCAAACTTGACTTGTAGCCAGCTTTGTTCAGCTGGGACATTTGACCCCTTTTAGGGGCTGCTAGAGCTAAAACTAGAAATGCCTTTATACAGCGTCTCATTAACAGCTTGGTGGATCTTTGTCATACTTGGCCTGGATCATCATTATAAGGTCCTCTTCCAAATTTATTTATATAGGAACTTGGGCCCTATTAGGGACCACTATAGCTAAAGTAGATATGCCTTTCTTCGCATTAACCACTAAAATGTAATGGATTTTTATCAAACTCGATGTGTAACAATATCGTAAGGTCTCCTGCTATTTTGTTACAAATGGGGATTGGGACCAATTTAGCTAAAAATATAAACACGTTTAATGACCTCGCTTCATGAATCTTCATCAAACTACTGCTGTAATTATTCGCCTAAGGATAAACGAAACAAAATTGCAACCCTACGAAACCTTTGCGAAAAATTAAAATAGAACCATTTAAATTGTTGAAGTGCGGACTGCGCCCTCGTGAAATTATTACGCCCGACGTATAACCGCCCATCGTGCATAAATAGTGTTAAACACTCTTTTGCTATAAACCATTTCTTAAATAATGTAGAGAAAACCCGTGTTGTAACGTTATTAATACACGGAAAGAGGTTATACGTCCGCGGAATAATTTCACGAGCGTGTAGCCCGAGTGAATTATTCTGGCGACGTATAACCGATTATGAGTGTATTAATTTAGGTAAAACACGATTTTGCTATACACTATTTCGATTCCAAAATTTAAAAGCAATATCATAAATTTCATAATATATTTGATGAGATATTCTATTCTTCAAATGAGAATATTTGAAAAATAGACAAAAGGTTCACGTATTCGACCAGTTTTTATCCTTTTTAAATATCAGAATTTTCATGAAATAGCAATTATGCAAAATAAAATTGATCATCATCTTAAGAAATGGTCTTTCTTAAATCTGTAGTATATATCCTTACCACGTACAGCACAGAGACACATGCAAAAAAAATATATCTTAAAAAAACTACTTAAAAGTAATCATGAACGCACATGGGTATACTCTATTCTTTCTTTCTCTCTTTTTATTTTTATATTGTGCTAGCTTTACTTTTTTTTTACATTTAGCGTCTCATGCAAAGTGGGTACACATTTTGACATACAAAACAATTCTATAAGCAAAATTGAATGGAAAATAATTGCAAATGTTTTATATATCTCAAAGATATTATTTCTGTTTTGTTATTATTTGATAGATCTGTAGAATTGTACAAGAACAAGTGTAACATGTTTGTATGTATGTCATAAAAAAGAAAATTAAAAAAATGATAAAAGAAAGTTCCACCGGTCAACAACCTAGTTATGCCAATGCAAGACTATCAAAACCTCCATGCATACCCATGTATCAGACGCTTGTTGCCTTACCCTTCTGAAAAATGATACATCTATGAAATTCAATGACCAGTCCTTGGCAGTATTACATATTGGCAATATTAGCATATAGACATTGGCATTGATTTGGTGGTCAATGTTTGTGCGTCTGTTAATCTCAGAATTACTGCTACCTTCAGTTTGCTACATGTTTGAAATATTACAAGTGTATGAGTGTATGATTTGAATTTCTAATGAATTCCTTTTTTAATTAAACAAGTAAAATGACTAGAATTATGATGCCCAGCTGGACACCTATAACTTAGTAGGGGTTCTTGAATATAGTTATGGTGGGCCAGGTGTATTTTTGTCGGGAGTGCTTGTTTCATTTTGTTTTAGTAATGTGAACACGTCATTTTCTTTTCGGATACTTAGAAGGTTTTTTTCTTCCTAAATTTAAAGGAAGCCGTTTCTGAGAATTTGAATACAAACGAAATAAAATCGATTGTTATAGAAACAGTTTACATTTTTAAGTTTCGGATTATTATTTAATGTTCAGTATTTCAGTGAAAAATAAATGTAGAAAGATTCAAAGAATAAATTAGTTATTTTGGTAAATTCTAGATTCGTAGTCTGTGCTATGTAAAACTCTAGTGTTTTTTTTTGTCCAGAAAAAATAACATATTTTAGCCAATAATAAATTTAGCCGGTTGAAATGTATTATTTTATTTTTACCTACTTACAGAGCAATATATGACCGTCGTATGAAGAATTTTATTACAAAATGAATTGAACATATCAAAATGGCCGCTTTTCAAAATCTAAAGTCTATAACACAAACATTCTTGCTAAATCATATTACACATACAAAGTAACGTTGTTATTTTTTTTGTTGTTGTTGATGCTGTTGTTTTTGTTTTTTTTTATGTTTTTTGTTGTTTTTTTTTTTTATTTTTTTTGTTATTGTTATTTTTTTTGTATTTTCTTTCTCCAGTTAGTTCACTCTGGTTAAATCTAGTTATCATGTATATGTAATTTTCGCACTTCGCATGAAATAGAAAACCAGAAACGATATATACTTTACATGGACTAAGTGAACACAACAATGTAGCCCGGGCCTAAAATCAAACGTTTAAAACTTTGTTGATTTTATAGCACAAGTTCACTATATTTTTTACCATTTTTGATACATCGCGATTTTGTGAACATTTATAAGATTTCTCACTTATATGGAAGTATAACACTGTCCCCGATGTAGATTACCAGATGATTGTATTTACTTGATCTTTTTCTGTCATGTTGTTCCTTAGTATATGAGCCTGACAGTAATAAACGTAAATGTTGATGTTATTGTCTATGTATTAAAGATCCAAGTAAGTCGGTTCTAATTAGTGTTGATATTGTCATTTATCGAGTTTCTGATATTATCAATTTGTCAGACAGAAAAAAGTTAGAAATTGTCAGTCTGGGAATCAGGTTAACAACAATGACGTAAGATGGATTATAACGGGAAAACAAAGTCTACTCTTGCGTATTTAGCCTACTTGAAAAGGGCTTGTTATTAACAAGCTGTTGTCACGCAAAATGTAAGGCTTTTAGTTCTTATATTCAATAAACAAGTAAATATGATATTATGTGCATGCATATAATTTGCAGCAGGCTTATTTACATCTACCAATATAGAACATTTTGTATTTATGAGCAGAAAAACGTTAATATAATGGTATACAATCAAGCTGTCCAGACTCAAATCAAGATCTAGCAAATATATGTAAGAGTTATAGGGAGAATATATGTCACCTGTAGTACACAGGGATTAGAACTCTCAAAATTACTCACTTCTATCGTTTTTGTCATTATTCTCTGCAGTACACATCATACTTTTGAACAGTCAATATTATATAAGTCACAAAAACCCAGTTTTATAAAATTAATATAAGCAATCTCTAGTAACGCATTTTGAGACATTTTAAAAACTTAGTCGTACAGCATCTTTCACTTTGGTTTGTACGAATGACATGCCGCTTCCATAATCTGGCACAGTAAGTCGAATGTCGTGTAGCAATAAGCATATGACGCCGAAAACGAATGTTTTGTGGTTTTTTTCACAAAAAGTATAATTATGCGCAATTCTGTCTCCGGTGCCGCAATTGATACACCAGGTACATTTCGACATATTCTAGCCATGTCTTACACTTTGTGTAAGGAAAGCACGATTTTAAGTTAGATTATGTATAAAATTGTGATTTATTTGTTCGGTTGTATGTTTAGGACATGCATTTATTTTTTTTTTGAAGATTGAATTATCTCGTGCGTACGACATTTTATTTCGAGCGCACGGCATTATATCTGGTGAGCACGACATCTTATCTCGAGCGCACGACATCTTATCTCGTGCGCACGACATCTTATCTCGAGCGCTCGACATCTTATTTCGTGCGCTCGACATCTTATCTCGTGAGCTCTGCATCTTATCTCGAGCGCTCGACATCTTATCTCGAGCGCAGGATCTCTCTCTCTCTCTCTCTCTCTCTCTCTCTCTCTCTCTCTCTCTCTCTCATATATATATCACGGGTTAGTAACTTAAAAACACAAATTGATTTTAAAAAAGGCAGCAAAAAATCAGTAATGACGCAAAGAAATTTTAAGTCCCTGACAAAATAAAGATTTAGTATGTAGGCTTCACCCATATATCAAAGAACATAATACATGCATGCAATTTTGTAAGTTTTCTGACAATTTGCGAATTGATACTGTCAGTTGAATTGCGCAGTAAACATCATAAATTTTGAAGATAGGATGGCCAATTTTGTACACTGCTTTTCCAAATGATGTGATATACTTGTATTTGTGGGAAGTTTAAACTGATAACATCTGATTAGGCGAGACCCTAATTATCTACTTGTCCGTATAATTTTATTGATGACATAAATACACACAAAGGGCCCTAATGTATATAATTAAGATGTCGTGCGCTCGAGACAAGTTGTCGTGCGCACGAGATAAGATGTCGAGCGCTCGAGATAAGATGCCGTACGCAAGAGAAAATATGTCGTTCGCACGAGATAAGAGGTCGTGCGCTCGAGATAAGATGTCGTGCGCGCGATATAAGATGTCGAGCGTTCGAGATTAGATGTTGTGCGCTCGAGATAATTTAATCTTAAAAGAAATAAATGCATCTCCTAAACATATCAGTGTATATTTGCTATATTTTCATTCGGCAAGAACAAAACATTTAATGTTCAGTATTCAGAAATCATTGAACGATATATATTTTCATCAGTAGGTCCGCAGAATTTTCATCGTACCACACTTGCTCTGTCATTAATCAAGCACATATTTTCTCATGATAAGTCTTTGTTTATATACAGGTCGGACTGCGAAGCCCGATTTGAGATATCCTATTTCAAAAACAGAATAATTTAAAGGAAAGTGAGTTACCAACTGTAAATTTGTCTATTTTTCGTGCGCAAAACGTTCACCGGAAGTGCCGCAATTCAATTGAAACAGGGCACCGATGGTGCTCGAATTGCGCAATTAGCAGCCGTGAATTAGGGATCTCGTCAAGTACGAAAGTGTTATAGTATGAGAAAGATAAATTTAGAAGAAATAAATATCTAAGAAATAGATGAAAAAAGTTATACACCTAAGTGGAAGAAAAATTCTATGTATGAATATCCGACGTAAGTGTAAAAAGTAAAACTTGCGGTATAGACGTCCAACACGACGTCGGACGTGTACACGTTCATTTGCACCAATATATAGATCTATTAATCTATTGAAGTACATGTGTTTGGTATTGTTCCATTTTTGCAACTCTAATTGTAATTTTCAACGTATTATTCACGAACTAATATTTCGTATTTACGAACTAATATTATGGTATATATATATATATATATATATATATTATATATGATGGTATATTAACCATTATCTGTTATTTTCAACGATTGTCATACTTTCAATATTTATTAAGGTAGTGGACCTGTAGAGACAATAAGCTTATTACGTATTTTCCGTATACGGTTTCGGTATTCCCCGGTGTTTACGGAAAGTCATGTGCTTGTTGAGCTATACGTACATCCGGAGAATATGGAACTGCCTAACAATGGTACGTAAACTAACGGAATTTGCCGAGTGTTATTGCAGGTCCATTACCTTAATCATAATACATCAGGAGGACGACAAACATTATTGAAACGGGACTGTACACGTATATGAACTATAACTGAAACATTTCTTAAGTTTGTGTTTTTCCGCATTTCAAGAACTATTGTAATTAGCTGACATATTTTATCACTTTATAATTCATATGACAATACTTACATTTTATTTTAAAGGATGTGTAAAATATAAGATGTTTAATAAAAAATTGAAAAGAATTCAACGAAAACCGCTGTAACAAAGTAGACCATTCAAACTCTATATAAAAGATGAAACTCACCTCCAGAGAGGTAAATATGTATCTCATCCACGTGCCCATGAAAGTAATGTTTTGACAATAAAGATATAGTTATTGACTTATATATAATAACACAAACTATGTAATATAGTTTTAGTACATAGAAATGATATGTCATAAAAGCATTTCCCGTATGCTCACGAACCATTTTAACAATATTACTCCAAGCATTGCAAGTTTCTTACTGAAGTCTCCAATATTTCTCGTCGCACTGCGTAGTTTATTCTCATGGCTTGTTTGTACTGTCCAGTATGTTCTATGATAATATTTAACGCTAGAGTAACAATTAAAACGGGACATTTATTTAAACATAGCCTAATTTAGATAAATTTTATAGTAATATGGACGTTATTACAAGTGAAATCACACCTTGCAGAAAATGCAATAAACATTAGAGACGGGTGTGTGATAATTCTTGAAAGAATTCCAGTAGACAGAATTCCAGCAAGGCAAACTCAGAAGGGTATAAGTTAGAGATACATGTATTGGAGTAAGCCAAAGACTGGACTTTTATCGTATATGAGTGATGTGCGTCCAGACAATCTTATATCGGACAAGAAGCCGTAAGCTAGTTTAAATAATAATGACGTAATGATGGCGTCGTGACGTTCCATGTGTCAAAAAGTTACCCGTTTCAAACGAGGTTTTAGTCTTACTTGCCTAAAACTACTGTCAATTTTAGCAGATATAACACTAGAAATATGTATTTGTATACAATTAAAGAGTCATTATAGCAGTGCCTTAATCTGCAAGGAAGCATTCGGCTCTAGGTGCTTTTGGACAGGCAAAATCCACTATAACTGAATACTATATTGCATAATTTACCTGCTGTATGGGGGCGGGCGAGGGTGATTTTATTTTCGTATTACCACGCATGAACAGATCTTCTTATAGAATATATTGTTTACCAGCAAATGCTTTTCAGAAAGTGTTAATTTACATACTTACGAAATGAGTAGTTGGTCAGGAAGCAGCAGGATATGTTTTCCCCTTGCAGAAATAAAGTATCCCGTGAATAGTTTAAATTTCTTTGGGTGTTATAAAAAAATGTTATAAATAATGGGCCTCAAGTGGGACTAAGTCGCTCGCCTTGAGAAGGACCTTGACATTTAGGCTTTGTAGGACCACATTTGTAACAGATCGCATTTGTAACAGATTTCGTACGTATGCGATCGCATTCGTAACAGGTAAAATGTGCTACGAATGTGTTTGTCCAACATGGGGGTTGACATGAGAAGCACAAATGTATCATGTTGAGTTTTATACTGCAAATGTTCAATGAGTTGGTTGTCATCGCAACATCATTAAATGACTGCCATAAGCACCATTAAAAAGTTAGCGTCGTCGTCGTCGAGGTCAATGACATACAATTATTTGAGCCGCATCATGAGAAAATGAGCCTTCGGGAATCTTCGAGGCTTTGCAACCAGTGTGGGCCCAGATCAGCCTGCGCATCCGCGCAGTCTGATCATGGCCCACAACGTTCGCTGTTATTTCTTAAGGCTTATTCTACCTGAATATGAAATTTTATTACCCTGATTCAGATGCATAAATGCACAGGTCAGCCTAAATATAGACTTTTCGGAAATTCACGAAAATGTCCGAATGCCAATTTTTCCGTGACGTGGCTCAATTTTTGTAATCATTTCTGCATCCACTGCCACTACCACTTTAATATGATCAGGGGCGTAGCGTGATCAGTTTAGATGTTACTCAAGGGAAGAGTGTGGGGGAGAGGATTAATCCCCTCTTCCGGCTGGGTCCGGGGAGCCTCCCCCATGGAAACTTTAGAGCAAACCTAGAGAAGGCAGGGTGGCTTCTGGTGACTTTTCTCACCAAAACTATGCTTCCTCAGTTTTGAACAAAATATTCACAAACGGCTCGGAATGTAAAGAAAGGTCTATATAAGTTGATGAACGATACAAATCGGGGTCGGTGAGAGGGGTGGGACTGGCATTTTGGAAGGACTTGCACTAGGCTGTTTATTTATTCAGGACAAAATTTGTTATTCACAGATTAAGCAACATGAGCTCTTTTTCCAAACTTATTTGTTGTATACAAAATTTGCATTCACTATACACTTTACTATGGAAAGACAAAAGCGTTAAACATTGCAGTAATAATATCAATGACGGCCCTTTCCGCGAGATTGTACGCGTAATCTGACGTCCTTCACCAAAAACATAAACAAAATGGCCTCGTTCCAAACATTCTTTCAAAATTGGACGCCAAAACATTCAAAAAGAACATTTAATTATAGCTTTAACTATTTTTTCTGACGCCAAAGACCACAACTGAATGATACGACTGTATAAATTATCACTGGAGTTAAACATAAATTTTAAATAAAACCCAGGAACTGTATTTTTATCAGAAGGCGAATTATAGTTCTTTTTTACTGTGACTAAAAAATCGATATCCGTTTTGACATTTATTTTGATTTTCTGATACTCCTAGAAGGCAAATCAGTTATTTTTGTTGCAAGCTGTCGTAAAATTGGATGGTATTTCTATGCGTTTATATGGGCATGAACCACACTGGAAGGCTTCTTGCCAATCAATCAAAAGAATCGCTAGCGTGATATGAATTTGCAAGAAGTCCCAAAAAATAGCATTCAATTCTTAAATAAAGTACACACGTGTGCATACGTGTTACAACGGAATATATGCAAATCATCTTGCAATAAATACTCTAAACTGCCTAGGAACTGATTAGACTGCTGATGACAAACTTTGACTTATGCACAATTTCAAAACAGGAAAAAATGAAGCTATTTCAATAGATTCTTATTTCGTTCTTCAAGTACAAATATTTAATTACTAGTGTCGTCTATACATTTCCTTTATTATCGTTCTGTGAACTTAGATTTTATATTTCAGCCTAAACATCTGTCACAAGACTTTTGTCTCTGTATCATTATTTACTTGATTTCCAAGGATGTAGAGATACATTTTTTTGAAAACCAATGTTCATGGCAAGGACGATTGTTATATTAAAATGCAACATGCAACTTGTAAAGATTGTAAACATGCAACAGATGGCTAAAATAACCTTGGTCTAGAAATCAATATAATGCTTACAACATTATTCTTCAACTGCAATATTTAAAAGAGAATTTACCGTAAATGCTGGTTATGAGCATTTATTACATATGTGTATCCTAGGTTTAAAGAAATCGAGGTATTACCGTATTTCAAAGGTAATGAGGTGTAGGATGTATAATTATTTCATGCGTTAAATAATTTTGATTTATGTATTTTTCCTGCAATAAATTTTGGGAAATGGGTGTCAGGGCATAAGAAGAAGGTGACTGGTGTTGAAACTTTGTTTGAAGTAGGGATGAGTAGGTGCCTCTTAGCATAATGAGTCAGAAAGTATATTCATAAGGTAGAAATTAATGAACTGATCGTTAATATGACTGCTGTTGAGTGTTATACTATGGCAATGCGGATAACAAAGCCTAAATGTTAATTTATGAATTTGTTCTTTTTGCTCCCGTTGATTCTAATAGAGCAACAGCAGTCTGCCGTCACAAAAAATTATAACAAAGTCAAGGACCAAGACAACAGCATACTCATATGCTATGAAATTGTCCCTACCTCCATACCTACTCCTGATCAGTTTTTTATTTTTTTATTGCTTCTGTGGAGTTTTTAGCCTTTTTATTTTTTATTTTTGGATCTTAAATGATACTCAGCTGAGTAACCGAGTATGCCACGCTACGCGCATGAATGATTACAACTTCAGCTACTTCTACTGTTACCTCAACTTGCTGAAATGTAGACCCACATGCTCAGGTCTGGTTCGAACCCAGTGGCGACATACATTTGTAGCTATCTTTCGTCATCTAGAGCTGTTTCAATTTGGTTGACAAACAGGAAGCTGCTATGTCACGAGACAAATTATATACAACTTGTCATGGACGGAGTCGTTAGCCTTAAGTCTAGGAGGGCCCGACCTTGTGCTGCGAACTAATGTCTACGGGATTTTAAGAAAATACACCTTATTTTCTAATTACCCTCACCCCACTGAGTCCGTCTGTGAGGCACATGTAATAGGCCTTCTTTTATTATAATCCCGCCGTGAAATAGCGGAGTCTGTGCGTTTGTGCAGTTATATATATAAGTTCATGACCTTGGTATAACTTGCCCATTCATAGTCAGAGTTTCAAATTATTTGGTACAAATGATCAGCATGGATAGAAGTTGTGTTGAGATCATGATCCTTGTTGCTACATGTGTATATCCAAGATCAAGTTCACAGCTTTGAACTTAGATTTGTTTTGTTATTTTGTTGTAATATATATGTTTGTGCCCGGATCATAACCCGCTTTAGTCAGATTTCCAAATACTTTGGTACAAATAACCACCATTTATTGACAATCTGTAGTGATCATTTTACACCTATTACTGCAAACGTCTCAAATTTTGGGACCCTGTAGAATGGTTTTTGATGAATATTATCTTTGTTTGTTGGATTCAGAGCGCCTGTTTTCAACAGTATTCAGGTAATACAGTTTCGGGCAGTTAATCTTACCACTGATCCTAGAACGGACCAGTCCAAGATGGTGTTGATGATTATTATTATGATGATGATGATAATGATGATAAAAATGTCAGTAATATTCAAATCATTACAACAGTATCTTTATGTTAGTAACCGACAACGTCCCAGCTTGAAACAGCACTGAATGGCGAAAATAGCAACAGATACGAATAGTTTTCACCCGGTCTCGAACGTGTGTCCCTCGACACTCTAGTCGATGGTAAGTTCTTCACATTAATTTCAATTGAAATTATACCCTGGCTCATATACGAGTTTACACTCATATGTTCGTTTACGGGTCTGGTAAAACGCACCGATACAAGTAAGGTATTAACTGGGTGGATGAGAGGCACAATATCTCTGGAAATTCCCGCCCTGACTAGGAATTCAACCCGCTCCGCCGGTTTCGTAATCTGCAAAACTATCCGCTGCACCAGCCTCACCGATTGAGTTACTCTTGCTGCTCCTAGAGATACAAAATAAGAGTGTTTCCATACGAATTCAGACACCAGGCCTGGCAAGAAAACTCTCATAGTAAATATAATCCAATAAAGTTCACGTCAGGGTTTTAAGTTGGACATATTTCATTTGTCGTCAGTTTAAGTTTTTTATGTTTAAAGCAATGCGAATTGACAAAGATAAACAAAACGAAAACGAAAAACCTATCTTGCGGCGAACCCGCGGACACCGACGACATCAGGATCAGAACAATAGCCATTAGCAGTCCTAGAATAGTCAAGCTAGTCACTATTTTTAAGTATACATAGATGTATATATACCCAGTGTTCAGCTTTAACAAGACTTTCTACGTTAGTTGAGACTGCCTTGATCTTGATTTTCGAGTGCACTTTATTTGTTGTTGAAGCGATACAACCAGCGAATTGCCGATTATAAAAGATGAACAGGGATTGCATGTGGTGTATCTTCCCCTTTAATCATACATACTCATAAACATGTATTTACGCATTTAATAAAAATGAAATCTTACAAACCAAAACCTATATGGGAAATTTATTAGTGACATGTACATGAAGTACTATGAACAGACTAGTCATGATAACCGTTCGGTATTCTTGCCAAGTTTAATTGCCAGATAACCAACCAGTACCAAGATATTAACCTAACCTGAAATATCCCTCTAATCAACAAGAGGGCCGTCATGGCCCACTATCGCTCACATGAGTAATACTACACTATACATGTTATTAAATGTGCGATTTTGCCATTTTAGGGGTCATAATTCCTAAAACAAGTAGCGTGATATGGCTACTCTTCGAGGAAAAAAGATATATAATTCCTATGGTATATAATTTCTACGCAAGCTTGAAATCAAATCATAAATGTGATCTCTGTCATGTTCACAATGCTAAAATCAGCAAATTTTGTCATTTAAGGGGCCATAACTCCAGCACAAATGTTGCTATATAGGTGGTTTTCGTAAGGAACCGAGATGTTATAGATATATAACTTCTATACAAGTTTGGTCAAAATGAAATAATAAATATGGCCTCTATTGTGTTCACAAGACTAAAATAACAATTTTTGCCATTTCAGTCATAACTCTGAGATAAATGGCGCGATATGGCTGTTTTAAAAGGAAGTAAGATCCTATATAAGTTTAATGAAAATCAAGTAATAAATGTAGTCTCCATTGTGTTCACAAGCAGCATTTTTTACCAATTCGGGGGCCGTAACTCGAAGTCAAATAAATGGTGCAATATGGTTGTCTTTGAAAGGAACATAGATCTTATAGATATATAAGTTGTATGCATACTGAGTCAAAATGACAAAACATGTGGTCTTAATCGGGTTCACAAGGCTAAAATCAGTAATTATTGCCATTCCAGGGGCCATAACTCCTAGAAGAATAAGGTGATATGGCTGGTTTTCGAAAGGAACCGAGATATAGATCTATATTAAGTTCTGTGCAAGTTTTGTCAAAATCAAATGATAAATGTTGTCTCTGTCATATTCGCAAGAAAAATGTGAACGGACGGATGATCGCAATAGCTTACTTTGTCACTTCGTACAAGTGAGCTAAAACATGTTACAAATGTGTTTCAGAGGTAAAAATGCACTTTTTTGTTCATTTTTCCGATTGAAAATGACATGTGACAAATGTGATTAGATGTCACATCAAAAATCGGCATCGATCACATTCGTCACAAAAAATGTTACATATGTGCTTGATTTCTGTTACGTATGCGATCTCATTTGTAACACGTGTTACATATGCGATCGCATTTGTAACACCTGTTACAAATGCGATATGTTACGAATGTGGTCCTACAAGGCTTTACTACTAACCGAGTTTGGTGAACATCCATTAAGCCATTAAGGATAACATGGTGTAATAGCCATATTTCGTATCTTGTAACTGGATGGTAATATCTAAATGAAATTTGGTCACTTTAAAGACATTCAAAATTAAAAATGTTTCACCAAGAGATTTTTTTGAATTTTATCATTTTTTGGGGAGATATTGAATTAACATTGAAAATATTAAAAATATTATATATAATTTCTTTGATTATGAGAATCTGAACTTGAATTTCGAGAAACTTTTGCGGTAGAAAGCTACATTATATGATTCTGATACAAATATCAAAAAGAAATCTAAAATTCCCCGTAGGGAAAAAGGAGAAAATCATTTTTTCTAGTTTTCAGGAGAGATAATTCATGAAAACCCAAAATTATCAGGGGAGGTAAGGTAAAGGAAATTTTTGAGAACTTCTGTCACTATATATTTTGTCAATATGCACCTTATTTCTATCGTTTGACATTTTTAAAGCTTACATTATCAAGTTGTATGTACGCTTTTGGTGAAATTGAGGCCTATTACACCATGTTATCCTTAAGCAAAGTATTAAAAGCTAGAGCTATTTAATGTTTTCTTTTTTGCTCTGGCCCAAAAACAGCTTATCAAAAGAGTAAACTTAAACGTCCTACCTAGGGTTTGGTTCATCAAGTTTATGAGAAGACGTTGCTTAAATACTACGTGCAGCCAAGCGAAAATATAAAAATAAAATTGAGAAAAGTCCATCCATCCTATAAATGGTTCGGAACAAGTTGAGCGAAGTTCTTCCAAGCGCTTTATGATAAGGAGTTGGTTAAGGATTTTTCTAGTTTTAACCCTAATGAGTTGAACCATGTGATCAAATTAGAGATAGGTTCGTGCTACGGAACATTGTTTGGTACTGATCCATTTTTTGGTCGTTGAAAGTTTTTATCTACTTCTAGCAAAGGGCGGCCCTAAAAGGGGTCAAGCGGAACCACTTGAACAAACTTTAAAGAGAGATGACCAATTATTGATGCTACGAATTAAGATTGTCGGAGATCTACGAGTACCAAATGGTTTATAGAAACAGTTTTTCGTTCTATTTTCAGCTCTTTGCATAAATTCGATGGAAGTCGATATAATTGTGCTATAGATTAAGCTTGGTGATAGTACATCGTCTGGTTGACGGAAAATAGGTTTTAAAGGGGTTTTTCGTTTTTATCTCCAACTACCTATGAGAGGGCCAAGTGAAACCATTTCAATAAGTTCAAATAAGAGCGGGCCATACATTGATGATGCAGAACAAGATTTGGGAAGATCGATCAAGTGATTTATGAAAGGCGAGTCGTTTAAGAATTTTTTCTACTTCCGGCTCTGGTAGCCCCTGAAAGGGACCAAGCTAAAACATTTGAATCAACTTGAGAGAGGTCTGCTATGACAGGATGCAACAGATCAAGTTTAGTGTCACTGTGACCACTAGTTTCAGAGAATATATTCATACCGAAGAATATTCCTCCGGCCAATAACCGATAGCGGTCAGATTTTCTATATAGAAATAAGAAGTGCATATACACATTTTACTTAATAACAAAATTACTAAAAATGAGAAACCTTAGGTGCGAAAATATTACCAATGTTCAACATTTGATTCATCAAATACATTTTAACTTTATTTTTGATTCGTAAAAAAACGATTTATAATGCCATCATTTCGTCATTTTTTCCCTTCTATTTTCTATACAAAATGTGTAAAAATCTCATATGTGCGTTTATTCAAAGCAATTTTTTGTATAAAACCAGGAGGCAATAAATGTCGACATCGCAATACCGGTCAACAGCTCATCACGAGCAAAGTTCATGTGAGCTAAAAACAAATAGACTTCTACTTTGTTAGACTGTGCATACTCATCGGATAAACATGGAACGTATACTCAATTTGTTAAAGAAAAATACTTCAACCTTTATCCTGCTGGTGGCAAGTGATTCTGCCTTTGCGACCAGTGCAGATCCGTGCAGGCTGATCATGGTCTGCACTGTTCGCTATTCAGTCAGTAAATTTTCAGAGAACACCCCTTTGAATAATAAGTGGGACTGCCCAAATTGAACGATGGACCAATCCATTTTAGAAATTTAGCAGGGTAAAGGTTAATTTCACTTATTCCTGACATTTTTATTTGGTTGTAGGGGATGAAAATCCCAGAGACGGTAACGTCCGTATATAGTTATTCGTCTTTGTTGTTTGCATATACTGAGGCAATGTTTTCGATGTTTTCCGGTTCCGGTTTATGTACACACCGCAGACTGGCTGTCTGCATGAACATCCGAGCACACCAAATCAGTCACAGAAATTCTTAACACGCGCCAACATGATTCTTTTACTTCTTTTTCGTAATGAAAACTGTACATGCAACTGTAAAATACTTTTAAAACAGTAAGGAAGTGTAAAGGCCGTCAAGTTTCTCCGTGGAGTGCAAACAAAGAAAGAAATCCTAAAGCCAGTGCGAGAACGCTGTGAATGACGTCATCGTCACGGCTTCCCGATAATTTTGCAAAGTATGACATTCGCTGTAAGAGGTATGATGACACTAAATGTAAACTTGACAGTTAGAGCGAAGTTTCACTTTCTTTTGAGTGTTGAATATTTCGTTGAAAGTGGATGTATAAAAGATAAATCCCCATGCTAGGCGATGCCTTCATTCATATTAATGTTTATTGTGTTATTACACAAATTTTAATTGTAAAAGGTAACGCACGTATCTAATACATTTTAATTGCTATCATCAACTTTAGGACAGGTCATTTAGCTCATGACAAATGAATACTTAATATGTTTGACTTAATATGTAAGTATTGTCATATCTGAGCATGTGATTTGTTCCATAATTTCATATCACATGCGCAACAGCGCTATTTTGTTTTTCTTCGCATTTGATATTATTTTTTTATATATATATTCCGTTGAGAGATTGATACTTTCGCATTGATCAAAAGACTGAAATGATTAATTTCAGAAGAGGCGCTTATATATACTTCAGGATTAAATAACCTTTTCTGGTGTTCATGCATGCGTGAATCCGGCCGATTTCTTCTGTTTTTTTAATGATTTGTTCTACGTGCCAAAAATTTCGAAAACAACTTTTTATCAAATATTGAATCGAAACTATCACCATTAGATTGGAAATGATCTAAATAAGAAAATGAGTGCTCACACTTATAATATGTTTCGTTTAGAAATAAGAAAGTTATCGCCGTTTTTCGAATGTTACTACTGTCGATTTCAGCATATATGCGCATAAATATAGGGTTCAGCGATATGTAAACATCTCGACTAAATCTATCAAAAAGTCTTATTACACAGCAATGTCGCGACTCCTTAATTCTGTCTTCATTATTTGGTTAGTTATTAGTTTTTAATGTTAAATAAATCCTTTAAATCATTATTTTGATTTTCCAGTAATTGTTTTAACAGGTCTATATATATATTCGGTATAATGAAATAAATACTGCATTCCTGAGAGGGTGATATGAAAAATGTTCACCCCTCAAAATATGAATATAGACCTTGGCTGGCGCCTCGGTCGATATTCATATATCTCGCGTTGAACATTTTTCATATCACCCTCTCATAAATGCAATATTTATATAATGTTCAAAGTTTTGATGTTTAAAAAGGTCATATCCGTTCCGTGCACATTTGTTGTGAGTCTTTACGGATAGTTTTAGGCCTGGTTTCGTATTTAAACAATAACCGTGGAGACATTCTATGCACTTCATGGAAACACTTCCCAAATCCCCACACCATATTATATCGCATAAAAAGAGTTTTCATGCATTTATAATGACTAAATGCCTTGACGGGTGTTCTTTTATGGCAAACAGAGGTTAGTGATAACTTAATTAATTATTGGAATCTATATATAGTTTCAAAGAAATCAGTAATATAAAATTTCGCCTTCCCGGTTCACCAGGTAAAACGATGCACTTCCCGCCTCACCTCCCGTGTGGCATCGTGTTTGACTTAATTATATGTAGCCTTTCAATTTATTTTGACGCATGGTACTTCGGTTGCCATACCAGCAAAACTAGTATTTAGCAATGAACGTTTATGTCAGTAAAAACAGTGCTTTATTTACCTTCAAGGGCTATATTATGACAGATTTACTCTTTCTTTTTCAGATCACAACAGAAACACCTGAGATATTCTGTTTATCAGAAAATAAATTATGAAGCTAAACACTTGGGGTTCAGCAGTATGATATCCGTAGACAGATGAACATAAACTGCATATAGTAATTCATGCATTTCTCGGGAATAAAAAATCAGAATTGTGGAAAGAACAATGCCCGCTTGTTGTGGATGTTTGTGAAAAGGTCAGAAATGAAGACCACAAAAGTAGTCGTTGTTTGAGGTTCACGCACTGGCAATATGTTCAGACACCGTTCAAAACAGCTCACTGTTACGTGTGACCACTACCGTACAATATTTAGCCATGAACAGCTTTTGTAGACGGAATTTAATGTGATTTTGCGTGACTTCAAACAATTGTGATTTTTTATTGAAACATTTTTAGTTTTGTCTGTCTTTGTTGAAGTCACAGAATCTTGTCAGTGCTTTTCATTTCTTCTTAATAACATCTGTCAGATTTTAATGAAAGGCAACAGCAGTATTAAACTTTGTTTGAAATGTAGTTGACACTAATGCTCATAACGGGTAAAACACAACAATATAAATATTCTTGTTATCTCTATGTTTCGGTCAATAAACGTTCACAGATTATACTACATTGCAACTTTATCAATTTTTGTGTGTTTTAATGAAATTTCTGAGTTATAATTAGTGTAGTTGCGCAAAACCTCAACATTTTCCAGTTTAATGGTTTCAAGAGTTATTATATTCTGATTTTTGTTGATTTCGAAGTATAGGCAGTGCATCTCCACTTCAACCTTTTTATAATTTTCACAATTCATGAACATGGTGTATATCATGGCTATAATTGGTTTTAACGGTAACTTATAAATAACATTCAGAGCTTTCTTTTCCGTGTAATTCCTTCCTCTATAGATGTTGACATATTCTTTAACAATTTTTCCACAGAAAGCTTCTGTCGTCTTTTCAGAATGTGGATGAAAACAAACAGCCATTTAAAATAAAACACCTTTAATTTCATAATATCCATGTTGTTGAGGGTATTGTGCGTTTTAGAATATGTGATAATAAATTACCAATACATGTAGTCTTTTATCGTTTTTCTTTTACACTGAAATTACCATAAAAGATGTAATTATTTTAGGGTTCCCTGTCGTGTCTGAATATTACTAATTGTTGAGAATATGTGACTTAGAGATGTACACTACTTCTTGATCGAAGAACATTAAAGCATACAATGTGGAACGAATTTGTCAGATATGCGATCTTAATGAAACTTAAGGTGAATTTCAATTTTTTAAATGTTGAGTTATAAAGAATTACGCCCAAAGTTAATGAAACCTTATCATTATACTCGTATAAGTGTGTATAAAATTTAGAATTGCTACAATCAAGTAATAAATCTACTTTCGTTGATTTGTGTAAATATATAACATTAGCTGATAAAAAGGAAGATGTTGCTATGTCTTGAAAGTGTATGCGCGAATGTTTATGTCAACGGCTTCCACTGTGTAAAGGTTTAAATAAAAAATCAGTAAAATTTCCTATTTTAAATAATCTTTTATACAACAACATTTTCAACAACTAAACAGTTTAAGAAAAGTAAAATAATCTACATTGCAAAGTAAAATTGTTCTACCACTGTTCAAGCTCACTTCGAGTTTTAACATCTAAAACTCCTTAATAAGAACATTTCGTTGGCGCGATACAGTAATTTCTCATTTTTCCCGAGCAACTGTGATGATCACGTAAAGATAAGATAAGATAAGATAAGATTTATTTTGAGTCGGCAAGACATTTACAAATAACATAAGCTCTGAAGAGCTTTTTAACCGACTATATAACAATTGTATGTTAACAAAAGTAAATAAGCTACAAGTAAGAAGGATAATTTACAACATAAAATCTATGAGAAACATGCTAATCTTACCAAATTTGGTTTAAAAATGCTTTAAAAGATGAAATTAATTACAAGTTGACCAAAAATATGGAGCAAAGGTGCCATAGTTAAAAAATATCTTAAAAAATCAGAATATCACTCAAATCAGATTTGAAAGTGACCTGATTAGCACCTTTTTCATAGGGTAAATCAATAATCATTAAAATAAACATGATTAAATAACATAGGAATATAGATTGTATTATGGTTAAAAAATTTACTTTGTTTAATTAAGAATTTGCATACAGACATGACATATAAACTCTATCATTAGGTTTTCCAATAGACAGGCAGGGTTGCAAGCAACAAGGTACTTCACAGTTAATAGGTACACAGACATGTTATTTTAGTTCTATCAAAGGGATGTAATTACAATAAACACAAAATGAATATAACATGAACTAAAGCAGAAATACAACATTTGAGAAACAAACACAAGCAGGTCTCAATTACATACAAAACAAACATTTAGCTACAGCACAATTCAGGAAGACAAAAATCACACTACACACATCTACAGTAGACACAATAGCAGTAAGCAGACTACAAAGGCAAAAATGAAACATAAAGCTTTAACAAAAATATATATAAAGCGGCAAAACTAAAAGGCAAAAATAAAAGGAACAAAAGCAATCTCACGTGGCCCTGAAACGTTAAACAAAATTAATTAGTAGCATATCATTAAAAACTAAACTGCACTGGTGCGACTTTATACCTTTAAAAATATATTAAAAGGTTGCTCCTTTAAAAAACACCACATGATAATAATTTAACTATATAATTTTGCTGTACTTAGCATATTATCATGGAGGTAATATAGAGAACCATCTCTATATTACCTCCATGGCATATTATCGATGCATATTCTTATTTGTCGCATCGAGTTTTACCTTGAACTCGATCAAGTTCGGAATCAAAGCCATCATACCCGACTATTTTCGATCACACGCCATCATTAGCTATCATGAAAAAATAATTAGAGTAACAAGTTAACTAATGGTTTCCAAAATACTTTCTATTTATATCATCATGTGTCGAAGTGCCTATCTAACTATACCCCTTATTAAGGTTTGTCTACTGAAACATTATTGAAAATAAATCAGTTATTTATATCCATACCTTCAAACAGCAAACGACATAGTCGTGTTTAGTACGGAGACCTAGTTGAGCGTTGAAATCCTTGTCTGGGGTAATTCCGTTAGAGGATGTTCTCCACTTCTCAAATATTATGTCGTACAGCTTTTGGAAAATATAATACGTCAATTATGTCTTGCATGCCGATCACTCAGCAATCCTTTTTAACATATATTGACAATTCCATTGATGCAGACTAGAAGTTTTGTTTCCTTTTTCATCTTTCATGTACCTAAAATAACAAATATAAGGACATGATAGAACATTTATCATACATATGCACGTTTATAGTATACAACGTATGTTCAAGATATGCCTCGTTTTTTTTTCAATATTATCTTCAAATGCTTAAATGAAGTTTACAGACCATCTAGTGAAAGCACTCTAACAATTAGTTATTCGAATAAATAAAACTTCCAGGCAAGCGTGATCACATTTACATGAGCACCAGTCCAATGTTAGTCATGCTGGAAATTGGTGAGCCGGGAAGGACATGAATTCAGTTGGTGAACCGGGAAGGCGAAATTTTAGTTTACTGATTTTTCGGAAAGTTTAGATTCCAATGACTAATCAAGGTTTCACTGACATCTGTTTACCGTAAAAGAATACCTGTCAATGCTTGGATTTATCAGAAATGCATGTAAACTCTTGTTATGCGACATATAATATGGTGTGGTGAATATAGGGAAGTGCTTCCATGAAGTGCATTGTGCACGAATGTTCTCTTAAACGGAAGGCTTTCTTGAGAAATGCAAACGTAAATAATAAACTAGACGCATGTGCGGGTACTTTCGACTATATGTCGTTTCCGAATCTATTAGTTATCAATGTAATAATCGCAAGTTTACTCACCGAATCGAGATGTTTTGACACAAAAAGCCGCATCGGGAAGTGTTGCGCTCACCTGTTAGTACAAGAAACTGAAAATGGTTAATATAATAAAATTTTATTCTTGCCAATATATATGAACATCTTTTTTAGTACTTTGATATTTAACTAAGTAATAGGCATATAGTCACATTACAAAAGATGTTCATATAGTCACATTACAAAAGATACCTTTAATATATATATAGTTTTACTGTAAAACATCAACGATTGTCATGATTTATAAATAAAATAATATCTAAACCACTATACGGATTCATTCAAGAGGATTTGTATATTTTAGTTTTCAGAACTACAAATTAGTTATATTTAATGTGTAAAATACGATTTTTTTTGTGTGAATTTGACCTTTTTTACCTATTTTTTTACCTTTAAATATGACAATTCAAATGTTTTACAAGAAATCAATGATTTGCTGTATCATTGCTACAATATCATTTATTCAAATGTTTTATTTCATGAATTATGAATAAAAGAAACCGTGTTTTATCAAAAATGCCTTTCTTTCATTTTGTGGCGGCCATCTTGGACGCCATCTTTGGTTTCTCGGCTCGCCGCCATTTATGCCAATTTATGCCGGCAATTTTAAAATGTACAGAGTATTACGAACATTTTGGTATATAACATGTCTTGTTAAAAATTGGGTCCGGGTTACCCCTAGAAATAGTGGACTTTCTTGGCCAAAGTCACCCTACCAATGCTATCCCAGTATCATCAGGTGTCCCACAGGGGTCTGTACTTGGTCCCCTGCTCTTCCTAGCTTACATAAATGACCTCCCACAAAACATCAGTTCCAAAGTCCGTCTCTTTGCAGATGACACAGCAATATATCTAACTTTGTCATCTGCAGACCAATCTGTCACTCTCCAAAATGACCTAAAACTTCTAGAAAAGTGGGATTTGGGGTGGGATATGGAGTTCAACCCCTCCAAGTGTCAAGTGATTCACGCCACTAGAAGGAAACATCCTATCTCTACCCAGTATTACCTACATGGAGTCCAACTTGAATCGGTCAGCTCAGCTAAATACCTAGGAGTGGATACTAGTATCTCAAATGACCTATCATGGGACAATCACATAAACAGGTCAACCAAGAAAGCTAATCAAACCCTAGGGTTTTTACAAAGAAACATTAAGGTCAAATCCCAACCCATTAAGACCATTGCTCACCAGACTCTAGTCCGACCCCAGCCCGAATATGCCTCCGAGGTATGGTTGCCCCACACCCAAACTCAAATTGACCAAATTGAAAGCGTCCAAAAGACAGCCGCCCGTTGGATCAAGACCGACTACGGCCGTACTTCCAGTGTAACAGATATGCTACACTCCCTAAACCTTCATCGACTGGATTTAAGGCGTATAGATTCTAGGTTATCACTCTTCTATAAGATTCATCATGATCTGGTTGCTATCCCAATCGTAGATTACCTGTTGTGTCCGCTATGGCCATTCCCTAAGTTATAGGTTAATTACTGCAAGCACTGACTATTAGAAGTTTTCTTATTTTCCGAGAACAGTGTACCATTGGAACCAACTTCCCCCCAGTGTCGTCCACCTTCCTACCCTAGAGCAGTTCAGTGCTGCAGTTTTCGCCCTAGTTATCATGCAAACTCAAGTTTTAATTTTTGAGTCGGCTAAAGGCTGAAAGCCTTTTGACGAGTCCTTGCTGTTCAGCGATTCTCTAAATGGACCGGAGAACACGTGAAGGGATGTAGTTCTATTAGATTTCTCAAACTTCAAACAGTTCACTGCATGAATGAAGTTAAGTTGTGTCAATTCCCTTTGCTATGACCAATATACAATGTAGTTTGTCATATTTATGACTTGTAATTGTGCAATACTCGAATGTAATTCATTAAGCATAAATGTGCATTTTAAGAATTGCGCAGGCTTACAAAGCTTGGGTAACATCCAGCGAAAGACAAAAAATAGTTCCACAGGGCTCCAGATAAGATGCGTATTAGCGTAAATTACGTATAGAAATAATGCAAATACGCATGTCTAATAATTTCTAAGCGTATAAAAACGTATATAAAATTACAGAAACGCACACAATGCTTTTTTAAAAACAAAATCTGAATCGTCTGGATGCGTTAGGTTACATAGCCGATCAGCCTTAATTCTCCCACATTGAACGTAAACACGCATCGTATGATTTCTATAAACTTTGCGTGGGTTGAATTTTGCAGTCAGTAAACGGATAAATTATCGGAAGAAGAAGCTCTTACTGGTTTGTTTAGTTACTACTGATATTCAAAATGATTTTAATTCTTATTTTTCGAGAAATAAACAAATCGGCGAAACATTAAATTGTATTTTCTTGTAGTTTTTGAAATCGAAAGTAGATCGTCTATGTTTGGCTGCTTTCACGAAACAAAACAACTTTTTTATGAAAAGATTTAAATAAGAGGTAATTTAACCGTAAACTTCAATGTCAGATACTGCCAATTGCTGCTAAATGTCTTCGTATCGTCACAATTTGTAAAATATATTATTGAAAACTGGAGAAAAGTGTAATCGTATCCGCATATAATATTTTGGGTAAATATCGAGCTGTGTTATGAAATTTTAAGAAAAAAAAACTAAAAAAAAAAACTGAAACTGGTAGACTATACTGTCAGTACATCAATCATTAGCCGACTCAGGCCCTTCAGGCCTTTGATTAGTTTCTTGATGGATGGATGATAGATAGATAGATAGAGATAGAGAGATAGAGATAGAGATAGAGATGATAGAGACAGAGATAGAGATAGAGATAGAGATAGAGATAGAGATAAGATAAGATAAGATAAGATAGTTAGATTATGGCTTTCTATAAAAAATACAGCATTAGCATTTGTTTTGTACCATTTTCAAAGGAGTTCGAAACTGACACTGCAGATTAAAATATTATTTCCTCAGTGAATTGCAGAAAGTAGATCTTAATTAGTACTACATTAGCTCATTTGCATGCCAATGTTTGCACTATTTCCATACCAATAAAATACTGTACAGAATTCATATTAATCAAAGTGTTTTTATATGGGAATGCACTTAAGATCACGCAATATTTCAGCTACAGAGCTATTTCACATTTCCGTATAATAATCTAATAATGAACCTCCTAGCTGTAGTTATAGAATTCTCATACTCCTGCCAATAATGAGCATAACAAGGTTAAAATATGACAAAACAACCGGGACTATAAAGCAGAAAAATATTACCGACTGGAAATATTTTTTTAGAGAACATATTATGTGTTAGAATATAATGAAATTAATAATATCCCCAGTCAGAGGTTTTGTCAATACTAGTATTGTATTAAAATAGTGACAGGATGATCTGAATTTATGTGTATGATAGTGCCGCTAGAAACAAGAAGTAATATTTTATTAATGTTTTATTAGTACTATATTAGCTCATTTGCATGATAATTCTTTGCACTATTTCCTTACAAATAAAATACTGAATATCGCTCATCTGAGTTTAGTTGTTTGCTTCAACAAATTTCTTTATTCAAGCTTCGAAACAAAAACAAAATTGAAAAAGAAGTTTTCCTATATAATTCTATGAAAAGACAGTGAGCCCCAGGGCGGGGCCAATTTTGACCCCAGGGGCATGATTTAAAAAAAAAAATGGTAAAGGGCCACTACATAATGCTACATGCCAAATATCTAAGCCCAGGACGTTACTGCTTCAGACAAGAAGATATTTCGTATAGAAGTATGTAATTTAAGCTTCAAGAGACTTAACTCTTACTCAGTAGAACAGTACACTGTTTAGCAGTTTTCTCCCTTATTCAATATGCATTATTACAGTTTAGCTATTTTTTCTATTTTTAGCTCTAGCAAATGCCCCTATTTGAACAAATTTTGGAGAGGACAATATAATTATGCTACAGACAATGTTTAATGCAGATCCATCAAGTGGTTCATTAGAAGAAGACTTTTAAAGGTATTTCTACTTTACTTTTATTGGCCCCTAAAAGGGACCAACTGCCCCCATTTAAACAAACTTTGGTGAGGACCATATAATGATACTACAGACAAGTTTTATGAAGATCCATCGAGCGATTAATGATAAGAAGTTGTTTAAAGGTATTTCTATTTTCAGTTCTAGCGGCCTCTAAACGGGGACAAGTGTCCCCATTTGAACAAATTTGAGTGATGACCTTATAATAATGCTACAGAACAAATTTGATGAAAATCTATCTAGCGATTCATGAAAAGAAATTGTTTAAAGAATTTTTTCTATTTTCAGCTCTAGTGGCCCCTAAAAGGGACCACATGCCCCCTTTCGAACAAACTTGATACAGGACCTCTTCAGGATGCTACAGACCAAATTTGGTGCTATTCTGACCAGTAGTTTTAGAGAAGAAAATGTTTAAGTGAAAATGTTGACGACTGACAATGGACGATCCACATATACTAATAGCTCACCATTAACCGAAGGTTTAGATGAGCTAAAAATGTGAAATAGTCAGATAATTTATTACTTTAGATGGCTAGAGTGTCTTCAGGAACTGTTATGTAAGAGCTTGTTACTGTTAAGACAGTATTGCCGCCAGTCATGTAAGAATCAATTATCAGCATTGCATGTAACTTTTATTATGAATATGTACCCTAACACTTTTAAGAGGACATACGCTAGAATTCCCTGTATATAAGATGGGCGAAATTTTTCCCAATAATAGAATTTCTTTAAACTTTGGTTATTGAAGGACAATCATCTAAGAAACAAAAATCTGCAATAAAAATCATAGGTCACTGATACTGAAGAAGAGTTATCTGCCCTTGAAAACGGCATTTTGGGGGTAAAATGCATATTTTTATGGCAGATATTTGTTTCTTAGATGATTGTCCTTCAATATCCAAAGTTTGAAGAAATTCTGTTAATGGGAAAAATTTCGCCCCAAATACTAGTGTACGCCTTTAAGACAACTCCCAGTTCCAATCTTATGCAAGTCCAGAAATGTTAGGGTAGAACTAGGTAGTAGTCCAAGCAGCAGATTCAGTTAAACAAGAGCTCGTAGAACACGTAATGCCCCGCATTGATGCATTCAGTAATTGCACAAGGAACATAATTATTTGGTCACTGAAACAAAAGTTCTACTGTTCTGGGTCAACGTGACCTTGACCTTTGACCTCAAAATCTACACGGGTCGTTTGTTGGTCATGATTAAATTCCCTATTCAGTTTCGTGACCCTAGGCCCAAACGTTCTAAAGTTATTATCCGGAAACCATTTAACTGTTCCGGGTCACTGTGACCTTGACCTTTGGCCTACTGACCTAAAAATCAATAGGGGTCATCTGCTGGTCATGTCCAACCTCTCTATCAACTTTGATGATCCTAGGCCTAAGCCTTCTTGAGTTATCATCCGAAAACCATTTAACTGTTCTGGGTCAGTGACCTTGACCTTTGAACTCAAAATTAATAGGGGTCATCTGTTGGTCATGACCAACCTCCCTATCAACTTTCATGATCCTAGGCTCAAACGTTCTCAAGTCATCGTCCAGAAATGGTTCAACTGTTCGGGGTCACTGTGGCCTTGACCTTTGACCTACTGACTGGGGTCAACTGCTGGTCATGACCAACATCCCTATCAACTTTCATGATCCTAGGCCCAAGCAGTGTTGAGTTATCATCTGGAAACTATTTAACTGTTCCGGGTTACTGTGACCTTGACCTACTGATCTCAAAATCAATAGGGGTCATCTGCTGGTTATGACCAACCTCCCTATTACCTTTCATGATCCTAGATCAAAGCGTTCTTGAGTTATCATCTGGAAACCAATTGGTCTAAGGAAGGACCGGACCGACCGACAAAACAATATACCAGGGGGGGCATAATAAACGAAGCATAGACATAAAAAGAGTAAAAATGAGGCAACAGATTTGAATTATAAAACTTTCCCCTCTTACTATGCTTAATGACGTAACGGATTACACCAAAGAAAATGCAGAGTTGAAAAAGGGGCATACCTCTGTGAAAAAGCAAAACAGAGTTACGGGACCTGTGCACTGCATGTCAGGTTATCACAAGGCTCTGTATTTTTCCAAGGACACCTTGAACAGTCTTCAATGAAAAATACTAACAAATGCTTAAGAATATACTAACACAAATACTTAAGAATATACAAACTAATTCTTTCGAATCAGGTCCTTCTTTGATATGGTTTTCTCTGATAAAATATACAATTGAGTATTTTTCCCCAAGTTTCTTTTTATTCAGCGACTCATCAAAGAACAGAGCAAATGGTCCATTAATTTGTTACATTGTTTTGCCAAATACACACATATATGCTGTGTTCCTTTCACCAAGAGGAAATTTCTTTGCTATCTCTGATGCAGGTTTCATTATAATTTCTGCTTTCCATACATCATTTTGGGAAACAAAATTTGGCATACCATTACTCAGGCAATAAAAGTTCCAGTAGAAGTTAAAGCAACGGGAGTGGGTGGGGGATTGTCAAGCTAGATATATAAGTTGCATTTTCTTGTGGTGCATATCTGCAGTATCATTTGCACAAGAATTGCCAATTTTGGTCTGAATGCTTATGAGGATTTTCCATGACTCCCAGATCTTACAGGCAATAGAATAATGAAATTCAAGTACTGTGAAATCATTTTTATTCGCGTAGGACGAATTTTCGCGTATTTCGCACTAGGACCAATGCGCAAATTAAAGACCGTGCTATCATTATTTTCTAATTATATTTTTTCATTTCTAAAATTGAAAATGCGCGAATTAAAGCCCACGCAAAACAGTCCTTTTTCACATTTGCGCGAAATTTCATGCCAGCGAATTTAAATGATTTCACAGTACATTTCACAGCCTTAATGTGGTTTTCAAGTACGTTTCATGACAAATTGCATTTTGAAGTACTTTTCAAGACAACCCTTCATTTTCAAGTACTTTTTAAGCTTCAGCAAACCCTGACCACAGTGAACAATTCATTCCCATTCCTGGATACTGAGATACAAGCTTGCGTACCCAACTTGATCAAACAATTGCTTGGTACAAAGGGGCAAAATAAGAGTAATGGAAGATAAGCATTACAATCCAGATTACCACAGTGAATAAGTGTTTGAAGTTTCATGCCATTCCCATAATTGGATATGGAGATACAAGCTTACATACTAAACTTCACCAAATTGGGATGCCAATGCACAGTTAAATGCAATAGTAGTATCTATAGTTATAATGGTGATGCAGGATTTTAACCAGGTCATTCACATACTAAAAGCTCACCATGAACCATCTACTCAAGTAAGCCAAGAATAGAGAAACATAAGAAAGTGGCAAGAAGAATGGCCAAACAAATTCTAGGGGTTGAATGGTGACGTTATCCCCAAATATTTCTATCTTGGGTTGGGTGGGGGGTCTTTGATCCAAAATCTACCTTCCCTCTCACTAAGACAAGTCCCAATAACAGGAACAGTAGTGAAGAAAATATAGAGAAGCCATAAAACCTTAACCAACACAATTTATTACACGGTCTGACCCCCAATGACCTTGACCTTTGGGGCCCCAAGAGATATTTGCCCCTTTCCAAAATCAGCCATCAAGTGAGGTTTGATGGCAACAGTGGTATTAGATATGAAGACAGTGCACTTGAGACTGTGACGATAATGCCAGGACTAATACCATAGCTCTCCTAATTGTCCAAAGAGTCAATCTAAAAAATAGAAACCTGATACTTTCAATCAAGCATGCTATGAATATATCACACAGTTTGTAAGATTACCGTAGATACCCATGTATAATGCGCAGTTTTTTGATCCCCGGGACCACCCCCGAATCGTGGGTGCGCATAATACACAGGTATAGACAATTTTTCTTCTTCAAAACAAGTTTGTTACCGATGTTCGCCATTTTGGTAAAGGGAAACTACTCCCCGCGCTTACTGTCTCCGCTAAAATCTAAGATTGCCGTTACGTTCCGTAAAAGATCGAATTGTTTATTTTTCTTTCAAACAAAATTAATTTCATATAAATTTAAAAGTATTTTGACGAAAGAAATGTTTATAAATCACAAAAATTATGATACTAATTAAAGATCGAGAATTATCTTTAACCGAGATCAAACTGTGAACAACATAATTGACACGAGGTGACACGTTAATTGCCGGTAATTACTGGCTTTATGATCATGACAAAAAGACCATCACACCTTTTGTTATCAGTTTTAATTGAGAAGCTCATGTCATTTTGAAAGATACCATTCCGAAATATTGAATCAGCTGCTATTTATTTATTCAAAATAGTGAATTAAAAATGGTTAAACAACAAATATAACAATAATTTACTGGTTTTATTTTCGAGAAAACAAAAATCGATAGTACCGTGAGACCGATGCTGCTCTCTGCCGCGGAGATAAAATTAATTACCGGTGTCGATGTAAGCTCTACTTTCGTTTTCCATCCACCTCAAAAATTGACCAAAATTTTTTTTTTTTCCCCCCCCCCAGGATTTTGGACTAAGATCGGGGGTGCGCATTATACACGGGTGCGCATTATACATGGGTATCTACGGTAAATGCTGGTGTCTGTTGCAAAAGGTTGACAGGAAAGGAAGGCAGAACAAGGAGCTGCGTTTTCAAAACTAAAATTCATGCGCCCAGGTGTATGACCAAAGATGTGTTTTTTTGATAGTTAGTTTCAAGGTGACGATCATATGAAGGTCAAGGTCATCTGTTTATAGGTCAATTTGTAGGTCTTGCCAAAAGGTTTGTTGAGTGCGATTATAAAGTAAATTGGGTCATTTATGTGGACTGTAGGACCAAAATTTTTGTTTATTAAGGTTGAATGTCATAGGAGAATCAAGGTCATTTATATACAGGTCAGTCTGTGGGTCTGTTGAGTGTGAGTATGAACTAAATCAGGTCATTAATGTGGGTTGTAGGCAATCTCGTTCATACAGACAAATGGGACATTTCAATCCCTGTATGCCCGAAGGCATAAAAATGGCAACATGGAGCACAACATTGCAGTATACTTTAGTGAACTAAAGTTTTCATAATAAAACCAGGCTGACTTTCAATAACTGACTTTATTTTAAAAACAGTTGATTTCTTTGTACAAATCATTTCATTAAAAGATCATTTATCTCCATAAAGTACAGGTAA
The DNA here is from genome assembly GCF_021730395.1 of Mercenaria mercenaria. Classification (NCBI taxonomy): domain Eukaryota; kingdom Metazoa; phylum Mollusca; class Bivalvia; order Venerida; family Veneridae; genus Mercenaria; species Mercenaria mercenaria. Next base: position 74,704,829 of record NC_069362.1, read on the forward strand.
TAACACACTGAGAAACAGCTATCTCATTTTAGTCCTGCAAAGAACTAATCCTGTTTAACTGTTACAGATTAAAAAAAATATATCTACATACTGTGAAATCAAAACCATATACTTCTCAGTAAAAATACAAGTATAGCAAACTTATATGAAATGATCAGGTATAAACTGATTTCAACAAGACAAAGTTTGCCACAATTAAATGTTACATTATAATGTGTTTGTTCTGTAACTCAACTCTACAACATTTAAAGATGACACATATCTTTACAATACAGAATATCACATTTCATTTTCTCATATTTTTTCTTTTCTCTTTTTATTTTAACGATGTTGTCCTCAAAGTAGCTTCCCATAAAGTTACTATTAACTTACATTTCACATCTCCACACATTTTTGTCCCAGGAAGTAACTTACAATCCCACAAGGGATTTGAAACCAACGATAAAAATACCATGGCCATGAATATATGGACTTTCATTAAGGTCTAACAAAGCATTTTGTTATCTTATTTACTGTAGACAGCTGTCCCTATCAACCTGTATGCAAACACTGGCAAAATGTTTACATTAAAACCTGCTTGACAGAAAAAAATGGACATTTCCCCCTGCTTTGTTCACCTAAACTCAAAATGTTGACTCGTATAATTCATTTTTGGAATATGATATTGACTGCTAGGTTGACTCATATCATTTGTTTTTGGTTTAGAACATTAAATAGTAGTTTATCTTGGTACATATTGCTTAACAAATGAACAAGAGTGCCAGACTGTCACAAAATACACCTGTCTGATGAAAACTGTTCAACTTAGAGAGCGGACAAGGCTAAATTAGCAGTTTTTCAAGTAATCCAAGGGCCATAACCCGAGATGGCATGGGGCCATTTGGGTGGTTATGGAACTTAGCCGAGATATTACGCCCACAAACATTGTCAGCAAGTTTGGTGAAGATCAGATGAAAACTGTTCGACTAAGAGAGCCGACAAGGCTAAATTCGCAGTTTTTCAAGTAATTCAAGGGCCATTATCCAGGATTGCCTGTGGCGATTTGGGTGGTTATCGAACTTGGTTGAGGTATTATGCCCACAAACATTGTCAGCAAGTTTGGTTAAGATCAGATGAAAACTGTATGACTTAAGAGAGTGGACATGCTTTGGATGCTGCCCGCCTGCCCGCCCACCCCCCTGCCGCGGGTGTTCACATAATACGCCCCACTCTTTCAGAGACAGGCATATCAAAAGTACTAGATGCAATCGGACAGATGCACTAAAATCAGGATAACATCATTCTGTCTCTATCCTACGCAAGCAGAAAACAACAAGAGCTGTCTCCATAGGATGACACATGCCCCCGATGGCACTTTAAATGAATAGTTATGGCCGATGTTCGAGTTTAGGACCTTTGACCTATGGAGCTGGGTCTTGCGCGTAACACGTCGTCTTACTGTGTCACACATTTATGCGTAGTTATTTTAAAATCCATGCATGAATGACAAAGATATGGACCGGACACGCCCATCAATGCACTATCATGAAAAAAGACCTTTAACATCTAAGTGTGACCTTGACCTTTGAGCTACGGACCTGGATCTTGCGCATGACACGTCGTCTTACTGTGGTACACATTCATGCCAAGTTATTTGAAAATCCATCCATTGATGACAAAGATATGGACCAGACACGCCCATCAATGCACTATCCCTTAATGTCTAAGTGTGACCTTGACCTTTGAGCTACGGACCTGGGTCTTGTGCGCGACACATCGTCTTACTGTGGTACACATTCATGCCAAGTTATTTGAAAATCCATCCATTGATGACAAAGATATGGACCGGACACGCCCATCAATGCAATAACCTTTAATGTCTAAGTGTGACCTTGACCTTTGAGCTACGGACCTGGGTCTTGCGCGTGACACGTCGTCTTACTGTGGTACACATTCATGCCAAGTTATTTGAAAATCCATCCATCTATGACAAAGATATGGACCGGACACGAAAAATGCGGACAGACCGACAGACCGACAGACTGACAGACCGACAGACAGACGGTTCAAAAACTATATGCCTCCCTTCGGGGGCATAAAAATAACTAAACCAAGTCACTGGTATTTTCCATTGCAATATTTCCCTTTCTTAGAATGCAATAATGACTGGTTTTTCTTTAACTTTCTCATGGTATATTTCTACAATTATTTTGAATTCCTCATTCCACAGCTGTTTTAGAGTCTTCTAAAATGTACGAGCTTCCTATCACAGTATCATCCTGCTCCACAAAACCACCATTACTGTCTGAGGTAGTGGCTACACAAACATCTGTGTCTGTTTTCCTGCTCTTATTTACTACACTTTCAGTCTCCACTTTCCTTTTATTACTGCCTTCAGTGACATTACCATCCTCCATCTCCTCATCTTCTTTAACTTCAACATTTCCATCACATTTTGTCTGTTCTCTCAATTTTGTTTTTTGTTCAATAGTTAACAACTTTGACTTTAAGTCTTCACCTTTCTCAGACCACTCCTCCATGGAGTCACGCTTCTTTTTCAGAAATGCCTTATCTGCCAATCTTTTTTCACTGACTGCCTTCTCTAAATATGCCTTTTCTCTATGAGATTTTAGACTTAGATTTTTCCTCAAATTAATCAGTCTGGTTTCTAAGTTGAATCCATACATTAATTTAAGAGCTGGCTTGAGCAAATGAATTAACCATAACTGACTCGGTCGCAGCTGAAATACATAACATCTTCAATTAAAGTAAATATAATCAGTTCTTATCTCTTTAAAATCAGAAACAGACTTTGGAGCGAGCTAAGAATATTCTAGAAGGTCTCCTTATAATGGTTCTATTTTTACTCCTAGCAGCCCCTAAAATGAGCCAAGTGTCCCCATTTGCATAAAACTGGGAGAGGACCTAATGATGATGCTATAGACTGAGTTTGATGAAGATGCAGAGAGTGGTTCAACAGAAATTGTTAAAAAGTATTTCTATATTTAGCTCTGGTGGCCCCTATAAGGGCGTTGAGTGTTCTCATTTGAACAAATTTGAGAGAAGACCATACAATGATGCTAAAGACATATCTTGTGAAGATCAACAAGCAAATTCGATGAATTGGAATCCCCCGCCGAAAGGGTCAGAGTTGAGGAACGGCAAAAAAATATATCCAGCAAAAAGTTAAGAATGTTACCAAGAAGCAAATAATTTCATTAGTCAAAATCAAATTAAAAGAAAATGAATGGTTTGTTTGGGTGGGGGGTGGGGTGAGGATACAACAGTTTACATGTTGATTATAAATATTGATAGAAAACGAAAATGAAAAAAAAAAAAAAAAAAAAAAAAAAAAAAAAATTGGGGGGGGGGGGGTGAGGGGGACGGGGGTGACCAAGGTAAGGTGGTGACCAGGTGTAGGTACATAACATCACATGTTTATAATAATGTTCATGGAAAAGAATGAAAGAAGTTTAATGAAATTCTTCCAATTGGTTGGTTTGTTATGTACAGATCTGTGGATTTTTAAACAATTAAAGGGCAATAACTATATGGAAAATTGACCAATCGAAAAAAAACTTGAAGGGCATCGTCGCAGTATCTTGGTTCATGTCTATTTCAAGTTTGATGAAATTCTACCTGCTAGTTACTGAGAAATGGCTGCAGACGGACATTTTTCATTAAATCAAGGGCAATAACTCTGAGGGAAATTGACCTATCAAAAAAAAAACTTGACGGGCATCAGCGCAGTATCTTGGTTCATGTCTATTTCAGATTTGATGAAATTCTACCTGTTAGTTACTGAGAAATGGCTGCAGATGGACATTTTTTATTAAATCAAGGGCAATAACTCTGAGGGAAATTGACCAATCAAAAAAAAAACTTGACGGGCATCATCGCAGTATGTTGGTTCATGTTTATTTCAAGTTTCATGAAATTCTACCAAGTAGTTACTGAGATATGGCTGCGGACGGATGGACGGACGGACTGACTGACGGACGGACAACGCCATTTCAATACCCCCCTCCCGATTTCATCGGCAGGGGATAATTAAGTAAGCTGTTCATGAGAAATTGTTTTTTGAGAATACCTTAAGGAGGTAGGTTACCTTAATATTTTTATGTGCGCATGCCCAATCGGAACCTTACGTGATGATTTACGACGATGTTTATGACAAACTAAATGTGTTTGTATATCCATTCTTCAGAAAAAAAATCATGAACCTGTCTCCGATCTGATGCTTAATGGTTTAATAATGCAGAAATAATAAATAAATTGCCTCAGAAACGCTTCAAAACACTGTTGCTTTAAAATGACGTTACGTGTCAGTTACCGCGCAAAAATAATGGCTTTTATTTTGAAAGTACGTAATTCTGTGCATTTTCTTTATCTGGACTATTTTTTAACAGCCATTATTTGCTGAAATATTTTTTATGCGTCTTTCGCTCTGAATAATAATCAATATTTTGCTTCTTTTATGTAGTTCTATTGAAATGTTATGCGGAATGTAAGAAAATGGATGATGGTAAACAATGTTACTGGGAATATAGCTGGTCAGAGACCACCAATTCAAAAAAGTACAGGAACTTACTGGGAATAAGGTAAGTGTATACCTGGGAATAAGGTAACGTCTGTGCGTTCTGATTGGTCAGTCATGTAAACAAACCCTGGAAGTGATTATTTTTTCAAAATTGATATTTTTTCACTGCATTTACAGTATTTTATTATACATTTTGACAAAATTTGCTACATTTTATGTGATTGAAAAAAAGTTTTATCAAACGAATTTCTCCCGCCATGTCAATGATGTAAACAGGGGGTCATCTCATTCACACGAAAATTTCTTAAATAAAGTATCACTATTCATATGTTTTTCGTCCGATATTTTGGTAGAACTAAGATAGTTCTTGAAAAACTTGTAATTAGATATACATGTTTCGATGTATGGAAGGCTGTACATGCCATAATGTTACAATGTAAGTCTATGGGAAAACAATTGGTGGTCTCTAACCAGCTTGGTGAAAGGTTATGTAATACGGCCATTTTCAAATAAAAAAAATACCTATTTTTCAGTTTCTTTTGATAATTTGTTACTTATATATTGAAACTAAGCTCTAAAATTGTTCAAATTTCAGTAGAAAATTGTGGTTTCTAGAATTAAACTGATGTTACCATCGAAACGAAGCCTGTGACCTATATATCTAAATGTGAATTTCAAAAGCGTTGCCACTGGTCTATTTAAGAAACACAGCTTCGGCTTTTTATTTGCATTTCAACAATGTACATAATAATAATAGCATGCAAAACGATTTTCCATAAAAATGTCAGACGAGGGGTACTGCTGTAAGTATTTTAAGCTGTGAAATTTGTTTAAATAGATGCAAGTAACATGAAAATATAACTTATGTTAGAAATAAAATGTTTTTAAAGCTACATTAAGAAGAAATATAATCTCATTTAGTATTTTTTATAAGAAATTACTATAAAAAAACAAGATATAAGCTATTTTAAACATCTCTGTTGCCATGGTTACTTTAAACTTAAATAGGGTACCATGTAAAATGCTTGGTACTTTGCTAATACTATTACACAAATATTCCATGCTGGCCATTAACAGAATGGCACTGAAGCCGTCGAAAAACCTGTTTTCATACATAGTTGTTTAAAAATGAGAGAAAATGCGTTACCATGGAAACACGAACCCCGCGACATATACATTTTAAGCTTATATTAGAAAGCTAACGCGCATACTTGTAAAATTATTAATTATGCAAATTTCTATGGATAACAATAAAACCAAAATACACTGAAAACTGTTAAGTATACGTATTTTCCTTCTTCTTTCTATATAAAATACCTTTGGAGTGTCATGTTCTTCAAACCTGTATAAAAATTGTACTTGAAGGGCCAGAGATATACGAAATTGAGATTGTAGCAGTTAAATCATTCAATTACATGAAATACAAAAAATTGATGCGGTTCAACTAATCTGAATTTACCCTGGTAACATGGTAACCTACCTCCTTAAAATGATGATACAGACCAAGTTTAATGAATATCCATCAAGCAGTTCATGTGAAGAAGTTATTTAAAGGTGTTTCTATTTTAAGCTCTAATGGCTCCTAGCAGTGGTCAAACTCCCCCATCTGAATAATATCGGAAGAGGACCTTAAAACTATGCTACACATCAAGCAGTTCATCGGAAGATGTCTTTTAAAGGTATTTCTACTTTTAGCTCTAGCTGCCACTAAAAGGGGCCAAGTGCCCCTATTAGAACAAATCTGGGAGAGGACAAAATAATGATGCTGAAGATCTAGTGTGATGAAGATCCATCAAGCGGTTCATCAAGAGTTATTTAAAGGTATTATCATCTTTAGCTGCCCATGAAACGGACCAATTGCCCTTCTTGGAACAAAATTTAGAATGCCCATTAAAATGATGCTTAAGATCTAGTCTAAAGAAGATCCATCCAGTGGTTCATGACAGGTATTTTTATTTTCAGCTCTAGAGGCCCTTAACAGGTTAACTGGGACCAAACGCCCCCATCTGAACAAATTTGGGAGAGGCCCTTTTAATGATAATACTGATAAAGTTTGATAAAGATCTATCAAGCAGTTCATGAAAAGAAGTCATTTAAATGTTGTTCTGGCTGCCCGAAAAAAGGGGCCAAGCTGAAATATTTGAACAAATTTGTTAGAGGACTAAACCAGGGTGCTATTGACAAAGTTAGGAAACTGACAAGTAGTTTCAAAGACGTCATTTGCAGAAAAGTGTGGGCAGATGGACAATAAACAGACAACAGATGGTGAGCAATCACAATAGCTCACCTGGTAAGCTAAAAAGCATAATCTCAACCTTCCCTGCTGCCATTTACTTGACTTTTCTTTAGAACAAATTAAATGAAAGATGGCTTTTATAATTACCAAGATAAAATTGTGTATTTTGTCAAAAATATATTTACCAAAAAAGAAAAATAGTAATTTTTTACCTGCATTGCATCAAAATAATAACCAACAGTTTCACTTTTAAATTATCAAGATAAAATTGTACATTTTGTCACAAATATATTTTACCAAAAAAAGAAGAAAAAAACACCTTTTCTTACCTGCATGAAGTCAAAGGAAAAACCAACATTTTCTGTGAAATTCTCAGTAAATACTGGAACCTTGGCATATTTCTGGCTAAAGTGCGTAAGTAGAGTGAATTTAGCATTCATTTGCCTACCAACTTCAATTGCTTGAGATGTTGTACTGAAATAGCAAAACAAAGTCAGGCAAGTCCCAATTAAACAGAAACACCTGAAGTTATGTGTATTAACTTTTATCCTGCTTTTCTAAAATGGTCTATTATTCATTTTGGGCAGTGCAAATTATTATCCAAAGGGGTGTTCACTGAAAATTTACTGAGCGCATAGCAATCAGTGCAGATCATGATCAGCCTTCATGGATGTGCAAGCTGATCTAGGTCTACACTGATAGCAGAGGCAAAATCACTTGCCTCCTGCAAGCTAAAGGTTGAATTACAGTTACGTGGGCCATTCTAAAAATAATGACAATGACCAACTTCGGTATAAGTTTGACAAGCAAAAAACTTATGTTTTACATGGATGGTACAATAGTGACTCCTTTATATTCCTGCAAAATTTTACTGACAACTATGGTATCATTTTGTAGATATTTAGTTTTGTATCAGATGTAATAATATACACTAAGCAAAATACATGTAGCTATGATAAGCAAACAAAAGTCAGGAAGTAGAGCGTACATTAAAGTATGTTGTTCTTCAGAAATACTCGCAAGGTAGATACACTTCATATGGGAAGTCCACAGTATCAAAGAAAACTGTTTACAGGTGGGTATGTAAATTTAAGAATGGTCAGGCAGACCTGGAAGACAGGGCTCGTCCTGGCAGGCCCATCAAGAACTAGAAGATGCTTTTGTAGACAAGAGATCACAGAGTGATCTTGGCGCCCACCATTGAAACATTTTTGAATGTTCCAAATTTCAAGACTAGCTCAAAATCTTAAAAGTAGGTAACTAATAATTTTAACTAATAATTAAACCTATACCCTAAACAAGAGAGATAACACCATTAATGAGTTATATGCAATTATTATTTTTTTCTTATTATGATACAAAGAATGCACATATAATTACTTATATTGTAACTAGTAATTAAACCCAGAAATTTGAGTACTAAACAAATTAATCATCAATCTGCTAGGGTAGTCCATTCACTGCTGTGGTGTAATAGGAAAATAATGAACAACTTGAATCATTATCTCATTATTGTCTGCAGACTTTATGACCCTTCTACAGGTAAGGCCATAAAAAACAATTAACTACATACTAAATATCAAAAGCTTAGGCCTTGCAGTTTCAGGCAAGAAGATTTTTAAAGATTTTTCCTATATAAGTCTATGAAAAATGTGAGACCTCCTGGGGCAGGGCCTCTTTTCACCCCAGGGTTATAATTTGAACAATTTTGGTAAAGGACCACAAGGCAATGCTTCATACCAAATATCAAAGGCCTGGGTCTTGCGGTTTTAGACAAGAAGATGTTTTCCTATAGAAGTCTATGTAAAACTTGTGACCCAGGGGCACAATTTGACCTTCATAGAGGACCATTTAATGATGTCACATGCCAAATATCAAGGCTCTACGCTTTGCAGTTTTGGACAAGAAGATTCTTAAAGTGTTTCCTTTCAGTTGCCATGGCAACCAGAGTTCTGCATGGAATTCAATTTTTTGAAAATTTTGAAAGGGTGCCATCCAAGGATTATTCCTATGAAGTTTAGTGTAATTCTGCCCAGTGGTTTTCAAGAAGAGATTTTTTTAGAAATTGCTGACGGACGCACGATTGATGACGGACGATGAGCAGTCACAAAAGCTCACCACGAGCCATTGGCTCAGGTGAGCTATAAAAACAAGTGTGACGGACAGATGGCCCTTTGACCTTGACCTTTGATGGAGTGACCCTAAAACAATAGGGGTCATCTACTCTTTAATTCCTATCACCCTATGAAGTTTGAAGGTTCTAGGTCAAACGGTTCTCAAGTTACTGACCAGAAATGGACTGCCATATTCTGGCCGCTGCAACCTTGACCTTTAATGGAGTGACCCCAAAATCAATAGGGGTCATCTACTCTGCACGTCCGATCATCCTATGAAGTTTCAACATTCTGGGTCAAGTGGTTCTCAAGTTATTGATTGGAGATGGTTTTACATGTTCAGGCCCCTATGACCTTGACCTTTAACAGTGACCCCAAAATCTGTAGGGGTCATCTACTCTGCATGTCCAATCACCCTAAGAAGTTTCAACATTCTGGGTCAAGTGGTTTGCAATTTATTGATTGCAAATAGTTTTCAATGTTCAGGTGGAGCGACCCCAAAAACAATAGGGGCCATCTACTCCATAAGCCCTGCCACCCTATGAAGTTTAAGGTTCTAGGTCAATGGATTTTAGACTTCCAGGGGTTACTTTGAGGACTTTCTGGTGTTACTCTGAGACGTTTCAGACTTTCAGGGGTTTCTGTAAGCAGTTTAAGACTTTCAGGGGTTACTATGAAGGATTTCAGACTTCCAGGGGTTAATGTGAGGAGTTTCAGACTTTCAGGGGTTACTGTGAAGGATTTCAGATTTCTAGGCATTAACGTGAAGAGTTTCAGACTTCCAGGGGTTAATGTGAGGAGTTTCAGACTTTCCGGGGTTACTATGAAGGATTTCAGATTTCTAGGCGTTAACGTGAAGAGTTTCAGACTTTCAAGGGTTTCTGTGAGGAGTTTAAGACTTTCTGGGGTTACTGTGAAGGATTTCAGATTTCTAGGCGTTAACGTGAAGAGTTTCAGACTTTCAAGGGTTTCTGTGAAGAGTTTAAGACTTTCCGGGGTTACTGTGAAGGATTTCAGATTTCTAGGCGTTAACGTGAAGAGGTTCAGACTTCCAAGGGTTTCTGTGAAGAGTTTAAGACTTTCCGGGGTTACTGTGAAGGATTTCAGATTTCTAAGCGTTAACGTGAAGAGTTTCAGACTTTCAAGGGTTTCTGTGAAGAGTTTAAGGCTTTCCGGGGGTTACTGCGAAGGATTTCAGATTTCCAGGAGTTAACGTGAAGAGTTTCAGACTTTCAAGGGTTTCTGTGAAGAGTTTAAGGCTTTTTCGGGGGTTACTGCGAAGGATTTCAGATTTCCAGGAGTTAACGTGAAGAGTTTCAGACTTTCAAGGGTTTCTGTGAAGAGTTTAAGACTTTCTGGGGTTACTGTGAAGGATTTCAGATTTCCAGGCGTTAACGTGAAGAGTTTCAGACTTTCAAGGGTTTCTGTGTAGAGTTTAAGACTTTCCGGGGTTACTGTGAAGGATTTCAGATTTCTAGGCGTTAACATGAAGAGCTTCAAACTTTCAAGGGTTTCTGTGAAGAGTTTAAGACTTTCCATGGTTGCTGTGAAGGATTTCAGATTTCTAGGCGTTAACGTAAAGAGTTTCAGACTTTCAAGGGTTTCTGTGAAGAGTTTAAGACTTTCAGGGGTTACTGCGAAGGATTTCAGATTTCTAGGCTTTAACGTGGAGGTTCAGACTTCCAAGGGTTTCTGTGAAGACTTTAAGACTTTCCGGGGTTACTCTGAAGGATTTCAGATTTCTAGGCGTTAACGTGAAGAGGTTCAGACTTCCAAGGGTTTCTGTGAAGAGTTTACGGCTTTCCGGGGTTACTGCGAAGAATTTCAGATTTCCAGGAGTTAACGTGAAGAGTTTCAGACTTTCAAGGGTTTCTGTGAAGAGTTTAAGACTTTCTGGGGTTACTGTGAAGGATTTCAGATTTCTAGGCATTAACGTGAAGAGGTTCAGGCTTTCAAGGGTTTCTGTGAAGAGTTTAAGACTTTCAGGGGTTACTGTGAAGGATTTCAGATTTCTAGGCGTTAACGTGAAGAGTTTCAAACTTTCAAGGGTTTCTGTGAAGAGTTTAAGACTTTCCGGGGTTACTATGATGGGATTTGGACTTTCTGGGTTTACTATGAGGGGATTTGGACTTTGGGTTTACTCTTATTGAGTGTTTACCTGTGTCTTTTAAAGGCAGCATCTTCTTCGCCATAATCATCAAATGTTGCCTCATGTATGAGAATATCACAGTCTTTACCTACAATACATACATACAAATGGTAAAACTTTCCATATAAATCAAGAATAAAACTGGAATAGTGTTCTCTTAAAATCAGTATATAGTTTTATTTATAAGGATAAAACAAGCTAAAGAATAACATGTCATGCTAGAAAGAAGATTATACAGTATCATAATTTGCCTACAAGATGTCTGCTCATCCCCATGGTTTTATTGTCATCGTGGTTTTACTATTGTCACCATGATTTTACTATAATTATCCTCATAGTTTTACTACTGTCATCATGGTTTTACTATTATCATTGCCATGGTTTTCTTACTGCAATCATGGTTAAGTATTATTATATTTAAACTACTGCTGCAATGGTTTTACTATGTCCTAATGACTTGACTATTGTCAACGTCAACTTGATTTTACTTTTGCCATCCTGGTATTACTATTGTCATAGCAGATGTCATAGCACACATTTTTTTACTATTGTTTTCATGGGTTTACTACTGACTGCATTACTTTTATACAAACCCACTATCAGTTTCAAACCCTGATTTAGACAGCACAGTATATTTATACAAACCTGCTGTCAGTTTCAAACCATGACTGAAAGCGTAGTAAATATATACAAACCATATCGTACAAGCTCCTGGCAAGGCATGGAATCACCAGAATAGACAAGTTTCCAGCCATCTCGGTGCCTGATTGAAATTCCAAAAGAGTTGGTTGTATGAACAACAGGCATCACTACAAACTGAAAATAATCAAACAAATCTCAAATTCAAGAGTATGCTTAGTTTGAAATTTAGACTAAAGACTCCACATCTTGAGAAATTCATGTAGTCTAACTATTCAGTAATGCATCTACTCATATGCCAAACTTTGCTCAGCTTTTAGTTTTAGCATATGCTACATTTTTGCAATAAGTATGAATTTGTTCAACGGATAATAGGATAATATCAATTTTGGGGTTTGAAATATGTGGGGTCAGTATGATTAATGTATGGTAAGGCATTAGCCTAGTCCCCCTATTTATCATACTGACCCCTCATATTGTTGTGAAGGGTGATTAACAAACCCTACAATTGATTAGTCTACTGATCACATATTTTTTGCCTAAACAACATGAAAATCTACCAACCCTCCACTGAAATAAAGACATAACCCCCTATTATCCAATGAAAATGCTATAATCTTATGAGAGGTACAACAATGATGTTTGTATGACTTCAATCTCAACAAATCTAAATAAAGTTTACCTCCGAAACACCAAGAACATCTTTTGCACGTGCTATATAACTGGAGTCTTTGTTACTTTTCACAGCTTCATGTATGACATGATGCGGTATCATCCTGTAACATAAAGAATTAAAAATTTAAAGGAGTGTCCACATACACATCAAATATTTTTTTAAACTGACAGAAAATTTACTTTCATTAATAGCGCTGTAACGGAACATTCAATTTGGTAATATTTCAAACTGTTACACAGTCTGCACTACTGTGTCTGTCACAGAGAAAAAACTTGGCATAGCCATGCTCTCATATAGCCTGTGCTACTGTGTCTGTCACAGAGTAAAACTTAGCATAGCCATGCTCTCATATAGCCTGTACTACTGTGTCTGTCACAGAGTAAAACTTAGCATAGCCATGCCCTCATATAGCCTGTACTACTGTGTCTGTCACAGAGTAAAACTTTGCTATATAGCCTGTGCTACTGTGTCTGTCACAGAGTAAAACTTAGCATAGCCATGCTCTCATATAGCCTGTACTACTGTGTCTGTCACAGAGTAAAACTTAGCATAGCCATGCTCTCATATAGCCTTTACAACTGTGTCTGTCACAGAGTAAAACTTAGCATAGCCATGCTCTCATATAGCCTGTACTACTGTGTCTTTCACAGGGTAAAACTTAGCTATATAGCCTGTACTACTGTGTCTGTCACAGAGTAAAACTTAGCATAGCCATGCTCCCATATGGCCTGTACTACTGTGTCTTTCACAGAGTAAAACTTAGCATATAGCCTGTACTACTGTGTCTGTCACAGAGTAAAACTTAGCATAGCCATGCTCTCATATAGCCTGTACAACTGTGTCTGTCACAGAGTAAAAACAGTATTAGCTAAGTAGTAAAACAATTAGCATAGCCATGCTCTCATATAGCCTGTAACTTACTGTAGGTACTTTCAAGAGTAAAAACTTTGCTATATAGCCTGTACTACTGTGTCTGTCACAGAGTAAAACTTAGCATAGCCATGCTCTCATATAGCCTGTACTACTGTGTCTGTCACAGAGTAAAACTTAGCATAGCCATGCTCTCATATGGCCTGTACAACTGTGTCTGTCACAGAGTAAAACTTAGCATAGCCATGCTCTCATATAGCCTGTACTACTGTGTCTTTCACAGAGTAAAACTTAGCATAGCCATGCTCTCATATAGCCTGTACTACTGTGTCTTTCACAGAGTAAAACTTTGCTATATAGCCTGTACTACTGTGTCTGTCACAGAGTAAAACTTAGCATAGCCATGCTCTCATATAGCCTGTACTACTGTGTCTGTCACAGAGTAAAACTTAGCTATATGGCCTGTACTACTGTGTCTGTCACAGAGTAAAACTTAGCATAGCCATGCTCTCATATAGCCTGTACTACTGTGTCTTTCACAGAGTAAAACTTAGCATAGCCATGCTCTCATATAGCCTGTACTACTGTGTCTTTCACAGAGTAAAACTTTGCTATATAGCCTGTACTACTGTGTCTGTCACAGAGTAAAACTTAGCATAGCCATGCTCTCATATAGCCTGTACTACTGTGTCTGTCACAGAGTAAAACTTAGCATAGCCATGCTCTCATATGGGCCTGTACAACTGTGTCTTCGTCACAGAGTAAAACTTAGCATAGCCATGCTCTCATATGGGCCTGTACTACTGTGTCTTCACAGAGTAAAACTTAGCATAGCCATGCTCTCATATAGCCTGTACTACTGTGTCTGTCACAGAGTAAAACTTGTGCCTATATGCCTGTACTAACTGTTCTGTCACAGAGTAAAACTTAGCATAGCCATGCTCTCATATAGCCTGTACTACTGTGTCTGTCACAGAGTAAAACTTAGCATAGCCATGCTCTCATATGCCTGTACTACTGTGTCTTTCACAGAGTAAACTTAGCAAGCCTGCTCTCATATAGCCTGTACTACTGTGTCTTTCACAGAGTAAAACTTAGCATAGCCATGCTCTCATATAGCCTGTACTACTGTGTTTGTCACAGAGTAAATCTTAGCATAGCCATGCTCTCATATAGCCTGTACTACTGTGTTTGTCACAGAGTAAAACTTAGCATAGCCATGCTCTCAAATAGCCTGTACTACTGTGTCTTTCACAGGGTAAAACTTAGCTATATAGCCTGTACTACTGTGTCTGTCACAGAGTAAAACTTAGCATAGCCATGCTCTCATATAGCCTGTACTACTGTGTCTGTCACAGAGTAAAACTTTGCATAGCCATGCTCTCATATAGCCTGTACTACTGTGTCTGTCTCAGAGTAAAACTTAGCATAGCCATGCTCTCATATAGCCTGTACTACTGTGTCTGTCACAGAGTAAAACTTAGCATAGCCATGCTCCCATATGGCCTGTACTAATGTGTCTGTCACAGAGTAATACTTACATAGCCGCCTCATATAGCCTGTACTCTGTGTCTGTCACAGAGTAAAACTTAGCATAGCCATGCTCTCATAGATATGCTGGTCTTCACAGGTAAAATACTATATGCTGTAACTGGTCTTCACAGAGTAAAACTTAGCATAGCCATGCTCTCATATAGCCTGTACTACTGTGTCTGTCACAGAGTAAAACTTAGCATAGCGATGCTCTCATATGGCCTGTACTACTGTGTCTGTCACAGAGTAAAACTTAGCAAAGCTATGCTCTCATATGGCCTGTACTACTGTGTCTGTCACAGAGTAAAACTTAGCATAGCCATGCTCCCATATGGCCTGTACTACTGTGTCTGTCACAGAGTAAAACTTAGCAAAGCCATGCTCTCATATAGCCTGTACTACTGTGTCTGTCACAGAGTAATACTTAGCAAAGCGATGCTCTCATATA
The DNA here is from genome assembly GCF_021730395.1 of Mercenaria mercenaria. NCBI lineage: Eukaryota > Metazoa > Mollusca > Bivalvia > Venerida > Veneridae > Mercenaria > Mercenaria mercenaria. The sequence goes on from NC_069362.1 coordinate 74,720,013, forward strand.
GCCTGTACTACTGTGTCTGTCACAGAGTAAAACTTAGCTATATAGCCTGTACTACTGTGTCTGTCACAGAGTAAAACTTAGCAAAGCCATGCTCCCATATGGCCTGTACTACTGTGTCTGTCACAGAGTAAAACTTAGCATAGCCATGCTCTCATATAGCCTGTACTACTGTGTCTGTCACAGAGTAAAACTTAGCATAGCCATGCTCTCATATGGCCTGTACTACTGTGTCTGTCACAGAGTAAAACTTAGCATAGCGATGCTCTCATATGGCCTGTACTACTGTGTCTGTCACAGAGTAAAACTTAGCATAGCCATGCTCTCATATAGCCTGTACTACTGTGTCTGTCACAGAGTAAAACTTAGCATAGCCATGCTCTCATATAGCCTGTACTACTGTGTCTGTCACAGAGTAAAACTTAGCATAGCGATGCTCTCATATAGCCTGTACTACTGTGTCTGTCACAGAGTAAAACTTAGCATAGCCATGCTCTCATATAGCCTGTACTACTGTGTCTGTCACAGAGTAAAACTTAGCATAGCCATGCTCCCATATAGCCTGTACAACTGTGTCTTTCACAGAGTAAAACTTAGCATAGCCATGCTCTCATATAGCCTGTACTACTGTGTCTTTCAAAGGGTAAAACTTAGCTATATAGCCTGTACATCTGTGTCTTTCACAGAGTAAAACTAAGCATAGCCATGCTCCCATATAGCCTGTACTACTGTGTCTGTCACAGAGTAAAACTTAGCATAGCCATGCTCTCATATAGCCTGTACTACTGTGTCTGTCACAGAGTAAACTTAGCATAGCCATGCTCTCATATGGCCTGTACTACTGTGTCTGTCACAGAGTAAACTTAGCATAGCCATGCTCCCATATAGCCTGTACTACTGTGTCTGTCACAGAGTAAAACTTAGCATAGCCATGCTCCCATATAGCCTGTACTACTGTGTCTGTCACAGAGTAAAACTAAGCATAGCCATGCTCCCATATAGCCTGTACTGCTGTGTCTGTCACAGAGTAAAACTTAGCATAGCCATGCTCTCATATGGCCTGTACTACTGTGTCTGTCAGAGAGTAAAACTTAGCATAGCCATGCTCTCATATAGCCTGTACTACTGTGACTGTCACAGAGTAAAACTTAGCATAGCCATGCTCCCATATGGCCTGTACTACTGTGTCTGTCACAGAGTAAAACTTAGCATAGCCATGCTCCCATATAGCCTGTACTACTGTGTCTGTCACAGAGTAAAACTTAGCATAGCCATGCTCCCATATGGCCTGTACTACTGTGTCTGTCACAGAGTAAACTTAGCATAGCCATGCTCCCATATAGCCTGTACTACTGTGTCTGTCACAGAGTAAAACTAGCATAGCCATGCTCCATATAGCCCGTACTGCTGTGTCTGTCACAGAGTAAAACTAGCTGCACGCTCCCATATAGCCTGTACTACTGTGTCTGTCACAGAGTAAAACTTAGCATAGCCATGCTCCCATATAGCCTGTACTACTGTGTCTGTCACAGAGTAAAACTAAGCATAGCCACGCTCCCATATAGCCTGTACTGCTGTGTCTGTCACAGAGTAAAACTAAGCATAGCCACGCTCCCATATAGCCTGTACTACTGTGTCTGTCACAGAGTAAAACTTAGCATAGCCATGCTCCCATATGGCCTGTACTACTGTGTCTGTCACAGAGTAAAACTTAGCATAGCCATGCTCTCATATAGCCTGTACTACTGTGTCTGTCACAGAGTAAAACTTAGCATAGCCATGCTCTCATATAGCCTGTACTACTGTGTCTGTCACAGAGTAAAACTTAGCTCATATAGCCTGTACTGCTGTGTCTGTCACAGAGTAAAACTTAGCATAGCCATGCTCTCATATGGCCTGTACTACTGTGTCTGTCACAGAGTAAAACTTAGCATAGCCATGCTCCCATATAGCCTGTACTACTGTGTCTGTCACAGAGTAAAACTTAGCATAGCCTGTACTACTGTGTCTGTCACAGAGTAAAACTTAGCATAGCCATGCTCTCATATGGCCTGTACTTCTGTGTTTGTCACAGAGTAAAACTTAGCATAGCCATGCTCTCATATAGCCTGTACTACTGTGTCTGTCACAGAGTAAAACTAAGCATAGCCATGCTCTCATATAGCCTGTACTGCTGTGTCTGTCACAGAGTAAAACTTAGCATAGCCATGCTCCATATAGCCTGTACTACTGTGTCTGTCACAGAGTAAACTTAGCTAGCATCTCATATAGCCTGTACTACTGTGTCTGTCACAGAGTAAAACTAAGCATAGCCATGCTCTCATATGGCCTGTACTACTGTGTCTGTCACAGAGTAATACTTAGCATAGCCATGCTCTCATATAGCCTGTACTACTGTGTCTGTCACAGAGTAAACTTAGCATAGCCATGCTCTCATATGGCCTGTACTACTGTGTCTGTCACAGAGTAAACTTAGCATAGCCATGCTCTCATATGGCCTGTACTACTGTGTCTGTCACAGAGTAATACTTAGCATAGCCATGCTCCCATATGGCCTGTACTACTGTCGACTAGCACAGCACAACTGATGAAACTCCAACATACTGACTTAAATAATGCAGACTGAATTGCTTTAGAACAACTCAAATGTTGCTGTTTTGACTTTGCAATTTAAAGAGTATATAATACATTAAAACCATTTTCTAAATGTATTTTAAATTTTAACTTTTGTGCACAAAATTAAGTTGAGGTCATTGCAAACTCTTGCCATGTTTTTGTTTGACAGATGAATCATCTTTGGCACTTTGCCAGTACTAATTAATTGTTAACTGAGAAAAATTGTGTAGTATGTTTAATTCAAAAGATGTTTACATATGGAATTATGAGTAAATCTGCCACAGGAAACTTTGTAAAAAGCGCATGTCCCAATGCAAGTCTATAGCAAGAAGTAAAATAGGGTCAGAGCGAAAGTCAAAGAGACACTGATGGTTGCTGCATAGATCATTACTGGCATGTCCATCACCGCTAAATTTCAACACTCTTGGCCATGGTCTCAAGTCACTGTCAGGCTCCTGTACTTACTTTTGATCAAGGACCTCAAAATATAGGACATTATCCATGTCCAATATACCATTAAGTTTCAACATGTAAGTCAGTGGTCTCAAGTTATTCAAAAAAATGATTTACATGAACAGGCCATGTACCTTGACCTTTAATAACTGACCCAAATCAATAGGTCATTACTTGTATGTCAATCATCCTATAGATTCACATCTGGTCAATGGTTCTCAAATATTGATATAACTGTATCAAGTCAGGCCCGTGACCTTGACCTTTAACGGAGTGGTACCAAAAACATAGGTCATCTCTACATACAAACATCCTGAAGTTCAAATTCTGGTCAAGAGGTCAAGTTATTGATGAAATGTTCCATGTTCAGGCCCCTGTGGCCTTGACCTTTAACAGAGTCACCCTAAAATCGTTAGGGGTCATCTTCTCTGCATGACCAATCATCCTATGAAGTTTCATCATTCTGGGTCAAGTGGTTCTCAAGTTACTGACCGGAAATGGTTTTCAATGTTCAGGCCCCTGTGACCTTGACCTTTCACAGAGTGACCCCAAAATCAATAGGGGTCATCTACTCTGCATGAGCAATCATCCTATTAAGTTTCAACATTCTGGGTCAAGTGGTTCTCAAGTTACTGACCGGAAATGGTTTTCAATGTTCAGGCCCCTGTGACCTTGACCTTTAATGGAGTGACCCCAAAATCAATAGGGGTCATCTACTTTGCATGTACAATCATCCTATGAAGTTTCAACATTCTGGGTTAAGTGGTTCTCTAGTTATTGATCGGAAATGATTTTCCATGTTCAGGCCCCTGTGACCTTGACCTTTGATGGAGTGACCCCAAAATCAATAGCGGTCATCTACTCTTCATTATCAATCATCCTATGAAGTTTCAACATTCTGGGTCAAGTGGTTCTCTAGTTATTGATCAGAAATGGTTTTCAATGTTCAGGCCCCTGTGACCTTGACCTTTGACGGAGTGACCCCAAAATCAATAGGGGTCATCTACTCTTCATGATCAATCATCCTATGAAGTTTCAACATTCTGGGTCAAGTGGTTCTCTAGTTATTGATCGGAAATGGTTTTCAATGTTCAGGCCCGTGTGACCTTGACCTTTGACGGAGTGACCCCAAAATCAATAGGGGTCATCTACTCTTCATGGCCAATCATCCTATGAAGTTTCAACATTCTTGGTCAAGTGGTTCTCTAGTTATTGATCGGAAATGGTTTTCAATGTTCAGGCCCCTGTGACCTTGACCTTTGACAGTGACCCCAAAATCAATAGGGGTCGTCTACTACAGCAGCCCTACAACCCTATGAAATTTGAAGGTTCTAGGTCAAATGGTTCTCCAGTTATTGCTCGGAAATGAAGTGTGACGGACGGACGGACGGACAGACGGACAGGGCAAAAACAATATGTCTCCTGGGGGAGACATAATAACCAATCAAATAGTGTTATGAAGTAGGTGTTGTTATATTTTCTGGTCCTTTGGAATCATGGAGTCCATTCAATAAATGTGTAATAGAATTCCGCTTAAGCCAGTGCTAGTATGCGTGAGAGGTTTTGCACTTTTCAATACCTCTCATGAACAGACTCAGTCAAACCAAGTCTTCTATTATTCTTCTTGGTTGCATTCTTTGCTTCCAAAGGATCTTTTTACAGATTTTATTGCTGTTTTATCATTTTCCATTATGTACATTTGCCTTCATTAGCAGTGGATATTCCAAAATGACTGTTCAATTGTAGCACAATATGTATTTTCCAGGCTTTTCCCAGATTAAACCACAACTGATATATTTCAAATCTTCAAACTGCTTTATCTGTATGTCATTATATTTATCCCATGAATACTTACTCAATAGTACTTTCTATAGGAGCTACACAGGTGGAGAACAGATTGAACCATTTCTTCAGTGGAACAGGGGCAAAAACTGTCAACCTATCACTCCTCTCGGCCATACTAATAACTTTCCGGCGAGCTTCTAACACACCAAACATTCCCTAAAATGTGCAAAAACTGGAAATGTAATACATTTTCAATATCCTTTAAGCACCATTTCTTAACAGCGAACAATATTTCAGTTTTTGAAGTTGGTCAGCTAAACTAAGTATTTCTCAAAATCCCACCTGAAACAATTTTAGTAGAGCATTTCTCAATATCTCACCTGAAAAAATTTGAGTTGAACTGACAGCATTTCTCAATATTTCACCTGTATTAATGTTTTTCTCGAAGTACCAACATGAAGGAGAAGCCAGGAAAAAAGTCTTTGACAAAACAAGTGAATGAAATACAAAGTCCCCTACTGAAAGGTGAGAGATTATCTCAACTGCTGTATAACCTAATGACCTGATATCTATCAATGATGTAGAATATGTGCTATATATACAACACATTATAACATACATTGTTTGGACTGAAACATGCATGTATATAGTTTGTGGTGTGCCTCAGGGTAGTATACTGGGTCCATTGTTATTTTTGTGCTATGTGAATGATATGGGTATTAGCATTAGTAAAAATTGCAAGTTAATTTTATATGCTGATGATAGCGCTATTCTATTCTCTCATAAGAACCCAGATGTGATCAGTTCTGTTTTAGGTAATGAACTTGCTGGTTGTAGTAAATGGCTGATAGATAATAAACTATCATTACATTTAGGAAAAACAGAGTGTATTCTATTCGGCTCTAGACGTAAGCTCAATAAATTCAAGATTTTTCAGTTCATTGTAATGGACATACAATTAAGGCACAGGACTCTGTTAAATACTTGGGAGCTATGTTGGATAAAGACCTATCTGCCACTTCTATTGTTAATAATATTGTTAATAAAGTCAATTCAAGATTAAAGTTTTTATATAGGCAAAAGAATTATTCAAATGAATCATTAAGAAAAACTCTATGTAATGCACTCTTACAGTGCCATTTTGATTATGCTAGTTCGTCATGGTATTGTGGACACACAAAACAATTGAAGTGTAAACTACAAATTGCTCAAAATAAGATTGTGAGATATATATTGAATTATGAATGTAGAACTTCTCTGTGTGTTTCAGATTTTAGTTATCTAGGTTTATTAAATATTGAAAACAGGTGCAAGCAACTTAGACTTAATTATGTGTATAAAATATTTAATGACAAATGTCCGGCATATCTTAAAGAAAATTTTAAAAGGTGTAATGAACAACACCAGTATAACAGTAGAGGTAGTAGTACCAATTTTTATGTGCCAGCTGTAAATAGTTTTACAACTTCAACTTTTTATTATAATAGTATTTTAGACTGGAACCAATTACCTCAATTTATACATAATACTAAGAGTAAATATGCTTTTAAAAAGGAAGTTAAAAAGCACTTGATTTTAGAAGTTGGCTGAAGATTCCAGTTATATCTATTTTTAATTGTAAGTATAGTCAAATGTAGATTTTATGTGATATGATTTTAATGTGATAATATTGTTCATGTAATATATGTATGTCTATGTACTGACAACATAATTGTGCACTTACTCTGCATAAACTGTATCTGTTACTATTATTTAAATTATTTAAATACTCTTGTCCATTATGACAATATTTTCAAGGACCCTGCTGGAAATAAGCCGCAAGGCTTTTACAGGTTATCCTGTGTTTTTATATATGTCATAATTGTGCACTAGTCACCAATAATGTCTGTGATATCAAAGCTGTGTTAATATCTTATGTGCTGTTTAAATTCAATGTATGTGATAATTGTGTCAATGTGATGTATATATTTTATCTATCTATCTATCTATCTATCTATCTATCTATCTATCTATCTATAAACATCTACAGTTGTTGACTACCTGTAATATCCATAGATATACAATGCATTGTTAATAACATTCATTCTTAAACTGGTGGGGGTAAACTGGTGGGGGGGGGGAAGAGAAAAAAGATATACAATGACAAGAAAAGTGACCTAAAATAATTTACAGACTGGACAGGAAAGATCGGTGCTGACTTTTGACCTCCAGCATGACCTTGTACCTGGGTTTTATGCATGGCATACTGAACAAGAGCACCACAATGCAGAGCAATATATGCCCGAAAGTATGACCTTTGACCCCTAAGTATGACCTTGATCTTGAAGCAGGCCATCAGAAACATGCTCTCTGCATGTCGTCTGGATGTGGTGAACATTTGCGCCAAGTTTCTTTAAAATCCTTCAAGCAGTTCAAGAGTTATAGAGCAGACATGAAACTAAGTCATATGACCTTTGACCCCTAAGTGTGACCTTGACTTTGAAGCGAGCCATCCAAAACATGCGCTCTGCAGGTGGTCTCGGTGTGGTGAACATTTGTGTAAAGTTTCTTCAAAATCCTTCAAGGGGATGAGTTACAGAGCGGACACAAAATTGCTAACAAATGGACGGACAGACAGACGGACACTGGCATCATAACATTATACGTCCCTTCGGGCATATAAAACAGCCAAAATGTAAATACTAGAAAAATATTCAAACCGTAAAACTGACAAAAAGAACTTACCCCATGACTGGCAAAATGCAATGAAAGAGGCAGGACTTACCTCATGACTGGTAAAATGCAAAGAAAGCAATACAATAAAAGTGGCAGAACTTAATCTATAACTGGTAAAATGCAATGAAAGCGACAGAACTTACCCATGCCTGGCAAAATGCAATGAAAATGGCAGAACTTACCCCATGACTGTTAAAATACAATGAAAGCAGCAGAACTTACCCCATGACTGGTAAAATGCAATCAAAGCGGCAGAACTTACTCCATGACTGGCAAAATGCATTGAAAACAGCAGAACTTACCCCATGACTGATACCCAATGACTGATAAAATGCAATGAAAGCGGCAGAACTTACCCCATGATGGTCAAAATGCAGATGTGAGATAAACATGGCTTTCAAGTTGGACAGGATGTGGTGCGTCTTCTCAAGTCCATACATCTGATACAACTGAGTAAGTGTCCCCTCACCACAGTCCATCAAAAAGTATTCATCCTTTCTGTGTGTAGAAAGACAATAACTAGCTTGTGTTCTATGTGTCAATTGTTTGTCCTAAATGAACTGTATAATAAACATCTGATGTATAGTAAACAGGACAGGCTAAACTGTGATTCGAGCCATTGTTGATGTATTAAATTATTTCTTATCAAAGTAAGTTGAACTTACATACATTAAATTGTTCTTTATCAAAATAAAGTTGAACATACATATTTATATTAATTCATAAATTATTTCATCTTGATTTGTCATGGATTTTAATTCCACTTTAGCTTTTCAACTTTTTGCTCAAAAAGCAATTATTGAAAATCTAACCTGTATAGACATTCTTCATACTTCCTGCTGAGTCTGATCTAGACTACTCTTCATTAACTTTTAGCATGCTGGCGGCAAGTGATTCTGCCTTTGCGACCAGTGCAGACCAAGATCAGCCTGCACGTCCGTGCAGTCTGATCATGGTCTGCACTGTTCGCTATTCAGTCAGTAAATTTTCAGTGTACACCCTTTTCAATAATAAATGGTACTGCCCAAACTGAATGATAAACCAGTCCAGAAGTTCAGCAGGGTAAAGTTGAAATAATAAATGGCAAAAGTCATAAAATAGTGACAAACCTCATCTGTATAAGAATGGCACTTGCATTTCTTGTTAAGGCAGGTTTGGCCGAACCAGTGCCAAGGAACACTATCTCTGGGTACTCTTCTGTCTGATCTGTGAAAAACAACACACCTTACACACAATCTTGTAATCTACTATCTATGATTTACATAACACACAATCTTGTAATCTACTATCTATGATTTACATCTTATATAACACACAATCTTGTAATCTATGATGCAACAGTAAAATAGTAGGCTCAAATGACTGACTTAGTGTGAGGTTACAGTCAAACTTGCTTTACAGACCATGTCTATTAAGAGACCACTTGCATTACAAACATCTAATGATGCGCCAAGCCCTCGAGTTGTGTTAAGACATCACTTATTGTCCTTCCCTTGGGTGGTTGTTTTATGCAAGTTGTACTGTATTTCTACAGTTGACAATAGCATTTGTTAACAAGAGCTGTCTCCATAGGATGACACATGCCCCCGATGGCACTTTGAATGAATAGTTATGGCCGATGTTGGAGTTTAGGACCTTTGACCTACGGACCTGGGTCTTGCGCGCGATACGTCATCTTACTGTGCCACACATTCATGCGTAGTTATTTTAAAATCCATGCATGAATGACAAAGATATGGACCGGACATGCCCATCATTGCACTATCATGAAATATGACCCTTAACGTCTAAGTGTGACCTTGACTTTTGAGCTACGGACCTGAGTCTTGCGTGCCACACGTCATCTTACTGTGGTACACATTCATGCCCAATAATTTTAAAATCCATGCATGAATGACAAAAGATATGGACCGGACACGCCCATCAATGCACTATCATGAAATATGACTTTTAACATCTAAGTGTGACCTTGACCTTTGAGCTACAGACCTGGGTCTTGCGTGCGACACATCGTCTTATTGTGCCACACATTTATGCGTAGTTACTCGAAAATCCATCCATGGATGACAAAGATACACATTCATGCCAAGTTATTTGAAAATCCATCCATCCATGACAAAGATATGGACCGGACACGAAAATTGCAGACAGACTGACAGACTGTTCAAAAACTATATGCCTCCCTTCGGGGGCATAAAAAATAATGGTGCCCTAAGTATTTTAAAATAATCAGAAATAGAAATATTCTCACCTGCAGCTTCCTTTCTTTGCTGTTTTAACAGAGATCTGAGTTTCATCACCTCATCATCAATGTCGGACTCCTTAAAATTCATCAAGTTTGCCACCTTGTCTTCACATGTCACTTTCTTAATCATTCCAAGTGCATCAACCTTAGCTCTCCTTTTAACCTCAGCAAAAAATTCCTCTTGGTTCAGATATAACAACTCTTCCCTTAAAAAGAAATACCAATGAGGCATGATGGTCCTACATCGCTCACTCAAATCAATACATGCTTTCCTGGTGAAGGAATTCAATACAATACTATATACCAAATATCTAAGCTCTAGGCTTTCGAAGATTTAAAAACAAGAGGGTCATGACCTGTTGAACATGGCCTTGGAATCAGCAAGATAAACATTCTGACCAAGTTTCATGAAGATAGGGTCATAAATCTAGTGTTAACTAGAGCTATCACTGAAGGTGATGAATGTACCCCCTACACACACTGACACAGTACACTGCAATTTGACGCACACAAGATTGCGTAATTATGTGGACTGTATGTACATAGACTCTGTATATAGTATACTAACATTTCTGAAAGACGTTGGTACTGATCACTTGTGTGAAGTTTCATTAAACTGTGTGCAATGGTTCAGGAGATTAGGCCCGCACAAGATTGCATATGCAGACTCCCATGTATAGTATAGTAACAAAAAACAAAGTCCCATTACTTTGCAGAATTTTTTTCTAAAAGAACCTAACATGCACCATGCACAACTACTGTTGTTACTGTTCACGTGTGTGGGGTTTCATTCAATTGTGTGCAAGTGGATGGGGAGAGTCGGCTTGCACAAGATTGTGTCTACGGACGGACAGACTGACAGAGACAACCTGAAACCAGTATAAGCTTTTCCTTTGATTTAAGTGGTGACCTAATTTTTGATCCCATATGACCCAGTTTGCAAATTAGCCTAGGAATCATCAAGATAAACATTCTTATCAAGTTTCATAAAGATATGGTCATAAATATGGCCCCTAGAGTGTTAACAAGCTTTTCCTTCGCTTTCAGCAGGTGACCTAGTTTCTGACCCAACAAGACCCAGTTTCCAACTTGGCCTAGGAATCATCCAAGATAAACATTCTGACCATGTCAGATCCCATATGACCCAGTTTTGGATTTGGCTTAGGAATTATCAAGAGAAACATTCTGACCAAGTTTCATGAAAATAGGGTCATAAATATGGTCTCTAGGGTGTTAACAAGCTTTTCCATTGATTTGATCTGGTGACCTAGTTTTTGATTCCACATGACCTAGTTACAAACTTGGCCTAGAGATCATCAAAACAAACATTCTGTGCATGTCTGTATCTAATCAAAGTATAAATGAAACCTCTATACTGGTTGGGAACCATTTTCCGGACACATTTTCATATTTCGGCTCCATTATTCCCTAAAAAAATATTTGACATAAATGAAGCTCACACTGCACAAACTTCAGCTCCTTCCACATCCGATGTTGTAATCAGCATTGCGTTGTGACGTAAAATATGGGTTCCATGGGGCCTCAAATGGGGTCACTAAAATGAGATATTTTTCCCGTTAGGTAAACCAGTTTCCGGACAAATATTTTGACAGTGTTTTGTTGTTAAATTGATACCAAAATAAGTAATTAAACTATTTCTACACATTTCTTTATGATTCATCTCTTCAAAATTGTGCACGAAACATAACCCGACTTTCAATAGCAGCTATGAAAGCAAACCGAGGTTGACTATAAAAAAACTCGAATTTCGTCTTATACGAATTCTTGATAATTCCAAAAGATATAGAATAAAATTAGTGCAAAAATGGACAGCCCTGCATCTTACGTAACTTTTTGTGTTAAATTAAAAGTAGAGCATGTTATCAGCAGACAATCATTATGTAGTTTGATTATTTCTTCCCCACTTGATACCTCGTCATGTGTGAACTACCGCGCATGCGCAATGCTATCTTCATGCCCCGGTAAGACAAAAAGTTGTTTTGTAAATGCAGGTGAGTTATCATCAAAAACCCAAACATTATACAGCCTTATAAAATAGTGGTTTGTTGTAGACATGAAGAACAAACATCTAAATGATCTAGATGAAACAATTACATGAATAACAACGAAACAAAGCGGATATTACATGTGTCCGGAAACTAGTCCTGTCTGGAAAATGATTCCCAACCAGTATGGCTGAAAGGGTCAAAAAAAAAATTTTGCTCCTTTCAGTGTTACTTAAATTGTGCGTTAGTGTGGTTAAAATCAATATCAAATGTCACTTCTATCATGTTCACAAGGTAAAAATTTTGGCTCTTTAAGGGGTCAATCAGGGGCCGTAACTCCGGAACCTATGATTGGATCAGACGGCTTCATCATGGAATTCAAGATCTATTGTTGTTAAAGATATTTTGCAAATCAAACCATAAATGAAGTCTCTATATGGCTGCGAAAGTCAAAATAGCCAATTTTGGCCCTTAAATGGGCCATAACTCTGGAACTCATGACCAGATCTGACCAGTTTTCAAAAGCAACTGAGATATTATGCCAATACAAGTGGTATGCAAGTCTGGTTAAAACTGATTACAAAATGTGTGGTCTCTTATCATGTTAACTAGCCAAAATAGCAAATTTTGGCCCTTTATGGGCCTTAACTCTGGAACATATGATGGGATCTGGCCAGTTTTCGAAAGGAACCAAGATATTATGCCAATACAAGTTGTGTGCAAGTCTGATCAAAACTGATTGCAAAATCTCAAACAGAACAACAGGTACTCAACATCACATGTTATATAACAATCCCAAAGACTCTTGAGTCGATCATCTTTTTATATACATGTACATATGACAAAAACTATCCAATTTATGCACATTTTTTACAATCAAGGGCCATAACTTGGTTTGACAAATCGAAATCAGCAACAAAATCCCATATGAAAAACTTCACATGCTGATAAATATTCCTATGATGTTTCATGGTCCTAGGTCAAATACCTTTTGAGAAATGTGCAACACAACTTTTATGTCTTTTCATGCATATTTTTGACAAGGTCAAGGACCATAAACCTGATCTGGCTGTGTGATATCCAAATTATATCACCAGGTGCACAACTTCCCATGCCGAACAACAATCCTGTGAAATTTGATGACTCTGGATCAAATACTTTTTTGACATATAAAGGACATATTTTCAGACAGACAGACAGATGGGCCGACAAGGGCAATTAAAGATGCTCCCCCCCACCCCCACCCCAAATACACTGTCCATCAACATCATAAAATATCCATGAATATCTGTGTTGTTTGATCTCCTTTTGAATTATCCATTGTGGGGTCCGTAATACAATTACATTTTGCCATGGAACATGTGCTAGCCCCCTGACACTGACAAAAACAACAGTTTTATGGTGCAATACATATAAAATTCTTACCAATTAAAGCCTCGGCTACTCATAGGTCTGATATTATATGTAAGACCATAACATGCTTGCACAACACTGCCTGTAGCTGGCTCAGGTCTCTTCGTGTAGTGAAAGTGTCCCTGAAGAGCTGGAAATAATTCTGGATCTAGATAATTGAGAGCTGAATGGTACTGTTGGCTACTATGCAAGTATGGACCTGGTGAGTTCTCATTCAACATCAGGTGTATTGTCCCAGACTGGTGTCTAAAAGTATAAGATAAGTAAGATCCCTTTAAAATTTCATGAAAAGCAGGTTTACAAACTTTGCATCAAGCCAATACTTTCTGTTTAAAACAAAAGATGTACTAAAACATATATACCCCCACCCCCCCACGATTGTTTGTCCCATTTTCAGTCCTGTGGTCACCATGACCTTGACCTTTGACTTACTAACCCCCAAAACAATACAGGTCATCAACTTCATAAGCCCAAATCATGCTATCAAGTTTGAAGACACTGGGCCAAGTGGTTCTCAAGTTTTTATTTACCAGATTTTTATAGCGCTCTTTTCGTCTATAAAATAAACATTCAAAAGCGCTGGTTATTGAGCAGAATGCTTTTCAAGGTTCAGACTCCTGTGACCTTGACATTTGACTTACTAACCCCAAAACAATAAGGTCTTCTACTTCATTCAGCCTGATCATATCATTAGGTGTGAAGGTTCTTCAAGTGATTCTCCAGTTACCATGCAGAAATAATTTTCAATGTTCAGGTTCCTGTGACTTTGACCTTGGGTCTATTATACATCAAAACATTAGGGTCTGACATCTACTTCATAAGCCCAGTCATGCTATAAAATTTGAAGGTTCTAAGTCTAGTGGTTCTCAAGTTATTTAGCTGAAACCATGTTCAAGGTTCAGGCCCCTGTCACCTTGACCTTTGACTTACTAGTCGCAAAAACATTACAATTAATCTACTGAGTAAGCCCAGTCACGCTACCAAGATTGAAGGTTCTGGATCAAGTGGTTCTCTTAGGTTACTGGGTGGAAACCCTTTCCAAGGGTCCGGCCACTGTGACCTTGACGTTTGACCTACTGAGCCAAAAATCAATACAGGTCATCTACTTCAAAAGACTGATCATGCTACAAGCACTAAAAGGTTCTGGGTTCTCAAGGTATTGGGCAGAAACCATTTTCAAGGTTCAGTTCCCTGTGACCTTGACCTTCTTATTCCAAAAACAAAAGGGGTCATCTACTTCATAAGACAAACAATGTTATCAACCTTGAAGGTCCTGGGACAAGGAATTCTCCATTCATTTGGTTGTTTTCAAGTTTCGGGTCCCTTTGACCTTGACCTTTGACTCAATAAACGACTGGGGTCACCTACCTAATCCCATTAGCCCAGTCATGCTACCATGTTTGTAGGTCCTGGGTCAAGTGGATCTCAAGTTATTGAGTGAAAAACATTCGCTCTACCAATAGGCAGACCAACAGACAGACGACCCACAGGTGCAAAGCATTAAACCCTTGCTTCTTTTAAGGGGAGGGGCATGAAATTCTAGTTTTAGTAACTGAGACACTGACCTTGACCTTGACCTTGACCCTTTGGCATCAAAATTACTTTTTATTCAAACAAGAGGGTCTGACACAAAAGCGCTCACCTTTGTAAAGGCTTCAGGTGTGTTTGTACAAAGTAATGGCACAAGTACAGACTTAGGTTTCTTCTATGTTAGCTTATATTATATACATATCACATGCATTTTTGAACCTAGGCCAATAATCTAAACAATTAGGGTAGACAATACAACTCTGATATCATACGTCAAATATCAAGGCTCTAGCTATTATGGATTCAGAGAAGATTTTCAAAAGTTTCTTATATATCTCAGGGCATGGCCATCTTTGACCTTAGGGCAATAATTTGGACAATTATGGTAGAGAGTCAAACCCTTATATCACATGCCAATCAAAGCTCTAGAGAAAAAGATTTTTAATGTCTGATAGCTGAAAACCTATTTTTTAACCAAAAAGACATACATGTTCAATGAACCGGAACCATTTGAACAACTCTGAGAGGGCTACCCAGAAATTATTTGTGTAAAGTGTCATCAAAATTGGAGATGTTGTTTAAAAAAATTGTTGATGAAAAGTGACCATGCCTTCTGGCGGCCATGTTTTTTGATGAATCAGACAAATTTGTAGACGGTCACACAAGGACAATTTATGTGAAATTATCTTAAAATTGAACTTACAGTTTTATACAAGAAGATTTTCAAAGTTTCTACTATATACATATATGGACAGTGACCATGCCCCCTGGCACCCAAGTTTTTTGAAGAATTGGAAAAATCTGAACAATCTTGGTAGAGGGTCACACAAGGACCATTTGTGTAAAATTATTTTAAAATCGGGCAAGCAATTTAGCACAAGAAGATTTTTTAAATTTCCACTATATAAATACAGGGAAAAGTAACCACGCTCTCTGGCGGCCATGTTTTTTTGATGAATCATAATTTCAACAAGCAAATTCGATGAATTGGAATCCCCCGCCGAAAGGGTCAGAGTTGAGGAACGGCAAAAAAATATATCCTGCAAAAAGTTAAGAATGTTACCAAGAAGCAAATAATTTCATTAGTCAAATCAAATTAAAAGAAAATGAATGGTTTGTTTGGGTGGGGGTGGGGGGGGGTGAGGATACAACAGTTTACATGTTGATTATAAATATTGGTAGAAAACGAAAAATGAAAAAAAAAAAATAAAAAAAAAATGGGGGGGGGGGGGGGGGTGAGAGGGAGGGGGGTGACCAATGTAAGGTGGTGACCAGGTGTAGGTACACAACATCACATGTTTATAATAAATGAGCATGGATAAGAATGGAAGAAGTTTAATGAAATCTTCCAATTGGTTGGTTTGTTAATACAGATCTGTGGATTTTTAAACAATAAAGGGCAATAACTAAATGGAAAACTGACCAATCAAAAAAAAACTTGAAGGGCATCGTCGCAGTATCTAGGTTCATGTCTATTTCAAGTTTGATGAAATTCTATCTGCTAGTTACTGAGAAATGGCTGCAGACGGACATTTTTCATTAAATCAAGGGCAATAACTCTGAGGGAAATTGACCTATCAAAAAAAAAAACTTGACGGGCATCAGCGCAGTATCTTGGTTCATGTCTATTTCAATTTTGATTAATTCTACCTGTTAGTTACTGAGAAATGGCTGCAGACAGACATTTTTTATTAAATCAAGGGCAATAACTCTGAGGGAAATTGACCAATCAAAAAAAAAACTTGACGGGCATCATCGCAGTATGTTGGTTCATGTTTATTTCAAGTTTCATGAAATTTTACCAAGTAGTTACTGAGAAATGGCTGCGGACGGACGGACGGACGGACTGACGGACGGACAACGCCATTTCAATACCCCCCTCCCGATTTCATCGGCGGGGGATAACAATCTTGGTAGAGTGTCACTCATGGACCACTTGCGTAATATTATTTTAAAATTGGGCAAGCAGTTTCACACAAGAAGATTTTTTTTAATTTCCACTTTATACATAAAGGGAAAAGTGACCATGCCTCCTGGTGGCCATGTTTTTTGACAAATCAGTATTATTTGAATAATCTTGGTAGAGGGTGATATAAGGACTATTTGTGTGAAATTATTTCAAAATGAGACTATCGGTTTAGGAGGAAATGCTGTTTGAAGATTTTTCTATTTTGAGCTCTGGCAACCAAGGGGAACTGTCTGAAAAATTTTGGCAGAGGACAATCCAAGAAACATCCACACCAAGTTCCATCAAAATCCATCCTGTGGTTTTGGAGGAGATGCCGTTTAAACACAATTGTTGACGACGGAATGAACGCACGAAGGACACAGCATGATCACAATAGTGCTCCACGAGCACTTTGTGCTCAGGTGGGCTATAAACAAACAAGAGCTGTCTATTGACAGCGTGCTCAACTATTTGAAGAACTGATGGAAATATGGGATCAAAATATTACCAGAGAATTTCAGACTAAAGAAGAACAAGAGCACCGCCCTGCAGGTGCTGACGCTCATCTGATTTTTTTGTATAATAGAAATATTGTCCTACCCATGATTTTCTAAGTCTAAAAAGGGCCATCATTCTTGCAAAAAGCAGGACAGAGTTATGTTTCTTGATGTACAGTGTCCGCTTATGATGGTGAAAAACTGTTGCAAGTTTTAAAGCAATAGCTTTGATAGTTTATTGGAAAAGCCGACTTAACACCATACTCAACCAAGAAAACTGATTTTCTAAGTCCAAAAGGGGCAATAATTATTGCAAAAAGCAGGATGGAGTTATGTTTCTGGCTATACAGGGTCAGCTTATGATGGTGAACAAGTGTTGCAAGTTTCAAAACAATAGCTTTGATAGTTTAAGAGAAAAAGTTGACCTAAACATAAAACTTAACCAAGAAATCTGATATTTTCTAAGTACAAAAGGGGCCATAAATCTTGCAAAAAGCAGGATGGAGTTATGTTTCTTGCTGTCAGGGTCAGCTTATGATGGTGAACAAGTGTTCCAAGTTTCAAAGCAATAGCTATGATAGTTAAGGAGAAAAGCTGACCTAAACATAAAACTTAACCAGGCAACGCTGACGCAGACACCGATCAAGTGATGACAATAACTCATCATTTTTTTTTCAGAAAATCAGATGAGCTAAAAATAGATAAGACAATGTACCTGTACTTGTGGATTTAGACAAGTCTTGCACTATATGGCAAAGTGTTACCATAATGGTAAGCAAGTGTTCAAAGTTTCAAAGCCATATAATCAAACTGTTTAGACAAAATATGGAATGGTCTGCGAAACTTACCTAATTTCTATGTCAAAAACGGGCCATAACTGAGTTAAAGTGCTTGTCCTACTTATGCAGTCTTGCCTACATAATTATGTAGTTTCAAAGCCATATGACAAACAGGTTAGGCAAAATATGGACTGGTATGACAAATTTAACTGATTTCCAAGTCCAAAAAGGGCCATAATTCTTCCAAAAAACTTGACTGAGTTATATACTCTTGCATACAGATGGAGATCATCACGATAAATAAGTGTTCAAAGTTTCAAAGCCACATATCAAATAGTTTTGACAAAATGTTCACTTGTACAAAAACTGAACCAACTTCAGTCAAAAAAGGGCCATAATTCAGCCAAAATAATTGACAGAGTTATGTACTCTTGCCAACAGATGGAACTCATGATGATAAACAAGTGTTTAAAGTTCTAAAGCCACAGGTCAAATAGTTTTGATAAAACATAGACTTGTACGAAAATTGTACCAATTTCCAAGTCCAAAAAGGACCATAATTCAGCCAAAATAGTTGACAGAGTTATGTACTCTTGCCTACAGGTAGAGAATGTTATAAATAAGAAGTGTTCCAAGTTTTAAGTAAATATCTTTGATGGTGTACAAATAAAAACTTTAACCAACACCGACACCAGGGTGAGCAGTATAGCTCTCCATATTCTTCGAATAGTCGAGCTAAAAAGGAAAAGAAAAAAGTCCTGGATTTTCATTAAAATTGAGAAGTTACATATCTCCTGAAGAATAACACTTATGACTGATTTACAAACCTGTCCATGAAAGCCTTGTAACGTGGCTCCTCTATAATTGTAGCTGGAGCCATATGTATTATCATGAGTGGTTTACTGTCAGTCTCAGTTTGAAGATCCAACAACTGTTTGTTTGTACTTAAGGAGTCCAGGTAATCTTCTGTTGGACAATCTACCACTGTAAAGTATATACCTCAACAAATGTTAACACGTTTCATACAGACATTAAACTTATAACAATCTATGATAATTTCACAACTTTTTAAAAAAAATATCAAAATTTTGGGCAGACATAGATACTCAAAGATGCCATTTTGTGATAACATTATTTTCACCTTATCAATTTGCATGAATTACATTGTACAATAAACTATATTCTTTTCTTTTTGGAGGTTACTTCCAAGGGTCAGTAAGGGAGTAACTTTACTGCACAAAATGATATGGAAGATAGAAAATTTTCTGTTGAAAACAGGATGGATGTTCACACTCTAAAAACAGGGGGTGCCTCAAAACTTACTTCTTATTAAAGACAGTAAAACATTGGTAACTTCAAGTCTAGAAGTCACCAAGGGGTTGAGCTTATCCAGGGTTTCAAGCAGTCCCCTTACCACCAAAACATGCATGTAGGCTGATTAACACTGGAAATCTAAGTCTGCTTGTTCTTTGTTTACACATTACCAACAGGAAGAACTGTGATGCATGATAAATGCAGATTTGTGAGATTAAATAACAATTCATAAAGGTTATCTCATTATCTTATTTTTACAAAATGGCTGTAAGGAGTAATTTTGATTAAAGAACTCATTCTCGGTCTTTTATCAATAAATAACAGAAGTCTCCCTTGACTTCTGTTTGAAAATGTTGAAACAGTACCGAAAATTCTGAATTATTAAAAAAAATGTAAGTATTAATATGTATCATTTAAGGCAAAGTATGTCAGTAAAATCTTGTAAAATCTAGTTCTCCTTTCAAACTGTTGATAAATATGTAGCCCCTAAACTCTAGAACAATGCCTACAACATGTATGCTTAAGTCTTAAGATTTATTCTAACTCACATGTTATTTCTCCAAATCAAGATCACATCATTTTTTCCCTCAATGTTATAATTTTTTATGGTGGACTTAATCCTTTAATCAAAGGCCTGAAGGGCCTGAGTCAGCTAATGATTGATGTACTGACAGTATAGTCTACCAGTTTCAGTTTGTTTTTAGTTTTTTTCTTAAAATTTCATAACACATCTCCATATTTACCCAAAATATTATATCCGGATACGATTACACTTTTCTCCAGTTTCAACAATATATTTTACAAATTGTGATGATACGAAGCAGGGTTAGACCCTAACTTATTTGAACAAGGTTCCCGAAGGAATCTCTACTTTTTAAATCTGGGGGTCCTCCTCAGGCTTTGGGATCCCTCATAATATGATACATAAAAACAATCACAACAGGTGTCTTATGAGAAGTTACGGTCGTGACCCCAGTAGGATTCGAACCCGCAACCTCTGTATTGAGTGGCTGACACCTTAACTCCTACAGAAGAATGTATCCAAACTGATATCAATTTACATGTTTGCCAATGTCAAGACAAGGTCTCGACTTTGGAGACACTTGTATCTTATAGATATAATCATTGTCAAGTCTGTTGTGACAACCACTAAAAATTATAATATCAAAAAAAAATTCTTGAAATTCTTGACTTCTCTTCATATATTTTAAAATATAAAATCTTAATATAACCTGGCATTTATATTTCCGATGATACAAAATTGATTGTAGTTTCTCTTTGAGGTTTGAAGATATATAGTGTTAAAGTGAGGGAATTATATTTTTAGGCATAAAATTCTGTTTTGGATTACTTTCACATTGAAATTCATATACAATTTCATTTTGATGTTTGAAAGTTTGATTTATAGTTAATAGACTTATCTTCCGAATCGGAATCGGTAAGTATTTATATATATAAAAACAAGAGGGCCAAGATGGCCCTAGGTCGCTCACCTAAGAAACACGCCATAACAGTGTAAAACATGTTTGACCTAGTGATTTCATGGAAACAAATATTCTGACCAATTTTCATTAAGATTGGACCAAAAAATTAGTCTCTTGCGATAAAACAAGCATTTTCTTAGATATGACCTAGTTTTTGACCCTAGATGACCCATGTTCAAACTCGACCTAGATTTTATCAAGGCAATCATTCTGACCAAAATTCATGAAGATCAATTGAAAAATACAGCCTCTATCACATACACAAGTTTTTTCTTTGATTTGACCAAGTGACCTAGTTTTTGACCTCAGATGACCCATATTCAAATTCGACCTAGATTTCATTAAGGCAATCATCCTGACCAAATTTCATAAAAATCAATTGAAAAAAAACAGTCTCTATCGCATACACAAGATTTTTCTTTAATTTGACCTAGTGACCTAGTTTTTGACCTCAGATAACCCATATTCAAACTCAACCTAGATTTCATCAAGGCAATCACTCTGACCAAATTTCATGAAGATCAATTGAAAAATACATCCTCTATTGCATACACAATGTTTTTCTTCGATTTGACCTAGTGACCTAGTTTTTGACCCCAGATGACCCATTTTCGAACTCGGCCTAGATTTTATCAAGGTAACGAACTCGGCCTAGATTTTATCAAGGTAATCATTCTGGCTAAATTTCATGAAGATCAATTGAAAAATACAGCCTCTACTGCATACACAAGGTTTTTCTTTGATTTGACCTAGTGACCTAGTTTTTGACCCCAGATGACCCATGTTCAAACTCGACCTAAATTTCATCAAGGTAATCATTCTGATCAAAATTCATGAAGATCAATTGAAAAATACAGCCTCTATCGCATACACAAGGTTTTTCCTTGATTTGACCTAGTGACCTAGTTTTTGACCCGAGATGACCCATTTTCGAACTCGGCCTACATTTCATCAAGGTTATCATTCTAACCAATATTCATAAAGAATAATTGAAAAATACAGCCTCTAACGCATACACAAGGTTTTTCTTTGATTTGACCTAGTGACCAAGTTTTTGACCCCAGATGACCCATTTTCGAACTCAGCCTAGATTTCATCAAGCCAATCATTCTGACCAATATTCATGAAGATCAATTGAAAAATACAGCCTCTATCGCATACACAAGGTTTTTCTTTGATTTGACCTAGTGACCTAGTTTTTGACCCGAGATGACCCATTTTCGAACTCAGCCTAGATATCATCAAGGTTATCATTCTGACCAACATTCATGAAGATTAATTGAAAAATACAGCCTCTATCGCATACACAAGCTAAATGTTGACAGACGACGGACGCCAGACATCGAGCGATCAGAAAAACACCTGAGCATTGCTCAGGTGAGCTAAAAAACAACCATCAAACTGAATAACACTACAAAAATAACGGATCGTAAAATTTCTGAAAGTGCAAAAAGATCGCTGAGATCGAGACTCATAACTGACTACAGTATTCTTGTGCTAAAAATTAAAATATTTTTAGATAATATTAAGTAATATTTTGATGATCAAACGTCGGTACATCACGGGTGACTTCCACTGCAATTAACTCTTGGGGTGTCATAAAATATTTGGAAGCCGCGGTCCTTCTGTTTTGATTAACACTTCCCGTTATGTAAGACAAAGAGCTATAAAAATAAATATATATTTTATACTTCTTTGTGTAAGGCCATAAATTCCAAGCCATCGTAAACACAAATTGTTGTTCAGGGGAAATCTGCGTGTATCACGCGTGACCTTCATGACCTAACACATTTAAAAATACTTAGATGTTAAATGGTTGTTATTTTTAGAACGAGGAAAGTCCCGCGAACCGGCCAGTTGCAAGCAGTTTTCTCAGTAATTTTCCATGACGTAGCGTCGTGCACATGTAGGAAAAAACCCCGGTGTCTTTCTTTGAAAAGTACCTGATATATTTAAATAGTAAGCACATGATCTTGTACGTAAATAATGATGACGAAATCCCATATTTTGAGTTAGTAAACATCCGGAATTTGTTTCTTTAGGTAAAGAACGAAAATAAAGCGATTGATTATTAATTAAAATATTTTTCAAACAGGTATTTATCTTTTACTTTTTGGATATCATTGACAAAAAAAAATAGGTATCCAGCCGGAATCCCAGCTTTTAGAAGTTGGTGTTCCTCCTCAAAATTTGGGATCCTCGGGCCCCCGGGACAACGTTAGTGTCGAACCCTGCGAAGACATTTAGCAGCAATTGGCAGTATCTGACATTGAAGTTTACGGTTAAATTACCTCTTATTTAAATCTTTTCATAAAAAAGTTGTTTCGTTTCGTGAAAGCAGCCAAACATAGACGATCTACTTTCGATTTCAAAAACTACAAGAAAATACAATTTAATGTTTCGCCGATTTGTTTATTTCTCGAAAAATAAGAATTATTTTGTTTGTCTGTTTTGGGTTTAACGCCGTTTTTCAACAGTATTTCAGTCATGTAACGGCGGGCAGTTAACCTAACCAGTATTCCTGGATTCTGAACCAGTACAAACCTGTTCTCCGCAAGTAACTGCCAACTTCCCCACATGATTAATCAGAGGTGGAGGACTAATGATTTCAGACACAATGTCGTTTATCAAATAGTCACGGAGAACATACGCCCCGCCCGAGGATCGAACTCGCGACCCCGAGATCCGTAGACCAACACTCTTACCTACTGAGCTAAGCGGGCGGGCTAAAATAAGAATTAAAATCATTTTTAATATCTGTAGTAACTAAACAAACCAGTAAGAGCTTCTTCTTCCGATAATTTATCCGTTTACTGACTGCAAAATTCAACCCACGCAAAGTTTATAGAAATCATACGATGCGTGTATACGTTCAATGTGGGAGAATTAAGGCTGATCGGCTATGTTGCCTAACGCATCCAGATGATTCAGATTTTGTTTTTAAACAAGAGCTGTCTCTATAGGATGACATATGCCCCCGATGGCACTTTGAATGAGTAGTTATGGCCGATGTTAGAGTTTAGGACCTTTGACCTACGGAGCTGGGTCTTGCGCGCGACACGTGGTCTTACTGTGCCACACATTCATGCGTAGTTATTTTAAAATCCATGCATGAATGACAAAGATATGGACCGGACACACCCATCAATGCACTATCATGAAAAATGACCTTTAACGTCTAAGTGTGACCTTGACCTTTGAGCTACGGAC
Source organism: Mercenaria mercenaria (assembly GCF_021730395.1). Lineage (NCBI taxonomy): Eukaryota > Metazoa > Mollusca > Bivalvia > Venerida > Veneridae > Mercenaria > Mercenaria mercenaria. The sequence goes on from NC_069362.1 coordinate 74,744,005, forward strand.
CTGGGTCTTGCGCGCGACACGTCGTCTTACTGTGGTACACATTCATGCCAAGTTATTTGAAAATCCATCCATCGATGACAAAGATATGGACCGGACACGCCCATCAATGCACTATCCTTTAATGTCTAAGTGTGACCTTGACCTTTGAGCTACGGACCTGGGTCTTGCGCGCGACACGTCGTCTTACTGTGGTACACATTCATGCCAAGTTATTTGAAAATCCATCCATCGATGACAAAGATATGGACCGGACTCGCCCATCAATGCACTATCCTTTAATGTCTAAGTGTGACCTTGACCTTTGAGCTACGGACCTGGGTCTTGCGCGCGACACGTCGTCTTACTGTGGTACACATTCATGCCAAGTTATTTGAAAATCCATCCATCGATGACAAAGATATGGACCGGACACGAAAATTGCGGACAGACTGACAGACCAACAGACTGATAGACCGACAGACTGACAGACCGACAGACCGACAGACGGACAGACGGTTCAAAAACTATATGCCTCCCTTCGGGGGCATAAAAAGCATTGTGTGCATTTCTGTAATTTTATATACGTTTTTATACGCTTAGAAATTATTAGACATGTGTATTTGCATTATTTCTATACGTAATTTACACTAATACGCATCTTATCTGGAGCCCTGTGGAACTATTTTTTGTCTTTCGCTGGATGTTACACAAGCTTTGTAGGCCTGCGCAATTCATAAAATGCACATTTATGCTTAATGAGTTACATTCGAGTATTGCACAATTACAAGTCATAAATATGACAGATTACATCGTATATTGGTCATAGCAAAGGGAATTGACACAACTTAACTTTATTCATGCAGTGAACTGTTTGAAGTTTGAGAGATCTAATGGAACTACATCCCTTCACTGTGTTATTTGGTCCATTTAGAGAATCGCTGAACAGCAAGGACTCGTCAAAACGCTTTCAGCGTTTAGCCGACTCAAAAATAACTCTCTTGAATCTTTCATCAATAAATAATCTCACTTTCAGCTCAAATTCAGCTTACAACACTAACATAATTGGAAAGAACATCATGCAATTTTCATAACATGCAAAACAATTTTCAACCAAAGGTGTGAACAATTCTGTCACTTCAGCTGGAGTTTTCCAGGAAAGGCAAAGAATGAACTAGAGCTGCTTTTGAGAAAAGCGCATGTCTCCCACAACTGCCTAGTCATCTACATATTTATGTATCCGAGTCAATCATGCACCAATGACTTAGAGTGCAGATACCGGCATCTGTGTAACCAATGACTTAGAGTGCAGATACTGGCATGCGATGTTCGGTAATTCAAGGGCCGTAATTCCGGCTAGTTATCGAACCTGGCTGAGGACTTATTGGCAAACACATTTTGTTCAAGTTTGGTGAAGATCGGATGAGAAATGTTCGACAAACAAGATCTGTGACAGATGGATAGACAGACACACGGATGCACAGACTGGAGTAAATCAATATGTCTCCCACCGCAGTGGTTTGGGAGACATAATTAACTTACAAGGACAATATGATCAAGTTACTGATGCTCAACCCAGCTGAAGTCATTTCATACCAGTAGATAAAAGAATAATGACCGGGACATGTATTGCCCAAGTTATTTTAGCCATCAAAGCTACGGCAACCAGTGTTTTAATGTAATGCCAATACCATTTAGATAAATATTTAAGTAAAAATTGAAAAACTTAAAACAAACAAGAGCTCGCAGAACACGAAATGCCTCCTTTGATGTATTCAATTACTGCACAAGGAACAGAAATTATTTGGTAACTGTGTACAGGGCATTTGATGTACTGACCTCAAATCAATAATGATGGGTTGTTTACCAGTCATAACTGACCTCTGTATCAAATGTGATCTTAAACCAAAGCACTCTCTAGTTAATTGCAATAAACGTTCTACTATTCTGCTTCAATGTGACCTTGACCTTTCACCTACTACTTAATAGGGGTAATTTTCTGGTCATGATCAACCTCCCTATTAAGTTTTGTGATCCTAGGCCCAAGCACTTTCAAGTTATTGTCTGGAAACGGTTTAATTGTTCCGGGTCACTGTGACATTGACCTTTGACCTACTGACCTCAGAATCATTAGGGGTTATCTGCCGGACAAGCCCAACCTCCCTATCAATTTTCATGATCCTAGGCCCAAGCATTCTCAACTTATCTTCCGGAAACTGTTTAACTGTTCTGGGTCACTGTGACCTTGAACTTTGACCTACTGACCTAAAAATAACAGGGGTCATCCGCTGGTCATGATCAACCTCCCTATCAATTTTTATGACCCTGACCAAAGCGTTCTTGAGTTATGATCTGGAAACTGTTCAACTGTTCAGGGTCACTGTGACATTGACCTTTGACACACTGACCTCAAAATCAATAGGGGTCATCTGCTGGTTATGACCAACTTCCTTCTCTGCTTATTAGGACCAACTTCCCTATTTGTTTTCATGATCCTAGGCCCAAGCGTTCTTGAGTTATTATCCAGAAACCATTTAACTTTCATGTTACTGTGACCTTGACCTTCGACCTATTGACCTCAAAATCAATAGGGGTCATCTGCTGGTCATTATCAATCTCCCTATCAATTTTCATAATCCTAGCCCGAAGCGTTCTTAAGTTATCATCTGGAAATTGTTTAACTTTTCAGGGTCACTGTTTTTTTGACCTCTGACATACTGACCTCAAAATCAATAGGAGTCATCTGCTGGTTATAACCAACTTCCCTATCAGTTTTCGTGATCCTAGGCCCAAGCGTTCTTGAGTTATCATCCAGAAACCATTTAACTTCCAAGTCACTGTGATCTTGACCTTTGACCTACTGACCTCAAAATCAATAGGGGTCATCTGCTGGTCATTATCAACCTCCCTACCTATTTTCATAATCCTAGCCCAAAGAATTCTTAAGTTATCATCTGGATATTGATTAACTGTTAGGGTCATTGTGACATTGACCTTTGACATATTCACCTCAAAATCAATATGGGTCATCTGCTGGTTATGACCAACTCCCTATCAGTTTTCAGGATCCTAGGCCCAAGCGTTCTTGAGTTATCATCCAGAAACCATTTAACTGTTCCGCGTCCTTTGACCTACTGACCTCAAAATCAACAGGGGTCATCTGCTGGTCATGACCATCCTCCCTATCAACTTTCATGATCCTAGGCCGGAAACCGATTGGTCTACATACCAACTGACCAACAGAGTAATCAACATCTGCAAAATAATATACCCCTCTTTTTTTGAAAGGGGGCATAATGAGTTCACAAGTGAATCTTCAAAAAGTATCTGTCATAGCCAGCTATTATCCCAGTCTGATAACTTAAACATGACCTTACCTACTATGGGTCCCAAATCCTTGTCTTTCTCAAACAGAACATCATCTGGTTTTACCTGTTCAATAAATAAACATAACTGCTTGTAACTGACACAGATACCATTTTCTTGCATACCAGACTGGAGTTTCCAGTGATTTTACCAGTGCTGGAAAACTTAAGGTAAGATGACTTTTGTTCGTATAAAGAACTACATCTATGTAGAAGATTTATGCAGTAATTTATATTTTATTACATAAAGAGAGATAAAAAATCAAATACCTTGATAGTTACTCTTTTTTCCTTATAGAATATTTCTCGATTCAAAAAACATTATTTCATAAACAAGAGCTGTTCGTAAGACAGCCAGTGCTCAACTATTCGAATCGTTGTCACAGAAGCAGGAATATTAATCTTTAACCAGAAGTTTACTAAGTCCAAAAGGGAGGCATAATCTGCCTAAAATACAAGACAGAGTTATGGGACTTGATGCAATCAACTAGTTTTATAACCCTGAAGACACATGTGAAGTTTCAATTTAATATCTGCATTTGTTTTGCAGATGGTAACTTGCACGCAAAACTTTAACCAGAATTTTCTAAGTCCAAAAGGGGGCATAATTTGCCCAAAATACATGTCAGAGTTATGGGACTTGACCCAGTGAGGTTGGTAATTGATCTAGAAAAATGAAAAATGAATTTCAAATCTATATGTTTAAGTAATAGCTATATGTACTTGCAAGCAAAACTTTAACCAGCAGCTTTTCTAAGTCCAAAAGGGGGCATAATTTGGCCTAAAATACAAGTCAGAGTTATGAGACTTGGTGCAATCAACTAGTTTTATAACCGAAGACACATGTGAATTTTCAATTTATTATCTGCATTTGTTTTGCAGATGGTAACTTGCACGCAAAACTTTAACCAGAATTTTCTAAGTCCAAAAGGGGGCATAATTTACCCAAAATACTTGTCAGAGTTATGGGACTTGACCCAGTGAGGTTGGTAATTGATTTAGAAAAAGAAAAAATAAATTTCAAATCTATATGCCTTAAAAGTAATAGCTATATGTGCTTGCATGCAAAACTTTAACCTGCAGATTTTCTAAGTCCAAAAGGGGGCATAATTTGGCCAAAATTCAAGTCAGAGTTATTGGCCTTGATGCTATCAACTAGTTTTATAACCTGGAAGACACATGTGAAGTTTCATTTCAATATCTGCATTAGTTTTGGTGAAGGTAACTTGCATGCAAAACTTTAACCAGAATTTTTCTAAGTCCAAAATGGGGCATTGCCTAAAATACATGTCAGAGTTATGGGACTTGACCCAGTGAGGTTGGTTATTGACATAGGAAAAGAAAAGTAAGTTTCAAAGCTATATGCTTTTAAATGATAGTCATAATTATGTACTTGCACGCCAAACATTAACCAGGATTTTCTATGTCCAAAAGGGGGCATAATTTGGTCAAATTGCATGTCAGAGTTATGGGACTTGATGCTTTCACCTATAATCCCAAAACCACATGTGAAGTTTCAATTCAATATCTGCATTAGTTTTTGAGATAGAAACTTGCATGTAAAACTTCAACCAGAATTTTTTTTAAGTCCAAAAGGGGGCAAAATTTGGCCAAAATACATGTCAGGGTTATGGGACTTGATCCAGTGAGGTTGATAATTGAAATAGAAAAAGAAAAATAAGTTTCACAGCTATATGCCTTTAAATGATAGCCATATGTACTTGCATGCAAAACTTTAACTAAGGTGTGACCCCGACGCCAGGGTGAGTAGAATAGCTAGACTATTCTTCGAATAGTCGAGCTAAAAATACATAACGTTCTGCTGCAAATGATAAAACAAAACCAGAACTAAACATTGTTATTTGTCTTTAAAACATTACAACGTCTTTCCTGTTTATGGACATTGATTTCCTGCACTTTGTTTAAATAAGCTAGAGTACTGTAAGAAAAAAGTGCTATAAAGAAAGTCCTTTGTTTTATTTTATTTTACTATTGCTTGTTGAATATGGCATGCAAGAAAACTATTCTATCACTGGCTGTAGGTGCAGATGGGAATATCTGACTCACAGGGAAACTGTTTACGTAGTAACTCGGCAGAGCCTTGCTACCGCCTAAACACTTGGCAGAGCCTTGTTACCACCTAAACACTTACCCTCAAGCCAGATATTCCCATCTGAACATACAACTAGTGAAAGAATCTTATAGTAAATGGACTCAAAGTAGTGTTTCAATACAACAGGTTCTAAGGTGATAAGAACTACCTTTAATTATAGGAACTTCCGTCAGAAACAATCAGACACATGCTTAGTCACAGGTTATAAAGCAAAGTGTCGAGACCAGTCTCACATCTGGAGCATGTGATTGGTTGTTTCTAAGCATCATTTTGAAATTAACCAATTGCATGGCATGGTAGTCTACAACCTCAGTTTTATAATATTGAAGCCAGGAGTTTTTGGAACGGTCTCTCTTTGGATTCCTGGCATATCATTCAAGTATTTACTCAAATACCAGGACAAATCAACATCAGTCAGAAGTCAGATACCCTACAATGACATTTATTATAACTCAAAACTTTTCCATGTATAAACACATCACTGCCTTTTACGGTATAAAGGAAAATTGATATTTACTTATTTATCATGTGAACAAGAAACGTGAATTCCTTAAGAAGCAATAAGAGCTATTATATTAACAGTATTGCAATGTATTTGAAACTTATATCAGTTGGTGGTGCAGTGGTGTACTGGTAAAGTACCTGACTTCTCACCTGAAGGTTCTAGGTTCGAATTCCCAGTGAGCATTGAATTTGCCTACAGTCTCCGTAGTAACAAACTTAGATGCTGGTCAGAAGCCCTGTAAGCAGCCATCGAACACAGTTAACATGTAAAAGCTATATTTACAATTTATATAAAACTAGAACTATAACTGATGTTGACTAAAACTCCAAGAAGCCCTTTTGATACAGAGGAAGTAAAATGTTTTGATCATGACCATTTACCTTCAAGTGTAACCTTGACCCTGGACATAGTGATGTAGGTTGTGTATTCTGTACAGATGAGGTGAATAATTTATGTTAATTTTATGAAAATCCTCTTCAAGTGGTTACAAAATTAACAAGAGCACTGCCTTGCGGGTGCTGACGCTCATCTGATTTTTTTTGTATAATAGAAATATTGTCCTACCCATGATTTTCTAAGTCTAAAAAGGGCCATTATTCTCGCAAAAAGCAGGATAGAGTTATGTTTCTTGATGTACAGTGTCCACTTATGATTGTGAAAAACTGTTGCAAGTTTTAAAGCAATAGCTTTGATAGTTTATGAGAAATGTTGCCTTAAACATAATACTCAACCAAGAAAATGATTTTCTAAGTCCAAAAGGGGCAATAATTATTGCAAAAAGCAGGATGGAGTTATGTTGCTTGCTGTACAGGGTCAGCTTATGATGGTGAACAAGTGTTGCAAGTTTCAAAGCAATAGCTTTGATAGTTTAAGAGAAAAAGTTGACCTAAACATAAAACTTAACCAAGAAATCTGATATTTTCTAAGTCCAAAAGGGGCCATAAATTTTGCAAAAAGCAGGATGGAGTTATGTTTCTTGCTGTACAGGGTCAGCTTATGATGGTGAACAAGTTTTGCAAGTTTTAAAGCAATAGCTTTGATAGTTTAGGATAAAAGCTGACCTAAACATAAAACTTAACCAAGAAAACTGATTTTCTAAGTCCAAAAGGGGCAATTATTCTTGCAAAAAGCAAGATGGAGTTATGTTTCTTGATGTACAGGGTCTGCTTATGATGGTGAACAAGTATTCCAAGTTTCAAAGCAATAGCTTTGATAGTTTAGGAGAAAAGTTGACCTAAACATAAAACTTAACCAAGAAATCTGATATTTTCTAAGTACAAAAGGGGCCACAAATCTTGCAAAAAGCAAGATGGAGTTATGTTTCTTGCTATACAGGGTCAGCTTATGATGGTGAACAAGTCTTCCAAGTTTCAAAGCAATAGCTTTGATAGTTTAGGAGAAAAGCTGACCTAAACATAAAACTTAACCAGGCAACGCCGACGCCGACGCCGACGCCAACAACCGCTCAAGTGATGACAATAACTCATCATTTTTTTTCAAAAAATCAGATGAGCTAAAAATGGAGTAGAACCAAATTTAAGCAATCTGACCAGTGACCTTCAGAAGTGACCTTGACCTCTGACTTAGTGACCAGGGATGTGCACTCTACAAATTGTCTTGGTGAGGTTAACTTTTATGAAAATCTTCAAAGCAGGTTAAACAACAAGGAGTTGACACAAAGTTATGCTATTTGACCTTTGACCTTCAAGCGTGATCTAACCTTTGACCTAGCTACAGGCTGAGTGCTTTGCATGTCATTTAACTCAGGTTATGGACCAGACATGATGATAAACCAACAGCCATGCTTAACTCCAATATAGCCCCTACATATTTTATCTGGCGGTATAGTAAGTTGTCAAAATATTATCTTACAGTCCGTCCATCAGGCAGTGTTACCTCCTCACCATCTACAAGTTTCTTTATCCAAGGACCACTGAAAGCCAACAAAAAAAAAAACAATAGAAACAAGAGCACCGCCTTGTGGGTGCTGACGCTCATCTGATTTTTTTTTGTATAATAGAAATATTGTCCTACCCATGATTTTCTAAGTCTAAAAAGGGCCATCACTCTTGCAAAAAGCAGGATAGAGTTATGTTTCTTGTTGTACAGTGTCCACTTATGATGGTAAAAAACTGTTGCAAGTTTTAAAGCAATAGCTTTGATAGTTTATGAGAAAAGTTGACTTAAACATAATATTCAACCAAGAAAATGATTTTCTAAGTCCAAAAGGGGCAATAATTATTGCAAAAAGCAGGATGGAGTTATGTTGCTTGCTGTACAGGGTCAGCTTATGATGGTGAACAAGAGTTGCAAGTTTTAAAGCAATAGCTTTGATAGTTTAAGAGAAAAAGTTGACCTAAACATAAAACTTAACCAAGAAATCTGATATTTTCTAAGTCCAAAAGGGGCCATAAATCTTGCAAAAAGCAGGATGGAGATATGTTTCTTGCTGTACAGGGTCAGCTTATGATGGTGAACAAGTGTTGCAAGTTTTAAAGCAATAGCTTTGATAGTTTAGGATAAAAGCTGACCTAAACATAAAACTTAACCAAGAAAACTGATTTTCTAAGTCCAAAAGGGGCAATAATTCTTGCAAAAAGCAAGATGGAGTTATGTTTCTTGATGTACAGGGTCTGCTTATGATGGTGAACAAGTATTCCAAGTTTCAAAGCAAAAGCTTTGATAGTTTAGGAGAAAAGTTGACCTAAACATAAAACTTAACCAAGAAATCTGATATTTTCTAAGTACAAAAGGGGCCATAAATCTTGCAAAAAGCAAGATGGAGTTATGTTTATTGCTATACAGGGTCAGCTTATGATGGTGAACAAGTATTCCAAGTTTCAAAGCAATAGCTTTGATAGTTTAGGAGAAAAGCTGACCTAAACATAAAACTTAACCAGGCAACGCCGACGCAGACGCCGACGCCGACAACCGCTCAAGTGATGACAATAACTAATCTTTTTTTTTCAAAAAATCAGATGAGCTAAAAATATGAAGCACAAAATAAACAAATAAATTCCTATCTATATATGAAATATATATTGATATCCCGCACCAAAGGAAAATGGATGTTACTCAGGAGCAAAAAGACTATTACCGAACAATTAAAATTTACCACTGGAATATCTTTCTCCAACAGACAGACACAGGCAGGCAGACAGATGAACAGGCAGGAAAATGGACAAACCTAAGTGTATAGAATTAATTGAATATTTTCTATAATACCTTCTACATATGTGACAGGAAAAACTAGAATCGTATCCTTAGGACATGGGTGCCCCCCGCATTCTGTGCAATCCTCTATATAGTACAAGAGGACCATGATGGTCCTGAATCGCTCACCTATCTCCACATGACCCAGTGTTCAACTGAGTATGACATCGTTATTTCTATTATTTGACATAGTGACCTAGTTTTTGAGCACATGTGACCTAGATATCATCAAGATAAAAAATTCTGACCAATTTTCATGAAGATCCATTGAAAAATATGGCCTCTAGAGAGGTCACAAGGTTTTTCTATTATTTGACCTAATGACCTAGTTTTTGAAGGCACGTGACCCACTTTTAAACTTGACCTAGATATCATCAAGGTGAACATTCTCACCAATTTTCATGAAGATCTCATGAAAAATATGGCCTCTAGAGAGGTCACAAGGTTTTTCTATTTTTCGACCTACTGACCTAGTTTTTGACCGCACATGACCCAGTTACGACACTGACCTAGATATCATCAAGCTGAACATTCTCACCAAATTTCATGAAGATCCATTGAGAAATATGGCCTCTAGAGAGGTCACAAGGTTTTTCTATTTTTAGACCTACTGACCTAGTTTCTGACCCCACCTGACCCAGTTTCGAACTTGACCTAGATATCATCAAGATGAACATTCTGACCAATATTCATGAAGATCTCATGAAAAATATGGCCTCTAGAGAGGTCACAAGGTTTTTCTATTTTTATATCTACTGACCTAGTTTTTAACCCCACGTGACCCAGTTTCAAACTTGACCTAGATATCTTCAAGGTAAACATTCTGACCAATTTTCATGAAGATCCATTGAAAAATATCGCCTCTAGAGAGGTCACAAGGGTTTTTTTTTTATTTTTAGATCTACTGACCTAGTTTTTGACCCCACATGACCAGGTTTCGAACTTGACCTAGATATCATCAAGGTGAACATTCTGACCAATTTTCATGAAGATCCATTGAGAAATATGGCCACTAGAGAGGTCACAAGGTTTTTCTATTTTTAGATCTACTGACCTAGTTTTTGACCCCACATGACCCAGTTTCGAACTTGACCTAGATATCATCAAGGTGAACATTCTGACCAATATTCATGAAGATCTCATGAAAAATATGGCCTCTAGAGAGGTCACAAGGTTTTTCTATTTTTAGATCTACTGACCTAGTTTTTAATCCCACGTGACCCAGTTTCGAACTTGACCTAGATATCATCAAGATAAACATTCTGACCAATTTTCATGAAGATGCATTGAGAAATATGGCCTCTAGAGAGGTCACAAGGTTTTTCTATTTTTAGACCTAATGACCTAGTTTTTGACCCTACGTGACCCAGTTTCGAACTTGACCTAGATATCATCAAGATAAACATTCTGACCAATATTAATGAAGATCTCATGAAAAATATGGCCTCTAGAGAGGTCACAAGGTTTTTCTATTTTTAGACCTACTGACCTAGTTTTTGACCCCATGTGACCCAGTTTCGAACTTGACCTAGATATCATCAAGATGAACATTCTGACCAATTTTCATGAAGATCTTGTGAAATATATGGCCTCTAGAGAGGTCACAAGGTTTTTCTATTTTTAGACCTACTGACCTAGTTTTTGATGGCACGTGACCCAGTTTCAAACTTGACCTAGATATCATCAAGATGAACATTCTGACCAACTTTCATAAAGATCCCATGAAAAATGTGACCTCTAGAGTGGTCACAAGCAAAAGTTTACGGACGCACGGACGGACGACGGACGACAGACACCGTGCGATCACAAAAGCTCACCTTGTCACTTTGTGACAGGTGAGCTATAAAACTATCAAATGGCCATAACTGCAGTAGAAATATTCACACACAAAAATCCTTCCTTTATTGTGATCTGCACATCAAACTTGTTCATCTGTGAGAAGTTTGTAGCAAATTAGGCTAACTGTGTGGAGGAGTTGGACACACAGGATTTCAGGATGTTCCTATGGATGGACGTACCAATGTACGGATTCGATAGCAGCAACACTATATACCCCCCACATAAATGTTTTCACATTAAAATTCTTGATCCACCTTTTGTTATCACTAGACAGACGGATGGGATGGGACGGGACGGGACGGGATGGATCGATGGATGGATGGATGGATGGATGGGAGAGGGAGGTACGGACAGACATTCCAACATATGGGTATTTATGTGACTCTTTTGTTCTCTCTATGCAAGCTTCCTATATACAAAGATTCATTTGATTCAGTCACTCCTGACTCAAGTTATTGAGCAGAAACCAAAAGTTGACGCCGCCCGCCCAGACAACAACATTCAGCAATCTAATAACCTTTTTTTTTTGAAAACCTGGTTAAATATCTGGCACAATGTTAAATAAAAAATTTTTTGTTAAGTTATCAAATAATCCATTTCTGGTCATATTCCAAAACTACCTGTTGATATATCACAAAAATAAAAGGATGTGCATATTCTCCTAATGGTTTGCTTTCCACCATATCAAGTTTCATTAAAGTACCAAACAAACTTTTTAAATTATCAGAGAATCCAGATTTTGCTGACAAACCTCCTAGGTTTATAGTGATGTGCTGATTAGCAAATCAACAAGAGGGCCATGAAGTCCCTGTATCGCTCAACTTACATGCGGGTTCTAGAGTAAATAAGCTGATCCAGTGACCTACTTTTAAAAGAATTTATAAACTTGATCTGACATACCTTAACAAAGACAGAGACAAACATTGTTATTTCTAATTACAAAGATATGGCTGTGGAAGGATGGGCAGGAAGAAGACATACATACAACCCTACGAATCAGCATTCACAAAAATTTGCTACTACTTATTGCCCTAAAATCATCATCTGTAATTAGAAATTTGGTAGTATCTTCTCACCTTTTGGTATTCAGAGACAATAGCTTTTTGCTGTCCACTTTTCTAGGTATAGCTTTCAGCTGAAAAATATAATGTTTTCAAATTTCTTACACTGCATATTCCACTTGTCATTCAAAATTACAGATTACAAGATCATGCAGCTATGAAAAGATCTGTTTCTATTCCTTCAGCACATAAATATAACACATGCTTTCAACATTCCCAACTAGAGATTGTTTTTCATGAAAAACTTGTGTCTCCCGCCACCAACCAGGGAAAATCACTGACCAATGACATCCTAACTATATATACAACTAGGCTTGACAGTGGAAACTCCTGTGAAGTTTAATGAAATTCCAAACAATGGTATAGGAAAATTAGCACAAATCAAAGAATCTGACAAATCAAGGATCATGACTCGGCTAAAAAAAATTTTCAGAACATGATGACAATATGCACAACTCACTTCACACTACTCAATCGTGAGGTTTGGAGAAATTCAGCCTAACTGTATGCAGCAAGTTCCTGATGATATGAAACTTGCACATGTTACCCAACTAAATAACTAAAAACAGTCCTCTTGAAGTAGGCAACTATTGTCAACTCAGTATTTTAAGCTTCATTTTAAAAATACTTGAACCACATCGTAAAAATAAGAAGAAACCTATTTAATTTAGGTAAGCATGTCAGTAAGATGTGAGAAATATCATTTCTACAATGATGTAAAGATTTTATCTTTTCATCTACAGTTTTACTTGTGTATCCCTTTAATCCTTACCCTGCTAAATTTCTAATGAGCTTGTCTGTCTTTCAATTTGGACACTACCATTAACTGTTAAAAGGGGTGCTTGCTAAAAAGATACTGACTGAATAGCGAACAATGCAGACCATGATCAGACTGCAAGCTTATCTTGGCCTGCACTGGTCGCAAAGGCAGAATCACTTGCCACCAGCAGGCTAAGGGATAAACATTTAGCTTAATTAAACATGTAGTCTACAAATCTGTTTTCACTAGCATACTTGCCCTAATAATATAGTTCATCACAGTTTTCTTCTTGTCCATGCATTTGTTTTCAAACTGGTACACTTTCTGAATTTCTGAAATTTGAACACAAATCTTAACAATATGTTAGTTACATCTTTTTGGAACAAGATCATCTAATGAGAGCATGCTCAACCATTTGAAGCAATTCCACCAAATAAGAGATTACACACAAAAACTTTAATAAAACTTTCTTAACTGAAAAGGGGTCTATTTTATAAACAGTAAGTGATATACACCCTGGCTAAAAATGGTCAATTCATTCTGTCGAAGACTTATGATTATTTTCAACTGTTCAATATTATATTTCCTAAGAAACCTGCTTACAACTTTCTACCTGAAAATGGGGCATAAATTTGCATGTCCATAGGCCACTGATGCCCCCCACCCGCTCCGAACCCCCAACTTCCTGTCACTGTACATAGTTTAATGATTCTAGGTGAAATATTTTTTTAAGATATATGCAACACGAATGTTTAAGCACTTCAACTTTAGTTTTCACTTTGTCAAGGACAGTTACTCTGGTCTGGCTGAGTGAAATCACAAAAAGAACACCAGGTGCATGACTTCACATGGTATGTAATAATCTCATGATGCCAAAGACATGTGTGAAGTTTGACCTTGTAGTTTCTGCAAAACCTGCTTACATGCAGAACTTTTACTTGAACTTTGTGATGCGGATGCAGATTATAAGAATCTTTCACTGGCTGCGGGTAAAGATGGGAATATCCGACACAAGGGTAAATGTTTAGGCCGGAACTCGGCAGGAGCCTCGTTACCGCCTAAACAGTTACCCAAGTGCCAGATATTCCCATCTTTACCCGATGCCAGTGACTGATTCTTTTTCTTGCATGCCTTATTCTTCAATTTGTAGAAGATACAAGAGCTGTCCATAAGACAGCGCGCTCAACTAATCGACGATTTGACAGTAAAATGAATATATGTCTCAATAAGAGACCTCTACTTTAAAAGAAAGATACACCAAGGGGCATAATTCTGTCAAGAACACAAACTAGAGTTATTGGGATTGTTACAACACATGCAGATGATGATGGTAAAAATATATTTTGAGTTTCAAGTCATTATCTTATATAATACCAAAGTTATGTCCAGAAAAACGAAGTTTGTCAAAATACCAAAATATATTAGTATGAAAGGGGCATAATCTGGTCAAAAATACAAATCAGAGTTATGGGGATTGTCACCTCACATGCAGATGATGATGATCAAGATACATTTTAAGTTTCAAGTCTTTATCTTATACTGTACTAAAGTTACATCCAGAAAGCGAAGATTGCCAAAAAACTTTAAGTATGAAAGGGGCATAATTCTGTCAAAAATACAATTGGAGTTATGAGGATTGTAACCACACATGCAGGTGATGATTATAAAGAAATGTTTTAATTTCAAGTCATTATCTTTTAAAGTACCAAAGATATGTCTATAAATAAAGCTTTCGAAAAAAATTTAACATGAAAATAATTCCAAGTATAACAACTTTGTGACCTTGACCTTAGGTATAATGGGCCCAGCCCCTGCACATAATTTGTTTGTATGCTGAACAATGTTTATGTGAACTTAAAGTAAAATATAAGCAATAGTAACAAAGATATGACTGAAAAACAAAGGTTGCCGAAAAACTTTAACCTTAAAAATAACCTAAGTATAACACCTTGGTGACCTTGACCTTGGGTATAATGGACCCAGCCCCTGCATATACTTTGTTTGTATGCTGGACAATGTTTATGTGAACTTACAGTAAGATATAAGCAATAGTAACAAAGATATTACAGAAAAACAAAGGTTGCCGAAAAACTTTAACCTTGAAAATAACCTAAGTATAACACCTTGGTGACTTTGACCTTAAGTATAATGGGCCCAGCCCCTGCACATACTTTGTTTGTATGCTGGACAATGTTTATGTGAAGTTACAGTAAGATATAAGCAATAGTAACAAAGACATGACAGAAAAACAAAGGTTGCCGAAAAACTTTAACCAAGAAGGGTCATGCCGACACCGGGGCGAGTAGAATAGCCCCCCTATTCTCCGAATACTGGAGCTAATAAAGAAAAACGAAGGTTTTTCTTTAAGGCGTAGCATATGAATTTATGCATTCATTCAGTCACAAATTATAGCACGTGATGTGTTTTTCTAGCACCGGAAAATCCTGTCCGGCATGCAAGAAGAAAAGGTGATTACAAAAGCTCTACTGTTTGAAAGTTTTCAAATACTCTAGCTAAAAACCTATTCTTCAAATATGTTAGAAGTATATGCTACTCAACTTTCATCAGTCACCTACTTTTTGCATATTTTAGAGCTGTTGGCGGACATCAATGTTCCATTATTAAACAGTCTTGTCCCTTAATAAAGTTAATTGAATGATATAAGTTGAAAAAGGGGAATAATTTTGTAACAATAGGGTCATGATGACCCTTGATCGCTCACCTGAGTAATATGTGCTACATGTTTCTAATGTCAAACTGAGGATTTTTAGAAATTTTTTGGAAGATTTCCCGATGTACAATCAAGTAACCCCTGGGACGGGGCCAATTTTACCCCGGGGGTCATGATTTGAACAAAGTTTGTAGAAGTCTACTAGGCAATGTTACATATCAAATATCTTCTGGTTCATTTTTAGCAAATTTATGAAGATTCCCCTATGTACAATCAAGAAAACCCCTGGGGCTGGGTCAATTTGACCCTGGGGGGTCAAGATTTGAACAAATTTTGTAGAGGTCCACTAGGCAATGCTACATGTCAAATATCTAAGCCCTAGGCCTTCTGGTTTATTTTTAGAAAATTTTGAAGATTTTTCTATGTACAATAAAGTAACCCCATGGGGTGGGGTCAATTTGACCCCGGGGGTCATGATTTGAACAAATTTTGTAGAGGTCCACTAGGCAATGCTACATGTGAAATATCTAAGCTCTAGGCCTTCTGGTTTATTTTTAGAAAATTTTTGAAGATTTTCCTATGTAAAATCAAGTGACCCTTGGGGCGGGGTCATGATTTGAACAAATTTTGTAGAGGTCCACTAGGCAATGCTACATGTCAAATATCTAAGCTCTAGGCCTTCTGGTTTATTTTTTTTTTAAATTTGAAGATTTTCCTATGGAAATCTATGTAAAATCAAGTGACCCCTGGGGCGGGGTCAATTTTGACCCCGGGGTCATGACGTGAACAACTTTAGTAGAGGTCCACTAGGCAATACTACATGTCAAATATCTAAGCTCTAGGGCTTCTGCTTTTTTGAAAAGAAGATTTTTTAAGATTTTCCTATGTAAAATCAAGTGACACCTGGGGCGGGGTCAATTTTGACCCCGAGTTCATGATTTGAACAAAGTTGGTAGAGGTCCACTAGGCAATGCTTCACACCAAATATCTATGCTCTAGGGCTTCTGGTTTTTGAGAAGATTTTTAAAGTTTTTCCTTTTGGTTGCCATGGCAACCAAAGTTCTGCATGGAATTCAATTCTTTGAATAATTTTTGTAGAGCTTAACCCAAGGAACATTCCTGTGAAGTTTGGATGAAATTGGCCTAGCGGTTTATGAGGAGACGTCATTTAAAGTAAAAGTTTAAGCACGGACAACGGACGACTGACGATGGACGACGGATGGTGAGTGATCACAAAAGCTCACCCTGAGCCTTTGGCTCAGGTGAGCTAAAAATGTAGAGTTATAATAAGTAGGACAGAATTCCTCCTGAAAATATTGGTTTGTAAGTGGCTGCTCACCCTCAGATTCTCCACTGCGAAGTTCTACATATTCTACAGTTAGCTGATCATCCTCATGCTTTACTCTGTCTATACCATGCCAATCTGTAGGGAAAAAAACAACAGCAAAATGTACCAAAATGCTACAAGGTCACAGCTTGTATCACACTCTTAGCAAATTGTCAATAAAATTACTGTTTCACCATATACAGTGTTTGTACTACTCATTTCTTTTAATCCAAGCAAGAAAAGAAGGGGTATTTACAAGAAGAAATACAGAACTACATGTTTCAATTTAGCTATATTCAATTTGCCAAAATTTACATGTTACACTCCCAAAGTATAAACATGAACTATACAAGTCATTTCAATATTTTAACAGACATGAAGAAATGTATCTTTTATTTAATTTTCACTTCAATTGTGTGAATTTCAGTAACTGGAAGTCTTTGGCCTTGGTGTAACTCATGTCTGCGAGATCAAACTTTCTGCCTGAAATTAATCAACATGCATCAAACAATCGTGTTATACTGCTGGACATATGTATCCTTTCCTACTACTATTTCTGATATAAACATGAAATAAAGTTTTGAGTACACTTACCAACTTTTGCTAAAGATCCAACATGATTCTCTGAAAACATTCTTGTCATGTCCAACAACTTGTTCTGCAAAAATTAAACACATGTTAGGGCTACAGCAGTATATTAACTACATTCTATAATCTCTGATGCAACAAGCTCATATCGAGACAGTACCTTATTTTTACAAAAACGTAGATGTACAAATTTTGACAGCTTTGAAACAGCTTAAAAATGAATGCAAAGGTCCAGATATTTCTCAAAAATAAATATATTTATAATATTTTAACAAATATGAGCATTTAATATTACTATGTTAAAGAAATTTTGAGACCAAGGAAATGTAAACTTAAACATGCAGAGACATAACAAATCAAAACATCTCATATGACACCAGTACTGGTTTTTCCAGGAAGCAGACTCGAGAGTGGTTCAAATAAGCTTTAAGCTTTCATCACAATACAGCTAAAATAAATTAGTATAAACTAAAACATCCAAGGGACGTAATATATTGGATATTTTCCATTTGGAAGCATTTCATTTCACATTCAACAGTGATCATGGTCCAATATACTGTTTGCTAAAAATATAGAATCATGGAACAATCCGAAATCACAGTAAAAGACTGGTTATTACACCCCGACAGGACTTAAATCCAGGGGACCTCTCAAGCTTAGGTCAGACATTCTACCACATCCCTACAACAGCAGCTTCTATAACTAGGCAATGCAAGTACACCGTTATACTAACTACATTATGTGAACTGGCACAATTTGTGACAATGACAAGTCCAGAGTACTCGGAATCATCAGCCTTTTGACTTTGCTAGCTCTAACAGCAATTCTTTTTTTTTTGGAAACAAAAAATATAGTTTTTCCAACATTTTTGTTAAAACTACCCACATTTCTCTGATGTGTTTTTTAGTTCAGATAATGAATTTATTTGCTCTTTTAGCAGCAGGAAAATGGGGAAAACAGCAACTTTTGTCCAAATTTCAGCAATAATTTTTTCAGGTTTTGATAGGACTGTAACCATTATGAAATTACTGTTTCAAATGTTTTTTTACATGTTACCAGTACACATATAAACAGTCCATTATGAAAATCAAACTATTGGAAGAACTCTTAGTACAGTCTCTGCCTTACTGGCTGATGTCAAGTCAAGTCAAGTCAAGTTTATTAAATGTAACAAAGGCCTCCGGCCCAAAATACACTACATAATATATAGTAAGTGGTTCAATCAGATAGTTGTGATCCCACAAAATGTATACATATACACTGATTAAATTGAGACACATATTCATAAATTCAGCACACAGTCGACTAGCAAACATATCTTAACATAATAGTTCTCTAGGCTGCTGAATATCATAATTAACGGATCAAACATTATTTAAAAGCTTCTCAAGATACAATGCTGTTTGATATAACACCTTTTCATGCATGTTTCCAATGCATTTAATTCCTCCAAAGTATAAATATCCACTCTATATGCAAAATGTACTGTAATTCAACAATATGGATATAAATACAGGGAAAAAAGAAGAAAGTGAGTGATCCACCATATATATATGGTTGGTTAAGACAAAGTTTAAATAACGCTTAAAATAAATGGGATTTAAACTTCTACCATTACTCTTAAAACAAGCAAGACAATAAACTAATTGCTATTTAACTTTATGACATACCACATACGGTGGACCATGCAGGACAATAGTGTTAGCATGGTAAATGTCTTCAGTATTTGACAGCAAGAAACCTGAAAGAATTCAACAACATGTAAAACATTTGCTATTAAAACATACAACTATTCAATATTAACCGATGTGCACGCTGATCATGACCTACACTGGGTGCAAAGGCAGAATAAATCGTGTCCAGCATGATAAAAATTAAAATCTTTACAGGCAATGTAACACTGATCATGTCAAGTCACACGGAGATGAGAAAAGTCCTTGACTTATTCTAGGTTATGAGTGATCCAACATAAAATAGCTAGGAACAGTTAAAACCTTGCTGCACGAGTCATTCAAGCTCAAACAAGCTTTGTTTCACTGTCTGTTGTTTGGAGGGGGGGGGGGGGGGGGGGGTGAGGGGGGTGCTGGGTTTAACACACCAACACAATTATAGGTCATATGGCGATTTTCCTGCTTTGGTGATGGAGGAAGACCCCAGCAGCAGGCACCTTGGTAGAACCACAAACCTTTCGTAAGCCAGCTGGATGGCTTCCTCACATGAAAATTCAACGCCCCGAGTAAGACTCAAACCCACATCAGTGAGGGGCAAGAGATTTGAAGTCAGCGACCTTAACCACTCTCGGAGGTCCTATATTTCACTGTACATATCATATATGGAGTAGGGCAGTATGTTTCCAGTTAACACTAAACTATTACTTGATAGGGCTGATAAATTGCAAGATAAAGATCTGAATGTTAAACTGACCAGTGAAACACTTACCCATAATACCACCAACATTGTTCCAGGTGTTGTAGGTGAAGAATATATTATCTACTGGTCCTAAACGAGAACTGAAAATAAGAAAAATTCTACAAATCTGAAATGCTTTATATGAAAATTCTTTTCTCTTTTTAAATCTTAGATGTGAAAGCACTTTAGACATGCTTGGTCAAAGTAATCTCATTCATTTAAGGTAGTTCTGCACATTTGTAACAAATATTGCTCTACACTGTAGAATTTTATTAAACAATATTTTTTAAGCATCACTGTATCCAAAGGAAATTGGCTAATAAAAAACAGGGTTGTGTGCTTGATTTTCTGTTGGACCAAACTGAAAATATTTATCCTGCAATCAATCTTTGCCATGGGCTTTTGTGGGAATATAGCAACTCTGACATTTTTTTGTGTATAGAAAAAGTTCCACAAAGTAGATTTTAATGAAACTTTGAATATTAATTTGTATTTTTAATTATTTTCAATCATATGGTCAAATAACAAACAAAGTGTATTGGTCTCTGTGTGCTTCTTTTTTCACAGATTACCATATAGCAATAGGAGTTCTTATATTGATGCTTATTTTATGTTATCATTTTCAATCATTTTTCCTCAAAATAATCACTTACATCAGTTCTTCCAGTAGCGTAAGCATACTGTCAATAGACAGCTCTTGTTTAATGATGCCGCAATTAGAATTAAAAGTCTGTGAAAATGTTTGATGTAAACATGAAAATTTAAACCACTTGTCATTTCTTTAATGAAAGATCATAATTGAGCCATGCCATGAGAAAACCAACATAGTGGGTCCGCGCAGTCTGGTCAGGATCCATACTGTTCGCTTTTAAAGCCTACTGCAACTAGAGAAACTGTTAGCGAACAGCATGGATCCTGACCAGACTGCGCGGATGCGCAGGCTGGTCTGGATCCATGCTGGTCGCACACCCACTATGTTGGTTTTCCCATGGCACGGCTCATATTCACTTTAGTCATAAGATCTTTGGTGGTCATTTGATCCTCTGAATGACAATGATTCTTACCTAATATCTGGCATAACTTTTTGAACTGTTTCTCCACAGTTAAACAAATACCTGAAAATAATATGAAAAGCTTTAATTCCTTTGCAGATGATGTATTCTGATGCTAATATTTTACTTTTTGATTTTGAACTGAAATAAATATATAATTTTCCACTGAGAATTGCAATCTTGTACCAACCCTTCCAACTCAACTTAGACTATTCTATTATTAGCTTGTTTGTTTTAGGTTTAACACCATTTTCAGCATTTTTTCTGTAGATCTGCACTCTCCCTAGGCTAAGGATTATGCATTCTCGAGTTCAGTCTTCAGGCAAGGTGTATATTCTCAGTCATGATTTGATAAAAGGAAGTTTTATGATGATCAAGTATAAGCTGTGGCCTCTGCAGCATTAACCCTTAACCTGCTGGTGGCGATTGGTTTTGCCTTTGCGACCAGTGCAGACCAAGATCAGCCTGCACATCCGTGCAGGCTGATCATGGTCTGCACTGTTCGCTATTCAGTTAGTAAATTTTCAGTGAACGCCCCTTCGAATAATAAATGGTATTGCCCAAACTGAATGATGGAACAGTCCATTTTAGAAATTTAGCAGGCTAAGGGTTAACAACCTTTAGGACCTAGTGACTACCTAAGGCAACCCACTTTTAAAACCGATCTAGATTTCATAGAGATAAACATGACAAAAATTTATGATGTTCAAGAAGACAATGGGACCCTTTAGAGTGCAAACATGGCTTTTCTATGGTTTGACCAAGGAATCTAGTTTTTGATTTGAAGTAAACTAGTTTTAATCTTAACCTTTATTTCATGAAAAACATTCTGACATTTTTTTGTGAATATCAAATGGAAAATGTTGCCTCTGCAGTGTAAACAAGGTTTTTCTATGATTTGACCTAGTGACCTAGTTTCTAACCTCAGACATCCTTCTTCTCAAAATGACCTAGAATCCAAAGAATTAAATGCAAAAATTTCAAAATAAACATTAAAACTGCATTAATAGCATCTCTGATATATTGTACATACCTGTCAGTGTTTGTTCTCAATAAGACAGATCGTCCTAATCCATTCGCACCAGTAGATACCACAGTCACACTAGCAGAAAATGATACAGGAACCTGAGACAGTTTGCTCTTGTATTTGTCAACATGTGCCATATTACGGATCTTCTTCTTCTTCAGTTGTTTCTCCATATTCAAAGCCAACTTAAAAACAAAACAAGCAAATTCAGTGAATTTATATCCCTCACCAATTAAGTTGTTTTGTGAAGGAGGGAACTATATATTGTGTCCTAATATCCACAAGTTAGGTACAAAAGGACCATGCAATGGTTTGATGGTTCCTACTTTTTTACAAAATCAAGGGGAAAAACTCTGCCCTAAAGTGATCTAGATTTTATAAAGTTCAATGATGATCCATCAATGGATTACTTTGTTTAGTGAGAATTTATATATTTTAAAACAATTAAAGGGCAGTAACTCTGCAGTTACTGAAGAGATCCTGATGGCAATATGCATGCACTGCCGCCCTATAGTGATCTATATTTGTGGTACATTTCATGAAGATCCATCAATAGATTACTTTGTTATGTGGGAATTTATAGACTGTAAAATAATTAATGGGTAATAACAGTGGTCAATGAAGTGATCCTGACGATTCTGCACAATGCATCATCACCCTATAGTGATCTACAATTGTGTGAACTGCAAAAAGATCCATCAATAGGTTACTCAGATACAGTTAAAAATCCATATTTTTACCAATTCAGTGGGAAAGCTCTGCTTTCAGTGGGACAAAGGGGTTAAGCAAAGGCTATGTGCTAATTAATTAATCTATATGTAAGGTTTTGTGATTCTAATTAAAATACATATTGAAATATAAGCATTTTCATATTTTTACCAAATCAAGGGGGGGGAACTGCTTTGTTCTGGTTAAAATGAGAGCAAAGATCATGCACTAATTAATTCTTATGTGAGGTTTGGTGATTATAGCTGAAATACTTCTTCAATTTTAAAACATTTTCATTGTTTTCCAAACAAATCCTTGCGAAAAACTGTTTTAACTGATACTAAATGTAAGCAAAATCATGCGCTAATTACTGATATTTTTTTATTTTATTATGATACAAAGAATCCACATATAATTACTTTTATTATAATTAATAATTAAACTAAGAAATCTGAGTACTAAACAAATTAATCATCAATCTGCTAGGGTAGTCCATTCACTGCTGAGGTGTAATAGGAAAATAATGAACAACTTGAATCATTATCTCATTAGTATTTGCAGACTTTATGACCCTTCTACATGTACAGGTAAGGCCATATAAAAACAGGGTTTTTTCTAGCTAATTTGGGAACATAGCCTACACCCCCAAAATTGGGAATTTTGACACATAAATGTTCCAAATTGGGAACTATTTAGTCCCACAGGATATAGTAAGGATGTGTTTAAGCACTTTCTCATAGACTTGTTTCACATTGTACAACTTATTTAACATAGTTCTATTATAAAATTGTCAATAATTTGGTCAATAGTTGTACAACTTTGATGAAATTTTTTCAGTGTGAAGATTGGGAATTTTCCCACTTATTTTGGGAAAAAAAAATACTTTTTGGCATTGGGAATACAGCTGAAAACAAGAGCTGTCTCCATAGGATGACATATGCCCCCGATGGCACTTTGAATGAGTAGTTATGGCCGATGTTAGAGTTTAGGACCTTTGACCTATGGAGCTGGGTCTTGCGCGCGACACGTTGTCTTACTGTGCCACACATTCATGCGTAGTTATTTTAAAATCCATGCATGAATGACAAAGATATGGACCGGACACGCCCATCAATGCACTATCATGAAAAATGACCTTTAACGTCTAAGTGTGACCTTGACCTTTGAGCTACGGACCTGGGTCTTGCGCACGACACGTCGTCTTACTGTGGTTCACATTCATGCCAAGTTATTTGAAAATCCATCCATGGTTGACAAAGATATGGACCGGACACGCCCATCAATGCACTATCCTTTAATGTCTAAGTGTGACCTTGACCTTTGAGCTACGGACCTGGGTCTTGCGCGCGACACGTCGTCTTACTGTGGTACAAATTCATGCCAAGTTATTTGAAAATCCATCCATCGATGACAAAGATATGGACCGGACACGCCCATCAATGCACTATTCTTTAATGTCTAAGTGTGACCTTGACCTTTGAGCTACGGACCTGGGTCTTGCGCGCGACACGTCGTCTTACTGTGGTACACATTCATGCCAAGTTATTTGAAAATCCATCCATCGATGACAAAGATATGGACCGGACACGCCCATCAATGCACTATCCTTTAATGTCTAAGTGTGACCTTGACCTTTGAGCTACGGACCTGGGTCTTGCACGCGACACGTCGTCTTACTGTGGTTCACATTCATGCCAAGTTATTTGAAAATCCATCCATCGATGACAAAGATATGGACCGGACACGAAAATTGCGGACAGACTGACAGACCGACAGACTGACAGACGGTTCAAAAACTATATGCCTCCCTTCTGGGGCATAAAAAAACCCTGAAAAACCAATTAACTACTTGGAGGGCCATTGGATACAAAATTATATTAGAAATCAAAATAAACAAAAGGCCATAACTCACTCAAAAATTGTTGAACCAGTCTGATTTTCAGGGGGACACAACTAGGGTACCAATGCATCATTCTTACAAAGTTTGTTCAAATTCCCCCGAGTAGTTTCTGAGGAGATGCGATAACAAGAAATTGTTAACGGATGCAGAGTGTTTTAAATAGCCCACCATCTGATGATGGTGAGCTAAAAATGTGAAAATAAGGGGTATATTGTATATAAAACTGCAGTGGAAAAGGTGTTCTTAAATGCTCCCAAAATGCCCCAGAATGCAGGATATGAAGCGTTGAATTTCAAAATTTCCAGGGGGGGGGGGGGGGGGGGGAATACTCCCAGATCCCCTAATTTTCTATTTCAGTCTTTTCAACAAAAACTTATTGACAACCCTGTGCACTGTTTCTAACAGCAGTGGTTGGGGCAGCAGGTGTGATACTCAACAACAATTGTTTTTGGGATGACATTTTGTAGACCTGGTGCTGATAAAATATTTGATGTTAGCCAAAGGTGTAACGATATATTGAAATTCACTGTATCATGATACATTAGTATGCATATCGTGTCATAGGTCTTTTTCACGATACAGAAACGATACAGTGAAAAGTAGAAACATTGAATGAAAACTTTCATACAATCAGTGTTAAAGATAGTAACTAAACAAATGTATCATTTATAACAGTTTCTTTAACTTTAAAGCAAAATTTCAAGTACTTTCCAAGTGTAGGAACATTGACTTTTTTTTCATTTTGTCACATGAATGCTTACTTACGGTATACAATTTGTATTGTGATACGTACCGTATTGTTGCATCTGTATCCTAATACGTATTGCATCGTGAGATTAGCGTATCGTTACACTCCTAATGTTAGCCCTACTTGTTTAAGTAATCATGGCATAACATTAGCACTTACGGTACATGCATTTACACAGCAGCCAATAATTACAAGGGCATGACTGTACAATGTAACGGTGGAGCTATGCAACTGGCTAATTGGTATTGAATTCCAAAGGTCACGCAGGGCGTTTGTTAGGTTCTGAAACTCCAGAGTCACTGACTCTTCAGCCTAAATTTTCAAGGGTCAAAATCAAATTTCCAAGAGTCAAGAACAGGTTTTCAGGGGTCAAGCTGTACTGTCATAAATGAAACTTCCACAGACTTGATCTAAAACAAGTACAGTAGTCTCCATGCAAGTATACAAGAAAACATAACACATAAATATATTTTATGTACTTTTATAAACAAAAAACATGCAAGTGCACTTTGAACTTTCCATAAAGTTATAAATATATTTACTTCATATTTCATAAATACGCCCAAAATGAAAAGTTCCAATGGACACCCATCACCGTGACACCAGACTAGCGTGTTAAAAGAAATTTGACCACCCAGCTGGGTGATTTCACCGCAAATTGCAGTGAACAGCGTGTCCAGACACGGTGCTCGCCGAACACGCTGTTTCGCGGTGAAATCATGGCGGATTGCGGTGTTCATAATATTGTTTTAAAATATGCTATTTTTCATTTCATTTTAACCAAAAATTAAAAGATATATTTATGTGTATGTTAACACAAAATATCATCGTAATTTTTCAGTTTCAATGTTCGTCTGCAACGTAATTTTGGAAACTTTTCGTATTTTGCAGGTACAGCATTTGACACGAAGCGTATACGACGAGACAGTGCTCAATAAACAATAAAACTTGTAAATTCAGTTGTTTTATTTAGAGTTCACTTTTGCAGTTTTGTATGTTTGTTGCAAACTTCTGTTGTTATACTAACAATTACTTTAATACGACTACGTTATTTAAAACCCTAAGGATTAATCTTCGTTCACAGTTTGGCATGGAGTTAGATAATTATTTAAAAGGTAAGTTACCAGTTAAAATTAATAGTTTTTGAATAACTTGTTAATTTGTAACGAATTTATTTGCTTTTGTAAATATCAAAAAAGAATTTGAAATTTAATTTTAATGCAATATAGAATATCGGCATTAAAGTTTTCGCTCGGGAAAGAAAACAGTGGTATTCACTTAAAGTAAACAAAGTAATTATCCATTTAAACATTTAGATGCTTGTCTACATGTCTGAAACAACAAATTAATCGAATTATGTCACATGACATTTCAAATTTCAGAAAACTATTAATGTGTAACATACAGCTGTTAAAAATTATGTTTTATCTGCTTTTTTTTTCAGGGCAAGATTACGAAAAATAGTGCTGAGTAAGAGCCTTGGAAGCAACAACTTACAATTTAATATTTTTTTTATTTTTTTTTTTTGTAAACATAATTTTATTAGCATTAAATGTCATATATGTTTATAGCCTCATAAAACAAAAACCTGTGTATCGGTAATGCTTACAGAAATTATTTTGTGTTTATTATATAATTCATATTATGTATTCACTACTGACAAAAATTGTTTATTCTCCATTCTGTATTATTTTTGGCAAGATTAAGATACTTTCATATTCGTAATATTTGCATATTCGTAATAACGTATATGATCTTTTTCATAAAATTTTGTCTGTGTAATAGACTAAAGGGAACAGAAACAAAATATGAAATAGAATTATACTGTTTAGTTTTAACAACTGCACGTGTATTTGTCACGTTATGTGTGTGATTATTACATGATGATTTATAGAATATCTCTGTCTGTCTGTATTTTGTGTAAATAATCTTCGATTGTTGGTATCGTTTGTATCTATGTACATGTTATGAATAAGAAATAAAATCAAATGGAAGCATTATATGAGAACGCAACATAGCAAAATATTTTTTTCTTTCTAGTGTAAATCATTCTTGGCTTTATTTGTTTGAATTGTTTGTGCTTCCTAATAAATATTATATTCCGTTAAATTTCGTAGTAAAAAAGTGAATTAATAAAAGATATAGAAGCCCGATTTTCATTTTCTGCTTCTTCCCTCCTCTGGTGTTGTGCTGTAATTTTCACTCTTGTTGAAAGTTTCTACCAGTACCCGTAAGTATAGATAACAACTACTTTACGTTTTCATTATTTATTATAAACCATATGGAAATGATACATATTTATTAGTGGCTCCAAAACATCCTGTAGTGAACTGTCCCGCACGACGGCCAAAAATCTAGTCGTATGTGATTATCACTACTCTTGTAGTCCAAGCAAGACTGTCTAGCTGAACGTGCCTCACGTATGACTAGCTTTAGGACCGTGCGGGACCGTATTAAATACTCTTTATTAATGTCGACAATTACCTAATTAGCACTTGTTATACCAATATGAACTTATTAATCATAAGTAACTTACCAAATAATTTCACAACATGTGAAAATTGGCAAACATGCTAAATGAAAGAAAGACTTAGGCAGAGGTGAGTAAAACATTTATTCCAACATGTAATGTTAGTAGTAATTGTTAGTGGACGTTTTAACATTTTTTACATACAACTATGAACATAAACAAAGGAAACAAAACAGTTTATAATTACACATCTTGTAAGCTTAGTGTTCACCTGAAAACAGAAAACAATATTGTTAAAACAAAATATAGGAGCAAAAATTATCTTTCTACAACCAAAAACGGGATTAATTGAGATGATCTGAACACGGAGAATCACTGCAATTGTACACCGCGACGCACCGTGTCCACCGATCGCTAGGCAACCGATAACGGACTCAGTGTCCGTTTCGATGTGCTAGCGTGTTCGGGACACCACAAAAGGACACAGTCAATCGTTTTTTGTCACCGAGGTCGCGCGAAAAATTGACTTTTCATCTTGGACGTACTGTAAACTCCATTCATGTATAACAACTGTATAACAGCTTATGATTCCATCAGCAAGCACTAAAATACAATGACTTAAAAAACTAATGAGCACTATCAAGTCTAAACACATATTGTCAGAAATCTATGTCATGTTTATATAAATATATAGCATTAATAGCACAACACAGAATGTTTTGTTGTGTTAATGACACTAGCAACTAAGTGTACACTTCACTTTCTTCTTTCTGTTTTTGTCATTCTATTGAAACATTGAACAATGTCTTTGGCAGGGAAGTTGGTTAGGAGTGTGGCCTTGGTGGAGGTGACATTTACAGTCACTGTTTCAATGTTTAACTCATCCCTTTGGAATAGTTTACACAGCTTGTTCACACACTGGAGCACATCAATCAAGAATGCTGTTCTTAGAATAAATCTGGCATTTTTGACAGGCTTCAGGAGACCATTGGCCTTGGCACTACCAAATGCTGCTTCAGATTCAAGTGTTAACACTAATGCTGGATAGACCCTGCGGATAGCCTTGACTGCTGATTCCAGAGCCAACCAGTGGAAGCTGGCTGGTTCCTTAAGTTAAGGGTAAAGAGAGTATCACCTTTATCATCATTTAGCACATTCTCCATTTCTCTCAAGGCATTGTATCGAACAGCTGAGTTTTTGAAGTACCGATGCACTTTCTTTACTGTCTGCAGCGTTCGACACTAACGGTGTCCCGGGATCCCGAGGACACCAAAAATCCGCAAGGGATCCTAAAGTTCACAATTTCGGTGTTCCGTCGGGACTCTTGATTTTCAGATAAAATATGATTCTAAAAAAATGAAATTCCCCAGTCTTGTTCGCTCAAACATCGGTCTTTTGCTTCAGTTGACCCGAGGTCCCGGGTTTTGACCCGCGAAAATCGAGAAAAACTCGTATTTTACCCGCATAAATTACGGCACGCGCGTCGGCTTGACTCGCGGAAATTTACTTAGATGCGTTCCAAGTTCGATAGTTCTGCCCCCTGTCAATCAAAATCCCAGTGAATTTCAATATTGTTCGCCGGCACAAGCGGAAATATGGCAGTAGGCGGAGCGTCGTATGTTAATTAGCTACCGACAGATGTCAGTCACGCCACGCGCCAAATGACACGTGCTTATCTCGCGGTTTGTATTTAGTACAATATGCCTTGTCATTATCAAAGGTGTTTATTGATCAATGTTTACAAGTTAATTGATAAACAATGCAGCCTTAGATTATCGTGTTTGTACCATTATTTTGTGTGCTCGATACGATTACATGAGCCGGTCGGCCGTTACGGTCTATAACAAATTTATTATCATTGCCGAGGCTTTGTTTGGGCAAAACAAATTAAATAAGCAGAAATTATACGTGGTATGGTGAGAAAATAAAGTTAAAACAGTTATCTTTTCAAGAACTTTAACTGTTACTTTTGTTTTTCGTTACTCGTTTTCTAGACCGACATTTTCGAACATTTTTATCATTTCTTACAAGATTTTTCTAGTACAAACTAAAATAAAAAGCCAATAAAACGTCTGCATTTACGGAAAATATGATCACTGTTGCCAAAACAGCTCTTATTTAGAAGAATTTGCTGATAATAAAAGCATGCAAACACTAAACCCCACCCACTTTTAGGCAATGTGCAAAATAAAACAACTAAAATATGAAATGTTTAAGAAAATCTGTTATGACCAATGTACTAGTTTTAGATAAAGTCTGTTGGAGTTGCATTAATAAGGCCTAAAAAATCGTTGTATCTGGTAACATGCTCAAAAAATTAGGGTAGGTAGGTCGGAACATTTTTTTTTTTTGGAATTTTTTTTTATTTTAGGGAGACTTTTCAGATTTTTTTTTTTATGTCAAAAAAATGATTACAAATAAGGGGGTTATAAGGGGGAATGAACTAGGCGGCATACATTTAGACGAACTACAACAAATCGCAGAGGAGTGCGATGGTAGTGAAGATGAGGGGGAAGAGGACTTGGACAGAAATGACATTATTCTTTTACAGCAAAAGTCATACAAGCTATTGTTGTCATTGATGTAAAATGGAAATAAAGTGGAAATAAAATACATGTAGTACTGTAAACAGTTGTGTTTGTTAGATTTTAGTTTTTTCATGTTCTAACCACATTTTGTTATCAGGGACTCCTAATTTTCAGCAGGGATTCCTAAATTTCCCAGCAGGTATTCCTTCGGGATACCTGGCAAAAAAGTTAGTGTCGAACGCTGGTCTGGTGATAATCAGAAAGGATTGCACTTCCTTACAAGCCTGGCTGGCACACAACTGTGACACAAGGCCAGTTGATGGGCAATACTGTGTACCTGAACCAGTCTAGGATTAACTTTCCGTAACAGTGCACCAACACCACCTTTACGTCCTGTCATAACACTAGCATCGTTACTACCATGGACACCAGTCTCATCATATCAAGCCTTAGCACACTGATCTATGATAGTCCCACTTTACTATCCCTAACACTATAAGCGAGCCATCCAGAACATGCGCTAATAAGGCCAAGTTTTAGCGGTCAAAGTGAAGAAGTCACACGAATTGCTCCCTGGGCTAATCCCTGAAAGTCATTGGTTTTATCTCTTGCGCATATTGCCATGTAGATGCGGTAAACATTAATCGTGTACAGAACATACATAGGTTTAAATCACCAGAAAATTTGTAAGTTTGGAAATTATTGATGTATAACCCCTTTTGATACAGTAAGTTTTATTTGAATTTATCTCACATTCTCAACAAAATCAGCATTTAAACCTAAATTGGCAGCGATGACAATTTCATTGGAAATTTCCTCCATTATCTTGATATTCTGAGTGTTTGACGCGAGTGGAGATGTTTCCCATAACTTCATAAGAAAAATAACTCAATATTAGTTTATTACCATCAAATTAGTTGGACTAGAACATTAGTTTCAAGTTAGATCATTTTAAGATTTCATACAACCAATTTGTAAGATTACAGACTGAAATATCATTAAATTTATGGACTGACTGTATATTTGCAGAACGTTTGTAAAAATATCAAAATGCTAGACATAATTATCTAGTACGAGTTAACTGAAGTACGAATCTGTAGAAAAGTACCTTAAATCTAAATCGATGGCTATCAAAAGTCTTTGGCCTTGAATGGCACAAATATCTTCTCGTAACAGTAACTAATGAAAGTCTTTTCTGCCGAAACGGCATAAACTTGCACGAGATATGCAAGTTCATAGATTTTTGATGCAACCACCTCTGCTCACATTGCATCAGCGTCTATTGACTCTGAGTGTGGTCTGGTAAATAAACGCTTGTTTAAAGTGCGAAAAGGACTTTTATATGCGAAAAGCAGAATATATATTCTTCTAGCAAATAAATTGGCTCATAAACGGATTCTTTCTGGCAATTCTGCATAAATTGTTCTTTCTCATATTTTCAGTATTGACAGTAAGCCTGACGGTTTTGCTCTTGTTATGAAAATTAGGAATAAAGGCAAATGTTTCAAAATGTGTCGATTTAAATGAACATAGATCTAATAATTTCTTCAGATGTGTCAAGACTAGAAATGCATGGAAAATAGTATTCATGACTTAAAGATAATAGTGATATTTGGGTGCTCAGAATCTAGTCCCAAAATACACCAGAGGCCACCATTTACATACCAATATCTAAGACTGTCCATGCAGTATACCCCCTTCGGTATATCTATCTATCTCTATCTATGGTTACTGCATCACGCCTCTTGTGAGTATAATGGGCAGGGTGCACGCCTGGTATTAGTGAAGAATAAAAGTAAAACTTGAAGAAGTCTTCCAGGCATAGTGAGACTATGAGACATAGCATGATTGTTCAAATGATAAAAACAGTAATAGAGTAAAAGAAGGTTAAAACAACTGCTAAATTTAATACTGGAACAGGGCCACTGCCTGCTTGAAGGATTCAAGATCAGTCAAAGTCGCAATATGCGGATGTAATCTGTTCCACAGGACTGTGGTATGAGGAAAAAAGGAGAATTTAAAGAAGTCCGAGTTGACATGAATTTGGCGGAGACTGAGGGAGTGCATCTGTCTGGTTAACCTGGTAGGGACCTCTAAGTAAGTTGGAAGCGGGATGGCAACAACATGGTGATAAATCTCGTAGAATATGACCAGTTTGGAGTATAGGCGTCTCTTCTCAAGTGTGTCCCAGCCTAAGGTGTTCTGTAGGTCCGTTACGCAAATGTATCGTGAATAATCGTTTTTAACCCATCTGACTGTGCATCGCTGGACAATTCCCAGCTTATGTATGTTAACCTGTGTGTGGGTGGGGGGGAGTGGTATACAGATGAGGCGTATTCTAATTGTTGTCTGACCAGTGTTTTGTATGGTAGTGCTTTGACGTTTTCGTGATTTGTTTTGATGTTGCGTTTAAGGAAACCTAGTGTTCTGTTTGCATTTGTTGTTATTCTGTTGATATGTGTGTTCCAGTTGAGGTCGGGGCTGATGTCGACACCAAGGTATTTTGCATCCTTAACTGGGGACAGTGTTTGACTATGTAGCTTATAGGGGAACTGGGTGGGCTCTCTGCTACGTGTGATGTGAAGGACCTTGCACTTGCTGGAGTTAAATTCCATGTCCTACATTTTTTTCCCAAGTTTCTAAGTTTAGGAGATCATTTTGTAATCTTTGGCAATCTGTGTGTGAGGAAACTGTAAGGTACACGACTGTGTCATCTGCAAATAGCCGTACCTGGGAGGTGACTGTATCAGGGAGATCGTTAATGTACAGTAGGAAGAGCAGGGGCCCTAGG
Organism: Mercenaria mercenaria; assembly: GCF_021730395.1. Taxonomy (NCBI): domain Eukaryota; kingdom Metazoa; phylum Mollusca; class Bivalvia; order Venerida; family Veneridae; genus Mercenaria; species Mercenaria mercenaria. The sequence continues at coordinate 74,777,056 of NC_069362.1, forward strand.
ACAGAGCCCTGGGGGACCCCCGATGTGACAGGGACTTGATCAGACATATGACCGTTGACCACGACAGACTGGGATCTGCCTATTAGGAAGGATCTGATCCAAGACACGATTTGTTTGGGGACACCATGTTCTTGGAGCTTGAATCATAATTTAAGGTAGTTGACTTTATCGAAGGCTTTACTGAAATCTAATAGGATAAGGTCGGTTTGTTTACCTGAGGAAAGATTCCTTGATATTTCATCAACAAGTTCTATTAGCTGGGTCTCACAGGACGGTCTTTCCCGGAACCCGTGTTGCAGCCCATATAAAATGTTGTGTTTTGATAAGTGTGCGGATAGGCTAGAAGCAATAATATGTTCTAAGAGTTTAAATAGAACACATGTTAAAGATATGTGCCTATAGTTTGCGGGGTCACTAGTATCACCTTTTTTAAACTGTGGGGCAACATTTGCCTTCGTCCATTCCGATGGGAGTTGACAAGTGTTTAGAGATCTTTGGAAAATCAGTGATACTATGTTAAGGATCTCATATCGGAGCTCCTTCAGGACAATGGACTTAATCAAATCTGGGCCAGAAGCCCTAACCACCTTTAGGTTTTGGAGAAGTTTCAGGACGCCTCTTGGGTCAATGACGATATCGACCATAACTGGGTATTTGGTTTTTCCAAATGCATTCTTACATAGTTGGGTCAGTGAGAGTGCAGAAACGTCTGAAAAAAAGAGACTGTAACTGTTTATTCAAGATGTTTGCTTTGCCAATGTATTCTGAGTTAATTTTACCAGTTGTCTGATCTTTTAACGGGGTAATACCTTGTTCTGTCTGGCATTTTTTATGAGTGAATAAAGTTTCTTAGTGATGAATTTAGAAGAGTGTGAGTTGTCTGTTATGTTGGATGTCGAGAATGTTCTCGATGTATGTTTCATAAGATAACCTAATTTTTTGTTGGATGAGGTGTTTGGAGGTTTTGAATTGCCTATAAAACTAATTTTGACCTCTGTGCAACTTGACCTTTTGACAGAGTTTGTCCCTTTTTCTGATTAGTCGTTTTATATCTTTGGTGACCCATGGGAGGAGCTGCTTTGTGCATATTTTTTTGACTGGGACAAACTTAGATATGCCTTCTTGTATTAGGAGTTTAAACCTGATCCAGAGGTCTTCGACTGAAATAGCCTCTGCATATTTTAAGAGATTGACCTTAGAACTGTTTATAAATTGTTTGAAATCATCCCATTTAGCTTTCTTGAATAATGAAATGTTTCTGGGGACTTGCTTGTTTATATATGGTTTAAGTCGGGCCTAGGTAATGACTATGTTGTGGTTTGAGATGCCTGCTAGGACAGATACTGTGGTGACTAATGTTGGGTTTGTTGTAAGGAATAGGTCCAATATGTTTTCATTCCGTGTGGGAGTGTTAACCATTTGTGTAAAGTTAAAGTCATCAATAATTTCAAGGAATTTATTATAGGATTTGGTGTTTGTACTGTTTGGCTTCATTATGGGTATGTGGTCAGTCCCAGGTGAGGTTGGGGGGTGTTAAAATCACCAAAAATCCATTTGGTGCCCTTAAGGGGTCTTGAAAGTTCCAGTGACCTTTCGAACTCAATTAGACTCATGAGATCGTTTTCCTTTGGTCTGTAGTAGGCAGCAACATATACAGGCTGAGACGCATTCATGTTAATTTTGACCCATAGCAGTTTGCACTGTTACTGAGTTGTTGCTGTACTGACGAAATATTATTGTTTTTGACCAGAATGAAGAATCCATCTCCTTTACCTGAAAGCCTATCTTTGCGAAATGGGGTGTAACCTAATGAAGAGGGGAATATCTCACTTGTGAGGTGGTCTTTGGTAAGCCAAGATTCGGTTCCTATGACAATGTCTGGATTTTGAGTGTCAAGTAGGACATGGAATTCATGTTTTTTGTTGACTATAGATTGGCAGTTCAGATACATAACCTTGAAATTAGCATGTGGTGTTGGGGTATTTTTAACTTTGGAGGTTGACCTGGTGGGGCCTGACTCTGGGCTTCTATGTGAAGAGGTGAAAAGAAATTGTGATTTCTGGTGGGGTACGTGCAAGGACTCGAGAGGCTTGATATGTTTACTGAGTAAAAAATGTGTGCGCACAACCATGAGAATGAGACGTCAAGATTTAGGAATCTGTTGTACAAGTGGTCCCCTACACCTTGGCAGGCAATGTGGTGCCACCTTTGGCATTCGTCACATTCCAGTGCTTGATCCGCGTCCAGAACCTGGAGGTCACAGCTTCCACATGGGTAGATAGTATCAGGGCCGGGATATGCTATGCGCCTCGACGACCGTGCCTTTGCTGTCAATTCGTTTCTCTAATACAAATTTCTGAATCCGGGAATGCAAAGTTTCTTTTCATTTCATGTGCTACCAACAGCAAAAACACAACAATTTGCACATTAAGCCTGAGTAACGTCACGCTCAACCTCATGGCATTGGCGTATTTGGATGATGTCGGTGCAATCAAGTCAGACATGACAGTATTCATGCTTAATAGCAAACTTAGAATTTTCTTTTAAAACTTATCATTTTAAAGAGAAAATGGACATCACAATTAATAGGAAACCAGTATGAAATTATGTGCTGTCTAAATGACAGAGCTCTCTTGATAAATCAGCAGTGCCCCATAAAAATTTAAGGAAGTTGTGTTATCGTAATGGCAATATACGGAAGAGCATTATGGCCAGGTGTATGCTATTTATTAACTCGAAATTTCGAGTTACTAAGTCGAAATGTCGAGTTATTAAGTCAAAATTTACCATATCTACAAATTTCGAGTTACTAACTACAAAAGTTTACGTTGATGTATACGTCCTGGCCAAGATTAGGTACCCGGTGTACCAATCGGGTAGCCCTACAGGGTCATATAATTAAGATGACCGGGCAGCGTTTGCTCATAAAAAATATCATTATTTAAACCATGTTTAAGTCTGGAAGGTTTTCGACCTACTTTGAGCCCATATGGCAAGGAAATATAGACATACCCTACATGAACATGTAGTAATGAGTCTGACCAAGATTGGGTACCTGGATAGATCTAGATTTGAGGAGAGGTCATAGAAGGTGACCGGGAACTTATTAACTCAAAACTGTAGTAGATAGATACCGGAACTTACATAATCACAGACTTTCGCAATTCTTTTAAATGTCATAATTGTTGTCAAATGACGCTCTTTTAGGAAGGAAGAATGGGGCATAATTTTGGTCCACTAATACAGCTATGGTAAACCTCTTGTAGTCGAAAGGGTTTTTTTCCCTGTCCAGTCTGTAACTCAACAATCCTTAAAGAGATTTTAATATTACTTGGCACAAATGTTCGCCACCATGAGACATGTTTACACTGTCTTGTGACTTTGGAACATGGTGGGGATAGGCGTGCGGTTAGGTGTACCATAAACCGGTTTCAGCTCCTGAATGGTGGTTTTGCCACTGACCGTTCCGTGTCAATAAATGAATTATGCCAGTTTACACTTAGATACTTTATCTAAATGTCTACTGTTCAGATTTTGTTTGATGTCTTAGTCTTAAAGACTTTTTTGCTGTTTTAAAATTTTTTATTTAACTTTTATATTTCTTAATTAAGCTTTAGTTGGGAAACACATTGTATTCAGATATAATTATGAAACATATTCCAATCTTTTTTTTTGTTCAGGACCGTATGAAAGATTTTCATAAGCAAACTATTAACCATTTTGGGCCAAAACAAGAACTGCATGTGTAAGAGTATAAACAATGTTTCTGTGAGAAAAAAAGTGTTTACAGCAATTCGAAATATTATTTTTTGTTTTATCAAGCAGGCCAATGTTAAAAAGTGTTCAATTAGTATTATTTGTGTAACTTAAGTACTCAATGAAAGATAAGTATTTCAATATAAATCTATATAAAGAGCTTCCCGATCGGGAATTCAAATTCGGGAAATTGTGAAAAAAAGGTAAAAAAAAAAGGTAATTCAATGTTGAATAGATCTTTTACTAGGATATTTAAAAGAAAATATTTGGACGGTGTAAATTTAGATATATATCTCAAGTTTACAATGGTGTATTTCATTTAATGATATCATGCATATTCTTATGCACAGGGCCTTTCGAATGAAACAAGACAAAAGAGGATAACAGGAAGCAAGTTGCTATATTTAGCATCAAGTTACCAGTTCAGGAAAAAGAGGAAAACCTAGTGCTTGACTTCCCTCAAAGTGTATTTAAGATAGTTTTAAAAGTTCAAAATATGAACAAATACTTCATATTATTTATGTAACATATAGTAATACATAAAACATACTCGGGTTGATTAAGTCTGTTCATGAGAGGTAATAAACTGTGAAACACAGCTCACGCCCCCTAGCACCAGCTTAAGCGGAACTCTATTACGCATCTATTGAATGGATTCATGATTCCAAAGGACCAGAAAATAAATATAACAACACTGAAACCAAGTACCAGTAGACTTTTTACAGCTGCCACACGGCACTTAAAGATTACTGTTGTGATAGTTAATAAAATCTGTAAAAAGATCCTTTGGAAGCATAGAATGTAACAACGAAGAATAATTGCAGACTTGGTTTTATTAAGTCTGTTCATGAGAGGTAATGAGATGTGCAACACCTCTCAAGCCCCCAAGCAACGGCTTATGCGGAACTATATTACACATCTATTGAATGGACACCATGATCGCATAAGAACAGAAAATATAACAAAATTGAATCCAAGTACGGGAAGACATTTTACTGCCGCCACACAGCACTTAAAGATTGCTGTTGTGACATTTAATAAAATCTGTAAAATAGAAGCATAGAGTGCAACCAAGAAGAATAATTGCAGACTCGGTTTTTCTCAACCCCTAGCACCGGCTTAAGCGGAACTGTATTATTCATCTATTGAATGGACTCCAGACACAGTTGCAGGTAGGCCATCTATGTAAAGCAGGGATAGGAGAGATCCCAAGACTGGCCCTTGAGGGACGATTGATATAACAGGATCCGAGCTGGATGTTGCCCATGGAACACAACTTTTTGAGTTCGATTACCCAGAAATGCTTTTATCCAAGAATGAGTATAGTCCATGATGCCGTAATAGGCTAATTTTAAGAGCAGTCTCCGATGATGGACAACATCAAAGCCTTTGGAAAAATCCATTATGGCAACATCAACCTGGCTTCTCGGTACTGACTGAGCTAAATCATGAATAAAAACCACTAGCTGGGTTTCGCACGATCGTCAGGCTCAAAACAGGCTCGAAAACCATGCTGATTGTCCACCAGGATATTAAAATTATCTGAATGATCTAACATATTACTAACTACTGTGTGCTCTAAGCTCGTACAAGTTATATAGGTTAAAGACACTGGCCTATAATTTGAAGCCTGAAAATGTTCACCTGCTTTAAAAACAGGCGTTAAATAGGCCTCAACCCAATCTGAGGGTACAGAACCAGTATTAAGGTATTTATTGAATAAGACAGTAATATCTCATTTGCACATTCCTTTAAAAATTTTGGTTTAATCCGATCTGGACCTGTTGCTTTGTTCAGATTTAAGTTTTCTAGACCTTTCTTAACACCATTTTCTGTTACGTTTATTTCAGACATGCAGGCAAAAGGGCAAGGTCCAAGGTTTGGTAGATTATAATCTGGATCATTTGTGAAAACAGAAGAAAATTGTCTGTTTAAGATTTCAGACTTCTGCTCAACCCGGGGCTAGAGGGCGTGAACGATAGCATGCATTTCCACTACCGTTAATGAACAGGCTCAATCAAACCGAGTCTGCAACATTTTCATTTATCTCGTGTTGAGCGACCTATGGAGTTTCCACTTTTTCTATTTCATCCTTGGCGCTAGATTTTAAAACACCATTTTCTCTTGATGGAGCAATGCCACAAAGATCATTTTGTAAACTCTCTATAAAATCCCAGAATCGTTTGGCTGTGCCATGTTTATGTTCTCCAGGACTAGAAACAATCTTATTCATATAATCCTAGTAAGCATTTCGGGTTTTCATTTGAATCAAAGAATCTTTTTAAGTTTAGAAAACAGAGTGGGATTTTCACTTTTCTTATCTTTACTGTGTAGCCTGTCAAGTTTCTTTATTAACTTTTTAATTTCAAAATTCAGCCATGGAAGGTGTTGTTTACTGAAGTAAGCAAGTCTACAAGATAGATTAAGCTCCGCTGTATGTAAGATATACATATTTCTATAGAGAGAGTGTGAGTTTATACTTTGGATGCAACACACACATAAAATATATAAACCATCTTTCGGGTCTTGTTCTGTTTGTGTGTCAATAAGCCATCTCAATAGATCAATACATATATATTACAATGACGATATATACTACATTAACCAGAAACCTTACTTGGTATATGACATGAAACTAATTCTTCAAACTTAATTTTAAAGGAGTTCCATAAATCTTGTACTTTCAGTTTGCAGACAATTTTGAGTGGCAAAGTTTCTTAAACCTATTTTGTATTCGGACCAGTTTGTCTTATCAAACAGTAGAATTCGGTGTTTTGCTTTTGGATTGATTCTAGCTGATGAAAGAATGTCAACAAAAGGAATGCAATGATCACTGTAACCAGGAATAACTTTTACAGTTTCTGCCAAAGTAGGATTTGACTGTCATATAGATTACTAGTAGCATCAGTATTTCTGGTAGTTTCAGTTATCATCTGAGTAAAACAATAGGAATCAACAAAATCTAAAAGTGTGTTACAATCTTCTATGTGTGTGTTTTCTACCTGTGTTTACAGTTTTTTTATTGCCAGTTTATATCACCAAGATTCAAGTTCCCGCCTGTTTAGTTGATCTGTATGGCTAATTATACGTTCTAATTCATCTATGCATCTAAAATCCTTGTCAGGCCTGTATGCACTACAAACAAGCAAATCTTTCTTTCCTTTCTGTTTTATATTTACCCATGTTATTTCTGAGTCAGACTTAAGTTCAGAAGGTGAAGCACTTTTGAACTTTTTATAGACTAAAATAAAAACAACACCTCTGTTCTACTTCAGATTTTTTCTATTTTGGCTTTAGCCAAGATTCATGCTTAGTGCTACATCATGTTTTACTGTAGCTAGCATAGATAAAATCCGCCCGCCGGCTTAGCTCAGTAGGTAAGAGCGTTGGTCTACGGATCTCGGGTTCGCGAGTTCGATCCTCGGGCGGGGCGTATGTTCTCCGTGACTATTTGATAAACGACATTGTGTCTGAAATCATTAGTCCTCCACCTCTGATTCATCATGTGGGGAAGTTGGCAGTTACTTGCGGAGAACAGGTTTGTATTGTTTCAGAATCCAGGAATACTGGTTAGGTTAACTGCCCGCCGTTACATGACTGAAATACTGTTGAAAAACGGCGTTAAACCCAAAACAAACAAAACAAAATAGATAAAATCCTAATTTTTTCTTCTTTGCAGATTGGCAACAGTAACTGTTTTCAAATGTATATACTGATATTTACAATTCCATGGTTTCGGCTGACATTTTGCTGTTATCTGAACGTTTGGTGAAATGGTGTGCTACAGTGTAATGTTATAGAATGTTTTACTCCACATGGTGACTGAATAGACGAATTGTCTATACTGATGGAGGATAATGATTGATCCACATCTTGTGATTTTGAATAATCGAAAAAGGAAGAATTAAAATGTGTTACACCACAATTTTTACAATGCCATGATTCATTTGAATGATCAGAATGAAACTGGTACATTATAGTACTCATACCCTGGTAATCGGTGTGAAATCAATTACTGTGAAATCATTAATATTCGTGTGGGACTAATTTTCGTGGATTTCGTGGTTAAGTCAATCCACGAAATTTAATCCCAACGAACAAGTAAAATTCTCATTCATTTTATGGTCAAAAGTTGAAATCCACGAATTCATATCCCCACGAAATTGCCGTTTTGACCAAAACCACAAAAATTCATGCCCACGAAATTAATTGATTTTACAGTATTACAGTTCTCACAAAATATGCATCGGTCTGGATGCCATTTTACTTTTAGATTACAAGTGCCACAATGATCAGGCCTATCTGCCCAGGGATTTGACTCAGTATCAAAAGCCATTAAAATAAGTATAAAACATAGATTAGTGAGTGTGAGACGATCTCACTCTAAACTGCTTGATAGCTGGTTTTATACTTTTACGTTTAACCAAGCTATTTTCCTTTCTTTTAACTATCATTTTACACTTCAGACTATTAATATTCTTTTTGGTTTGATGCGCCAAATGTCTACGTTCCCATGATGGTTTTGATATTATCTGAAGACAGAAGATCGATGTCATCAACAATTACATGATCTAGGTTGGTGAAGATTTTAAAAAATCTTGCTCAGTTTTGTTAGAACGGTCCTCTGTTGGGTGCAGTTCAAATATTTTTTCAATATCACAAAATATTTAATAGGCGTTTGAATTGCACCCCATTTAGGACCGTATTAAGGATACAGTGAAATACCGCTCGCTCGAGCACCGATGACTCGAGCACCTGGGCTCGCTCGAGCAATTCATGTGGTCCCGGCCGATTTCCTTCTATTTTCTATGTGAAATTACCATGGCTGGGTCGAGCATCGATAACTCGATCGCTCGAGCATGACACCTGGTCCCTGTGTATTAATTTACTCTTTATTGCTTCTGGAAAACTCGAGCAGAGGTGTCAAAATTTTTCACACCTTCGGCGGTCAGAATGTATCGGTTAATTAAAAATTTTCACACGCCGTGAGAATTGCTTGGTCTATCTTAAATGCTTGTTGTCGGTATATTTGATCTGATAATGAGATTAATTATTGATAAAGGTTGAAGAAAAGTTTTATTAATCAGATATCGAACAATTACTGATTACTTAAAACATCTTTTCTGCGGGATTGAGAAGATAGTTATGAGATCTTAGTATTTTAATCAGCATTTGTTTGCATGCAAATGAAGGAAATAATATAGCATTTTCATAACATTGAGACGATAATTTTGATATGCACTTGTTGATGAATAAAAAAAGTCTTAGTTGTTTCTTCACATGTGTCATTTACAAATTACATATTGAAACGTCTATCATAGACAACGCTTGTAATACGTTTTTAGAAAATGTCACAAGTATATTTTTATTAAGCAACACCGTTTACTCTGCAAATGGTCCCGATGACAATTAGTATAACAAATTTCAATTTTCTTTATATGTTGGTCAATGTTTGGGTCGCTCGAAACCATGGATAACTCGAGCATTTTGCTCATCCCCTTGCGACCTCGAGCGAGCGGTGTTTTACTAAATCATTGACTAGTTTTCACATCCACAATGATACAAATAGATTATATATGGTGAATGCAAGATCTGATTATAAATCTTTGTTAAGAAAATGCAGACATAATTTTGATAAAGAAAAAACTAGTGAGCTATTGAAAGCCCGATATAAGAATGCTCGTCTATACTGGAATATGTTAAAGGAATCGAGTGGTATTAAACAATCGAATATTCCCTTATCTACTTTTGAACAGTATTTCAAGGCGGTAAATAACCCGCAAGACAGATTTTTCATTCCGGATGAAGACATTTTGAATTTTGTTAACCATTATGAACACGAAGAATTTAAAATAATGTTCCAAGAGTTAAATTGTCAAATAAGCATGGATGAAATTAATTCTGCGATTAAAGAATTGAAAAATAACAGATCTGCCGGTCCTGATCTACTTGTTAATGAATTTTTTATATACGGTAAACATACTCTAGTGCCTGTTTTGTTTTCTTTGTTCAATAAAATATTTGAAATAGGTTATTTTCCTGAGCGATGGTCAGAAGATTATGTTATTCCGTTACACAAAAAAGGAAGCATAAATAACATTGAAAATTATCGTGGCATTACGTTATTAAGCTGTATAGGTAAATTATTCACCCGTATAATAAATAATAGGTTAAAATTATGGGCTGAGAATTACAATGCATACGTTGAGGCCCAAGCGGGGTTCAGGTCAAAACTGAGTACTGTTGACAATGTATTTGTATTAAATGGTTTAATATCGCATTTTTTTGAATCAAGGGAAGCAACTGTATACTTTATTTGTTGATTATACGAAGGTTTTCGATCATGTGGTAAGAGATAATCTATGGTATAAATTAATAAAATTAAGACTGAGAGGTAACATTTTAGATATTGTAAAATCAATTTATGAACCAGTTAAGTCTAGAGTTAAATATTGTAATAACTTAAGCGAAGAGTACTCTTGTATGTTAGGGATCAGACAGGGAGACTGTTTATCTCCTTTTTTATTCACAATATTCATCAATGATTTGGAAGATGTATTTATAAATAGTGATGCAGCTGGAATAGATGTAAATATGTTTAAAGTATTTTTATTGTTGTATGCAGACGATATAGTTATATTTGCAAATTCTGCTGAAGAATTACAAAAACAATATAAATCTGCTACATAATTATTGCATGCTTTGGAAACTTAAGGTAAAAGTTACAAAAACAAAAATAATGCCTTTTAAAAAAGGAGGTAGTATTCCAAGAAACATAGAATTTTTATATGATGGGTTTAGGATTGAAATTGTCAATAAATTGTGTTACTTAGGTATAGTTTTTACTTGTGGAGGGTCACTGAGTACAGCCCAAAATACTTTAGCAGGGCAAGCACAAAAAGCAATATTCAAATTAAATAAATATTTGTATAAGTTTACTTATATATCACCAAAACATAAATTGGAATTATTTGATAAGCTTGTGTCACCTATTTTAAACTATTGAAGCGAAGTTTGGGGATTTGTAAATGATTTATCCGTCGAGAGGGTGCACATGCAATTTTGCAAGAAACTTTTAGGAGTAAAAAAGGTAACGCAAAATAACTTTATCTATGGCGAATTAGATCGAGTATCTTACAGAACAATTCACATGTATAATATAGTAAAATATTGGTTAAAAATATTACAACTTGGTCATAACAAATATGTTTTTGTTACATACACATTGTTGAAAAACGACTTTGAAATTCATGGTAGACGTAACTGGTGCTCTTTACTTAAAGATTTACTTTGCTCTCTGGGTTTTGTAGATGCTTGGTTACATCAAGGCGTAGGTAACGTTGATATGTTTTTATATATGGTTAAACAAAGATTAAATGATCAGTTTATACAAAATTGGAATGCAAGAATAAATAATTCTTCTAGAGCTTTGTTGTATAAGAGAATTTCGATTTTGAGATTTCAGCCGTATCTTGAATATTTTAATGTAAATAAATTTTGTATATCTGTTACTCGTTTGAGGGTATCTTCTCATAAATTACAAGTAGAAACTGGAAGATGGGTAAGACCAGTTAGTACACCATTAGATGAAAGGAAATGTATTTTCTGTCAAAAATTAGAAGATGAATACCATTTTATAATAGAATGTGATTTGTATAATGATTTAAGAAAACAATATATACCAAGAAAATATCGGATTAGACCAAATATGTTTAAATTCATAGAACTTTTGAACTCCGAAAATAAGAAAATAATACAAAATTTAGGAATATTTATATTTAATGCATTTAAACTGAGACAGTCTACTTTGTAATAATACTCTATATTATCATGTTTTGTGTTATGGTTGTAGTTAAACGTTTCTGTTCTTTCAGGTCTTGTATTTCGTTTCGACAAGGCTGTGATTGAACTGATTGTTCTATATATGTTTTATTTAAATGTATTGTTAAACGGTCCATATAAATAGTGTCTATTTGGTTTATTGCTTCTGTTTTGAAGCTACTTATCTAAGCATTAATTATGATTCTATTTGTCGACTGGAATATATATATGGCAAGTAGCACAACTTGCCAAAGATGACCTTCTCCGTTTTTGTTTTTGTTTGTTTATTTGTGTGTGTTATGGTTGTGAATTTGTCTTTTCTGCCGCTCGTCTTTATGGTATATAACTCTTTATAGTAACTATTATATCGTGATGTGCACCACTGTTTGCTGTATGTCTTGTATTATGCCATATTGATGTCATGATGGGCTTTTAAGCCTAAATGATTTGCAATAAAAATTGTCTTGTCTTGTCTTGTCATCAACAGCAACTGAGCAGTGTAGTTTCACACCTGTTGTGAAATTTATTAATCCTTTCTTTATTAAATTGTTAATGGAGTGACACCTAATTTAATTATCAAAATGACTTTCTTTGAGTTTGTAAAATCTTCTACTTTATTTACTGAGTAATTGTTTTGTACCATCATTTTATTTGTTGTTAAAAAACCAATAACACAAGTCTGTTTTAAATACTTTATTTTTTCCCTAATTTTGTTTAATAAATATGCATATGCAGCTATCTTATCAGAATCCTGGTCAATAATATTCTTCATCTTCTTATCGTTCGCGAATGGCTGTGTAGTCATAGCGATATTGCTTGATGCTGTGGTTCGTTAAGAGAGTGCCAATGGCCCAGCACCTCTGTCTTCAACTCTCTAGGTTTCTTTCGGGGTTACCTCACCCTTAGTTCCGAGTTAAAACCCTATCCTGGGAACACAGGAGCTATTTGTCCCATAGCTGGGGGTCTGTTCATAGGCATCAGGGCGTGTCCACACACCGGTGGGCCTGGCATGCCACATGTCTGGGGGCAGACCTCCTCCGAGTCCCCTGCAGTTCTGCCTGAGGCCGCAAGGCGCTCAGTTACCGTGTGACGCCAACTCGGAGGCACTGCAAAAGGTCTTGTCTGCAGAGAGGCTATGTACTTGCAGGGAAGACTTAGGCACTCGGCTCCTTTTTCACCAGAAGGCTAGCCAACGGTGGAGGCTGAAAGCGGAAGGTGACAAGCACACAACACACAGCACACCACACTTGACACATCAGCAGACCAATTGCCACACGTCAATAATATATATCTGTAAAACATCTTATACACATATACTAAATAAATAATATAAGAGCTGCAGGTACTGGATGCAGTATTTCACTTAAACTGAACACTGATCCATAAAATGTCTCATCAAACTATTCAAACATTGTAAAACATTTTATATACATACATTTACAAAATAAATAATATTAGAGCTGCAGGTACTGGATGCACTAGTTTTGACACTGAAACTGAACACTGATCCATGAAATGTCTCATCAAACTATTCATACACCGGTGCATAAACACGTGAAAGTTTCTTTAAGAGTTTAGATGTTGTCAAGGAGTCTGCTTCATATTGCTCCCACATATCAAAGATCTTTGTCTGCATACACCTCACTTGTTTCCCCAGAGCTTTTTCAGCTTACTTTCTGACACTAGCTTCATCTGTAGATTAAAGCGCTGTGATTCTTCATGTAGTTTATCAGTTAAGATGTAGAAGGGAGGCGGTCAATTGGTAATTTAATTCAGTCTGCGGTGCCATCCTACAACTATAAAAAAGTCATAATTAATCATTATTTATGACACTCTACATTCAAATAAATCTTAAAACAATCAACTGATTAATCATTCATACTTCATAGTGACATCTAATCTAGTTATGAAGATAACTTTCTTAAACCATTAACTGAATTAATCATTCATAGATTAAGCTTTCATTCAGTAGTTCATAATCTAATAAGCAAAATATTTCTAATCAACTGAAATATATGTTCCATTTAGTTTCATTTAAAGTGTCAGGTTTTCAATATTATGACTATGATGCAACAGAATATATTTATATAACTTCACAGTCATTGTTGGGGCGAATGGACTGTCCATAGACGGACTATTCTTCTGGGGACCAGAATCCACTGAACCAGGTTGATTGTACGTACTCGAGAAGAGGTTCTAGAGGCGGTGTTCCCTTTCGTTGAATGTACTCGAAATCTGGCTCAGCAGCATAAGAGGTAGGGCGAGTATCTTCCTAATGAACCAGTGAGTACCTTCATCCTGCATGTAGGCTCCAGTCAAACCCTCAACTTTGTTTGGTGTAGTCAGAGCTTTCACTTTCTGAAATAAATATCCCAGCATTTAGAAAATAAACATCCATTGCACACATTTCAATTTAATAGTTTATTTTATGATTTTAACTTAAAATGAAGAATGGTTATTTTTCAGTAAAACCATCCTGTGCTGATTGTTCGTTCCAATTTTCACACCTTTTATAATATTAGACTATAGAAATGCAGTAAGAAATTAATTTACAATATACTTTAATATATAAACAAATATAGACAGTGTTTGTGCAGGTTCATTCACAATTTAATGTTATGTTTAAATGTTTTTAAAGATAAAACACATGACAGTTTATGTCACACTAACAAGTTTTATGTTTCAGTTTTATGCTAACATAATACTACGATATAATGTTCAAATTTTCAAATATCTTTTGGTATTACCTTAAACACCTTCTTATAGTCCTTCTTCCTCTTACGACTCGTGAAGATGAAGACCAATGAAACTTGTTTTGCTTCCCCTTCATCATTCTTCAGGAAGGTGTGAATGTTGTAAAGCTGTCCAAAAGTGTCCCTTTTCCTCAGCACCTTAACCGAACCATCAACATACCATCGCTTGGCCTTTTGGAGAACATACAGTTGTGTGTCGGTTGCGAAAATGATGTGCCTGGCTCCATCTACTGTCAAATCACAGCGAAGATATCCGTCTGGAAGGGCTTCCTGTACAAGCTGGAAGTCTTCTCTACGTGGCTCTGGAGGTCTCGTCTTCTGGCGATGACGGTTTGCTCGTCTTAACAAGAAGACACTCATCTGGAAGGTTGAAATCTTTCAATAATTGGCTTATCTCAATGTTATTGGCTTGTTGACTCCTTGATGTTATTGGCTTGTTGACACCTTGCAAAGTAGGTAGCATGTTTGATAGGCATAATTATTAGGTGTAAATTAACAATGAATGAAAGAAAATTCATGCAGTTATGTATATGTTGTTAACCTTTAAAATGAATTATTTTGATAATAAATTAAAAGTAAATGATCAATATTTATATCGGTACATTTTGACTTTTATGTAAAATTATGATTACATTTTGACTTCTATGAAAAATTATGGGTTCATTTTGACTTTTATTTTTGGGTACTGTTTGGTTTGGGTACGTTTTCACCATACTGTAATCAAGACCCGTATAAGTTTTTCTTTTCTAAACCATACTAAATATAAATATTTTTCTTGAAAATTGTCATATACACGTAGAATTATATTTTTAATAAAAGCTTCAAATGATTTTAAAAGATTTTAAAAAATAATCATTACTTTAGATTTTATGATTTGATTTCGCTTATTTTATTTTATTTCGCTATACAGTCATATCGATAATTCCGCTTTTCTTCTTTTCGCATTTAAAAGTTCTTTTCGCACTTTATGCGTACTGGCAGTCACGAAAACAATTTGTATGTAAACAAAAAAAAAACGTTACGCAGGAAAATGGGTACACTGAAAGACGTAGTTCTTAGTGTTTTCGTTTTATTGAGCGTTTTCAATGGAGTATATTCAGCAAGTAAGCTTACTTTTACCAAAAATTTTATCATGGATGGCTTTAAATATTCGATGGATATTTGACGTGTTGAAAGGTCCCACAGAAAAGTCGCATAGATCTGTATTAGCTATATGCTGTTTTCTCCTTGATTCGAGCCTCTTAAATCATTTAGGAGTGTGCATATTTTTGTAAAAGGCAGTGGCTAGAGAACCGGAATCGGTTCCCTAGACTGCAAACTTATTCGTCAGGAACTGGTTCTCTAAGCAAAATACTCAGGCTGGAGAGAACTCCAAAACAAGCTATAATAGCTCATTCGAGCTATAATAGCCCGATCAAGCTATAAAACAAACAATAAAGCGCATATTTCATGTCACTTTGTTTCTTGGTAAATGTCATACATATTATTATCTTAATTAATTTTACCATGCCCTTGCATTTATCTGCGTTTACTGTCTCCCAGAGTGTACTCGCCGAATATATACCGTGTCTGCCGTATTCAAATGATATAAACTAGTACAAATGCGTGAAAACTACTTTGCAGTTTTTAAATGTTATTTGCTTTAAACTTGTATTATGTTTAAATTATTTAAATATAAAATAATACTACAACAACAACAAATAATATTGGTTTGTATTTGCATCATTACATGTTTATAGATGAATAAACTAATTTAAAATTGCCCTTGAAACTTCATACATATTCTTTGATCACTTTAAATACTGGTTTGTAACACCTCGGCATTTCACGTTCAAAGATATGTAATCAATACTGAAATAACAATTTGTTTTAATCGTTTCTTTTATTGTCTTATACCTTTTAAGTTTAAATTTCAAGTTTATTTCGGCTCCAGTGTCGATGATTTCGCATTCATTCGTACTAGTTTATTTTATCATTCCAATATGCCGGACAGTATGCGGCGAGTACACTTCTGGAGACACAATAAACACAAATAAATAAAAGGGCATAGCTTGCTGAAATGGTAAAATTAATTAACTAATTAAAGATAAGAACATGCACATGATACTTACTAAAAGAAACAAAGTGGATTTCGGCAGTATTATGCATAGAAATAAAATTCCGGTTCCCTAGCCTATGCACGGTATTTTGCTTAGAGAACCGGTTCCGGACGAATAAGTTTGCAGTCTAGGGAACCGATTCCGGTTCTCTAGCCACTGCCTTTTTGTAAACCTGTTCAATTAAATAATTTTTGTTGGCAGCGGCTAGGGGTTCGGTAACCGGACCTATAGACAACGCGTAAGGGGCAGGCCATATATGGCCCAAAATGTGCATCTCTGCGCAGTCCTGTCTATTTTAGTGTTGGCAAAAAGCCGGTCAATATGAGTATTGACCGGGCCGGCGGTCAATACTGGTTAAAACCGGTCAATACCGGTCAATACTGGTTGATTCAATACTTTGGTCATTCTTGGGTGGTCAATACTGGTTAATTCAACACTTTTACATAATGCACATTAACAGATTAGAACCATGTTTTTACCAAATTAAATATTATAATACAAAGTAACATCACTAATCTCGCGTCATCACTATTTCCGTGCTTATTTGAGTTGCGCCATCTACGTGGTGTTTACATATCAAGTTCGTTACCTATTTTATGCATGCAAGCGAAAAATGTTCTTACTTGCAGTTACATTGCTAAATTATCTGTCAATATTAAATTGTATTTTTAACATATCGCAAAAATCAAAAAAAATCCATGAATTAAGCAAATAGTTGCAATGTTTACAAGTTTTTCTACCAGCTGATCGGCATTTGTCCTCATTAATTATGCAAATTAAGTCCCGCCTATAAGTTAGAGGACACCAATTTTACGTAACATCTCCCAGCTACACAAAAATTAATGAAATATCAGTATTAGGCAAAACGTCTTAACTCGACGGATTTTAAGGGGGAGGAGGGGAGGGGATGGGACGTGCAACCATCTCCTCAAAATACACTCATGATACTGAGCAGAGTTAGATAACTGTCAGATAGAAAATATTCAATAGTACAATTCTTAGGCTCCGTTACATTATGACCACACCCGCGACCTTGTGATTTACTTGCAAAATACCTGGTATGCCCAGTGCCCAGAGGAGAATATTTTCGATAGTGCCAATGTAAACAGATAAAATAAAACCTTTAAATTGGCGTTTAATGACTTTTGAGTGTTCCTGTTAGTTTGATTTAGATAGCTTTTCAATGTTTGAATAATATTTAGTGTTTTTTAACTTATGATAGTTTGGTTGCCACAATTGTTGACCTATACCGCGACATTAGTGATGTGACGTCACATGATGACAATGGCTGACTATTGTTGTTCAAAGTACACATGGATGTTTCTTGAATGATATCTTATTCATTTTCACACAGTTATTGATGCATATGACATGAAATATTGTGGTAAAGACAAGAAATACACTGTTGTGCTGTTTCTTGTTTAATGTCGATACGTCCAATGTCAAGTGCCGCGACAATACAAGTGAACGGTATACTCAATTTTTCAGTGGTTTCATGACTAATATTTTCCAAGGCATTATAAAATGTAAATGACACAGTTTCTGATGGAAGAACATGCTACATGAGCATGAATTTAACTAAAACACAAGGGCTCCGATCGATGAGAAACAGGCACATAAATCTAGCTATATATAGCTGAAAGTAACTATAAAACCAATAACAATAATGCAAAATATGTCAAAATCAAATGCAAAATGGTCATAATCGCATTCATATGGTTTATAAGATGAAAGATAATAACACAAAACTAAGATCTTTGCGGTCACTTTTTCAATAAATGCAGCAGTATTTTGCGATGAATTATTGGTGAGTGTGAAAATCATCGTAGCATAAGACAAATTTAGAAATGACTTATCACAGAAATTCTCAACATGTATTGAAACTGCATGGATCTCTGTTCCTCCTGATTGGCTTACTCTTAATTTGTCTCGTAAACCATTTGAATAGGATAATAACTATTTTATATTTGATATTGACATATATTGAACAGTTGTTATTGGTTTTATAGCTATTTCTAGCTATATATAGCTAGATTTAGCTATATAGCTAATTTGTGACTTTTCTGGGACCTGTTGAACATAAAGAGTAGGATATTTCGAATCATAGAAAGAAAGTGAAAATTGCACATAGCTTATAAAATAAATACATTATTCTAAAAACTGATTGATAATTTACTGATGGATGCTTGAATTCCTGAAAAGGGACCACATTAAGAGGTCACACTTCTGGACAGTTCAGTGCCTTTAAAAACACAATTTTTAAAGAAATGTTATCGATACCTATCTTCTTTCTGATACATTTGCAATAATGTCCAAGTGCTGAAATTTCAAAAACTAGATTAAACGTATAAAATGGATATGTCTATGTGTACCATGCTTTATCGAGATCAGAATTTGAAAATTGTTTGTTTCAGGCATATATGGAGAAGGGATGGGTACAAAAGAACAAACAACCATTGCTGCTCCAGGTAAATATACTTGTGACAGGCAGGTAGCCTGAATGAATCTTTTATTTGCCAGTTAATTATGCCCTACACCCCTTTTAAGAAGCGGGCCTATATTGCTTTGCGCCTATCTGTCATGTCAGTCTATATGTTGGTTGGTCTGTCAGTACAGGGAACGGTTTCTGCCCAGTAACATATTGCTTGGTTGTATTTGATGCTTCCAAAGGATCTTTTCACAGACTTTATTTACTGTCACACTTGAGGTCACATTTTCTACCTTTGTTTTATTTAAGTCAATGGCAGTTGTGGAACTGGGTCAGCTTGAATAGAATCAAGGTCAATAGGTCAACTAATAGAAGAAGAGATTAACATTAGAAAGAATTTTGATGATATGAAATTGTTTAAGTCGAACATTTCTCATCTGATCTTCACCAGACTTGAACAAAATGTGTTTGACCATAAGTCCTTAGTTAAGTTTGATTGTCCAGGCCCGCAGTTAGGTTGTCTGGCCCTTGAATTACCGAAAGTCAGCCTTTTTACACTTGTCCGCACTCTAAGTCAAACATTTCTCATCCGATCTTCACCAAACTCGGACAAAATGTGTTTGACCATAAGTCCTCGGCCGGGTTTGATAACTAGCCAAATCGGTCCAGGCACTTCAGAGTTATGGTCCTTTTCTCAAAAGCAGCTCTAGTTTTTGTTTGTAATACATCCTGTTGATTGTCCAGGCCCGCAGTTAGGTTTTCTGTGGTATTTTGAAACACACAAGTTACGTGACAAGTATCATCTGCAATGTTGAATGCATTCTAATCACCAGAATGTTGTTTTTCTATCTTATTTCAAACCAGATGTTACCATAATATCTCACTGTAAGGAACAAAGATTGTATTATTGTGTGACAGAATTTCTTATTGACTGGTACATGAAATAAATAGATCTAGTGAATTGTAAGGTCAAGCTGGTGTTTGAATGCATTTTAGAGCACAATCACATTGCTATTATTTCTTAGATTGGCTCCTTTTATCACCTGCTACATATTTTTTGTCATTTACCTTTAACACAGAATATCATTTAGCTTGAAACTGACCAGAACTTAGTGTTCTCTTTATAATTAATAAAATTGTTAAGTGTTGCAATATGTGCAGCAAGCATAGAAGGAAATGTATGTGATTCACTGAAAAATAAAAACTGTGACATTATGTTCCTAGATGCAAAATAATCATGCTGCTATTTTCAGGTCATGTGCGGTCAGACAGGGTTATAAATTGCACTTTTTGTCCAGGGGAGAACTTTGTTTCCCATTCCAAAATTGATTACTAAAACTTAGATTATACTTAACATTGCAACATGTAATTAACAATTCTTTTCTTCAAAGTCGGAGAACTGTTTAAAGGAATGAACCCCATCACTTGCTGGACTCTTTTGCCAAACTGTACCCTTATATTGGTAATAGATTTTTACTAGGGATGTGTGGTATTACTGGTATACAGGTTTACTATAATTCATGGGATGATTGGACATGCCGAGTAGATGATCCCTATCCCTAAGCCATCCATCAATGTCTCTTTGACTTTCACTCCTGTCCCCTATTGACTTCTTGCCTATTACTGCTATGGTTTGGGGGAGATGTGCACTTTTCTACAAAAGCATCTTCTAGTTGTTACACTATTCTTTTATATCATTAGCTTGACTGTTTGAAGAATAGGTAAAGCTATTGGACTTGCTAATGCGTCAGCGTCCAGTGTGGTTAAGTTTTTTAGCTCACCTAAACCAGAGGCATGGCCCTCTATCAAGTTTGTTCAAATGGTTCACCTTGGCCCCTTTTAGTGGCTGTCAGAGCTAAAGTTAAAAAACCCTTTAAAAAACTTCTTCTCATGACTGCTTGATAGATCTTCATCAAACTTGGTCTGTAGCATCATTATAAGGTCCTGTCACAAATTTGTTCAAATGGGGGCACTTGGTCCCTTTTATCGGTCGCTAGAGCCAAAATTAAAAATACCTTTAACTAACTTTTTATGAACCGCTTGAAGAATTTTCAATCTTAGTCTGTAGCATCATTGTATAAGGTCCTCTCCAAATTTTATTAATTTGGAGGCAGTTGGCCCCTTTTAGGGGCCATTAGGGCTAAAAATAGAAATGCCTTTAAAAGGCTTCTTCTCTTCAAAGTTGGCCTGTAGCATCATTATAAGGTCCTCTCCCAAGTTTGTTCAAATGGGGACACCTGGCCCCGTTTAGGTGCCACTAGAACTAAAGATATAATGCCTTTAAAAGACTCCTCATGAACCGCTTGAAGGATTTTCATCAAACTTGGTCTGTAGCATCATTATAAGGTCCTCTCCCAATTTAATTAAAATAGAGGCAGTTGGCCTCTTTTAGGGGCCATTAGAAATAAGAATAGAAATGCCTTTAAAAGGCTTCTTCTCATGAATCACCTACTGGATCTTCATCAAAGTTGGTCTGTAGCATTATTATAAGGTCCTCTTCCAAATTTATTCGTATGGGGGCACTCGGCCCCTTTAAGGGGCCATTAGAACTAAACATATAAATGCCTTTAAAAGACTTCTTCTCATGACCCACTTAATTGATCTTCATAAAATTTGATCTGTAGCATCATTATAAGGTCCTTTCCCAATTTTATTCAAATGGGCCGCTTGAGTCAAAATTAGAAATACCTTTAAACAACTTCTTTTCATGAACCATTAGAAGGATCTTCATCAAAGTTGGTTTGTGGCATTATCATAAGGAAATGACTTTAAAAGACTTCTACTCATGAACTGCTTTATGGATCTTCATCGAACCATAAATTTGTTCAGTTTGGGGTGTTTGGCCTTTTTTATGGTCAGATGGTTAAGGTCATCTTCAGGTGACTTTGTATATGTAAGCTGGTATCTCAGTAAACACTCAGGAATGGATTGAAACTTCACACAATTATTCACTGTGATGAACTGACTTACTTGCACAGGTTCCATAACTCTGATTTGCTTTTTTACAAAATTGTGCCCTTTTTTGACTTGCAAATTTTGGGTGTAAGCTTATTTGTCAGTAGAATGGATTGAATCTTAACACACCTGTTCACTGTGATAATCGTACATGCATTGCACAGATTCCACATTTCTATTTTGCTTTTTTACAAAATCAGGCCTCGACCTTAACTTTTTTCAGCAGTTGCCAGCAGGTCCACCAACTGCTAAAATCTAGTAGACCTGCTCAGACTTTAGTGGACCTCCAATTCTATCACATAAATTGTGACGTTGTAGACGTCATAACTTCATATGACTCAAAGCAACAGGACTTATTTCTAAAATAATTAAAAATGGAAGACTGTAGCAATCTGTTATCCCGAAAAATAATTATTTTGAAAAGTGTCCCAAAATATGGACACAATAATCATCATCCTCCCGACCCGTGTTGAAAGTGAAAAAAGAAAACATCAACAATTAATTATCGGTAATTATTCTGATGATAAACTAAGTAATTGGCCTTGTTTTAATCTTCAATTAACACCCTCTCAAAGAGCTAAAAGAAGTGTGTCGGTTATTCGTGGCATCTGAAGCGGAGATCAAAGCGGTCTAGTTTCCCCGAGATTGTCATGGCATTACGTCATGTTTTCGCGCCATGTGACACATCACTGTCGGATCGTACTTTCTCGATTCCTTTAATTGTTGAGAAGAAATCAGTAAAAAAGTTTTTTCTTTAATTTTTTAAATGCGAATGTGCAATATCCCGAATAAACTGACATGTAAATGTGTCAAACCGTGAACGATGATAGTGGATGTCCTACCTCTGTGACCTATTTGCCCTCAAGAAATTTACATTATTGTTTGAGAAAAATATCTAACAAAGTGTTGTGTCAAAAAATACATGTACAAAGAATCATTTAAAACTTATTAAAAACCGCAACGACATCATACTGCTTTATTTTAAAACCACATTTCTATTTACGTTCATTAGGTCACGTAACCTATTCTGCCGCGCTAACAGAAATCTGTTTGCCAAAAATCGTTTTACTCCATGTATTTAAATTGCTGCCGCTTTTTCATTATTTAAGATTTTTTAATTGTGTTTTTTGTACTTTCTGGTCAAAAGTCTGAATTTTATTACCATAGTATGTACCGTTTATTTACTTTAAGAAAGAAATAAATAATCAAGATCGCGCTGTTTGAAATTTTACAAAACACTATATGAAAATTTGATCGTTTTTAAAGAATTTTGCCTACATTCCTGTCGATATCTTATTAAAATTGTTATAGAATTCAAACAGTATTAGTTCTCAAGCGGTGTTGAAAATTTAAAGCGATTATATTAAAATATGAATGCACTACGCGCGTTTTTTTTGTCAAAAGTAACCGCGATGTAAATTAGACATTACGATAGGGCGCACGTGAAAATGGAAAATTACCGCATGACGTTTTGATATTTTTACGATTCGCGTGTAAATTCCAGTCAATCCAGGTAATTTTGCCTGATGTAATTTCTCAATTTGGAAAATACCACGTAAAAACCACTCGCCCGATCGGTGGAGTAGTCCATTCGTACTCTCCTGACTTTAACTCGCCAATGCTTATAACGGTAGAATGCCGTACTTAAGGCAAAATCAACTTTCGTTTTGTGAATTCGCCGATATGGGTACGATTTTCCCCCCTATTTGTTTACTTTTAAGGGTTTTATTTTATTTGCAGACCGTGGCTGAAAATTGGTTGACCGTCGGTCTACGCAACTTTTGATACTTAGTGGACCTGTCGATATTTTGGTTGCGTCGGTCCAACGGTCCACCGCTAAGGTCGAGGCCTGAAAATCATGAAAATTAAGCCTCTTTTTCGATTTTTTTTTTGGTTAGGTTCTTTTATATTAAGCTGGTATCTTCACACACTGGTCCATTGCAATACACTGACTTGCACTGTACAGGTTCCTTAATTCTGTTTTGCATTTTTACAAAAATTATGCCCCTTTTTCGACTTGAATTCAAGGCTGTTGAATAGTTCAGCGTTGCTGTCCTCCGACATCTCTTGTTTTAAGGCTGAAATGCCTTTAATATGAAAAAATAGATCAAAAATGGTAGTACTATTTCTCAGTGCCTGTAGTAGGCATGATGACAGTCTTGCCATATTTTAAATACTAGAATATAGGTTTAATTTCATTTTGAGCAGTATCAATTGGTCTAATCAGAGTGATTAGTTAACTTATCAGGACTGAAGTCACTAAACAGGGTTGTCATACAAATTGTACATATCTGTTTTTTAGGTACTGGAATGCAGTCCACAGAAAATAATAATTTTGCAGCAAGTACTGAAAATGAAGCTCAGAGACAAATTATAGACCGTGGAGGGTTAGACCCAAATAGTGTTCAATCTGAGCCAGTAAATGCAGAGACAGATTTAAATTCTAAACAAGTGGACTCTTTGGAGAAGGTTGTTCAGTCTATCTTACTGCCAGGTCCTGCGATTGGCATTGAGGATACAGGGAATATAGATGAATCCACTGGTGATGCAGCGGAAGCTTCTGAACATAATGCCTCCACAACAAACAATGGAGCTGTAGCTTCAGCCAACAACATGGCTCCTTCACCTGTTTCTGGAATAAATGATGCAAAACCAGCCGTGGGCAGTGGTATGACTCCTGTGCCAAATAAAATCCCTAGAACGGATACTGCAGCAACCTCTGCAGGCAGTGGCATGGCTACTACACAGAAAAACGCCCCTGGAATTGATGCTGCAGCACCCTCCTTGGGCAGAGGCATTGCTCCTACACCAAATACTGCTCCTGGAATGGATACTGCACCAACTGCTAAGAGTAGTGGCATGGGTATGGGCATGGGCAGCAGCATGGGTTCTAAACCAAATACTGCTCCTGGAATGGGTACTGCAGCAACCGCTATGGGCAGCGGCATGGGTATGGGCATGGGTCCTAAACCAAATTATGCTCCTGGAATGAATACTGCAGCAACTGCTAAGAGTAGTGGCATGGGTATGGGCATGGGCAGCAGCATGGGTTCTAAACCAAATACTGCTCCTGGAATGGGTACTGCAGCAACTGCTATGGGCAGCGGCATGGGTATGGGCATGGGTCCTAAACCAAATTATGCTCCTGGAATGAATACTGCAGCAACTGCTAAGAGTAGTGGCATGGGTATGGGCATGGGTAGTGGCATGGGTCCTAAACCAAATTATGCTCCTGGAATGAATACTGCAGCAACTGCTAAGAGTAGTGGCATGGGTATGGGCATGGGCAGCGGCATGGGTCCTAAACTAAATACTGCTCATGGAATGAATACTGCAGCAACCGCTATGGGTAGTGGCATGGGTATGGGTAGTGGCATTGGTCCTAAACCAAATTATGATCCTGGAACAGCTTCTTCAGCACCCTCATTGGGCAGTGGCATGGGTCTTGCACCAAATAGCGCCCCTGGAATGGATGCTTCAGCACCCTCCACAGGCAATGGCATGGCTCTTATAACAAATTATGCGCCTGGAATGGATACTGCAGCAACTGCTATGGGCAGTGGCATGGCTCCTACACCAGTCTCTGCAGATCACATTGCTTCAACAGTGAGTGATGTCCCAGCAATTAATAGTGCAATGCCGAATTCAGGTCAGATAGTTGCAACCAACAGTAAAGGGCTGGTAGCTTCCAGTTACTTGTCACCAACAGGTATAACAGAAACAACCATTAATGCAGAAACTGATACTGCAGAACAAGAAAATATTGTTAATACTGGATCAGTCACTGGAGATGGTACTGATTTAAAGGAAGGAAATTCAAAAGGTAACAAAGCATCAGAAAACAAGAATGCTGATTTGGGAGAATCTGAGAATTCAGAAGATTATGATGATGATTATGATGAGAATTGGTGGGATAATGATTATTATGAGGATGAGAATAATGATGATGATGACTGGTTAAATGATGATGACTGGTTTGATGATGATGATGATGATGATGATGATTACAGTAATGATGTTGATTCAAATGAGGATTACTTGGAAACTTCTACAACAACAAAATCTTGGTTGGACACCAGCACAACTGCAGGTAAATTCATGAAGTCTTTTGCATGTTTTTAGCTCACCTGAGCAATGCTCAGGTGAGTTTTTCTGATCGCTCAATGTCCGACGTCCGGCGTCTGTCTGTCGTCCGTCAACATTTAGCTTGTGTATGCGATAGAGGCTGTATTTTTCATCTGATCTTCATGAATTTTGGTCAGAATGATTACCTTGATGAAATCTAGGCCAAGTTCGAAAATGGGTCGTCTTGGGTCAAAAACTAGGTCACTAGGTCAAATCAAGGAAAAACCTTGTGTATGCGATAGAGGCTGTATTTTTCAATTGTCTTGATCTTCATGAAATTTTGTCAGAATGATTACCTTGATGAAATCTAGGCCGAGTTCGAAAATGGGTCATCCGGGGTCAAAAACTAGGTCACTAGGTCAAATCAAGGAAAAACCTTGTGTATGCGATAGAGGCTGTATTTTTCATTTTATCTTCATGAATTTTGGTCAGAATGATTACCTTGATGAAATCTAGGCCGAGTTCGAAAATGGGTCATCTGGGGTCAAAAACTAGGTCACTAGGTCAAATCAAGGAAAAACCTTGTGTATGCGATAGAGGCTGTATTTTTCAATTAATCTTCATGAAATTTTGTTAGAATGATTACCTTGATGAAATCTAGGCCAAGTTCAAAAATGGGTCACCCAGGGTCAAGAACAAGGTCACTAGGTCAAATAAAAAAAAAACGTTTTGTATGCGATAGAGGCTGTATTTTTTAATCGAGGTTGATGAAATTTAGTCAGAATGATTGCCTTGATCAAATCTAGGTCAAATTCGAATATAGGTCATCTTAGCTCAAAAACTAGGTCACTAGGTCAAATTGAAGAAAATGCTTGTTTACACTTAAGAGACCACAATTTTGATCCAATCTTAATGAAAATTGGTCGGAATATTTGTTTCCATGAAATCACTATGTCAAACATGTTTACACTGTTATGGTGTGTTTATCAGGTGAGCGACCTAGGGCCATCTTGGCCCTCTTGTTAGTAATAAATATTTCATATCTCACAAGATAGGAAATGCTATTTTGTTAACCTTTACCCTGCTGGCTGCAAGTGATTCTGCCTTTGCGACCAGTGCAGACCAAGATCAGCCTGCATGGACATGCAGGCTGATCATGGTCTGCACTGTTCGCTATTCAGCCGGTTAATTATGTCTCCCACCACACAGTGGTGTGGGAGACATATTGATTTACTCCAGTCTGTGTGTCTGTATGTGTGTCTGTCACAAAGCTTGTCCGCACTCTAAGTCAAACATTTCTCATCCGATTTTCACCAGACTTGAACAAAATGTGTTTGACCATAAGACCTCGGCCAAGTTCAATAACTAGCCAAATCGGTCCAGGCATTTTTGAGTTATGGCCCTTGAAATACCAAAAATCGGTCTTTTTACTCTTGTCCGCACTCTAATTCGAATATTTCTCATCCAATCTTCACCAAACTTAAACAAAATGTGTTTGACCATGAGACCTCGGCCAAGTTCGATAACTAGCCAAATCGGTCCAGGCATTTTGGAGTTACGGCCCTTGAATTATCAAAAAATTGGCCTTTTTACTCATGTCCACACTCTTAATCAAACATTTCTCATCCGATCTTCACCAAACTTTAAAAAAATGTGTTTGACCATGAGACCTCAGCCAAGTTCAATAACTAGCCAAATCGGTCCAGGCATTTTGGAGTTACGGCCCTTGAATTATCGAAAAATCGGCCTTTTTACTCTTGTCCGCACTCTAAGTCGAACATTTCTCATCCGATCTTCACCAAACTTGAACAAAATGTGTTTGACCATGAGACCTCAGCCAAGTTCGATAACTAGCCAAATCGGTCCAGGCATTTTAGAGTTACGGCCCTTGAATTACCGAAAAAAGTCCGTCTGTTTACTCTTGTCCGCTCTCTACATGTAAGTCGAACATTTCTCATCCGATCTTCACCAAACTTGAACAAAATGTGTTTGGCCATAAGACCTTACCCAAGCTCAATAACTAGCCAAATCTGCCCAGGCACTTTTGATTTATGGCCCTTGAATTACTGATTGGATCCACTCATCCGGACCATCTAATTGGATCCACTCGTCTAAAACATCTAGAGAAACTAACATTTTTCATAGGGGCAGTTGCGGGAGACATGCGCTTTTCTCAAAAGCATCTCTAGTTTTCAGTGAACACCCCCTCGAACAATCAGTGGTACTGCCCAGATTGAATGATGGAACTGTCCATTGTAGAAATTTAGCAGGGTAATGGTTAATATACATTTAAGATAATTACAGGCCTAGGTTTGAACATTTTGACTGATACTCCCATTCTGCTTGTGAACAGGCTTACTATGTGCTGTTGGGCATTTCATTTTTATGCATGCACAGATACTGGTACTCAAATAACTTTACACAAGTCTCCACCATAACAAGGTGATATGTCACATACACAGAACCCTAACTCGGCGGGTCAAGACCACGATATAAGGTCATTTTTGTTCAGTCTTCAACTTTTCTGTGCATGTATGGATATTCAAGTAACTTGGTACTAGTAGTAACCAAATTTAGATGTGTCAGATGCATAATGTAGATCCCTAGCACAAAGATTAAGGTAACTCTATATTAAGAGTGATTTTTAGCTCGACAATTCTAAGAATAGTAATGCTATTGGACTCGCCCGTGCGTCGGCGTCTCGATTTGGTTAAGTTTTTTATGTAAGCTGGTATCTCAGTAACCAGTTTTAATTGATTGAAACTTGACACACTTATTCACTGTCATAAACTGACTTAAATTGCACAGGTTCCATAACTCTGTTTTGCCTTTTTACAAAGTTATGCCCCTTTTTCGACTTAGAAATTTTTGGTTAAGGTTTTGTATGTAAGCTGATATCTCAGTACCCACTGATAGGAATGGATTGAAACTTCACACACTTGTTCACTATCATGATCTGACATGCAATTTGCAGGTCCCTTAACTCTACTTTGCATTTTTTCAAAATTATGCCCCTTTTTCGACTTGGCAGTTTTTAGCCCACCATCATCAGATAGTGGGCTATTAAAATCACTCTGCGTCCGTGGTCCGTCCATCCGTCATTCCGTCCGTCCGTCCGTCCGTTAACAATTTCTCGTTATCGCATCTCCTCAGAAACTACTGGGGGGATTTTGACCAAACTTTGTCAGAATGATGTATTCGTACCCTAGTTGTGTCCCCCTGAAAATCAGACTGGTTCAACAATTTATGAGTGAGTTATGGCCCTTTGTTTATTTTTATAATTTATATAGATTTATATAGGGAAAAACTTTGAAAACCTTCTTGTCCAAAACCACAGAGCCTAGGGCTTTGATATTTGGTATGAAGCATCATCTAGTGGTCCTCTACCAAGATGATTCAAATTATTTCTCTGGGGTCAAATATGGCCCCGCCCTGGGGGTCACATGGTTTATATAGACTTATATAGGGAAAAACTTTGAATAACCTCTTGTCCAAAACCACAGGGTCTAGGGCTTTGATATTTTGTATGTGACATCATCTAGTGGTCTTCAACTAAGATTGTTCAAATTATACCCCTAGGGTCAAGTATGGCCCAGCCCTGGGGGTCATATGGTTTACATAGACTTATATAGGGAAAAACTTTGAAAATCTTCTTGTCCAAACCACAAAGCCTAGGGTTTTGATACTTGTAATGTAGCATCATCTAGTGGTTCTCTACCAAGTTTGTTCAAATTATCCTCCTAGGGTTAAATATGGCCCCGCCCCGGGGGTCACATGGTTCATATAGACTTATATAGGGAAAAGCTTTTAAAATGTTCTTGTCAGTAACTACAACATTCAAACTTGGACCACATGTATATTTTTGAGTGGCAAGATGAACCTTGACATGATTTGACCGTGATTTTGACCTAGTGACCTACTTTCACATTTCTGTAGCTACAGCCTTCAAATTTGGGCCACATGCATAATTTTGTGCACTGGAAAAAACTTTGACCTTTATGTTGACCTAGTGACCTACTTTCACATTTTTGAAGGTACAGGCATCAAATTTGGACCTTATGCATAGTTTCGTGTTTCAAAATGAAATTTGACATTGATTTTGACCTAGTGACCTACTTTCACATTTCTCAAGCTACAGCCTTCAAATTTGGACTACATGCATAGTTTTGTGTACCGAAAAAAACTTTGACCTTGACATTGACTTAGTGACATACTTTCACATTTTGGAAGGTACAGGCTTCAAATTTGTACCACTTGCATAGTTTCGTATTCTGAAATAGAATTTGACCTTGATTTTGACCTAGTGACCTACTTTTACATTTCTCAAGCTACAGCCTTCAAATTTGGACCACTTGCATAGTTTTGTGTACTGAAATGACCTTTACATTGACCTAGTGACCTACTTTCACATTTTTAAGGTACAGGCTTCAAATTTAGGACCACATGCATAGTTTTGTATACCGAAACAAACTTTGACCTTCACATTGACCTAGTGACATACTTTCACATTTTTGAAGGTACAGGCTTCAAATTTGGACCACATGCATAGATTTGTGTTGTGTACGGAAATGAAATTTGACCTTAAGCTAGTCAGTAAGTCTTGAAATTTGGAACACTCAAAAATGGCACATTGGTGGGCGCCAAGATCACTCTGTGATCTCTTGTTGGTTAAAGTTTTGTATGTAAGCTGGTATCTCAGTATCCAGTTATGGGAACGGATTGAAACTTCACACACTTGTTCACTGCCATGATTTGACATGCAGTGCATAGTTTCAATAACTCTAATTTGCATTTTTACAAAATTATGCCCCTTTTCAATTAAGTTCTTATATGTAAGGTAGTATCTCTGTACCCACTAATGGGAATGGATTGAAACTACACACACTTGCTTACTGTCATGAGCTGATAAGCACTGAGCAGGTTCCGCAACCCTGTTTTGCATTTTTACAAAATTATGCCCCTTTTTCAACTTCTGTATTCATTCAGTTGCTAAGGATGTTGAATAGTTGAGCGTTGCTGTCCTCTGACAGCTCTTGTTTTTTTTTCATCTCATTAAGATTTTAGCTCACCTGAATAGGAAATGTTCATGTTGAGCTTTTAGGATTGTTGGATATCTGTCGTTGTTAAAGTCTGACAGAAGTTTTGTGCTGAAGAAAGCAATTGTTTTCCTGTCTTCAATGCATTTTTAGCTCGACTTTACGAAGTATATGGAGAGCTATCCTACTCAACCCGGCGTCGGGTCCTTCCGCGTCCCCACCTTGGTTAAAGTTCTTTTTACACTTTCTCTTTTTTATTTTTTATTTATTACTAGTATAATATAACTTTAACTGTATTTAACAATTTTAAGCGCGTTACAATTGATAGAGTGGCACCTGTCACAATTTATTACCTGTTAGGTGTTTGAGATTCAATCAATACCCCGAGGCGCGGATAATGCTGTTGTTAGAATGTGCAAACATGTATAATTATACATCAATCCAAACAGTTTTTAGCAGTTTTCCATAACCTTTTACATGTTTTTGTCTTTTTAGCACCGTCGATATCAACTTCATTGTTTACTTCAAATTTATATCTGTCGTCTGTCTGTCAGCCCGTCATCATAACTCGTGTAATGTCTGTAATAGAAATAGTATAGTTCTTAGATACACAAAAAGTATATCTTCTGTAACAATGTTACTCCAATTTTTGTCCTATTATAAGTCTGCTGTAATCTTGGGTCTCGTCGATCAAGTATCGAAAATGAAACACACGAACAAACAGTTTATTCAATTAAGACATGAAATACATGGCATTATATGGTAAATTTAATAATCGTACTTATAGAAAGTCGTCCATGACTTCAGAGCTGTATTCATACTTAATGAACTGTGGTACCTGAAATATTTAATGCAGTAAGTTATTAAGTTACAATGTTACAAACAACATAATCAAAAAGCATTTATAGCATTATGAAACTGCCAATGATCGACCCTGTCACTTTTACCACATCATCAAAAAATATTTGTAGCAGAAACAAACTGCCGATCAACGATCCATGTCAGTTTTACAATGTAGCTGATAAAAATCAATCACTGAATTAACAAACTGCTGACCATCGATCTCCGTCAATTTTACACCTCGTCTTATATGCGAGTGTCAGCAAAAATCATGATTATTTTGGATCAAAGTTAGGGTCTCATCTTATAGGTGAATAGTCTTATAAGCGCAGATGGACGGTATGTAGCCTCAAACTGTAATATTTGTAGTAGTATTTGTCAGTTGTTGTGTAGACTCAGTCTGTAATGTTTGTACCAGTCAGTCGTTAACATAGTCTCAAACTTTATATTTGTACCAGTATTTTGTCAGTCATTATATAGCCTCAGTCTGAACTACTTTTACCAGTATTTGACCCTGGGTGAGGTGTGTGTTCTCCATGACAGTTTAATAAAGCTGCTTGTTTTCAGTCTTTATGTAACCTCAAAAATGTAATATTTGTACCAGTTTTTGTCGCTTGTAATGTAATATTTGTACAAGTTTTAGTCACTTGTTATGTAATTTTTGTACCAGTATGTGTCACTCATTATGTAGCTTCAAAACCAGTGTTTATCAGTCATAATATGTAGCCTAAAAATGTAATATTTGTACCAGTTTTTAGCTCACCTGAGCACAAAGTGCTCAAAGGGGAGCTTTTGTGATCGCCCTGTGTCCATCGTCGTCCGTCCGTCGTCAACAATTTGACTGTTAACACTCTAGAGGTTACATTTTTGGCCCAATCTTAATGAAACTTGGTCAGAATGTTACCCTCAATAAAATCTTGGACGAGTTTGATATTAGGTCATCTGGGGTCAAAAACTAGGTCACCAGGTCAAAACAAAGGGAAAGCTTGTTAACACTCTAGAGGTCACAATTTTGGCCCAATCTTGATGAAACTTGGTCAGAATGTTACCCTCAATAAAATCTTGGACGAGTTTGATATTGGGTCATCTGGGATCAAAAACTAGGTCACCAGGTCAAATCAAAGGAAAAGCTTGTTAACACTGTAGAGGCCGCATTTATGACTGTATCTTCATGAAACTTGGTTAGAATGTTAATATTGATGATCTTAAGGTCCAGTTTGAATCTGGGTCATGTAGGATCAAAAACTAGGTCACTAGGTCAAATCACACTGTAGAGGCCACATTTATGACCATATCTTAATGAAACTTGGTCAAAATGTTAATCTTGATGATCTATAGGTCAAGTTCAAACCTGATATAGGTGGGGTCAAAAACTAGGTCACCAGGTCAAATCAAAGGAAAAGCTTGTTAACACTCTAGAGGCCATATCTATGACTATATCTTCATGAAACTTAGTCAGAATGTTAAACTAGATGATCTTTAGGACAAGTTCGAACCTGGGTCATGTCTGGTAAAAAACTAGGTCACCAGGTCAAATCAAAGGAAAAGCTAGTTAACACTTTAGAGGCCACATTTATGACAATATCTTAATGAAACTTAGTCAGAATGTTTATCTTGATGATCTTTAGGTCAAGTCTAAATCTGGGTCAGGTGGGGTCAAAAACTAGGTTGCTAGGTCAAATCAAAGGAAAAGCTTGTTAAGAATGTTAGTCAGAATGTTAATCTTGATGATTTTAGGTCAATAGGTCAGGTGAGCGATACAGGGCCTTCATGGCCCTCTTGATATCAGTTGTCATGTAATTTTTTTTACTAGTATGTGTCAGTCATTATGTAGCTTTAAAATTTTATATTTGTACCAGTATTTTTCAGCCATTATGTAGCCTCAAAATGTAATACTTTTACTAGTATTTGTCCTCATTATGTACCTTTACTGGTATTTTTCAGTCATTTCTGTTTATATTATTCAGATGACTATGACTTGGCCTCCAAGGAAGATGACAAAGATTACAGTGGTAAGTTATAATACTGTGTTTACCATGATTTTGATCAACTGCATTTAAAAGTCAGCTTGCAATATATTTCATTTTTAGCTCGACTTTTTGAAGAAAAAGTAGAGCTATTGTGCTTGCCACGGTGTCGGTGTAAGTGTCGGCATCGCCGTTGGTTAAAGTCTTTGATAAAGTCAAATATCTCTGTTACTATCAAAGCTATTGACTTGAAACTTAAAATACTTATTTACTATCAAAGTCTACACGATGAGAAACAATCCCCATAACTCTGGTTTGAATTTTGACAGAATTATGCCCCTTTTTAACTTAGAATTTTTGGTTAAAGTTTTTGATAAAGTCAAATATGTCCGTTATTATTAAAGCTTTTGACTTGAAACTTAAAACAGTTATTTGCTATCAAAGTCTACACCAGGAGAAACAATCCCCATTACTCTGATTGAATTTTGACAAAGTTATGTCCCTTTTTAACTTGGAATGTTTTTTTACTGGCAAAGCTCTAATTCAGAGTCAAGCACTGAGAAAAGTCGAGCGCTGTCTTACGGACAGCTCTTGTTTAAACACTTCTTACAATTAAATAGAAACAGTTTAAATATGGGTTTAAAGCAATGGAATAAATTCACATGGTATTTTAAACATGGAAACACACCCTTACATAAATTTGAATAATGTCCATATAATAAGTATGCGCTTATTTATATATATTTGGCAAGTATTATTCGGTTGAGTAACCAATGATTTATGTTTACCTAGTGTGCAAGGAGCTGGAACCAACATAAACTTTATTTTCTTATTTACAATACTGTTTACCATGTGTGATACACTTGTTTGGCAGAAATAAGGAACTTTACAGCTTTACAACTTCAACTTGTTTATGACTTTGATAGGATTGAAATGGGGTGGCGGGGAGAGGGATGGTAGCAAATATTTTATCATGAAAAACCAGTATAATAAGAAGATTGATGATACAGCTTCCCTGTTGTCCAGTTTCTGACCAGGTAGATGCTTTAAGGTAGAGATGATAGTTGGGATTGCATTTGGGTATGCTTGGGTCAAGGTCAGTGCTACTAAAAATAGGAAAGTGGATTCCAGTTTGGATGCACCTATTAGCACCAACATTGGTGCATGTACAGCTTTTATTGAGAAAGACTGGCATTGATTTTGGGTCACTGTAGTTAAGGTCAGGGTCATTGTTACTAAAACAGGAGTGTACAAACCAGGTCAGTAAGTCCAAGACCAAGGTCAAACTAAGTCTTTAAGGTCAAAGTTTATAATCACAGCATTTTACATTCTCTGTATAAAAGCAGATGTGTGAGGATAGTGATATCTCTGGTTTCAGCTTAAGAGAAAAAACTGAAAGCTCACATAAAAAGATGACAGCAAAATGATATATTTCATATTTTGAAGGTGTGTCAACTTGGTCAATTTTCTGTAGTTTTCTTTGCGAAAAATCTATACCATGAAAACACCAGATGTTTCTTTATCACATGATGTGAATACATGTATTTGTATTGATAAAAGTAAATTTTGCGCATTTAAAAAACAAATTACACCTTAAACTTGGAAATCTCAGCATTTTCAGTCATAACTGTTTATAATCTGAAGATTTATAACTTTGGTTGTGTTCATGTTTCAATGTGTTGTTTTTGCTTTGAAAATCTGGAGTTTATTAGTCATATGAGATACTGATAGACCTGTCCATCAATACACCCATTCATAAATACAGTATACACTATTTACTGTTAAAATAACTCTTATTGTCAGGTTACAGACTGGTTCAATGCTTTGTTGACCAGGTTAAATAGCCTAAATAAGATTGAAAAGTGGTGCTTATACTGTCAAAAAACTTTTAAATAACTAGCAGTCAAAACTGCTTGATGGATCTTTACCAAACTTGGTCTGTTGCAATGTAACGTTGGATAGACCAAGTTTGTTCAGATTGTTCAGCTTGACTGCTCAGGCGCTTGGTGAGTTAAGCTTAGAAAAAAACTTGAAACAGTCTTTTTAATTGCTTCATGGATGTTTACCAAATCTGGTATGGACTTTTTAGTCAGTTCAAATGGTTCTGCTTGACTGCACTTAAGCACATCCAGTATGGTGTATCATTTGGGTCGAAAGTCTGCTTTGCGTGCGCGCACCTTTCAAAATGTACGTGCTCATATAAAAATAATCATGCACGCATAAATATTTACGTCTACCTGTATATTTTTATAGGTGCACACGTATATATGTAAGTGCACGCTTATCTGTACGTACGCATGTATATATACATGCACTTGTTATTACGCATGCATGTATAGATTTATGCGTGCACATCCATATATGTGTGCATCTACAGATTTATGCATGCATGTATAAAAATATAAACGTTGACGTATAATTACATGTGTACGCACATTCTAGTCGCACTTAAATATACATGTACAGCTATATATTTACAAATTAATGAGTAAATATATATGTTGATGTATAATTCTGTGCGTGAATGAGTAATTCTGGATGCTCGTATATACACGCGTGTACCTTTATATTTACAAGTGTACACGTAAATATATATGTAGACGTAAACTTTTGCGTGTGCACTCTTAATCCTGGGTGCTGGTATATATATGCGTACACACATATATGGACCTACATGCGTAATTATAGGTGCACATTTATATACGCGTGCACGCATATATGGACGTGCACTCGTAAATTTATACATTCACGCATAATTGCAAGTGCATGTATATATACACGCACATACACATAAGTGTACATCTACATATTTACGCATGCACGTACAAAAATATACAGGTAGATGTACATATTTAGGCTTACACACATATTTTTATATGTGCATGTATATTTTGAAATGTACACCCATGCAAAGCAGACTTTCGACCCAAATGGTACACCATACATCCAGAGCTAAAAATACAAAATCACATGAAGCACTGATGGTGTTTACCAAACTTTATAAGTAGCATTTCTCAAACTCAAATGATTCAGCTTGTATGCACTTAGAGGGTGTCAGTTTATTTATTTATTTGGGTTTTACGGCACACCAACACAGTATAGGTTATATGGAGCCAAACAGGACTACAAATTTTGGTTCCACATCTCATTTACATGGAAATAAAAACATGAGGTATGGAATCAAAATTTGCTTACCTGCTGGAATCACAGAGTTACTGCAAAACCAAGTGTTAAGACCCTATTAGTCACCTGTTATGATCATGCAAGGGTAAGGCAGTGGTTCCAATTCTTTTCATACACAGATCGTCCCAGAACCACATGGGGCTAGAGGGTGTCAGAGCTAGAAATAGATGAACTTCAATCAAAATCTACTCATGAATGCACTGGTCAGTCTTTGTCTGTAGCATTCTTGCATGGATCTTTTTACAAGTTTGTTCAAATGTTTCACATAATTGCAATAATAAACTCATGTTTTTGTCTGTTATGATATCTGCAAATCCTGATTGATTTGTTTGTGTCGGTGTCTCTAAGAACAAGCATACCAACATATCCTGAGGGTTTCTGCAGATGCTAGAAAAGATAAAACATGCACGAATGATATTCTAGAATTAAACTTGTAACAAGCTAAAATGTAAGTATTGAAGTGAATGTTAGTGAAAAGGAGTGGAAACATTAGAGTTGTTTGATGATGTTGATGTCATTTCCTTTCAATCTGACTTTAGTTATACATTCTATGACTGTGATATGTTAACATTTTATTAGGAAATATGCATATGAAAAGGGCATTGAGCATGAGAATCTCTCTGTTTACACACATTTCCTCCTGTGTTAATAATGAAAATGACAAAAAAAAGTTCAGCAGCTTTCTGCTAGAATTAGTGGCTGCTCAAGCAGAATAAAACTTTACACAATTTATTCTCATGAACCGCTTCACAGATGTTTGCCAAACTTGGTCAGAAACATCCTTACATAGACCTTAAAGTTTAGCTGGTTCCAGTATCTATCAGAGCCAAGATGTAAACATTCCTGAAAGAACCGGTTCTCATCACTTCTTAGATTTTCTGAATTCACCAAACCTGTTTATAGAAGCAAGGTCCAAAGGTAAGGTGAGTGACTCAAAGCAATGATGACCCTCTTGTTTTAATCAGTTTGCAGAGTTACCATATGGCTTTATTTACATTATACCAGTGTAGACGAGTGGTCACTATGTTAATTATTATTTACCTTTAAGGACAATATGATAACATCTTACATATTTTATTGAGTTTAATTTAAAGATAATGAAATGTAGATTTTAGTACTTTTATGTGTTTATACTTTATATATTACCAGAAGAAATGGATGATAGTGTTGAAGCAGGGAAAGATCTGATGACAAGTGGACATAATTTTGACAGCAGTTTT
This sequence comes from Mercenaria mercenaria, assembly GCF_021730395.1. Taxonomy (NCBI): domain Eukaryota; kingdom Metazoa; phylum Mollusca; class Bivalvia; order Venerida; family Veneridae; genus Mercenaria; species Mercenaria mercenaria. The sequence continues at coordinate 74,815,179 of NC_069362.1, forward strand.
GGACCATTCGCTGGTGCTAAAGGTGCTTATTATCATCTCTTTTTAGCTTAACTGATTTCTGAAAAAACTTGTCACTTTATCATTTGCATTTTTTCTCAAAAATTATAGGAGCTATATCTTTGAAACTTTGCACACTAATTTATCATCATTAGGTGAATAAGTTAAGTGAAAACATTATCACTCTCTTGCATTTTGTCAGAGTTATGGCCATTTTTGTACTAAGAACTTGTAATGATTTTAGGGAGAAATGGAGAATGTTTGGTGCCATGACATGCCAGACAAAAAAAAAGAAACTAAATATACTTGTTATATGCACAACTAATAGCATTATTTGTCAATATAGAAAAGATTACAGTTTTGAAAGAAATCATTTTTATAATTTATCTTGAAGCTTATCTTCCTTCAATATACTGTGGCATTATTCATGTACTTTGACAAGCTCAGTTTCTGGATTTGACTGAACACTCTGTTTACACTATTCTCTGTGTTTACACTATTCTCTGTGTTATTCTACCACACTGAAAATAGTATGCTTGATAATAAACCAAGTCTTACCAGTACAGTGAGTACAAACCTATGGTATGTACATATATTTTGTTGATATTTTTTCAGTATCTAGTAAAAGTAGAGGACCGAATGATGGGTTTGCATACAGCTGGACCTTACTCCTCACTGTCTGTATAGTTATAGTGGGCCTCTTTATCTTCTGGAACAGACACAAGGTAAATTCTGAAAATCTTTTTTGCATGCTGTCCTTGGCCTAGAGAATTTCAAGATAATCTGCAACACAAGTACTTTATCAGTGCTCCTAGGATCACAGAATTAATTTTGAAAGAATCCAAAACAGAGAATGTCATTTTGTAGCTGGTCTATTCAAAGAATAGGTAGAGCTTTTGGATTAACCTTGCGTAGGCATTCACGTCAGCATCCTGATTTGGTTGAGTTTTTTGTATGTAAGCTGGTATCTCAGTAACCAGTTGTTGGAATGGATTGAAACTTCACACAATTCGACTTTAATATCCATTCAGTTGACAAGGCTGACAAATAGTCTAGCGTTGCTTTCCTACGACATCTCTTGTCTTTGTAAGATTTCACTTTAAGAGTCAGTCAGATGGGTCCTTTTCCATTAAGTAAAGATCACTATAAGTTGACAGGTGTTGGTTCTGTTTGCAAAAATTATATGTTTGAGAAAGTAGAAAGTTCTTCTTGTAAGAGTAAGATAAAAGAACAAATAACCCCACAATTGAAGATAATTGAGCCGTGCCATGAGAAAACCAACAGTGGGTTGGCGACCAGCATGGATCCAGACCAGCCTGCGCATCCACGCAGTCTGGTCAGGATCCATGCTGTTCGCTAACAGTTTCTCCAATTCCAATAGGCTTTAAAAGCGAACAGCATGGATCCTGACCAGACAGCGCGGATGCGCAGGCTGGTCTGGATCCATGCTGGTTGCAAACCCACTATGTTGGTTTTCTCATGGTATGGCTCAATTATATAATTATATAATTCTTCGACATACAAGTGGGAAACAAGTGTGTATTTTGTTTTAAAAAGTTTTTTTCTTTGTTAAAGGTTTAACCAGCCTAAACTTCAGTGTGATAAATGAGTATGAATATTTCAGGTTGAGAAATATATTGTTAGCCTGAGACATCCTGCCACTAGCAACCAGAATAGAGGACTTCTAAACAGAGATGAGGAGAAAATCCTTCTTGACAACGAATACGCCTAACTTGACAAGCCATCTTAAATTACCTGCTACGCCATCATAAATACAGAAAACACTGAGCTACCATTTATACTTTATTTGATGTGATAAATTTACAGTCTATTGAAATCTAATGTCTGCAATGTAACTAGTAAACGAAAATGTCATGTTTTATGTAAAATTATACTTATATTGAGGGTTATTTTAAATGGTTCACTATATTGATATAGTTATATTTAGTAGAATAGTGACTTGTTATATACAGTCAAACTTCGTTATCTTGAACTCAACAGGACCGTCGATCAAATAATATAGATTGTATAGGAAATTGGCTGGGACCTGCCGCTGAGTTTTGCAAAGTGTTGTGATCGAATTTTCAGAGTTCAAGGGAACGAGTTTGACTGATTCTACAATGCTTAGAGCGCTAGAATTGAAATCATGAACAATTGTGAGCTACATTTTTTTGTGAAATTTATTAAATTGAATTGTCTTTGTGGTTGTAATACAGAATACACCATTAATTGAGGAGGACAGGGTATTCTGTGAATAGTTTGTGTCATTTTTGCGTTGACAAAATATGCAAGAAATCTTGACATACAGAGATCACATATTTACTTGTTCAGCAAAATAATTGCCTATTGCCATATACATTTTAATACAAAGGTGCTGTTTTAAGGAAATATCTTTCCTTCCAACAGTTTGAAAAGAAGACTTAAATGTCATATACACAATTACTATGCAAAGTCCCATATTTTATTTTGATTATTTATTAAGTATTTCATTTGATTTGTGTTTTCAGAGTGATGTTTTTGATAAACGCATATAATTGTTTTACAGGTTTGATGAGTATTATCTTGCGTTTTATTCAACCTGGCGGGGTGGAGTTAATCTCTGATTTAAGCAAATAATGGTAATGTCAAAAGCAAGCAAAATAGGTAGAGCAATTTAATTGTTTAATTCCATAACCAATGACTAAAATTCAACACTACATTGGTTACAATGTAAGGTAGACGGCCACTGAATATATGAAAACAGTTGCTGAATATACTATATATCCTGCACAATAATGCAGTGGACCGTCGTGAGACCCCACCCCCGCAAGGCCGATTGAAACGCACAATATACATACTGGCCTAATCATGGTATTGTGTTTTGTGGTTTTTACATGCTGTTTTGTCAATGTCTTTTCACATAATTTGGAACTGAAATAGTTTTTAGCTCATCTGATTTTTTGAAAAAAAATGATGAGTTATTGTCATCACTTGAGCGGTTGTTGGCGTCGGCGTCGGCGTTGCCTGGTTAAGTTTTATGTTTAGGTCAGTTTTTCTCCTAAACTATGAAAGCTATTGCTTTGAAACTTGGAATACTTGTTCACCATCATAAGCTGACCCTGTATAGCAAGAAACATAACTCCATCTTGCTTTTTGCAAGATTTATGGCCCCTTTTGTACTTAGAAAATTTCAGATTTCTTGGTTAAGTTTTATGTTTAGGTCAACTTTTCTCCTAAACTATCAAAGCTATTGCTTTGAAACTTGGAATACTTGTTCACCATCATAAGCAGACCCTGTACATCAAGAAACATAACTCCATCTTGCTTTTTGCAAGATTTATTGCCCCTTTTGGACTTAGAAAATCAGTTTTCTTGGTTAAGTTTTATGTTTAGGTCAGCTTTTATCCTAAACTATCAAAGCTATCGCTTTAAAACTTGCAACACTTGTTCACCATCATAAGTTGACCCTGTATAGCAAGAAACATAACTCCGTCCTGCTTTTTGCAAGATTTATGGCCCCTTTTGGACTTAGAAAATATCAGATTTCTTGGTTAAGTTTTATGTTTAGGTCAACTTTTTCTCTTAAACTATCAAAGCTATTGCTTTGAAACTTGCAACACTTGTTCACCATCATAAGCTGACCCTGTACAGCAAGCAACATAACTCCATCCTGCTTTTTGCAATAATTATTGCCCCTTTTGGACTTAGAAAATCATTTTCTTGGTTGAGTATTATGTTTAAGTCAACTTTTCTCATAAACTATCAAAGCTATTGCTTTAAAACTTGCAGCAGTTTTTCACCATCATAAGTGGACACTGTACATCAAGAAACATAACTCTATCCTGCTTTTTGCAAGAATGATGGCCCATTTTAGACTTAGAAAATCATGGGTAGGACAATATTTCTATTACACAAAAAAAAATCAGATGAGCGTCAGCACCCGCAAGGCGGTGCTCTTGTGTTTTAATCTGATGAAACTGGCCATTAAGGAGGTAGGTTACCTTGTTACAAGGGTAAATTCAGATTAGTTGAACCGCAGCACATTTTTGTATTTCGTGTAATATGAAGTTTTAACTGCTATAATCTCAATTTCGTTTGTCTCTGTCCCTTCAAGTTCAATTTTTATCCAGGTTTGAAGAACATGACCCTCCAAAGGTATTTCATATTGAAAGAAGAAGGAAAATACAGATATTTAACACTTTTCAGTGTATTTTAGTTTCATTGATATCCGTAGAAGTCTGCATAATTGATAATTTTACTGGTATTCACGTTATCTTTGTAATAAAAGCTTAAAATGTATATGTCGCGGGGCTCGTGTTTCCATGGTAACGCATTTTCTCTCATTTTTAAACAACTATGTATAAAAATAGGGGTTTTCGACGGCTTCAGTGCCATTCTGTTAATGACCAACATGGAATATTTGGGTAATATTATTAGCAAAATACCAAGCACTTTACATGGTACCCTATTTTTCTTAACGTGTAAAGTAACCATGGCAACAGAGATGTTTAAAATAGCTTATATCTTGCTTTTTGTCGTAGTTTCTTATAAAAAATATTGAATAAGATTATCTTTCTAGTTATTGTAGCTATAAAACATATTATTTCTAACGTAAGTTATATTTTCGTGTTTTTTGCATTTATTCAAACAAATTTCACAGCTTAGAATACTTACAGCAGTACCCCTCGTCTGGCATTTTTCATGGAAAAATCGTTCAGCATGCTGCTATTATTCTCACGGATATTGTTGAAATGAAAATAAAAAGCCGAAGCTGTGTTTCTTAAATAGACCAGTGTCAACGCTTTTGAATTTTACATTTAGATACATAGGTCACGGGCTTCGTTTCCATGGTAACATCAATTCAATTCAAGAAACCACATTTTTCTACCGAAATTTGAACAATTTTAGATCTTAGTTTTAGTATATAAGTAACAAATTATCAACGGAACCTGAAAAATAGGTATTACAAATCAAACTGCTAGATTTTTTATTTGAAAATGGCCGTAACAAGTAACCTTTCACCCAACTATATTCCAAATAACATTGGTTACCATCATTCATTTTCTTACATTCCGCATAACATTTCAATATAACTACATAAAAGAAGCAAAATATTGATTTTTATTCAGAGCAAAAGACTCATAAAAATATTTCAGCAAATAATGGTTATTTGAAAATAGTTAAAATATAAAAAAAATGCACAGAATTACGTACTTTCATAACAAAAACTATTAATTTTGCGCGGTAACTGACACGTAACGTCATGACGTCAGTGACGTCATTTTAAGGCAACATTGTTTTGAAGCGTTTCTGCGGCAATTTATTCATTATTTCTGAATTATTAAACCACAAAGCATCAGATCGAAGACAGGTTCATGATTTGTTTTCAGAAGAATGAATATACAAACACATTTAGTTTGTCGTAAACGTCGTCGTAAATCGTCACGTTAGCTTCCGGTTGGACATGCGCACATACAAATATGAAGGTAACCTACCTCCTTAAATGATTCACTTGGATAAAAAAAGGTTGTCACTATTTACTTATCTTTAGGTGTTAAATTTGAAATTAATTTCAAATTTTATTGTTTAATGTTATTAAAAATGATGTTTCTATCTGAATTTTGTTTCAGTTTTAATGTACAATGTACTAGAGACTGAAAGGAGATTTATCAGTGATACTGAGATACATGTATTTCAGCCAGTCTTTCTGTGATAGTGTTGTTGTTATGAGGCTGTATAAAAAATATGTGGACTTTCGTTTCAGCAGAAATATTTCTACTAATGAACAAAGTTACATAATTACTTGTTATTTGGAAGTTTCGTAATGTTTCATTCCGAAATGTTGTTTTATGATTACTTTTTATATACATAATTAAGCAAAGCTTCGCACCAGAATTGGTTGATTTCAAACCAAACAAGGGAGAAAACCACTAGATTTTCAAAATTCCTAGAAAATCATATTTAATCTGGAGATAATCATATACAAGTTACATATGTGGCTTTGAACAGTGTTGCAAGGGAATATTGCAGATAAAACAAGGTTTATGTACAAGTTAAAAAGTAAATTAAAGATTGAAACTGTTCTTTTCAGAAACTCCAAAAGCAGTATAAACCATACACTTACAGAGCTGCATTTCAGGTTGCCTCTAATAATTCTATGATGACTTATCTCAGAAATTTGAATGTAATTTGTATAATTGTTCCTACCTATCACTGACTGCACTATTACTTCAAGTGACTATTTGGAAAATGAATGCACACATACCCACAAATTTTAAAACAAAAGTCCAGATAATTTTTTAACTGCTCTTTTAAATGTTGATGAAAATATGGAATATAACACTGGTTTTTTTTGTCTTTGTCTTGACATGAGATAAATATCTTTCATACACTTGCCATTAGAAATGTAGGGATACTATAACCAATTGCAGTAAAAGAATATCTGAATACATACTCATATTGTAAAAACAATTAATTTTGCAACATCATAATGTTTGCGCTTTTTGCAAATTGAAAATATTTTTTTGCAAAATTAAATCGTATAAACATATTTTTATGAACCTGTCCAGAACCATTTATTTGAGCGTAAGTGGGAATTGTATATTATTGAATATTTTATGTTTCAGTTACATTTTTAATGTATTCAATTATCAAAGAGCAAAACATTTAGTTGGAGACAGTTTTTTTATCATGACGAAACAAGAAAAACTTTTCTAAATGGTCTTTGAACACCCGAACATTGGACATAATTCTTATTTGTTGGACATATTCATGGAAAAATATTTCCTTAAATGATATACTTTTAATATTATACTGTTTGATTTTTATACCTGGTTTTGAACACTGTAACTTACCCTGGATTTTTGAAAAAAAAGAGCCATATTGTTTGGTCTTGGTGCTTACCATATTCCTTTAGTTTTATTGTTATATTTTTTATTAGAATTGAGGGTTATACCTGTATGTAGAAAAGTTATATACTCATTTACTGAATCTCATTTATTTTAGCTTTGATTTAATTATTACATTGGTTTTTAAGTTTACGTTTTTGTCTGATTGATTTTGGGTAAGTGACAAAGTTTTGAATAGTTGAGGATGTGTGTTCAAGTTTTTTCGAACCTTAAGATTTTTTCATACTCTGTGAGCTTGAAGAACATTTAATAGTTTTTAAGACATAAGAGCCAAAAAAAGCACAGGTTACTGCACTCGTTTTTATTTTATTGGGCATTTTCTTCACCCGCAGTTTGAGCATTATTGAAATTGATTAAAATTGAAAAATGTGGATACTTATAAATAAAACCCATAATATTCTACTAAATGTTATGGGGATTTCAAGTCTTACAGGTTACTATGAATACATGGTGATATCAGTATTATATGAGCCATGCCGTGAGAAAACGAACATAGTGGGTATGCGACCAGCATGGATCCAGACCAGCCTGCGCATCCACGCAGTCTGGTCAGGCTCCATGCTGTTCGTTTTTAAAGCCTATTGGAATTGGAGAAACTATTAGTGAACAGCATGGATCCTGACCAGACTGCGCTGATGCGCAGGCTGGTCTGGATCCATGCTGGTCGCATACCCACTATGTTGGTTTTCCCATGGCACGGCTCATATACACATAAATGTCACTGACAAAGGTCTTCCATTTTTACGTAATTACATAATTTCCCACCCACTTTTTTTCCAGTGGGAAAAAAACATACTTAAATCTACAAAAAAAGAAAATACTACAGTTAAGATATTAAAAATATTTTGCTGCTTTAATGACATATAAATATGCTTTGAAATAGAAAAAAGTGGTGGTCACCATACATGTAAGAAATATATTTAGAAAAAAAAAACAGTACGAACTGGTGAATTCTGATATTTTTAGTTCTTTTTTATTTGTTTGATACTTTCTAAATATCATAAACTGATGTTTTAAGAAACTTTTATTTTAATTGTAGCTTGTCATAATGTATATCATTTAGAAAAATATCAGAACCAAACCTTTTCTTCTTAAATAGATATTTGAAATTACTGACCCCTATCCCATTGTGAATCTTACATGAGAATAAGGCAAATTTAGGCCAAAATAAGGGTCAAATTTTTTTTCGCAACAAGGGGGATCTGAATTAGTGGCAAAGAGGGAATGCTCATACATCATCGAGTTGTCTTTGTTTCTTGAAGTCTAAAATGTTAGTTGAGATTTGATTGTTTTGGCCTGGCTGTTGGTTAGAATGAAATACAAAGGTTCCTAATCTGAAAATATTTCATACTTCACTTAATTAAGAGATTACCCTTGAAAATGTTTCGGCATACAGGAATTACACCAAGTGCTTATCAAACTTGGTTTTTTTATTGTAGAATAATACAACTTTTTTAGCTGCAGCTTTCTTTTATTTACCATTTATTTTTTAGAAAACGTTTACATTCCCTTTTATATAGATGTAATGTATAAGTTTCCTACCAAATTAAATATTTTGCCTGCTGACTTTAATCTCTCACCAAGAAATATGGCATCTGCTGTCTGGTCGCCATATTTTAGGCCACAACCTAGTCTGTGATTCAAGTTTCCTCTACAATTCTTTTACATGCATATTACATTTTATAGCATTTATTATCTAATTATTTGTAGTTTTCATATTATACACTGGCACATCAATTATAATTGTCTTTAAAGATTCTGGTTGAGATTAAAGTAACAATCAAATTCCCTGTCAAACTTATTTTTGTTAAAAACATTAAAATTGTCCAAAGTGTTCTGAAGATACAGAATACTCTGTGATAATGGTTGTACAACGAAATGTTATATTTTTCTATAACTGCTCTACTTACAGTTGTTTTGTCTTTGTATGAAATAAAAGGTCTGCTGGTTCATATAGTCTGTGACTAGTTGTTGTTTTCGCTTTATTGATACCGATTTTGGTTACTTAAAAAAGAAAAAATGTTGGAATGGAGCAGACCTTTGATTTCTTCTATCATTTTTATATTTATACATAAAGGAGGGATATTTTGAATAAAAAGGACAAACAATTATATTGGTGTTTTCCTTTTTTTACACGCCACTTTTGAAAACAGGACATATGGAATGGTGCTGTCTGTCAACGTTTTCTGTTTTTGTACTGTTAGTGAACGAGTACAATAGCTACAGCTATCAACCTTTACAGGATGACTAAGCACTATTTAAGAAAGGTCCCTGTTTTTAGGGATCAGAAGGTCAATGTCACAGAGACCTGGAGACTGATAAAGATGGCTTCCAAACTTAATACAGTGGTTAAGTACCACTAGAGGCAGATTCTTTTTTATATGTCTGTTTTGAAAAAAAAACGGGTCATATTACATGATGGTTTTCCGTCCGTCATATTTTGTGTCTGGAGCATAACTTAATAACCATTCCAGATACTGATTTTAAACTTGGCATATTGGTTGATGCAGATGATACAGATTGGTAGGTCAAGGTCACAGATAGAACTCAAAGGCCGAATTTGACCCTCATATTTTGTTGAAGCATAACTTACTAACTATTCAAGGTATTGACTTTAAATTTTGCATATATGGAGCTGGTGTTGAGACAGAGCAGGTTGTTAGGTCAAAGGTCAAGGTCACAAATGAAGCTCAAAGGTCAAATTTGTCCTTTTTTGTGTCTGGAGCATAATTTAATAACCATGTAAAGTATTGATTCAAACTTGGCATACAGTTGGCAAATGAGAGGATTCTGATCTAGTTTCATGAAGATGGGGTCATAAATGTGGCCTCAAGTGTTAATAAGCTTTTCATTTGATTTGTCCGGGCAGTCTAATTTTTGCCCCCATATGACTCGGTAGGAATCATAAAGATAAACATTCTGACCAAGTTCGGGACATAAATGTGGCAACAAGTTATGAAGCAGAAATTGCCATATCTATAGTATCCTACGTACAGTCAAACCTGCTTAAGAAACCACCTACATGTATTAAGAAAACATGTGTTATAAGCCCATTAATTTTAGGTATCTCTTTAGTGCATTTCATATAGATTGAACTTGTATCATAAGACCACCTTACTTTCAATTTTAGGTGAAAATTATGATGCTCTTCTTCTCTATCTCATTTATTACTATATGGATTTTATTCAATCTTAAAATAGTTGTTCCACATTATTAGTCACATTATATGACACGTGGTGCATTACTCTTGCAGAAATATTCCTTGAATTATGTCCTTGTACTAAAATTAATGTTTTGATACACTTTCACTCTATAAATGTTATTACTATATACATTTGACTCGAGCTTAAACTATTGTCCAATATAGTCAGATGCATTGGAGTTATTAAACACTAATGATAGCTCCAGCTTCCTCAGATGTGCCATATTTCGCTATCAGGCAGCACCACAATAGTCGAGCGCGCTCTCTCCTGTGACAGGAATATTTACTGACCAGAGGCAATCATCCAATGAAGTTTGACAACTGTGACCTTGACCTTTGACCTGCTGAACCCACAAATGATAGGGACCATTTAGAGACTACCGACAATTGTCCTAAGCAGTTTGACGACTTTAAGTCGAAGTGTTCTTTCTTTATTGTATGGAAACCATGATTTACCCCTGGAAACTGGGCACGGTACTTGTACATTTCTATCCTGAAAATCTGCGCAAGCTCACTATAGTGAAAATTTTTTGTAAGTTTGTGCCAAATCCCTTGAAAACTGTAGAAGAATATTTCGGGCAGACAAGGCGACATTTCCTTGCACAAATTATTTCTTTATCTCTGTAGCCAAGCATATACCAATATATGTGAACTAAATATAATGCAAGATAGGTCACAGCAATTTGTGCATAGAAGCGATAAAATGATGTTCTATTCCTATCTCAGAGTTGTAGCAGCTGTATTTGAACCTTCCATGTGTGTAATATGTGTTGGGCATCCGTCCATCATCCACAGTTTCTCCCAATCTAAACAACAAAGTCAAATATTAACCAAACTCCACTGGAACGTTTCTTCGGTGCTCCTGTTTCAGATTCCTTCAAAGCTAGGTCATCAATGCAGAATTCTGTTTGCCATGACAACCGAACTTACAATATTCTTCCCAGATACCACTAGAAGGGTGTCGCAATATCTTCCCTCATTTTCCAAAGTCCGTCAAATCATTCCGTTTGTCAGAAACTTAAACAGTTTTACTGAAATGATTTTTGGTTGCCCCTCTTACATAAAAACTTGACGTGTGTCCGCCAGACAGTGGTGCTCCTACTTACTGTCACTGTACGGTCATTATTTCGGCGTTAGGGTGGGGTAGTGTAAAGATACTACAAAACATCATTTAGAAAACAAGATTTGGGTTTGGTGGGGGGAGGTGTAAAATCCCCAAGGGTCATTTTGCTTCATAAAAAGACTTTGACCAATTGACTTTAAAATCAATATAGGTAATGCAGTGCTCATGACTAACATCCTCGTCAAGTTTGAGGGTCTGATGTAAATGGGTTCTCAAGATACTGAACGGGTTAACAGTCCCTATGACCTTGACCTTTGACTGACCTCAAAATAGGGGTCCACTGCCCTTTAAAATTTTTGTATCTAGTCTTATTCAGCGGAAAAAGAAAAGCTAACAGATGGACAGACAGATGGTTAGACAACCTGTGCCAATACATTTCTTACAGTGTATAAAAGGGCATACCAGTTGAGGAAAGAGCTTCAAAAGGACCCAATAAACTGATATCTGTATGTTGACCCTATATTCAAAGAATAACAACTCGTCTCAAGCAAGTACTTGACAGTTTCGGAATCAATGTTTTAATTTTTTCTTATGGCATATTCGTACGCGTATGATTTACTCCTGCTGCGCTGCTTCAAATATTTTTGTAAAATACTTTTACAACCCAAAGTATCACTCACATTTATGACATGTATACATGACAGGTAGGATTTAACTGTAAAAGCACATTTTTGCTGGGTCAAAATTTCGCAAATTAGAAACAATGAGTATGTTCGTGAGGTTGTATATTCACGAAATTGTAAAAAAAAATAATCTGCTTGTTTCGGCTTTTTATCAAGTCGGGTGTACATAAAGTTACACATCCTGAAGCGTTACCTTAAATTAGACTGTCTGCTGTAAAAATTGATCACTACTAAATTGTATGAGGCCTAACTATAGTAAAGAAACCAGCATGGGAGCCATCTGGTCTAGTTGCGTAATGGCGGACAGGTTTTTGAACACTAATTTTTCACTGGGCATGGCCACAGAGGTCTAAATTAAAGCTGGTTTCTGTTTAAATTTCATTGTGGATGTATTTTTGACATTTTAGTAGGAAAAATGGGAGAATATTGTATTTGGTGAAGTGAAATTCAATTTAATACGAGTAGTACTTCCAGGTCAGCAGTGTGATTTTGATATGATTTTACAGTAAGCAAATGCGGCAAGAGAAATCTCTCTTAGAAGATATATTACCCCTACTTTTCTCTTCATTTTATATCAGTTTTATCATAACTCTTTAAAATGAGGTAAGGTTGTTCTCTGAAATGGGTCTAGCTATGTTTGGTAGCTCTTTAAAAAATGTCAGTTTTATATAGAATATATAAGGAAAAATATTTACTGGTGTATGACCTATGACTGCTTCCGGTTGATATGTTTTGGAAGGTTTGTGTAATGACCAGATTTGCCTGATTTGCATTATACTAATGGTTGATATTTACATGAGGTTTAATGTTCGCAAGGTTTTTTGCTTTTATGATATTAAAAAATGATGTGTAGCATTTAACCCTACCATAAAGGTCAAGGTAACACTAAAAGACATTACATAGGTTTTGGTGTCTAGTCTATAACTGTGTATGAATGCATGAGTATTTGAATAGCTTGGCACAAACATTCACTATAACCAGATTATATGTCGAGTGTAAGATCTAGACCCCTACATCATAGGTCAAGGTACGTTAGCAAGTCAAAGACAGTAGTTATCTCTAAAACTTTTGTATACAGATATTGACATTTAAGTAACTCTGCAGAACATCCGCTGTAATAAGACAAGATGTCATGTGCATGTCTCTGACCATAAGCTCAAATTTCAAGATAAAACTTTGAGGTAAATTATTTTAAGTCATTTTTCTTGTCCTTCCTATGACCTATTTATATGTGCATTGATATTCAAATAACTTGGTACAAATTATTTGCTGGTACTAAAACTGTATGTTACACACTGTACATGGTACTTAAACTGATGTATACGCTGACGCGGTATAAAAATAGTCAAACAAGAGCTCCGCAAAGCATGGCAATATACACCCTAAGGGTTATATCAGAGGATGGGAGCAAAATTTAAAGAACTTGACTGTTGAAGCCTAAAGGACTGGAACAACAAAGGGAAGAAATTCCAAAAATATTTTCTCTAAGTCCACAAAAAAGTCCTTATCAGGTACAAATATGTCAGAATACACCTAGAAATTGGAGGTACCATCCATGTTGTACCATAGAAAAGTGGTTTTGGTTTTTCCCTACGGCCAATAATAAAAAAGTTAAAAAATAAGCTATTTATAGTAAAATAAAAGGGAAGTAATTAAAAAAAAAATAGTCTAAGTGAACAAAAAAAGGGATCTGCCAAATAAAAACAAGAACACCGCAATGCAGAGCAATATACACACGAAACAGTCATATGACATTTGACCCCTAAGAGTGACCTTGACCTTGAAGCAAGCCATCTGTAACACGCACTCTGCACGTCGTCTCGATGTGTTGTACATTTGTGCCAAGTTTTTTTGAAATCCTTCTAACAGTTCAAGAGTTACAGAGCAGACATGAAACAAACTCATATGACCTTTGACCCCCAAGTGTGACCTTGACCTTTAAGCAAGCCATCCGAAACATGGGCTCTGCACATCGTCTCGATGTGGTAAACATCTCTGAAATCCTTTAAGGGGTTCAAGAGTTACAGAGCGGATATGAAATTGCTAACAGATGGATGGACAGACAGATGGACACCGGGGATATAACATAATACGTCCCTTCGGGTGTATAACAAAAAAATCCTTCCTTTATGGTCATCTGCACATCAAGCTTGTTCATCTGTGAAAGTTTAAAGTAAACCAGGCTAAAAGTGTGGGAGGAGTTGGACACACAAGATTTCAGGATGTACGTATGGACGTACAGACAGCAGCAATGCTATGGGCATAAAAATTGTACATTAAGGTCACCGAATTAAACACTATAGATCTACATGGTACTAAAAGTGTATGTTTTACACTGTACATGTTTTTGTACATTAAGCTCACTGAATGAATATATTAGGACTTCAAGCTTAATTAAACTGTCTGCATAGTCTGTCATCTGTTTCATTTCATACATAAAATAACAAATAAAAGCTGGTTTAGAAATTTAAATCTAATTTTTCAGAGCATAATAGAATCTACAAATGTAACAACCAAAACAAAGCACATATAAATATATAGAAAACTCTATTGTATAAATTCAACAGTATGAATGCAACATTGCTAAATACATGGCTTTACAACTGCAATATGGCAAATAAAATTCCAACAGTATTCTGATTTAATCCAACTGTTCATAATCAAAATTTGCACTGGTTGTAAATATTTGGTGAAAATAAAACCATATGGATATATTCTACTTTACGAAACATACTGTGAAATCATTTAATTTCGTGGGCATGAAATTTCGTGGTTTTTGTCAAAACGGCAATTTCGTGGGGATATGATTTCGTGGATTTCAACTTTTGAACATAAAATGAATGGGAATTTTACTTGTTCGTTGGGATTAAATTTCGTGGATATGCTCAACCACGAAATCCACGAAAATTAGTCCCCCACGAATATTAATGATTTCACAGTAGTATAAAACAAAATTATTTCTTAAACATGATTTCTGAAAAAGTTGACGTCTATTGAGAGAGCAAAAATAACCTCATACATCTGTAATTTGTTGCCAAATAATTGGTGTTCAAATAAGACATTCATCAAATGTACTGCTAGCAAGTTAATTGCTTTAATTTGTGGTTCACAATGCACATCAAGCACTAGATGCATGAGCATTCACCATATCAGTAAAGCATTGTTTACGCATTACCATTTTAGGTGCAAAAAGATAGCAAAGACGAAAACTTTCATTTGTGTAGATCTCTTTTAGTACAACTAGTCTATGTTTACATATCTCTTGTCAAACACAGATAAAAAGCATACATCCTCTAGTGAGTGATGTAAATCCTATTACAGGGACATACATGTCATACGTCCCGGATTGTCCGGGATTGTCCCGGAAATCACATACTCGTCCCGGTGTCCCGGACAGTGTTGAAATGTCCCGGAAAATTAAAAATACAGAAAAACAAAAATAACCCCCCAAAAAACTAGTTTTTTTGGCCTATAAATTGTTGAATTTTACATGAATAAAACACAATAAACAGTCACTGGTGTCACATTGTTTATTCCAAATTATCCGATAATCAGTTTCATGCCCTCGAGCGGGACACATGTTGATTAAGCTAGCGCCGATCACCACTCATATTGCTCACTGCGATCTTTTGATGACCCAGATTAATTTACAGTCAGCTATTTTGATGACCCAGATTATGAATTGACAAAATTATGCAATCAGTAACAGTTTTATGATAATTTATTATTAGGAACAATAGCCGAAAATCTCGTTGTTAGCACGTAGGCGGTGAAGCTACATGTAGCCTTGATTGGAAGAAATGGCTGATAACGGTCAATTAAACGATAATTATTTTAAAAGGTTGTAATCTTTCAAAATGTAGATTGATTGTCACACATATTCTAAATTAAACTTTTGACTATTGAATGCCTTTGCCGGCCGATCCTTGAAAATTGACCCAACCTGATTTTATATCAATTTTATCTACAAGATTTATTTCATTCCTTTGAGGATTCCATTTTATTAATGATTAGGTAAACTTTAAAGCTTTAAAAAGATACCAAATAAGCTGGATTCTAAATCACGATGACTAGGTTAATTCTTCGTATATAGCAAGTCTCCCAATTCATTTCACCTCGGGAACGCAACCAATTCACGTGCCGAACTATAGACGTAAATTACCCTATTTACCTCCCTTAGAAAGCTAGACTACATTTGCAACAAATTATTCCTAAGCGAGGGAACAATGTTTATCTCCGGAAACTGCATATAATTTTATGATATTTATGCCTGAAACAGACGAATACTAATGTCACTGTGTATGTCCCGGACAAAGGGTAAAAATCCCGGAAATTTTAACTCAGAATCCCGGAAAGGTCCGGAAAAATTATGGCATGTATGTACAGGGACTTGTTCTGGTACAGCATGACCTCAAGACTTCTAGATTGATTCATTACTTTGCAGTTAAATTAAATCTAACTTTTCTACAATTTCAACTTGTTAGTAATGTTTTCTACATTAACTTGATGAAAGTATCAAACATCTTCACAATCAAGCCTATATACCGGTAAATCAGTAAAAACTAAATAAATTAAATTTCAACTAGTTCCATAGCTTACTATAAGGCTTGAATTCCTTTAGGCCTGGTTACTTTAGGGACAATCTTGATACAATCTTGTAGACCTGAATGTAAGCATGACCCCAATATTTACTACAAATACTTGAAGCTGCATGGTAAGTAGCAATGTACATGATACAAACCATGATGTACATGATACAAACCATGATGTACATGATACAAACCATGATGTACATGATACAAACCATGATGGAATGGGCTAGAATACTATCATAATGCTGAACATATATCAGCTTCTACATATAAAGGTATAAATAAATAGCAAATATAAAAGCAAATGCTGTTTTCATGTCACAACTAATCTTTACAGAAATTAAGGACGGACTAAAACAAATATCATGACAATAAAAATAAAAACTATTTCAATGATGAAGTGCATGGAAATAAATATAATGAAAATGAAAAATCACTAAACTTGTATGTAATACCTATATTAAGGTGTCTAAAAGTGGTCTGTCGCAGTAAAAGTCTTGAAATAAACGTTTAACTATAATACAGTAGTATACAGCAGTGGAGAGTAAAACTGATGGTCTTCGTTGATTCACAGGTTTGACATTCATAAATCAATGGTAACTTGCAAGGTGTATATTTACAAAATACCTATAAATATTCTGTACATAATACATTGTACATGTCACAGTAATTTTGAACCGACAGAAATCAACATCCATATTGCACAAAGTGGAAATTCACTCATATCATGCCTGTATCTGGACTACTTTGATTAATATTGATGACCCAGTAAATAAGTAGTTCTCATTTGAAGGACTGTATAATTATTAATGTATAAGATAAAAAAAGAATAGGTGGAGACATATGACTGCAAAGACTTAAGCTCTTGTAGACTGTGCAAGGCTGGATCACACTTGGGGGATTCAAACCTTGCATAATCATTGACTGGTCTGGCAAAATCCACAAAAGCCTAATAGAAAATTAAAGATTGAGCTACTGTTAACAACTCTATTGTATGTTGTATGTTTCATTATCAATATCCATTATCCTTCTCCTGCACAAGTAACATGTTGACACTGACAAAGTCTTCACTTTGGGTGAACCAAGGGCACATTCTCATATGGTACCATACTGACTTCCCCAATAAACATAATATCATCGAAAAAATCTGACAGCTAATAACTGTGGTATCTGTGAGGTGGGAAGCATTTTTCAATACCTATGGCAGTAACAGAAACAATCTTCCTTGCTACCAGTTGACTGAAACAATATTGTTTGTAAACATTTCTCTCTAGATTATAAAATTACAGATTGTTTGGTGGAAGGTCTAAATCTCTATTTATTGCCTAGCAATTGTTTGCGTTGTTGCTGAAGTAGTCCTTCTAGATGATCAGCACGCTTTAACGCAGCTTGATATTGTTGTTTCAATTGGGTCACCACTTCTTCCTTCTTCACTATTGCCTGCTTCACACTGTAATAAATTCAAATGCCATTTATTACACTACAAATATTTTTTAGTTAATGTTATAAGTAACTGTTACGTAAAGTCGGCAGAAGATTAAACAATACACAATATTTGAGTCTAAAAACTACCATACTAATTCTATCAAAGTTGATGCATGATCATAAGCATTTATTTTCCTGTTTTTAAATAGGAATACCTAGATATTCATCATACCAATAATATGAAAATCTAATACAATGAAAACTGGTCAGCTGGATACAGATCTAACCTTGTTGTTATTCAGATTATAAGTATAGATAACAACCAGATAAAAAGTAAGATACTTTATGTAAAATAGCGGACATTTTAACAAAATCATTTTACCAAGGCATCATCATCTATTCTCAAAACAGTACTCTTAACAGTTTATCCTCAAATTAAAGCCACTAACAGTTTATCCTCAAATTAAAGCCACTAACAGTTTATCCACAGGTTAAAAGCCCTAACAGTACAGTCAAACCTGTGAACAAAGACCACTCTTCGGAACAAGCAAAAGTGGTCTTTGTTCACAGCTGGTCTTCATTTTTGGGGAAGGGTCACTTCTCAGTTAGCCATTATCATGCTGATAAAAAGCTTCTTGCTTTCTTTATGTTCTATGTATTAATTCGGTCGGTGCAAATTTGCAAATTTTCAGTCAAGCAGTAATTATTGTGTTTGCTATAATGCAAAAGTCGTGAAAATTCGGCGGATTTCAAATATTTTCATCCCGGAACGGTCCAGCTTGGTCATTATTGGGGGGCAAATATGTCTTTTGGAAATCAATAAGGCCGGTCGCTGGTCGCGGTCGCCAGGTGGTCGCTATTCACGGCCTTTTTATGAGCATTTTTCTACGGGGGACCAAAGACCGGTCATTGTCGACAGGTGGCCGCTATTTACGGGTGGTCGCTAGCACAAGTTTGACTGTATATCATCAAATAAAATGCCCTAACAGTTTACCTTCAATTTCAAACCCTAACAGTTTATCCTCAAGTTAAAACCCCTAACAGTTTATCCTCAAGTTAAAACCCTTAACAGCATATCCTAAAGTTAAGACATCTAACAGTTTACCTCAAGTTAAAACTCCTAACAGTATATCATCAAATGAAAACCCCTAACAGTATATCATCAAATGAAAACCCCTAACAGTATATCATCAAATGAAAACCCCTAACAGTATATCATCAAATGAAAACCCCTAACAGTATATCGTCAATTTATAAACCCTAACAGTATATCCTGAAATATTAACCCAAAGTGTTTATGCAATTCAAGGGAATCATTTTACCGTTTGTGAACTTCATCCATTTCCTCATCCTTTTGACGTTTGATATCTTCGATTTCATCTTTTGCCTTATCAAGCTCAATTCTCTGCCGTGCCTTCAGTTCTGAGATCTCAGTCTTTATACGTTTATTCTCCTCATCAGTAAATACAAGACGATCGGCAAACTCTTGTCGAATTATGTCAGATACTCTGTCACGCTCTTTATGCATCTTGTCTGTCAACTGAGCAAGAAAACAAGAGCTGTCCGTAAGACAGCGCGCTCGACTTTTCTCAGTGCTTGACTCTGAATTAGAGCTTTGCCAGTAAAAAAAAATCCAAGTTAAAAAGAGACATAATTCTGTCAAAATTCAAACCAGAGTTATGGGAATTGTGTCTCCTGGTGTAGACTTTGATAGAAAGTAACTATTTTGAGTTACAAGTCAAAAGCTTTAATAGTAACAGAGATATTTGACTTTATCAAATTTTTTTTTTTTAAAATTCTAAGTTAAAAAGGGGTATAATTCTGTCAAAATTCAAATCAGAGTTATGGGAATTGTGTCTCCTGGTGTACACTTTGACAGTAAATAATTATTTTGAGTTTCAAGTCAAAAGCTTTAATAGTAACAGAGATATTTGACTTTAGCAAAAATTTTAACAAAAAATTCTAAGTTAAAAAGGGGCATAATTCTGTCAAAATTCAAATCAGAGTTGTGGGGATTGTTTCTTCTGGTGTAGATTTTGATGGTAAATAAGTATTTTAAATTTCAAGTCAATAGCTTTGACAGTAACAGAGATATTTGACTTTATCAAAAACTTTAACCAAAAATTCTAAGTTAAAAAGGGGCATAATTCTGCCAAAATTCAAATAAGAGTTATGGGGATTGTTTCTCCTGGTGTAGACTTTGATAGTAAATACCTATTTTAAGTTTCAAGTCAATAGCTTTGATAGTAACAGAGATATTTGACTTTATCAAAAACTTTAACCAACGGCGACGCTGACGCCGGGGCGAGTGCAATAGATCTACATTTTCTTTGAAAAGTCGAGCTAAAAAATCATGTTCTTCTAAAAGTACTTTTTAGCTTTGTTTAAAAGAATATGTTGCAAACATCTGAGAAGTCTACTTGACTCAAGTGCTCTCCATGTCTAGCATAAAATTACAGCTGGTTATTTATGTGTGCAGGGTGAAAACATTCATTCCCAAAAATAAATTATAAATTGACACAGTTATGTTAAATACAGCATGCAAACCATAGATTTATAGATGAATATATTATAGAAGAGAACAGAACTGATTTTGAAAATATTATAGATGAATATCAAATAGAAAAGTATAAAACAGAAGGCAGGGCATTATGTGTAAGCAAAGTAATGTACCTTCTGTAATTCTTTTATCTCTTGTTCTTTCTGTCTCAACTGAACTTTAAAACATTCATTTTCACCATCTACTTCTGTAAGACGAGCCTGAAAATACATCAACATAAAACAGAAATGAAACAGTCTAATTTTCATAATTCTTCACATAGGATTTTATTTCTAGCAAAACAGACAATAAGAACTGATGATAGCCTGTCCACCAAATGGACATACAGATGGACTGAACATAATGTAAGTGATCACAATAGCTCACCCCAAGCATTTTGTGCTAAAGTGTGACAAAAAAAAATGTTTCCATGTATACCTTCATTTCATTGTATTTATCCAGTGCTTGTTTCTCTGATCGCTCAACTTCCCTCATCTCTGACTCATACTTCTCTCGAATTCTCCTGCAAACAAAATAATTGTAGTATAATCTCTTTTCAGTTAATACTCTTGAAAAATGAAGAATACAAATTATTTTAAAATGATAATTTGAAGCAACATATAAAGCTGTCTATTTATACAATGTATTCAATAAAGCAAAACAATGATCACTCACCTGAGTTTAACAGATGATTGAACAATATTAGTAGAGGGTCACACAAAGAATGTTGCTGTGAAATCACTTTGAAATAGTGCAAAATATTTCTGATAGGATTTTTAAAATTTCCATACAGCCATATATTACAATCCCGACTAAATTTACTGGTGTAGCATAATTTTTAATGTGCAAGTTTAGCACCACTTATCATCATAGTTTTACTGAAAGGCAAGTATATGATTCTGTATTAAACGCTATTCATAGTGGAGAGTATTTAATTCATTCTCAACACATTCTTGAGAAACAACTTTTTATACCAGTAATGTCCAGTATATACATTAACTAAAAGTTTGACTCAAATACTGGTAAAGTCAAAATACAAGTTAAGCTCTATGCTGTCTTAAAGAGAAAGTTGTATAGCAAAAAAAATAAGCAAAAATAAAGATTGTAAAAAACTGAAGTATGGTCTCATTTAACGTGAAGATCAGAAACCTACTTGATTCTGTTTTCAGCAACTCTCTCACAATCTTCTCGCTGTGATGTTGCGTCCTCCTCTAACTGTCGTATAACAAGTTCTATTTCCTTGTTACGATCTTTCTTCACTCCATCCTTAAGTTCTCTTTCACGCTGCATGAGGTAGTTCTCCTGCTTCTTACGGTAATTTTCTTCCCAAGTTTGTTTTTCAATCTCCATACGTTCTTTCAACTCTCGAATCTCAGTCTGAAAGTTAAAGCACTATGATGTTAGTAATGTAACACATGAGCCAAGGCGGGATATACACAAAAACATTACAATTTCATATATGAGAAAGTCTTAATCAGCACATTCAATACATTATAAAGAAAAAGCCTCTTTTCACAAATCAATTTTGGAAAGGAAAATACTTTTATTACAGAAAATTATTATTATATAAATTATGATTATTAATCCTTACCCTGCTAAATTTCTATAATTAACTTTTCCTTCTGTACCATTAACTGTTAAAAGGGGTACTTACCAAAATGATACTGACTGAATAGCGAACAGTGCAGATCTTGATCAGACAGCATGGGTGTGATCTACACTGGTCACAAAGGGAGAATCAATCGTGTCCAGCATGATGTGGGTTAATGATTTCACAATATTATACTCAATCTATAAATAAACAATAGTAATTTCTTACAGCATGTCTATTTTCCTGCTCTTCCCTTGCTCGGTCAAATTCTGTTTTCATTGCTTCCAGAGCATAAGAGTGTTTATCCTGGAGTTGTTGTTGTAACTTATCCAGGTCAGATCTCTGTCTCGATGCTTGCTGTGCTAGACGGTCCTTCTCTTCCTGTATCTCTGTCAGCAGACGACGTCGCTGCGCCTGGTATGCCTCTTCCTCCGACTGTATCTGTTTTTCGTACCTGAAATAGTCAACATCATTAATACCATTTCCTTGATAAATCAAAAATTAAATTTCTTTTATCTTGTGTAATGATGTGAAGTTTCTACAATACATTTCCAGTTCTGAGTGAGGGGTTGAGGTAGGGACGCATCTTGCAGGTAAAAACATGAATTCTGTAGTTATCACTCACCCTTCCGACTAAATGGTAATGATTGAACAGGCATACTCATAAACAATCTGAGATAATCTAAAAGTTAAATCATACCACTAAAGACAAGAGCTGTCCATAAGACAGCCAAGCTTGACTATTCGAAATATTGTCACAGAAGCTGGAAATTATTACCCAAAATGTTAAATATCAAAAGAGTTTTAAGTTCAAAAGGGGACATATCAGAGTTATGGGACTTGATGCTATCAACTAGTTTTATAACCCCGAAGAAACATGTTAAGTTTCAATTCAATATCTGCATTAGTTTTGGGGATAGTAACTTGCATGTAAAACTTTAACCAGAATTTTCTAAGTCCAAAAGGGGGCATAATTTGCTCAAAATACATGTTAAGAGTTATGGAACTTGACCCAGTGAGGTAGGTAATTGATCTAGAAAAAGAATAAATAAGTTCCAAATCTATATGCCTTTTAGTAATAGCTGTATGTACTTGCACGCAAAACTTTAACCAGAATTTTCTAAGTCCAAAAGGGGGCATAATTTGGCCAAAATACATGCCAGAGTTATGGGACTTGACCCAGTGAGGTAGGTAATTGATCTAGAAAAAGAAAAAATAAGTTTCAAATCTATATGCCTTTTAGTAATAGCTGTATGTACTTGCACGCAAAACTTTAACCAGAATTTTCTAAGTCCAAAAGGGGGCATAATTTGGCCAAAATACATGCCAGAGTTATGGGACTTGACCCAGTGAGGTAGGTAATTGATCTAGAAAAAGAAAAAATAAGTTTCAAATCTATATGCCTTTTAGTAATAGCTGTATGTACTTGCACGCAAAACTTTAACCAGAATTTTCTAAGTCCAAAAGGGGGCATAATTTGGCCAAAATGAAGGTCAGAGTTATGGGACTTGGTGCTATCAACTAGTTTTATAACCCCGAAGACACATGTGAAGTTTCAATTCAATATCTGCATTAGTTTTGGAGATAGTAACTTGCATGTAAAACTTTAACCAGAATTTTCTAAGTCCAAAAGGGGGCATAATTTGCTCAAAATACATGTTAGAGTTATGGAACTTGACCCAGTGAGGTTGGTAATTGACCTAGAAAAAGAATAAATAAGTTTCAAAGCTATATGCCTTTAAATGATAGCTGTATGTACTTGCATGCAAAAACTTAACCAAGGTGTGACGCCGACGCCGACGCCGACGCCAGGGTGAGTAGAATAGCTAGACTATTCTTTGAATAGTCGAGCTAAAAATGGGTAAGTTTCATCAGCTGTGATATAGGAATATATTTGTTAATGTACATTAAACATGATAAATAAGAGGGGAAAAAGCACCAACAGACAGATTGTCAAACTGACAAAAGACTGACAAGATTCGTGATTGATAAAACCAAACATTAGAAGAATATTTTAAGTATCAACAAACATCAACAATATAAGGGAACTACTCTAAAATTATTAAATAATCTTTGATTTAGGCTACTAGTATATACCAATAAAAGAAGTTGTTCTTTGTTTCTAATAAAATCCTTTTATAGTACAGTTGTGATTCGGCCATCCGCTTCGCCCTAGGACATCTACCCCAAAGGACATAAGCACCCCCCAGGACATCTGCTCCTCTCCAGGACATTTTCAACCCCATCCCCTCAGTACATTTTCAACCCCATCCCCTCAGGACATTTTCAACCCCATCCCCTCAGGACATCTGCAATCAGGACATATGCTCCCACCTCCCTCATGAAGAACTAGATTGTTGTGGGTTCAAAATGGTAATTTTTTAAGACTTTCACTGTTTAATACAAGACATATCAGAAGTGATACCGGATATTGAAGTTAATAACTTATTCCATTGTTTTTTTCAATCTCCTTTTCTCCTATTTAAAACAAAATTTTATGAGTTTGGTTTGTTTTAACTGTTCCGTTTCTTTTGCATACCTTGTGTTGCCAATAAAAAAGCTTAAGTTGATCTGATAATAATGAGGTTGGGTTATCATTCAACAAGGTCAGTCAGACTGCTACAGCTGGTCAACAGGACATTTTGATCATTTATCTTTCAGTATTTTGTTGGGTCAATGCTTTGTTGTGTTGATTTTTTTCTGTCAATGTTTTGTCATGAACCCAGTAAGAGTAGGTGGACATCTAGCTAAACTTTATCACATGCTGGGCCAGTAACAACAACACTTTTTATTTCAATCAGCGTCTTTTTCCCCGAATTATCTTCTCTTTTATGTATGTTAAACATTTAATGTATGTTGGTTGTTTAAGAAGCTGGCTTACATAATTATAGAACATCTCCAATAATGCTAGCCTAAGATATATCCAAGTCAAACCGAGTCTGCTATTATTTTGCTTGGTTGCATTTGCTTGGTTGGATCTTCTTATAGATTTTATGAACTATCACAACAGCAATCTTTAGTGCTTTGTAGCCGCTGTAAAAAATCCCCCCTTATTTGGATTCAGTGATGTTATATTTTTTTGCCATCTGGGATCATGGAGTCCATTCTATATGTATGTAATAGAATTTCGCTTAAGCTGGCACTAGGGGGCATGAGGGGTGTTGTACTTTCCATTACCTCTGATGAATAGACTCAATCAAACGGAGTCTGCTATTATTTTGCTTGGATGCGTTCTATGCTTCCAAGAGATTTTCTTATAGATTTTATTTACTATAGCTACACAATGAAATATTGGATCATATTAAAGACAAGTCCATGACATTATGTTCATCATGTAAGCAAGTCTACATCATACTTCCATTATGAAATTTTGCCTTGACACTTGTAAGTATGTATGAATATAGGTGTATGAATTATTAATGATCATAAGAATCTAACCACATCACTTTTTTTATCAATTTCAGTTATCAGCTCGGTGTGTATTTATGCTTAGGCCTCACACAATTAAAAAGTTGTTCATTGGATTTGCCGCTTGTATATTTTCAGAAACACAAAAAAAATTTCTTTTTTCTTTTTTGACTTGTGCTCGCCCCATTGAAAAAAAATCAAGCCAAAATTTGTTGGTGCGCTACATTTTAAGGACGTAACAAGTGTACAAATGCTTATAATTCCAGTCCCACATTGTTCTAAAATGGACTTTAATCACAATAAATACATACTATGCACACATGGTCTATAATATATCATAATGTTTATATTTAGTTGCATTTAAGTTATATCCCCTTGATGCAGTTATGCCATTTTCTTCAAATGTTTACCAAATTGTGTTCCTACAAAAAATCATATTTATTTCATTGAAAATCGGATGAAAAACTTTCTAATTTATTTGATAACATCAATCTACATTATTTTGGTAAGGGTAAATACATACTGTTGCATGCCACTTTTCTGTTTTCTGTTTTTCCTGACAGTCCAAATAATCAGCATTTGTATACGAAAGTGGGTGGGGTAATTAATGTACATTATGAGTTGTGTTAAGACCAGTTTAGATTTTCAAATTTTCCAATCCTCAAGTAGAATAAAGTTAATCCACATTAATATCCATTTCAGACTTTAATTGAGATTTTGTTTCAACAAATTTAATAATAAATCTGTTTAGAACACTCAACTTTTCTAAGTGCTTGTCTCTGAATTAGAGCTTTGCCAGTAAAAGGGGCATAACAGTCAAAAGCTTTGAAAGTAACAGAGCTACTGGACGTTATATAAACATAAACAAAACTATTCTAAGGTAAAAAGGGGCACAACTCTGTCAAAATTCAGAGTTATGGGGACTGTTTCTCCTGGTGTAGACTTTGATAGTAAATAACTATTTTAACTTTCAAGTCAAAAGCTTTTAATAGTAATAGAGATATTTGATCAAAAACATCGAAAAGTCATGCTAAAAATGCTACATTTTCATAGCAGTAAATATTCAAGTCACATATCTATGTCATGATTATGGTTTAAGGCTATGCATTGTTGTATATTACATATTTTCTAACAGCATTTTCAAAAGCATACATTATCTGATTACACTGTACTGTAATCCAATGTTATAACTTACTACCTTTTGAGTTTGCTTTGTTGGGCATCTGCAGGTCAAATTTTCTCAATCACATGTGAATTATTTTTAATGCACAAGGGTTGTACATTCTATTTTAAGGTTTTTATTAGTAAATTGACAGCCAAATCAAGATAAATATATTTTTCCGCTCTTCACTCACTCCTGATTTTCTCAAAAACAAAAAAAAATATTTAAATTATTTTTTTGCTCGCCGCCTCAATTTTTTCAGAAAAAAATCCGATGAACAACTTTTCAATTTGGTGTGGCCTTATTTATAGTTGTTGCCAGTAACTCACATTGGCAACTCCTCCAGAAGACTGTGTAAATAATTTTAGTAGGAGACCAGTGCAAGATGCAGAAGGGACTCTTATTACAGAAAATTCCCTGATTCTTTAGCATGCCAGGTATAAAACACCCATAAACAGGACTCTTATCGCAATGTTTGTAAATTTTTGTTGGAGGAGTAAGGGCTCAGACTCACTACCCTTGGTTTCTTGGTCATGACACTGGATAACTGTGACCACTCTCAACTATGCCTTCAGAAAAAATTCTGAATTTTATAATTTGTTTTGTTTTATTCAGTCTTATTTGTTTACACTATGCTGAATAGTTATAGCTGTTTCCAGCCAAACTAATCAATTGCCAACCAAGCGAAATTTGAATTTTGATACCTGTTATCAATTTCAGGTCTGTGCCTGGGTGTCCTCCAAATTGTAGTTATTTTTATTTATATTGAAAAATAGGCCTTAATTCAAAGCCTGGATGTTATTTTTAGAACATGTCTGGGTACTGATGGAGGTATTTTTTGTTGTTTTGATTGTTAGCTCATCTGATTTTTTGAAAAAAAATGATGAGTTATTGTCATCACTTGAGCGGTTGTCGGCGTCGGCGTCGGCGTTGCCTGGTTAAGTTTTATGTTTAGGTCAGCTTTTCTCCTAAACTATCAAAGCTATTGCTTTGAAACTTGGAATACTTGTTCACCATCATAAGCTGACCCTGTATAGCAAGAAACATAACTCCATCTTGCTTTTTGCAAGATTTATGGCCCCTTTTGTACTTAGAAAATATCAGATTTCTTGGTTAAGTTTTATGTTTAGGTCAACTTTTCTCCTAAACTATCAAAGCTATTGCTTTGAAACTTGGAATACTTGTTCACCATCATAAGCTGACCCTGTACATCAAGAAACATAACTCCATCTTGCTTTTTGCAAGATTTATTGCCCCTTTTGGACTTAGAAAATCAGTTTTCTTGGTTAAGTTTTATGTTTAGGTCAGCTTTAATCCTAAACTATCAAAGCTATTGCTTTAAAACTTGCAACGCTTGTTCACCATCATAAGTTGACCCTGTACAGCAAGAAACATAACTCCGTCCTGCTTTTTGCAAGATTTATGGCCCCTTTTGGACTTAGAAAATATCAGATTTCTTGGTTAAGTTTTATGTTTAGGTCAACTTTTTCTCTTAAACTATCAAAGCTATTGCTTTGAAACTTGCAACACTTGTTCACCATCATAAGCTGACCCTGTACAGCAAGCAACATAACTCCATCCTGCTTTTTGCAATAATATTGCCCCTTTTGGACTTAGAAAATCATTTTCTTGGTTGAGTATTATGTTTAAGTCAACTTTTCTCATAAACTATCAAAGCTATTGCTTTAAAACTTGCAACAGTTTTTCACCATCATAAGTGGACACTGTACATCAAGAAACATAACTCTATCCTGCTTTTTGCAAGAATGATGGCCCTTTTTAGACTTAGAAAATCATGGGTAGGACAATATTTCTATTACACTAAAAAAAATCAGATGAGCGTCAGCACCCGCAAGGCGGTGCTCTTGTTTTTAGATGCTATTTCCCCATTAATTTTGCCAAATTTCCAAAAGGTTTTAATAAACATGCTTAAATGTTTTGATATTGTTGATTGAATGTTATAAATATATGTTGAACTTTATAAAGTTTAATATCATTTTCATACCAGTAGATCAAAAGAATATTTATGAAAGTCTATTATTAGTCTATTATTAGACCGTAGTTACATACTTTAAATTCATTAAATCAATTATTGCTTCAATTATCAAATTCTTCTTAGGAACTATTCAACCAAGAACATAAATGATAACTGGATCAATTAACACCTTTAATTGAAAAAGAATGTCTTTAATCTTATCTTTTAAGATCTTTTGCTCTCAAACAAACAATCACTTACAACAAAAGTGTGTGTTTACATGTGTTCACCCAATTATCACTTAAACAATAGGATAAATTGTTAATTATTGCATGCAGAAAGGTATAAATTATGAAGTCAATACAAAACTAGTACCATTTACCGATAATTACTGAAAGACATTTGTTTAAGCTCCTACATTAGAATACATTTTCTACCATGGATTCATCACTTAGTCAACTTATTGCTGCTCATGACAACACAGAGAGGGAACTAATAACGTTTGGTAAGTATATTTCATACTTTTTCAATATCTTCACACAAAGAAAAAAATCTTTGATTTTGGAACAAATTAAACAGATTTCGATCATTGACATTTCCCAAGAATTCCTAGAATTGTTCCACCTCATTAAATTGGAATACCTCTTTTTATAATTGTAAAACATAGATTTCAAACACCCTTTAATTTGTTTTTATATTTATATTTGTCATAGCTATATATCTGCTTATTATATTTCAGATGACAGTGTAACCAGTCTAAGCCAGAAGATATTTTCAGCATCAAACCAGTCTGAGAATCTACGCCTGCTTCTACGGCTTTCTGTTACTGAAGGTGTCCAGGACATGTACACACAATTCCACAACAAAACCAAACAACAGGTAAGCATCCTTGTTACACCATAATTTTATATGTCCATCATAGAAACTTTGCTTGAACTTGTAGGTGGGCCTGTGGTCTAGTGCTTGACTGTCAATCCAGAGGTCCAGGGTTCGAATCGAGGTCCAGACACTGGAAATTTCTGAGATGCTCTGAGATGACTCCCACCTAACTAAGAGGCCTGTACTGGTTCTTCCCAGGAAAGACGACTTCGCATGTATTGGTGCTATACACTGGGCATGTTAAAGAACCAGACTGTCTATTCGCAAAGAGCTAGGCTAAGTTAGCCGAACAGGCCTGTATCTAAACACGATTTCTCTCTATCTGTTGTGGGGGCTTGATCTCACTATGTCCCTCTTGTCAGATTGCTCTGTGCCTGTACTAGGATGAATTTTGCTGTGTGGCTGTGTTTGCTATATGTAAAGTGTCTTTGAACGTGTTTATCATGAAAAGGGCGCTACATAAATCTGGTATAATAATAATAATTGTAAGATATGAATACTGAATACAAAATTGTTTGATTGACCCCAGGAACATTCTATGGAATATCCAATCAAATTTACTCTTGAAAGCCTGTCTCTGGAGCTTGACCTGAATAATACAAAGGCTCTGCAGAAACTCCATTTTGGCCTGAGAGAGAAATGCTCACAGACACAGTCTTCCTTCCAGCTGTAAAAGCTCCAATATTATGAAATTGCCTGTTTATCAAACATGCAAAGAAAATGTTTTGCACTACGTTATACTGTCACTCCAAACCAGTATTAGTTTTGAGTAAATAATCATTTTCATTTGTTTGTTACAGGTTCTGGAGAAATCACAACTTGAAACAGATATTACAATAATGGAGCACACAACAGCAATGCTAACACCATCTAGGGGAGGTAACACCAAAACAGACAAGGCGGCTGGGATATGGACTAGCGCTTATTGTGAGTTCTACAGAGGCTCTTAGAGACTATTAGTGCTACTTGCTCACAGACCTAACCAAATTATATATATATGATATATCAACATGTGTTACATGTACTAAAATATGATGTGCTTTGTTGAAAATGACGCCTGTTTTTGTTATGTTATTGTTAAGGATACCAAATAAATAAATAAAACTCATGCATGTTTCTTATTTCTATCAGATCTTCCATAAATGTCAAAATTAGCTATAAGAAGGTCCTTTGGAGGCAAAGGACAAAACCAAGCAAAATAATAGCAGGACCAGAAAATATAACAATACTGAGTCTACTTACAAGGAGACTTACAGGTGCCTCTTGGCACTTAAAGAATGCTCTTGTGATAAAACCATTTAGATACTTTGGAAGCATAAAATGCAACCAAGCAGCTTCACTGAGTCTGACATCTTTTCTGTTCTAACAACATCTCCAATAACCATGGCATCCCTAATTTCAAGACAGATTTACTGTGAAATTACTTAGCTTGTGGGCATGTAATTTTGTGGTCTTGACCAAAACACTATCTGTAGAGTACGGCTATACATACTTACAGTTCAAATCAATAAGAATGTTTGTCTGTTACACAAATTTTATTTCAGCGATGAAAAAAACACAAAATCCACAAAATCATGAGTCCTCGGTGATGTCACAGTATCACATCTTTCTACCTGCATAGAGGATTTTCATATAACTTGGCACAAATGTTTGCCATACTGAGACAAACTGCAGAATGCAATTTTCTGCTGTCTCAGTTCAAGGTCAAGATTGTTTGATAGGATTAAAGGTTAACAGGCAATGTTTTATGATGACCATATCTTTAACTTGTTGAAGGATTATCAATAACTTAAAACAAGTGATTGCCAAAATGGACATTGTGTAGAATGCAACTTTTGGTTTAAGGTCAATACTGTATACATTGTATAGAAATCAAAGGGCATGTAATCAGAATTTCATGTTAGCTTCATACTGACTTTCTCTTTTGAAAGATTTTATATTTACTTGGCATAGATATTTTCCATAATGAAATGACACAACTTTTAAATGTTGGTTCAAGGTCAAGGTAGTGAGATTAAAGGGCAGGTAATTAGTAATACATGTATACTCACTCCACATGTTTAACCCTATGAGCAGTTATTTCAAACTTTGCATAAATGATTCCCATGATAAGACAATAATTTTTATGGAGAACATAATTTTGGCTATGTAGGTTAAAGGTCAAGGTCACATGGTTAGGTTAAAGTTCATATTTTATCTCTACTGTTAAAGCTTAGATTAGTAGGAGATGTTTTAGTTATTTTATTTGCACTGTTTTCGACCATCATATTAGGTTTGCTTGCCATGAAGTAGTTACACCTTAAAATTTCATTTCCTAGTGTGTCAAGGCAAGGCAGTATCTCTTTTTTTGCTGCTGGCAGAGATTTCAAGTACAAGTGTTTGCTGTACTTTAGCAGTATTATTTAAAGCACTGGCTGTGCTTGGGTTGATAGTATGAAGGTTTGTCTGCAGTACCTTTGTCCATTGCTTCCTGGAGCTACAGTACTACCCTTTGTTTTATTTAGGGCAGAAAGTTTCTTTTGGTACCTTAAGTTTTTGGTCAGTTTAGATAGGGTGACTAGTATATAAATATGTAATATGCAGTCAAAATGTGTTTAATTAGATGTAGCTATATACAGCTAATGCATACAAATTCCAACGATTGTTGTGTTCCCAAAGTTGGAGCATTCCTGAGGTCACAAAGCTTGACTGGCTGCTATTGTTTACATTTGTCATACTGTCATATAAAAATATGCATTTTTTCCCCAAACTAAAGTATGCATGTTGCCATTATGCACTTTAGACAGCACCATGTTATTTACTCCTTTAGCATCCATTCTACTGTGTAATAACAAATCAGGTTTTTTTTTATCTAAATGATAGCTCAGGATGTTATTTTGCAGATGTATATTGCATTTCCATCTTCCATCTTTTTCTAAACTTTTACATGTATTTTATATCGGAGCAGAACAGACTGTTATTCTTTTTTCTTATTGGTACATGTCTATTAACTGGTCAGCACTTTACAGAGAATCTGAATGGGTACCATTAATAATTTTAACGTAAAACATATCTGATTAAATATAAAACTAGAGCTACCATTAAAGGGGATTAATCCCTACATCCATCAGATGCCATTTTGATTCAGGGGTTTCCGAAGTAAAATGTTGCGATCATGACTTCTAACCATCAAGTGTGACCTTGACTTTGAACCTGATGGATTGTAGGACATTTGCCCCCCAATGAAAAAATGTACTACCGGACATTTGCCCCCCAGTTGAAATGGCAGATAGGACATTTGCCCCCCACTTCTTATTTTTAGAATGGACATTTGCCCCCCAATATTTTTGTCCTATGTGCCAGTAGATATACTGTGTTTTATGTTGTTTTATTATCAAAATTACTCTAAAAGGCAATTTTCAGTAAAAAAAAAGTATTTTATTGATAAAAATTTGATGAATATGTTAATTATATTCAGGTGTTAAGGTAAATAATAGCCTATTATTGAGTGATAAAAGTGCTCATAACAATGTAATAATTTTTTAATTTGTGCAATGTTTTTAACACTCAGACTTGTTAATTTGGCAATTATCTACTAGAAAGATGTAAGAAACAAAGACATTGTTATCTACAGTATGATAATTATCTTCTACTAAGTTCCTAAAAAATCACTGGGGGACAAAAATATTGGGGGGCAAATGTCTGTTTCAGAAATAAGCACTGGGGGGCAAATGTCCTATTTACCATTTCAACTGGGGGGCAAATGTCCAACAGTCCACTTTTTTATTGGGGGGCAAATGTCCTGGGGGGCAAATGTCCGGATCCCTGATGATATGCGTTATGACATTCTGCATGTCGCCTGGATGGGGTTAACAACTGATGCTACTTCTATAAAAATCCTTCCAGTGATTACGAAAATATATAACGGATATGAATTTGAGCTATTTGATCTTTGACCTCAAAGTTTGACCTTGACCACTGATCAAGTGACCTGGATTGAGTGCTGATACAGTAAAATTTTGATACCAGTTTTATGAAAATTTTCCATGCAGTTAGATGACATGGAGCTAAGCTATTTAACATTGACCTCCAAGTTGTCCTCGACCTTTGACTGAGTGACCTGGGTTGTGCACTCTGCATGTAATCTTGATGTGTAAAACGATGGTTGTGATGCTAGTTTTATGAATTAAGAAATTTTGGAGCAGACACAAATACGTACAGACAGACAGATGGAAGGACATGTAGACTCCAAAACTGCCCCCCATACTTTGTATCTAGGGGTATAATAAAAGTTTTATGTCAATGTTATTCCAGCCTGTTTAAATTAGCAAATCTGCTGTAAGAATATGATGCTGATCATAACTTTTCATATGATGGAAAGAACTGAGGTTTTCTTAAATTCAATAAATGTTACCTTTGAATATATTGTGAAGACTTGAATATATTTGGTTTGGTAAATAACTGCCTATGTATTTTGCTAATTTTATACTTTGCTCTTGTGCAAGTTTTATCACTGTATTTCAATTTCAAATGGCTATATTGTTTGTTTTGTTTTATTCATTTTTATTTGTTTACGCTGCGCTGCATAGTTATGACTGTTTCCAGTCAAACTAATCAATCGTAGGCCCAGCGAGATTTGAATTTTGAGACCCGTTCCCAAATACAGATCGATGCCTGGATTGATTCCAAAGAATTAGATTCATATGATATAGTAAAAAGGGGACCTTAATTCAAGGCCCGGGTGTTAGTTTTGGAACATGTCTGGGTTTTGGCTGGAATATTTTATTGTTTTTGTAATGTTTTAATTGTTGTATCCCCTGAATTGTGTTTAAATTGTCAAAATATTGAATAGATTATGAGATATATAATTAAATTTATTAAGCATTATCATCCAGGGTAACGACCGCGATTACCTTTCTTACACTCATGAAACGCCAGAGAAGAACTGCCACTAACCATGAACTATATCTATACTCTTAAGCTTTATTTTATTAATATTAAAACTTTAAAAACTTTAAAACTTTAAAAACACATTTAAAAAGACCATTTATAAACGTCCGATTGTTGTCAGTACACAGGTTATTTATAGGTTACACGCCACGCCTACTGCATAATTGTGTCATATCAATAAATATGCTTACTCTATATGCGCTAAACATTCAATGTACTTTTTGCGATACTGTTTTATTATATGTTTTTAAATTGCTGTCATTTTGTCATTTTTTAATGTTTTTCCGATCTGTTTTTTGCACTTTCTAGTCTAGAGTCTATATTTAATGATACTTTCGGTATTACCGGGGGGTATTTACTTTACTTATTGTATAAAAGAGTTATTTACGATCGCGCTGTATGAAATTTTACAGTTGATTTTATCAAAATTCGACCGTTTCTATGTGATTTTGCTTATTTTTATTTCATTTTCTAAAAATGCCCTAGTATTCTAGCTATATATGTTCTTTAGCAATAATGGATTAATAAATGTCTTACACGCGAATCCTGTGTACCTGACGTCTAAATTATGCGTTAGAATTTTTACCTAAAATTTACCTGTTTACCTGTTGTTTGTTTACCATTGTCTGTTTCCGTCTGCACGTTTACTGGTCATCATTACTACTGGATATTCCTATGGTGGCATCTTTCCGGTACCTATTTCCTCGGTCTGGGTATTGTTTGTGCCACCATAGGTCCCTACCACATAGGTACACCGCTGGCCTAACTTTAATTTAATTTAATACATGTATTTGATATTTTATTATTTCTAATATTATTAACCATGAATTTGACTTGTTTAAAATTTGGTTAAGATAGGTAAAATTTGTTAAAAGTTTGATAAAATTGGTAAAATTGGTAAAATCAGAATCGGCCTTTGCCGAAAAACGAAAACACAAAGACTTTTGTTTCTGATTTTTATTATGCCAAAAGGGTTTAAAATTTTACTTTAAAATTATATTAAAACTACATGTAATTGGATAAAATCAGGTGACTATCCTTACCAAAAATATAAAGGATGTGCATGGATATGCCCCCTGGTTTTTTAAAATCACAGTCTAAAATTAGCCTTAATATGGCTTAAAATTATGTATATGTTTAAAATTAAAAGTTTTTAAAATGGTAATAAAGTTTTATGCCTTTTTATTATGTAATATAAAATATTATAAAATAACCTTGTATATGTACATAGAACTGGACTAAATTTATAATGTAAAATAATAAAATTTATAATAATTAAACTTCTTTCTGGCTTTTCTTTGGTATGTTTCATAGACAATCAGCTCCTGATACTATGTTATTTTTTAATTGCTATTCATAGTTGCGGCCAGACCACACAAAATTTATTAGATAGCGCCTTTCACCCTGAGGATATATCGCTTGTATTGACGCACCAGTGCCGTTAAGCCTTACATGGTACCACCAGACGGGGTGCATATACAAGCTCAACCCCCCTGATTATTGACGCCAACTCTTTTGATCGAAGTTTATGATTTTAATATGTGTATACACGTTTCCCCTGAGTTATATTATCTCTATTGACCGTACCAGTGCCGTTAAGCCTTACATGGTACCCCAGACAGGGTGCATATAGAGATTCAAACCCCTTGGTACTTTGTGATATTAAATTAAGGCCAAAGTTATAAAATTAATTGTTTGGTCAGGCCCCACCTATGTAATGTTTATGTTTTGATTATATTCTGTTCAAATAACCTATTTTGGTGATGAAATGTATTAGGAGGCTACGACCTGCTGCTCAACTTCCTTTGGAGGGAAGAGGAGTGTTTTTCTGTCAATACAGACCAACCCTCTTTTGGGGTTCCATTTTCGGACCCTTGCTTTGCTAATTGATTGACCCTTTCGTTTCCCATAATGCCTACATGACTCAGGACCCATATTAGGGAAACATGTATACCTATTTTATTGAGATGGCTGATTTTATGAATAATGTCACTATTATATCAGATCTTGATTGTGACCTGCCTGTACTTATTGATTGTAGCACAGACAAACTATCTGTAAATATAGCTATGGTACTGGGCCTGTTTTCGGGTATCCATTTCAGTGCAGATTGGATGGCTATTGCCTCACACGTGAACATGGAGACCCTAGGGTCTAGTTTAAGGGCCGATGAGCAGATTTCTTTGCCATAGGGGTCAAAGACAACAAAGGCCGTGCCAGCTTTATTTTCGCTGGGATTTTTGCTTCCGTCTGTATAAATATGGTGAGGTGACCTATAATGCTTCATTATATGCATTTCTGTTATATTTTTGGCCTGGGTGGTATCTTCTGTTTTATTAATGAAGCATTTAAGGCTTAAGTCTCGGACTGTGACCTTGATCCCAGCATTATATGAAAACACCGGCTCTTGTACATTTACTTCATCTAACTGATATTTATCTAGTAACCTATTAACCTCTCGAGTGTACGGCTGTGTTCTAAGCTCTTTCCTACCAGTGTGA
Organism: Mercenaria mercenaria; assembly: GCF_021730395.1. Lineage (NCBI taxonomy): Eukaryota > Metazoa > Mollusca > Bivalvia > Venerida > Veneridae > Mercenaria > Mercenaria mercenaria. The sequence continues at coordinate 74,852,012 of NC_069362.1, forward strand.
CCGTTTCTAACCCTTTTGATGGTACTAGGGCAGTCTTTCACTGCTTTGATTGTATTATTTATGGGCAGATTTTCACCTAGACGGCTTGATCTGGCCCAATATTTGAGCATATTGACCTCTCTTGTTAGATCTAATGGTAGCTGTGCCGTTTCTACTAGTACTGCCATTTTATTAGTTGTTTTATATGCTGCAATGACTACTCTTAGGGCCTTACTTTGTATTACATCAAGCCTTTTTAGTTGTGATTTGCAGGCTGTCAGATGGCTATATTCATATTCGAATTGATATATATGTGTTACTTCAAGGAAAGTTTACAAGATAAAAATTAAAAAAAACATGCCTATTTTTGTAAAAAAAATCACTGATCTTCGAAAGATCAAAAGATAATTACTTTCAATAATTTCAAATTATCACATTATTAAATCATATCATCAGATCAATTATAACAGAATTCTTTCATGAATAACAAAGTTAATGGTGATCCAACTAAGTATTTAAGTGATAATTGGATCAATTAACACCTTTAATTGAAAAAGAATGTCTTTAATCTTATCTTTAAGATCTTTTGATCTCAAACAAACAATCACTTACAATAAAAGTGTGTGTTTACATGTGTTCAATCAATTATCACTTAAACAACAGGATAAATTGTTAATTATTGCATGCAGAAAGGTATAAATTTTGAAGTCAGTACAAAACTAGCATCATTTTCTGATATTTACTGAAAGACACTTGTTCAAGCTCCTACATTAGAATACATTTTCTACCATGGATTCATCACTTACTCAACTTATTGCTGTCCATGACAACACAGAAAGAGAACTAACAGCTTTAGGTAAGTATATCTATCTATCTATCTATCTTCGTTTACTGCTTAACTCCCCTTTCGGGTATTATTAGCAGATGCACAGTCAGTGCAAGGGAAAGATTTTTACAGAAGTATTGACAGCGAGATGTCAAAGTGACACTGAAAACAGTTAAATATATATCAAAGGCCTGAAGGGCCTGAGTCGGCTAAAGATTGATGTACTGACAGTATAGTCTACCAGTTTCAGTTTGTTTTTAGTTTTTTTCTTAAAATATCATAACACAGCTCGATATTTACCCAAAATATTATATCCGGATACCATTACACTTTTCTCCAGTTTTAACAATATATTTTACAAATTGTGATGATACGAAGACATTTAGCAGCAATTGGCAGTATCTGACATTGAAGTTTACGGTTAAATTACCTCTTATTTAAATCTTTTCATAAAAAAGTTGTTTCGTTTCGTGAAAGCAGCCAAACATAGACGATCTACTTTCGATTTCAAAAACTACAAGAAAATACAATTTAATGTTTCGCCGATTTGTTTATTTCTCGAAAAATAAAAATTAAAATCAATTTTAATATCAGTAGTAACTAAACAAACCAGTAAGAGCTTCTTCTTCCGATAATTTATCCGTTTACTGACTGCAAAATTCAACCCACGCAAAGTTTATAGAAATCATACGATGCGTGTTTACGTTCAATGTGGGAGAATTAAGGCTGATTGGCTATGTTACCTAACGCATCCAGACGATTCAGATTTTGTTTTTAAAAAAGCATTGTGTGCGTTTCTGTAATTTTATATACGTTTTTATACGCTTAGAAATTATTAGACATGCGTATTTGCATTATTTCTATGCGTAATTTACGCTAATACGCATCTTATCTGGAGCCCTGTGGAACTATTTTTTGTCTTTCGCTGGATGTTACCCAAGCTTTGTAAGCCTGCGCAATTCTTAAAATGCACATTTATGCTTGATGAGTTACATTCGAGTATTGCACAATTACAAGTCATAAATATGACAGATTACATCGTATATTGGTCATAGCAAAGGGAATTGACACAACTTAACTTCATTCATGCAGTGAACTGTTTGAAGTTTGAGAAATCTAATGGAACTACATCCCTTCATGTGTTATTCGGTACATTTAGAGAATCGCTGAACAGCAAGGACTCGTCAAAAGGCTTTCAGCCTTTAGCCGACTCAAAAATGTTAGTTATACAGACAAGAGTAATAAAATCTGGTTGAAAAACACACTTTGCTACAACTAATTGCATGTATGTTGGCATACTGCCTGCTTGAAAGATTCAAGCATGGGCAGGAGAACATTTCAAATGGGAGGTTGTTCCATAAGACCAGAGAACTTGGAGAAAATTTGTAATAACTGAAAACTGTATGGATTTGTCTCTTTGGTCTCTCAAAATATGCTAGGACAGGAATAGCTACTAGGGAATGGACAATTTTGTAAAACATTAGGAATTTTGCATCAGTTTGTCTGTTCTCAAAAGATCTTAAACAAAGAGAATTTTGCATATCTGAGTCATAATGTGGAATTGTTGTTGTATATCCATCTGACTGCTCTTCTTTGTACCATTTCTATCTTATTGTTTAGTGTAGGGTGACCAGATAGAGGATGGAGTATTCTACCTCAGGCCTGACAAGAGCTTTATATGCTATTTCTTTAACCTTCTTCTTTACAGTAATGTAGTACCAATGGTACCAAATCTTATTTTTGACTATAACGCTTTATGTATTCCTACAACCAACTTTGTTTTGCTTACATGTTTGTTCATTCATTTTCAGATGGCAGCGTAACCAGTCTAAGTCAGAAGATATTTTCAGCACCAAACCAGTCTGAGAATCTACGTCTGCTTCTACGACTATCTGTTACCGAAGGTGTCCAGGACATGTACACACAATTCCACAACAAAACCAAACAACAGGTAAATAACCACAGCATTTTTTTTTACATTTTTTATACAACAAGCCACTCACAGCAAACTGAGAGACTGTATACAGAATGCCTATTGTTTCTGTTAAATTGTACATTTTGTGGGCAGGACTTTGTATTACTTTAGATAAACTACAAACCACAAGTTGAAAACAGTGCATGATAAAAGGGTATATTTGTACACATCATTCCGTTCCATAAGTTTTAAATGGATATTTGCAACTAAATAATACTTGTTCATATCTTAGGTAGAAATAAATACTGATTACTCTACTGAATGTCATAGAAGCATCTACAATGCAAATGATTTTACTATTCTAATATTTCAGGTTTTGGAGAAATCCCTACATGAAGCAGATGCAATTATGGAGCAGTTGTCACCTCGATCAAGAGGTAACACCAAGACAGACAAGGCTGCTGGGATATGGACAAGCGCTTATTGTGAATTCTACAGGGGCTCTTAGAAACTGCTAGTGCTACATACTGTGAAAGATTTATTTATATAACGTCACTGTGTCATAAAATGATGTGCTACAAAACTATGATGTATATTCCTGTTACTGTTGAAGAATATGAAATAAATGAATATATATGTATGCGCATTTTTATTTTATGTAACTTTTATGCTGCCCAATTATCTGATCCAGTTTTTTGACGCTTATTTACCACACATGTTCATTTTCAAGAAGATGCCAGTAGCTTACCTCTGTTTAGCCAGTTCCCTTTCTCTGGCACACGCAGCTTCTTTCTCACTGGCTAGCTGGTCTCTTAGTTCCTCTGTCATACGGACATATTTCTGTGCTGCTCTCTCGTCAGACTCCAGTAACTCTGCCTCATGGATCTGTTTGATCTTCTTTAACTCCGACTTATGTTTGGCGATCAAGCGCTGAATCTCTGGCTCTAAACCCTTCACAGTCATTTCCTGTGAGAACAGTTGCAACTTTTAAATGTTCAATCAAATAACGCAATACCTAGTCAGAGGGAATAGTTGTGCATAAAACTTGTATTCTTAGTATATTCTTAAAAGTTAATTAAGCATGTGAACTGACACATCATGGAGGAATCTGACTTTTGCTAACAGCTCCTTCAAAATACTAAAAGACCAACACCACATGTAAACAAACCTTGATTTTCTTTGTTTTGTCTTCAATCCATTTTTCTCTACGTAGTTTTTCTGCAGCTTCATGCATATCTTTTAATTTCTGCATTTCTATACTGTGTCTGTAATGTAAATGCATATAGATGTTTCAGCTAAGTTGGAAATAGTGTGCAGAAATTACAAATTCATTTTTTAAATTATTTTAGTGTGAAATGCAAAAATAAAACCCCTGGTGCATAACTTCACATGCTGAACAATATTCCTATAAAATTTGAAATACCTGACACAAACATAAACTAGAGCTATCACTAAAGGTGATGAATGTACCCCCAGCATGCACTGACACAGTACATTGCAATTTGATGCACACAAGATTGCATAATTATGTGGACTGTATGTATATAGACTGTATGTATACAGTATAGTAACAAAAAACAAAGTCCCATAACTATGCAGAATATTTATCTAAAAGAATGTAACATGCGCCATGCACAACTAGGGTTGGTACTGATCACTTGTGTGAAGTTTCATTAAATTGTGTGTAAGGGTTTGGTAGATTAGGCACGCACAAGATTGCATATGCAGATTGTATGTACATAGTATGTTAACAAGAAACAAAGTCCCATAACTCTGCAATTTTTGTCGCTGAAAGAACCTAACATGCCCCATGCACAACTACTGTTGTTACTGATCACTTGTGTGAAGTTTCATTAAATTGTGTCAAGGGGATGAGGAGAGATGGTGTGCACAAGATTGTGTCTATGTATATAGTATAGTAACAAAAAAACAAAATCCCATAACTCTGCAAAATTTTTTTCTGAAAGAACCTAACATGCCCCATGCACAACTACTGTTGTTACTGATCACTTGTGTGAAGTTTCATTAAATTGTGTCAAGGGGATGAGGAGAGATGGTGCGCACAAGATTGTGTTTATGTATACAGTATAGTAACAAAAAAACAAAGTCCCATAACTCTGCAATTAAAGAAAAGAACCTAACATGCCCCATGCACAACTACTGTTGGTACTGATCACTTGTGTGAAGTGTCATTAAATTGTGTCAAGGGGATAAGGAGAGATGGTGTGCACAAGATTGCGTCTACGGACAGACGGACAGGCAGACAGACAGACAACCTGAAACCAGTATACCCCCCCTTACAACTTTGTTGTCGGGGGGTACAAAAAGACAGAAGATAAAGAAACTGATAAAGTAACAAGGCAGTCTGAAAGACAGTTAAATCTCCCACCACTGCTATGGATAGTGAAAGGGTAAACCTTTGACCTTAAGCTGTAACCTTGACCTTGAACTGACATGGCTGACTCATGAATTCTGCACAATGTCTTGATGAGGTGATCATTTGAACCAAGTTTTATGAAAATCCTTCAAGGGGTTTAGGAGATACAGAGCTCAAACCTTTGACCTTGAGTTTTGACCTTGAGTTGACATGGCTGACTCATGAGTTCTCGATGAGGTGATCATTCGACCCAAGTTTGATCAAAATCCTTCAAGGGGTTTAGGAGATACAGAGTGGACACGAAATGGAAGGCTCAAACCTTTCACCCTAAGTTGTGACCTTGAACTTGAGCCGGCATGGCTGACGCATAAGTTCTGCACATCTTTTGATGAGGTGATCATTTGACCCAAGTTTTATCAAATTCCTTCAAGGGGTTAAGGAGATATAAAGTGGACATGAAATGGAAGGCTAAAACCTTTGACCTTGAGTTGTGACCTTGACCTTGAGCCAGCATGGCTGACTCATGAGTTCTGCACATCGCCTTGATGAGGTGATCATTTGACTTAAGTTTCATATGAATCCTTCAAATGAATTAGGACATACAGAGCAGACACAAAATGGAAGGCTCAAACCTTTGACCCTCAGTTGTGACCTTGACCTTGAAACGGCATGGCTGACTCATAAGTTCTGCACATCACCTTGATGAGGTGATTATTTGACCCAAGTTTGATGAAAATCCTTCAAGGGGTTTAGGAGCTATAGAGTGGACACGAAATGGAAGGCTCAAACCTTTTACCCTAAGTTGTGACCTTGAACTTGAGCTGGCATGGCTGACTAATGGGTTCTGCACATCATCTTGATGAGATGATCATTTGACCAAAGTTTTATAAAATTCCTTCAAGGGGTTAGGAGATATAGAGCGGACACAAAATGGAAGGCTAAAACCTTTGACCTTGAGTTGTGACCTTGACCTTGAGCCAGCATGGCTGACTCATGAGTTCTGCACATCGCCTTGATGAGGTGATCATTTGACCTAAGTTTCATATGAATCCTTCAAGGGAACTAGGACATACAGAGCAGACACAAAATGGAAGGCTCAAACCCTTGACCCTCAGTTGTGACCTTGACCTTGAACCGGCATGGCTGACTCATAAGTTCTGCACATCGCCTTGATGAGGTGATTATTTGACACAAGTCATGAAAATCCTTCAAGGGGTTTGGGAGATATGGAGCGGACACAAAAGTGTTACGGAAGGACAGATGGAAGGACGGACAGAAGGACGGACGGAGACCATTCCTATAATCCCCCACCATTTGTGGTGGGGGATTAACAAGAAGCTGCGTTCAATAAACGCTTGATGCCCCCGGTGGCATCCTTGTCGATACACAGCAACCTAAGTCCAAAACGAGGTCAAGGTCAAGGTCAAACTGAGGTCAGGTGATGTCTGAAGATGAGGAATGGTCACAGGTTACATCTCAAGTCATTCTAGTAAGGGGTATTGATGCTAGACACAAACGGTCCAATTTGGTTAACCTCGTACGGACGGACGAACGAACGGACAGGACAATCACTATATGCCTCCTACATATGAGGAAATGAGAAAGGCAGTTAGGTAGGAGCAGAAAAGGAGGTATATCCAAAAACTCCAGGTGCACAACTTCATATTGCTAAACAACATTCCAATAAAGTTTCATGACTCCTGGTAAAACACTTCTCGAGATATGTGTGACACAAACTTTAGGTCCTTAGTGCATATGTTTGACTAAGTGAAGAACCATACCTCTGGTCTGGCCAAGTGAAATCCCGAACAAATTCCACATGCACAATTTAACATTATTAATAAGAATTCTATCATATTTCATGACTCTAAGTCGAACACTTTTTGAGATACAGGTGACAAAAACTTTAAAGGTGGTCAATCACATTTAAATTTTAAACAACATTTAATGACATTTTTTACTTTTTGTATATTCTGGTAGAGAATTATTTAAGGAACAAAAAGACCGATTACATAGAGTTAGATTCCTATTTGAAATGTATATTTTATTACTTTTATAAAATTTTGTAATTACTCCCCTTTAATATGAAAGTAAATAAAAAGCTGGGTATTTCTTTTTATTTCGATACAATGTCTAGTTTTACATTTGCGTTTGATAGACATATCAACTATTGAACAATCTGAACCAAAATGCAAGTTTTAAAGCTGTGTGTAGCTTCTGAATTCATTTATTTCCAATCTATCTTGATAGGCAAAGGAGGTAATAATAATTTTTCAAACTTGCGTTTCTAATGAATTCCATCTAAATACATAATTTTTAATGCAAATATGTTACAAATATATTACAATATGTCTAATATTTATGCATTTCCTTAGGCAAAGTATGTTTATCAAATTTATACTTATGATAAAATAACTCTGTCTTGGTTGGGCAACCAGGATAGGAAAATGAAATTTTAAAAACACCTCCAGTGAAAATCTAATTTGTATTAAGTGTTAAGTGAACATAAATGAGTGTAAATGATCAGATGCTAAAGTTTCGAACAAATCCATTACATGGCCAAAATCTGATTATCCACCTTTAAGGCCTAATATGCATATTTCTGGCAAAGTCATGGGCCATAACATTGGTCTGGCTGACTGAAGTTCCAAACAAAACACCAGATGCACAACTTTAAATGTAGAACAATATTCCTTTAAGGTTTCATGAAGTTATATCAGAAAAACTTTAATGACTTTTATGCATATTTTGATCTGATATTCAAGAGCCATAACCTTGTTCTGCCTGAGAGAAATCCGAAACAAAAACCCAGCTGCACAACTTCATATGCTGAATATAAAAATCCTATAATGTTTAATGACTCTAGGTGAAATATCTTTTGAGATATCTGTGGCACAAACTTTCAGACCCTTTATGTATATTTTTTGTATGTCCTGGGATGACGCTAAAGTCATAGCTACAGACTAGGCCAGATGGAGGTCTATGGTGAAGGCCCTATGTCCTGAATTGGGTGAAGAGGGCCAAGTATGAAGATTTCTGTCTGTTAATGGCCATGCCTCTGATCATACTGAATGAAATCTCAAACAAAACCTCAGGTGCACAACTTCACATGCTGAGTAATAATCCTATAATGTTTGATTACTCAAAATCAAATAATTTTGGGATGGATAAATGGACAGACATACAAACAAGGGTAGATATAAATGCCATCTCCATCCAACAAAACATTTTGAGCGGCCAATATACACAATCTACAAATAAACAGTGCTCTCCACAAAGCAAGCTCTTTATATTTTGATAAAAGTCTGACTTAGGTGCATGTATATATTGACTCACTTGTCAGTAATAGCCTTGAAACGATCCTGATATTTCTTGTCCACCTGCTTTAACTCCTTCACCAGATTCTCACATTTCTCACTAAGATTCTTCTTGTCATCAATCAACTGAAAATTTCATAATAAACAATACGTAAATAGAGACATCAATTACAGCAGGCAGATAGAGACTTCAATCTGGCATTATTATCTGGGTGCTTTCCATATTCTATAAGCAAAGACTGCCTAATGACCTAAATGCTATCTTTTTTACCTCACCATGTGTCAGCCCTTCCAATTATACTACAGTCGAACTTCGTTAAGTTGAACTCGACCGGACCAGCATAATTTGTTAAAGTGATCGCTTGTTTGGGTTATCAAACAAAATTCATTACACAGGGATTTTTCCGGGACCTGACGAGAGAAGGGTGGTGTACAAATTATCCGAGTTCGAGTTAACGAAGTTTGACTGTATATAATAACAATGTAAACTCTCCAGAACAAACATCCTTGGGGAAGGAAATGTATTTGTTGTACACAGACTTTGCTCTGAATTGTTAATTTACTAAGAATTCAAAGGAATGAAAATATCTGTCTTTGTACAGAGGTACTTGCTCACCAAGATGTCAGTAACAGAGGTGATATTATACTTTACTAGCATCTACTTCATTCCTACATGAGTAAGCTACTGGTGGTGCCATTAACACAGGCTTTACCGTACTTGACTAGTCTACTTCATTCTTACATCAGTAAGCTACCGGTGGTGCCATTAACAGAGGCTTTACCGTACTTGACTAGTCTACTTCATTCTTACATCAGTAAGCTACCGGTGGTGCCATTAACAGAGGCTTTACCGTACTTTACTAGCATCTACTTCATTCTTACATCAGTAAGCTACCGGTGGTGCCATTAACAGAGGCTTTACCGTACTTGACTAGTCTACTTCATTCTTACATCAGTAAGCTACCGGTGGTGCCATTAACAGAGGCTTTACCATACTTGACTATACTGTACTTGAGAAGCGTCTATTTCCCTTTAACACCAGTAAGCTACTGGAGGTGTCATTTACAGAGGCTATATTGTACACTTGACTAGATCCTAATTCTCAGTAACACACATTAGCTACCAGAGGTGCCAATAACAGAAGTTATGTTGTAACTGAGTCTACTTCCCGGCAACTCCAGTAAGCTATCAGCAGAACAGTGGTTATAAACTCATATTGTAACAGAACGGTTCTACTACCTGATCAATGAATGACAGATGTCTCTTAATAGTTTCTTCATATTCATCTTTCTGAATTTCTATTCGTCTTTTCATTTCCTTGTCTGTCTCTCTTGCATGTCGAACAGTTAATTCACGTTGCTGATTCTGAAGCATCAAAACATATTTTAACTTTGTCTAAAACAAGCCTTCTTAATATCGCAATACACACAAAAAAGTCATACTGGGTTTGACATATTACAAATAACAGCTGATAAATCATATCATTTCAGTCTACTTTGTGATACCATGTAACTGAATTCAAGGCAAACCGGAATATGGGGATACTGCTCAATTTTGACATTTTGACTGACTTCGTTCCATTGTGACTATTATAATAGACGGGCAATATCACACTCATTTTCAACTGACTTCATTTCACTGTGACTATTAGACAGGCAATATTACACTCATTTCAACTGACTTCATTTCATTAACTATTAGACAGGCAATATCACACTCATTTCAATTGACTCTGTTTCACTAACTATTAGACAGGCAATATCACACTCATTTCAATTGACTTCGTTTCACTAACTATTAGACAGGCAATATCACACTCATTTTCAACCGACTTCATTTCACTAACTATTAGACAGGCAATATCAAACTTATTTCTACTGACTTCGTTTCACTAACTATTAGACAGGCAATATCACACTCATTTCAATTGACTTTGTTTCACTAACTATTTGACAGGCAATATCATACTCATTTTCAACTGACTTTGTTTCATTGTGAATATGAAACAGACATCATAACTCATTTTCGACCACTTTTGTTACATTCTGACTTCAAGTCATTTACCTTTACAATAAATTCTACAGCAATTACTAGAGGATTAACAGTATAACAAAACAATTCCTACAAGAGCTTTCTGCAGCATGGATACTGTTCTCTTTTTCTCATCAAGTTCAAGCCTCTGACTGATCACAGTGTTTGTAACCTCTGAAGCCATCTCATTAGCCTGGTCCAACTCGGCTAGCTCCTCTGCACTCGGACCTATCACACCAGATCTTTCCAAGTCTGCATTGATCTTTGAAATTTCCTGGAACACAAACAGAAACTTACGTTGCTTCATTGAAACAGGACATTGAAACTTCATTACTCCATTAGAGCCATGTCCAAAATTTTTGTCCATTTCAGACAAATCACAAACAGAAAGTTGACCCTATACAATTAAAGAGAATATTCTCAATAAAATGTAGTGAGAAGTTATACACATGTTATAATTAACTGCAATTCCTATCCACAATATAAAGAATTAGCTTGCTATTCTGTAAGCAAACAACTATCATTAACAACACAATAAAGGAACACTGTGTACTACTTACAAAGAAATAACCTAACAACAATATCACCTTATCCACTTTTCTACAATTAGAGTGATAACCTACATTTTTTACAGTATTAAACACCTTATATTACCTCATCAAAGTGCTGAGTCTCATCGAGGCAAAACATGATACTCTTAAGGTACAACTGATATACTGTGTCTCTTGAAGACCTGAGCCTCATCAACGAAACACATGCTACTCTTCAGACATGCCTCATTTATGGTTAGGTGCTGAGTCTCTTGCGGACCTGATCCTCTTCAAGGAAGGAATTGATAATCTTCAAAAATACCTGATCTACAGTGCCGAGTCTCTCTAGAACTGAACCTTGCCAATGAAAGTAATGACTCTTTTCAGACGGTGCCGAGTCTCTCAACACCTGAATCACATCAATGACGGACATGCCACTCTTCAGCAAGACCTGAGTGCTCACTCCGTCAGAGACATGAACCTCATAAAGAAAAGATAAAATACTCTTCAGACATACCTGATCTACTGTGCTGAGTCTCTCAGAAACCTGAACCTCGTCAAGGAAGGACATGATACTCTTCATCTTATCATCTGACAACATACTTTCTTTGGTTGGTAACCCAGATTTCTGACTGTTGAACTTCTGAAGGTTCTCAGCATTTAAACTATGGCTGTCAATATCACTGTCTCCCTTCTCAAGGTCATCTACTGTTAGTTTGAAAACAGAAATGCTTTATTAGAAAATTATGCAGTTAACAAACAAGAACTCAGTATCCCTCAATATGTCAAGGACTTTTGTCATGTATTTTTTAGGTAAAAGAAGGGGACCATTTACAAGGAGGGGGAGGGGTGCTTTTATTTTGGGGTATATGGTAGTGCATGTACATCCTAGCAATATGGGAAAGTTCATTTAAAAGGATAAGGGACATTTATTTTTTGTAAAAGGGATCGGGTTAGTTATTTGTACTGGGTATACTGTAGTACATATCCTCACAACATTCTCAGATTTCACTTAAAATTCTAAAAAAAATCATTTCTGTTTGTATATAGGATTGGGTATGTTTATTAGAGTGAGCGTTCAATCTTGTGTGCATTTATTATCCTGTTTGTTTGGTCATGGTCTGCACGGTTCGCTATTCAGTCAGTAAATTTTTAGTCAACACCCCTACAAATAATAAATGGTACTGCCCAAATTGAATGATGGACCAGTCCATTTTAGAAATTTAGCAGGTCAAAGGTTAAAACTGGCAAGAGGAGCTATCCAGACGTTTATATATGTACTGGGTATATGAAATTTTTTTTACTGACATTTGCATATGATGGTAACAGATTTACTAGAATATTGAATATTATTACCGTATCAAATAATAACACATTAGGCATAATTCGTCTATTTTACCGCACAGCTAAGAAAGGATTATTTCACAGATGTTGCCACTTCTTAACTACTTAACCATACTTAGATCTAGTGTCTGTAAATAATGAAATACTTACATAGGTTTAATGTACAACAGTTATTCCTTTATATTTGTATCCGTCGTTTCATGAGAGTTGTATCATACTGTGAAATCATTATTATTCGTGGGGGATTAATTTTCGTGGATTTCAGGGTTCAGCTCAACCACGAAATTAAGTCCTAACGAACAAATTCTGCCTATGAATGATGATAATGTAAACTGTACTCAATGTCGCCAAAAAAAGAAATCATAGCCGTCCGATCTGGTCCATAGTTGTGTGCATGCGACAGTACTAACCTGCAGTTTTCGTGTAGTTTACGGAGGCTCCATAAACAATTAAACATAGGTATGCATCGAAAAAAAAAGACTATTTCATTAAGACATTTACCCGTGGTTTGTTTATGACATGCTCATTAAAGTAAAAGTAGATACTAAAAATAGAAGTTTGGCGTTGCGTCACGTGCCAACCACACTATGCTGCGGCTGTTATTTGATTTTTACGGCCCCGCTCTGCAATGTTAAACTTTGTATTTACTGACATGTAGTAAACTACTATTACTTTAGGACTATTAATCATTATAAAATAACTGCTAGATTTGTGTCCAATGCATTATTACCCAATTCACATTACACGTTTCTCATAGGAAATAACAATTGCACAAGTTCAACAGCTTGTAATTTTAGATGCAGATGCGCATTCAGCAACAGGCATGTACGGATTCTAAACCATTTATATTTTATCAATCATGAGCAAAAACACATTTTTAGCACCATAAAATCAGTAAATCTATAATAGTTTGTTTTTAATTTGCAATACAAAAACTAGTTCTTGTTTGAAACACGATCAAATGATCAATGTGATAAACTTAATATTTGTTTCAGTTATGAATGCCAGTTGTGCAAGACTATATCCCAGGTGCTACAGTTTTGACACTTTTTTATTGGCGTTGAATTTTCTTATAAAATTGAATATTTCAGTAAGTTTTGCAAATTAAGGTTGTATAATTATAGATAACGCGGTCAACGGTTAATTGGCACATGATCACTCGCTAATCTCCTGTGGCGTAGATTTTTCCCCCCAAAAATTGAAAATCCATGAATTTAAGTCCCCACGAAACAGCTGTTTTGGCCAAAACCACGAAATTAAATGATTTCGCAGTATATATAGGTTCAAGTATAACTTTATGTATGTATATGTGATATGTATTTTATTATACCAGAATATTTAGATTACAAATTGAAACACAAGATGTCAGTTACTGTAGCAAGTGACATATGCTCACAAAGTAGCAAGCCCTTGTCTGTAGGCTAGGATCCTTATCTGTGTCCTTGACCTTGTTAATCTTTGACTTGTGTGATCTTGACTTTGGAGCTAGGTGTCTGGGTTTTGTGCATGACACATCATCTCATTATAACCATCTTTTATGCCAAGTAATTTTTAAATTCCTTCATTGATGACAGAGTTATGGATCGGAAAAGAAATAGACCATGTTAACATTTAACCTAAGTGTGACCTTGACCTTGGAGCTAGGGGTCTGGATCTTGCGCATGACATGTCATCTCATTATGGGGAACATTTATGCCAATTTATTTCAAAATCCCTTCATGGATGGCAGAGTTATGGACTGGAAATGAAACAGACCCTGTTTTAACCGTTGACCTCTGTGACCTTGACCTTGGAGCTAGGGGTCTAGGTCTTGCATATGACACATGGTCTCATTTTGGTGAACACTTAAGCCAAGTTATTTCAAAATTTCTTAATGGATGGGAGAGTTACAGCCTGGAAAAGAATTTACACGGACACATGCATGGAGGCACGGACGGACGGACAGTGCGATTTTAATATGCCCACCTTTTGGGGCATAAAAATTAGAAGCCTTGCTAAAGCTGGTCTTTCGAGGTTTTTCTAACCCTCACCAAGTAACCTAATACAGCTAGTTACTGACCATGTAATTCATATATCTGAGCCTTTGTGCCTAAGATAGACTTACACCAAGCATTTTTCCTCTCTGGCCTTGCACTGGCTAACTGCTCCTCTTCCTCTAGTTTCTTCAGGGTTTCAAACAAATCATCCAGGGTTGTCTTGGTTACAGCATCACTGGCAGTCACATTACTTGCACCATCATTGTCCCTTGCTGATACCTGATGGGATTCTATATCCTTCATATGGCTCTAAAAATATATTTTAACTTCTTGAACATGTCTTCCATTTCAACACGAAAACAGCTCCAGTTTTTAACTGGTTAATTTCAATCTTTTCAACTGAATGCAACAATAGACAGATATATTTCTACAGTGCTTAACTTTGATGATAAAATGTTTCAAACAAAAGCACATTTTAACAAACTCTATTGATTTCAAATGCATGAAAAAATACTAGAAGCTAAAGAATTCAACCCAGAACTAACTTAACTTTACAGCTTCAAATTTAGACAGCAAATATGTAGAGCAGCATCTGTGAACAAGAGCTGTCTCCATAGGATGACACATGCCCCCGATGGCACTTTTAATGAACAGTCATGGCCGATGTTAGAGCTTAGGACCTTTGACCTACGGACCTGGGTCTTGCGCGCGACACGTCGTCTTACTGTGGTACACATTCATGCCCAGTAATTTTAAAATCCATGCATGAATGAAAAAGATATGGACCAGACATGCCCATCAATGCACTATCATGAAATATGACCTTTAACATCTAAGTGTGACCTTGACCTTTGAGCTATGGACCTGGGTCTTACGTGCGACACGTCATCTTACTGTGGTACACATTCATGCCAAGTTATTTGAAAATCCATCCAGGGATGACAAAGATATGGACCGGACACGAATGCACATCATGAAAAATGACCTTTAACGTCTAAGTGTAACCTTGACCTTTGAGCTACGGACCTGGGTATTTCGCACGACACGTCGTCTTACTGTGGTACACATTCATGCCTAGTTATTTGAAAATCCATCCATCAATGACAAAGATATGGACCGGACACGAATGCACATCATGAAAAATGACCTTTAACGTCTAAGTGTGACCTTGACCTTTGAGCTACGGACCTGGGTCTTTCGCCCGACACGTCGTCTTACTGTGGTACACATTCATGCCAAGTTATTTGAAAATCCATCCATCGATGACAAAGATGTGGACCGGACACGAAAATTGCGGACACACCGACAGACTGACAGACCGACAGCAGACAGAAGGTTCAAAAACTATATGCCTCCCTTCGGGGGCATAAAAAACTGCTGTACAGAATATTAAAGGATGAAAAATACAAGAAAATGTATTTCAATTATATGAACACAATTCTATAAGTTTTTAGGTCAAAACAAGAGGGCCATGAAGGTCCTGTATCGCTCACCTGACCTATTGACCTAAAGATCAAGATCAACATTCTGACCAAGTTTCATTAAGATATGGTCATAAATGTAGCCTCTAAAGTGTAAACTAGCTTTTCCTTTGATTTGACCAGATGACCTAGTTTTTGACCCCGGATGACCCAGATTCAAACCTGACCTAAAGATTATGAAGATTAACATTCTGATTAAGTTTCATGAAGATACAGTCATAAATGTGGCCTCTAGAGTGTTAACAAGCTTTCCTTTGATTTGACCTAATGACCTAGTTTTTGAACCCACCTGACCCAGATTTAAACTTGACCTATAGATCATCAAGATTAACATTCTGACCAAGTTTCATTAAGATATGGTCATAAATGTGGCCTCTACAGTGTTAAATAGCTTTTCCTTTGATTTAACCTAGTGACCTAGTTTTTGAACCTACATGACCAAGATTCAAAATGGACCTTGAGATCATCAAGATTAACATTCTGTATAAGTTTCATGAAGATATAGTCTTAAATGTGACCTCTACAGTGTTAACAAGCTTTTCCTTTGATTTGACCTAGTGACCTAGTTTTTGATCCTACATGACCCAGATTCAAATGGACCTTGAGATCATCAAGGTTAACATTCTGACCAAGTTTCATGTATAGTCTTAAATGTGACCTCTACAGTGTTAACAAGCTTTACCTTTGATTTGACCTGGTGACCTAGTTTTTGATCCCAGATGACCCAATATCAAACTCATCCAAGATTTTACTGAGGGTAACATTCTGACCAAGTTTCATTAAGATTGGGCCAAAATTGTGACCTCCAGGGTGTTAAGAAGCTTTTCCTTTGATTTGACCTGGTGACCTAGTTTTTGACCCCAGATGACCCAATATCGAATTCGTCCAAGATTTCATTGAGGGTAACATTCTGACCAAGTTTCATTAAGATTGGGTCAAAATTGTGACCTCTAGAGTGTTAACAAGCTTTTCCTTTGATTTGACCTGGTGACCTAGTTTTTGACCCCTGATGACCCAATATCAAACTCGTCCAAGACTTTATTGAGGGTAACATTCTGACCAAGTTTCATTAAGATAAGGTCAAAATTGTGACCTCTAGAGTGTTAACAAGCTTTTCCTTTGATTTGACCTGGTGACCTAGCTTTTGACCCCAGATGACCCAATATCAGACTCGTCCAAGATTTTACTGAGGGTAACATTCTGACCAAGTTTCATTAAGATTAGGTCAAAATTGTGACCTCTAGAGTGTTAAGAAGCTTTTCCTTTGATTTGACCTGGTGACCTAGTTTTTGACCCAAGATGACCCAATATCGAATTCGTCCAAGATTTTATTGAGGGTAACATTCTGACCAAGTTTTATTATGATTGGGCCAAAATTGTGACCTCTAGAGTGTTAAGAAGCTTTTCCTTTGATTTGACCTGGTGACCTAGTTTTTGACCCCAGATGACCCGATATTGAACTCGTCCAAGATTTTATTGAGGGTAACATTCTGACCAAGTTTCATTAAGATTAGATCAAAATTGTGACCGCTAGAGTGTTAACAGTCAAACTGTTGATCACAGACAACGGACGGACGACGGACACAGGGCGATCACAAAAGCTCACCTTGAGCACTTCGTGCTCAGGTGAGCTAATAAAGACTACTAGTGTTATACACAATAATCCTTGTTTAAAATACAATGTTTCCACTGTGTAAGCACCTGATAGTATTCTTCCATACTGTCATCATGTCTTCTATCATTATTGCTTTCCTTGTGATCTCTTTCTGGACTACTTTCATCATGCGTATTAATGTTCGTGTCCTTATCACCTGTCACTTTCTTAGATGGTGGTTTGCTTCCGCCCTTCTTTTTACCTGAAAAATCAACAGAAATCTGTAATAAACAAGAGCTGTCGGAGGACAGCAACGCTCGACTATTCAACAGCCTTGTCAATTGAATGAATACAAGTTGAAAAAGGGGCATAATTTTGTAAAATGCAAAGTAGAGGTATTGAACCTCTGTACTGCATGTCATATCATGACAGTGAACAAGTGTGTGAAGTTTCAATCCTTTCCAATTTGTGGATACTGAGATACCAGCTTACATACAAAAACTTAACAAAAAAGTGCTAAGTCAAAGGGGCATAATTTTGTAAAAATGCCAAGTAGAGTTATGGGACCTTCACAGTGCATGTTAGATCATGACAGTGAACAAGTGTGTGAAGTTTCAATCCATTCCAATTAGTGGATACTGAGATATCAGATTACATACAAAAATTTAACCAAAAACTGCTAAGTCGAAAAAGGGCATAATTTTGAAAAAAAAGAGAGTAGAGTTATGGGACTTGCTTAGTGCATGTCAAATCATGATAGTGAACAAGTATGTGAAGTTTCAATCCATTCCCATTAGTAACTACTGAGATACCAGCTTACATACAAAACCTTAACCAAAAATTTCTAAGTCGAAAAAGGGGCATAATTTTGTAAAAAAGCAAAATAGAGTTATGGAACCTGTGCAATGTAGATCAGTTCATCACAGTGAATAAGTGTGTGAAGTTTCAATCCATCCCCACAAGTGGTTACTGAGTTACCAGCTTACATACAAAACCTTAACCAAAAATTTCTAAGTTGAAAAAGGGGCATAATTTTGTAAAAAAGCAAAATAGAGTTATGGAACCTGTGCAATGTAAGTCAGTTTGTCACAGTCAATAAGTGTGTGAAGTTTCAATCCATTCCCACAAGTGGTTACTGAGATACCAGCTTACATACAAAACCTTAACCAAAATCGGGACGCGGACGCGGACGCAGACGCCGACGCCGACGCCGACGCATGGGCGAGTGCAATAGCTCACTATTCTATGAATAATCGAGCTAAAAACCATTTGGCAAAATACTAAATGTGAAGTTTACTTCTACTGTTTGGTCATCCTAATTCATAACATTTTTTTTTTTGCCAAGTCTAGATATAAACTATACATTGTTATAAAGATCTCTAAGGGTGTTTGTAAGATAATTTTGAATTGTTCAAAAAAGTTCAATATTGTCAATTTTAATGCCTAAAATGTATTTTTCCATTGTAAAAGTCATAAAAATTGCAATTCTGAAAAAATATTTGTTTTTGAAATTTTAGAATTTTTTACATGGATTTATAGCTGTTATGCTTATCAAGATATCCTGAAAGTTTTATAAACAAGAGGACCATCATGGTCCTGAATCGCTCACCTGTCCCCAAATGACCCAGTTTTGAACTATGACTTCGTTTTTTTCTATCATTTGACATAGTGACCTAGTTTTTGAGCTCATGTGACCTAGTTTTGAACTTGACCTAGATATCATCAAGATAAAAATTCTGACCAATTTTCATGAAAATCCATTGAAAAATATGGCCTCTAGAAAGGTCACAAGGTTTTTCTATTATTTGACCTAATGACCTAGTTTTTGAAGGCATGTGACCCAGTTTTGAACTGACCTAGATATCATCAAGGTGAACATTCTCACCAATTTAACAGATAAAGCCAAAATTTCAAAATTTCTGGAGTTACAAAAGGCCTACATTTTAATATCCTGACAAACTGAATTTTTTAAACTATAATTCTACAATTATCAAGATATTCTGAAAATTAAAAATGTTCCTATTTCCACCCTCAGAGTACTTTTAAATGCTGTATAAATTCAATGGTGTTGTCTTAGGAAAAAACTTTGTTACAGAAAAGGTGGACCAACCAGTAAAGACTATGCACATTCTCTGTGATATAATAATACTTTCCTCATATACAGATAAATGTAGGGTTTAGTACTGTTTACAGTGTATAGTTTACCAGGTATAGTTAACAAAGTATTTCAAGTTATAATGTATGATCACAACTACATTTTATGTGTTGTCACATAGCATCTTAACCCTTATCATGCTGGACACGATTGATTCTGCCTTTGCAACCAGTGCAGATCATGGTCAGCCTGCACATCCATGCAGTCTGATCATGACCTGCACTGTCCGTCATTCAGTCAGTATCTTCTTGGTATGCACCCCTTTTAACAGTTAATGGTACTGTCTAAATTCAAAGTTCATAATTTAAGAAATTTAGCAGGGTAAAAATTAATACACAAAAAAAAAAACCTTTTAATCTTAACTAGAGATGCTTTTGAGAAAAGCTCATGTCTCCCACAACTGCAACATTGAAAAATGTCTAGTTTCTCTCGATGGCTTTGATGAATGGACCCAATTGAAAAATTTCTAGTTTTTCTCTATGACGGTGATGAATGGATCCAATCAGTAATTCAAGGGCCATAATTCAAAAGTGCCTGGGAGGATTTGGCTAGTTATCGAACTTGGCCGAGGTCTCATGGTCAAACACATTTTGTTCAAGTTTGGTGAAGATCAGATGAGAAATGTTCGACTTACAGTGCGGACAAGCTTGAACAAGAGCTGTCGGATGACAGCGCGCTTGACTATTCGGAAAATTGATTGAAGAATGGGGTCAAAATATTACCATCGATTTTCAGAAAAAAGAAAAAATGGATTAAACACAAAAATGTTCCTGTACTTGTGAATTTTGATTAGTCTTGCACTAAATGGCAATGTGTAACCATGATGGCAAATATGTTATGTTATATGTTAGACAAAATATGGACTTGTATGAAAAATTTGACAAATTTCCAAGTCCAAAAAGGGCCATAATTCAGTCAAAATAGTTGACAGAGTTATGTACTCTCACCTACAGATGGAAATCATGTTGATAAACTAGTGTTAAAAGTTTCAAAGCCACAGTTCAAATAGTTTTGACAAAACGCTGACTTGTAAGAAAACCTGAACAAATTTCAAAGTTCAAAAAGGGCCATAATTCAGCCAAAATAGTTGTCAGAGTTATGTACTCTTGCCTACAGATGGAAATCATGATGATAAACAAGTGTTTAAAGTTTAAAAGCCATATGTCAAATAATTTTGACAAAACATGGACATGTACGAAAACAGAACCAATTTCCAAATCCAAAAAGGGCCATAACTCAGCCAAAATAGATGGCAGAGTTATGTACTCCTGTCTACTGATAGAGACTATTATAATGAACAAGTTTTAAAAGTTTCAAAGCCATATGTCAAACACTTTACACAAAATATGAACTGGTATGAAAAACTTAACCAAGATTTCTAAGTCAAAAGGGGTCATAATTCAGCCAAAATCCTTGATGGAGTTATGTACTCTTGCCTATAACTGAACATGGTAATGGTTAACAAGTGCTGCAAGTTTCAAAGCTTTATCTCAAAAGACTTTGTCAAAATGTGGACTGGTACGAAAAACTTAACCAAGATTTCTAAGTCAAAAAGGGGCCATAATTCAGTCAAAATGCTTGACAAAGTTACATACTCTTGCCTATAACTGGACAAGGTGATGGTAAACAAGTGTTGAAAGTTTCAAAGCTTTATCTCAAAAGACTTTGTCAAAATATGAACTGGTACGAAAAACTTAACCAAGATTTCTAAGTCAAAAGGGGCCATAATTCAGTCAAAATGCTTGACAGAGTTATGTACTATTGCCTACAACTGGACAAGGTGATGGTAAACAAGTGTTGAAAGTTTCAAAGCTTTATCTCAAAAGACTTTGTCAAAAAGTGGACTGGTACGAAAAACTAAACCAGGGTGTGACGCCGACGCCGACACCGAAGCCGTGGTGAGTAGGATAGCTCTACTTATTCTTCGAATAGTCGAGCTAAAAATGTCTAGTTTCTCTCCATGGCTGTGATGAGTGGATCCAATCAGTAATTCAAGGGCCATAATTCAAAAGTGCCTGGGAGGATTTGGCTAGTTATCGAACTTGGCCGAGGTCTCATGGTCAAACAGATTTTGTTCAAGTTTGGTGAAGATCAGATGAGAAATATTCGACTTAGAGTGCGGACAAGCTTTGTGACAGACAGACACACACACACACACAGACTGGAGTAAATCAGTATGTCTCCCACACCACTGTGTGGTGGGAGACATAATTATCCTAGCAGAGTTAACCAGAACATCTTAAACTGTGAAATAATTGACGGACATTTCTTTAGAGAAATCTCTTGAATAGACTGTTAAAAGAAATAATTTCTTTTCATTTGTGAAATTTTCAGCTTTTATATAAACTGCACTTGTTCACTTGCAACCCAAACATTTCTTTAAATCTGATAAATGTAATCTAGAAATACAGATTTGTATAAAAAATTAAATGTTTAAGCAATTAATTACCAAGCCCAGTTTTCTTTATTTTTCCATTTGCCTGCAGAAAGGCAATCTCCTGCTCTGCTATCTGTTTCACTTCATCCCTTTTCTCTTCTCTCTTTCTCTGTAACTCCTAAAAAAGAATGACAGAAATTTTCCTTTCATTAAAATAGCATGCAAAGTAGGTCTTGCCACAAACATTTAGACAAACAGCCTGACAGAATGTATAAAACATGTCTTCCAATAACTACTTTAATGGGAGGTGACATTGTACAAAATAGTAAATTTTACAATGATTCTTTGAAATACACAGATAACTTTTAAAAGCAGAAGAAAAAGCCAACACTTCAAATTTAAGCCAAAAAGATGGTTCAAATGATAAAACCAAACAACAAAATAATTAATTTCTTCATGAAATAATAAAGATTTACCCTAATAGCTTCCTGTCTTGCCATCTTTGCTTTTTCCTCACGATTTCTTTTCCGCTCTTCAAGCTTCCTCTCTTCCATTTCTTTTGCAAAGAAATCATTTTGTGACTCTCTTAATCTTTGTTCCTCAAACACTTGTTTCTTTGACTGCAGCAATCTCTGTATTGCCGCCGCACCGGCCTTTTTTCTTGCACTATGCCTTTTGTACCAACGCTGAATTTTTGATGCTGCAAAATTTAACTTTTTTATATGGTCCTCTACTAAAGAATTAGCACCTGTATGAGTCCCACTTTGTGATGTCCTAGTCTGATTCACTGGAGTTTTATGTTTAATGTTTTGGTAAGAATTTTCTAGATCTGATAAACCGACTTTCACACCTTTTGACATACCCTGGAGTGTCATATTATTTGCTATAGCACTCTGACTAGAACTTCTAGGATTATTATTATTTATATGTCTTGGACTTACTCCTCTGTCAGATTTATCTCCCCTGTCAGTATGTTCCTGTGTTTGAGACAGTGACTGTGAAAGTCTCTCATGAAAACTGAATACTTCCTCATCAGAACTACTTCTGGCACTTTTCTGTTGAAATATTGAGTGAGTGTTGGATTCATTTGTAAGCCATTCCTCCCCATCATCCATATTAGGAGATATCTGCTTAGTTTTCTTTGAATTTACTGCTTTTGGAACAAATCTACTTTTCAGGGCCTGAAATTTAAATATTAAAATGTTACCATGGAGACCTCGATATATTATATCATGTGTATCATAAAATGAGATAGTCAAAGCTTTCACTCTGTCTAAACAGCGGACCACATGTACTGACATGCCGCCATAAGCCACTCCTATAAAAAAAATATCAACATAAGGATAAATGATAATGTGCTATGGAACTTCATGCAAAGCGTTTACAGTGAATATACAGTCATGACAGACATCAGTACAAAGCTATTCCTCAATATCTGCACTATCTTGTCACAAAACTGTTGATCACAATGACCACCATGCAGTGCTACTCTGCTGCACAATAATTTTGTTAAATATATATAAACCTCTTTTTACTTTTCTTCCTTTTAACACTCTTTTTGGCAGAGCATATCAAATTCCTAAGTCATTGCAAGGGGTTAAATATTGTTGGGTTTAGAGTCGCATGATTGTAGAAGAAGACCCTAGAAGCCCATTCTGGCATTGTTTCAGATGTGGACGACACATGGTTAGAACCAATGACCTTCCTTACACTGGCTGGATGACTTTCTCACATGAAGAATTTTACACCAAAAGTAAGGTTTAAAATCCACATTGGTGAAGTGCAAGTCAACATTAAAGGAAGATTGACAGACCCTAAATTCATACCTTATTGCCTGGTTCATCCCACAGAACTTTGACAGCATTACCAGTGGGCTTTTTGCTGCTGCTGGTTCCAGTCTTGATTTTAGGTTGAGCTGTACTCTCAAATAATGCCAAGAAGTCATCACTGGAAACAAAAGCTAGATTTGTTATCTTTAACCAATATAAACCCTGTCTTAAAACTCAAGATACAGAAATATGACATAATACAGAGACTTTAAATATCTAACACATGATGTCATTTTGTTTCTCAACTCTTCAGAATTTTAAAATAACTGCTAAAACATAAGACAGTTGCCTTCTCATTCATAGCACACATGGATATACTATGTGATGTTATGAAACATTGTTTAAGAGTTCATTCAAAGGTCATTATAGTGCAATGTGCCTTTATGCTTTCAAACAGCCCTTCAATGCCAGCTTAACTTACTTAAGAGACTTTTCTTTCAAGACGAAAGTCCCTCATTTCTAAACTTATCTTGGAGACTTTCCTTTCGTGGCAGCAGCCCCTCACTCATAACTAAACTTACCTCGGAGATTTTCCTTTCCTGGCAGCAGCCCCTCACTTCTAACTAAACATATCTTGGATACTTTCCTTTTGTGGCAGAAGTCACTCACTCCTAACTAAACTTACCTTGGAGATTTTCCTTTTCTGGCAGCAGCCCCTCACTTCTAACTTAACATATCTTGGAGACTTTCCTTTTGTGGCAGAAGCCCCTCACTCCTAACTAAACATACCTTGGAGACTTTCCTTTCCTGGCAGCAGCCCCTCACTTCTAACTAAACATATCTTGGAGTCTTTCCTTTTGTGGCAGAAGCCCCTCACTCCTAAATAAACTTACCTTGGAGATTTTCCTTTCCTGGCAGCAGCCCCTCACTCCTAACTAAATTTACCTTGGAGATTTTCCTTCCCTGGCAGCAGCCCCTCACTCATAACTAAACTTACCTTGGAGATTTTCCTTTCCTGGCAGCAGCCCCTCACTCCTAACTTAACTTACTTTGGAGACTTTCCTTTCCTGGCAGCAGCCCCACACTCCTAACTAAACATACCTTGGAGACTTTCCTTTCGTGGCAGCAGCCCCTCACTCCTAACTGAACTTACTTTGGAGACTTTCCTTTCCTGGCAGCAGCCCCACACTCCTAACTAAACATACCTTGGAGACTTTCCTTTCGTGGCAGCAGCCCCTCACTCCTAACTTAACTTACTTTGGAGACTTTCCTTTCCTGGCAGCAGCCCCACACTCCTAACTAAACATACCTTAGAGACTTTCCTTTCGTGGCAGCAGCCCCTCACTCCTAACTGAACTTACTTTGGAGACTTTCCTTTCCTGGCAGCAGCCCCGCACTCCTAACTAAACATACCTTGGAGACTTTCCTTTCGTGGCAGCAGCCCCTCACTCCTAACTTAACTTACTTTGGAGCCTTTCCTTTCGTGGCAGCAGCCCCTCACTCCTAACTTAACTTACTTTGGAGACTTTCCTTTCCTGGCAGCAGCCCCACACTCCTAACTAAACATACCTTGGAGACTTTCCTTTCGTGGCAGCAGCCCCTCACTCATAATTTAACTTACCTTGGAGACTTTCCTTTCCTGGCAGCAGCCCCGCACTCCTAACTAAACTTACCTTGGAGCCTTTCCTTTCGTGGCAGCAGCCCCTCACTCCTAACTAAACTTACCTTGGAGCCTTTCCTTTCATGGCAGCAGCCTCCCACTCCTAACTAAACTTACCTTGGACCCTTTCCTTTCCTGGCAGCAGCCCCTCACTCATAACTAAACTTACCTTGGAGATTTTCCTTTCCTGGCACCAGCCCCTCACATCTAACTGAACTTACCTTTGAGCCTTTCCTTTCCTGGCAGCAGCCCCTCAATCCTAACTGAACTTACCTTGGAGATTTTCCTTTCCTGGCAGCAGTCCCTCACGTCTAACTGAACTTACCTTGGAGACTTTCCTTTCCTGGCAGCAGCCCCTCACTCCTAACTAAACTTACCTTGGAGACTTTCCTTTCCTGGCAGCAGCCCCTCACTCCTAACTAAACTTACCTTGGAGACTTTCCTTTCCTGGCAGCAGCCCCTCACTCCTTACTAAACTTACCTTGGAGACTTTCCTTTCCTGGCAGCAGCCCCTCACTCCTTACTAAACTTACCTTGGAGATTTTCCTTTCCTGGCAGCAGCCCCTCACTCCTAACTTAACTTACCTTGGAGACTTTCCTTTCCTGGCATCAACCCTTCATTCCAAACTAAACTTACCTTGGAGACTTTCCTTTCCTGGCAGCAGCCCCTCACTCCTAACTTAACCTTTCCTTCGAGACTTTCCTTTCCTGGCAGCAGCCCCTCAGACAACACTCCTAACTTAACTTACCTTGGAGACTTTCCTTTCCTGGCAGCAGCCCCTCGTTTACTGGTACTCACTGATGAAATATCAGAGAATCCACTTCTGTGACTAAAGCCACCTCCATCACCTGAAAGATTCGCACAGAGAAACCCTAACTTAATAAAAATAAACATGAAAACACATGTAAAGAAAGATAAACCAGTATTCATGGCCCTATATCCACGAAACATTTTTTGGTCTCACCAGAGTCTGAGATTGAAATTTCAATAGCAAATTTTACTAGCACTTTGAGATTAAATTCCAACTGAGACTGACCATCAATATTGAATTCTAACTTCTATAACATTTAATTTTAAATATTTAATTTACACATAAATGACAAATAAAAGTTTCTCAAAATCAAACTCAGCTGAGACTTAAAATGTTTTGTGATCATGAGGCCTGGTTTTTCCAAGTAACTGACAACTTCCCATCATGAATCATGTATGGTGGATGATTGACTTCAGATATATTGTCTTCTGTCAAAAGTCACATAGAAAGCAAATGCCTTGACTATTTCAAACTGATATTTAGAAAGACAGGGCATTCTTGCTTACTGGACTGGAGATTCCAGCGTTTTCAACATTACTGGGAAACCCTTACCCCAAGGTGTACAATGAGTCAAGCTGCAAATGACATCAAAACAAACTATGAAAATAGAATTATGTCTTAGTTTTTACTTTTTATGAAAACCAGGATAAATATCAGCTACCTTGATACTTGTGGTAAAGTTCTCGATATAAAAAGCATACATGCCATAATTCTTTAGGACATTTCCGGGATTCCGAGTTAAAATTTCCGGGATTTTTACTCTTTGTCCGGGACATACACCGTGACATTGGTATTCGTCTGTTTTATGCAAAAATATCATAATATTACATGTAGTTCCCTAAGATACACATTGTTCACTCGCTTGTAACTACAAGCATAATTTGCTGCAAATTCGTCCAGCTTTCTAAGGGAGGTAAATATGGGTTATACACATCTATAGTTTGGCACGTGAATTTATTGCGTTCCCTAGGTGAACAGAATTTGGAGACTGTCTTACTATATACAAAGAATCAACCTGGTCGTCATGATTTAGATTCTAGCTAATATGGTATCATTCTAAAGCTTAAACGTTTATCTAATAATTAAATTTAATCCTTAAAGGAATAAAATATAAAATCTTGTAGATAAAATCGACGATATAAAATATTTGGAGTTGGGTCAATTTTCATGGGTGGGTCGGCAAATGCATTCAACATTCTAATTTAGAATATGTGTGACAATCGATCTAGATCTTAAATGATTACAACCTTTTTAAATAATTATCGTTTAACTGACCGTTTTCAATAATCTCATCCATAAAGGCTACATGTAGCTCTACCGCCAACGTGCTAAAAACAAGGAGATTTTCGACTATTGTTCCTAATCTAAGTATCATAAAACAGTTATTGATTGCATAATCCTGTCAGTTCTTAATCAGGGTCATCATAATAACTGACTGTAACTTAATCAGTGTCATCAAAAGATCGTCAAGTGATCAAAGAGGGCTTAACACGTGTCCCGCTCGAGGGCATGAAACTGATATAGGATAATTAGGAATAAACAATGTGACACGGGGGACTCTTTATTGTGTAAAATTCAACAACTTATGGACAAAAAACAAGTTTTGGGGGGATTATTTTTATTTGTTTCTGTATTTTTATTTTTCTGGGACATTTCAACACTGTCCGGTACACCGGGACGAGTATGTAATTTCCAGGTCAATCCGGGACGTATCACATGTATGTAAAAAGGTTATAATAAGAGAAATACACAACTTCATGTTTTAACAGTAATGAAACTAAACAGGAAACTTTTATGTTGTTGTTCATATTGCATTCTGTTTATGGACGTACATTTCTCATGCCTTATCTAAACACATGGCTGTAAATGTTTGTATAATATGGAATGTAAGAAAAAAATTTACTGAAAGTTGGTGTCGATGTATTTCATCATGAGCGTGCACTTTGGTAGAACCACCAACCTTCCATAAGCCGGCTAAATGGCTTCCTCACATCATGAAGAATTCAATGCCCCGAGTGAGGCCTGAACCCACATCTTGGAGAGGCAAGTGATTTGAATTGAGCAACCACTCAGCCACAGAGGCCCCCGTTTTTCAACAGTATTTCAGTTATGTAATGGTGGGCGGTTAACCCAACCAGTGTCCCTGGATTCTGTACCAGTACAAACCTGTACTCTGCAAGGAACTGTCAACTCCCCCACATGAATCAGTGGTGGAGGACGAATGCTTTCAGACACAATGTCTATTATCAAATTGTCACGAAGAACAAGCATCTTGCCCAAGGATCTAACTAACAACCCCATGATCCATAGATCTGCCGTCTCCCTACTGAACTCAGCAGGCAGGCAAATACGGTGAGTATGTAGAATATTCTGGTCTACTATAATGCTCAACATGTGATATAATTACCCTGACTGGACTTTTTCCTTGAAGACTGTGTTTTACCCTGAAACAAGAAAAGGTTGTGTCAATTCACTTGTATATTTTGCTAAGAAATTTTGTTCCCTAATCATTGACATATTTCATTGACACTTGTCATATTTGACATGAAGGACACTGACAATGCAAAAACTTCATGTATATACAGGGTGTCTCCAAAGGTCTTTTACAAATTACATGCTTCACACACAGCGGTGGAGCAAGAAAGGCATATCCCACTTCTATGGATTATTCTGTATTTTTTGGTAGTGATACAGAGGCTTAATGGTGCATCTCTATCTCTGCATTCAGCCAAGACTAATCACAACTGGAGATCAATACAAACAGACTAACTTCAGAAGGACTTGTGTCAAAGTACAATTTTTTTAAGCTTACTCTCATGGTAGCTCTCAAAAGGAAGCTCATTTATCTACCCAGCATTCATTCTAGGCAAATACTGCTGGAAACAGCACTTAATTATACAAACACCAAAGTAACTTAATTATACAAACAGCAAAGTCTGAATACTGGCTTGGTTATCAGTTACAACTGGGAGGTAGGAATCATACCTAGACCACTAGATTGCAGCCAAACCTGTTAACTACAAATGTACTGCACCATCAGCTACCTTGTATGCATGATACACGCCATATCTTGTTTGAATTCAAAGTTGTTTCTTTGAAAGCGAAATTTATTTTGTCCTTTACATATTTTATATATATACACATATTATGCATGTATTCATTAAATTTTGTAAAATTAACAAATTACCTCTTTCGAAACATCTGTCATAGAATTTGGTCTCTTC
Source organism: Mercenaria mercenaria (assembly GCF_021730395.1). Taxonomy (NCBI): domain Eukaryota; kingdom Metazoa; phylum Mollusca; class Bivalvia; order Venerida; family Veneridae; genus Mercenaria; species Mercenaria mercenaria. Next base: position 74,881,379 of record NC_069362.1, read on the forward strand.
AACTGTTTGGCTGATCCTGGCCTGCTCCTGTTGGTTGATGTTGCTGAATGTATACCAGAACCAGCCAGACTCAGGTTTAAGTCATCAGCAGGCTGTCGCCCCCGAGATGACATCCTGAAATAATCATCAAAACTTTTTCTTACCACTTCAATTTTGCTGACTATAATAAAACATACAGTATAGCAAGCCACAGCAAATCATTTGGAAAACCTTGCTACAATATACTTTGCTACACTGAATACCATCATCTAAAACAAAAATAACATTAGGTTACAAAGTACACTTTTCAAATAAATTACCACTGCAGCAGACCCATTCATGTTAAAAGTGCCAATATGCATCATGTCATTATTATTGCATGTTAAATACACCACAAAAGAATAAGTACTTAACAGTTGTTAATGGGAAAATTAGTAAAAACAACTATTCCATGTTTGTTTGTTTGTTTGTTTGTTTTGGGTTTAACGCCGTTTTTCAACAGTATTTCAGTCATGTAACGGCGGGCAGTTAACCTAACCAGTGTTCCTGGATTCTGTACCAGTACAAACCTGTTCTCCGCAAGTAACTGCCAACATCCCCACATGAATCAGAGGTGGAGGACTAATGATTTCAGACACAATGTCGTTTATCAAATAGTCACGGAGAACATACGCCCCGCCCGAGGATCGAACTCGCGACCCCGCGATCCGTAGACCAACGCTCTTACCTACTGAGCTAAGCGGGCGGGCTCACTATTCCATGACTTATAATCTGTCAGTAATTAAGTTTCAAGGCCTTCTTTTATATATATAGTATAGCAATAATTTTCTGATATCTAAAAAAAAATTATTTTTTTCTTTTTGATGTTGTATGATCTGGAGGTCAGTGCCTTTAAAACAAAATATCCAGAACTGAATTGCCAGCATTCACAATTTGTACTTTCAAAAGGTGCCATGGATCAATGCCTTTAACAAAAAAGAATACTGCAAAATTTTAACCTTGACACTTCTGGCCCCAAATACAATCCAAACTTTTGATTAGCTACATAGTAACATACAGGCATAGTTTCATGATGTCCTTGACCTTAAAATCCATGTGCATATTAGCATATCTACAAAGTTTTGTGTCTCTAGGTCATATACATTTTATCAGTGTGTGACATAAGTTTGAAAATACTTATTCAAGGGCTGTAACTCTGTTGATATCAGGTGAAAGCAAAAAACTTCACATGCTGATTAACATTTGTGTTAAGTGTTATACTGTAATAGATGCTATTCCACTTGTAAACATCATTCTAATCAGCACTACCTTCAAACAGAAGTATTAAAGATCAAATAATGTATGAAAAGGCTCAGAAAGAAAACTTTCATTTTGTTACATAATTACATTGGATCATAATTTTTACTGAAAAAGTGTATGTGTATATAAAGGGAAAACACCTTTTGCCTTCTTCATATTAAAGTTAGTAATCTAACTAGGCTTTCTCTAAAGTGTCATCATCTCCAAAACCAGTTTTTCAAGGAACTGTCCTAGGGCCCCTCCTGTTTTTGATATAGAGTGGTGAAACCTATGCTCGCGGTATTCCTATGCTCGCGGTATTTCGATAAATACGCTCTCTGCAGAAGCACAGATAAAATATTTCATCATACTAAGTTCAACACCAACCAGTTGTGAAATGCCTTAACAACAAATGTAGCGATTGCCACGCGTGCCGCTCACGTGACGTATACAGCAACCGATACATTTTACGCAATCTGTTTTCGTCGCACAAATCTCAGACAAATATGTCAAAATCACCCAGCTAAAGTTAGTCTTTTAGAAATCATGTATTGAATTCAGATATAAGATACATTTAAGAGCAATATGTGATAATGTGACGCCTGGCTACACTACGAGTGCCTGTCGAACCATGAAAAGATCGATGTTGATCATAGTATTTTGACGAAGTCCAAATGGCTCTTGCTGAGATGTAGGGAGGAGTAATTATCCTACACACCAAAGAAGTGTAGGAAACATTAGTGAGTTAATCACTGTTGTTGTTTGAATCATTAATTCTTGAACATTCTGTTTTTATATTACATTATTATTTAATATTATACGTTTTTAAGCTTTGTTCTAATAGTGATTCCATTTCTGTAAGAGAAATATACACATAGCGGCACATACTAAATTTTATCCTCATTTCTTTTGTTTTTCACATAATAAATGAGTAATATTCCAAATATTTTACTCCCATATGCTTGATTGTTCATTTTTAGCCTGCTGAAATTTTGTTTCATTCTTAGTTTGATAGATATATCATACCGCCACCATAGGTTCCCTTCAGGGCGAAATTTCACATTTTCACGTATGCCGTGTCGATAGCTCACAAGACGACTAAGTCATGTGATGACGCACATCAACAATATGTTTCGATAAAAGGAGGATAACTTTATGTTTTTGCATAGGCAAATCGAAATAATAATCTTCTCTTGCTTCTTAAAAGGATAATATATTTACAAAATACCGCGAGCATAGATTCCACCACTCTACATCTCTAACATACCAGACAGAGTCAAATACACTACATATTTGCTTATGATTGTTTGCATCCTCCCAGATCATTTTAATTTTCAAATATCTATAGATGGTAGGATGGAGGGCAAAGGTGGTGGCACCCTTCTGGCCATCTCGCGTTCCCTTGTTAGTGCAGAACAGCCTCAGCTCAGGTAAAACTGCAATTCTGTCTGGGCCAAACTGTCCCTCAATAGAGATATATACATCTCTTCCTACAATAAACCTAAGGAAGATGATGAAACATCCTTAATTGAACTTTGGTCAACCATCCAGAAAATCCCCAGACACAGCTCCATATGGGTCCTTGGGGATTTTAATATGCCTGGTGTTGACTTGACATCAGAATCCATCACTGAAAACTGTAGGTACAGGCAGCGCGTAGTCTACATAAATCACCCGACCTCGGTGTTCGTTTTTTAATTTGGGTGAAAATATAGTTAACCTCAATCTTCAGCAAATGGTCACCATCCCCACTAGAGGAAATAACATCTTGGACCTCTTTCTCACAAACATGCCCTCTCAAGTCCATAACACCACAACTTTACCACCATTAGGTTTTTCAGATCACAACACTGTCTTTCATGAGATAAAGGTTAAAAGGCTGCCCTAGACAACGGGTGAGAGAAATGAAATGCTACAAGAAAGCAAACTGGAATGGCCTCAAAAAAGACAAGTGTGAAGTCCCCAGAATCAGTCGCAAAAGAAATCTGGTAATCTTCCCCTATACACTGCATAAAATCAACTGATTCTGCCAAATATCTAGGTGTAACCATCAGCAAAGACCTATCATGGACCAATCATATCAACAACATAACATCGAAAGCAAAAAAATCCCTAAGATTCTTTAAACAAAATGTCAAAACCCCAAATAAAAGAGTCAAAGAGGTTGCATATTATATGATATAAAACTTCTGTTAGACCCCAGTTAAAGTACATTCCTTTATATGGCACCCGTGGCAAAAATATCTAATCCTCAAATAGAGCAGCAGATCAGCAGCAAGATATATGTTTATAATGACTATATGTATAGCTACACTGGGTCATTAGTGTTTCCAAAATGTTGAATGAATTAAACTGGCAAACCTTAGAACAATGCTGTAAGATCAGTGCAGTAACAATATTGTATAAGATCCAACACCACCTTGATATTGTTGACCTTAGAACAACCAGAAACCTGAACTATTTGATACTGTATTCAAAGACGCACTATCATGCAAATTCCTTTTTCCCCAGATGTATACGTCTGTGGAACAGTCTCCCTGTGTCTTTGCAACCTAGTCCCAGCTTAGAAATATTTGCTGGGCATCTGCTGTTCTAATTAAACTTTCTGCTTTAACTTTTAATCTAGCCTGTAAAAAACAGGTCTTTTATTCTATCTTTGTGATGCAAATAATTTCTGCATTTTAACTATTTTCAATAGCTATCCCTGACAACGCGCCTGCTAGTCATAATCGTTCACAATTGTTAAGCAGTAAAACAAAGACACAGATGACTAGAAAATCCCCAGATGATATGCTAGCCATCCGGTTACCCGACCACATCAAAGAAAATCAATAAAGGAAAATTTGCAGACGTTTATAGCTGCCATGTGCTGGTGTTTATTTCAGGCTATTCATTAAAATGTGTAAGATATCTGTTGTATAACCTAATAGGAGGCAAACTGAATGGGGTTTTTTTTCTAAAAAATACTATAAAAGTAGGATTTATCATTTACGAAAATCCAAAGGTAGCAAATATATTACCGATCGGAAAAAATGTTTTAATTAAAACTGGATGTGAAATGTCATTTGCTCTAGAAGAATATAGTTACTTGCTGAGGTTACAAGATATTGTTTGCCCGGATAATCATTTCGGTTGTTGTCACGGCATGGTCAATCCAAGAACGTTATGTCTCAAAATAAAAGACCTGCATCGTGGTATTTTTGGAAAACTGATTTTCTACTTTTGATGCAATTATTTTCAGATAATGTTTATATAAGCAAATTGTGTTGATTTTAGATTAAAAACTACTGAATTTCTAGTGGTCCAGAGAAACAGCTAGCTGTCAGGATTCACTGGTCCACCCGAAAATACACTGTCCCCTGGTCATCCGACCACAGTTAGTGTCGATCCCAGAGTCTATTTACTCACCAATTTGCAAACAAAATTTTTTTTGTGCTGTAATTGTCAATATAACTTCCACAGTAAGTTATTTTATCATCCTACTTCAGAGCTTGTTTTACCAACTTAATCCAAGCCAAATGCATGTATTTTTTTATTATCGGCAAATAGCATCTTCTCAACATGACAACTGATCTGGATGACGGTTTACATTTACAGACGGTCTCTCTATCAAACAGGACGATTTCGCGCTTCAAACATGACATGTAAAGAAATGCCGACAGTTATAATGAAGCTGTCAATCATCAAGAGTTAAAACACTTTGATTAGTTACGGAGCTAATCACATCATTCGAGTGAAGTTATGTCACGGTGTATTGATTTTGTCGTCCTTTGAAAATATCGAAAAGTCCTTTGTACACCTCTGACTTTGTGTACTGGCGTATGGATCATAATTTTTGCCGCTTAAAGGAAGCCCTGCCCGACAGCTAAAATGCAGCCTAGGTGTCCGGTTACCGGACGCTAGACACTTCCTATAAACATACTGCCGATACAATTCTGGAGCAAGGCAGTGGCTAAGAGTCTGGTATATATGCCTACAGTCCGATGTTAACACAGCCTCATCGCATAAGGTCTTAAGATGGGACAGACAACTTGTTTTCTTTTTAACTGCAATGTGAACTTACCAACTTTCTATCACACGTATATGTATGCATGTATTTTTATTCACCCATGGCAGTATGATCTTGCAAAGTACCTGGTTCTGGCTACCATAAGTTAACTGACGCTGTTTTCGCAACCGTCAATTAAAATATCAGACATCTGTAACAATATATAAACATCTCTGGAGACTGAAGCAGAATCTTTTTACCAAGAATGGCAAGCTATTGACAGAACTCATTCACATTTGCCACCAAACATCATTGATTTGCATGGAAAATTGCACACAAGCTGGTACGTATTAATTGAAGTTTACCAAAAAAATGATAATTTGGATTCGTGTAATTTTATTACTTACACTCTATGAAAATCTGAAAATACATAAAATGACAGTTCCAAAACATGCGTAAACAAACTTGTCCGAATATCAACTTCCGGCAAATAGCACGAATAAGATTAGAATTAATTAATACACAGTTTTTGAAGTGTTTCCTACTGACATAATATAGATCCTATTCTTTAAAGAATTGTAATGAAAATAGTTGCAATCACTTTTACACCCCTAAGAATTAAGACACTTTATGATATATAGAGCAAATATGTATTCATTTATAGGACTATGTTTTTTAAAGCAAGTTCCATTTGTGAAAGTTATTAGGTCGAGAAGCAGCCATTTTGATTTTTGTTCAAGAAAAACTGAAAGGATTTCCCTCATTTTCCTGACACTGTATTGTCTTACGAGCTTTTATGGGCTCTTCTAGCATGCATTTGCCACTTTTCTCACAGTATTCATAGCAATGGCTGGGAATCGAAAGCTGCAAGGTATGCTGTTTATGCATATTTACAATACGCATTGCACAGTGGCCAGGTTGTTTTTGTCCTCTTGATCGGATGTAATTATGCCAAAATGGAAGTCATTTAGATACGTTTGTTATGTTTTTCGGTTAACATATTATCTTTATTTTTATTGATACTGGATTATATCTTTAACGTATACCATTAAATCATTTAAAATAGACATTTATTGTTCATAAAACGTCAGGGGAGATAATTTGTCAAGCCAGCTGCTTTGCCAGAGAACAGGAGTCTGAAATTCTGTCAGTACGACTCCAGAAGTCTATCTAACAGAAAAAACCCTATATATAAAATAAACACCAGGAATGAACTATCGAAACCCAGGGTCACATGATAATACGAACAGAACACAGGGTGATCGCAATCTAGCAAATGTGTAGCCCCAACTGATTTGACGTGATCTTACTTAGGAAATATTGAGTTATTGTTCTTATGGACAATGTCTCCACTCACATCAAACACTTAAAAGACCAAAATAGTGGAGGAAATTTTCAGTGAATTGTCATCGCTGCCAATTTGGGTTTAAATACTGATTTTGTTGTGAATACATATACTACCACATCTGCTAACAACCCCAGCTTTACAGATCTATAAGTCTTGAAAAATGCAGAAATCTGCTTCCAGTTGTAAACATTACTTAGCGAGTGCTTTATTGGCTATGAATATTAATGAGCTTAACATATCCAATCAGAAAAAAAGGTTACAGAACACATGACAGCTTGTTGCATGTTCATACGCTATTTCTGCGTGAAGATACAGGTTTTTTTTTACTAAGAAAGTGACGCTGATAGTCTGCGTCTTCCCCTCTGAAAATATTCCTCCAAAAAATCAATTTTCCCTATTCTGGAGGCGAAAAAAACTCCAATTTTCATGTTTTAGTAATATTAGATCCACTTATCTTAAAAATCATTGCATCCTTAATAGTTTGACGTACAGCAATGATGTAGGCAACTAGTCAAGAAGGTGATTACACTAAATATAGCAGTTTTATAACGTCACGGACAGTGTGTCCCAGCATTAACAGTCGCTACATATGACGACGGGAACCAATTGCACATGCAGGGTGTTTCGGTTGACCCGAGGTTCCGGGTTTTGACCCGCAAAAATCCTTAAAAATTCGTATTTGACCTGCACAGAAAATGCCCTGCGCGTCAGCTTGACCTGCGGAAATTTATTTTGAAGTTTCTAGAGTGCGAAAGTTGTGACATGTAAATCAAATCCCAGAGAATTTCAACATTGTTCGTCGCCACAAGGGGAAGCATGACAGTAGGCGGAGCTTCTTATACTATTTAGCTACTGACAGATGTCAATCACACCACGCGCCGACTGACACGTTGTCATCTCGCGGTTTGTATTTAGTAAAAAACACCTGTCATTATCAACTTTAGGTGTTTATTGATCAGAATGTAAAAGTTTATTGATAAACAATGCGAAGAACAGCCTATTATCGTGTTTGTACCACTTCTTTATTAGCGGTGTAGCTTACAGCTTACATTGTATTGTTACATGTCCTGTCGACTTAAAATAAAACTTATGTTATATTATTACTGAACAACAAATTGGATAATTCAAATCATTATTTTATGTGCATTATAGTTTATACGATTATATCAGCCGGTCAGCCGTTGTGATCTATAGCAAATTTATTATCATTCAGCTTTAAAAAAGCAGAAATTATAAATATTGAATAGATATGATGAAAGAAATGAAATTTTAAACAGGTATTTTATCAAGAATTTAGTGCTTACTTTCGTTTTCCATATTTGTCACATGTTTTCGCAGCCTTGATTTTCGGACATTTCTGTCATTCCTTACGAGATTTTCTACTACCGTATTTTCCCGAATAAACGCCCCCGGGGGCGTTACATTTTCCAAAGAGGTTCATTTGAGGTAAAAAAATAAAAAATAAATTTTTTTACAAAACTTAAAAACATCGTTCAAACCAACTGTAAAGTGTTTCTGTGTTTTTGCCCCAAAACGTAATTATTTGGCATCCAATTTAATGCAGTGTGTCTTAAAATTATGCATTTAAATACGGTACCTCATGTATTCCGTGACACGCTCGCGACATTACACATTACGTCATCATACCCAAACAGCTGTGTACTCCGATAATATTTTCCTTAGTACATGCGGGTAGCAATACACAATGTCAGTGGTTTGACACGCTGCTTATGTGCCGGCTTTTAAATTAAAAGTTATTAAAACTGCCGAAGAAAAGGTTAACACTTTTCCGCAAATTTGTTTAAAGTCGACAGGAAGCTTGTGCGCGGGTGGTGCAAAAACAAATCAAAAATGGATTTACCGTTTAATTTTCTATTTGATGATTGGATACGTACCATACTTAGTATAAACGTTTTGGATTTACGGTACATGTACTGTTTAAAAGTGTGTTTAATTCTTAATACATTGGATACTTACTGTAAATTACTTATTATGTGGACTTTTAAAAATGAGGTAGGTGATTTTTTTTCGTTCTTGTTGACTTTTTTCCCCCTCCAAAACGGGTGGGGGGGGGGCGTTAATTAGAGGGGGGCCCTAATTCGGGAAAATACGGTAAATTTTAGTGCAATCTAAATAAATAGTCATTAAAAAGTCTGCATTTAAGAAAAATATGAAACTGTTGCAAAAGCAGCTCTCATTTTGAAGCATTTTTCAAAAATAAAACATGAAAAGGCACCAAACCCCATCCACTTTTAAGCAAAATAGGATAACTTAAAATATGAATTGTTTAAAAAAATCTATGTACTTGTCTCAAAATTGGGAGAAATTACTACAAATTTCAGGAGTTTACCATGTAAAACCAGTATTACATGATGTATCTAACATTGTGAATGTTCTCCAAATTGGCCTCTTTCGCGTGATTTTCCCCCTTTGTCCAGTGCCCAGCGTCTTCCCAATCTCCTAAAATTTTAAAAGAAACCAAAAGTTGATAGTAATTTTCAGACATGTAACATGTACCAATCAATAATACAGACTCTTTTTAATCCCCCACCGTGGCGGAGGGATTATAGGAATGGTCTCCGTCCGTCCGTCCTTCCGTCCGTAACAAAATCGTGTCCGGTCCATATCTCCTAAACCCCTCGAAGGATTTTCATGAAACTTGGGTCAAATGATCACCTCATCAAGACGATGTGCAGAACCCATGAGTCAGCCTTGTCGGTTCAAGGTCAAGGTCACAACTCGAGGTCAAAGGTTTGAGCCTGCCATTTTGTGTCCGCTCTATAGCTCCTAAACCCCTTGAAGGAATTTTATAAAACTTGGGTCAAATGATCACCTCATCAAGACGATGTGCAGAATCCATGAGTCGGCCATGCCGGCTCAAGGTCAAGGTCACAACTCAAAGTCAAAGGTTTGAGCCTTCCATTTTGTGTCCGCTCTATATCTCTTAAACCCCTTGAAGGAATTTCATAAAACTTGGGTCAAATGATCACCTCATCAAGACGATGTGCAGAACCCATGAGTCAGTCATGCCGGCTCAAGGTCAAGGTCACAACTTAGGGTCAAAGGTTTGAACCTTCCATTTTGTGTCCGCTCTATATCTCCTAAACCCCTTGAAGGATTTTCATCAAACTTGGGTCAAACGATCACCTCATCAAGGCGATGTGCAGACCTTATGAGTCAGCCATGTCAGTTCAAGGTCAAGGTCACAGCTAAAATCAAAGGTTTTACCCTTTCACTATCCATAGCAGTGGCGGGGGATTTAGCTGTCTTTCAGACTGCCTTGTAAAAGTTTATTTTGGTACCAAAATAATTCGGAAGTGTATATAACGCGGTCACATCGACCGCCGAAAATAGCAGTTTAATACTGAGGTCACTTAAGCATCGAGTGAAAGACTCAAAAGACCAAAATAGCGGGGGAAATTTCCGATGAAATTTTCACCGCTGCCGATTTGGGTTTAAATGCTGGTTTTGTTGCAAATACATCTACATTTAGTATGATCTACATCTACGGTGTACTGTCCAACAATCAGCAGGTCCTAGAAAAGTCAAAAATTAGCTACATAGCTAAATCTATCTTTTATCTTTATATAGCTAGAAATAGCTATAAAACCAACAACAATTGTTCAGTAAATGTCAGTATGAAGTATAAAACACTTACTATCCTATCCAAATGGTTCATGAGACAAAAGACAATCACACAGAACAGAGATCTATGCTGTTTCGGTTTCAATACATGTTGCAATTTTCTGCAATAAGTCACTACAAAATTGGTTTTATGCAACGATGATTCTCACAAGTGACGCATTCTTCAATGATTTATAACAAAATATTCCTGCATTTATTGTCTTTCATCTTATAAAACATTGGGACGCGATTATGTCCATTTTACATTATTGTTATTGGTTTTATAGCTAATTCTAGCCATAAATAGCTAAATTCAACTATGTAGCTAATTTGTGACATTTCTGAGACCTGATCAAATCTGATTATAACTGGGAGGCGCTTGTCAGGGACAGATGTTAAAGTTCCACTACTAACGCCTAGGGGTGCGTATCTGTCAAAATGATCGATACGATATTTGTATCGATACAAAATGATCGATATTCATTACTTACTTTTTGGTGGCGGCATGCTTATGATGGAGATTTTTTCTTAATTTGTTCAGTACACAGGCCTTTACGCCGATTTTGGGGCTGAAATTCGGCCCCATTCCCCTGGCAAAATAATATACTTTTATCCCCAACTGCACTAAAAAATTCCCCAATTGCAAGTCGTTTTTATCAGCGAAAATTTCCACTGCCGATGGATTTAGGTCTGAATGTATGTGCGTTCTAAACACCGCTTCTAGAAATGCCGCAATCGGAACATCTCAGATATTACCATTAGCGTCAGCCATCGGGAATTTCCCTTTCCAAAGAAAAGCCTTTCCAGAATTTCTGATTCGCGGATATATTTATCTACAACAATCTGATTTGCGGATATATTTATCTAATAACAAGCCGATTCGCGGAAGTAATGAACGAAAAATTCTGGAAATATTGTTAAGTCGAACGGCTCACAAATAATTTGCGCGATCGTGAAATGATTTCAGTCGCGGTCGCGTTCCTTTCAATCGCGTTCATTTCAGTCTACGCGTAAACATTTCACCACCCAACATTTCACTAGTGTTAGTTTAATTTCAGTGAAGAAAGATTGTGAGATACAAATGAACTAAAGCAGTTCATTTGGTTCTTTCACGTGCCCAATGCAAAGCATTGACACACGGGGATGAATTCTTTAAAGCACCTCCCATGTGCTTCAAAACAAAGTGCTAATCACACCTTTAGGGGGTATTTTCGCTATACAGTAATATGTATGGGCTAGATTGTAAATTGGGATTTATCCCGGCACAACCAGTTTTCAACCGCTTAACAAGTTTTCTGTGCAGTTTTGTACAAATGCAAGTCCAAATCTTTGGTTTATTGTCTAACACTTTCTATCAGCATAAGTGCTATAAAACATACCATTTAAGTTTCAAGTTTCTAACTGATCGAATCCCTGGCAGGATGATTTTGAAAGCCATCAATAGGAAGTCATGCTGAATATTTACAACCTAAATTCAACCACAGGTGGTATTTTCCTTCCAGCAAAATGAAACAGCACTAAACTTTTACTGTAGTTTCATTACAACATGGCAAACATAATACACCCAAAATTCAAGTCTGGCAACAAACACTAAAACCAACATTGCAGATCAATATACTGTAGGTACACTTGCCTAAATTGGCACCTAAATTACAGGGGGTAGGGTAAAGTAAATGGCAGCCAAAAGTTAGTGCATTATCTAAAGAACTATATCATGTGTTCCATTACTCAAGAGAACCAGGGTGTCACATCTGCTACACTGATAGCTGTCACATATGACAATGTATTATATAATCGCTAAGCTTTTGACACTCTAAATATTTCAAATTGCTTAGAAAATGAAAAAAATGTTGCAAGGACAGGCATCATGATTGCACTGTCAAAATAATTTAATAATAATATGCTTCACAATTCTGGCAGTAAGCATGTGTTAAGCAATAAACATTTAGTGCAAAAGATATATAAATACTGATATTGGCTTAAGCAAGAATAGGTAGTAGACAAGGAAAGATGCTGGTTTTTTAGTAATAAGAAAAACCTCATGAAAACATAGTACTGCTACATAAATGGAATTTATATAATTTTTTAAGTACCAAAACTGAAGGCGAATAGGTTCCTAACATGTTCTGTCTCTGCTGTAAACAGTGAAACAATCACAACTGATAAATTTGGCTTGTAAAGATTTTTATCATACAAAGTCCTAGGCGGTTGAAAATAGGTTGTGTGGGGATATATATAATGCAATTAAAAGCATTTAAAAAGCTTTTTAAAAGTCATAAAATAAAAAAGGACAACTCTATTTTTGATAAATTACCTTATACTAAGTTTGAAATACAAAAGTCAAAAATAAAGAATAAATATTAATGCTTTATAAACATCTAAGTAGTGAAAAATGCCCATTAAAGGGAGATAATTCAAAAATTGCAAACTATTAAAGGAATAATTTCATACATTGAGCAATTACTTTAGCTTTGAAATTGTTCTTGAAAAATGATTTAAACATTTTAATGACAAGATTAAAAACTATCTTTGATTCAATGTGATATTAGGATGAAATGGTTCAAGGGCAAATTGCTTGGTTAAAGTATAAAATGAAATAGAGATTTTAAAAAAATAATGGCTTCTAATTCTGGCACTTAAGGGTATGAAATGGTCCCAAGATTTTGCAATCAGCTTAAGTCATGGCTAAAAGTGTGCAACAGCCAGGGGAGGCATTGATCTTACTCAATCTGTGTTTTTAGCTCACCAGAGCACAAAGTGCTCAGGGTGAGCTATTGTGATCGCTCACCGTCCGGCGTCCGTCCGTCCGTCCGTCCGGCGTCCGTCGTCCGTCCGTCCGTCCACACTTTCCTTTAAACAACATCTCCTCCTACACCAACAGGCCAATTTTGATGAAACTTCACAGGGATGTTCCTTGGATGGTCTTCTCTAAAAATTGTTCAAAGAATTGAATTCCATGCAGAACTCTGGTTGCCATGGCAACCGAAAGGAAAAACTTTAAAAATCTTCTTCTCAAAAACCAGAAGCCCTAGAGCTTAGATATTTGGTGTGAAGCATTGCCTAGTGGACCTCTACCAAGTTTGTTCAAATCATGACCCCGGGGTCAAAATTGACCCCGCCCCAGGGGTCACTTGATTTTACATAGAAAATCTTAAAAAATCTTCTTCTCGAAAACCAGAAGCCCTAGACCTTAGATATTTGACATGTAGCATTGCCTAATGGACCTCTACTAAAGTTGTTCAAATCATGACCCCGGGGTCAAAATTGACCCCGCCCCAGGGGTCACTTGATTTTACATAGGAAAATCTTCAAAAAATTTCTAAAAATAAAGCAGAAGGCCTAGGTCTTAGATATTTCACATGAAGCATTGCCTAGTGGACCTCTACAAAATTTGTTCAGATCAGACCCCCGGGGTCAAAATTGACCCCGCCCCAGGGGTCACTTGATTTTACATAGGAAAACCTTAAAAAATCTTCTTCTCAAAAAGCAGAAGCCCAAGAGCTTAGATATTTGACATGTAGCATTGCCTAGTGGACCTCTACTAAAGTTGTTCAAATCATGACCCCGGGGTCAAAATTGACCCCGCCCTAGGGGTCGCTTGATTTTACATATGAAAATCTTCAAAAATTTTCTTAAATAAACCAGAAGGCCTAGAGCTTAGATATTTCACATGTAGCATTGCCTAGTGGACCTCTACAACATTTATTCAAATCATGACCCCAGGGTCAAAATTGACCCCGCCCCAGGGGTCACTTGATTTTACATAGGAAAATCTTCAAAAAATTTCTAAAAATAAACCAAAAGGCCTAGGTCTTAGATATTTGACATGTAGCATTGCCTAGTGGACCTCTACAAAATTTCTTCAAATCATGACCCCCAGGGTCAAATTGGCCCCGCCCCATGGGGTTACTTGATTGTACATAACAAAATCTTCAATATTTTCTAAAAATAAACCAGAAGGCCTAGAGCTTAGATATTCGACATGTAGCATTGCCTAGTGGACCTCTAAAAAATTTGTTCAAATCTTGACCCCCCAGGGTCAAATTGACCCAGCCCCAGGGTTTACTTTATTGTACATTGGGAAATCTTCATAAATTTGCTTAAAATAAACCAGAAGGCCTAGATCTTAGATATTCGATGTGTAATATTGCCTAGTCGACTTCTACAAACTTTATTCAAATCATGACCCCCGGGGTAAAATTGGCCCCGCCCCAGGGGTTACTTGATTGTACATTGGAAAATTTTCCAAAAAATTTCTGAAAATCATCAGTTTGACATTTGAAACATATTACTCTGGTGAGCGATCCAGGGTCATCATGACCCTCTTGTTTTGTTTTTTTATATAAAAAAAATTCCCCAATTTGGTATTTTACGACGCAAATTTCCCCTTCTGAAAGGACCCGCCACCCTTCCCCAAAACCATAAAAAAAGGGCTGGTACACTTAGAATTTGCAGACGAAAAGTCATCACCGCAAAATTACCTTCTTACAGGAAGAGTTCTGTTCCGGGTACTGTATACTTACATTTTTCCGATGCTGTTAAACACTGATTGGCTGTCAGGTGTGACGTCGTAAAAATGCATTTCTGGAGTAAGCAAACTGGAGGAGAACTATTACTGAGACCAGTTATCATGTAGTTAGTTTGTTTTTGGTTGATACAGGAACGTTCGATCCGATGTATCGATCGAACCCTGTATACCAGTATTCGATACATATCGAGAACTGGTACGCACCCCTACTAGCGTCTTAACGAGTATTGTATGAAAACCAGAGTTTGTAGCTGTGACTTCATATTTACTGAAAATATGACCCACTGCATCGGATCTGACCAAATAGTCATGAATATGTTCAAGAATGACAAACAAATAAACAAATACCTTTTGCCTATTTCAAACCGAAAGTATGTATTCTGATTGCTTACAGACCCGTCGCGCATCTTCGGATTTTTTCGGAAGTGTGAAAGATCAACAACATTGTAGACTATCCGACCAGTGGTACCTGACAGTGATGTCATATTGTATTTACATTCCAATGTTTGCCTTATATTGTACTAGATTATCATTGTTTCTTTACCTATAGAGTTCGAACCCGGTCAGCGGAACTTTTTTACCTGCACGATAAGTTTTTTCAACAGTTTCATTTTGCAAACAAAAACATATAAAAAAACACATTTTTCCTAAAAAAAGGAAAGCAAATGGTCTTTCCAACTATATCATAATTTTTGCTACAAAAAAAAAATACATAGATATACCTCCTCTACCACCAGTTTCGAACTAGCATCGCCTGCATGGCAAGCAACCAACGCATCCACTGGGCCATACCTTTCTTGGAATATCTCTATTGATAAGGACATATTTTTGTCTATTATAAGTATGCACCCATTGGAATATACCATGCTTGTTTATTGTTTGTTGACAAAATGACGTCACTGTCAAAAGTTCTTGGTGGATCAGTACATACAGCTGAATTCTAAAATCACGCGATCCCGAAGAATTTGCGTCCAATTATGGAAACACGACAAACACAAAAGTAGGACAAAAAGACCACCCATGTCAATCTAAGGAAATAAAAAAAAGAATCACTTGTTTCTCTGCACATGTTTGACTTCAAGGGAGTATTGCAGGGCTGTCATAATGTTTTAGTAGTAATTTATTTCAAAATGTGTAGTCTTTTGTAAAACTCTGAAAGGAAATTTGTGTTTATTTAGCACCTTTAAAAGATGAGCAAGCTCATTAGGTGCAAAGTTAAAACAAACTACAATTACTAACTTAACTAAAATTTAAAAAAATAGATATAGATTAGATTGTTACAGTTGCCAGCCTGTCGGTGAATAGAATCAGACTGGGATGGGCTGTATGTATGCTGGGAGACCATTCCAGATTGTCAGGGTTTTCCCTGACTCTCAAAATCTTGCGTTTTGACGCATTTTTGCCTGAAATGACCCTAAAAAATTGTTACTTTGTGTCATCAATGACGCAGTTTTTATATTCGACCAGTTTCATTTTCAGAAAATTTAGGGGTTTTTTTTTTGTAACTAAAAATAGAGTCTTATTTTAGCAAACCAATCAAAGGTAGCGAATTGGTCAGCTGACCGGCATTGTTCGATAACATTCGGATTTTATTGCTGCCAATACTTGTGTGTGATATTGCAAATACACAAACATGTCACAGAATAATCGAATCCTTTCGTGAAAGGATGTACCGATTTTAGGTGCAAAGTAACTTGAAAATAAAACATCAAAGTAATCATTATTTGTATAGACAAAAAATATTTTTGAACTTTATTAAAAACTGTTCGTTTTTTCAAACTGTTTTGTCCGGCAGTTTGCTTCAATAATTCTCGCCTTTATGTTAACGTTGCGAGATGATGGTCAGTCTAAATGGGCATAAAAAAATTAGACTTTTTAGCAGCTGCAAGACAATATGCCACTCGAAAAGAGAGAAAAAATGTAAAATAACTAAGTGTGTCAACCTTACAGTACCTGCTCTAACTTAGACAAGACTTATACTTTATAATTTTGTTATGTGAAATGTCAAATCAAATCAGGCATGACTAGTATAATGATAATCATAGAATCTTCCTAACAAGCCAGTTATATAGATAAAGTATACAACAGCACATATGGACTACTTTACCTGTATGTTCTATGTCCCCCTGAAATTTCAAATGACCCCTAAATTCTAACCTTAGGGGGACATATGTCCCCCATTTTGTAAAGTCTAGAGAAAACCCTGAATTGTTCTTGGAAAAAACAAGTTAGAGTGGTATTGCGTATGAGATTGTGGGATCAAGTAATTCAGGTTCCTTGTAGTTGTGAGATAATTATGGTCAACTGCAACAAGACTTTACTTTATTTTTAAAAATATGATAAGGGAATTTTTGATGCAGCATTGTTCAAGGAATTGCCAGTTGAGATCTTTAAGCATTTGAGTGACACTCTTTGTTTGACCATAGTTGTTACATACGTATCGAGCTGCAGATCGTTCAATTTAAGTATGAGATAAATTCAAATAAAAATACTGTAACAAAAGGGGATTCAGTTCCTCATTGATTTATGTAAAAATTATCAAATAGTTTTAAAAATTACAAATTGTCCAGTGATTTAACACCTATGTATGTATTGTACACGATTAATGTTTACCGTGTCTACACGGCAAAATGTGCTAGCGATAAAACCAGTAACTTTACATGACAAGTGTTCTTTGATTTATTCTTTATTATTTTGGTCCTTCTAAGTTTCAACAGTTAGAATTGCCTGTCACATATGTTATAAAACAACCTTACTGTCGAATTGTTTTGACTAGCGAACAAAGCTCAAGTAAGAACACACAAAAAAAAATCTACCACACTCAACAGTCTTTAAATCTGATACACTTCACGAGAGTAATAAAAATTTTCTTAGGTTTTCAGATATTTCATCAATCTGTCTGTTTCTATCATTCCTTTAATTTTTAGCTTGACTATTCAAAGAATGGTCTAGCTATTCTACTCCCCTGGCGTCGGTGTCGGCTTCACACCTTGGTTAAAGTTTTGCATGCAAGTACATATAGCTATCATTTATATATATCATAGCTTTGAAACTTATTTTTTCTTTTTCTAGATCAATTAACAACCTCACTGGGTCAAGTCCCATTACTCTGACATGTATTCTGGGCAAATTATGCCCCCTTTTGGAGTTAGAAAATTCTGGTTGAAGTTTTGCATGCAAGTTACTATCTGCAGAACAAATGCAGATATTAAATTGAAACTTCACATGTGCCTTTGGGGTTTTAAAACTAGTTGATTGCATCAAGTCCCATAACTCTGACATGCATTTTGGTCAAATTATGTCCCCTTTTGAACTTAAAACTTCTGGTTAAAGTTTTGCATGAAAGTTACTATCTCCAGAATTAATACAGATACTGGATTGAAACTCCATAGATAATTTAACATTTAGGGTAATATTTTCCTGCTTCTGTGACAATAATTCGACAATAATAGTCGAGCATTGGCTGTCTTACGGACAGCTCTTGTTTCTGTTTTTCCTTTAAGCTACTGTAGCGTCCAAACATAAAATCAGAAGTTTCATATTGATGTAATAAACTATAGGTTAATGTATTAATAACAATTTACACTTTTCACTCATGCAACATCACATGTAAAATGACTTTAGTGCAAGAATCATGTTGTCATTTGATCCTGACCTTTAGGAATAAAGGCAATTTTGTTCCATTTCCTTTCAGTAATGTATCTGTAAACTACTTCTATCATTATCAGTTAAATGAAGTCATACTCATAGGATTTTTATTTAATGGATGTGATTAATCATATTGATCAATCAATTGATGAATGCTCTTCACTGCAAAGCAGTGTTGACCAGTGCTAGAAGTGATGTCAACAACAACCAAATGGTGCTTAAGTTAAATTATTCTCAAGCCCAAGGGTATAGGTATCACATTGAAATGTACACATATACTATATTAACTATAGACATACACATGTACATTAACTATAGATGGATAACCCTTCAGGTTTAAAAGGTAAAGGTAAATTTTATTTACCATCCCTTTGTGAACATAAGCTTTGTAGAACTTTTAAGTGAGCCTATTTCAAGAACAGATAAAACCAGTTATACCTTACCCCAACAATTTTCTGGTACCCATTTACAGGTGGGTCGACTGAGGCAATCATGATAAAGTACTTTGCCCAAGGACGCAGCAAAGGGAGAATTGAACCCAGGGCCTTCACCTCTTAGCCCTCTCGACCAGTGTGTCCATTGTTTTCTGTACTAATGCAGATGATAATACGTTTTTAGCTCACCTGTCACAAAGTGACAAGGTGAGCTTTTGTGATCGCGCAGCGTCCGTCGTGCTTGCGTCAGTCCGTAAACTTTTGCTTGTGACCACTCTAGAGGTCACATTTTTCATGGGATCTTTATGAAAGTTGGTCAGAATGTTCATCTTGATGATATCTAGGTCAAGTTCGAAACTGGGTCACATGCCATCAAAAACTAGGTCAGTAGGTCTAAAAATAGAAAAACCTTGTGACCTCTCTAGAGGCCATATATTTCAAAAGATCTTCATGAAAATTAGTGAGAATGTTCACCTTGATGATATCTAGGTCAAGTTTGAAACTGGGTCAGGTACCATCAAAAACTAGGTCAGTAGGTCTATAAATAGAAAAACCTTGTGACCTCTCTATATGCCATATATTTCAAAAGATCTTCATGAAAATTGGTTAGAACGTTCACCTTGATGATATACAGGTCAAGTTCGAAACTGGGTAACGTGCCATCAAAAACTAGGTCAGTAGGTCAAATACTGTGAAATCATTAATATTCGTGAGTGACTAATTTTCGTGGATTTCGTGGTAGAGTCAATCCACGAAATTTAATCCCAACGAACAAGTAAAATTCCCATTCATTTTATGTTCAAAAGTTGAAATCAACGAATTCATATCCCCACGAAATTGCCGTTTTGACCAAAACCACAAAATTTCATGCCCACGAAATTAAATGATTTTACAGTAATAGAAAAAACCTTGTGACCTCTCTAAAGGCCATATTTTTCATGGGATCTGTATGAAAGTTGGTCTGAATGTTCATCTTGATAATATCTAAGTCAAGTTCGAAACTGGGTCACGTGCCAGCAAAAACTAGGTCAGTAGGTCAAATAATAGAAAAACCTTGTGACCTCTCTAAAGGCCATATTTTTCATGGGATCTGTATGAAAGTTGGTCTGAATGTTCACCTTGATGATATCTAGGTCAAGTTTGAAACTGGGTCACATGCGGTCAAAAACTAGGTCAGTAGGTCTAAAAATAGAAAAACCTTGTGACCTCTCTAGAGGCCATATATTTCATGAGATCTTCATGAAAATTGGTCAGAATGTTCACCTTGATGATATCTAGGTCATGTTCGAAAGTGGGTCACATGCCTTCAAAAACTAGGTCAGTAGGTCAAATAATAGAAAAACCTTGTGACCTCTCTAGAGGCCATATTTTTCATGGGATCTGTATGAAAGTTGGTCTGAATGTTCACCTTGATGATATTTAGGTCAAGTTCGAAAGTGGGTCATGTGCCCTCAAAAACTAGGTCAGTAGGTCAAATAATAGAAAAACCTTGTGACCTCTCTTAAGGCCATATTTTTCATGGGATCTGTATGAAAATTGGTCTGAATGCTTATCTTGATGATATCTAGGTCAAGTTCGAAACAGAGTCATGTGCGGTCAAAAACTAGGTCAGTAGGTCTAAAAATAGAAAAACCTTGTGACCTCTCTAGAGGCCATACCCTTGAATGGATCTTCATGAAAATTGGTTAGAATGTTCACCTTGATGATATCTAGGTCAAGTTTGAAACTGGGTCATGTGCCTTAAAAAACTAGGTCAGTAGGTCAAATAATAAAAAAGCCTTGTGACTTTTCACGGGATCTGTATGAAAGTTGGTCTGAATGTTTATCTTGATGATATCTAGGTCAAGTTTGAAACTGAGTCAGCTGCGGTCAAAAAATAGGTCAGTAGGTCTAAAATCAGAAAAATCTTTTGACCTCTCTAGAGGCCATATTTTTCAATGGATCTTCATGAAAGTTGATCTGAATGTTCACCTTGATGATATCTAGGTCAGTTTCGAAACTGGGTCATGTGCGGTCAAAAAACTAGGCCAGTAGGTATAAAAATAGAAAAACCTTGTGACCTCTCTAAAGGCCATATTTTTCATGAGATCTTCATGAAAATTAGTGAGAATGTTCACCTTGATGATATCTAGGTAAAATTTAAAACAGGGTCACGTACCTTAGAAAACTAGGTCAAATAATAGAAAAACCTTGTGACCTCTCTAGAGACCGTATTTTTCAATGGATCTTCATGAAAATTGGTCAGAATTTTTATCTTGATAATATCTAGGTCAAGTTCAAAACTGGGTCACATGAGCTCAAAAACTAGGTCACTATGTCAAATAATAGAAAAAACAACGTCATACTCAAAACTGGGTCATGTGGGAAGAGGTGAGCGATTCAGGACCATCATGGTCCTCTTGTTGACAAGGAGTCAGTGTTTTCACCTCAAACGTTACCATATATAGTAAAATACTAAAAGTAGCAGTTAATATAAAATCAGGTGCAGTCTGTTCAGTGGGAAAACAGAATCATGTGAGTAATTCAAAATCTATCCAAAATCAGGTTCAAGGGAATTTAAAGCCAGATTATAAATGTGAAATCTGCATAAAATTGTGATATTTTTACTGCTGCTTTGTGATCAGAAGTGAAATTTGTATAGCAAAGGAACCGGACATTTGCCCCTTTTACAGGAACTTGAAACCTTCATAATAACAAAAAAATGTATGTTATGGTAATATACGAACTTCTAAACATAGCTGCAAAAGTAGTTATTTTTTTCTGTTTGTTTTTTTTGCAGGTGAAATTGACAGATGCTTGAAAAAAGTACAAGAAGGAGTTGATACTTTTGAAGATATTTGGCAGAAGGTAAGATGTCTCTTGTTTCTTGTTAACTGAGGAATTTTAATTGACTGAAAATTAAACATTGTGAAATGTATATGGACACCATTCTAGTTTTGACAAATTCAAAAAATTTTTATACGTGTTTCAGTTAACTTCTATGTGCATTTATCGTATGTCGTGCTTATATTGTGTCTGCAAGGGCTTTCTATCTAGAAATTGGGAAGAGACCCTAAATTGGGAAGTAGGTACATGATTAAAAAAAACAACATTTTATTAAAACCAACACTTCCATTCTTTAACAGAAGAAATTTTTTGTTTTCCTAATCCTCCTAAATCCACATTACTTCCTTTGTGAAATATATTTGCGAAATTTATGGAGAAAAAAAAACAGTTTTGAAAGTTTCTCTGTCCCCCCCTCCCCGCTATCCCTACACACACACATAGAAATCTTTTGTTATATAAAGAAAACTTTAAAAATGCACAGTCATTAAAAACAGTCCCCAAGAATAGGTAATGGAGGTGATGTTGCCACAAAGGAGCATAGGATAAGTGGGAATGTGCACCAAACATTGAAAATCAATGACACCCTTAGCACCGATAGACAGTTACAAAAGATTTTATGACAAGTAACTGTAATAAAAGTACAACTGGGAAATCTTGGAGAGGTTGGCATCATGATGAGATGGTGCTTTAGGAATGTAAATACCAATAAATAATTACTGTAATCAGTTGAGTGTCTAGTGGAGTTTACAAGTTGTTTTAGCTCGCCTTAATTTTGCTTAGGGAGGCCATTAAAGTTAAGGGTGAGCTGCTAGTATAGGTGAATGGTCAGGCATCTGTGACCGGGCCATTCCTTGGGTCTCTGGGGGGCGGCGTGCCCTTATACTTTGTTTACTTATATGACACTGATGGGGCTCAGGTGTAACCCCTTAAGCACTTGCAGTAGGGACCAAGACCTAAGGTAGAGCTGTGGCGGTACCAGTAGTTACTTGGGGAATTAACTGAGGTCTTGGGGGAAGTCCCTGTATTGTCTCTATGCCCAAAGAGCTTGTCCGGTCACGGGGTCCACTCTACTTCCAATGAGTAGAGTGTGGAAGCAGACAATCGAACTCTTAGAAGTGACAACCATGAAATGTCTCTAGATTCAAATTCCTTTTATTTTTGTAATATAGTAAAATGTCCAACTCAAAATTGTAAGTTCTAACAAAGAAAATGTTCCTTTAGCATTATCACAATCACAAATGTTCTTTTACTGTTTCTGCCAATTTAACTTAAGTCGTTCAAAATTATTTTATTTCCAAGTTCTCCGTTTGGTGAAGATAAAGAATAAATGTTCAATGCTTTCTTGTCAAACGTTTTACCAAGACTGAAGTTATGTTACTTAGCAAAATTCTAGCTTAAGCATAACAACCAATGAAATATTTGATATTATAACCAATGAAATTTCTAATGAATAGTAACCAATAAAATTTCAGAATTACAAGATAAAAACTGACCAATAAAAATGTCACATCATAATCTAATTATTTAAGAAAGCTGGACAGTAAAATTGCCTTATGGCTTCACACCTTATCAATTAAATAATCAAAAAGATTCAACCATCAAAGATAGTGTCCAAGCTGTAAAATTGCCAATCTGGCTTAAGGCTTAATTCTTCTATGTTAAAAGATCTTTAGAATAAAAGGGTTTCCTGCCAAAGCTGTCAGTTAATCAAAATTAACTTCTATAACAATCTTTTTGAATAAAATACAATACATCTGAAAATCAACATATTAAATGAAAACATAATATAGTTAAATGACATTCACACTCACATACAACCTTAATCATATAACTATTATTATTTACAAAGTTTATTCAATTTTATTATATTTTATAGTTTTACTATTTTTATTATTTTATTATTTCATAAAACTTGGGGTGCAATGTGCCCACGGTGGCACATCCATTGTCCTGCGTCTTCTTTCAAACTACTTGTCAGAATCACATCAAACTTTGTATGTTTTGTCCTGGCATGGACTTCTCTCATGTTTGTTAATCCCCTGCCATGAGTTGTGGGAGGGATGTAGGAATGGTCTCTGTCTGTCTGTAACAATTGTGTCCGCTCCATATAACTTTAACCCCTTGAAGCATTTTCATGAAACTTTGGTCAGATGATCACCTCATGAAGACGATGTGCAAAAGTCGTTAGTCAGACATGTTGACTCAAGGTCAAGGTCACAACTCAGTGTCAATCTTCCATTTTGTGTCTGATCTGTATCTCCTAAACCCCTTGAAGCATTTTCATGAAACTTGGATCAAATAATCACCTCATTAAGATGATGTGCAGAACTCATGAGTCAGCCATGTCTGGTCAAGGTCATGGTCACAACTCAAGGTGAAAGGTTTGAGCCGTGATTTTGTGTCCGAATTGATGAATTGTATACCCATGATTCTTTTTATTAGCTCATCTGATTTTTTGAAAAAAAATGATGAGTTATTGTCATCACTTGAGCGGTTGTCGGCGTCGGCGTCGGCGTCTGTGTCGGCGTTGCCTGGTTAAGTTTTATGTTTAGGTCAGCTTTTCTCCTAAACTATCAAAGCTATTGCTTTGAAACTTGGAATACTTGTTCACCATCATAAGCTGACCCTGTATAGCAAGAAACATAACTCCATCTTGCTTTTTGCAAGATTTATGGCCCCTTTTGTACTTAGAAAATATCAGATTTCTTGGTTAAGTTTTATGTTTAGGTCAATTTTTCTCCTAAACTATCAAAGCTATTGCTTTGAAACTTGGAATACTTGTTCACCATCATAAGCAGACCCTGTACATCAAGAAACATAACTCCATCTTGCTTTTTGCAAGAATTATTGCCCCTTTTGGACTTAGAAAATCAGTTTTCTTGGTTAAGTTTTATGTTTAGGTCAGCTTTAATCCTAAACTATCAAAGCTATTGCTTTAAAACTTGCAACACTTGGTCACCATCATAGGCTGACCCTGTACAGCAAGAAACATAACTCCATCCTGCTTTTTGCAAGATTTATGGCCCCTTTTGGACTTAGAAAATATCAGATTTCTTGGTTAAGTTTTATGTTTAGGTAAACTTTTTCTCTTAAACTATCAAAGCTATTGCTTTGAAACTTGTAACACTTGTTCACCATCATAAGCTGACCCTGTACAGCAAGCAACATAACTCCATCCTGCTTTTTGCAATAATTATTGCCCCTTTTGGACTTAGAAAAATCATTTTCTTGGTTGAATATTATGTTTAAGTCAACTTTTCTCATAAACTATCAAAGCTATTGCTTTAAAACTTGCAACAGTTTTTCACCATCATAAGTGGACACTGTACATCAAGAAACATAACTCTATCCTGCTTTTTGCAAGAATGATGGCCCTTTTTAGACTTAGAAAATCATGGGTAGGACAATATTTCTATTATACAAAAAAAATCAGATGAGCGTCAGCACCCGCAAGGCGGTGCTCTTGTATTAAACTTATTTCTGCGATATCTCAGCATATCGCTTAGAAACAAATTCATTGATGTTGTCATACATGGACTATAAAATATACTAACAACGTCAATGCTTTCACTCAATACCATCAACCCTTTCACTATTCGTAATAGCGGGGATATAGCTGTCATTCATACTGCCTTGTTATGTCTCATGTGGTAGGAGACATATTGATTTACTCCTGTCTCTGTGTGTGTGTGTGTGTCCATCTGTCACAAATCTTGTCTGCACTCTTAAGTCAAACAGTTCTCATACGATCTTCACCAAACTTGATCAAAATGTGTTTGCCAATAAGTCTTCGGCCAGGTTTGGTAACTAGCCAAATCCGCCCAGGCACTTCAAAATTAAGACCCTTGAATTAATGAAAATACTGATGCTAGTGATACAGGTCATGGTGCATGGTTGACACAGATACAAAATGGAGAAGAAATGCCAGTCTAGATGATTAGGCAGTTGCTGGAGACATGTGCTTTTCTCAAAAGCAGCTCTAGTTCAGATTGTTCTGCTTGGCCCCTTTTAGGGAGCTGATAGATCTAAAAATAGAAAAACTTTTAAATAATTTCTTCTCATGAGCCTCTTGGTGAATTTTTATCAAACTTGATCTGTAGCATCCTTGTTTGGACCTCACTTTCAAGATGTTCAAATGGTTTGGCTTGGCCTCTTTTAGGGGCTACAAGAGCTAAAAAAAAAAAACATAGATGCAAGGGACAGCACATCACACAAAGTCTTGACCTCAGTATGGGTGGCAGTAAAATTTATAGACCAATAAGTTTCATATAATTATCTATCTTGTATTGTTTGGAGAAAAAGATTAGAGCCTTAAAATCAAGTAGTTTAGTATATGGCCCTTCATTTAAGTTTATTCAGTCACCATCTTTGTAACAGCCTAACCGTTATATAACATCATATATGTGTATTATTGACATGTTTTACAGGTGTACAATTCAGCCAATGCTAACCAAAAAGAGAAATATGAAGCTGACCTCAAGAAAGAGATTAAGAAGTTGCAGCGCCAGCGTGATCAGATTAAAACCTGGCTGTCAAGTAGCGACATCAAAGACAAGCGAATTCTTGTCGATAACAGAAAGTTGATAGAAACAGTAAGATTTTACATTAGAAGTTGGATTTATAGTTTATATTTACTGAAAAAATACTTTAAAAAATTAGGGTACTAGAAAAAAAGCACCATTTTACAACATGTAACACACCCGTGAGTGTTAAGGGAATTTGCTGTACTCCTTTCATGGCGAAAGAGTTTCAAGACTTGTCTGACATCCAATCAGACGACCCAGTATAATCCGTCTTGACGGAATGGAAATTCGTCTGATGAAAACATGTTGTGAAGAGTAAACAAAAGCAGTCAGATAGTAGATAGAGGAAAATGAAAACTGTTGTGAAAACACTTCCGCAATAGTTAAAAACTGACCAAGGCTTTTAAAAAATCTAGTGTTTTGGGGGTGGGTGGGGAAGGCCCCTGGTCAAATTGAGTATTTATTGTCAAAATTGGGAAATCAAGTTTTAACATTTAATCATAATTTTTATGCCCCCAAAGGGAGGCATATTAGTTTTCAGCTGTCAGTCCGTTTGTCACAATGTTAATTTTCTGCATGAATGCAACGTAAACTTTTTGCATGAAGGCACATAACTCGCGAACCACTGCACCCAAGACCTTCAAACTTCACATGCTGATAGTACTTATTGAGAACACGACTCGTACTGACTTTGGGGTCAAAGGTCAAGGTCAAGGCGCTGTAGGGGCATTTGTCACCATTAGTGACAGCTCTTGTTTGTTTATTAAAACTTTATTTTCAAGTTTAACTGGTAGACAAATGAATTTCAAATTAAAACTATCCCCAGTGAAATTTAGAGAAATTATTTTTCAAGATTTTTTTCTAAGTTCTTGATTCTTGACAGACCTTGCAGAAATTGAATAACTCTTCATTTGTCATGTTAAACTTTTATTTACACTTAGTAAGTTTTAAACACAGTTATCAATTGAATTGTCCAGAAAGTTGAGTGTTTGTTTGTTCAGGAGAAAAAGTCAGGTTGCAAAAATATGTGACATTTGAATTTAATGGTGTAAAAACTATCTGTAAACATGTTTTGGGTACTTTATTCAATAAATAATGATGTATCTGTGTGTTAAGAAAGGTTTTTACTTACAAAACATTCAATATTTTGGCATAATCATATATTTCATTTTTTGCCAAGTCGCAGACAGCCGTGTTATTAAAAATAGTAAAAGGATGGTTTTTCCAACAATTTGTTTGGTTTCTTTAGGAACAAAACTTTGTATGCAAGAATTTTTAGCCCACCATCATCAGATGGTGGGCTATTCAAATCACTCTGCGTCCGTGGTCTGTCGTCCTTCCGTCCGTCCGTCAGTCCGTCCGTCCTTCCGTCCGTTAACAATTTCTCGTTATCGCATCTCCTCAGAAACTACCTGGGGGATTTTGACCAAACTTTGTCAGAATGATGTATTGGTACCCTAGTTGTGTCCCCCTGAAAATCAGACTGGTTCAACAATTTTTTAGTAAGTTATGGCCCTTTGTTTATTTCTATAATTTACATAGATTTATATAGGGAAAAACTTTGAAAATCTTTTTGTCCAAAACCACAGAGCCTAGGGCTTTGATATTTGGTATGAAGCATCATCTAGTGGTCCTCTACCAAGATGATTCAAAATATTTCCTTGGGGTCTAATATGGCCCCGCCCCGGGGGTCACATGGTTTATATAGACTTATATAGGGAAAAAATTTGAAAAACCTCTTGTTCAAAACCACAGGGCCTAGGGCTTTGATATTTTGTATATGACATCATCTAGTGGTCTTCTACTAAGATTGTTCAAATTATCCCCCTAGGGTCAAATATGGCTCCGCCCCGGGGGTCACATGGTTTACATAGACTTACATAGGGAAAAACGTTGAAAATCTTCTTGTCCAAACCACAAAGCCTAGGGCTTTGGCATTTGTAATGTAGCATCATCTAGTGGTTCTCTACCAAGTTCGTTCAAATTATCCCCCTAGGGTAAAATATGGCCCCGCCCTGGGGGGTCACATGGTTCATATAGACTTATATAGGGAAAAGATTTTAAAATCTTCTTGTCAATAACCTACAACATTCAAATTTGGACCACATGTATGGTTTTGAGTGGCAAGATGAACCTTGACATGAGTTGACCTTGATTTTGACCTAGTGACCTACTTTCACATTTCTGTAGCTACAGCCTTCAAATTTGGACCACTTGCATAGTTTTGTGCACTGAAAAAAACTTTGACCTTGACTTTGACCTAGTAACCTAATTTCACATTTTTGAAGGTACAGGCTTCAAATTTGGACCACATGCATAGTTTTGTGTTCTGAATTGGAATTTGACCTTGATTTTGACCTACTGACCTACTTTCACATTTCTCAAGCTACAGCCTTCAAATTTGGACCACATGCATAGTTTTGTGTACCGAAACAAACTTTGACCTTTACATTGACCTAGTGACCTACTTTCACATTTTTGAAGGTACAGGCTTCAAATTTGGAACACATGCATAGTTCTGTGTTCCGAAATAAAATTTGACCTTGATTTTGACCTTGTGACCTACTTCCACATTTTTGAAGGTACAGGCTTTAAATTTGGACCACATGCATAAATTTGTGTTCTGAAGTGTTATTTGACCCTGATTTTGACCTAGTGACCTACTTTCACATTTTGTCCTTGAAATTGATCTAGTGACCTACTTTCACATTTCTCAAGCTACAGCTTTCGAATTTGGACCACATGCAAAGTGTTGTGTACGGAAATGAAATTTGACCTTGAGCTAGTCAGTAAGTCTTGAAATTTGGAACACTCAAAAATGGCACATTGGTGGGCGCCAAGATCACTCTGTGATCTCTTGTCTTTGAATAATCAAAAAAACATTTCAATTTGGAATTTTTTCATTGGATTGGGAATTTTTTGCTTCAAGTTGGAAAAAATGGCATTGGGAATGAGGCCAATATTTGGCTCCATGGAACGGCTGGAAAAAGCCCTGCCGTCGACCTGCACTGTATCAGACATACGGTCCAACACCCCAGCCCTCCATGTCAGACCTAGCCATTTTTTGCTGAACAGGTCTGACTGTCCAAGGGGATATTCCATGACTGTATTCTGACTTGGGTCTGTAGATTTTTTTGGAATTTAAATGCAGTCTCTGTGTATATATAGTTTCATTGAATGAAACACATTTGGACTTTAAATATGTCGTCAGAAAGTTTGATGAGGTAGGCTTAAATGCTATTTAATGCTTTGCAACATGTCAGAGTTGAGATTTGCTTGCTTTCAGCAAATGGAGAGGTTTAAAGTGGTAGAACGAGAAACCAAAACAAAGGCATATTCAAAAGAAGGGCTTGGAGCAGCATCAAAACTTGATCCTGCTGCTAAAGAAAAACAAGAAGTCACAAACTGGATTTCAGTATGTATCTGTAGAAAAGCTGATAAATTTTCACCTGTAGTTAGGTTACCTCAGTGACAAGGTTAAATTCACAAATGCTGACCATTTCACAGTTTAAAGCAACAGACTTTAATATGCTGTAATCTAGCAAAAGTTGGCAAAAAGCTCACTCTTCTTGTGTAATACGATTTAAAAGTTTCTCCTGCTCATATCATTTTGCATACATCATAGTGCACACATATGCACAAACTTAGTTAAACACACTTAACAGGCTGATTAATAATGAAAGATTAATTTCAAATAAAATTGTTTCATACACTTCACATTTGATAAGAGACATTGTGTTTGGGAGTTAAAGTTGTAGTACATTTTATATCTGTCATTGAGTAGACACAAACTGGAGACTATTACAGTTAACTAAATGTAGATACAGGACAAGTTTTATATTAAATATAGGAATCTGATGAAAATGTTCTTTAAACAAGACTGCTGTGGTTAGTAGTTAAAGGTGTACAATGAAAAGTTGTGATGAGCCTTAGTCTTTGTATTTCTAGGTACAAATAGACAGCCTTAACATCCAGACAGACAAATTTGAGAGCGAAATCGAACAACTTTCTACAGGCAATAAAAAGAAAAAAATGGACAAGGAGGTAAGAATTATACATTTTCAGGTGACGTACTTCACACAGTTTTAATTCACACTTAACATTCTGTTTGATTTTTGTTACACAGCAATGAATGACTTGTTTCGCAATTTGCATCTTAAAATCTGAATTGATGTATCCTGAATATACGTGTGTAGAAATGTACACAAGAATGATCAGTATTTATTACAAATGATGGACAAGGGACTTATTGTGCCCCCATGAGTGGTGGGGGCATATAGATTTGGTCTTGTCTGCACATCTGTGCGTCCGAAAAAAGTTTATGACATGCTTAGGCAATAGAAAATTAGTTTTTAGATTCTCATCCCTGCCCACCCCTAACTGAAACCCCCGCCTCGAAATTTTTTATTGGTCAAAATTTGGATATCCAAAATTTTATGTCCGGATACTGGTACACTTTCATAAGCATTGCATAATTCTTGAGTTTAAAGAAAATGTTTGACATATTGTGGTGATGCAAAGACAATTTAACAGCATTTGACAGTATCTGATATTAAAATTTACCATGACATTACCTCTTATTATAATAAAATAAGAGAAATGATCATAAAATATCGGCAATTCACACGACTAGCAGACGTTCTGGCAACCTACTTTCGATTTCAAAAACTTTTAGAAAAAGGTAAAGCCAATTTATTTTCTTATCCTAATTTGATTGTAATTGATTTTTAGCTCATCTGATTTTTTTGAAAAAAAATGATGAGTTATTGTCATCACTTGAGCGGTTGTCGGCGTCGGCGTTGCCTGGTTAAGTTTTATGTTTAGGTCAGCTTTTCTCCTAAACTATCAAAGCTATTGCTTTGAAACTTGGAATACTTGTTCACCATCATAAGCTGACCCTGTATAGCAAGAAACATAACTCCATCTTGCTTTTTGCAAGATTTATGGCCCCTTTTGTACTTAAAAAATATCAGATTTCTTGGTTAAGTTTTATGTTTAGGTCAACTTTTCTCCTCAACTATCAAAGCTATTGCTTTGAAACTTGGAATACTTGTTCACCATCATAAGCAGACCCTGTACTTCAAGAAACATAACTCCATCTTGCTTTTTGCAAGATTTATTGCCCCTTTTGGACTTAGAAAATCAGTTTTCTTGGTTAAGTTTTATGTTTAGGTCAGCTTTTATCCTAAACTATCAAAGCTATTGCTTTAAAACTTGCAACACTTGTTCACCATCATAAGTTGACCCTGTATAGCAAGAAACATAACTCCGTCCTGCTTTTTGCAAGATTTATGGCCCCTTTTGGACTTAGAAAATATCAGATTTCTTGGTTAAGTTTTATGTTTAGGTCAACTTTTTCTCTTAAACTATCAAAGCTATTGCTTTGAAACTTGCAACACTTGTTTACCATCATAAGCTGACCCTGTACAGCAAGCAACATAACTCCATCCTGCTTTTTGCAATAATTATAGCCCCTTTTGGACTTAGAAAATCATTTTCTTGGTTGAGTATTATGTTTAAGTCAACTTTTCTCATAAACTATCAAAGCTATTGCTTTAAAACTTGCAACAGTTTTTCACCATCATAAGTGGACACTGTACATCAAGAAATATAACTCTACCCTGCTTTTTGCAAGAATGATGGCCCTTTTTAGACTTAGAAAATCATGGGTAGGACAATATTTCTATTACACAAAAAAAAATCAGATGAGCGTCAGCACCCGCAAGGCGGTGCTCTTGTTTCCATCTGGCTTTGCCCCCTATTTCCAGAGTTATGGCCCTGAAATAGTCAAAAATGCACTCTTTCACCTTGTGGTGTGCCCAGCTCAGAAAGTATTTCATATAAATTGATGAAACCTTGCATGAGTTTTTATCATGATATGAACTTGCGCACCTATTTTTGTCTGGCTCTACCCCCTATTTACAGAGTTATGGCCCCTGAAATAGTCAAAATTGCACATTTTCTCCTTGTGACACACCTAGCGCAAAAAGTATTTCATATATATTGATAAAACCTTGCATGAGTCTTTATCATGTTATAAACTTGTGCACCATCTATTTTGCACATTTTCACCTGATGACATGCCTAGCTCAAAAAGAACTTGATGTAAATTCATGAAACCTTGCACGAGACTTTATCATGATGTGACCTTGCACATTGGCACTCTTTTTGAGATTTTAGAGCTAATTACAGTGTTACTACCCTTGAAATAGCCAAAATAGTGGATTTTTTGTTTGTGATGCTCAAAGCTCAAAAAGTATATCGCCTAGAATAATGAATCCTTTATATAAAATGTTTGTTGAGGTTATACCCCCTTAAAGGCCGACTTTGGTTGTCCAGGGAAACTTTTGGATGATTGACGTTTATTGCTAACTAATAGCTCACTGACCCTGCAGTCTGACCACAAGTATTATCTCCAGTAGGGTGTGAAATGTCCAAGTTTCAAGGAATTAGATTCCTCTGAATGTACTGAATGTATGATAAACATAGCCTGGCTATTTCTTTGAAAATCTTTTAATCAAAACAAGAAATACACTTTGCACCTGATTATTTTTGCACAAATACGTTGTGTCTTTTATTTATTTTTTTAATTGCAGAAATAAATACATCAAAGCAAAAGCAATAATTATGTTTTGAATTCTTTATTAAAAAAACAAGAATATTAGTAGTTTAATTGATCAGTTCAAATGACAGTTTTTTTACACATTTGTGCTTCCTGATGTATTGCGATGTATTCCAGCAATATTGAAAAAGAAGTTTGCCAAGCATTCAATTTTTATAAAATACATATCAACATTATTGCAGTCTCAATCGTTTCATGACAGACATACAGACAGACACACATCACTCCCATTTATGGCCCATATATGGTTGTCCATCAGGGTTCGGATATAATCCTCTTGTAAATAATAACACACATTCAGGCATTACTTCACGTTTACAGTAAACAACATTCTGACGCTGCGCAAGTTCTCGTTTTTTGTTTTGATAAGGCAGTAATTTCCATCCACCTAAATTATCGATAACTCTCCAAAACCGTTTGTAAATACTTTTCCGAATTGGAGGGTTGTATTCAGAGGGTTCTTGTCCTTCTCCGCCTAAATGAATCTGTGAAACTGTGACACATGGGCTCATGTAGCAGTGAATGCATTTCGAATCATCATTGCCATCACTAGGATCTGAGTCATTATTTGGGTCTTCTGGATCTGGGTCATGATTCGGTTCTCCTTGATCTTTGTCATCTGTAGCTTGTCCATAGGAAGAAATTGATGCTTCTGCAGTAGATGCACACATTGTCTTTTTCCTTTTGCGGGTTATGTTTTTACCTTCAGGACAAAAATAAAGCATACATTTAGTAAGCATGACTTTTTATATAAAATTTACAACCTTCCAAAACACATATTATATTATATAATCATTATTTTATTTCTTTCATTTTATACTTTATGAAATATCAATATAAACAGTAATATATCATTATCAAATGTCAATAAAATAGGTTCTTACCTTCAGATTTTACTTCACAGTAACTCCAGTTATTTTGCAGAAATAATGTTTTTATGGCATCAGTTTGTTCTGAGGTCAGTTCAAGTGTTACAAATCTTGTGGCCATTATGCAGTAAGATCTTTTTCGAAATGAACTTTTCAGCCTGGTCAATGTGGTTACATGTAACTACATGTATAACACTTTGACCAATCGGCTTGCAGATAAAATATTTGGAAGGAAATTTGAAATTCTAGTTTGACAGAAGTCTAGCACTGAGTTCTTTCCTAAATAAATAAATGAATACAAGTATTAATTCTTAGACAATCGCTCTCTGGAAGTTTTACCTATACTGGATAATATTAAATACTGCAAGTATGAGTTTGAAGGATATTACAAATGTATGTATAAATGAAAATGATTTCAAAGGCGTAACAAGACGCAAACGACTAAGTGATGGATCTATCAAACAGTACCACTATTCTAAACCAAGGAAACAATTTGAGATTGTGTTTACAAATGAATCTGAAAAACTTGAATTTGAAGAAAAACTGAACACTTTGAAACAACAGAATAATTTGAAAACGACAAAAGATGTTTTTCAATATTTATTAAACAATAAAACAAACGAGAGTATGAAATCAAGCAAAGTTGCCGCTTCACGTACAGAGCATGAAACAAATTTATTAGGAAATTCAAAACATGGGATGTTTATTTGTGAATACAAGTGCTTATTAGACTTAGTTGATGAAGTTTCAACTCATCACATAACATGTGAACATTCTTTACTGCCAGTAGGATTAGCTCAAACAGGACATGTAGCTGAATTAAAATGGGAATGTGCAGACGGCCACATTTTGATTTGGAACTCTTCTTCTGTACTTGAAAAAAATTATCTGATTAATTACCGTGTGATGATGGCTTATTTATGTTCAGGAATGACCACTGTTCAGTACGAACGATTTTGTGAATTTGGGGATATTGGTGTTTTGACTGACCATTTTAGGATACAGTCATCATTGACATTTTCTGCTATCATAAGTGTGTTAGCTCGAGAATCCGTGCAGTATGCTTTATTAGATGAAGTGCAAATTGCAAAGGACAAAAATGAAAAAGGTATTACTATCATGACAGATGCTCGACATCATTGTAGAAAGAACAGTTATCACACTGATCATGTTGCACTTGGATTGTATACACATAAAGTGATAAACATTCAACATATTACCAAACAACAAGAGCGTTCAACTCAGAAACATGAAACACTTGGATGCGAACAAATGTATAGAGATTTTGAAAGAAATGATGTAAATGTACATATTCACACACATGATAGAAACTTATCTGTAAATAAAACAATACGCAATAAGAATAATGTTCAAAACTGCAACGAAAGGTGGCATGCGACCAAACCAGTGTCACAAGGAATGAAAAAAATCTGTTCAGGTGCACAGAAAAATGCTGGTGTTACAGGGCATCCTGAATTGGCAGACAAGGCCGCGCGTGTGCGAAATCATTTATATTATGCACTTGACACGTGTGGAGGGAATCCAGATTCTCTTCGTGCTTCTATAGACAACTGTGTGATGCACTTTCAAAATAATCATGACAACTGTCCAGGAGAGTCTGAGTGTAAAACGAATGGCTATATACCAGATTTTATCATTCTCAGAAGCCCAGTTGCAGTCAGACTTTTGATGGAATTCCTGCATTCACTAACACTGTACAAATACGCACAAGATTATGTCCTCTCTAAAGATACCTTTTATGTTGAAAGTTTTAACAATAGTTGTTTAGTTTATCTCGATAAACGTATACACTACAAAGAAACATCGTACAAAACGAGAATAAATCTTGCTGTTCTTAGCTGGAATGAACATGTTGACAGACCGTTTACGTCTAGATACAATAGAGAACAAATAGAACATAACAGGAGATCACTTGGTAAAAAGAAATATAAAAAGAAAACATACAGTTTTGTCTCTGAAATATGGCAACTTCTTATAAACATAAAACGGGATGGTCAAGATGTCCATGGTATTGGTGCAGCCGACAGGAATTTCAATGGGATAGACCATTATGATGAAGAAAGTGACAATGAATAAAGGAATACGTCTTATCTTTATATAAATGATTATAAAATAAAATAAATGTTTGGTGTCCACCGTGATGTCAGAAAATAACTTTGTGAATTTAGTTACATAAATTAATCAATCTATTATCTGAAAGACTAACAATTATAATTTATAAGCATGAAGTATATCTTATTTCTGAATTAGACATAATGAATATGTTATGGTATTCAGTGAAAGTTAGCATTTTCTTTTCAAGCAGATTACAGAACTAGAATTATATTCACTGAGTTTTATATTGGGGTTTGTCACTTGCAAAATAAAGGCTATGATTTAGTGATACTGATTTTTGTTAATATCTAAGATCTATATTGATCTTTTATTTGAATGTTGCATTACAATGTTATATGTAATCAGTATTAATATATCTATATGTAAATATCTAGTATTAATATATCAATAATGTAAATATCTAGTATTAATATATCAATATGTAAATATCTAGTATTAATATATCTATATGTGAATATTTGAAGAAATTGAATAAAATGGAACTGATGATTGTAAGAATCGTACAATTATAATCTGTTATATTAAAATTACAGTACTGATATAATTTTTTTATCTAAATTCTTTCCTCCTATCTCTCATCTTTAATTGCAAAATCCAGAGTGCTTTAATGTCCTGAGATGACCTGAGCTAACCACAGAAATTCCTACAGATGTTATCAATCCCTGTAATTTATACCAAGAAAATTTGTTAACTTTATTGCCTCAACCCACAAGGTGTTAATGATATGTGCCAATCATCGAAAAGTTTCCCTGGACAACCAAAGTCGGCCTTTAAGACTGCAAACATTTGTATTATTGCGCCTTATTTGTGACAAATGTACCAGTGGGGTACACCCTGTGTCCTACAGACACATTCTAGTTAATTACATGTAATCATTTTCTGCAAATTTATGTCAATGCACTTTAAGAAATGTTAATGTAGAAAGAAATATAAATATGTACAAAGTATGTGATGTTTCAGAAGGGTGACCGATATGAACATTTAAAAGCTGCCCAAGACAAGCACACATATCACATACAGAAACTGGAAACAATAATGAGAATGGTGGATAATGATGCTCTGCCTCTTGAACAGGTATGCAAGCTCCTTTTGCAGGATTTCTATTCAGAGAAGAATGTATCAAGAATTCCAGTAAAATAAGATGAAGAAAAAAGTAATTTTCAAGTTTTGTTAAGCTTGTCTGGTTTTCCGACATCTTTGGTAAACAGTTGAATGCAGTTGTCCACTAAATATTAAATACAGTAGATGAGAAAATTCATACATGTTGCTAAAGGCAAACTGTCACGCATGGTTCTGGATGCCAGTCAATATTCCATAGATTGCTTCAAACAACTTTTGTTTTGAACCTCTTGATGCAGTTTCTTCGAATTTGACCAGACACATCCTGGCATTGAGCTTTGGCCCTTAACTTGTGGCATTTTACAATTTCTGCATGGTAAGTAGAGGGAGACGTGAAAAACAGCCTCTAGTCCTATGTAAAACTGTATTGCCCTGACCTTAGATATTTGTTATTTAGCGTTGTCTAGCAATGCTCTTACACCCTTTTAGTCGAAACTTGCAAATCCTGTGGGCCATTTGTTTTATTTAAACATACATAGAAAAGCTAAAAAAAAAAGTCATATACCTCTGCCCCAGTTTTAAAATAATTTCATGTATTTGGTGTGTGTGAGGGGGTCAGGGTCAGTGTTACTATGATAAAGTCACAATTACTAAAAATTGAGAAAGAGTTACAGATGATGCAATTCTGGTCATATGTTGCATAGTATTGCACACTCGGGATGCATAAAATAAGTTTCCCGATGGACTTTTAAAAAAAAAAATGTACCCATTTGAGTAAGGTGAGCAATATATGGTCACCATGGTCCTCTTGTTTCATGATTTGCACTCATAAATTTTAGTGAAAAAAGAACAAACATCAAAACAACCATATATTATGAAGTCACCATGCATTAATTTTGGATAATTTGTAAATTACAGATCAAAGGAATCCGAGAAGACATAGAATACTATGTTGACTCTAATCAAGACCCAGATTTCGAGGAAAATGAGTTTGTTTATGATGAATTAGAGCTAGATGATTTAGGTACGTAAATGTCATTTAAAGATACCTTTGTTAGTTTTAATGACTGTCATGTAAGAGCAAAGGATAATGTACAGTATGATGTTTGTAATATTAAGACTGAATGTACTTTAAAATGGGAATTACTAAAACAGCTAAAGTTTACATATTTTAGTAGTCGTGTGACAGTATTGAATTGGAAAATATACTTCCAGTGATTAACAATTCAAAAATCATTGTAATTGGGTAAAATGTGATCAGGGCAAAGCTTCACCATTGCCTTGTAAGGAATACTTTTGGTTTTTTTTGCAGATCCATCATTACATTCAGCAACGTCACCACCTCATGACGAAGATCGATTTTCAGACAAATTGTCAACAACGCCAACTTCCACAAACTCGAGTTCCCCATCACCTAGTCCAGGAATTACAAATCATTCCAAGGTTGGTAATGTAGTTGTAGATACCGATTGGTCATAAGGTTTCTGGTCAATAACAGCAAAATGTTTATGCATGTGACTGCTAAACTTCGTACGATGGTTTCCTGTATGTCAGTGTGTCAACTTTAGTGTGAAAATCAATTTCATGAATTACCCTGCTTTTTACTTAGAATTTTAGTTAAAAGTTTTGATGCACTTTCAATCTGCCTCGGTTATTACTAATTCAGGGTTCGCACAGACTTGAAAACTCTTGAATTTCAAGCTGCTAGATGAAAAGTGCTTGAATTTGCAAAAACCTCCTTAAAACTTCTTGAATTTGTTTCTTGCCTTGAAAACTGTATGAAAAGTGCTTGATTTTATGATAAAAGTCCTTGAATTTCCTTCTTCAGAAATTTTGGTCAGCTTAATAAAAATAGATGGTAAAAGACGCTTTGTTATATGTACGCATCGCCATGTTTTATGTCTACATAACCTATGTGTACCATACGATATGAGTTTTAAACAAACTGGGGCTAGGAAAATTACAACGTGTAAAAATTACGGACACCATTTCCGTTACCGATATTGAAGAAAATGTCGTGTATTTTCAACAAAAAGTGGCTTGTATCCTATCCATGGCTTTTCGAGCACGAAAACAAACAGAAAGCCATGTGCAAATATTGTAACAAAGTTCTTGACATTAGTTCAATGGGTGAATCAGCGCTGAAATCGCACGTCAAGTCTGAGAAGCACAAGAAAAATGTACCTGATCGAAGGTCACCCACGACCACTCTTGATGTGTTTACTATTCCACCTTCGCCCCCAGCAGCCAGAGGCACCTAAAACTTGATCTTATATGACATGATAAGTCGCTGTTGATGTAAGAAGTGTTGATCAATTGTTTGCCAGTCATTTTGTGTGTGATAAAGTGTTGATCAATTGCAAATTGGAACTTTATAGAAAAACTTATATCACGTGATTTTGGATGTAAGAAGTGTTCACCAATTGTAAGCCAGTCATTTCGTGTGTAAAAAGTGCTTGTTCAATTTTTTGCTTATCCTTGAAAACGTAATAAAAGTCCTTGAA
This sequence comes from Mercenaria mercenaria, assembly GCF_021730395.1. Taxonomy (NCBI): domain Eukaryota; kingdom Metazoa; phylum Mollusca; class Bivalvia; order Venerida; family Veneridae; genus Mercenaria; species Mercenaria mercenaria. Next base: position 74,920,745 of record NC_069362.1, read on the forward strand.
AACTCCTTGAAAACCCCTTGAATTTTTTGTCAGTCTGGCTGTATGAGCCCTGTATTTGAGTTGATTCAAACTTGGAATAGTTGTTCCACATCATCTCCGACTGTGTTATACCAAGACGTGAAAAATTGTACCATTAGCTCCCTTGCTTTGCGCTCAGCAATAAAAGGGAAACTGGCTTCTCTTCTCTTGTACCCTCGTGATGGATTCAATCAGGAATGAGGTGTCAAGAGTGATTAATATAAGTGGTAGAACTTGCTTCACAATCAGCCTAAAATAAATTCATATAAATTAAACTTAAATATTCCAGGAATTATATTCCTTTTACGCTTAGAAATTGACGCACTTTATATCTGCTCAAGTTTCCTCATATTTGCCGTTTTTCAATATCGAATATAAAAATAGTCAAGCATGCTGTCTCTTCAATTATTATTAATTTTATTATTATTATTATACCCAATTTATATAGCCCTTTTTTCATGATAAACATGTTCAAAGGCGCTTTACATATAGCCAACGCAGCCACACAGGGCACAAAATTCATCCTCTACTAGTACAGACACAGAGCGATCTGACCAGAGGGACAGAGTGAGATAAAGCCCCCAGAACAGATAGAGAGAAATCCTTTTTAGATACAGGCCTGTCTGGCTAACTTAGCCTATCTCTTTGCGAATAGACAGTCTGGTACTTTAACATGCCCGGTGTATAGCACCGATACATGCGAAGCCGTCTTTCCTGGGAAGAACCAGTATAGGCCTCTTAGTTAGGTGGGAGACACTCTAGCATCTCAGAAATTTCCAGTGCCTGGACCGGGATTTGAACCCTAGACCTCTGGATTGACAATCAAGCGTGTTACCACCGGCTCACCTTCGCGACAGCTTTTGTAATAATTGTATTTCATTACAGTATCTAACTGCAGTTTTGTTTTAATTGTAGGATGATGAAAGAAAAAAGCATAAATCTAATGAAGACATAGTAAGTTTGATATTTTGTGCGTGAATACAAGGTTGATTTATATATCTGTAATATATTTATGCGGTCCTCCATGGCAGAGTGGGGAAGGTCTCAAACTTTGAATCACTTGCCCCTCACCGATGTGTTTGAGCCTCGCTTTTGGCATAGGATTTTTCATGTGGGGAGGAAGCCTTCTAGCTGGCTTACAGAGTGTTGATGGTTCTACCCAGGTGCCCGTTTATGACGAATAATGCACGAGGGGCACCTGGGGTCTTCTCTATCATCAAAAGCTGTAAAGGTGCTGTATGGCCTATAGTTGTGTCAATATGACGTTAAACCCAACAAAAACAAAAATATATTTATGCTGCCACACCCTTGAAGAAAAATGGGAATATTGTTTTGCTCATTGCTGGTTGGTTTATCTGTCGGTAAATCCATTTGCTTTCCAATTATTAACTAGAGAATGCCTTGTCTCACAATAGACAACCTTCGTTGGATGATCGCCTGTGGTCAATAAATGACCATTGGTGTTTTTTGGGGTCAGTAGGTCAAAGGTCAAGGTGATCTTGGAACTGAAAATGGTTTCTGCTCAGTAACTGAAAAACACTTTGTAGATCAATGTTTAAACTTAATTGGTTGATTTCCTGTGGTCAGTAGATGACAAGTATTATTTTGAAGGTAGGTTAGTCAAAGGTCAAGGTCACATTTATCTTGATTCCGAAAATAGTTTCTGCTGAATAAATAAGGAAGCTTCAGCCTACAATCTTCATACTTCAAAGGATGATTGCCTGTGGTTAGTAGATGACCGCAATTGTTCTTGGGGTCAGTAGCTCAAAGGTCTAGGTCACAGTGACTTAGACTGAAACTGTTCTGTGAAATAATAAACTGTTTTCTGTATGCATTAGATGATCCACTACGCACATTCCTCTGACAGCCATCATGGGGTGGGGGGGGGGGGGAGGAGGATATGTTTTTCACAAACAGTTAAGTCCTTCCTTCCTTATTCTAAATGGAGAGCTTTGTACTTCCAATTTAAGTCCCTAGTGTGGCAAAGGTTGTCCTCGGCAATTTGACCAAACAGTTTCTAAATCATTCGCTAATGTCTCTGTTCTTATTTGTGAAAATCTTCGGTCTACTAACCAGTTATTCGGCTAAGTGAGTTTTACCAAATAATCCTATGAAGAAAATATGTGGCTAATCAGTATGCAAAAGGAAGCTGTGATATAGAAATTGTCTTTAATAGTTTTTGTAAAAACAAAAGTAGGGAAATTTAGAAAAAAAATTTAAGCCAAATTTATTCATTGTTAAATTTTACTATATAACTCTTTTTTTTTTTTACATAAATGGTCTGATAAATCTTATCTGCATTAATATTTTTACTCCAGCTATTTTTAGAAACTTCTGAAATTGTTTTTCATGAATATATTATTTACAGAGAAACAAAAACAACAGTGCAACACCATCATCATCATCGTCATCATCATCATCAGCCGGTTCGTCAAGTAAACTACCAAATACACCTACAAAAATGTAAGTACAAGATGCATAGCTCATATAAGCTGAAAATGTAGAAGTATTTTGTTAAAAAAAATCATGGTTTGTCTGTTCTGGAATAATTACTCCTGGAACCATAGCATTTGCACTATTGGAAATGAAAAATGCAGGACAGTGTTTTCCAGTTGCTGCTTTCCACTTGTTGCCATTCAAATTTCTTGTACTTGAAAAGTTTTGAGAATAAAAAAAAAAAGGTAGTTGCGAGCACTGGTAATAGTAATTCTGTTTTACACTAAACATTTTACTAGGGGTGTACGGATGGTCTAGCTTGACTTTTAATCTACAGTTCATGGGTTCGAATCCCGGTCCAAGTACTGGAAATTTCTTAGGTGCTTTTGATTGTCTCCCACCAAACGTAAGAGGTCAGTACTGGTTTTTCCAAGGAAAGACCCCTCTGCATGTGTGAATAATCACTGTGCACATTGAAGAACCAAACTAATTGCAAAGAGCTATGCTAAGTTAGTAGCACAGGCCTTTAAAGTATTTCTTTCTCTTCTGAGGGCTTTCTCTCCCTCTGTCACTCTGGTCAGATCGCTCTGTGTCTGTACTAGTAGTCGATGAATTTGGCATCCTGAGTGACTGCCCTTGAATGTATAGCACCTTTGAACATGTTTATCATATGAATCTGTTATAATGTAATATTGTAATATAAGCTATAAGCTGCTGAACATTTGAAAGTAACTCTAGGCTAATGAAAAGTTGTTGTATATCTGGATTTGACATTCCACATAGTGCATTTATATGAAGTAAGATCGCAGTCATGATTTGACATTCCACATAGAGCATTTATGAGAAGTAAGATCGCAGTCATGATTTGACATTCCACATAGTGCATTTATATGAAGTAAGATCGCAGTCATGATTTGACATTCCACATAGAGCATTTATGAGAAGTAAGATCGCAGTCATGATTTGACATTCCACATAGTGCATTTATATGAAGTAAGATCGCAGTCATGATTTGACATTCCACATAGTGCAATTATAAAAAGTAAAGATTGCAGTCATGATTTGACATTCCACATAGTGCATTTATAAAGTAAGACCGCAGTCATGATTTGACATTCCAAATAGTGCATTTATATAAAGTAAGATCACAGTCAGTGGCTAGTATTCTTGCCAACAGTTATCTGGCTGTAATCAATATTTATGAATTGCACACACTAAATGAAATGTTTCCCTTTCTGAGACAGTATGTAAATGTTACAGATGATAACGGAATGACATTAAATCCAGCTTGTCTTTCAGAACTGTTTTTCTTTATAACAAACACGGATATATTTTGTGTGGCAGGTATATATTGCTAATAATTTTATTTTTCACTATTTTCATAGCAACAGCTATGACTATATTTTCAGCAATCAGCAGTCTATCAACTGTATAGAAACCAATAGTAATCACTTGCCAAATACAACTCCGCCCACACATGGATGGTTAGATGGACAAAATAGTAATTCAGGTATTTGATGCAATAAGTTTGCAGTTAGCACGGCACAGACACTTGTAACAACTTGGTGTTGGGTGTCCTCTCGCTAGTATATATGGACATGTATCTGACTGCTATTGCTTTACTGTTAGATCTTTGGCAGGTAATGAACACAGAGTCTGCATGTAAAACTTGACCCACAGTTTGCCAGTTAGCAACGAGTTGCAATTTCACTGAACTTTCTCCAGTTGCACCTCTTGGTTTGTTACATCATAATAATTAGAAACATGAAGGTTTACATTTTTAGCTCACCTGATTTTTATACCCCCACCAAACATGTTTGGAGGGGGTATATAGGAGTCAGTTTTGTCGCGTCCCGTCCCGTCCCGAAATCTATTATCTCAGTTATTACTAAATGGATTTGATTCAAACTTAAAATAGATGTTCCACCTTATCACCCACATCATGTGACACAAGGTGCATAACTCTGACACCAAGTTTTCATGAATTATGTCCCCTTTTTACTTAGAATTTAAGGTTAATTTTGTTGTATTTTCACTATATCTCGGTTATTACTAAATGGATTTGATTCATACTTAAAACAGTTGTTCCACCTCATCACCCACATCATGTGACATAAGGTGCTTAACTCTGGCACCAATTTTTCATGAATTATGCCCCTTTTTACTTAGAATTTAAGGTTGATTTTGATGTATTTTCACTGTATCTCAGTTACTGCTAAATGGATTTGATTTAAACTTAAAATAGATGTTCCACCTCATCACCCACATCATGTGACACAAGGTGCATAACTCTGACACCAATTTTTTTTTAATTATGTCCCCTTTTACTTAGAATTTAAGGTTAATTTTGATGTATTTTCAATATATCTCATTCTGATTGGCTTAGAGCCAAAGGGAAGTAACCTTTTTTTTTAACTTTTGTACTGAGTTTCTTCCCCTTAAATTCCAGGAATTAGTCTATTTTTAGAAATCCTGTTTTTAGCTCACCTGAGCAATGCTCAGGTGAGTTTTTCTGATCGCTCGATGTCCGGCGTCTGTCGTCTGTCGTCTGTCAACATTTAGCTTGTGTATGCGATAGAGGCTGTATTTTTCATTTAATCTTCATGAATATTGGTCAGAATGATAACCTTGATGAAATCTAGGCCGAGTTCGAAAATGGGTCATCTCGGGTCAAAAACTAGGTCACTAGGTCAAATCAAAGAAAAACCTTGTGTATGCGATAGAGGCTGTATTTTTCATTTAATCTTCATGAATATTGGTCAGAATGATAACTTTGATGAAATCTAGGCCGAGTTCGAAAATGGGTCATCTCGGGTCAAAAACTAGGTCACTAGGTCAAATCAAAGAAAAACCTTGTGTATGCGATAGAGGTGGTATTTTTCAATTAATCTTCATGAATATTGGTCAGAATGATAACCTTGATGAAATCTAAGCCGAGTTCGAAAATGGGTCATCTCGGGTCAAAAACTAGGTAACTAGGTCAAATCAAAGAAAAACCTTGTGTATGCAATAGAGGCTGTATTTTTCAATTCTTCTTCATGAATATTGATCAGAATGATAACCTTGATGAAATCTAGGCCGAGTTCGAAAATGGGTCATCTCGGGTCAAAATCTAGGTCACTAGGTCAAATCAAAGAAAAACCTTGTGTATGCGATAGAGGTGGTATTTTTCAATTAAACTTCATGAATTTTGGTCAGAATGATAACCTTGATGAAATCTAAGCCGAGTTCGAAAATGGGTCATCTCGGGTCAAAAACTAGGTCACTAGGTCAAATCAAAGAAAAACCTTGTGTATGCAGTAGAGGCTGTATTTTTCAATTCTTCTTCATGAATATTGGTCAGAATGATAGCCTTGATGAAATCTAGGCCGAGTTCGAAAAAGGGTCATCTCGGGTCAAAAACTAGGTCACTAGGTCAAATCAAAGAAAAACCTTGTGTATGCGATAGAGGCGGTATTTTTTAATTGATCTTCATGAATTTTGGTCAGAATGATTGCCTTGATGAAATCTAGGCCGAGTTCGAAAATGGGTCATCTTGGGTCAAAAACTAGGTCACTAGGTCAAATCAAAGAAAAACCTTGTGTATGCGATAGATGCGGTATTTTTCAATTGATCTTCATGAATTTTGGTCAGAATGATTGCCTTGATGAAATTTAGACCAAGTTCGAAAATGGGTCATCTGGGTTCAAAAACTAGGTCACTAGGTCAAATCAAAGAAAAACCTTGTGTATGCAATAGAGGCTGTATTTTTTAGCCCACCATCATCAGATGGTGGGCTATTCAAATCACTCTGCGTCCGTGGTCCGACGTCCTTCCGTCCGTCCGTCCTTCCGTTAACAATTTCTCGTTATCGCATCTCCTCAGAAACTACCAGGGGGATTTTGACCAAACTTTGTCAGAATGATGTCTTGGTACCCTAGTTGTGTCCCCCTGAAAATCAGACTGGTTCAACAAATTTTTAGTAAGTTATGGCCCTTTGTTTATTTCTATAATTTACATAGATTTATATAGGGAAAAACTTTGAAAATCTTCTTGCCCAAAACCACAGAGCCTAGGGCTTTGATATTTGGTATGAAGCATCATCTAGTGGTCCTCTACCAAGATGATTCAAATTATTTCCCTGGGGTCTAATATGGCCCCGCCCCGGGGGTCACATGGTTTATATAGACTTATATAGGGAAAAACTTTGAAAAACCTCTTGTCCAAAACCATAGGGCCTAGGGCTTTGATATTTTGTATGTGACATCATCTAGTGGTCTTCTACTAAGATTGTTCAAATTATCCCCCTAATGTCAAATATGGCCCCGCCCCGGGGGTCACATGGTTTACATAGACTTATATAGTGAAAAACTTTGAAAATCTTCTTGTCCAAACCACAAAGCCTAGGGCTTTGATATTGTAATGTAGCATCGCCTGGTGGTTCTCTACCAAGTTTGTTAAAATTATCCCCCTAGGGTCAAATATGGCCCCGCCCTGGGGTCACATGGTTCATATAGACTTATATAGGGAAAAGCTTTTAAAAACTTCTTGTCAATAACCTACAACATTCAAATTTGGACCACATGTATGGTTTTGAGTGGCAAGATGAACCTTGACATGAGTTGACCTTGATTTTGACCTAGTGACCTACTTTCATATTTCTGTAGCTACAACCTTCAAATTTGGACCACATGCATAGTTTTGTGCACTGAAATAAACTTTGACCTTGACATTGACCTAGGGACCTACTTTCACATTTTTGAAGGTACAGGCTTCAAATTTGGACCACATGCATAATTTCGTGTTCCGAAATGAAATTTGACCTTGATTTTGACCCAGTGACCTACTTCCACATTTCTCAAGCTACAGCCTTCAAATTTGGACCACATGCATGGTTTTATGTACCGAAACAAACTTTAACCGTTACATTGACCTAGTGACCTACTTTCACATTTTTGAAGGTACAGGCTTCAGATTTGGACCACATGCATAGTTCTGTATTCCAAAATAAAATTTGACCTTGATTTTGACCTAGTGACCTACTTTCACATTTCTCAAGCTACAGCCTTCAAATTTTGACCACTTGCGTAGTTTTGTGTACCGAAATGAACTTTGACCTTAAGATTGACCTAGTGACCTACTTTCACATTTCTGTAGCTACAGGCTTCAAATTTAGACCACATGCATGGTTTTGTGTACCGAAACAAACTTTGACCTTTACATTGACCTAGTGACCTACTTTCACATTTCTCAAGCTACAGCCTTCAAATTTGGACCACTTGCGTAGTTTTGTGTACCGAAATGAACTTTGACCTTAAGATTGACCTAGTGACCTACTTTCACATTTCTGTAGCTACAGGCTTCAAATTTAGACCACATGAATAGGATTGTGTACCGAAACAAACTTTGACCTTGACATTGACCTAGTGACCTACTTTCACATTTTTGAAGGTACAGGCTTCAATTTTTGACTACATGCATTGATTTGTTTCTGAAGTGAAATTTGACCTTGATTTTGACTTAGTGACCTACTTTCACATTTCTCAAGCTACAGCCTTCAAATTTGGACCACTTGCATAGTTTTGTGTACCGAATTAAACTTTGACCTTAAGATTGATCTAGTGACCTACTTTCACATTTCTCAAGCTACAGCTTTCGAATTTGGACCACATGCACAGTGTTGTGTACGGAAATGAAATTTGACCTTGAGCTAGTCAGTAAGTCTTGAAATTTGGAACACTCAAAAATGGCACATTGGTGGGCGCCAAGATCACTCTGTGATCTCTTGTCAACTGATCTTCATGAAATTTAGCCAGAATGATTACCTTGATAAAATCTAGGCTGATTTCGAAAATGGGTCATCTGGGGTCAAAAACTAGGTCACTAGGTCAAATCGAAGAAAAACATTGTGTATGCAATAGAGGATGTATTTTTCAATTGATCTTCATGAAATTTGGTCAGAGTGATTGCCTTGATGAAAACTAGGTCGGTTTTGAATATGGATTATCTGAGGTCAAAAGCTAGGTCACTAGGTCAAATTAAAGAAAAATCTTGTGTATGCGATAGAGACTGTTTTTTTCAGTTGATATTTATGAAATTTGGTCAGGTTGATTGCCTTAATGAAATCTAGGTCGAATTTGAATATGGGTCATCTGAGGTCAAAAACTAGGTCACTTGGTCAAATCAAAGAAAAAACTTCTGTATGTGATAGAGGCTGTATTTTTCAGTTGATCTTCATGAATTTTGGTCAGAATGATTGCCTTGATAAAATCTAGGTCGAGTTTGAACATGGGTCATCTAGGGTCAAAAACTAGGTCATATCTAAGAAAATGCTTGTTTTATCGCAAGAGACCAATTTTTTGGTCCAATCTTAATGAAAATTGGTCAGAATATTTGTTTCCATGAAATCACTAGGTCAAACATGTTTTACACTGTTATGGAGTGTTTCTTAGGTGAGCGACCTAGGGCCATCTTGGCCCTGTTTTTTGATTTTCAATAGTTTTGGTATTTTTCTAACATTTTTATTATCAGTCCTATGTAAAAAGTAAATACATTTTTCTGTGGTAACATGGGTCAGTAAGACACTTCTTTGTATTCACTTTTAGTGTATCTCTAATAGAGATTTTTAGCCCACCATCATCAGATGGTGGGCTATTCAAATCACTCTGCGTCCGTGGTCCGACGTCCTTCCGTCCGTCCGTCCGTCCTTCCATTAACAATTTCTCGTTATCGCATCTCCTCAGAAACTACCAGGGACATTTTGACCAAACTTTGTCAGAATGATGTATTGGTACTCTAGTTTTGTCCCCCTGAAAATCAGACTGGTTCAACAATTTTTTAGTGAGTTATGGCCCTTTGTTTATTTCTATAATTTACATAGATTTATATAGGGAAAAACTTTGAAAATCTTCTTGTCCAAAACCACAGAGCCGTGGGCTTTGATATTTGGTATGAAGCATCATCTAGTGGTCCTCTACCAAGATGATTCAAATTATTTCCCCGGGGTCTAATATGGCCCCGCCCAGGGGGTCACATGGTTTATATAGACTTATATAGGGAAAAACTTTGAAAAACCTCTTGTTCAAAACCATAGGGCCTAGGGCTTTGATATTTTGTATGTGACATCATCTAGTGGTCCTCTACTAAGATTTTTCAAATTATCCCCCTAGGGTCAAATATGGCCCCGCCCCGGGGGTCACATGGTTTACATAGACTTATATAGGGAAAAACTTTGAATATCTTCTTGCCCAAACCACAAAACCTAGGGCTTTGATATTTGTTATGTAGCATCATCTAGTGGTTCTCTACCAAGTTTGGTCAAATTATCCCCCTAGGGTCAAATATGGCCCCGCCCTGGGGGTCACATGGTTCATATAGACTTATATAGGGAAAAGCTTTTAAAATCTTCTTGTCAGTAACCTACAATATTCAAATTTGGACCACATGTATGGTTTTGAGTGGCAAGATGAACCTTGACATGAGTTGACCTTTGTGTTCCGAAATGAAATTTGACCTTGATTTTGACCTAGTGACCTACTTTAACATTTCTCAAGCTACAGCCTTCAAATTTGGACCACATGCTTAGTTTTGTGTACCGAAACAAACTATGACCTTTACATTGACCTAGTGACCTACTTTCACATGTTTGAAGGTACAGGCTTCAAATTTGGACCACATGCATAGTTCTGTGTTCCGAAAAAAATTTGACATTGATTTTGACCTAGTGACCTACTTTCACATTTATCGAGCTACAGCCTTCAAATTTGGACCACTTGCATAGTTTTGTGTACCGAACAAACTTTGACCTTTACATTGACCTAGTGACCTACTTTTACATTTTTGAAGGTACAGGCTTCAAATTTGGACCACATGCATAGTTCTGTGTTCTGAAATAAAATTTGACCTTGATTTTGACCTAGTGACCTACTTTCACATTTCTCGAGCTACAGCCTTCAAATTTGGACCACTTGCTTAGTTTTGTGTACCAAAATGAACTTTGATCTTAAGATTGACCTAGTGACCTACTTTCACATTTCTGTAGCTACAGGCTTCAAATTTAGACCACATGCATAGGATTGTGTACCGAAACAAACTTTGACATTGACCTAGTGACCTACTTTCACATTTCTCAAGCTACAGCCTTCAAATTTGGACCACTTGCATAGTTTTTTGTACCAAAATAAACTGTGACCTTAAGATTGACCTAGTGACCTACTTTCAGATTTCTCAAACTACAGCCTTCAAACTTGATGCACATGCATAGTTTTGTGTACAAAGAACTTTGTCCTTGAAATTGATCTAGTGACCTACTTTCACATTTCTCAAGCTACAGCTTTTGAATTTGGACCACATGCACAGTGTTGTGTACGGAAATGAAATTTGACCTTGAGCTAGTCAGTAAGTCTTGAAATTTGGAACACTCAAAAATGGCACATTGGTGGGCGCCAAGATCACTCTGTGATCTCTTGTTTATATTTACCTCTTCCCTCACGGGGATCATCCTACAAGGCGATTTGAGCGATATCGTCGCTTTAAACTCGGCCACTTCGCCTAATTATCGCCTCCGGGTGAAATCTGAATCGCATAGTTTTTCAGCGAGTTATTATCTGTTTATTTAAAGTTGTAAAACTTGATGCATATTCTAGATTAAATTATCGATAAATCCATAGTCAACCCCGCCTACTCGCCTGTCAAACTTCAGCCAATCGTAGTGTTAATATCCCACAGTGTCAATAATATTGTAAGCCGCCGCCATTTTGAAAATTTTCAATAGGCGTGTAAAAAGCCGATAAACTTAACGAGAGCATGATCTTATGCAACAATTGTGTATTATTCTTTCATTTTATTAAAGATTACTTCAAAAATTATTTCAATTACCATGATTACGGTCAATTTCTGTAAATGAATTGCTCGGGTACTGTGGATAAAAAATTATTTCGCGGACGTCAGAACTGCCGTACAAAATATTGTAAAAAGATCGCCATTATCTACGAGTTTGGTATTATTTTCGAAAAAATCAATAAATAAATAAATTAAATGTATAAATCTGAACAAGTTGATGCAAAAATCAGGCATTATAAAAGCACGAGAATCGAAACATGAATGCAAACTTTCACGGCATTTTGATCGTGCACCTGTTAAATTTACGAGTTTCGGACATGTAAATTTCCGATAAAAATTTAAAGGCGACTTTTTCATAGCTAAGTTTATACTTTATTTAGAAATTCATGAAAATGGTAATGCAAGAATCAGTTTCCTTAAATAATTACTGTTTATAAGTTACAGCTAGACCCATAGAAAGTGGATATATAAAGGCAGGAAACTGAATGCTATGCCGATTCTTCTCCTTAGATTCCTCAACTTCTCCCTAAATTCTGTAGAGAGAGAAGTAACTTCTCCCTAAAATTTTGACCTAGGATGATCCCTGCCCTCATCCAGGGCACATAATTATACTAGTATTACTTACATGGAAGCCCAGGATGAGACCCAAAGACCACAGAGCATTAAAGAAAGTGACTTCTAAAGCGAGTAATCTCGTACGTCAGTAAACTTTTCTTTGACCACTCTAGAGGTCACCATTTTCAGAATTGAAAAAGGTAGAATGTCCCTTTGTATCTAGGCAAGTTCAACTGTCGTCACGTGCTCAATAACTATCATAGTCTTAGCTTGTGACCATTTCTAGAGGCCATATATTTCACAAGATCTTATGAAAATTGGTCAGAATGTTCACACTTGATGATATCTAGGTCAAGTTCGAAACTGGGTCACGTGCCATCAAAAACTAGGTCAGTAGGTACTAAAAATAGAAAAACCTTGTGACCTTTCTAGAGCCATATATTTCACAAGATCTTCATGAAAATTGGTCAGAACGTTCACCTGATATATCTAGTCAAGTTCGAAACTGGCACGTGCCATCAAAAACTAGGTCAGTAGACAAATAATAGAAAAACTTGTGACCTCTCTAATCCATATATTTCACAAGATCTTCATGAAATTGGTCAGAACGTTCACTGATGATATCTAGTCAATTTCGAAACTTGGTCACGTGCTGTCAAAAACTAGGTCAGTAGGTCATCTGATAGAAAAACTTTGTGACCTCTCTAAAGGCAATATTTTTCATGGGATCTGCATGAACGTTGGTCTGAATGTTCATCTTGATGATATCTAGGTCAAGTTCGAAACTGGGTCACGTGCGGTCAAAAACTAGGTCAGTAGGTCTTAAAATAGAAAAACCTTGTGACCTTTCTAGAGGCCATATATTTCACAAGATCTTCATGAAAATTGGTCAGAACGTTCACCTTGATGATATCTATGTCAAATTCGAAACTGGGTCACGTGCCATCAAAAAGTAGGTCAGTAGGTCAAATAATAGAAAAACCTTGTGACGTCTTTAAAGGCCATATTTTTCATGGGATCTGTATGAAAGTTGGTCTGAATGTTCATCTTGATGATATCTAGGTCAAGTTCGAAACTGGGTCACGTGCGGTCAAAAACTAGGTCAGTAGGTCTAAAAATAGAAAAACCTTGTGACCTCTTTTGAGGCCATATATTTCATGAAATCTTCATGAAAATTTGTCAGAATGTTCACCTTGATGATATCTAAGTCAAGTTCGAAAGTGGGTCACGTGCCGTCAAAAACTATGTCAATAGGTCAAATAATAGAAAAACCTTGTGACCTCTCTAGAGGCCATATTTTCCATGGGATCTGTATGAAAGTTGGTCTGAATGTTCATCTTGATGATATCTAGGTCAAGTTTGAAAGTGGGTCACGTGCCATCAAAAACTAGGTCAGTAGGTCAAATAATAGAAAAACCTTGTGACCTCTCTAAAAGCCATATTTTTCATGGGATCTGTATGAAAGTTGGTCTGAATGTTCATCTTGATGATATCTAGGTCAAGTTCGAAACAGGGTCATGTGCGGTCTAAAACTAGGTCAGTAGGTCTAAAAATAGAAAAACCTTGTGACCTCTCTAGAGGCCATACTTGTGAATGGATCTCCATAAAAATTGGTCAGAATGTTCACCTTGATTATATCTAGGTCAAGTTCGAAATTGGGTCGCATGCCATCAAAAATTAGGTCAGTAGGTCAAATAACGTTGTGACCTCTCTAGAGGCCATATTTTTCATGGGATCTGTATGAAAGTTGGTCTGAATGTTTATCTTGATGATATCTAGGTCAAGTTTGAAACTGGGTTAACTGCGATCAAAAACTAGGTCAGTAGGTCTTGAAATAGAAAAACCTTGTGACCTCTCTAGAGGCCATACCCTTGAATGGATCTTCATGAAAATTTGTCAGAATGTTCACCTTGATGATATCTAGGTCAAGTTTGAAACTGGGTCACGTGCCTTAAAAAACTAGGTCAATAGGTCAAACAATAGAAAAACCTTGCGACCTCTCTAGAGACCATATTTTTCAATGGATCTTCATGAAAATTGGTCAGAATTTTTATCTTGATAATATCTAGGTCAAGTTCAAAACTGGGTCACATGAGTTCAAAAACTAGGTCACTATGTCAAATAATAGAAAAAATGACGTCATACTCAAAACTGGATCATGTGGGAAGAGGTGAGCGATTCAGGACCATCATGGTCCTCTTGTTATATTATTCTAAGTATTTTTAAGGTTACTTATGGTTGCCATTCTTCTGTGACAAGACTGTATGGTGGGGGTATGAGTCACTTTTGTGACAGTTCTAGTTTGTTCAGGGTGAGCCTTTAGAGTAGATGAATGGTCATGTTTCCACATCTGTAGTCTTTCTTTCATCATCCTGCATCAACATTTTTACCTAAAAACAGCTGAAACTTTTCAGAATTGCACCAAACTTGGACAGAAATATCCTGGCATGGAAGTCTTTTAAGTTCGTTCAAATGTTAGGTATCGCCAGAGCTAAAAATAGAGAAACACTTAAAGAACTTCTGTGAAGCACTTGATAGATCTCCAAACATGGTCTGTAGTGTTCTTGAAGGGTCTTCTCAAAAATTTGTTCAGGTGGTTCAGTTTGACGCCTTTTAGGGGCCACCAAAGCTAAAAATTGGGAAAAAACCATTATTAATGACATGCTCTCCTGAACTACTTGATGGATCTTCTCCAGACTTGTTCTGTAGCATCCTTGCATGTACCTCTCATTATTTCGTTCAGATAGTTCTATTTATTAGAACTCAGTTATACAAATCTTAAACAACTCCTTATAAAACCTTTGGAATATCTTTATTGAACTTGGTCTGTAGCATTATTGGATGTACCTTTCTTAATTTTATTAAAATGTTTCTGTTTACTGCCAGAACTGAAAATAGCTTATTCTCATGAACTTAATGGACCAAGCTTTTGCACCTCTAATGGTAGGACCAGAATAGCAAAAACAGAAAAGGCTCTTTACAGGTTTTAATGGTCTGCTTAAATAATGTTCCCCAGACTTGGCTAGAAGCAAGGTCAAATGGTCAAGGTCCTCACGTGAGAGACTTTTGGGGCCTTGTTTAAAAACAGCTTGGACAGAAATGAGCTTAGGAGATTTCCAAGTTATTCAGTGATGCATTTTTGCTAAAAACGATTAACTTTTCATGTTTTCCTAGTCCATTTGGTTATCTCCAGAGATACTTATGGCTTGCGATTTAATAATTATCCCCCGCCGATGAAATCGGGAGGGGGGTATTGAAATGGCGTTGTCAGTCCGTCCGCAGCCATTTCTCAGTAACTAGCAGGTAGAATTTCATTAAACTTGAAATAAACATGAACCAGCATACTGCGATGATGCCTGTCAAGTTTTTTTTTGGATTGGTCAATTTCCTTTATTGCCCTTGATTTAATGAAAAATGTCCGTCCGCAGCCATTTCTCAGTAACTGTCAGGTAGAATTTCATAAAACTTGACATAAACATGCACCAGCATACTGCGATGATGCCCATCAAATTTTTCATCGAATTGGTCAATTTCTTTAAAGAGTTATTGCCCTTGATTTAATGAAAAATCTACATCTACAGCCATTTCTCAGTAACAAGCTGGTAGAACTTCATGAAACTTGAAATAAATATGAACCAGGGGTCACGCTGTCGATCGCCACTTGAGCCATTTGCGACAAAAAATTAAATGTGGCTCCGAAATTTTCTGATTAGCGAAAATGGCCCGAAGCTATATCTGTCTGCAAAACTACGAATATTGCCAGTTTTACGAACCAAAAGGTGTGAAAAATCGATAATCTGTGTAGACACAACATCCGTTATTGAAAGGGAGAGAGCCAATTTGAATTTTTTTATTTGATCAGGCAGTTGATTGGCGATAATTAGATTATTGAATAACAAACTGGATAATTATAATCATCATTTTGTGCACTTGATACGATTTTATGAGCAGGTCGGGGCCGTTAGACAAATTTTCTATGATTGCCGAGGGTTAGTTTGGGCAAAAACAAATAAAAATGCTTTAGACAAGCAGAAATTGTAAATATTGAATAGTTATGATGATAGAAAAGCAATAAAACATAGGTATTTTATCAAATGTTTAATTCCAACTTACGTTTTCCGAATTTGTCACCTGTTTTCGCGACCGTGATTTTCGGATATTACTGTCATTTCTGACGAATATTTTAGTGCAATCTTAATAAAAAGCCAATAAAAAGTCTACATTTAAGAAAATATGACAACGTTTGCAAAAGGAGCTCTTATTTTGAAGTATTTTTCGAGAATAAAACATGCGAAGGCATCGAACCCCACCCACTTATAGGCAATGTGCAAAATAAGACACTGTTTTTTTAAACAACTTTTTTTTTCTTTTTTTGACATCTTTATTTTAAATGTGATTTTCAGAATTTTTTTATTACATTGCAGATGTTTATAAAAATGATTATTTTAGAAATTAACACAAATTGACTTCGAAATAGCTTTTTAAAGGGTTACTAAGAAATATGTTATAATTAACTACATTAATTTCTTGAGTAGTACTTTGGTACATATAATGTAGTCCTACAAGAACGTCAATGCTATGCGCTTCGCCGTTGTTGGCCTCATAATTTTATCTTCGGAAAAAGCAGTGGCTCAGAGAAAAAAATTCCCAGTGTGACCCCTGATGAACCAACATACTTTGATGATGCCGGTCATTTTTTTTTTTTCAATTGGTCTATTTTCCTTAGAGTTATTGCCCTTTAATTGTTTAAAAATCTACAGATTTGTACATAACAAACCAACCCATTGGTAGAATTTCATTAAACTTCTTTCATTCTTTTCCATGAACATTTAGTATAAACATATGAAGTTTTGTACCCACACCTGGGCACCACCTTGCCTTGGTCACACACTCTCCCCCCCTCCCCCCCCCCCCCCCCCCCCCCCCCCCCCCCCCCCCCCCCCCCACACACACACACACACAAAAAAAGCATTCATTTTCTGTTGAAATTATTTGCTTCTCAATAACATCCTTAACTTTTTGCCAGAAATATTTTTTTACCATTCCTCACCTCAAGCCCTTTCAGCGGGGGATACCAATTCATCGAATTTGCTCGTTTTACTTGGATTGCTGATTGAGGAAGTAATATTTGTTCAGTTGTTTATCAATTCATCATTATTACCACATGATACAGTGAGTCACCAACAATGTTTAAAATGGATTTAACTGTGATCAGTGAAATAGAACTTTCTCGAAAATTTTGACAGATGACAGATGCACATGATGTGTTATTTACCTGCCTGTTTCAAGTGTTGTTCAGTTTCTTTTTTAGAATGTTAATTTATAGACGCTCTCGTTTTGTAGATACAAAAGGCATGGGATTTATGATCATTTAACGGCTTGATTGGTTTATTAGCTCACCTGTCACAAAGTGACAAGGTGAGCTTTTGTGATCGCGTGGCGTCCGTCGTCCGTCGTCCGTGCGTGCGTCCGTGCGTGCGTGCGTAAACTTTTGCTTGTGACCACTCTAGAGGTCACATTTTTCATGGGATCTTTATGAAAGTTGGTCAGAATGTTCATCTTGATGATATCTAGGTCAAGTTCGAAACTGGGTCACGTGCGGTCAAAAACTAGGTCAGTAGGTCTAAAAATAGAAAAACCTTGTGACCTCTCTAGAGGCCATATTTTTCTTGAGATCTTCATGAAAATTGGTCAGAATGTTCACCTTGATGATATCTAGGTCAAGTTCGAAACTGGGTCACGTGGGGTCAAAAACTAGGTCAGTAGGTCTAAAAATAGAAAAACCTTGTGACCTCTCTAGAGGCCATATTTCTCAATGGATCTTCATGAAAATTGGTCAGAATGTTCACCTTGATGATATCTAGGTCAAGTTTGAAACTGGGTTACGTGGGGTCAAAAACTAGGTCAGTAGGTCTAAAAATAGAAAAACCTGTGACCTCTCTAGAGGCCATATTTCTCAATGGATCTTCATGAAAATTGGTCAGAATGTTCACCTTGATGATATCTAGGTCAAATTTGAAACTGGGTCACGTGGATCAAAAACTAGGTCAGTAGGTCTGAAAATAGAAAAACTTTGTGACCTCTCTAGAGGCCATATTTTTCACGTGATCTTTATGAAAATTAGTCAGAATGTTCACCTTGATGATATCTAAGTCAAGTTCAAAACTGGGTCACGTGCGGTCAATAACTAGGTCGGTAGATCTAAAAATAGAAAAACCTTGTGACCTCTCTAGAGGCCATATTTTTCAAGAGATCTTCGTGAAAATTGATCAGAATGTTCATCTTGATGATATCTAGGTCAAGTTCGAAACTGGGTCACATGCGGTCAAAAACTAGGTCAGTAGGTCTAAAAATAGAAAAACCTTGTGATGTCTCTAGAGGCCATATTTCTCAATGGATCTTCATGAAAATTGGTGAGAGTGTTCAGCTTGATGATATCTAGGTCAAGTTCATAACTGGGTCGTGTGCAATCAAAAACTAGTCAGTAGGTCGAAAAATAAAAAACCTTGTGACCTCTCTAGAGGCCATATTTTTCATGAGATTTCATGAAAATTGGTGAGAAGTTCACTTGATGATATCTAGTCAAGTGTCAAAAGTGCGTCACGTGCCTTCAAAAACTAGGTCATTAGGTCAAATAATAGAAAAACCTTGTGACCTCTCTAGAGGTCATATTTTTCAATGGATCTTCATGAAAATTGGTCAGAATTTTTTATCTTGATGATATCTAGGTCACATGTGCTCAAAAACTAGGTCACTATGTCAAATAATAGAAATAACGACGTCATACTCAGTTCAACACTGGGTCATGTGGGGATAGGTGAGCGATTCAGGACCATCATGGTCCTCTTGTTTTTATTGAAAATTTTATTATTTAATGATACAAGTTCAAGTGAATTAATATAAATGACTGTTTAAAATAAATTAATATGAAGTTTGATTTTGTCACAGATATTATTTAACATGTTTTACTGAGAAACTGTTCATACTCACTTGCATGCTTAGTTACTTAATCAGAATATTGTCTACTTCTATATATGTTTTTAAGAGTAATTCCAAGTTGATGTACTTTCCTTCAAATTTAAATTTGTTTTTCTTTGAGTTTCATAATTTAGATAATGGAAACATTGATTAAAGTGGTCTTAAAGAGATTATGTTACTGCAGGATTTGATTGAATTACACTTTGGAATGAACAGATTTTAAAAGCAAAATGAAAATAAAAAATGTATGTATAAAATACTAAATGGTAATTTGGAAAGGATAAAGAAGATGAAGTAGTACTTGTTACAGCTTGGAACATCTCTTTGAAACTGGTGTACAACCTATGTATCTACTGTTATATTTTAGGTTCCCCTATATCTTCACGAATACAAAATAATGTGCCGCCCTCTGTATGGCAGCGAACCCCCTCTTCTACAGCTGCTATGACAATGAGGCAACTTAACTTTAGCGAATTATCCTCTCCGACTAGCGGTAAGACACCTAGTGCATGACTTACTCCCTACACCATCCTCATACATCATGTATACAGTAGTTTATTGTTGTCATCTGCCTATGCTACACTGGAAAAATATTTCAAATTTTTTTCTGTTTTCTGAAACATTGCATGCCTTGGAAATACACAGGTACTTTCTGTTGCATTTAAGTAAAATGGTGCATTGTTGTCACAGCAAAAGCTAGCATAAAGAAATGAATTACAAAGAAAGCTTGATTCTAAATTGATGCTAACTCACTGATGTCAAAATCAAATGAAATGGTAGTTTAACGTATACCAACTGATAGGTAATTACTCATTTGTATATACATTTGCATTTGTCAGATATAATGCTATTAAGTTTTTAGCTCCCCTGAGCAGGAAGTGAGCTATTGTGATACCATACAAGTATGTCTTTCGTCAAAATTTCACAGCTAACACAACAGGTCACATTGTGGCCCAATCTTCGTAAAACTTTGTCAGAATGTTTGCCTTGACAAAATCTCACAAGTTAAAAACTGGTTCATCTTGAGGGGGGGTGGGAACTAGGTCACTATGCCAAATCATAAAAAAGGCCTTTAATAGTCCAGAGGCCACAAATTCTAACTGATCTTCATGGAACTTTTCCAGATACTTGTATTTATAAAGTCTAGGTCAAGAATGAAACTTGGTTATCTGTGTTAAAAAAAGACGACAGTCAAATAAATGTTGTTAACTCTCCAGAGGCAACATTTTCTGCCTAGTCTTTTTGAAAGTTTGTCAGATTGTCTTTCTGAAAGCTAGATCAGGTTTGAAGAAGGAAGGTCAATAAGCAATTCAGGGCTTTCATGGCCCCCATGTTCTACTTATCATATAACTGTTAAAAGTATGCACTAATAGTTGTATAATATATATGTAATTTCATTTTTTTTTTTTTTTTTTTTTTTTTTTTTTTTTTTCCAAAAATTCTTATAACTGCCGTAAATGCACAATTAGTAGATAATATTATCCTTTGACCTATTCAGTAGATAAGATTGCCAGTGTGTAGTAGAGGTGGATGCTAGGTAAAACTCCAGTCAATTACTTACATATAGAGCAACTGACATTTAAGCATTGTTATTACCATTAAGATACCTTTATAGTCTTTTATAGTCTCAATTTCAGATGTTAGGTACATAGTTAATAACCCTCTCTCTCTGTATAATTACCTGGCTTTCTGTGCACTGGATTAATTTGCATGTAGTTCAGCATTTTAACAGTCTTACAATAATACATGTATAGTTCCGGAAGGTTTAAATCAAATACTTCATTTTATGAGAAGACATAATACATATACAAATTAATGACATGTCATTATTCTATTTCCCAACATGTTTATAACATATAAATACTCTCTATCAGAGCTCTGTAAAAGTACAATTGTTTATAACAAGTATTCATAGTATTGTATGTATTTCTTACTTCCTGGTTAGTAGGGCACATGTTTTTTCAGATGGTTCAATCATCCCTATGCCACCTACATAATATAAAATACACAAACTGTATCAGGTGGAAAGAGAGCATGCAAAGGAATTATTTCATCCCTCATGAATAATAAAGTTCCTTAAAATATAGATTATTGATAATACTCTGTGATAAATAAACAGTTGGCGCAAAGATACTTGCTGAAGTCTGAAAAAAAAAATCATTTAAAACTATACTAATTTAGTCTGAACAGTCTAGAAAAACTAAAGCATGAGCTTCACAGCTGAAAGATGTAAATTGAGGGTCAGTGTGAAACAGAAGTGTCTCCTGTATTTCAAGCACTTTGTAATAGTTGGCATTAGCAGAACTGAAGTATTGACTTGAATGATATTGATTTATACTTTAGATGTTTTACAGATCTTGATATCTGTTCTGAACATTTTGTGATGTACATCTGAAGGCATGTCTTATATGCTTATTATGTTGTATGTTTATGTAGGGCATAAATAGTCCTCTTGTGAACAAATGTTTAATTAAATGTTAGTTATAGATGCCATTATGAAGATATGAATGATTGTTTATTAGTATTTTGTAGGTCTTTTAAATAATTTTATAGACCTGTGTTACTGGTAACTATATTTTGCATTTCAGATACTACAAAGAGCCAATCAAATTCATTAACAAATCATGTATCAGGACTTTCAAGCAGTGTGTCTAGCAGTGTGTTAGTGAACAGTATAACATCATCTATAAACAGTTCAGTGAACTCTGTCTCACCTAACAGTGTAGGAAATCCCTCCATCCCGCCTCATGGGGCGCTGCCATTGCTCAACAACGGGCTTGGCAAGGAATCGGTTTCGCCTCCGATGTTGTCATCTCCAGTATCGTCTAGTGCAGTAAACAGCAACAACAATAGTTTAATCACTTCATTATCATCATCGTTATCATCGACACTAACTTCATCTCAGGCAAACGCAATGAACAGTTTGAGTACGAGTAAAACAGAGATATTGCCAGGTGTTATGAATGGACCTTTAAATGCTGGAGGAGCATTACATAAGGTAGGCTTCTCTCTATAGTCAGCACAGTGTGTTTATTAGGTTCAATACTAATGGCCTGCATTTTTGATTGGATTTGGATTAAAGGACAGGTAATTAGCCAGCAGTTAATGTATAAGTGTGTTTGTAGGATGTGTTTTGAAAAAAGGTAAGTGTTGCTTTCTGTAGATGTTGTTATGCTGCTTCAGTGCTTACAGTAGCCTTTCATTGTTGGTATATGAAGTCTCTCTTTACGACAACTTTGCTCTGTGATTGGCTAATTGTTTAACAGGAATCTGATATGCACTGACTAACCTGTTGGCTCCATTTTATAGAAATCTTCCTATAGAAAATACGGACATTGCAATGTATATGAATTGTACTTGATGTTTAAAGCACTACTAGTTGTACCCCCAGATACAAAGTATGTGGGGGCTGTATTTGAGTCATACATGTCCATCTGTTGATCTGTCTGCTCATCGTGCCAACTCCGTATCTGCTTAACCGCTGGCAAGATTTTGATGAAACTAGCGTCAGTTGTTAACCTCATCAAGACAATGTGCAGAGTGTACAGTCTAAGATTAAGCTCTAAATTGACGTCAGAGGTCAAATGCTTAATCATATTGTCTTTACAGCTTGAAAGATTTTCATAAAACGGGCATCAGTTGTTTACAACCCAGATCACTAGGTGCAAGGTCAAGGTCACACGTTGAGGTTTAAAGTCAAATAGTGTTCATATTTTCTAAACTGCTTGGAAAGTTGTCAAAAAACTAACATCAGTTGTTTACCTCATCAAAACAACATGCAGAGTGCACAACCAGGGTCACTAGGTCCAGTAATCATGGTCATACTTCAAGGTCAAATAGCTTAACTTCTGTATCTGCATTGTCTAAACTGCTTGAAAAATTTCTGTAAAACTTTGGTCAGTTGTTTTTCTAAAGAAGACGACATGCAGAGCACATGACAGGTTAGTTCAAGGTAAAGGTCACAGAGGTTAAATATCAAATAGCTTAAATTATGGCCACTCCATGCTTTCTTAACTCTTAGTATTAATTTGGTAAAATTAGCAGTTATTAACCTCATCAACACAACATGCAGAATGGACCACCCAGGTCATTAGGTCCTAGGTCAAGGTCACAATTTCAGGACAAAGATCAAACAACTGGTCCATATCACCCTTACCATTGGCACCAGACCAGAAAGTTTTCCCTACAGTTAAGTATTCTATGAGAACTATGGTAAACAACTGGAAAATATGCTTGTCCATGTCAGTCATGTATTTTTACCTACAGTAAGAAATTCATCAAACGTGTACTATACGTATTTAATAATTGATAATTAACCTTCCATCTTGCACGAGTCACATCTTCTGAATGTTTCTTATTGCAGAGACACTGCATAGTTGATATATAAAAAACTTGGATAACCTTCCATTTTGACCTTTGGTTCAGATGACACGGCCATGTGCAAATGTAGGCAAAACATGAAGAGACTAAAACAGAATGTGCAGTATTCACAGTTATACAATAGAACTCAGAATGATAAATGAAGGATATTTTAGAAATGATTCTGAATGTGAAATCATGCACATTTATTTTGTTTATTTGACCTTAAAAGTTCACATTGCACATTCATGTTTTCTGTACACATTTTAGCTTACACATGTTGTTAAAACAATGCTTGACATACATATTCATATCAGCCAGTCAGAATATCTGATGTCATCTGGACAGGAAGGTCAATCGGGAAGGTTATCTAACTTTTTTTGTAACATTGACGAAAACATCAACTACACAGTGTCTGCTATAAGAAATATTGAGAACATGTGACTAGCGCAAGATAGAAGATAAGTTACCAGTTGTTCAATATGCATAGTACCCAAATGGAGAACTGTGTGTTTTAGGTGATAAATGCACAATTGAAATGGGCTAGTATATTTTTCCATTGTGTACCATGGTTCTCTTAGTATACCTATGGGTAGGGTACAAAGGCATTTCATTTCTGGTCTGATGCCAGTGTTCTTAATCACTGCCAGTATTTTCATAAAACCAAAGTCATTTGTTAAGCTCATCAAGATGACGAATAGCGTACAACTAGGTTCAAGGTCAAGGTCACTCTTGAAGGTCAGAGACCTCTATCACAATATTTAACTGTTCCTTTATCAAAGCGGCATCTTGGGGTATTAACCATCTTAGCTCTAGTATTGCAGCCCTCCGCTTAGCTCAGTAGGGATCGCGGGGTCACGAGTTCGATCCTCGGGCGGGGCGTATGTTCTCCGTGACGATTTAATAAAAGACATTGTGTCTGACATCATTCGTCCTCCACCTCTGATAATTCATGTGGGGAATTTGGCATTTACTTGCGGAGAACAGGTTTGTACTGGTACAGAATCCAGGAACACTGGTTAGGTTAACTGCCCGCCGTTACATGACTGAAATAATGTTGAAAAACGGCGTTAAACCCAAAACAAAAGCTCTAGTATGGTTGATTAAAGCACAAGATGCAAGGAGATGAGTGTGTATATTTTATATTCAGGATGTGTTGTCAGAAGAGATGTCATCCTTAAAATCTATTGCACAGCAGGCTGTGATGAATGCAGGTCTAGAAAACCAGATACCATCATCGACAGACACAACGTCATCTGACACAAAAGGTAAAATACACCATTTTGACTATGTTTAAACATGGTCTGTATGTTTAGTAAACTGGAGGTCATCGCATAATGTCATTTTTATGCCCCCCTGCCCCACCCCCTGTTGAAGACCTTGGAGGCAGACGGTGTTTGACCTGTTTGTCCATCAATCTTTCCTTAACACTTTCTTGTTTACATGACACCTCTCACAGTTTTCATTCAAATGAAATGAAACTTGGTGCACCTCATCAACATAAAGTGGACATGTGCATAATATTGAGACATTCATGTTCAATTATTAAACCCCCACAGAAGAAGATTAGGAAGGGGTAATCTTGGTACACAACGTACATTGTTATAAAATGCACCATTAAAAATCACTTAAGTTTCTTGTGCCTTAGTATTCCTACTCACAAGTCCCCCACCAACCGACTGCAGCATTTCATTGCCCCTGCGATACACACACCTAGAAAACAAATTTCTCTCAATTTTACTTCTCTGTCTACAATTTAGGTGTATATTGCCCTACTTCAGCTCTTGTTTAGCTTTTAAGATCGTTGAATGTTCGTTGTCAGTGAGTCGTCCACAATTTTAAAGAATATCGCCTTCTAAAACACAAACCCAATTTTAACAAAACTTCACAGGAATGTTCCTTGGGTGGTCCCCTTTCAAATGCCTTCAAATCTAGGTCATCCATGCAGAATTCTGGTTGCCATGGCAATGAAAAGAGGGGAAAAACATGTCTTCTCAGTAATTGATGGTCCAGTGTTGAAATAGTTTCACAGCAATGTTCCTTGGGCGACCCTCTTCCAAATTCATTCAAATCATAAAGTTTCATTAAAAAAACATTGCTTGGGGGCAGGGCTAGTTAACCTTATAAGACACAGTGGAAAACTTTGAAAATCTCCTCTGAAATGGCATGTCTGATTTCAAAATGATTTAACAGCAATGTTCCTTGGGTGACCTTCCACCAAATTACTTCAAAATAGTTTTCCCTGTATGACTATAAAGAAAGCTTTGAAAATCACCTCGTCCAAAAAGGCTGGCTTGATTTCAGAAGAATTTGACAGCAATCACTATCAGTTTCTTTCAGATCATTTTTTTTTTTGCTTAAAAACATCGCTGCCGGTGAGGGGGGTGGGGGGGGGGGGTTCCTACATGACTATATGGAAAACATCAAAAATCTCCTGAAACTGTTGGTCTGATTTCAAAATAATTTCTGAATAATTCTGATTTCAGTATAAATTGACAGCAATTTTCCTTTGGTGAACCACTAACAAATTCCTTCAAATCATTCTGTTTCGTTAAAGAATGTGGCCACCAGGGGCGGGGCAAGTTTTCCTTGTATGGCCGTGATATTTTGGGATCTATTTAATTATGGGCAAATATCTATAAAAAAGCATGTAGTGTTTAAAGCTGTCAAGATGAGTCCAGCAAAAAAATCAAGCAAACATCAGGGTAGAATTTTCTAATTACCATTATGTTGTTTAGTTTCTTTTTACTAAACTCTGACATTACATTCAGGCTTTTAATTTCTTAGCAAAATTGCCAAGACCAGTACCATTATAAAGATAAAAATTCACCTGTCCTAAAAAAAGTAATGGACTTCATAACTTAGTTGCATCAAGCATTTTTTTATTTTATTCATAATTAAAGGTCCATAATGCTTTAAATTATGTCTCCCACCACACAGTGGTGTGTTTACTCCAGTCTGTGTCTGTCACAAAGCTTGTCCGCACTCTTAAGTCAAACATTTCTCATCCCATATTCACCAGACTTGAACAAAATGTGTTTGCCAATAAGTGCTCGGCCAGATTCGATAACTAGCCAAATTGGCCCAGGCACTTAGGAATTATGGCCCTTGAATAACCAAAAAACGCTCAGATTTCTTGCGCATTTTTGACCACAAAACGGCACCTATACTACTTAGTAGTATAGGAGTCCTTTTTGTGTCAAAAAAGCGCACGCACATGTGCTCTAAGTAAACAGTATATAAAGTCTGACTTACTATTTAGATGATTAGGCAGTTGTGGGAGACAAGCTCTTTTCTCAAAAGCACCTCTAGTTTTTATCTGAAAAACAGATGAAACAGTTTTCCAAATAGATGTTATGCGTAATTTCATGGTTAGACAAGCACTACTTTTAATATTGCACATTAACTGTTACAGTTAGATCCCCAAAGGGAGATAATAAAAAAACAATGAAACATTCTAGTACACGGAGCAATATTCAAACCTGTGACAAATGTTAAAGAAAATAATTATCAGAAATAGGATTTAACAAGAAATTAATGTATTTTATGTTCATAACAGAGCAGCCACATTTTAAACAAAGACATTATGAGCCTTTAACAGTTGGAAGAAACAATGCATAAAGTATGTTATGAATTGCTTGTTAGAGAAATGTTTTTTTCTTGTAGTGCCATTCAACAGTACAGTGTCACAGTTGTCACCTCAACCGAGTCCCGGTTCTCAGGACGGAAGTATAACAAATCAACAGGTTCCACAAACCACGACAATACACCTCAATCGGTTATTAGGAGTGGCACCACTGGGGCCCGTTCCTCTAGTAAAAGAACATTTATACCAGCTTACCATGGGAGAGGCAGCATTCCATCATCTGCCTCATCCGTCAGATTCTGAAAGATTACGGTAATTTTGTATACTTGATTGAAGTGTTTTTATTAGCTCACCTGTCACAAAGTGACAAGGTGAGCTTTTGTGATCGCGCGGTGTCCGTCGTCCGTCCGTGCGTGCGTGCGTCCGTAAACTTTTGCTTGTGACCACTCTAGAGGTCACATTTTTCATGGGATCTTTATGAAAGTTGGTCAGAATGTTCACCTTGATGATATCTAGGTCAAGTTCGAAACTGGGTCATGTGCCATCAAAAACTAGGTCAGTAGGTCTAAAAATAGAAAAACCTTGTGACCTCTCTAGAGGCCATAATTTTCAATGGATCTTCATGAAAATTGGTCAGAATGTTCATCTTGATGATATCTAGGTCAAGTTCGAAACTGGGTCACGTGCGGTCAAAAACTAGGTCAGTAGGTCTAAAAATAGAAAAACCTTGTGACCTCTCTAGAGGCCATATAATTCACAAGATCTTCATGAAAGTTGGCCAGAACGTTCACCTTGATGATATCTAGGTCAAGTTCGAAAGTGGGTCACGTGCCGTCAAAAACTAGGTCAATAGGTCAAATAATAGAAAAGCCTTGTGACCTCTCTAAAGGCCATATTTTTCATGAGATCTGTATGAAAGTTGGTCTGAATGTTCATCTTGATGATATCTAGGTCAAGTTCAAAAATGGGTCACGTGCGGTCAAAAACTAGGTCAGTAGGTCTAAAAATAGAAAAACCTTGTGACCTCTCTAGAGGCCATATATTTCATGAAATCTTCATGAAAATTTGTCAGAATGTTCACTTTTATGATATCTAAGTCAAGTTCGAAAGTGGGTCACGTGCCTTCAAAAACTAGGTCAGTAGGTCAAATAATAGAAAAACCTTGTGACCTCTCTAAAGGCCATATTTTTCAATGGATCTTCATGAATGTTGGTCTGAATGTTCATCTTGATGATATCTAGGTCAAGTTTGAAACTGGGTCAACTGCGATCAAAAACTAGGTCAGTAGGTCTTGAAATAGAAAAACCTTGTGACCTCTCTAGAGGCCATACCCTTGAATGGATCTTCATGAAAATTGGTCAGAATGTTCACCTTGATGATATCTAGGTCAAGTTTGAAACTGGGTCATGTGCCTGAAAAAACTAGGTCAATAGGTCAAATAATAGAAAAACCTTGTGACCTCTCTAAAGACCATATTTTTCAATGGATCTTCATGAAAATTGGTCAAATTTTTATCTTGATAATATCTAGGTCAAGTTCAAAACTGGGTCACATGAGCTCAAAAACTAGGTCATTATGTCAAATAATAGAAAAAACGACGTCATACTCAAAACTGGATCATGTGGGAAGAGGTGAGCGATTCAGGACCATCATGGTCCTCTTGTTAAAGAAATGATTTACAGCAAAACCTTGTTTTAACATTATTTATACACGATGGGCGATTATACGTCGTGCGTAATAATTTCATGAGAGAGAAGCCAGAGTGCAATTATTTCGTACAACATATAACAGCCAGAGTGTATAAATAAGTGTTCGGACACGGTTTTGCCATAAATTATTTTGATTCTATTATTTCTTTTATTGTAAAACTTAGATCAAATATGATAGAACTGTTTCTTAGCTCATGTATGGTGCCAAATGGCAGGTTGTCACACTCCATTGTTAATACACGCCAGTACCGGAAATGGTAATATTTCTTGCTGAGTAGTTCTATTAGGGTGCATATGATGGCGAACTATTCTGCACAGCAAATAACCCACTCAGTGTGTGTGTGAGTGTAAATTAATCAAGACAGTTGTGCTTTGTGACATTTTGTTTTATTTTAAACATGTTTTTAAGGAAAATATTTGATCAGATTTGAATGGACTCTTTCTTGATGAGTACATGGTGCTAAATATCATGTCAGCATGATGTCAGCATGATACGGTTGTGACGATTTAAGCATTGCTAGCCATATTAGAATACACAGTATATTATTATTAGTCAGTAGTAGTCCTCATTAGGTTAAGAATATACCAGTGTTCAGATGCAAAATGTTATGCATTTAACCTTTGGCACTGCTTTTATAGAAGAACAAACAAATGTTGCAGATCTTGAGTAAGAGACCAAATTAGTTTGTACAGAAACATGTACTGTTGAATTATGTGTGATGTTTATATTTCAGGCACTACTTGCCTCGGAACCCGTGTCCCACACCACCGTATTATCCTCAGTTACCTCCACCACATGCAGATTCAGTAGAATTCTTTCAAAGATTATCCACTGAAACTCTGTTTTTTATCTTTTATTATATGGAGGTAAGTCTTTCAGTTATTGTTGTAATATCCAAGTTTTGTTACTGATTAAAGAAATAATAGTGTCATCATAACCTTAATGTAACTATAAATCTCTTGCAAATTGAAAGAGGTATTCAAAAGGATTGCTCAAAAGGATTGCTGAAAATAGTTCTTTATGTTGGGAATAACTATATGCCAGGAAAGAGTCGCCTAGTATAAATCTTATGACTTCCTTACACATCCAGACAAAAGATTATTTAGTAAATTAATTGTTAGCTAGACTAAGAAGTATATGGAGTTATTCTACTCGGCCCAGAGTCAGGGGTCCGTTCCACATCAACACCTTGGTTAAAGTTTTGATGTACTTTCATTTTATAAATAAACTTTATCTCTGTTATTACTTGAATGATTTCCTCTAAACTTAAAATAGTTATTCGTCTTCAACACCACCATCATTTGACACAAGGGCCATAACTCTTGCACTAATATTTTATGAATTATTCCCCATTTATTGCAATTTCAGGTTAAAGTTTTGGTGCTCTTTCACTCTACCTCTGTTTGTACTAAAACTTAAAATAGTTGTCCGTATCACTTCAAACCTTTAGTCAAAACATCATTCATGTGGAGATGGTCTGTGCTGAAACTTGGCAATTTAAAAGATGTCTGCATTTGATGCTTGTCCTTAAAAACTCCTTGCAAATGACTAAACCCCTAAAAAACATGAAAAGGGACTTGGATACAGAAAAAAAAACAAATGTAAGTTGAAGAAAACATGTAATTTCTTCTCTTAACGATCCTGGTATTTAGCAGTTAAACTAGTAATATATGACCTCATTTTACAGCAGTTAACACGTGAAATTTCTAATACCATTTTTGGAAAAAGTTGGTAACTTTTGTCTGATGCATTTTTAGGGTACCAAGGCTCAATATTTGGCAGCAAAAGCATTGAAAAAACAGTCATGGCGTTTTCATACTAAATATATGATGTGGTTTCAACGACACGAAGAACCAAAGACAATAAATGAAGATTATGAACAGGTATGCTGGGTTTCAAGCAATTCATCCTTCTGTTTCACTTACGGAACTATATCACAATGTTTGTAACATTTAATTGAGTAACAGACTGAAAATAGTTCAGGCCTGACTGGGAATCGAACCTGGGACCTCTTACACCTAAGGTGGACACTCTACCGTGACGCTATAAAGGCTAGCTCAATAGCAAGGAAGTAGAAGTGCACCCTTATACTCTACCCTACTACATACACCCTCTCCATTTTAGAATTTGTCCTGGAATTCCAGGAGTTTGAACCTATGTGGGACGTTCCAAGGTGTCCATTCCCATGAGTTATTTACGTTGAGCACCAAATGTTCCAGACTGAAAATACTTCAGGCCTGACCAGGAATCGACCCTGGAACCTCGCACACCTAAGGCGGACACTCTACCACGTCGCTATAAAAGCTAGCTCGATAGCAAGGATATACAAGTGCAGCCTTATGCTCTACCCTACTACAATTGCTTGTTGAAATTGTGAAGAATTATACCTGATATTTTTAAAAGCGGTTTATGCAAGAATCCACAGATATTTCAAATGTTTAGAATTGTGAAGCACCTTAGTTTGTTAAATTATGAGAATAAACAACACAATGAAGTATCATATGTATATAAATTTCATTTTTGAAATTGTCAAGTTTTTTTAATTGTAGAGCTGTTGCACTTGCCTTTAGTATGTAAGCTGATGTCTCAGTTTCCACTAGTGGAATGAATTGAATGGATTGTACTTGTTTTATGTCTACTTCTTCATTATTTTAATTTTATAATGACAAGACTTTGGAGAGTTGAGCCTTGCTGTCCTCCCAACAAGTTGTGTCTCTGGTGGGATACATATTGATTTACTTCTGTCTGTCTGCCTGTGTGTGTCCATCCGTCCGTCTGTCACAAATCTTGTCCACACTCTAAGTCGAACATTTCTCATCCGATCTTCACCAAACTTGAACAAAATGTGTTTGCCAATAAGTCCCCGGCCAGGTTTGATAACTAGCCAAATCGGCCCAGGCACTTCAGAATAATGGCCCTTAAATTACCGAAAAATGCTCGGGTCTTGGGGCACATAAATGACTCAACTAATCATTAGTAGTATAGGAGGTCATTTATGCCCCAAAACCTAATTATGTCAGATGATTAGGCAGTTGAGGTCTTGGGGCATGGTTGACTCATATACTACTATTCAGATGATTAGGCAGTTGTAGGAGACATGTGCTTTTCTCAAAAGCAGCTCTAGTTTTATTAAAATTTTGAGGTGCATACTTACTTGAATTGATTGAAATGTTTTTATTCTTTTTCAGGGCACATATATTTATTTTGACTACGAGAAATGGGGCCAAAGGAAAAAGGAAGGATTTACATTTGAATACCGGTATTTGGAAGATCGGGACTTGAACTGACTAAAAAAAGATCTAGCCAGCACTATAAGTGCTGACCTACAAAAATAAATAGTGTTATCACTGCTGGGTGACACTTGGTGTGATTGACGGCAGGGAGACATGGTTACCATAGTGATCTACACACACCTGCATTCTGATCGTGCTCACATTTGTTCTGTTGTCATGGGAAATATCCATCCCAACCAATCAGTGTGCTTGACATAATACTGTGATCTGAGTTGTGAAAAAGCTTGAATTCTTGACCTTTTTAATTAATTATGGCTAGAATTGAAGCCTTTACAAAACCATGGTGTTCTGTGTAAGGTTTATTTTAACTTCTGTGGATTTTAAATATTAGGAACAATTTGGCAACAGGGAACTTCCAGCACAAGTAAATCATGGTAATTGGGCACTGGTTACAATCATGTCATCAACGTTGACTTGATGCTCCATTTTGTGAATGCACAGTTTGTGCAGTTTGTAATGAACATTGAATCTCAAGTGCCTTGCTCATATTTACACTGTTGGAAAAACTGAGCAAGAATCTGTTGCTCCGTTAGATAAACTGGTAACAACAAATCAGAAATACTCTAGATCTTATTTTATTTGACACTCTGTTTCTCAACACAAAAGATTGCCAAAAAGTTCACGAGAAACATTTTTATCATTATTCAAAAGCTGTCAATGCACTTGTTATTTCATAAATGCCCATTGTGTTGGTCACATTGTACATTGTGGCTAGTCTTATATACACCAGAGCTACTTTTGCCATAAAGGATTAAATTGTGTGAATTTGTGTTTTCGGGAAAGAGCTATAAACTACTGACAGTAAATACCCTGTTAACTCAGTTTTTATAAACAAGTAGGTTATGATTTATTTGTGCTAAACTGGAAAGCATTTATTCATACGATGTAGTGCCTTGATTGGCATGATCTCAGTAAAGGAAACTCTGGTCAAAGACAACTCATCTACTAACAGTATTTTATACAGTGTTGAAGTGTGACGGATAATTGTGTGCTGATATATGAAGGTTTATGCTTGACATGACATATATAGAGACAGCTTCCGTGACCAAGGAGGAACTTCTAGGACGTGAAGTCACTTTATAGTGCTGCCACAACATAAACTGTCTTCATATATATATCTGATACATATTTTAGCAGTACTTAGCTACAAAATCTAGTCCTGCTGTCTATTCTCTACTCTCTTTTTTTTTTTATCCCTACCCACCTGTTCATTTGTTCTGTTCACATGTAATGTCTGGTTAGAGATTGTGATAGGGTAAAACTTGCTCTTGTAAAGTAACTTGTTAAGTTTTTCAGCAATATTTTTGTTGCTGATTAAGGTTATGCAGCACATGTGTTTAAATGTAATCAGGCAGGACCAAAGAATAGTTTCTACAACACATCTGTAGTGCTTGTATTTCACAATTACATTTTGATCATGGTTTTTAGTCATTCACAGCTTTTATACTGACCATCACCTCGGAGCAAGAACTTGATAAGAGCTTAATATCAATGCAGTTACTCACTTTTTGTGCTAAGGTGATGACTTGTTACATCTACCTTAACTTTGGTCAAAACAGTCATTCTTTTAATATTTTGTTTATTTAATTCAAATTGTTTGGTTCTCTCAAAATATTATTCCTTTTAGTTATGTGCCTATTAGCTAGAAAAGGCTAGAGAAAAAAAGATCTAGGAGAACATCACAGACTGTAAAGATTTATATGTGAGATTGAAGAACATCAGGATGTCGGAATGGGATTGGGAACATTTATTTTGTATTGTGTTTAAGAGAACAAAAAATGTTATCAAGTATGGTGCTGCTTATTCAGTGAAACATAGATTTACCAAAATTTTGTAATATTGAAGATATGAAAGTAAAATTTGTAGAATATTGAACAACAAAAAAGTGATGGAAAAATTGCTTTTCTATAAAACCTGATATTCAGATATTTCCAGTTATTTTTCATTTGAAAATGCATTTTTATTCCAAGTGCAATAAGCATTGCTATAAACGCCCATCAACACATCTTAATCACAAGAATAACTGGGAAATATCTGGATGTTGTGTTCCTAGAAAAAGTAATACAACTATTCATTTGTAAGTGCTACATAAAACTGAATCACAGGAGTTGAAATTTCAAATGTTTATAGCTTTGGGATGGCATTATATGTTAATATGTTAACAGTGCTGAAAAATTATATCAACTTGTTACAGTGTGCTAGTTTTTGTTTCTCAAATGTTGACGTATTGTGTCAGTGAAGGACTCGGCTATGCAATTTGTGCTGTGATGGTATTGTAGTAAGTAAAGGCAAACTATCTCCTTGAATACAAGCTCTATCACATTCATTACAATGCATAGGTATTGTCCTAAAACAAGATTTTCCAGGGTATGCTGCAGCTTGCAGTCCAAGTCAAAACTTTCATGACATATGTAATCTTTTTTTATTTAATACATGACCTAGTATTGTGGAAACAAGTTTTATTTTGTTTCTATCTAGGTATAGTAACCTCTTCATAAGCTTTTTTTAACGCCAAAAACCCTTAGTTTGTATTTGGAAACCCTTTCAGAAATGAAAGAACAGAATATGTGTTAAAAGACTTGAATTAGGGAAGTATTTCATAAAGAATATACCCATAATTAGGGAAGTATTTCATAAAGAATATACCCATACCAAAACAATACAATTTTATTTATATTACTAGGATTACTTCCTGAGATTAGTAATGAAATTAGATTTGGTTAATGCTGAAAATACAAAAAAAGAAGATCAAAAATAGTAGTTGATATATGTTACTGAGGTCAAAATTTGGTGGGGGGGAGCATTATGACTTCAAAAATAAAAAAAAAATGTTTGGCATGTGTAATTTATTTTTGAATGATTTACTGCACCAATGACTCAATTTTGCTGTTTGGTATGTAAATTGCTTTGGATGGGAGAATTGGTCAAGCTTCTTTTTTAACATTATATACTGTTACACATATGCTGCTAGTTCATTGAAATAAGTATTGAATTGATATTTCTTCAACTGGTTTAAGAGAAGGCATAGAAAAACATGGTTCTTGGAGGTAATTGTGTGAGTGGGTATTATTGGTGCTCAACATTTAGAACTAGAAGTGTTATATGATAATATGGAAGGGTGTACTTTGTACATTTTTAGATTTTATATATATAACACCTACCTGTATTATTGTATAAACCAAGGTTCTTTGGTTAGAGATTAACGAATGATTGGTGAAGATCTGATTTTCTGTTTTTATCTTGCCCCTGTTGTTCAAATATAATTGATACTGGAGCAAAAGACCTGTATAAATTCCACTTAATGAATTGAAATATCAGTGCATTGTTAGTACTGAAAAGAATTATCACCAAGAACAGTAAAAATATAATTTTTGTTTTCAATTTCCCATTCTAGAATTATACACATCTTTCTGTGAAAGATTGTTTAGTTACTGTTGATGGAAGATTAGAAGTTTTAAGGTACTTTTGCTGTTAACATTATATCAACAATTAGCTGTATATGAGGGATAATCAACACTGTATAACAAATATGGC
Organism: Mercenaria mercenaria; assembly: GCF_021730395.1. Lineage (NCBI taxonomy): Eukaryota > Metazoa > Mollusca > Bivalvia > Venerida > Veneridae > Mercenaria > Mercenaria mercenaria. The sequence goes on from NC_069362.1 coordinate 74,956,034, forward strand.
CTTTATGAACATGTGATTTGATACAATGTGCAATAATGCAAATTATCAATGTTTTGATAGATTTTGTACAGATGTAGAGTATTTGTATAATGATATAATTGCAAACTATTTGAATTGTAAAAACAATGAGTGCTTTACTGTTAAAAATGGTACTGATATTTAAATGAGCATTTCAAGGCTTCCATATTATAGTTGAAACATTCCAAGATGTGACAACCAGTTACACAAGAGCTTCTATGTTTACAATTGGTTGCTTTTATTCAATGCTTCCTGAATGGTTTGGAGTATTTATGTCACGGCTTGAGATACTGTCAAATACTTATTTTTATCAGTTAGAAAGTGCTGTCCTGTAAAGATACGAAATATTAACATCATATGAAATGTTTTTGTAAACTCACTAGGTTTTTAATTATTCCTTAAACGTTTTATCACACCAATTTAATTTTTATCCTTTTTGTAAAATACACAAAAAATGACAATATAGATTTTTTTTAATTCAATTTTCAGACAAACAAAACGGTCCCTGGATTTTTTTATAATACTCTGTCAGACTTCATTATATTTTTCAAACTTCACATTATCTGAACATTTTTAAACAAAATGTCTTTTTCACAGAAAGTTTTCTTTTGTATTAAGCTTACAACATAATAATGGAGCATTCAGCCATAACGTTGGACATGTGTGAAGTAGATCACATTTCAGGGGAAATCAATCTTGTTCTCTCTTGTCATTGTTATAGTTGTGATAATACTTTGTAAGACATTTTGGAGCTTATGTATGGAACTAAGGGGGGCAACACTTGCATGATCACAAATTTGCTGGTCATGGAAAGAGTTGTGTTTCCTTGTTCTGCTAGCTCAACTGAAACTGTTGGTTTTTAGTCTATACAGATTGTATTAGATGATTGTGTATGCGATTGTGACTGTCCTATTTTTGTACAGCATAACTTGTGATACCCGGGTGTTCGCCTCTGGCATGGGGGGAGAGCTGAGGTAGACTGCTCTGCCATTACGCTGATTACCTTGTACATATATGACTGGGGGCCAAAGCACAAGGGTGATCAGACAATGCTGCAAACAAAGACAAAAATAAAAAAAATGATTTGTCAATACTGTAGTTCTCTTTTCTCTAATGACTTCAAACATTCTATTTGATACATATAGGCAGTGGCATGCCTAATCTGTTTTCGGTATAGTTTTATCCTGAAAATTGTCCATTGATGCCAAGGTGACTTCTTTGATATAGCTTATGAAAGAAGGAAGGGCAAGTACTTGCACCTAGCAGAATGGTCACAAAATTGGGATGGCAAACTTAAGGCTTCCCTGTAGAAGAAGGCTTCAGAGGGTTTCCAATCCAGTCAGATGGGATTTTGTCAGATGCAGCCCTAGTCCAAAGATATAGGGTCCAGGCTGTAGGTAAAGCCACGGATTTTATGTTGAAATAAACCAGAATGGCAACCACCTGATTATCATACTGCTCCATCATCCTAAGTATTTCAGGATAATTGACATCTGGTTGACGATATCTGTTTTAAAGAGCAACCATGTTGTTCCTTCTGGGCTTGTTTATCTTTCAGTGAAGTCTGGATGATAACCAAGAGTTTGGCAACTTTTGAAGCATAGCTGACATACCTCTAGAAAAGACAATATTAATTATTGGGTTAGGTTAGTGACCCTTTGTGGAAATATGTGGTCAGTATGATACATCTCCCATTTATCATACGTACCGCGCACATTTCCACGGAGGGTCGCTAACAAATCGAGTAATTGATTTGTTTTATCGACCACATTTTCAGTCCAAACACACAACTTGAAAAACTACTTACCCTACACAGTAATATATGGAACGCCTTATGACCACCTACCAGTGAGAATGTTGGAATCCTGGAGGCAAGGTGTAGGGTGGACTGACAAGCAATCGTCCAAATTCCATGAGGAGACTACCTTGGTATATTGACAACAAATAACAAATGAAAGGCAATAAACCGAGGGATTTCCGAGAGGTAGTAGGATGGATGATGGATAACTTGAAAATGAGCTGGAACGCATAATGACTTGAATGCATAACAACCAGTGTTTGGTTATTAATAAGTTTAGAAAATCTATCAACAGTCGAGCGTTTACCAAAAGCAACGCACAAGTTTACCTGATGAGACTGGAGAAAAGTTTGTTGTTTTCCTTTAGTACTAGTATATAGAGACCGTACCATAGCTCTTCGCATACTTTGATTTTTCAAACTTAAGTGATTTTTACAAGTGCACCGGTTACGATAAAAATGTAAACAACGGACTCTGTCTATGAAACTTTGAAATGAATGAATGACAGTCGATCTTAGTCATAATACTGATTGACAGTGAATGCTAATGACTCCATGTGTTGCAGAAAGGTATTTAGTTTGTAACTGTAATTTCCCATCAATTGAAATCCTCTCAAAACTGGTAAAATAATTACTTATATTTGGACGAAACTCGCCGGCTTTGCCGTTCGACAGCTTCAAAAAGGGCAAATATAAAAGATTCAGTGTAAGTAATATTTCACTGGTACTACCAGTTAGTAAGTTCATACTCTGAACAACACGTCAGAGAAATTTGGGCAGATTTGACCGATTATGACGTTGGCAGCATTAGATTATATTTTTTCTTTACACAAAAATTGCCGTTATGTAACAAAGCGAATACGCCGATAATCCGGAGTTCACCGATTATTGTTCCAGTTCACACAATGTAATACAGCAATTAAACTGCATTGCTATTAGCTACTGCTGTTATAGGGAAGTGGTAGAGTGTCTGCCTTAGGTGTGAGAGGTCCTGGGTTCGAGTCCCAGTTAGAGCTTAACTATTTAGATTCTGCTAAAGCATAGTTTTGCTGTTAATAGACTGTTCCAGATGTTCTAAATTTTCAGCACACAGTATCATGGATCATTATTTAGCAACCCAGATCAAAATTGAATGTTAAATCAAATTCACCTAATTAGAAAATATTGACTATATTATGTCCCTTTGATGTTTATGCTCTCCATGTTCAAGAAGAGTTACATTTTCTTGATCACAAAATTTTCGTTATCATGAAAATATTAAATGCTCATAACTCCGAACTTCTGGTTAAAATATTGTCTATATTTCTGTTTTTGAGAAACATATGGACATTTGTCTTCGTTTCAAAGCTTTTTAACTTCAAACCTATGGTTTGAAAAAGTTTGGTACTATCTCTATAGTATAGTTTTGGCTCCTGTCTTTTCACAGTCTACTTGCCATTCATCAAGAAGCTGAAGAAGTCTCCAGCTTTAAAGGCATACGCTAGTCTCTGTATTATGAGATGGGCTAATAGCATTTCTCCAAACTTATGATATTGAAGGAAGAAACAAAGATATGCAATAAAAGTCATAGGTCACCAGTATTGAAAAAGAGTTATCTGCCCTTGAAAACAGCATTTTTTTTCGGGGGGAAATGTCATTATCAAGGGTAGATAACTCTTTATACCTCCATAGGGACGTATTATGTTATGATGCCGGTGTCCAATCCGCCCGTAAGCAAATTCGTGTCCGCTTTCGAAGAAACTGAAAAATGTTCACCACATCAAGACGACGTGCAGAGCGCATGTTCTGGATGGCGCTTCAAAGTCATACTTGGGGTCAAAGGTCATAACTTCGGGCGTAAATGACCGCTATTGATTTTGGGCCTGAACATGGAAAACCATTTCTGATCAATAACTTGAGAACCACTTGACCCAGAGTGTTGAAACTACTTAGGATGATTGGACACGCAGAGTAGATGAGCCCTATTGATTTTGGGGTCACTCTGTTAAAGGTCAAGGTCTCTGGGGCCTGAACATGGAAAACCATTTCCGATCATAAACTTGAGAACCACTTGACTCAGAATGTTAAAACTTCATAGGATGATTGGACATGCAGAGTGAATTACCCCTATTGATCTTGGGGTCACTGTTAAAGGTCAAGGTCACAGTGGACAGAACATGGAAATTCATTTCTGGTCAATAACTTGAGAACCATTTGACCTAGAACCTTCAAAGGACGGCATGGCTTATGGAGTAGATGACCCCTATTCTTTTGGGGTCACTCCATCAAAGGTCAAGGTCATAGAAAACTCTTTCCAATTAATAACTTTAGAACTACTTGACTCAGAATGTTGAAACTTAATAGGATAATTGGTCATGCAGAGTAGATGACCCCTATTGATTTTGAGGCCACTCTATTAAAGGTCAAGGTCACAGGTGTCCCCTATTGACTTCTTGCCTATACGACCATGCAGTGGGCGAGGCATGCGCTTTTCTACAAAAGCATTTTCTAGTTCATAATTTGATACCTACAAGACTAGTCATCCGACTAATGACGACCTTCTGAAGGTTATTGACTTAGAAGACTTCCTGTGTTCGATCGAACAACAACCTGGATATACCAATACCAATGACATTGAGACTACCGAACTTCATGTGTCAGATGCTTGTTGCTTTCCTGGATATCTGTTACTTGTAACATGATACATCTACGAAATTCAGTAACCAGATTGTACTAGATCTCTAATTTAAGTTTGCATATGTTTCATTTTTTACTTCTTCAGAATCAAAGTAAAGTTTCCCCTTGATTTTTTATCTTTAAACGGTTTCATGATATAAACTCGTTCCTTAATGCTGACTACCGACAGTTCTGAAAATTTGGACTGTGAATATTTCAGCTATGTTTTCTGCAGGGGCTTCCGTAGTCCAATAGTCAATGTCTCTGACTTCAAGCGTTCGTCCCCACTGATATGGGGTCGAAATTTGAATTCTCTATGGTAGGAAGCCATCCAGCTAGCTTAGGAAGGGTCGGTGGTTCTGCCAAGTAAATCCCGCCTACGTCTGAAACAATGCCTGCAAGGGCACCTAGGGTTTCCTTCCACCGACAAAAGCTGGAAAAATCGCCATATGAGCCGCGCCATGAGAAAACCAACATAGTGGCTTTGCGACCAGCATGGATCCAGACCAGCCTGCGCATCTGCGCAGTCTGGTCAGGATCCATGCTGTTCGCTAACAGTTTCTTTAATTGCAATAGTCTTTGAAAGCGAACAGCATGGATACTGACCAGACTGCGCGGATGCGCAGGCTGGTCTGGATCCATGCTGGTCGCAAACCCACTATGTTGGTTTTGTCGTAGCATGGCTCATATGACAAATTGTGTCGGTGTCACTCTAAACCAAACGAGTTAAATTAGATTTGTCTCTGTTTTCTTTTTCTTCTTGTTTGAATAGATAATTATATGACACGACACTGAACAACAATATCAGATATACAATAACAATAACGAAATATAGAATAACAATAATGACTTTTACCGTAAGAATATCGAACACACAATAAGAATAACGACATATACAGTAACAATGATAAGACTTGGAATATGAATGGCACGACATTGAACATACAATAATAATAAAATATATTATATAATTTAGGAACGTCTGACATGCCATAGTTATGCGTCGTTATTCAACAGTATTTCAGTTATGTTACGGCGGACAGCTTATCTAACCAGTGTTCCGGGATTATGTACCAATAGTAACCTGTTCTTTGCAAATAAATGCCAACTTCCTCCTAGCATAATTCACGGGTGAAGGACGAATTATTACAGACACAATGTCACAATCATCACGGAGAACATACGCCCGAGGATCGAACTTACGACCCTGCGATCCATACAGCTGTGTTCTCCATACTGAGCTAAGCGGTCTGGCTTTGTAATGGTCATGATACGGCGGTCGGTTACCCTTACACATGTTTATGGATTCTGTACCAGTATTGACTTGTTCTTCGCATGCAGCTGACATTTTCTCCAGATGATAGATAGAAGGAGGACGAATATTTTCAAGAACAATAGTTTTATGTCAAATAATCAAGGAGAACACACGTCACGCCCGGGATAACGAACTTGTGACTTATTTTTCGAATTCTTGTAGTCAGCATACTGAGCTAAGTGAGCGACCATTCATATACATGTAGTTTTGATTACATGTCTGTGTAGGTTTGTATTTTTAGAAAAAATATGAAATAGGAGCAGTTACATTTGGTAAAGATTCAGCATGCACATCAAAATTATATTGTAATTTATCAAACTGATTACTGTGAATAATAATTTTCATACCTCATACATGCCACAACCTCCCACTGCTCTTATATATTATGCATATGTACTGTGTGCATCGCTATAAGATACTAACCTGAGCCCGTGCAAAACGTAAACACCTCGCCGCTTCGCGGCGAGGTATTCACGCATTGCACGGGCTCAGGTTATTCGGTCTGTATTACGTACCTTTAGGTAATTTGTGAGTTTTAGCAATAAAACCTGGCCTTCGAGGCAGTAAAACTTCACAGTATTGCGGATTGCCGACTCGTAGATGCATTGCAAAATGATGAAAGTTGAAAAATAATGCCCTTGTCTCTTCAGGGAAGAGTTATAAACAAGCTCAAAGCTTTATACTCCGTCATGTTCGTATTTTTTTGTAATTATGTATTTGCAAATTTGAAGACGGGTAGACTGATATGCAAACGAAAGTAAGATCAAGTTACTGTAAAGCAGTTTCTTCTTTGTTTCTTAATGTTTTATTCTTCAAGTATAGCCTCGGGAAAGTCCTAATTTGCCAAACCCGCCTAAACGGGGCGCAATTTTTAATAAATAAATGTAAACTCTTCTTCGATTAGTTTTAGAATATATCTCTTTATTCACTTGTTTGTATGTGTGTGCGTGCGTGCGTGCCTGTGTGTGTGTTGATGTTTTGTTTTGTTTGTTTTGTTTTTTTTCAGAAAAGATTAGCACATTCTACACTAATTACAATTTGTATTATAAGTGTCTCCCAATTTTAATATTTCTTAAATAATGTACTTAGCTCGTACAGGTATATCTCTACCTTTATGCTCTTTTATGCTTTATGAATGTGGTATAATATCCTTTGGAAGCTTAGATCGCAACTAAGCGAAAAATAGTAGACTCGGTTTGATTGAGCTTGTGCTCGAGGGGTAATGAAATGTGCAACCACCCACGCGCTCCCTAGAACAGGCTTAAGTGAAAATGAACTGAGTCTTAGTACGGGAAGAACTTCTATAGTCTTTTAAAATTTGCTAAAACCTATTTTCTTTGTCATTTTAAAACTTGACCCCATGGTTTACACATGGACTTGGGAGAAAAGTAAATTTAAAAAGACACTTACAACATACTCATAACGGCAATATAGCTGAAAAAGATTCAAAGAATTGAAACTCTTCATGTGGAAACAAACTACAGTAGTTCCGAAACTATTTTCGACCGATATAGGAATAGCTGAAATGATGGTGCTGATGATGATACTGATGATGATGATGATGATGATGATGATGAAGACGATTCTGGTTATGATACAGATACTGATCAATACGAAAAACCAGAAAGACTCTTATCTAGCAATTATAAGCACAGGAAAGACATATGGAAATACTTGTATATCTTGCATACGATACAGGGGATGAAATGCTAAATGAAAAGGCTAAGGAGTATCGTAAAAATACTCTTAGAGCACACCTGAAGAAATTCGAGACGATACATTCATTTTATAAAAAACAGTTCCGACAAAACTATACTGATTTCATCCGATCCGAAAAGTGAATGCACTTCGTACAAATCCGATACATCAAAAAATTATGGGAATTGCAAAGCAGTTAAGAGAAGAAGACGAATTCTCAAGAGATGAAACGATACAGTATGCTGTAAAAAAAGGAAATATCTCATGGAGAATGGAATGTGATGGATCAATACCCATTGCCTGAACCTAAGGAACTGGATGAAAGTAGTGAAGACGAAGAGAGTACAAGTAGCTCCCAGGACCCGTGAATCGCACACTATTTTACACATTACATAAGTACATTTGAGCCGTGCCATGGGAAAACCAACATAGTGGCTTTGCGACCAGCATGGATCCAGACCAGCCTGCGCATCCGCGCAGTCTGGTCAGGATCCATGCTGTTCGCTAACAGGTTCTCTAATTACTATAGGCTTTGAAAGCGAACAGCATGGATCTTGACCAGACTGTGCGGATGCGCAGGCTGGTCTGGATCCATGCTGGTCGCAAACCCACTATGTTGGTTTTTTCGTGGCACGGCTCATTTTACAAAACTAACATGTTCAATTATACCAGACGTGTTTCAGTTAGGTTTCAAAGTGTATCCAAGTTTCATCCATTTGTACATACAGGTAAAATACATTTACAATATAATTACAAATGGCCAGTCTCAAAGATTTATCAGAATCTAATTATAAATAAATATGACATTATTTCTATTTCCGAGATAAAGACAGTACAGTGATAATAGAGAGTTTGAGATTTCAACCTTCGCCTTCCCCTTCAACTTCTCTTGCGAAGTTAACGTATGAAGTTGAAGTTCGATTAAAATTCCTTGAGATTTCAAGCATTAGAATGAACCTTACTTCTTTTAATCCGCCCATTCAATTTATCCGTAATTATGATCGTTTTTTTTTTCGTGCATTTTGATACCAATTGTCCGAAAGGGCAGGAACTTTACAAGATGTTTTAAAAATGAAAAAAAAATGAAAATTAAATAAAAAAAACATTTCAATTAATATAATCATCGCATGGATATTAGAGCGATTACCAAAAAAAATAAAATAAAATAAAACGATAAAACAATGTGAACAATGTAAAAACTCGTTAGTGTTGCTCCAAACATTTAGGTTTTATATAAAATTATGTCAGTATAGTCAGTATACAATGCACGATTGTAAATCATACATGAGAGGAAATAAAAATGATTATTACATACCTAAAATTATTTTCCATTGGGTTTCAATGGACCGCGATCGTGCAATATTTTTCCATATCATGACGTTGAACGCTTACATATCGGACTAGTCCCAATCCGTGACACTAGTTACCTCCCCTGACGGTCTGTCCATTGCGGATCTCGTTTCTTTAGATTTTGTTGCTATTGTGTGTTTGTTTAATTTGTAATTTATGCAACATTTTGTTTACTTTTACACTTAATCTGACCTATTAGATACTGGCACGTAGTAATTTATCAGACTGAAATGAAATGAAAGTTATAATTACGTCAAGAGTTGGACTAATATAGGACGTGGAATGTTTTCTTAACGTTGTAATGGAAAGAATCACGTGACGTCCATGGCGTCCATGCGCACGTTGCGACAACAAGTTGACGTCATTTTCGCGGAAGATATTAATGCGCGTCAGTTTGATTTGTTTATTGCGTTTTCGGAAAATTTTTCTATGCCCCCGAAGGGAGGCATGTAGTTTTTGAACCGTCTGTCGGTCTGTCCGCAATTTTCGTGTCCGGTCCATATCTTTGTCATCCATGAATGGATTTTCAAATAACTTGGCAAGAATGTGTACCACAGTAAGACGACGTGTCGCGCGCAAGACAAAGGTCCGTAGCTCAAAGGTCAAGGTCACACTTAGACGTTAAAGGTAATTTTTCATGATAGTGCATTGATGGGCGTGTCCGGTCCATATCTTTGTCATCCATGGATGGATTTTCAAGTAACTACGCAAAAATGTGTGGCACAGTAAGATGACATGTCGCGCGTAAGACCCAGGTCTGTAGCTCAAAGGTCAAGGTCACACTTAGACGTTAAAGGTCATATTTCATGATAGTACATTGATGGGTGTGTCCGGTCCATATCTTTGTCATTCATGCATGGATTTTAAAATTATTGGGCATGTATGTGTACCACAGTAAGACGACGTGTCGCGCGCAAGAACCAGGTCCGTAGCTCAAAAGTCAAGGTCACATTTCATGAAAGTGCAATGATGGGCATGTCCGGTCCATATCTTTGTCATTCATGCATGGATTTTAAAATAACTACGCATGAATGTGTGGCACAGTAAGACGACGTGTCGCGCACAAGACCCAGGTCCGTAGGTCAAAGGTCCTAAACTCTAACATCGGCCATAACTATTCATTCAAAGTGCCATCGGGGGCATGTGTCATCCTATGGAGACAGCTCTTGTTCCGTATTTTTTCCTCTCTTTCGTGACAGAACGATAATTTAGATATAAATTAATCATTTGATAGTGGATATGTAATAAAAAGGTTATCAACTTTGTATGTGGATATATGCACTCGTTCTTTCGCGGACAATATTGCGCTCCTAAAGTCGCGCAATATTAACGCTGCAGAACTCGTGTACATATCCACATACAAAGTTAATAACCTATAATGATCATATCAACGTGATAATGACACTCTGTATGACTCTGTTTAATGCCAAACTCTCAGACAGCACACTATGATTTTATATACTAAAGTCGCGCAATATTACCGCTGCAGAACTCGTGCATATATCCACATACAAAGTTAATAACCTATAATGATCATATCAACGTGATAATGACACTCTGTCTGACTCTGTTTAATGCCAAACTCTCAGACAGCACACTATGATTTTAATATACTATTTTATAAGTAAAGCATCTGCGGATCCAGGAATTTTTGTTAGAGGGACACCCAACATTAAAGAGGGGGTCACCCATTTCAGTGGGGGGGGGGGGGGGGGAGGGGTAGGGTAGGGTCACGCCGAGTTTCAAGACCGACTTTCTTTGTAAAATGTAAGAATCAAAGGGCTAATTAACCCACAATGTCCCTCTGCCAGGCTCTGGTTCCGTGCATTTAAAGAATGGAGTTATCCCATACGGCTAACAGGAAACGTCTCTCATCATGATATCATAGATCTGAAATTGTCTGATACTTCAGAAGAATTTTCCGTCTTACTAGTACCATTTTATGTTTATAATTAAAACGCAATTGTCGTATTAAGTGTCCGACAGAAACAGATTGATTTTATTTTGATGTGAAAATATAATGTTCCACCAAATGATAATCGCGCGTAATTATTTATTTTTCAAGTAAAATGACTGTCATGCCATGTGCCTCCATCCAGATTTCAGTCTTTGATCCCGAGTATGTGGACAGAGTAGATGTAAAAAGAATGAAGTTTCGACTTTCGTGATATCACATCTTCGGACGTTCAAAACTTCACTTCATACGACAAAAAGGCCCATATGGTATAATTGATACCGCCTGGGAACACAAATATGCCGTAGAAGTTAAAGTTTGAACAAAATCTCAAAGTTTCTCAAAATCAGTTGATAACTTCATACTTCCAGGTTCAATTCAATGTATTTAGTTAAAATCATTAGCCATACAAAACGTCATTATTATTATACCTATTGATAGTGTTTCGCATCAAATTTAGTCTAATTATATATATGGATAATCAAATAAATTAATAAGCAGAAATCCTGGAAACTAAGCTTTTTATTTCGCATAGTAATAAAGAGAAGTTTTAGGCTTACGTGATATTACATGGAAAACTTTAGTAGCAACGTGTGATATAAATAAAATACACGCACATCGGTGACGTTTTACCCAAAATATATATGAGAGACGTCGAAGGGGAAGGCGAAGTTTGAAATCTCAAACTCTCTATTGTTTAATATTTCAATTGATAGCAAACAGTTTATGACTTAGCTATGGGAGATACCTTGTGGGAAAAATCTTCTCCACACCTTGGTTGTTGAAAGATTTTATTTCCAATTAAGCTAAGTTTCTGGATAACAATGCTGCAACAGTGTCTGGAGATACTCAGTAAATTACTCAGTATTACAGCCTAGACTGACGAACCTAGATTTCGAAAGAAATAAACAATTTAATAGTATCTAAGTCTATTAAGTTTACCTTTTCATGTTTGTTTCTTTATTAAACATTTAGCTGCATCTATATCGGGTAAACGATTTCATTCTTTATAATATTTGTAAAGCTTTAATTCCTTTTTGATTTCATATAAATTTAAAGCCTTCAAATTTATCCTTTATGCAATAGATAAACACTGTCTATGACCAAGCTAGCTTCTAGCACTCATGGGCTATTGAAAAACTGTAATTAGTTTTAGTGTATGATAACTGTAACGATAGGAATGCGGAAGGCTAATTCACAGTTTTTATTTCAAGTTCATTACACTAATCCTTGCTCAAACTGTAGTCAAAAAGTTGTAAATGTCTATAGAAAGATACATATTGTACAAAAATGATTACATTGTATATATCAACAAAGTCAAATTGTTTGTATGACGACTGAATATTGTATAATGTTTTAATGGAATGTGGTACATAAAGATTTGGAATAAGATTTAAAAATGAATTTATTCCATATTATATTTCATAATCCAAGGCATTTTTTGAAGGTACATAAGATAATAGGTAAGGGTAGATTTCTCGGAAGCACAGAGCACTAAAAACACAGCCTTAGAGCCACGCATTTGCAAAGTAGGCCCACATTTTTATGCCAAATATAGATAGATGGGGAGGAAGGGGTAAGGGATAGAAGGGGGGCGGGGAGGAGGTTGAAGCGGAAAGTAGAACAAGGATGAATATACAAAGGGAATACTACGTTCCTTAATCACAGTTACACTAGTGTAACGTTTTAGAGCCATGTACTGGCATCCACACGGACAGACACACACAAATCCCGTCGGTGAAAAGCTAGCTCATCACCAAAGGTGATTTATTGCGCCTATATACTGTCATTTTACTCAAATGACAATTGACAGGTTTATACAAATTTGCATATTAATGGAATTACTTCCCTTTATGCATTCAGTAATTGTTACATTACTTTCCCCTCCGAGAAATATTTGGCCTATGAAATGCATGGGTAAGGCAACTCCAGTCCGGCAGTTGACTTCATCCCACCGCTGCCACCATTTGTAACGTTTCAGTGCCATGTACTGGCATCCACACGGACAGACACACACAAATCCCGTCGGTGAAAAGCTGGCTCATCACCAAAGGTGATTTATTGCGCCTATATACTGTCATTTTACTCAAATGACAACTGACAGGTTTACAAATTTGCATATTAATGGAATAACTTCCCTTTATGCATTCAGTAATTGTTACACTAGAACGTAAACCATCTGAAGAGTTTCCATTCAGATATATTGTCGTTATGAGTATGTTGTAAGTGTCTTTTATATTATCTTTTCTCCCAAAGCCTCTATTGCAGTAAGTGCATGTGTAAAGCATCCTGTCAAGTTTTAAATGACAAAGAAAGTAGGTTTTAGCCAATTTTAATCTCTTGCACCTCCTCCTCCACCTCTTCCTCCTGCTCAATAACAACTACGAGTTGAAAAAAGAATCCGAAATACTAGTTAGTATCAGTATGAGGTAGTCATAATAGAATATTCACTGTCAATTCTATTTTGTTTCATAAGAAGGGAAATCATTAACTCATTTCTATGGTGGATGAATACTTTTAACTCATTTCCAAGGAGGAGGAATTCCTGATTCACTCGTTTTATCTCTTTCCATGGAGGAGGAACCCCTCAATCACTCATTTTTACTCATTTTCTAGGGAGGAGGAATCCCTAATTCAGTCGTTTTATCTCCTCCCAAGGAGGAGGAATCCCACATTCACTCATTTTAACCGGGGATTAAAGGGTTTATTTGGCAGTTTTTATACTAAACAAGTTCGTTTTAGAAACATTCTGACGAATGCTGAAAGGGGGTGGTGGTAGGGGGGGGGGGGGGGGGGGGGGGGGGGGGGGGGGGGGGGGGGGGGGGAGATATAAGTGATTTTTGTTTAAACACCCGTTTTCAACTGTATTTCAGGTTATATTAAGATAGTGGAACCGTAATGGTAATGCTTAATAATTGCATTAACTTGATAAGTCTTGAAGTTAACATTGTTTTTGCACTGTGATGCATTTTTAAACAACTTTTACCGTGTCGTTTCTTTTGTGTTTTTTTCGAGGGGAGGGGGGGGGGGGGGGGGGAAGTGTTGTTGTTTTTTTTTAATTTTGTATAATTTATGTTATTTCCTCAAGCTCAAACAGAGACAAATTTCAAAGTGATAACCACTGCGCAAAACAATCGCAGAGAATTCATTATACCAAAAAATTTGATAAAAGAAACCCCAAAGTATTGCGTAACAATTATAAAACGCAAAATAAAACTACTTGGGAGCCTCAAGTAAAAGGATATAATCGGACAGAAATTAAGCTCCAACATTGAAAAAATATGGCATTGCTCTCTGCATTCAAAAATAACCATAGGGCAGATGTAAAACCTACCTACATTTCTTCCACAATATGTAAATTAAAGAATAAATGCAAAACAAAGAACTTTCACCACATGTAACTCAGTATTTTCAAAGATGTCTAAACCTTCACCATTCTGTATCAGAGGTTAAATTCACTTTAAAAAGCAAGAAATGGCTAATCAAATTAAAAATTTCCGCTTTTGTAAAACAAATCAATAAGTCTTTAAAAAACAGTTTATCTTACTATATAAAAGAAATATAATGAAAAAAAAAACATGTTTGGTCCTATTGGAGCTTGAACCTACGTCCTCCTGAAAAATGGTTAAAGTAGGTTCATGGTAGGAATTGAATACTCTTCAAAAAAGGAGGTACACTATTACGGGTCCGTCAATTTTCCTAACCATCGTATTGGGGACGGCACAGGACTAGACCATAAACATTAAAAGTCCGGTTGGTAGCGGGGTTCGAACCTAAAATTTCCCTCAGACCGACAAGAAAATCGCTCCTTCAGTACTTCAGTGCTTTGATTTTGACTTGGATCTATGCTAAAGAGGGTAAGTACTTCATTTCTATGAAAGAAAGTCATCGAGTATGAGCCTAATATGTGCTTCATAAATTTTCACGAAATGCAGATCAGAGATATTGGTTGATATTGGTAGCTTGGGACCTTTCTTGAAGACAGGGGCATTAGAACTTTACTCATTTCAAATTAAGAGAAAAATATCTGTGTGAATTGATAAGTGAAGGTTTCACTCCTCAGTGTGAAGTTCTTTCAAGACACGAGGTGATATTTGGTCTGAGCCTCAAGCTTTTTTGTTTTGGCAGGGATCACTAAGGAGGCATGGAAACAGTTGAATTCACCAAATGGCTGAGGCTTTAAAAGGGTTTGGGACGTGAGAAGACCGATTCAAATTGCTTAATGGGGATATCAGTTTTTTTTTTCAGAATTAATATGTGTAATCCATTTGTTCTTTAGTGGCGACACACTACAACTTTCAGTTTTGAAATGTTTGATAAAACTTGTAAAACTTTTTGTGCCTGCCTGGTTCAGAGTCCCCTTCAAAGATAACCGAGTCTAAATATATCCATTAGGCCTACGAGTTGCGTTTTCCCCCGTATGGGCGCTTTAAGGGCTTTTAGATGGGAAAGAGACTTTGGATCAGATGTGTTGCTTTTCAGTTTAGTATAGAATTTGTCGCGCCGCTTTGTTGTACATATAATATGTCTGGGAAAAGTAGGAGGGTATAACAAGTATAACGACATTTTCTTACTAGTGTGGTGCTAGTGTATAACTATCAACATGAACTTGCTGTTTGTCCAAAGAGCTCTCTGTCCCACAGTAAAACATCATAATAAAAAAAAAATCCTCTAATACCATAAGCGTGTAATTATGTCTCTTCCCCCCCCCCCCCCCCCCCCCCCACTTCTGGGGGAGACATATTGTTATATTGTTTTTGTCCGTCCGTCCGTCCATCACACTTCATTTCCGATCAATAACTGGAGAACCATTTGATCCAGAATCTTCAAACTTCACAGGGTTGTAGGGCTGCTAGAGTAGACGATCCCTATTGTTTTTGGGGTCACTCCATCAAAGGTCAAGGTCACAGGGGCCTGAACATTGAAAACCATTTCCGATCAATAACTAGAGAACCACTTGACCCAGAATGTTGAAACTTCATAGGATGATTAGTCATGTAGAGTAGATAACCCCTATTGTTTTTGGGTTCACTCCGTTAAAGGTCAAGGTCACAGGGGCCTGAACATTGAAAACCATTTCCGATCAATAACTAGAGAACCACTTGACCCAGAATGTTGAAACTTCATAGGATGATTAGTCATGTAGAGTAGATAACCCCTATTGTTTTTGGGTTCACTCCGTTAAAGGTCAAGGTCACAGGGGCCTGAACATTGAAAACCATTTCCGATTAATAACTTGAGTACCACTAGACCCAGAATGTTGAAACTTCATAGGATGATTGTACATGCAAAGTAGATGACCCCTATTGATTTTGGGGTCACTCTGTTATAGGTCAGAGACTACCAATTCAAAAAAGTACAGGGAACTTACTGGGAATGAGGTAAGTGTATACCTGGGAATAAGGTTACGTCTGTGCGTTCTGATTGGTCAGTCATGTAAACAAACCCAGGAAGTGATTTTTTTTTCAAAATTGATATTTTTTCACTACATTTACAGTATTTTATTATACATTTTGACAAAATTTGCTACATTTTATGTGTATTGAAAAAAAATTTTATCAAACGAATTTCTCCCGCCATGCCAACAATGTAAACAGGGGGTCATCTCATTCACACGAAAATTATTTAAATAAAGTATCACTATTCATATGTTTTTCGTCCGATATTTTGGTAGAACTAAGATAGTTCTTGAAAAAATATGTAGTTAGATATACATGTTTCGATGTATGGAAGGCCGTACACGCCATAATGTTATAATGTAAGTCTATAGGAAAACAATTGGTGGTCTCTACCCTAAAGGTCAAGGTCACAGGGGCCTGAACATTGAAAACCATTTCCGGTCAGTAACTTGAGAACCACTTGACCCAGAATGTTGAAACTTAATAAGATGATTGGTCATGCAGAGTAGATGACCCCTATCGATTTTGGGGTCACTCTGTTAAAGGTCAAGGTCACAGGGGCCTGAACATGGAAAACCGTTTCGATCAATAACTTGAGAACCTCTTGACCCAGAATGTTAAAACTTCAAAGGATAATTGGACATGCAGAGTAAATGACCCCAATTAATTTTAGGGTCACTCTATTAAAGGTCAAGGTCACAGGGGCCTGAACATGGAAAACCGTTTCCTGTCAGTAACTTGAGAACCACTCGACCCAGAAAGTTGAAACTTCATAGGATGATTGGTCATGCAGAGTAAATGACCCCTATTGTTTTTGGGGTCACTGCGTTAAAGGTCAAGGTCACAGGGGCCTGAACATTGATAACCATTTCCGATCAATAACTTGAGAACTTCTTGATCCAGAATGTTGAAACTTCATAGGATGATTGAACATGCAGAGTAGATTACCCCTATCGATTTTGGGGTCACTCTATTAAAGGTCAAGGTCACAAGAGCCTAAACATGGAAAACAATTTCCGATCAATAACTTGAGAACCACTTGACCCAGAATGTTGAAACTTCATAGGATGATTGAACATGCAGAGTAGATGATCCCTATTGATTTTTGGGTCAGTCTATTAAAGGTCAAGGTCACAGGGGCCTGGTCATGTAAAATCATTTCCGGAAAATAACTTGAGAACCACTTGACCTACAATGTTGAAACTTAACAGGATGATTGGACATGCAGAGTAGATGACTTCTATTTATTTTGGGGTCACTTGATCAAAGGTCAAGGTCACAAGAGCCTGAACAGTGACTTGAGAACCCCTAGGCCAAGAGTGTTGAAACTTAGCGGGATGACTGGACATGCCAAGTAGATGATCCCTATTGCAGCCAACCATCAGTGTCTCTTTGACTTTCGCTCCTGACCCCTTTTGACTTCTTGCCTATACGATTTTGCATTGGGGGAGACATGCGCTTTTTTACAAAAGCATCTTCTAGTTTATTCAAAAGTTTCTTGTAGGGAAGAGTAAAAGAGATAATAGGTAAGGGTAGATTTCTCGGAACAAACACTAGACAAAGTGGCTGCTTTTTAATTTCTGACATTTGCAGACCGTCAAACTGTATGCGTCGGATTAGTTCGACCTCAGCGCCACGCATTTGCAAAGTAGGCCCACATTTACAACAAAAAGAATCTGTTACGGAAGAACATTATAGATGGGTTGCTTCAAAAATCCAACAATTAGTACATATTAATTTATGCAAAATATAGAAAAAGTGGGAGGGACAGGTAGGAGGTAGAAAAGGGGATTCTTAATGACTTCTTCATTCGATTAATCGTTGACTGTACAAATTTATATACCATAAATCAACCACAGCAAAACAACTACAACAACAACAATCACAACAGGTGGAACAGCAAACTAACTACAAAACAAAAAGTAAAATACTGCATTTTTTCCAAGAACATAGATTGTAATTGCAATAAAATTATGTATGTTTGAATTTAAATATGCAAAGCATCCGTTTACTGAGTCAGTCTTGTAAGGTAATCTGTTTTCGCGAAAAAGCTGTCTGCAAAACAAATTCATATCAAGTTTTAAATCACCAGAAAATTCGTAATTAAGGAAATTATTTGATAATTTAAACATGTAGGATGTAAAGCGCCGGCAGTGATGAAAATTTCATCGGAAATTTCCTCCTCTGGAGTGTTTGATTAGAGGGGATATATTGCCAATATGAGCAACTTCTCTCAATATTTCCTAGGATCACATCAAAGTTGTTGGACTGATGAAATTCTAGTTTTTATACTCTTAAATTTGAAAGTAAATAGGTTAACCCTGAATATGTAGATATTCAATATATTTTACTGTTTTCGTTCATTAATTTTTAATCCCCTGCCACGAGAGTGTGTCCACTCTGTATCTCCTAAACCCCTTGAAGGATTTTCATGAAACTTTGGTCAAATGATCACCTCATCAAGATGATATGCTGAACTCGTCTTGTCAAAGATTTGAACCTTCTATATCGTGTCCGCTCTGTATCTCTTAAACCCCTTGAAGGATTTTCAAGAAACTTGGGTCAAATGATCACCTCATCAAGTCAGTGTGCAGGGCTCAGATTTGTTGGTCATATTGGTTCAAGGTCAAGGTCACAACTCAATGGCAAAGGTTTGAACCTTCCATTTTGTGTCTGCTCTGTATCTCCTAAACCCCTTGAAGGATTTTCATGAAACTTTGGTCAAATGATCATCTCATCAAGAGAATGTGCAGAAGTCGTGAGTCAGCCATGTTGGCTCAAGGTCAAGGTCACCACTTAGGGTCATCAAAGGTTTGAGCCTTCCATTTTGTGTCCACTCTGTATCTCCTAAACCCCTTGAAGGATTTTCATCCAACTTAAGTCAAATGATCACCTCATCAAGACCATGTGCAGAACTCATTAGTCAGCCATGTTGGTTCAAGGTCAAGGTCACAACTCAAGGTCCGCTCCGTATCTCCTAAACCTTAAAGGATTTTCAGATCCTTTGATGTTGTCATACATGGACTATAAGTTATACTTAACAAGGTCAGTGCTTCCGCACAATACCATCAACCCTTTCACTATCCATAAGAGTGGGTTGGGGTGGTATAGCTGTCTTTCAGACTGCCTTGTTCATATGATCTTATCTTATCCAGCCAGGGGTCAAATTTAACAATAATTTGTACTAGCTGAAATTAGCAAGTGCCCTTTTTGATCACTAGCTAAAATGAAAAGCTACCAGCTAAAGTTAATAATATTTAATTACTCTATTAATATTTTACTGGCCAAAACTTTCTGATTGATCTCTGTCAGTAGCCAGTCACAAACAAAATTGATGTTTTCTATTAGCTTAAAATAACTTGTGCCATTTTTGTTGAACAATAAAATATCATAAACATAAGTGATAATATTCCTTTCATGAAGAAAAATGTACATTCAAAACAATTAAAGTTTATTAAAGCTCTGAAGACATTTGCTTGTTATATTATTGACTAGCTGAAATTAGCTAGTACATTTCAAACCCACTAGCTATTTTAAAATTCCACTAGCATTTAGCTTGTATGCTTGTCTAAATTTGAACCCTGTCCAGCATTTGAAAGTTGCATGGTGTTAGAGTCTCGCTTCAATGGCAATATGAAATAACACGATTATATATTATATCTGTTTCTATATATTCCTTTGGTAATAATTTAAGATGCTGTTTAGCCAAAATACTTTTTCTAACTGAGAGGAATACAAAGACAATTAAACTTCAAAGGGCTGGTCAGTTCCTTAATACAGGAAATATTAACAAGGTGCTATATTTTAGTCAAATTAGAAATCAAATATAAACAACAATGCACACAGTTTCTTGTATTGTGGAGATTTAAACATGGTCAAATAAAGAATTCACAGAAATTGGTGTTAGTCAGGGATATAAAACCTTTTTCCACCACTTGCCCTGCAGGACTAGTAGCCAGTAAAATCTGCTTGACCTTACTTAACAGTCACTCAAACAACTATCTTAATGATTTCTTTTTATGTATACTGACACTTTTATGAAAGAAGTATTATGAACTCCAAACAAATTGCAAAAATAACACACTATAGACAAATAATATTTTCTTGTACCATACGTTTCATTTTTGTTTAAACGTATTCGTTTGTTTAGTTTCCGACAGATCGAAATTCACTGTATCATGATACATTAGTCCTGCAATACGTTTATCATATCAAAGGCCAGTTTCACGATACAGAAACGATACAGTGAAAAGTAGAAACATTGAATGAAAACTTTCATACAATCAGTGTTAAAGATAGTAACTAAACAAATGTATCATTTATAACAGTTCTTTTGCAAATTTCAAGTACTTTCCAAGTGTAGGAACATGGATTCGATTTATTTTTAGCTCACATGTCACAAAGTGACAAGGTGAGCTTTTGTGATCGCGCAGCGTCCGTCGTCCATCCGTGCGTAAACTTTTGCTTGTGACCACTCTAGAGGTCACATTTTTCATGGGATCTTTATGAAAATTGGTCAGAATGTTCATCTTGTAGATATCTAGGTCAGGTTCGAAACTGGGTCACGTGCTTCCAAAACTAGGTCAGTAGGTCTAAAAATAGAAAAACCTTGTGACCTCTCTAGAGGCCATACTTTTCAATGGATCTTCATGAAAGTTGGTCAGAATGTTTACCATGATATCTAGGTCAAATTTGAAACTGGGTCACGTGCCTTAAAAAACTAGGTCAGTAGGTCAAATAATAAAAAAAAACCTTGTGACCTCTCTAGAGGCCATATTTTTCATGGGATCTGTATGAAAGTTGGTCTGTATATTTATCTTGATGATATCTAGGTCAAGATCGAAACTAGGTCATGTGCGGTCAAAAACTAGGTCAGTAGGTCTAAAAATAGAAAAACCTTGTGACCTCTCTAGAGGCCATACTTTTCAATGGATCTTCATGAAAACTAATCAGAATGTTCACCTTGATGATATCTAGGTCAGTTTTGAAACTGGGTCACGTGCCATCAAAAACTAGGTCAGTAGGTCAAATAATAAAAGAACCTTGTGACCTGTCTAGAGGCCATATTTTTCATGGGATCTGTATAAAAGTTGGTCTGAATGTTCATCTTGATGATATCAAGATCAAGTTCGAAACTGGGACAACTGCAGTCAAAAACTAGGTCAGTAGGTCTAAAAATAGAAAAACCTTTTTACCTCTCTAGAGGCCATATTTTTCAATTGATCTTCATGAAAATTGGTCTGAATGTTCACCTTGATGATATCTAGTTTAATTTCGAAACTAGGTCACATGCGGTCAAAAACTAGGTCAGTAGGTATAAAAATAGAAAAACCTTGTGACCTCTCTGGAGGCCATATTTTTCATGAGATCTTCAGGAAAATTGGTGAGAATGTTCACCTTGATGATATCTAGGTCAAGTTCAAAACTGGGTCACTTGAGCTCAAAAACTTGGTCACTGTGTCAAATAATAGAAAAAAACGACGTCATACTCGGTTCAAAACTGGGCATGTGGGGACAGGTGAGCGATTCAGGACCATCATGGTCCTCTTGTTTCATTTTGTCACATGAATGCTTCCTTATGTTACTCAATTTGTATCGCATACCATATCGTTGCATTTGTATCCCGATATATATTGTATTGTGAGACTAGCGTATCATTACACCCTTATGATCTATGCTTGTAGGTCAAGGTCACTATTATAAAATTTAAATAAAAATAGTTTTTTTTTTCTTAGCTCCTAAATGCCTTGAAGCATTTTTAGTCATAACACTGTTGCCAACAACCACAAGGGAAAACACTAACAAAATTTTATACCGGTAGGGGACTGCTGTATTTCCACTGCAATATTTGGTCACTTGTTTGATTTGATCTTTACATATGTATCTTGTGAAATTGCTGATCATTGACAAATAAGTGTCTGCAGTAATTATGCATGTTTTTTTCATGCCTAGAGGGGTATATTTTGGAAGGTATGGAAAGTATATAGCCAGGTAAGCATACAATAAAGTCTTAGCAGAGTTGTCTCCATTTTACCAAGGATCATTGTAACTCTTTATCAGAAACAGATACTTCTGTTACTTTTTCAGATTGTAAACTTTGATGCACTGGCCCCGTGTTCACAAAACATTTTTCGGTCTCAGCTGAGTTTGAGTTTGAAATTTTAGTATCAGTTTTACTAAAACTTCATGGTTAAGGTTTCGATGGAGGCCTTGAGAAACAAAAATCAAACAACACCAAATCATAGAAAGAAAGAGTTGTTTGACATGAAAATTGAACAGCATGTAAAACATGTATATTACTTTACGAAACAAGTGTCAGTATACTGATATAAACATTGAATTCCGGAAAAGGGCTGCCAAAAGGGGCTCCACTTCCGGACAGTTAAACGCCTTTAAAAACTCACCATTTTCAAAGAACTGTTACACATGTTTGTTTTGATGCATTTGCAATAGCGTGCGAGTGGTGAAATTTCACGTAACAAGGTGGAACACAGTTTTCAGCAATTGTTTATCTTTTTTTCTTTACAAATGGCATTCATTTTCAAAGGGAGACAACTTTTCTCAAAGATTACTTAAAATAATCGGAAAAAGTTGTTTCCCTTTGAAAATGAATGCCATTTGTACTTAAAATAATCGAAAACAGTTGCCTCCCTTTGAAAATGAATGCCATTTGTAAAGAAATAAAGATAAACAATTGCTGAAAACTGTGTTCCACCTTGTTATGCGAAATTTCACCACTCGCACGCTATTGCAAATGCATCAAAACAAACATGTGTAACAGTTCTTTGAAAATGGTGAGTTTTTAAAGGCGTTTAACTGTCCGGAAGTGGAGCCCCTTTTGGCAGCCCTTTTCCGGAATTCAATGTTTATATCAGTATACTGACACTTGTTTCGTAAAGTAATATACATGTTTTACATGCTGTTCAATTTTCATGTCAAACAACTCTTTCTTTCTATGATTTGGTGTTGTTTGATTTTTGTTTCTCAAGGCCTCCATCGAAACCTTAAATTCCAAATGAGACTGACCATCAGTACTAATTAGTCTCTTGAAAATAGTTATTAACTTAAAATCTAATTTTAAACATGCTAGAGCAATTTCGGGTATTATCGACCACTTAAGGTACGCTTTACTGTCGTCGATGGCTAAAACCACCTTAAGCTTTGTAAATACAAGCAAGCAGTAATATGAACCTTACCTAACATGATAAGGATATATTTCAGCATGTAAAAGCATATTTGTCATATATTGCTTCGAAAAAAATGAAGGTTGGTAAAGTCGTCAGTAAGCGACCGCAGGAGGCAATTACCGACCACCTTTTGACTTTTTAAAAAATACATAAATCATAGTTTAAAAATCAGGAAATACAACCAAATTTTCTTCCAATTTTCATCTGACAACTAAATCTACTGTTTCAATATACACTCTTGTCATGCAAGCTCAAAGTCTATACAATTAAACACAGTACTCGCAATGAAACGGGTAGTCGCTTAGCTGGCCGACAGGAATATCCAAGAGAACAGCGTCTCCAGTGCATGAGACATGCCATCTACGAGGGCACTTGGCACACTTTACCCACTCTTCATCATCCTCATACACATCATCAGTAAGGCAGCCGGGACAAAGATCTTTTTCGTTGTAACTGTCGTCAGAATCTTGATACTGAAGTTTTATGTTTTTATTTTCATCATTGCTTTCAGACGAAGAACTATCGTTTCTACGCCTCTTCTGCTTTGATGTACCCTTTTGTGCTAGTTTAAGCTTTTTCTCTTCTTCTCGTTTTTGTTTTTTATCTGCTTTTTCCTTTCTCTTTTGTTCTTGCATTTCTTGTTTCATCTTTTTCTTCAGTTCTCTCTCTTCTTGTCTCTTTTGTTTCGCTAACACATCTGCTTTCTTCTTTTCTTCTCTCTCTTCAAACATTCTGAGTGCTGCAGAGCCGGAGAGTGCTTTTGGAAGTTTGGTAAAAAATGTGCTAGACTGGCGTCTCTGTTTTGGTACTGGAACAGAGAGAGACCTAAATGATTCAGACACTAATGACTGGCGACCTTTTGATGACGTCAGTGAAGGTGAGATTGATGCAGTCATGGACTCTGTGCATTGTGAAAAATTTGTATTGTTAATGTCACATGTGCTGTCTGAGACTTGCTTTAACCCGCCAAATGAATTCCCGCTATCAGATGGGCTATCTTTAATGGGCAAACTATCTCCGGATGGCCCTGGTAAATCGTTTGCATCAGCGGTTTTAGTGTCTTGCTCTTTTAAGACAGAAGATGTATCTTGACATGTTGATAACATTCGTGGTGGATTGGCAATTTTAGATGGTTCTAACTTTGTCTTATCTATACCGTTTGGATCTAATGGGTACAGACCAGAACGCCTGAAGCCATGTGCCGCGTTTTCCAGCGTGCTAACAGTTTCCCACGCACTTTTGAAGACAGCTGGAAACTGACGCTTTGTTAATGTTTCCCCAATATTCTCAAGCTGCCAATGTTTGAGATTTTTTTTCCAGGCGGATTTCATGGGTGAAAAAAAGCCAACATCGCAGGGCTGGAGGATGTGTGTTGCGTTGGGAAGCAAGCAATAGAGAATGATTCCATTATTGGCACAGTAAGTAGCAGCATCTCGTGACATGTGAGTGCTGTGACCATCTACGAATAGTAGCACTGGCTTGGGGATGTTTTCATGGTCAACATACGAAGAAAAATGCTCAAGGAAGGCAACAAATAGTTCGCTGTCCATCCAGCCGTTATGGGTATGCCCATAGATTGCTGTAGGGAATGCTTCTATACCAGTGTCTCTAAACCGTTCCCCGGGATAGACAATAAGTGGTGGAACGTAGTTGCCAAATGCGCTGAAACAAACCATGACGGTGATCTGCTGCTTGTTGCTTGACGACACATGGTACACATGACGAGCTCCTCTCTCAGCCAAAACTTTCCCAGTCTTAAGACACAATGGAAAGCCACTCTCGTCACAATTGAATAGTCTACGAGGGTCCTTTAGAAGACTTTGATAATCTTGTACTTCAGATTGCAGGTGTTCTACAAGACCATCGAACCATCCCTGGATCATCGCCATATTTACAACTGCGCGATGATGACCTGTGTAAAACAAAATAAATAGTATATTAGAATTCCATTGTAGACATCTACTATTATGTTTACATTTATAACACTAGCCTATGATAAAAAATACAGGAAAATTTTAGAATTAGCATAACATAACTTTAAAACCAGTAGTAAGCTTGTATACCTCTGTGCAAAATCATTAACTAATGGTCATTCGTCAAGTGCGGTCTGTCAAATTCAGTTTCTTTGTTAAAAATAATCTGTTTATATATACAATGTATACATAGCTATGTAGATCTAATAGATATTCAAAACTAAAAAGTTAAAGTCAGATCAGTATGAACAGTTTGAATTTAGATAAGATTTTTTGATATTTTGCTTTAAATCTTATTGTAAATACCGATGCACAGCAGAGTATATATTCAAGTTAACGTAAACGTGTGTACATGTAACTGTATTATGATGGAAAGCTATGTTAAAAGTTTATATAAAAAAAGGTTACTGTAGCAGCTGTGTTACCTAGACACATTGCTGAACGCTCAGATAGGTCTGGATGGCGTCTTCTGAACGCATAAAACCAATCCTTTCCAGGCTTGTTGTTTCTGAATGGTGTGTTACGACCATCCAGATCAATGACTTTCTTCACCTCTGTAAGGAGTTCATCTCGTGTCACAGGATACCCTATCGAAGCCATTAATTTTATATAGTCACAGAGAACATTCTCCTCTGCCTCTGTAAGTACTGTAGCTGGACCCGGGCGGACTCTTTCCTCAGGACTTCGCCCTGACAACTTATCTAGTAAGGTTGTTTTGGGAATGCCGTACAATTCAGCAGCTTTCCGTCTTGATAGTGTGCCTGATTTGACGCTTGCAATAGCTTGTTTCATCTTCGAAGGTGAGTATTTGAGCCGCAAAGCCATCGTTTTCTGGAAAAGAAAGTGAAATTAACTAAAAATAATCCTTAAAGAAAATGGCGGTCGATAACTACCGACCATACCATATTGTGTCGGTAGTCACCGACCTCCCTCCTCTTCAAGGTCAAATAAGACGTGGAGTGAAGTAGACATATAAATTCGCGATGTGACATCATGAAGTGGTGTCAGCTTCTACAAATATTCAACAAATAAGATATACAAAGACAAAATGGTTGCAAAAACTTCCTACCCTCCTTATACTCTTAGTTATCAGCGTATTTTTAAAGAAAAGAAATAGTACCTTGTTTGTACAGGAAGCCGGCTTGTCGTTCAAAAACACTGCGTAAAAGACAAAATGGCACCGAACAGTTCCGGGAAAAATGGATGATGTCATTTATGACGTCAAAAAGTTTGATTGACACGATGTTACTGCAATTAATAAGGCGTGTAATTATGTGGTCGGATAACTGCCGACGGTCGGTAAAACACGAAAGCGCTCTACTTAGATATAAATGACCAATAAAGTTTCGTTATCAAACTCAGCTGAGACTGAAAATGTTTTGTGAACACGGGGCCTGACCTCCAGATTTTGGCTAAAAATGATCTCTCTTTCAAATTGAAGTTTTGTCATATTATGAACATTAGAATATGAGTTTTTGTTTCTAAAGTAGTTTTAAAAAGCCAAATCAAGAAAAAAAATGACCGCATCAGGAATCAAGCCCGGACAGCCGCAGCAATAAAAAAGTTTCCGCTGGTGTTACCAGTAGTGCTATGTAGGATTTGTGTTCAATGCAAAACACTAATTCTCATAAGTTTCCATAACTTATAGTCTTTCAGTAATTATATATATATATATATATAATTAATTGCCAGATATCTAAAAAACAATATTTTTTTGTTATCGAACGATCTGGGGGGCGAGTGCCTTTAATGTAAATATATAAATTATATAATTTATACCTAAAACATGACTTTGTCACCAGGGACATAGGCAGCCAATTTTTGAAGCAAATAATTTTTCTCAGAGATTTCCTGTCCTGGATAAATTATGTCCAAACCTTTCCATATTATTTACAATGTTGAGCTAATAATTGGTACTTGACTTGTACACTGTACAGACATACCACAAAAGCAGTATTATCAGAAATGACGCTGAAGGTATTAGATAGCAATTACCTACAGTGACCTACATTACCAGTGTCCCAGTGATATATGGGTGGTTTTCAAAATAATGAAGCAAAAGTGTGACATAGGGGTTAAAAATTCAAACTTATTTCTTAGGGTGGTCATCTATTTTTTATGATAGCAAATACTTCAAATTTGAAGGAAATAACTTTGGGAAAGTGTTGAGAAATGCCAAAAAGAAAATATTTCAGCCTTTAATTCGAAAGTTCAGTGAATTTTTCGTAAGATGCGTGATAAATGTTGCAGCGTTTTATGACAAGGAAATATGTATAACAGTAATTTTTTCAACATAAATGATAAGTAATGGGTGTATGTGTATGGTTTGAAACTTTTTTAATCATATGTTTGTGGACATTGGTTTTTAAAATCACCCTTTCTGCACAAATCTGACATGAAAATAAAACTTTACCTAGAAAAGTTGTTGCTGAATGCAAAATAACTAACATGTAATTTTAAAACCTATTTTTTTCTCTCACTTTGCATGTTTATAACCCCAAGCCAAATTTCAAGAATGTCCAGTAATTCTAATTTATAGAATTGTCAACTCAAAATTGAGTTATTTTACAGATGCACAGGGGACACATACTGAAGATCAGTGTAATATTCATCCATTATTAGTTTTCTATTCATAAAAAGACTAATGGTAATCAACTTTAGACAAATACTATTAAAAAATTAGTTTATTCCACAAAATAAATACAAAATTGAAAATTTTCACTACAAAAACATTCAAAATTCAACAATGTAATGCTTTAAATGAAAAAATAAGTGACTTTATACATAACTAACACATTGAAATCTTTTAGTTTACATGCAATGCTTATTCATGGTAGAAAAATGACAAAATACCATGCATGATAAAATGGAATAGTAATATTCATACATACTTTATAATGTTACTAAAAAGGGTGCACAGGGGACAAATTGTATCAAAATATTTATTCATAGAATATGTTCATGGTAAGTAAAATTCTTTTAACTACACAATATTTACTAGTGAACATTTACATATTTAGGTAAACTTAAGAGCTTAAGAAGCAACAAAATTGATGTTTCCACTTTTAAACTAGAAAATTGGCACATTCAGAAAAAAATGCAAACAATGAATTTTAAATTGTCCAGGGCTTCTTATATAATGCTAAATTATCAAGTAATGCCTAAATTTTGCACTCACATTGCTAAGAATATAGAACTGCCACCACAAATTACAGTAATGCTATGATAATTGATATATGTCAAAAAAAGGGTGCACAGGGGACATCACTTTTGGCCCTATGAATGTTTAACAGTCAGTAATATGTGAAGTAGAACATTGCTTATGTATCTGTTGTAACTCCCTTTCAAGGAAAATAAAGTAAAATCCCATTTTATTTAAAGAATAAAAGAAATCTGACACTTAACAACTGAAAAGGTGCACAGGGGACATTTTTAGGTGTATAGACATCCATCAAGTTTCTGAAAAAGTTGATTTATTAAAGAAAAAAATCATACTATGTCTTCACAGCTGAAAGGATAAAGATCTTAGAAAAACATTAAGACTTTAGAAAAGTAATAGGGTTATGAAATTGTAGTGTTCAACATTTAAATTTAGTATTTTTTTCACTATTTTTTGTGAAGGGGGTTCCATCACAAGATGTGAAATATTGGTAACAATAAGATGTAGGTAATGAAAAGAAGTATTTTATTTAAATGTGCAGAGATTAAGTTACACAAAAAAGCCAAAGCTGTACCAATAAAGCATGGTTCTAAAAAGTAAGCCGCAGTTGAAAACTATAGTTCATGTAAAATGTCACACTTTTTTGGGTGCACAGGGGACAAAATTAGCTATATAATTTAATATAACTTTAAAACTGTTTGAGTCATTAAGCTGAAATTGCACACATTTATTGACTACATTGATTTGGATATTATTTGCCCCAAAATACATTCTAAAACTAAACTGAATTAAAGTAAGGTGAGAGAGAAGAAAAAGCTTCATTATTTTGAAAACCACCCATATACCTATTTTTATCTAACTAACACACATCAAAAGCTCATTAACAGTCTATTTTCCTTTGTTTCATTGAATGTAATTTAGGAAAGGAAAACAAATTTTGATTTAATGACTGGAATTCCTGAAATATATCTTAACTTCTTTCACTAAAATGATTGCTAAGGTTAAACATTTATGATTTTAATAATATTGTAAGTAATCACTTTATTATGCCAATAAATGAATAACAAAACTTTAATCAGCTGTCAGAACATTATTACATGAAATTTGACTATTTCATGTAACAGAGTGTGTATATTTCCTGGTGCATTTATTTGAGAAATGTTAATTTTACAGTGTTTATTATTTTCTTTTGCAGATCATAACAGTCCACTGCAGAGTAACTGATCAGAGCACTGAAGATATTTTCTGACAGACTGCCATGAAAGTTCGTTTACATGTTTTGTTTCAGCAAAAGTTTCAATAAATATCAAGACTAAAACACTGCTAAACTTTCAAGCTAGGAGTTTGTAGTGTTGTTTTTGCTCTAGAATTCTTTGCAGTACTACTGATCAATCAACCTAATCCATTACATGGATGATATTCATTAATGTTGAAAATCTGAATCTTAGACAAAATTGCCTTCTTATCCTCTTTAGTAGCACTTTTTTCTGGACATTTAAGCAGAATGAGGAGGGCTCTTGTACTCGCCCAGGTGTTGCCATTGCATTTAGGTTAATGTTTTATGACAAGCTTCTCAATCTCACTAAATCTTCTAATACTTCCACTCTTATGGTTAAACTTCACTTGAAGGCTGATAATGAAAAGTGGTAGGTAAATAATTATCCTAAAGGTCAAGGTCACTGGGGTTAGATATTGCAATAGTGCTGGATTATTAAAAGCAGCGTTTGTACAATAAAGTTATATTGCAACCTCCTCAGTTTCATTGTTTATTCTTAACTGCTGTCCCTGCAGTCATCAAACTGAAGGTAAAGGGTCAGGTACCTCAAAGGTCAGGGTCACTGTGGTCAGATTTTGTATTAGTTCTAGTTAAAGTTTTATGGCATATTTGTCAATTTTGACATATGACTTACAATGTTTCTTAGTCATGGTATCCCTCATACCACCGGTTCTAATCCATTCTGCCACTTATACCACCCACCTTTACACTCCCTGTCCCGACCCATGTTTTTTTTAAAACTTCTCACACTTAACTTATATAACTTATTATGCCCCCCTTCGAGGAAGGAGGGGTATATTGTTTTGCAGATGTTGGTTGGTCTGTCGGTCGGTATGTAGACCAATCCGTTTCCAGATGATAACTCAAGAACGCTTGGGCCTAGGATCATGAAAAGTGATAGGATGGTTGGTCATAACCAGCAGATGACCCCTATTGATTTTGAGAGTAATAGGTCAAAGGTCAAGGTCACAGTGACCCAGAACAGTTAAACAGTTTCCGGATGATAACTTAAGAACGCTTGGGCCTAGGATCATAAAATGTGGTAGGGTGGTTGGTCATGACCAGCAGATGACCCCTGTTGGTTTTGAGATCAGTAGGTCAATGGTCAAGGTCACAGTGACCCAGAACAGTTAAACAGTTTCCGGATGATAACTTAAGAACACTTGGGCCTAGGGTCATGAAAGTTGATAGGGAGATTGGTCATGACAGCAGATGACCCCTATTGATTTTGAGGTTAGAAGGTCAAAGGTCAAGGTCACAGTGACCATGAACAGTTAAACGGTTTATGGGTGATAACTGAAGAACACTTGGGCCTAGGATCACGAAAGTTAATAGGGAGGTTGGTCATGATCAGCAGACGACCCTTATTGATTTTGAGGTCAGTAGGCCAAAGGTCAAGGACACAGTGACCCAGAACAGTAAAACCGTTCCCAGACAATAACTTGAGAAAGCTTTGGCCTAGGATCACAAAACTTGATAAGGAGGTTGCTTATGACCAGCAGATGACTCCTATTGATTTTGAGATCATAAGGTCAAAGGTCAAGGTCACAGTGACCTGGAACAGTTAAAATATGTCCGGACGATATCTTGAGAATGCTTGGGCCTAGGATCACGAAATTTAATATGGAGGTTTATCATGACCAGCAGATGACTCCTATTGATTTTGAGGTCATTAGGTCAAAGGTCAAGGTCACTTTGACCAAAACCAGTAGAACTTTTGTGCACAGTGACCAAATAATTTTTATTCCTTATGTAATTACTGAATGCACCAAGGGGGGCATTTTGTGTTCTACAAGCTCTTGTATATACTTATATTTTATATTGTTTTATAGACCCCTTCTCCACCCACCCTCTAATTTCTGTTCTGCCCCCACTCCCCAGACCTTT
Source organism: Mercenaria mercenaria (assembly GCF_021730395.1). Taxonomy (NCBI): domain Eukaryota; kingdom Metazoa; phylum Mollusca; class Bivalvia; order Venerida; family Veneridae; genus Mercenaria; species Mercenaria mercenaria. Next base: position 74,987,703 of record NC_069362.1, read on the forward strand.
ATGTTAGTTTTACACTTAATTATATCTCATAATTATATTGATATGTTGTTTTAGTATCCATCATCTCCTTCACTTCTACCTCCACCTCTTCCTATTTTTTTTTTTTTTGTGGAAACTTTTCTGACAATGTGCGAATTGATAATACCAGTCGAACTGTGATTTTTTGCTATTCTAACATGCAGTAAGGTGTAAAAAAAAATTGTTTGTTTCCAGTATCCCGACCTACCCTAAATTTTTGGCGCGACCCTAGATGTTTTTATGGCCTTGGAGAATATTTTTTTCAACTTTTTAACAAAAAGATGCATAACTTCACTTTTTATGCTTTAAACATGCTCAGTGATGTTAAAAATCAACTTACTGATGCTTTAAAGCAGCATGCCTCCAGATTTGGCTAAAAAAATAATCTTTCTTTCAAATTGAAGTTTGGTCATATTATGAACATTAGAATATGAATTTTTGTTTCTAAAATATTTTAAAAGTTCCAAATCAAAAAAAAAATATGACCGCGCTGGGAATTGAACCCCGGACAACCACGGCAATAAAGACATTTTCCCGTCGTCATAACCAGTAAGTCTTCAAAATATAGATATTTATAATCGAGACAGTTTACCTGGAGTAAAAGCGTGACAAACGCGCAAAAAGTAGTAAAAACAGCAAATTCTCATGTGTTTCCGTAACATAAAGTTTGTCATCAGTAATTAAGTTTTAAAGCCTTCTTAAGAAATATAGCATTTATTTCAAGATATCTTAAAAAAAAATTTTTTTGTTGTCGAACGATCCGGAGGCATGCTGCTTTAAAGGCATAACCCTCTTATTTGTATTCATTTTTAGCTCGACTATTCATAGAATAGTAGAGCTATTGCATTCGCCCATGCGTCGGCGTCTGCGTCCCGATTTGGTTAAGTTTTGTATGTAAGCTGGTATCTCAGCAACCACGTGTGGGAATGGATTGAAACTTCACACACTTATTCACTGTGATAAACTGACTTACATTGCACAGGTCCCATAACTCTATTTTGCTTTTTTACAAAATTATGCCCCTTTTTCGACTTAGAATTTTTTGGTTAAGGTTTTGTATGTAAGCTGGTATCTCAGTACTCACTAATTGGAATGGATTGAAACTTCACACACTTGTTCACTGTCATGATCTGACATGCACAAAGCAGGTTCCATAACTCTATTTTGCTTTTTTACAAAATTATGCCCCTTTTTCGACTTAGAATTTTTTGGTTAAGGTTTTGTATGTAAGCTGGTATCTCAGTACTCACTAATTGGAATGGATTGAAACTTCACACACTTGTTCACTGTCATGATCTGACATGCACAAAGCAGGTTCCATAACTCTATTTTGCTTTTTTACAAAATTATGCCCCTTTTTCGACTTAGAATTTTTTGGTTAAGGTTTTGTATGTAAGCTGGTATCTCAGTATCCACTAATGGGAAAGGATTGAAACTTCACACACTTGTTCACTGTCATGATATGACATGCAGTGCAAAGGGTCAATAACTAAACTTTGCATTTTACAAAATTATGCACCTTTTTAGCTCATCTGATTTTTTGAAAAAAAATGATGAGTTATTGTCATCACTTGAGCGGTTGTCGGCGTCGGCGTCTGCGTTGCCTGGTTAAGTTTTATGTTTAGGTCAGCTTTTCTCCTAAACTATCAAAGCTATTGCTTTGAAACTTGGAAGACTTGTTCACCATCATAAGCTGACCCTGTATAGCAAGAAACATAACTCCATCTTGCTTTTTGCAAGATTTATGGCCCCTTTTGTACTTAGAAAATATCAGATTTCTTGGTTAAGTTTTATGTTTAGGTTAACTTTTCTCCTAAACTATCAAAGCTATTGCTTTGAAACTTGGAATACTTGTTCATCATCATTAGCAGACCCTGTACATCAAGAAACATAACTCCATCTTGCTTTTTGCAAGAATTATTGCCCCTTTTGGACTTAGAAAATCAGTTTTCTTGGTTAAGTTTTATGTTTAGGTCAGCTTTTATCCTAAACTATCAAAGCTATTGCTTTAAAACTTGCAACACTTGTTCACCATCATAAGCTGACCCTGTACAGCAAGAAACAACTCCATCCTGCTTTTTGCAAGATTTATGGCCCCTTTTGGACTTAGAAAATATCAGAATTCTTGGTTAAGTTTTATGTTTAGGTCAACTTTTTCTCTTAAACTATCAAAGCTATTGCTTTGAAACTTGTAACACTTGTTCACCATCATAAGCTGACCCTGTACAGCAAGCAACATAACTCCATCCTGCTTTTTGCAATAATTATTGCCCCTTTTGGACTTAGAAAATCATTTTCTTGGTTGAGTATTATGTTTAAGGCAACTTTTCTCATAAACTATCAAAGCTATTGCTTTAAAACTTGCAACAGTTTTTCACAATCATAAGTGGACACTGTACATCAAGAAACATAACTCTATCCTGCTTTTTGCAAGAATGATGGCCCTTTTTAGACTTAGAAAATCATGGGTAGGACAATATTTCTATTATACAAAAAAAATCAGATGAGCGTCAGCACCCGCAAGGCGGTGCTCTTGTTAAACTTAGGAGTTTTGGGTTAAATTCTTATATGTAAGCTGGTATCTCAGTACCCTCTAATGGGAATGGATTGAAACTTCACACACTTGTCCACTGTCATGAGCTGATAAGCACTATGCAGGTTCCATAACCCTATTTTGCTTTTTTTAAATTATGCCCCTTTTTCGACTTTCGTATTCATTCAGTCGACAAGGCTGTTGAATAGTCAAGCGTTGCTGTCCTCCGACAGCTCTTGTTTGACATAAAAATAATTTCCGAAAAGTCTCACTAATAAAAAAAATCCCCCCCCCCCCCAAAAAAAACTTTCCGACCTACCTACCCTTATTTTTTTGTGCATGTTACCGGAAACAAAGACTTTTTTTTGGAGGCCTAAGCATCATTATGTTTGTTTAATTTTGAAGTTATGTGCACTGCTCTCCCCAATGATGTGATAAACTTGTACTTGTAGGAATTTCATAAAAATAACATCTGGATAGGTGGGGGGCGGGGAGGGGGGGGGGGTGATTTAGGAACCCTAATTATCTACTCATCCATATGATTTTACTGATGACCACAATACACACGAAGGGCCCTAATACATATATAGATAGGATGTTGTGCGCTAGGGATATGATGTCATGCGCATGAGATAATATGTGGTACACATGATATAGGATGTGGTGCGATCAAGAAAAGATGCTGTGCGCTCGAGATAAGATGTCATGCATTCAAGGTCAGATGATGTGCGCTCAAGATAAGATGTCATGTGCACAAGATAATATGTCATACACACGAGATATAAGATGTCGTGCGCACAAGATTATTTAATCTCAAAAATAATAAATGCATGTCCTAAACATACCATCATATCAGTCAGAACTTATCATATATTTTTAATTGTTTAATGATAATTCTGTTTCCAAACTATTAAAAAAAATTAAAGATGTCATTTATTAAAGTTATTTTGGAATTTAGTAATAATTATTCTCTTTTAAGTTTTATTTACAAAAGAACCACATGTCCTAAAATGATAATGCTTTCATATTTATGATAATATATTTTGGATGGGGCAATTTTTTTGGCAGTTAGCAGGAAGGGAAACAAACAATACTTTATTTTAAGCCTAATTTGCCATTAGGTGAGACTCCCTGCCAGTGTTGCATTTATAACTTAATTGGTTGTGTGTTGGCAAAAATGGGATTTATGGTGTTAAATAATTATTGGTAAGTCAGAATTTGAAATTTGTAAAACATTTTTTTTTGTTTAAATCTGCATTTGCTCTCAAATTATAATTAGGTTTCAGTCAAGTATTAAAAGAAAAGCATTCATGGTGCCTAAATTTCTATATCAAGACAGAAAAGAAAGAACAGTACAAGAGTCAATATATTTTTTACCAAATATACAGATTAAATATGTGTTACAAGAAAAATTACTTCAATAAGGTATTGAGAAAGCATTACAAATTTACAAACAGACTGTTTTAATATCTAAATAAAAATATGAAGCCTTTCAGTATGTATTTTTTTCGTTGATAATTTGTGACCGACAGTTTCATTGGTATGCTTTACTTTAATTTTATTGCAATAAGTCTAAAAGTCTTATATGGTTAGAGCATAGGCATTTGGCGCATTTGTTTGATAATATAGGATAAAAACCTTTATAGAGAGTCCAGGACCCAAAAATAAATCCAGCACCCATTTACTTTGTCGAACTAATCCGACGTATACAGTTTGTTTTATATTGTGACGGTCAAACTGCAAAAGTCAGAAATTAAAAAGCAGCCACTCAGCGACATTAAGCTTATCTACCATTTACTGTATATACATCAATGTACAAAGAGAGGTATATTATTCCAAATTTTAGTTCCAGAATAAGAAAGTGATTTTCGATAAAACTCAAGATTAGGCTTAGGAAGATTAGATTAAGATTATTTGTTGATCTGAGATTTTGGTTATGTAAAGTTGAAGCAAATTGAAATTTTTCTTTCATGTAGCATGGCGAGTTTTCTTCATTTAATGATTTGTGAATTAAAATAGCTTTTTTGTACTCAACTCTGTTGTTAAGTTTTATTCATTTTAATTCTTTGAAAAGAGGTTCAGATGGTGCATCTGCCTCTTTATCAAGAATAATGCGAGCTGCACTTTTTTAAAAAATTTTCTTTCTCTCAAGAAGTTCATTTGAGCGATTTCCCTATATTGAACAGCAATAGTCTATATGGGGTAAGATGTAAGCATTGTAGAAAAGTTTCCTGGCATGTATATTAAGAAATTGTTTTATCCCTAAAAGAAGATACAGATTACTGTTGCATTTCAAATGATTGATCAGAGTTGTTTGTTATACTCTGCCAAAGGCAGAGTGATATAGTTTCTGCATTGTCCATCTTCCTGTCCATTAGTCTGTCCCATAACCCTGTTGGTTATAACTATTGCGGAGCTCTTGTTCAAAAGTGGTTTCTTGTACAAAAAAAAAATTAATTGCCTGTGCTTTAGCTGAAGTTTGTACCCTAACAAAAACAATAAAATATTTATTATCATTATAATTATAGTACATCCTTAAAATTTTAAATGTCCATGAACTGAATACCTGTTTTTGCCAGCAAGCACCATTTACTAACAAACTTTGATAATGTGGCAGTTGACCTAAATCCAATTGACACTGTTTATTTTCCAATACAGGTAAATCCAATATTTGCTTTACAATAGATCTATGACAGATTATCTTTGAACACCCCTGGACTTATTGGACTCAACTGCCACATTATCAAAGTTTATTAGTATGTTATGCCAGCAGTAATTTTATGTTTGATAACATTTGGAAAGCCCTCTACCTATCCTTTAGGACACACAAAACCTGTTCTGTCTTCAAAATTCATGCTTGCATGATTTACATGTGTTTCTTGTGATTTTGCCATGATAATATTTGTGTACATGACTGAAATAGTTTCTCACAGTAGTGTTGGATTACACTGAGGGGAGAGATTTCTGTGCTAATTGAATGTGAATTGAAGATTTATTATCTGGAATCCACAGCTCAGCAGGTGTGACTAACATACATTGTTGGATCTGTGTACTGGTAGGCTTGGACTAATTGTCACTTACTATACAGTTTTTGTTACACAATTCTCACCTTATATATAATATTGACTTGAAAGGAATCAGTATAATATATGATGTATTTGTTAGATTATAAGTGGGTTCTGAGATTTACTCAAGAGGTATCAGTTTGACCTTTCAGAACAAGCATTAGAAATATGTCTGTCAGTGTGGGATATAAAATTCCAAGGGGGAGAGATAGAGACAGAATTAATGTGGTGCTTGTAGAGGTCAGAGGTTCTATATCAACATAGTGCTGGTGTTAGGATGTCTGGTGTTTGATAGAGACAATTAAATAATATTTGGAGATATACATGTGTATTGTGACAATGAGATCATTTGTTAAAAAGTAAGTAGTAAACAGGTCTAAGAAAATATACTTACTTTTTACATCTACATCTCAGATCTTTTGATCTATAAATAAAATTTTACAGATATTTTTTTTATGTATGAAAACTGCAGGAATAACATTTGTTTTCAAAACCACAACTTGAAAATATTTTTTTTATTTACAGTATGCATGAATTAAGGTCATTTGTGAGTTTCAGACATTTTTGTTGACTTAGAATTTTTGGCATTTTCAGAAAAATCAAAGTTAACAGAATTGACTGAAATTTATCAGTGACCTTTATTATTGCATACCATAATAAGTAAAACAATTAATTTCAAGCTTCAGTTTTGAGGCTAAATATATTTTCAGTGGTTTTCAAACACTCTATCTTTAAATTTATAGATTGAAAAATCTGTAAATTTATAGATTATCTGTATATCATTATTCTGTACATTTACAGATAATCTGTAAATATACAACTTTCTTAGACCTGGTAAATCTGGGCATGCTTTTTTTGTGGAAGTTTCAGTGTTCGTTATATAATTTAGGGAAAGTTGAATGCAAAAAGGTTACACATGACAATGACATAATAGGAGAGATCCAGTGACCTCACGCATTAACACCTGTTTACCTGGTGGTGGGCAAAACAAATGTTTTTACATCATTTGTGTATGGGATTGGAATTTTTAATCTTTAATAACTCATTTATGGATTTTAAAAATTCAAAAAGTTTTGAAATGCTTACGATGTTCATATTTTCTTATTCAAATATCTTTTTAAAATAAATAACCATTTTAAATGACATATGATTTTAATAATGGTGTAGTGGTGTTCAAAACTTTTAGAAAAAATTAACACTGTAAGTTAAGCGTTCATAATTAATCCATTTTATTTCAAAATAATAATTAAAAGTAATAAATAAATTGCTTGTTCAAGGTTGCGGGCCCGAGCATGATATCAGCCGTACCAGCTTTTTTTTTTTTTTTTTTGCATAAAATTTCAGCTTTTGCTTAGATTAATAGTGCCGAAATATTGCCTTGCTAATTATCGGCAACGAGCGGTATCTGTCATGATTGCCCGCGGGGTGTTAAAAAACTTTGGCACACTTCGTGTCAAAAGTAACGACCCTGCTTGATTGGATTAATCATAATTAAACGCTTATCTGATATATGTTTAATCCAGTATGATCTAAAGAGCGAATTTTTTAATAATCTATAATAATTGCTTTGATGGAAAAAAAAAATAGTCGTATGTTTAAAAAAAATGGAAACAATTGTGTTTTTCGTGGTATAATGAAACAAAACTAACCGAAAGCTAATTTCTTCTAATTATTTTGAATAATCTTAAATGATTGCTTTAAATCAAATAAAATGCCGACGTACATCTCAACTATAAAATAATATAAACTTTGTTTCTATCTGCTCTAAATTCTGAAACCGTATGCCTAACTTGTCGCTTAACGTATTGCTGCAAAATGGACATACCTGAAATTCCAAATCAATCTAAGACATTTAGATTTCTGAAACGCACCTTTGGTCCGAAAAATCCAGTGAATAGAAGTTTTCAGCCTTCGTGGTTCGCCAATAGATCGTGGTTGCATACAATGAAACTAATGACTTCGCTTATTGTCATGTGTGTATGGTTGCTCACATAGACGGCAAGTTGTCAAGTTCGAATCTTGATAAAGCCTTTAATGCCACCGCATGATGAGACTCACAGAGGGGTCGAAATAGTTGTTTTCTTTTGAAATGGCTGACACTCAGAAGTGAAATACATCAACATTCATTTGACAAATGTCGGATAATTATCCTTGAAAACTGTTATAAAATTGACTGAAAATCTTAATGGAAAATGCTTTCAAGATGCAAGGAAAACGCACTTATGGGCATTCCAAATCTTAAATTTTTCTCGTGGGAGACCCCCCAAACCCCCCTTACTAGAGGGGGGAAACCACCCTCTCCTGCTCTCCCCCCTCTCCTGCCTTCGGCACTCGCGGGACGCCTTCGACGTCCCATGGCCGGACCACTTTTTCGAAGCCGGCAACGGCCCTGTTGTTTTATAACATTTCCATTGATCAGAAAAATATTGTATTGATATAATTTATATATAAGTCTAGACCGTTAGGAAAACATCACTGTTTAATAAGGATTTCCTGTCTTAATGAAAATCTTGTAAAAATACCCACAATACATTATTATTCAACAATATTGAAAATACAAATGTCTAAAATATTAAATTAACAGTCTGGCCTTTACAATTACATACTTCAAAAAAACCTGGACCAGAAATTTCAGCTATCACACATCTATAGATCACAGGACGAATTAAATCGTTTTATGTAATCATGTACAAAAATAAAGTTTGAGTTTCACAGGGCTAGCAGCCTCTTAATTAAACTTGTAAAAGCCAACGCAAAGAAGTAGGTTCTGAATAATTGTTAACATTGCAGTTTTATGATACTTTTGCTACTTATATATGTATGTATATTTAGCTTAAGTGACAACAGTCTTTATATACTGTTGAACAACAGTGCCATTCCATATTTTTGTTTCTCCGGGTCAACAGAGAGCGAATTTCAAGTGTTTTAGAGCAAGAAAAACAAGAATCTGAATCCCATCAAAAATGTAATCATCACTTCGAAAATTAGTAATGCAATATTATTTTACAAATTTTCCCATGATGTGAAAACAGAAATAGTGGGGGTACGGATGAACAAGGATGAAAAATTCATTATTGGCCTTGACTAAGTTTAAGCCCCCTGCCAAACACTCGCCGACTTCTTAAGGGGTATTAAAAATATAATATAAATCATGTATTGCTATTATCATATGGATGTTTGCCATTTGATCTCAAAAAGTTTGTTACAAAAGGTAGGAATCTTTTCTGAGCGCTTTCCTGTATGTTGTAAAAGGTTTCCTGATGTTCGCAGTACGTTATAATAAGACTTGTACTGTGATAGTGCAGCTTTAAAAGTGTTTTCACCAATAACTTTGAAAATTCTAAGGGGGGTCCAGAGCCCCTGACCCCACTAGCAAGATCCACCAATGGAACCCCTTGAAGGATTTCAAAGAAACTTGACACAACTGTTCACCACATCGAGATGACATACAGAGCACATGTTTTGGATGGCTCTCTTCAGGGTCAAGTTTACACTTAGGGGTCAAAGGTCATCTGACTTTGTTATGTGTCTGCTCTGTAACTCTTGAACTGCTTGAAGGATTTTAAAGAAACTTGGCACAAATGTTCACCACATCGAGATGACATGCAGAGGGCATGATTCGGATGACTCGCTTCAAGGTCAAGGTCACACTTACGGGTCAAAGCAATTTCGTATCCGCTCTGTAACTCTTGAACCCCTTGAAGGATTTAGAAGAAACTTGGCACAAATGTTCACCACATCAAGATGACGTACAGAGCTCATGTTTCGGATAGCTCGCTTCAAGGTCAAGGTCACACAGGGGTCAAAGTTCATACCTTTGGGCGTATATTGCTCCACATTGCGGTTCTCTTGTTCTTTGATGTCATTCATTCTGTAAATTTTTATGTGGCTATTTTTCTTTTACATGGCTTAAAGAACAATAGGAAGAAAATACCCATATGTAGGAACGTCCATCTGTACATCTGTCTGTCTGTCCGTCCGCAAATCTGGATTCTGCATTTTCTCAAAAAGTATTCCAGCTATGTTCATAAAACTTGGTATGTGAATAGACAACAAGATGTAGATTATGCACACACATGACTTGTGCTTGTAGGTCAAAGGTAAAGGTCACTGATGAAGGTCAAGTAAAAATTGATTCTAATCCATAACTTATATATGCATTGATGGATTATCTGAGTGCTATACAGAAATGTTCCCCATGATGAGACAATGTGTCAACACATGACCTATGCTTGTCAGTTAAAGGTCAAGGTCACTTTTGAAAGTTTTCCACAGGTAGGGTACTTCTGTATTGCCACTGCAATATTTGGTTAGTTGATTTACATACTTTTGCCGAGCAAGGGAGATGCCAGTACCATTTATTAGGCCTTTGGAATGATGTAGCCAGGGATCAAACTCTGACCTACACTCCAACCTTTAGCCATAATGCATACTAGAAGTATAACAATACATTTAAACCTGGAAGTAATTACAACAGTTCACATACACTCAGCCATTAAATTTATAGCTTGAAAAAATAAAAAAATTATAGTTAAATCTGTAGATATACAAATTATCTTTTTTAATTGTACTTCTTCTTAGTCTTGATAACCAGTTGCAGTTTTAGCTTGCTAGAACAGTTAAATTTGTCTTCAGTACAGAACTGGTGTAAACTTAAATTAGGTAATTAAAAACAAACAATTTTGACTGACCACAAAGATACATTAACGGGTCCCAGCAAAACCACAAATTAGCTATACAGCTATAAAAAGCTAGAACAGTTAAATTTATCTTCAATACAGAACTGGTGTAAACTTAAATTAGGTAATTAAAAACAAACAATTTTGACTGACCACAAAGATACATTAATGGGTCCAAGCAAAACCACAAATTAGCTATACAGCTATAAAAAGCTAACCATAGCTATATGTAGATAGAACTAACTATAAAACCATTAACAATTATGCAAAATATCTTAAAATCAAATTTTTTTTAATGCAACATCCCAGTGGTTTATAAGATGAAGGACAATAACAGCATTCATTGAAAATATGTCACTTGTGGGAATCACCGACATGGACTGGAAACACAGAAGAATCAAATTATTCTGGTTGGATACTTCAATTGTTTCAACATTCAGGGTGGGCCACTCACATGACTTGTTACTTGGAATTTCATAAGATAATGAAAGAGCGTGAAAGACAGCAAAATGTGTGAGTGCACAAACTTTGTGACAAAGCATATGCCATCAGTTCTCAGTACAAACAGTTGGCACAACCACGAAAGTGTGTAATGTTATTGTGACCAGTTTTAGATTTTCATAATAAAAATATATATCTAGAATCTGGAACTGGTCAAATTTGACACAGTTCTAGATTTGAGATCATTTTATCATGAAAGTCATTAAAATAACATTAAGTCATTATTTCCTCTAAGCGCCCATACCTTTCTAATACAGTTTATTACTTATCTAGAAATAATTATAGCTTAACATAATGTTCATTTGATTTTGTCTACTACTTCAAAAGATATTCCAGGCAGAATTTGATATGGTAATTGAATTAGTAAGTGTTAATTGATATCAGAAACTGATAAGCAAGTGGACTCAGTTATGATAGACATGACTACTGGTACTGGTCACGTTTTAATGTATGCATGTGTGATATGACAGGGTTCTTGGGAACGCTTAATTCTGCATATTTGTACACATAAACTTTTTGGAAAAGGATGCCAAAATATTCCAAATAGTCCATGGGATGCATACAAAATTGTCGGACGCATAGCTTACAGAGTACACAAAGTAATTACTTGTTAATCAAAGGCAGAGTTTGCCGTGGCTGCTTTGCGCTCTCAACCAATTAGAGATCACTGTTCTCCAATAACTGCATGGTCAGTTAAGGTAGTACTGTTTACATAATAGATTTAATCAACATGCGTCAAAAGGCAGAGTTTGCCGTGGCTGCTTTGCGCTCTCAACCAATCAGAGATCATTGTTCTCCAATAACTGCATGGTCGATTAAGGTAGTACTGTTTACATAATAGATTTAATCAACACGCGACAAAAGGCAGACTTTGCCGTGGCTGCTTTGCCCTCCCAACCAATCTGAGATCATTGTTTTCCAATAACTATATTAACTAAGAAAATGCAGTTGGGCGAAGTGTTTGAAAAAAATTCCAAGAACTGATGGCAGACACTTTGTGTGGAGGAAAGCACCCAGTTTGCTGTCTTAGACCCAAAATCCAAAAATATATTTGGGTTGGCCACATTGACTTTTTCGCAATGTTAAAATCAAGTATAATGCTGTTTATCCTTTGTAAAATGAAAAAAGTATCTTTTAAAGGTGTAAAAGCTATTCAAAATGCTTTTCCAAAGACAAAAAAGATTAAACGCTTAGCCTTATGTTTTGAAAAAAAATTCAAACAACACCAAATCATAGAAAGAAAGAGTTGTTTCACATGAAAATTTAACAGCATGTAAAACATGTATATCACAGTATACTGAGTATACTGATATATACATTGGCCTGTAAAGGGGCCACACTTTCGGATAGTTTAACTCCTTTAAAGACACCATTTTCAAACAAGAGCTGTCGGAGGACAGCAACGCTCGACTATTCAACAGCCTTGTCGACTGAATGAATACGAAAGTCGAAAAAGGGGCATAATTTAAAAAAAGCAAAATAGGGTTATGGAACCTGCATAGTGCTTATCAGCTCATGACAGTGGACAAGTGTGTGAAGTTTCAATCCATTCCCATTAGAGGGTACTGAGATACCAGCCTACATATAAGAATTTAACCCAAAACTCCTAAGTTTAAAAAGGTGCATAATTTTGTAAAATGCAAAGTTGAGTTATTGACCCCTTTGCACTGCATGTCATATCATGACAGTGAACAAGTGTGTGAAGTTTCAATCCTTTCCCATTAGTGGATACTGAGATACCAGCTTACATACAAAACCTTAACCAAAAAATTCTAAGTCGAAAAAGGGGCATAATTTTGTAAAAAAGCAAAATAGAGTTATGGAACCTGCTTTGTGCATGTCAGATCATGACAGTGAACAAGTGTGTGAAGTTTCAATCCATTCCAATTAGTGAGTACTGAGATACCAGCTTACATACAAAACCTTAACCAAAAAAATTCTAAGTCGAAAAAGGGGCATAATTTTGTAAAAAAGCAAAATAGAGTTATGGACCTGTGCAATGTAAGTCAGTTTATCACAGTGAATAAGTGTGTAAAGTTTCAATCCATTCCCACAAGTGGTTACTGAGATACCAGCTTACATACAAAACCTTAACCAAAAATTTCTAAGTCGAAAAAGGGGCATAATTTTGTAAAAAAGCAAAATAGAGTTATGGGACCTGTGCAGTGTAAGTCAGTTTATCACAGTGAATAAGTGTGTGAAGTTTCAATCCATTCCCACAAGTGGTTACTGAGATACCAGCTTACATACAAAACCTTAACCAAAAATTTCTAAGTCGAAAAAGGGGCATAATTTTGTAAAAAAGCAGAATAGAATTATGGGACCTGTGCAATGTAAGTCAGTTTATCACAGTGAATAAGTGTGTGAAGTTTCAATCCATTCCCACATGTGGTTGCTGAGATACCAGCTTACATACAAAACTTAACCAAATCGGGACGCGGACGCCGACACCGACGCCGACGCGGACGCCGACGCATGGGCGAGTCCAATAGCTCTACTATTCTATGAATAGTCGAGCTAAAAACTGTTTCATGTTCGTTTTGATGCATTTGCAATAATGTGCCGGTGTTGAAATTTCACATAACTAGGTGGAACATAGTTTTCAGCAATTGTTTATTTTCATTTCTTTACAAATGGCTTTCAATTTCAAAGGGGGACAACTTTTTCAGAATATTTTAAGTATCCATTGTACAGGAATGTAATGGTCAGGTGGTAGAATGTTGGTAAATATGTTGTTTGTTTATCAGATATTTCTGTGATTTAATGATATACTTGTAAACCTTAATTGCTGTATATCCAAATAAAACTAATCCAAATATTAGGTTGTCACGGGACATGTAGCACAGAAAAGTTACCACCTTAATGCTCTTTCATGGGAACATCTGTGATGGTGAGTGGTGTCTGCTCTCTTACGGGTGCACTTATCCAGTGTTCACCAGACTGCCAGTGGGTCCAAATGTTTATGGGTATGCTGTAAAATCATGTGGTTGTATCAGACCACAAAATTATATCCCAATAAACAAACAAAATTGCTGGTCATTTAATCATGAATAGTTAAATTTCCACAAACTAGCCATTTCTAATCCAAATTATTTCATAGACATATCTCTTTTGTTAGCTCACCTGTCACAAAGTGACAAGGTGAGCTTTTGTGATCGCGTGGCGTCCGTCGTCCGTCCGTCCGTCCGTCCGTGCGTAAACTTTTGCTTGTGACCACTCTAGAGGTCACATTTTTCATGGGATCTTTATGAAAGTTGGTCAGAATGTTCATCTTGATGATATCTAGGTCAAGTTCGAAACTGGGTCACGTGCGGTCAAAAACTAGGTCAGTAGGTCTAAAAATAGAAAAACCTTGTGACCTCTCTAGAGGCCATATTTTTCATGAGATCTTCATGAAAATTGGTCAGAATGTTCACCTTGATGATATCTAGGTCAACTTCAAAACTGGGTCACGTGGGGTCAAAAACTAGGTCAGTAGGTCTAAAAATAGAAAAACCTTGTGACCTCTCTAGAGGCCATATTTCTCAATGGATCTTCATGAAAATTGGTCAGAATATTCACCTTGATGATATCTAGGTCAAGTTCGAAACTGGGTCACGTGGGGTCAAAAACTAAGTCAGTAGATCTAAAAATAGAAAAACCTTGTGACCTCTCTAGAGGCCATATTTCTCAAGAGATCTTCATGAAAATTAGTCAGAATGTTCACCTTGATGATATATAGGTCAAGTTTGAAACTGGGTCACGTGCGGTCAAAAACTAGGTCAGTAGGTTTGAAAATAGAAAAACCTTGTGACCTCTCTAGAGGCCATATTTTTCATGGGATCTTTATGAAAATTGGTCAGAATGTTAACCTTGATGATATCTAGGTCAGGTTCAAAACTGGGTCACGTGCGGTCAATAACTAGGTCAGTAGATCTAAAAATAGAAAAACCTTGTGACCTCTCTAGAGGCCATATTTTTCAAGAGATCTTCATGAAAATTGGTCAGAATGTTCATCTTGATGATATCTAGGTCAAGGTCGAAACTGGGTCAAGTGCGGTCAAAAACTAGGTCAGTAGGTCTAAAAATAGAAAAACCTTGTGACGTCTCTAGAGGCCATATTTCTCAATGGATCTTCATGAAAATTGGTGAGAATGTTCAGCTTGATGATACCTAGGTCAAGTTTGTAACTGGGTCATGTGCGGTCAAAAACTAGGTCAGTAGGTTGAAAAATAGAAAAACCTTGTGACCTCTCTAGAGGCCATATTTTTCATGAGATCTTCATGATAATTGGTGAGAATGTTCACCTTGATGATATCTAAGTCAAGTTCAAAAGTGGGTCACGTGCCTTCAAAAACTAGGTCATTAAGTCTAAAAATAGAAAAACCTTGTGACCTCTCTAGAGGCCATATTTTTCAAGAGATCTTCATGAAAATTGGTCAGAATGTTCATCTTGATGATATCTAGGCCAAGTTCGAAACTGGGTCACGTGCTGTCAAAAACTAGGTCAGTAGTTCTAAAAATAGAAAAACCTTGTGACGTCTCTAGAGGCCATATTTCTCAATGGATCTTCATGAAAATTGGTGAGAATGTTCAGCTTGATGATACCTAGGTCAGATTCCTAACTGGGTCATGTGCGGTCAAAAACTAGGTCAGTAGGTCGAAAAATAGAAAAACCTTGTGACCTCTCTAGAGGCCATATTTTTCATGAGATCTTCATGAAAATTGGTGAGAATGTTCACCTTGATGATATCTAAGTCAAGTTCAAAAGTGGGTCATGTGCCTTCAAAAACTAGGTCATTAGGTCAAATAATAGAAAAACCTTGTGACCTCTCTAGAGGTCATATTTTTCAATGGATCTTCATGAAAATTGGTCAGAATTTTTTATCTTGATGATATCTAGGTCACATGTGCTCAAAAACTAGGTCACAATGTCAAATAATAGAAATAACGACGTCATACTCAGTTCAGCACTGGGTCATGTGGGGATAGGTGAGCGATTCAGGACCATCATGGTCCTCTTGTTTTGATAATCAGTTGGATCCTCATTCTGTCTAGAGTTATTGCCCTTGAGTTAGTCGTAATTGAGAAAATTGACAACCAGTCTGCTCAATAGGTATCTAAGGTGTTTTAAAAGTCAAAAGTAATTTGGTGTGACAGGTGTGTATTGTGACAGTTTTGCATTCTTGCTGATTATGCATATTTCATAAGCCCATTGGAAATAAAAAATCCTTCTTTGTATATAATAGAGTCAATCAGCACCTCAGCTTTTAATTGCCTGCAGACTATATAATTGATAGATGTCAGGTGAGGTACTTTTTTTAGTGCAGTTATACAAAGTATATGGAGAGCTATCCTATGCATTAATAATTATTTATCCCCCCATCCCCCCATTTTACTTAATTTTTCTGGTTAAAGTGTTGGTGCACTTGCACTGTATCTCTGTTATTATGCTATTCTTCTCACCCTGGTGTCAGTGTCGGCGTCGGCGTCATACCAGTTTTGCATGAAAGTAGATATGGCCATCATTTAAAGGCATATAGCTTTGAAACTTATTTTTTCTTTTTTAGGTCAGTTACCAACCTCACAGGATCAAGTCCCATAACTGTGGCATGTATTTTGGCCAAATTATTCCCCCTTTTGGACTTAGAAAGTCCTGGTTAAAGTTTTACATGCAAGTTACTATCTCCAAAACTAATGCAGATATTGAATTGAAACTTAATATGTGTCCTTGGGGTCATAAAACTAGGTGATAGCAGGGTTTCAGAAATCCCATGTCCGGAGCCCGGGGGCTACCAGAAAATTCTGTCGGGCTACTAAATTTTTTCAGAGCGTGCCCGCCGGGCTTCCTTGAAACTACGTATCGAGTAGCCCGGAAATCAATAATTTCAAATATAATTTTGATAGTTGTCTATAATCCCCTTGTTTATCAAGAGATACACGCCCGAGGCTTTAATTATCTTACCACCTACTTACCACCTACTGTCACAATCGGCAAACAATTAACAGTTACTCGCAGGCAAATGTTACAAAAACATGTGCATTTTAGACTGGTCCAATAACATTGAAGTCGGTGATCGGTTTTGTTTAAAACAATATGCAAACCAGTCTTAAAATTACGTCATTTTAGCGCCACCTGCCAAAGTGTACTTTCGGACTCGCTGACCTCAATATTTATCGAGTGATCAGAAAGAACAGATATTTGATTTTGAGGCAGTTTAGGGCTTACACTGATTGTTTATGCTTTTCAATTTAAGTACTTGCCTAACATGCAAAAAAAAATCGACCATGATTTAGCAAAATATCAGAAAGTATACATAATTTTGGACAAACATAAATTCGGATAAGTGAATACACAGTGCCAAGAAACTGAGAGACGTTATATACGCGGTTCTAGTCCGTTTATTAAACTAACAGATGTATAGATTCAGACAGAATTATTAAGTCAACTTTAAGTAATTTTGAGATAAATTACAATTCATACAGCTGTAAGGAATTTGCAAGTTTATAAGAATTGATTTTGTATTGCCTTGTTGCAATAACTATCTGGAGTACTCCTGATATATTTCTCAGTTTAAATACATGTAGTTTTATTTTTTAAAATGAGAAAAAGGGGGTAATGATAATTGCTATTTAAGACAACAAAATTTATAACAATGTGCACATGGCTAAAATTATGAAACCTCTAATGATTTAATCATTCCATCCACTGTAGTATAGAAAATAAACCGAAATGGCCATTGCCAAATAAACTTAAATGTTCGGGCTACCAGATTAAAATTTTGGTAGCCCAATGGGCTACCAATAAATTTGCGGATTTCTGAAACCCTGGTGATAGCATCAAGAGCCATAACTCGCACATGCATTTTGGCCAAATTATGCCCCCTTTTTGACTTAGAAAATAATAGTTAAGGTTTTGCTATTACTTTAAGGCATATAGCTCTTTCTTTTCTAGGTCAATTACCAACCTCACTGGGTCAAGTCCCATAACTCTGACATGTATTTTGGGCAAATTATGCCTCCTTTTGGTCTTAGAAAATCCTGGTTAAAGTTCAAATGCAGATATTTAATTGTAACTTTACATGTGTCTCTGGGGTTATAGCATCAAGTCCCATAACTCTGACATGCATTTTGGCCAAATTATGTCCCTTGTTAACTTAAAACTTCTGGTTAAAGTTTTGCATGCAAGTTACTATCTCCAGTTTAATTAATGCAGATACTGGATTGAAACTCTGTCGATATTCTACCATTTAGGGTAACATTCCTGCTTCTGGTACAACAATTCGAGTAGTCAAGCATTTGCTGTCTTACGGACTGCTCTTTTATGAATTTTTTATGCCCCCGAAGGGAGGCATATAGTTTTTGAACCGTCTGTCAGTCTGTCGGTCTGTCGGTCTGTCCGCAATTTTCGTGTCCGGTCCATATCTTTGTCATCGATGGATGGATTTTCAAATAACTTGGCATGAATGTGTACCACAGTAAGACGACGTGTCGCGCGAAAGACCCAGGTCCGTAGCTCAAAGGTCAAGGTCACACTTAGACGTTAAAGGTCATTTTTCATGATAGTTGGGCGTGTCCGGTCCATATCTTTGTCATCCATGGATGGATTTTCAAATAACTTGGCATGAATGTGTACCACAGTAAGACGACGTGTCGCGTGCAAGACCCAGGTCCGTAGCTCAAAGGTCAAGGTCACACTTACGGACGTTAAAGGTCATTTTTCATGATAGTGCATTCGTGTCCGGTCCATATCTTTGTCATCTGTGACCGTCGGTTCGGCAGCTCCAAATAGTTGTGGGGGGAAATTATGCTCAAGTGGTAACTGACCACCGAAGACCGATCAGTCAACAGATATTTTGGAGTGGGGTCATTGCCCTGTATGGTTGCACAAATGATAAACTCCATGTTTCAGTTCAGTAATATATTCTTTTATTTTATGATGGACACCAATGTGTAGTTTATGTAATGTTATTTCAATATTTTAGTATAGTCCAGTATTCCAAATGTTATCAAAGTTCTATGTTCAAAATACAGTTAAAGATAAACACATCCAAGACAAGCACCGAAATTGTATTCTATACTGTCAATTTAGTTTAGCGATGTTGCTTGTTCGAAATTACAAAGAAGACTGATTTTTAGTTGGAAAAACAATTATATGTTTCCAAGGACAATCTCCAGGGTAACCATATTAGCCAATAAAAATTTAAAAGTAATTTTATATTTAACCAATGAAAATTATTGTAACAAAAAGGTGGAAATCATTTACTTAAGAATTTAGAAGTTTACTTAAGAACATGCCTGGGCTTCACACTTAATCAGCCAAGGAAGCCAAGGTGTTTGTTAACAAAAGCACCTAATGCAAGTGCTAAAAGCAAAATCTGTTTTATAATCAAAAGTGTTTAGAAAGTGATAAAGTAAAAATTTCTGACATGTTTAAGCAGGAAATAATAAGTTAAGTAACACATGTCCAAGCAAATAATGTTACAAAATAGAAAAATCAATTTTGAATAATTTTTACTTAAATTCACAAGATTTGAAATTAAATAATAAAATTTAATTTATCATTAAATTTTATGAAAGAATTTGGCTGATTTATAGCCTGGTTACACATTACCCCTTCTTGAAAAAAATGATTGTCCTCAATCATAAAACTTACAACATAACAAATGTAACAATAACAAATAGCATGTTATATGCTGTAACAAATTTGCATACAAATATGAATAAAGACAATAATAAACATACAATTCATTTATACAGTGGCAACACACACACGTATCTTCAGGATTTACCAAGCGACTGGCCAGTCTTAATTTGCACATTCATTCATCTGTATGTATATTATTTTTAAATAAAGTGTTTGTTTTTCTTTGGTTTTTTTTTGTTTTTTAGATTACATGCATTAATATCATAAAATAGAGCTCTTTAATTGAAGGTAAGTATGGTATGCACATGAAGGAAAACAAGTTAACTTCAAATTTTCTATAAAATGACTTGTATCATGGTGATAACTAGTGATATATTATAGAAAATGTTGCAATTGTCGAAAGGACAACAGTAAAATGCAAAAATATTGAAGTTAAAAAGTAAAACAACAATAATGTTTATTGTAGCCTCCATATACACAGAATTGTCTATAGATAGTGGCTTATCGCAAATATGGCATAAAACTTGACACTGAATAGCCATGTGATTTTGGAATCACTAAAGTAACATTGTAACATTAATTCAGTTACGTTGTATGATTGCTTTTGCAACTTGTCTAGTTGTGGATAGATTCTAAGTATAATATAAAACATTAATAATAATCTACCACTGAAGTATGGTTATCTGCTCATTGGCAGTCATATATAATGTTTCAATTTTGTGTAGTATGCACATGGCATTATAATGTTGGTTTTGTAACTTCATGTTGTGGACTGATGCAAGTATGTCATGGAACAGTAATTGTTCAGCCACAGTTAGTATAGATGAGTGAATCTTTTAGTTCACTATGTAATATCTTATAAATTCATGACTGCATAATTATACAATTTCAGTATTGAACATTTTGATTTGTGAGAGACAGCAAGTATGACATAAAACTTAAAGTTGTCTTCACAATAAGTATAGTGTAATTACATTTTGTTATTTTTACTTCAAATAACATAATTATAATAGTTTGAAATATTTGTAGTGTATTGGCAGTGAGTGACTTCCAGTATCCATTTGTAACATAATTTTGGTCCTCCTGCACTAACTGAAGATGAAGATTCAAGTATTGTTCACTGTCCTTCAGCTTTATATATTTTCACTTGTGTTCATTGACACTTTAATATTTGGAAGCCCATGGTATAGTGTTCTTTGTCCATATTAATAATATCTATCTTGGTAAAGTGAAATTAGAACATTTAGTGGGACATTGCCTCATGCACATTGAAGCAGTTGCACTTAATTTTAACTGCAGAGAAACCTATTTGTTCTATCAGAACAGCATTGCTCATTTACCTTTTGGTAGATGGTAAAATTAGACATTGTAAAAATTTTAATTTATTAAGATGTTTACATATCTTGGAGAAAATATCATTAACTTTTCTAAAAACATCTGCCCTTATCATAAAATAGTACTGTTATTGTCAAAAATTAGACGTAGTTTACTTTGTGTTGGAAACAACTATCAAAACTATACCTTGACAGTAGAGTACAGTTCAACTTACAAAAATATACATTATTTACTATGCATAAAACCTGAATTATTATTTAGAACCTTTGTTTGATTTAAAAATTTTACCAGGCTGCTTGATCTTGGCTGCCATTCTAAACAAAAACTGTCTAACACACTTGATGGGGGCTTGAGAAAATGGAAGCCATACTGGCTCACGAGAGTCAGAGAGATAGACCTTGAAGTATGTTGAATCAAGGGGATCTGATTCATCATTCGTCATGACAGCTCTGATCATTTTGGCTTCGGCTGTTTTTCCATCATCCAACAAAGCTGTTTTGCTCTGCCACAATTCATGGTCTGTTTCTTGTAGGCCGTCAAACAGTGAGTTTAGATATGGCTGAAGTAATTCTTTTCGTTCTGATATTCTGAAAGGTACACCTCTACGAGCAAGCTGATTGTTGCCATAGATAGAATAGATTTCTTGGTTGGATAAGTCATAGGTTTCACAGTATCCTACAACAGTGTTCTTTACAGGTTTAATAAGGTGTATTGGAGTGGGCAGTCTGTCAAAGAATCTGTGTTGCTTCAACAGAGGACGTTTTCGTTTCTTTCCACTCATAGTTTTGTTGATGTGGTACTCTCTAATGTAGACATCAGGGATGGAAGATGCATATTCCCAGGTGCTGGGTTTGTTTGGAGCCTTCCATTTGATTCTGTAGTAGAGAGTATCCTTGCTGCGTTTTGATGTAATGATTTTTTCTATGTCCTCTGCTGAAAATTTGTGTGTTGGTGTTTGTGCTGTTGTGGATGTTTGTGCTGTTTGTGGTGTTGTAGTAGTTTGCATGTTTGATGTTGTTTGCTGAGGATCTTCTTGTGTATGACTGGAATCATGAGGTTGTGATAGTGTTTCCTGTTGTTGTGACTGTTGCTGTGTTTGTGCAAGTTGTTGCTGATTGTGATTAGTGTCGTTTGTGACTTGACTGTTTGATGATTTTGACCGTTTGACCTTTGCTTTTGATTTAGGATTGCTGGTCGTTTACCTTTGTCCTGTGCATTAGATGTGTTAGTGTCTGTGTGTGTGTGATCATCCGTAGGTAGTTCTTCAGCATTCAAAGGTTCTTCCAGATGTTCATACCCTTCAGGTGGATTTGTTGGCCTGGACTCAGGGTCATGGTAGGACTTGAGGCGAGTGGCGTTAACAAGCACTTTGACTTCCTTGTTATCACTACAGCGCCTCAGCTTGTATGTATTGTGTGGACCATTAAACACAATGTAATATGGTCCAACCCATTTCTTATGCAATTTAGGGGCCATACCTGGAGGAACCTTTGTGCAAAATAACCATACTCTGTCAGCTGGCCTGTATTTGGGTTCTTGAGACCTTTTGTCATATTGTTCCTTATACTTGTCCTGTGCAAGTTTAATGTTTTCTGCAGCTATTTTCCTGGCAATGTCAAGGTTATGCAGAATCTGGGAAAGATGAGTCTTGAAAGAAGCAGAAAGAGTAGTTTTGGGAGTGAGGGCTGTGTCTATAGGCAGACGCATCTCACGGCCGAAAAGTAAGAAGAAAGGAGAGTGTTGAGTTGATTGGGTAGCAGGAGTCATGCGATATGCCATCATAATTGAAGGAGAAGTTCTGGCCAATCATCCTGCTGTCCCTTACAGTAAAGGCGAAGAGACTGAAGGATTACACTGTTCATTCGCTCCACAGATCCATTAAGTAATGGTCTGTAAGAACTTGTGTAGAACCGTGTAATTTGGAAAAGTTCACAGAGTGCCTTGACAAGCTGCGAAAGGAACTGCTGACCTCTGTCAGACACAAGGACATTAGGGGCTCCATAGCGGCATATGACCTCTTTGAAGAGAATGGCTGCCACTTCAGTAGCCTCTTGTGTGCGAAGTGGAAAAGCTTCGCACCATTTAGAGTAGCTATCCACTACAAGAAGTACATATTTGTATTTGTCCTTTGTTGTTGGAAGGCCTCCTAAAATGTCAATGTGCCATCTATGAAAAAGGTCAACAACAGGCATAGGTTGAAGGGGTGGTGGTTTGCCATGTATGTCCCTCTTCACCTGCTGACATTGGTTACATGACTGTATATATTTTTGGCAGTCACTGAACATGGTGGGCCAATAATATTTTTGTCTGAGTGCAGCATATGTGCGCTCAAATCCCTGGTGCATGCCACCGGCTAGGGCTGTCGTGATATGATTTCAAAACATCATCACGCAGAATAAATGGGACACACACCTGTGTCATAAGTTTCTGGTCCTTTGGGATGCCTTTGGTCCTAGGTGTTATAAATGTAGTAAAACACCATGTTCAGAAAGTTCATACTGTTCTGCCTCAGCTACTACCTGTTTTGCTTTCTTAGGTTCGTCTGGGAGTTCCTGTTTTAATTTATAATTGAAAATGTTTCTGTAAAATTCATCATCCCTTTGTAGAAATATCAGGTCCATGTTTTGTGTAATAGGGTCTTCCATGTACTGTTCTTTTTGGGAGTCTTCTTTGTTTGGTGCTGTCTCAGTGCAGGCAGTGGCTGGAGCTACAGATGGAGTGGGAACATTGTCGTGACTGTAAACAAGTGTCACAGCTGCTAGTTCTCTAGACTTGGTGTCGGAGACCGTACAGACCAGTTCACTTGGGTCACTTTGTTCCTTGCCACTTTTTTCATTTGCTTCATGGTAGAGGCGACGCGAGAGTCCATCTGCATTTCCGTTAGCACTAGAAGCCTTGTGAACAATCTCGAAGTTGTAGCCCTGAAGTGTCAGAGCCCATCTACCGAGACGTCCTTGGCAGTTCTTAATGTGCTTCAACCACTTCACAGAAACGTTATCTGTGTACACTGTAAAGAAGTTGTTGGCAAGGTAGGGTCTGAAATGTTTCACAGCTTCTACCAGTGCCAACCCCTCCTTATCTGTGATGTGCCATCTTAACTCATGGCCATGTAGTGTTCTTCCGCCGTATGAAATAGGATGTTCAAGACCATTATCATCCAATTGTGACAATACGTAACCAATGGAATGATCAGAACTGTCTGTTGCTAGAATAAATGGTCTATCAAATCTAGGGAAGGCTAGAATAGGCGGAGAAGAAAGAGCTTTCTTTAAAGTCTTAAATGCATTTTCACATTCAGGTGTCCATTTGAATTTAGAGTCCTTTTTAAGAAGTGCTGATAGGGGATTTGCAATTTTGGCATATGATTTAATAAATTTCCTGTAGTACGAAGTCATACCAAGAAAAGATTTGACTTGTTTCACATTTTTGGGGGGTGGGTACTCGTCAATGGCTTTTGTTTTATCTGGGTTGACTTTGATACCATGTTTTGAGATGACATGCCCGAGATATTCAATCTCACGGTTGCAAATTTGCATTTTGCCGGCTGAAGAGTAAGATTTGCTGAGCTTAGATTAGAAAAGACTTGAGATAAGTGATCGAGGTGTTCTTCAAAGTTGTGAGAAAAGACAAGAATGTCGTCGATGTAAACAAGAGCAATTTTCCAGTTAAGATGTTTCAGAACTTTGCACTTAGATTTTGAAAGGTGATAGGAGAGTTCATTAAGCCAAAAGGTAAACGAGTCCAAGTGTAAACAGATTGATGAGTGACAAAAGCGGCCTTGTGAGCAGTTTCTGGATCAAGTGGTACTTGCCAAAAACCACTCTTAAGGTCAAGAACAGAGAAAATTTCAGCCTTAGCATCAGCAATGGTATCAAAGACGTCAGATATATGGGGAATTGGAAAAGACAATGGTTCCGTGGTCTTATTCAAATCGCGGTAATCTATAGTAAAGCGATATTCGCCATTCTTTTTCTTAACAAGCACCACAGGGCTATTCCATGGCGAATCAGACTCTTCAATGAAACCATGGTCAAGCATTTCTTTGAAACCTGCCGCTCAGTTTCACGGCGCATATCAGGACTTTGTCTGTAGGGAGCTTTCTTAATGGGCTTAGCATTTCCGGTTTCAATTCTGTGGGAGAATAGATTTGTGAGACCTAATTCAGAGAAGTCCTTTGCAAAAGACTTTCTGTTTTTACCAGTGAATATTAAGAGTCTTCTCTTCTGGTCAGAGGTGAGATCAGAGTCATTAAGGTTGATTCCAAGATCTTCTGCAATTTCAATATAGTGCTCATCAGTTAGTGTGTCGGTGTGAATAGAATTGACAGATGCGGGAGCTTCAGAATTTTCAGAAGTAGGAAGATCAGTAACTTGTGTTACATTAGCACAGTTAATTTCAGAAAGAACAGAAACTCTAGCATTAGATTTTAGAAAGACGGGAAGAGCAGTTGGATTCATGAGACGGTACTGTATTTTCCCATCCACAACTGTAGAAAGACATTTGCCTCCTGCCAGTTCATCTTTTACTAGATTCTGTGGCGGCTCACACAGCACAATCTCACCATCCTTAAATTTGTTAGTCTTTAAGGGAAGGATTTAAATTCTGAGTGTGGAGGTATAACATGCGATGTTAGGGTTTTACCAAAATCAGTTTTAGCAAGATCTGGTGAAATTAAGAGATAGTGATTTGGTTAGTGTTTTCCTTGTTAATTGTTATACTGTTAGATTGGAAATTCAGCTGGAATCCTTCTTTCTTCATAAAATCTCTTCCAAGAATGACTGGTTCATGAAGTGTCGAGAAGACATGGAAAGTGTGTTGAAAGGGGGGAAACCATCAATAAGAAAAGAAAGATTGATAGTTCCTAGCACTGAATGGATCTCACCACATACACCATAAATATGAGCAATTTGGGCAGGGTCATACTGAGGGTCTTTAGAAAATTTCTTGACAATATGTTCACTAATACAAGAAATACCAGCACGGAATCAAAGAGTGTTTGGTACCGTTTTGAATGGATTTGAATAAAAGCCCTACAGTTTTGGTCTAGAGAAGAAACTAAAGAAATAGTGGGTTTGACCTCACAATCATTGGTAATGTTAGCACAGGTTGTTTAGAGCACTGCCAAGGAGCCTTATAAGAAGCCATTTTATCTAGAGCACTTAAAAGTCTAAATACTAATACAATGGAAAAAATATATATCTTTACAAAAATTTACTTAGTCTAGTGAAATAAGTTATAATTGTTAAACTAGTTGAAATAATGGTAAGTGAAAATACTCAACTTTAGGTTAAGTTTGCTTTAAACATTTAAGTTTAATTGTAAAACTTGTAATCAAGTTCGAAACTGTACAAAATAATAGAATTTTTCCAGCACTTGCAAAAATGTGTACTCAAAGTTGAGATTATTAAATAAATTTACTGAAAATTTGTGAATATAGCTTGGAAACAACAATTTAATGAAAAACTTTGATTAAATGTGTTCAAATTTTCTACTATCTACCATGAAAATACAACAAAAGTAGATGAAATTGTGCAAAAGCTGTTCTGAATAGAATAAAGTAACAAATCAATTGGTTAACAACAACTGTTTCAAATACACGAGAAACAATATAGCACTAAATGTTGAAATTTCACTTACCAAAATATAGCACTTTAAGAATTTTCAATTGTCTTGATGTTTATCAATCATATCTGTTGTTTTCTGGCTTCTTCTGGTCTTCTTCTGGATGACGGCTCTTCTCTTCAAGTAACAGCTCAAATGCGGTCAGTCCCTGACTTCAGTAGGTTCCTAATTTTAGGTTATGGTGGTTTGTTTTTAGTGTTTATGAAATATCTGCTTTAATTAGCTCTGATCCCTCAATTACATTAACAATTCTAGGGTTGTCTGTTGCAGTTTATTTTATTAGCATTTTGATCCCGAGTTTACTTTCAGCACTTTTTGTTTTCTTCTGATTTTGACATTCAAGTCCACAATAGCACTTTCACAAGTTGTTGTAATTCTTCTTCAAAGTTAGTCCATTTCTCATATGTAATGATCGTACTTCGGATTCTCTCACCACAAATCTGTGACCGTCGGTTCGGCAGCTCCAAATAGTTGTGGGGGGAAATTATGCTCAAGTGGTAACTGACCACCGAAGACCGATCAGTCAACAGATATTTTGGAGTGGGGTCATTGCCCTGTATGGTTGCACAAATGATAAACTCCATGTTTCAGTTCAGTAATTAATTCTTTTATTTTATGATGGACACCAATGTGTAGTTTATGTAATGTTATTTCAATATTTTAGTATAGTCCAGTATTCCAAATGTTATCAAAGTTCTATGTTCAAAATACAGTTAAAGATAAACACATCCAAGACAAGCACCGAAATTGTATTCTATACTGTCAATTTAGTTTAGCGATGTTGCTTGTTCGAAATTACAAAGAAGACTGATTTTAGTTGGAAAACAAATTTTATGTTTCCAAGGACAATCTCCAGGGTAACCATATTAGCCAATAAAAAATTTAAAAGTAATTTTATATTTAAACCAATGAAAATTATTGTAACAAAAAGGTGAAATCATTTACTTAAGAATTTAGAAGTTTACTTAAGAACATGCCTGGGCTTCACACTTAATCAGCCAAGGAAGCCAAGGTGTTTGTTAACAAAAGCACCTAATGCAAAGTGCTAAAAGCAAAATCTGTTTTATAATCAAAAGTGTTTAGAAAGTGATAAAGTAAAAATTTCTGACATGTTTAAGCAGGAAAATAATAAGTTAAGTAACACATGTCCAAGCAAATAATGTTACAAAATAGAAAAATCAATTTTGAATAATTTTTACTTAAATTCACAAGATTTGAAATTAAAATAATAAAATTTTAATTTATCATTAAAATTTTATGAAAGAATTTGGCTGATTTTATAGCCTGGTTACACATCCATGGATGGATTTTTAAATAACTTGGCATAAATGTGTACCACAGTAAGACGACGTGTCGTGCGCAAGACCCAGGTCCGTAGCTCAAAGGTCAAGGTCACACTTAGACGTTAAAGGTCATATTTCAGCATAGTGCATTGATGGACGTGTCCGGTCCATATCTTTGTCATTCATGCTTGGATTTTAAAAATATTGGGCATGGATGTGTACCACAGTAAGACGACATGTCACGCGCAAGACCCAGGTCCGTAGGTCAAAGGTCCTAAACTCTAACATTGGCCATAACTATTCATTCAAAGTGCCATCGGGGGCATGTGTCATCCTATGGAGACAGCTCTTGTTTACTTAGAATTTCAGGTTAATTTTGATGCATTTTCACTATATCTTTGTTTTACGAAATGAATTTGATTCAGTTTTAATATAGTTCTTCCACATCACTGTCCTCATCATATGGCACAAGGTCCATAACTCAGGTACAAATATTTAATGAATTGTGTCCCCTTTTTACTTAAAATTATGTCTCCCACCACACAGTGGTGTGAGAGACATATTGATTTACTCCTCTGTGTGTGTGTGTCAGTCTATCAGTCTGTTTGTCCCAAACCTTGTCCGCACTCTAACATTTCTCATCCGATCTTCATCAAACTTGAACAGAATGTGTTTGCCAATAATTTAAGTCCTCGGCCAAGTTTGATAACTAGCCAAATTGGCCCAGGCACTTCGGAATTATGGCCCTTAAACATAATTACCGATAGGCCGGTTACTCCAATATGTGAATTACCAATAGGCTGCTTACTCCAACATGTAAACAGTATATAAAGACAGACTTACTATTCAGATGATTAGGCAGTTGTGGGAGATGGCTGTTTTCAAAAGCACCCCTAGTTTTAGTTAAAGTTTGATGATATTTCACCATATCTCTGTTAATACCAAATGGATTTGATTTAAACTTGAAATGGTTGTTCCACATCATCTCCAGCATCA
This sequence comes from Mercenaria mercenaria, assembly GCF_021730395.1. NCBI lineage: Eukaryota > Metazoa > Mollusca > Bivalvia > Venerida > Veneridae > Mercenaria > Mercenaria mercenaria. Next base: position 75,016,361 of record NC_069362.1, read on the forward strand.
TATTACTAGAAGTCCATAGCTCTGACACCAATTTGTTATGAATTATGCTCCCTGCACACACACACACACACACTTTATTTGGAATTTCAGGTTCAAGTTGTGTCTCTTTACTCTGTCTTAATTATTACTAAATAGGTTTATTTCAAACTTATTAGTTGTTCCGCACTATTAGCCATGTGATGCACTTGCAGAAATTTTCCATGGATTTTGTCGCTTCTATTTTTAGTTGATAAATTTTACATCTATCAGTGTTATTACTAAATATATTTGACAGTGCTCTGGGTGAGCTATTGTAATTGCTCATTGTCTGGCTTCACCTGGCATCGGTCCGTCTGTGCACAACATCTTCTCTGAAACCAATTGGTGGAAGTTGATGAAACTTGGCCTGGATGCTCCTAAGGAGGCCCTCTTCAGAAATTATTCAAATGGTTCAGCTTTGTTGCATATACGGGTCACCAGAGATAATAACAGAAAAATCATACAACATCTCCTCCTAAACAGCTGGTCAGATTTTAGCTAAAAAGTTTCTGCCTCAGAGAAGTTTATATGTTGTTACGGATCTCTGAGCTGAAACAAATCCCGTATTGAAACAAGAAACAAGAAATCGTGCCAGATTTATGCCTCACTGGAATATTATGCCGTAGACACATGACATGACATCCCTTCAAGTCACATTATACTGACATATACTGACTCTGGGCTGACCAGTCCTAGCACTACCCTCTTATTGTTGTGTGCCAAGCGAGGAAGCTACTAGTACCAATTTTTCACGTCTTTGGTATGACGCGGCCAGGGATCAAACCCTGTGATATTAATGATAATGTCCACTCTCTAACTTGAGTAGTTCTTATCTAAAGATCACAAAACTTAGTAAAAAATGTTAGTGGGCATACTATTTCAGCTAGGTTTGATAATCAGCTGTCTTTGTGACACTGGAGTTATTGCCCATTTTACACCATTCCCCGACCCATTACACTCACAAAAAAGGTTAAAAAAGAATTGAACATTTTTAGCTCTACTGTTTAAAATTTTTCAAAGAGTAGTGTTTTGTTGTCACCTATTCATAGATGTTGTGTCTACATCACAAAAGGTGTGCATATAAGCAGGTTTTTTAACAACCAGGTCAAATGCTTTCAAACTTCAACATCAGATGACGTTACAGGGAAAGTTACAAAATCTTGCTTTTATTTAGTCAAAATTGTGCACCTTACACGTGTAACTAATTTTGGTCAAAGTTTTGCATTTAATCAGGTTTGTCAAAAACTGTTAGGCCTAAAAAAGAAAATTCTTTGTTTCCGGTAACATGCTCAAAAAAATTAGGGTAGGTAGGTCGGAAAATTGTTTTTAGCTCACCTGTCACAAAGTGACAAGGTGAGCTTTTGTGATCGCGCGGCGTCCGTCGTCCGTCGTCCGTCCGTGCGTCCGTAAACTTTTGCTTGTGACCACTCTAGAGGTCACATTTTTCATGGGATCTTTATGAAAGTTGGTCAGAATGTTCACCTTGATGATATCTAGGTCAAGTTCGAAACTGGGTCACGTGCCGTCAAAAACTAGGTCAGTAGGTCTAAAAATAGAAAAACCTTGTGACCTCTCTAGAGGCCATATATTTCACAAGATCTTCATGAAAATTGGTCAGAATGTTCACCTTGATGATATCTAGGTCAAGTTCGAAACTGGGTCACGTGGGGTCAAAAACTAGGTCAGTAGGTCTAAAAATAGAAAAAACCTTGTGACCTCTCTAGAGGCCATATTTTTCATGAGATCTTCATGAATATTGTTTAGAATGTTCACCTTGATGATATCTAGGTCAAGTTCGAAACTGGGTCAGGTGGGGTCAAAAACTAGGTCATTAGGTCTAAAAATAGAAAAACCTTTTGACCTCTCTAGAGGCCATATTTCTCAATGGATCTTAATGAAAATTGGTCAGAATGTTCACCTTGATGATATCTAGGTCAAGTTCGAAACTGGGTCACGTGGGGGTAAAAACTAGGTCAGTAGATCTAAAAATAGAAAAACCTTGTGACCTCTCTAGAGGCCATATTTTTCATGAGATCTTCATGAATATTGGTCAGAATGTTCACCTTAATGATATCTAGGTCAAGTTCAATACTGGGTCATGTTGGATCAAAAACTAGGTCAGTAGGTCTAAAAATAGAAAAACCTTGTGACCTCTCTAGAGGCCATATTTCTCAATGGATCTTCATGAAAATTGGTCAGAATGTTCACCTTGATGATATCTAGGTCAAGTTCGAAACTGGGTCACATGCGGTCAAAAACTAGGTCAGTAGGTCTAAAAATAGAAAAACCTTGTGACCTCTCTAGAGGCCATATTTTTCAATGGATCTTCAGGAAAATTGGTCAGAATGTTTACCTTGATGATATCTAGATCAAGTTCGAAACTGGGTCACGTGGGGTTAAAAACTAGGTCAGTAGATCTAAAAATAGAAAAACCTTGTGACCTCTCTAGAGGCCATATTTTTCATGAGATCTTCATGAATATTGGTCAGAATGTTCACCTTGATGATATCTAGGTCAGGTTCGAAACTGGGTCACGTGGGGTCAAAAACTAGGTCAGTAGGTCTAAAAATAGAAAAACCTTGTGACCTCTCTAGAGGCCATATTTCTCAATGGATCTTCATGAAAACTGGTGAGAATATTCAGCTTGATGATATCTAGGTCAGGTTCGTAACTGGGTCATGTGCGGTCAAAAACTAGGTCAGTAGGTCGAAAAATAGAAAAACCTTGTGACCTCTCTAGAGGCCATATTTTTCACGAGATCTTCTTGAAAATTGGTGAGAATGTTCATCTTGATGATATCTAGGTCAAGTTTAAAAGTGGGTCACGTGCCTTCAAAAACTAGGTCATTAGGTCAAATAATAGAAAAAGCTTGTGACCTCTCTAGAGGCCATATTTTTCAATGGATCTTCATGAAAATTGGTCAAAATTTTTTATCTTGATGATATCTAGGTCACATGTGCTCAAAAACTAGGTCACTATGTCAAATAATAGAAATAACGACGTCATACTCAGTTCAACACTGGGTCTTGTGGGGATAGGTGAGCGATTCAGAACCATCATGGTCCTCTTGTTTTGGAAATTTTTTTTATTAAGGGAGACTTTTCGGAAATTTTTTTTTCTTTCAAAAAATGATTACAAATAAGGGGGTTATGCTTTTAGAGCATCAGTAAGTTGATTACTAACATCACTGGCTATGTTTAAAGCATAAAAAGTGCAGTTTTGCATCTTTTTGTTTAAAAGTTGAAAAAAATATTCTCCAAGGCCATAAAAACATTTAGGGTTGGGCCAAAAATTCAGGGTAGGTTGGGATACCGGAAACATACAATTTTTTTTTACGCCTTACACCAAATGCTTTCAAATTTCACACCTCTTCAGCATATTGAGATTACCTCATTGGGGAAGTTACAAAACTCTTAACTTTTATTTTGTCAGAATTATGCACCTTTTAGAATTAGAAATTTTTGTTAAAGCTTTGCATTTTATGCAGGTTTCTCAAAAACTATTAGGCCAAATGGTAAATCAAATTTCACACTTCTTTGGCATATTGAGATGAAATCACGGGGCAAGTCACATAACTAATGCTTTTATCTTGTCAAAATTATGGCCCTTTTTTCAACATTTTCAAAGTTTGCTAAAGCTTTTGTATAAAACTAGTATCAGGCGGAATGGCTTCAAATGGTTGAGCATGCTGTCATTAGACAGCTCTTTTTCTGTTGTACTCATTTCTGTCAATTTGTAATCCATCCCCCACAGTTTCTTTGGGAAAAAACCTCACCTCCTGAAGAATGTTTCTTAGGTGGTCCTCTTTCCTGTCTTTTCAAGTCTATATCATCTTTACTTGTTGCCATAGCAGCAGAGAGGAAAACTTTAAAAACTTCTTGTAAGAAAGTGCTGGCCTGGTTTTAAAATTATTTCATAGTATTCAGTTATGCTGCAGACACGAAATATGAAGGACAAATTTGACCTTTGAGCTCCATTTGTGACTATGACCTTTAATCCTACCAACCCGATTATTGTGTTTTGTACAAGGTATCATCACCAGCTACCTTTTTACCAAGTATAAAGTCAATGCCTTAAATAGTTTATATTATTTGAAATTTTTTATTTTTATAGGACAAGAACAGCAAGAAAAAGTTTCAGTGGAAGGCCGGAGGATGTTGAAAGGATTGATGGCCTGGCAGAGACTGAGCTGTTAGAAAAAGATGAGATGTATCATCAAAGCTACAGGCAGCAAACAAATGGACATCATTCTCCATCAGGTTATCAGCACCGTCACAATTACTATTATCAGCAAAACCAGGGAAATCGATATGCTGAGTACCAGCATGAACAAGTTCGACAGAATAGAAATTTTATGCCTCATAATCAAAGGCAAAGATCTTACCACAGTAATAAAGAAAATAATAATGATCCTCATAATTTGGATTATTACATGATATCAAAAGATGGAACAGATCGTCGTGATTCTTGGAGTTCAGATGAGCAAAGACATTCTCGTTCACCGCGCAGGTCAAGGCATGATAGTAGAAGGAGAGAAGAGTATCGCAGAAGGAGTTCCTCTCAAAGAAAGCATTCTAACAGTCCAAGAGATTATACAAACACTAGAAGTTCAAGACATTACCGATCTAGAAGTCCAAGAATTCATTCTTCTAGATCTCCTTCAAGAGGCAGGAAAAAGGAAGATAGAAGCAGGTCAAAGTCATCATCTTCATCAAGATCAACCTCAGTAACCTCAGCAACATCAGATGGTTCAGTCAGACGGAAAATATCTCCTGAAAACAGGAAAGTAAAACATAGAAACAGAATTACAGAAAGGGTATCTGAACACAAAAGTAAAAGAACAGTTTACAGGAGAAATTTCTTTCAGTCTACTTCTCGCAGTTATTTTGATAGAAGTCGTTACACATGGAAGAAACCAGAAACAAAGGTTGAAATGACAATTGGAGATCTGACGATGTCTCCAATATCAAGTGATGACTTCAGTCAACGAAGTGAGGAGGCAGAGAGTGAAGGGGACAAGGAAGAAACTGGTATCAGCATACCAAACAGTAATGTCAAGGTAGAGGGTGAAAATAAAACTGGCAACAATATGGAAAGCAAAAAGACAAAGGAAGTAAAACCAGTAAAAGAAATAAGTGATCAAATTGCTACAAATGAAAACACTGTTGCCACAACAGAATGTGAAGCTAAAAATGAACACGAGAAGAATGCATTAGGTGACGAGATGACAAATAAATCTCAAGAAGTGAAAGATGTAACTCAAAAAGATGCAACTAAACAGGAGGCCAAAAGGAATGTAAAGAGAAAGTCTTCCAGTGGAGAATTGAAACATGCAACAAGCGAAAGAAGGCCGTATAGGAAAGATAGCTGCATAGATTACACTAAAGAACATTCAAATCTTAGGAAAAATACTGAAGAGCAGATTAAGACTGGTTGTATTATAGATGAAATGAATTCAGTAAGAAAGGATGAAGGATCTATAAGTGCAAATATCATGAAAGATGTAAAAAACAATGACATATGCAATAAACCCATTAAAATGTTGAAAGAAGAGCAGCCCAAATGTATGCCTAGCAACAACAAATCAGCTGTAAGAGATTCTCTTCTAAATGCTCAAGTTACTGATAATGATAAAAATACAACAGAGGATGAAAAGGCAGAAAAAGTTGAACTTAAGAAAAAAGGAACAGTTGAAGAGCTGAAAGAAACACTTCTCCAAACAAAAAGTATTGGCAATGAAATGATAGATAAGATTGTATCACTTGTAGCAAGCAAATCTAAACACAATGAATCAGATCTTAACATAAATAAAACTCCGTGTAAAGGAAGAAAAGAAAGGAAAACCAGTGAAAAATCAACAGAAAGTAATAAGGATGAAAATTTAGCAGAAAGCAAGAAGGGTAAACATGACAAGTGCTCAAAAGATGAAGTTAGTGGAATAAAGTCAAAGTTTGATGGAAAAATAAAAATTCCAAAAGGCAAAAAAGAAGTGGAAAAATCAGCATTGAAAAATCAAAATACAAAATCTGCACGTGAAGGTAAACAGATGAATAGAGAAAGCACTAAATTATTTCAAGAAAGAAACACTGCAAATATGGGCAAGGAAGTGATGAAGAAGACAGAAAACAAAAGACAAGTCTCCAGCAATGAAAGTACTGATCATGACACTTTCATAGATGATACATTTTTTGACAAAAATATGAAGGAACAAAAACAGAAGGAAAAGTCAATGTCGGGAAGTAAGAGTGTAGAAAAATCTATTGACCAAAATAGTAAAGAAGTTTTAAAGAGGGAATCATTGAAAGAAAGTAATCCAGGTGTTAGCAAACTACATGACAAAAGAAATCATTCACAATCAAAGGCTTGTTCTGATGAAGTTAAACAAAACATACCAAAACATAGACATAATGAAGGACAGTTTACATTACAGTCTGTTATTGAAAAAACATTGGATCAAGCATTCAGCCCTGAATTGAAAAAGTCACCTCCTCCATATACCTCACAATCAAGTGTACAAAATAAAAGCTATTATTTCAGTGGTGGTCTGTCTGCTAAAGAACAGCAGAATGAAGTGCCAAAATTTGATCTAGTAAATACTAGATATGGAAACAAAAATAACAAAAAATTGGATGGATCTAGTAGTTCACAAGGCAGGTCTTCTGATAAAAAGGGAAAAGAAAGCTCTCGCCCTGCACCTACAGATTTAGATCAGTCCAGGTCCCATACTTTAAGTATAAATGAGAAAAAGAAATGTTTTGAAGCACGAATAAAATCAAAGGAAAAAAATAAAAGTGAAGATATGCGACAGTTTGATAGCAATGAACAGTTTGCAAAAAACAATTCTAAAAATGTTGATCCTTTCAGAGATAAGGAACATAAAAAATTACTAGTTTCGCTAGAAAGATTTGATAAAAGCAGTTTTCCACAGAAAAATAGCCCCACAGAGCCCCTGTCAATTAATCAGAGGGAAAGAAGACTTTCTGGAGTTGTGGAAAGTAGTAAATCAAACACAAGAAAGCGCCATGGTAGTGAATCATCTTCACCAGCTGTTGTAAAAGGTAAGTTAATATGAATCACTCTATAATCTCTTCGTATTTATAACTGCAGTGTCTCCTTTTATAACATCCTAGACGTGGTAAAGCTGAGAATGTGTAATGGTTGCCTTTCACAGATTTTATTAACTATTTTAACAGCAGTCTTTAAGTGCCATATGGTGGCTATGAAGTACATTCATTTTAGCTATAATAGAATTCTGCTTAAGCAGGTGCTATGGGGCATTACAGGTCTTGCACATTCCATTAGAAATTCACTCTGCCAACCTGAGTCTGCTACTATGTTGCTTGGTTGCATTCAGAATTTCTATGCTTTAAAAGGATCTTTTGACAGATTTTATTTGTAAAATTTTGTGTGAGTTTGATACTTGGGCATCCAAGATCAAAAACTAGGTCACTAGGTCAAATCATAGAAATCTGGTTAACCTGTTTAAGGCCACATTTTCTACATTTTTCTTCAAAGTTTACAGAGAAAAATCTTTTAATAAAAAATCAGTGTGATATTTGATAGGGGTCATTAGGGTAAGGAAGTAGGTCAGATGAGTGATAGGGTACCTTCATGGCCTAGTTATGTCATCTCATCTCCCTTTTATAATTGTAAACTGCACCATTGATATCTGACAAGCAGTAATCAATGCCTACCTTAATGCTCAATAATTTAAAAAAGAAGTGGTGTGATAATGAAATTGCACAGAATCCCCAAACTGGGCATGAAACCCATGTTTACCTTGCTTGAATACCAATGACTGGTCAGATGCCAATATCTACCCCTTGAATTTGAAATTTAGGAAGTTCATTAAAATTAAGTAGTCATGATGTTGGAATTAAAGCTCGCATTGTAGCTTGCAGTTTAAAAGCCACAAAAAGGGACCTGTTTGTATACAGAATGAATTAACATAAGAAAATTCAACAGGAAGAATTAAATGATATCAAGAATTTAGATGCATTAATGAAATGTAAATAAAGTGATGGAAAAATATTTTAATCTGAACATAAACATGATAAATGTGTTCAATATGTACATATCTGTGAAATATTACAGGTTACATTAGAAAATGTTTTTGAAATGCAGTAAGGATTAGAGAAATATACAAGAATGAAGATCGCGAAACATTATGACGTTCGAGCCACCAACTTTAAAAGTTGAATTCCTCAGTAGTGTTATTTTCACCCTGAAATATCAAAAAGATTAGAAAACTTGTTAGTCACAGTGATATTTTGAAAGATATTTTCATCAACATCTTAAGGGAAATTATTCAGCATTATTGTGTTTATCATTTTGAAGCTTGTTTGTTGAAAACCTTCGCATCTAGAGCACATTATCTATGAGGCAGAGTGGTCAGACATTAGACAGCTGGTCAGTTACAAAAAAGTAATCATTTATTGTTGAAAAAAATGCTGAGAGGTGTTTATTCCTTGCAGATGTTGTCCTACTGTAAACAAAAAGTACACTCAGTATAACACTTGATAATTTGAACGACTTAGAAGTCATTTTTTGTCAAGTTCATCTTACTTTGAAAATTATTATGGTATTATTTCTAAATATTGAAGGCTTCCTTGATTTTAGGAACAATGAACAGGCCAAGCGGTGATGTGTTTATCCCTCTTGGAAAACCATCCGAAAAGAAGCGCAGACTGTCCCAACCCAATCCATCCCGGAACCCAGCAGGCCACATAGTTCATGTTTCACCTGGCTCTAACACAGGAGATATGCCCAAAATAGACAAAGTGGAAACTGAGCCGGTAAAAGAAAAAGAAATAAATTCATTTGCAGAAACAAAAAATAAATTTGAAAACATTGATACCAAAGATCTTACAGAGAAAGTACCACCAGAAGAAAACACTTCTTCAGGACCCAAGAGAAGCTTATTTGGCAAAAACCAAAAAAGAATTTCACATTTCTGTAATCTGGATAAAAATGATGTTAAAAGCCAAGTACTTAAAGTGCCAAAAATTAATTCATCACCTCAGAAAAGTCCTGCATCAAAACGTTCACCACAGAAAAATCCTGCACCAAAACGTCTTAAACACCTATTCAAACAATCCCCAGTGCGAAAATATTCTAAAGTTAGTCCTGTGGTGCAGAAGGAAGTGAACACAGAGAAAAGAACTGCTGCATCTAAGGATACTGGAGGGGTTATTTCACATAATAGCCCAAATACTGAGACCAAACTTGCTGAGGCACAAGTTACGCTGTCTCCAGTTGATAACATCTTTGAGAAAATGAAAGAAACTACTGAAAGAACTGATGAAAAAAGAACCTATGATGACAAATCTAAAACTGCTGTGAAAAGAACACATGATGATAAGCTAAAGAATACAAATGAAAAAAGGAGAAAACATGAGGAAAATGTAACAGAAAGTACTATAAAAAAACACAAAAATGTAGTTAGCTCAGAAGGGACAGAGGAGTACAAAAATGTTAAAGAAGAACAGCAGATTAGAAGAGATACTTTAGAAAAGAAATCAAAGAACAATAAGTCGGAATTAAAAGAGTGCATAGAAAGAAACAGTGTTAAAGAAGATGACAAAAATATATTAACAACATCGAACAGACATAGATCAAATTCTAAAAAAACTAATCCTGAGTCAAAGACTGATGACAAGTTAGACAAGCAGCAAACTTTGAAAGATTCTGCATCACATGTTTCCAAATCTGAGAAGCCAAAACATGGCCAAGATATGAGTTGTTTGGAGGCTCATACAAGGTCTGAAACAGATAATTCTGTATATGATGTTAAAGACAAAGACCATTTTGAAGTTACTAAGAAAAAAATCAAGAAATACAGTGAAAGAAGTAAACCTAAATTGGCTTGTCTACAAACAGGTATACAAGCAGATAAAGAAGTAAGTGTTGATAAGAAAGTGTCAAAAGTTGAAAAAAGAACCATTCATACTGAGGTAACGAAATTGTGTGGGGACAACACCCAAAAAGTCTTAGCAGGTGTAGAAACACAAGAAGAAGGATTTAAAAAGTTTGATAATGTACAGGAACCACAAAATTTAAAAGATCATATATCAAATGTTTCAGAATTTGATCAAGCGAAAAGTGAAGAAGTGAAATGTCCAAAAGGTTGTATAAAGAGTGGGACAGAAGATACCACATGCATTAATGAGTTGACTAGTGTTAGGAAAGACAGAGTCAAACTTGAAGTTTTTAAGAATGAGGTTCAGAAACATGTTGATAAAAAGAAGCCAATATTGCAGAATGAAAAACATGCAAATAAAGAAATAAGAGTTGGTAAAAAAGTGTCTGACAATGAGAAAAAAACTGTTGGTGGTAAGGTGAAAGATTTTTCAAGTGACGCAACTCAGAAATTATTAGGTGATATAGATAGTGTAAGTGAAAATGAAAAAAGTTATTTTGTTGAAAATGTGCATGTGGGTAAAGGCATAAACAACGATAGTATTCTAAACAACAATAAAAAGAATGCAAAGTCATGTGGTATTAAATCTCCAATGATTTATTCATCTCCAGAAAAATTGGATAGTACAGAATATGAAAAAAAAGATGTTAAAGAAATGAAAGTTGAAAAGCACACAGCTAAAGTTGAGAAAAGAAAAGTTGATAAGATAACAAAATTTGTTGGTATAAATTGTGCTACAAGTAATAAAGCAGAGAAAATGTCAGATGGTGCAGAAAATGATGACCAGGATACTAAAGAAAAAGTAAATCAACACACGTTAAAAGATGATAAAACTTACAGTTGTGCATTTGCTGAGAAATCTGAAAATGGTAATGATATAGAAAATGAGTTTGACCAAACTACACATAGTGAGACGGTTAATGCTAAAGAGACAGACAGTCATAAAATTAAAGGTATAGGAGAGGAAATTACACACGATGGCTCTGAATCTGACATGGATGATATTGAACCAATAGAAATGATTGGCTGTTGTTTTATGAATGATGTTGACATTGAAGAGCCTGCTGAAAAGAGTTTGATCTCACATGTTGATGTTGAACACATTGAAACTGACCTTAAAATCAACTATTGTGATGACAATGTATTATTCAGAAACATAGACACTGAAGATGTTTTTGAACATGATAATGAAGTTGACAAAAGGGTTTGTAATGGTGCTGCAAATGAAGACCTTTTGAGTGAAAAGGATACTAAAAATAATTTGGAAAGATATGATGTTTCTAAATGTCAAATGAGTGACATTGTGATTGCAAGTAACTGTAAAAACAAAGTTGACATTAGAAGAGAAACTGGTAGAGAATGTGCTGAATTAAATGAAAACATTTTAGAAAGTAATAAGAACACAGAAAGCACATTTAAGTCACCTGATAAACCAAAAAAAAGTACACCCCGTAAAAGGTTTACTACTCAGTTAGAAAACTTGGGAAAGAAGATGGAAGTTGATATTGAAGGATTAAAAGATAGCGAAGGGACAAAAGCAAAGATGCCAATTAACCAAGACAAAAATGAGAAAAAGATAGAAACAAAATGCAGTTGTGATAATGGTGGTGATGATGATGATGATGATGATGCAGAATTGATTTCCAGTGGAGTTGAGTTAACACCAACAAAAACAATAAAAAAGTCTGCAACAAAAACTACTGAATGGTTACAGAGGGCCAAAAGTACTTTGAAGGTTCCTGCAAGTTTAACGAAATCAAAAAAGGAGTTACATCATACTTCTGCACAGCAGTTTCCCCTAGTGAATCAGACTGAGATCAGTAATGCCCAAGTTACACAACTTAATTCAGTGCAACAGTCTCAGACACAAACGACTTCGACCAATTTTAACCAGCATCAGCAGAAAATTCAAGAAGTACATGAGACTTCAGCTCAGTACTTCCAACCTATTAATCAGAAGCAAACAAACACTTCTCCAGTTGCACAACTACAAAATTCAATGGAGCATTTCCTACCACAAGGTGTTCAGACCAAAAACAAACAAGGAAGGCAGTCATTGATAAACCAAGGGGTGCACCACACTCAGCAGTTCCAGCCTAGAGTTCCTGAGAGACCCAACAGACAGTCATTATGGCAAGGACAGCTAGGGATAGACTATGCTATGCAAGCCAAATCATCAGAGCAAAGTCTGGCTTATCAACAATCTGTCAATTACAACTATGTGATGAACCAGTTAGATTGTAGTTCTGCCAGTGTTCACCAAAACCCTCACCTGAATACTGAAAATGTTATGCAGGAGGTTCCATTTTCTTCCCAAAATGTAGCAAATATACCAATGTTCAATCCACTGACGGCACCCTTGATGAACCAGAATACTCCGGCATCAATGAACCAGGGACAAGTTGATGCAAGGTATCAAACCAAATCACTTGTCAATACAAGTGATTATGCAGGTGTGCCCCTTTCTGTGACACAGTCACAAGGTATACCTGTTGTTTTAGCTGACTGTGTGGGGACTTCTTGGCAATCAGCAAGTACCAGTAATGTGATAACACAAAATTTGAACTACACTGTGGCTCTGCCACCCATTGAAATGCCAGGAGTGCAGGAACCAGTAAGACCAAATCAGAGTACACATTCTAGGGAACCAGCTTCAAGACAGAAGACCAGTCCACCTAGGGCAATCTTCTTTAAACATTTACCAGATACAGCCGGACAGTTAATGACAGAAGCAGCAGTAGAAGAAAAGAGAAAAAAGCTGTATAGAGAACTATGTGATCTGGACAACATTAACTCTGGAGATGGTAAGTCATCCCATATTATAGTGCCTAATAAAAGGGAGCTTCAAAGCTGATAGGTAAAGGTTGCTGATTTTGACCCTCTCTTCTGTCAGTTTTGAAACCTGGCTTCTTTTATGTGTTGAAGTCATCCAGCTAGCTTGCAGGTTTGTGGTTCTACTGAGGTGCATGAAATAATGCACTAAGGGGCACCTGTGGTCTTTCTTCACCATGAAAATCTGGAATGTTGCCGTGTGATCTATGATTGTGTTTATGTGATATTAAACCCAACAAAAATGAACATAATGAACACAGTATCAAAATTTTGAAAAAAAAAGAGCAAGGTTAATAAAATTTCAAAAATTTTAGACCAGTGCTAAAGTTGATATAATACTGATATAGATGAAGCTCCGTACTAAGGGGCTATAGAAATGCCCTCTGTCCGTCTGTCTGTCCGCAAATTTGGATCTTGCGATAACTCAAAAAGTATTAAAGCTAGGTTCATAAAACTTGGTGTGTGTATAGAGGGCAATATGTAGATTATGCCTTACATGACATGTTTGTAGGTCAAAGGTCAAGGTAGCTATTGAAGGTCAAGTGAAAATGTTTTCTGCTCCATTACGTTTATATGCATTGATTGCTTTTCTTAGTGCTGCACACAAATGTTCCCCATGATGAGACAACTTGTCAATGCTGCTTTGCAGGACCTATGCTTGTCAGTTAAAGGTCAAGGTCAATATTCAAGGTCAAGTAAAAATTTGTCTCTGCTCCATTACTTTTAATTGCATTGATGGATATTTTTCAGTACTAGACAGAAATGTTCCCCATGATTAGACTATGTGTTGTGCACATGATTCATGGTTGTCAGGTCAAGGTTATTATTGAAGGTCAAGTAAAATTGTTTTTTCACTGGTAGGAGACTTCTGTATTGCAACTGCAATACTTGGTCACTTGTTTGCATATTTGTTTTTGCTTGCCTGACTTGAAAGTGGCTTTTTTATTATTTACACATTATAACACAAGTGGTTATATCGCTCCATACGACATAGAACCCATTAAATTACACTATGTTTACTTTTCATTTGAAATTACAGAAAGTACATTCTAAATCATAAAAAATGAATTTACACAAAATCTGGAGAATGTTGTGCCCTTTTTAGCTCACCTGAGCAATGCTCAGGTGGATTTTTCTGATCGCTCGATGTCCGGCGTCCGTCGTCTGGCGTCTGTCGTCTGTCGTCCGTCGTCTGTCAACATTTAGCTTGTGTATGCGATAGAGGCTGTATTTTTCAATTAATCTTCATGAATATTGGTCAGAATGATAACCTTGATGAAATCTAGGCCGAGTTCGAAAATGGGTCATCTCGGGTCAAAAACTAGGTCACTAGGTCAAATCAAAGAAAAACCTTGTGTATGCGATAGAGACTGTATTTTTCATTTAATCTTCATGAATATTGGTCAGAATGATAACTTTGATGAAATCTAGGCCGAGTTCGAAAATGGGTCATCTCGGGTCAAAAACTAGGTCACTAGGTCAAATCAAAGAAAAACCTTGTGTATGCGATAGAGGCTGTATTTTTAGCCCACCATCATGATGATGGTGGGCTATTAAAATCACTCTGCGTCCGTGGTCCGTCCGTCCGTCATTCCGTCCGTCCGTCCGTTAACAATTTCTCGTTATCGCATCTCCTCAGAAACTACTGGGGGGATTTTGACCAAACTTTGTCAGAATGATGTATTGGTACCCTAGTTGTGTCCCCCTGAAAATCAGACTGGTTCAACAATTTTTGAGTGAGTTATGGCCCTTTGTTTATTTCTATAATTTATATAGATTTATATAGGGAAAAACTTTGAAAACCTTCTTGTCCAAAACCACAGAGCCTAGGGCTTTGATATTTGGTATGAAGCATCATCTAGTGGTTCTCTACCAAGATGATTCAAATTATTTCTCTGGGGTCAAATATGGCCCCGCCCTGGGGGTCACATGGTTTATATAGACTTATATAGGGAAAAATTTTGAATAACCTCTTGTCCAAAACCACATGGCCTAGGGCTTTGATATTTTGTATGTGACATCATCTAGTGGTCTTCAACTAAGATTGTTCAAATTATACCCCTAGGGTCAAATATGGCCCCGCCCTGGGGGTCATATGGTTTACATAGACTTATATAGGGAAAAACTTTAAAAATCTTCTTGTCCAAACCACAAAGCCTAGGGCTTTGATACTTGTAATGTAGCTCATCTAGTGGTTCTCTACCAAGTTTGTTCAAATTATCCTCCTAGGGTTAAATATGGCTCCGCCCGGGGGTCACATGGTTCATATAGACTTATATAGGGAAAAGCTTTTAAATGTTCTTGTCAGTAACTACAACATTCAAACTTGGACCACATGTATATTTTTGAGTGGCAAGATGAACCTTGACATGTTGACCTTGATTTTGACCTAGTGACCTACTTTCACATTTCTGTAGCTACAGCCTTCAAATTTGGACCACATGCATAATTTGTGCACTGGAAAAAACTTTGACCTTTATTTTGACCTAGTGACCTACTTTCACATTTTTTGAAGGTACAGGCATCATATTTGGACCATATGCATAGTTTCGTGTTTCAAAATGAAATTTGACATTGATTTTGACCTAGTGACCTACTTTCACATTTCTCAAGCTACAGCCTTCAAATTTTGACTACATGCATAGTTTTGTGTACCGAAAAAACTTTGACCTTGACATTGACTTAGTGACCTACTTTCAAATTTTTGAAGGTACAGGCTTCAAATTTGGACCACATGCATAGTTTTGTATTCTGAAATAAAATTTGACCTTGATTTTGACCTAGTGACCTATTTTACATTTCTCAAGCTACAGCCTTCAAATTTGGACCACTTGCATAGTTTTGTGTACTGAAATGACCTTTGACCTTTACATTGACCTAGTGACCTACTTTCACATTTTTAAGGTACAGGCTTCAAATTTGGACCACATGCATAGTTTTGTATTCCGAAATAAAATTTGACCTTTATTTTGACCTAGTGACCTACTTTCACATTTTAGAAAGTACAGGCATCAAATTTGGACCATATGCATAGTTTCATGTTTCAAAATGAAATTTGACATTGATTTTGACCTAGTGACCTACTTTCACATTTCTCAAGCTACAGCCTTCAAATTTGGACTACATGCATAGTTTTGTATTCCGAAAAAACCTTTGACCTTGACATTGACTTAGTGACCTACTTTCACATTTTTGAAGGTACAGGCTTCAAATTTGGACCACATGCATAGTTTTGTATTCTGAAATAAAATTTGACCTTGATTTTGACCTAGTGACCTACTTTTACATTTCTCAAGCTACAGCCTTCAAATTTGGACCACTTGCATAGTTTTGTGTACTGAAATGACCTTTGACCTTTACATTGACCTAGTGACCTACTTTCACATTTTTAAGGTACAGGCTTCAAATTTGGACCACATGCATAGTTTTGTATTCCGAAATAAAATTTGACCTTGATTTTGACCTAGTGACCTACTTTTACATTTCTCAAGCTACAGCCTTCAGATTTGGACCACATGCATAGTTTTGTGTACCGAAACAAACTTTGACCTTTACATTGACCTAGTGACCTACTTTCACATTTTTGAAGGTACAGGCTTCAAATTTGGACCACATGCATAGTTTTGTATTCCGAAGTAAAATTTGACCTGGATTTTGACCTAGTGACCTACTTTTACATTTCTCAAGCTACAGCCTTCAAATTTGGACCACTTGCATAGATTTGTGTTGTGTACAGAAATGAAATTTGACCTTGAGCTAGTCAGTAAGTCTTGAAATTTGGAACACTCAAAAATGGCACATTGGTGGGCGCCAAGATCACTCTGTGATCTCTTGTTCAATTAATCTTCATGAATATTGGTCAGAATGATAACCTTGATAAAATCTAAGCCGAGTTCGAAAATGGGTCATCTCGGATCAAAAACTAGGTCACTAGGTCAAATCAAAGAAAAACCTTGTGTATGCGATAGAGGCTGTATTTTTCAATTAATCTTCATGAATATTGGTCAGAATGATAACCTTGATAAAATCTAAGCCGAGTTCGAAAATGGGTCATCTCGGGTCAAAAACTAGGTCACTAGGTCAAATCAAAGGAAAACCTTGTGTATGCGATAGAGGCTGTATTTTTCAATTCTTCTTCATGAATATTGGTCAGAATGATAACCTTGATGAAATCTAGGCCGAGTTCGAAAATGGGTCATCTGGGGTCAAAAACTAGGTCACTAGGTCAAATCAAAGGAAAACCTTGTGTATGCGATAGAGGCTGTATTTTTCAATTCTTCTTCATGAATATATGAATGATAACCTTGATGAAATCTAGGCCGAGTTCGAAAATGGGTCATCTCGGGTCAAAAACTAGGTCACTAGGTCAAATCAAAGAAAAACCTTGTGTATGCGATAGAGGCTGTATTTTTCAATTGATCTTCATGAATTTTGGTCAGAATGATTGCCTTGATGAAATCTAGGCCGAGTTCGAAAATGGGTCATCTCGGGTCAAAAACTAGGTCACTAGGTCAAATCAAAGAAAAACCTTGTGTATGCGATAGAGGCGGTATTTTTCAATTGATCTTCATGAATTTTGGTCAGAATGATTACCTTGATGAAATCTAGGCAGAGTTCGAAAATGGGTCATCTGGGGTCAAAAACTAGGTCACTAGGTCATATCACGTAAAACCTTGTGTATGCGATAGAGGCTGTATTTTTCAATTGATCTTCATGAATTTTGGTCAGAATGATTGCTTTGATGAAATTTAGACCAAGTTCGAAAATGGGTCATCTGGGGTCAAAAACTAGGTCACTAGGTCAAATCAAAGAAAAACCTTGTGTATGCAATAGAGGCTGTATTTTTCAACTGATCTTCATGAAATTTAGCCAGAATGATTACCTTGATAAAATCTAGGCTGATTTCGAAAATGGGTCATCTGGGGTCAAAAACTAGGTCACTAGGTCAAATGGAAGAAAAACATTGTGTATGCAATAGAGGATGTATTTTTCAATTGATCTTCATGAAATTTGGTCAGAGTGATTGCCTTGATGAAAACTAGGTCAGTTTTGAATATGGGTTATCTGAGGTCAAAAACTAGGTCACTAGGTCAAATTAAAGAAAAATCTTGTGTATGCGATAGAGACTGTTTTTTTCAGTTGATATTTATGAAATTTGGTCAGGTTGATTGCCTTAATGAAATCTAGGTCGAATTTGAATATGGGTCATCTGAGGTCAAAAACTAGGTCACTAGGTCATATCACGTAAAAACCTTTTGTATGCGATAGAGGCTGTATTTTTCAATTGATCTTCATGAATTTTGGTCAGAATGATTGCCTTGATGAAATTTAGACCAAGTTCGAAAATGGGTCATCTGCGGTCAAAAACTAGGTCACTAGGTCAAATCAAAGAAAAACCTTGTGTATGCAATAGAGGCTGTATTTTTCAACTGATCTTCATGAAATTTAGCCAGAATGATTACCTTGATAAAATCTAGGCTGATTTCGAAAATGGGTCATCTGGGGTCAAAAACTAGGTCACTAGGTCAAATGGAAGAAAAACATTGTGTATGCAATAGAGGATGTATTTTTCAATTGATCTTCATGAAATTTGGTCAGAGTGATTGCCTTGATGAAAACTAGGTCAGTTTTGAATATGGGTTATCTGAGGTCAAAAACTAGGTCACTAGGTCAAATTAAAGAAAAATCTTGTGTATGCGATAGAGACTGTTTTTTTCAGTTGATATTTATGAAATTTGGTCAGGTTGATTGCCTTAATGAAATCTAGGTCGAATTTGAATATGGGTCATCTGAGGTCAAAAACTAGGTCACTTGGTCAAATCAAAGAAAAAACTTCTGTATGTGATAGAGTCTGTATTTTTCAGTTGATCTTCATGAATTTTGGTCAGAAGGATTGCCTTGATAAAATCTAGGTCGAGTTTGAACATGGGTCATCTAGGGTCAAAAACTAGGTCATATCTAAGAAAATGCTTGTTTTATCGCAAGAGACCAATTTTTTGGTCCAATCTTAATGAAAATTGGTCAGAATATTTGTTTCCATGAAATCACTAGGTCAAACATGTTTTACACTGTTATGGAGTGTTTCTTAGGTGAGCGACCTAGGGCCATCTTGGCCCTCTTGTTAAAATACAATGTAATATGTAAGCTTTGCACTTTATACAACACTCAAACTTTCCAGTAGTATGAACAGCTTAAAGGTATACTAGACCCAAATTTTATGTTTTAGAATGTGAACATTTACTGTATATAGTTCATGTTAACAAAATTTAACACGTTTATTTGACATTTACAATACTTTGCATTAGGTTTAGATTAGTCATAATACTTGTATAGCTAAACACAGTATAAATGCATACTGCCACTAAAAAAGCTGGAAGTTTTTTCAGTACATAACTGTTACTGTATGAGGTAGACTTATGAATGCAGCTTAAAGCAGCATGCCTCCAGATTTGGCTAAAAAATAATCTTTCTTTCAAGTTGAAGTTTGGTCATATTATGAACATTAGAATATGAATTTTTGTTTCTAAAATATTTTAATAGTTCCAAATCAAGAAAAAAATATAATTATTTAAATAATTCTTGGTACACAGGTGTAACATCAGAAAATACAGGTCAAGTTCGACTTTTGTGGTCAGTAGGTCAAGGTCACTGACCCTGAACAGTTAAATGGTTTCCGGATGATAACTTGAGAATGCTTGGGCCTAGGATCATAAATTTTGGTACACAGGTGTAACATCATGAAATACAGGTTAAGTTTGACTTTGAGGTCAGTAGGTCAAAGTTCAAATCACAGTGACCCTGAACAGTTAAATGGTTTCTGGATGATAACTTGAGAACGCTTGGGCCTAGGATCATAAATTTTGGTACACAGATGTAATATAATGGAATACAGGTCAAGTTCGACTGAGGTCAGTAGGTCAAAGGTTAAGGTCACAGTGACCCAGAACATTTAAATGGTTTCCGGATGATAACTTGAGAACACTTGGGCCTAGGATCATAAATTTTTGTACAAAGGTTAAACATGATAAAACACAGGTCAACTTTGACTTTGAGTTAAATAGGTTAAAGGTCAAGGTCACAATGACAGGAAACAGTTAAACAGTTTCTGAATGTTAAGTTGAGAACACTTGGGCCTAGGGTCATGAAAATTGATATGTAGGTTGGTCATGACCAGCAGATGACCCCTAATGATTTTGATGTCAGTAGGTTACAGGTCAAGGTCACAGTGACCAGGAACATTTAAACAGTTTTCGGACAGTAACTTCAGAATGCTTGGGCCTAGGATCACGAAACTTAATAGGAAGGTTGCTCATGACCAGATGACCCCTGTTGATTTAGAGTTCAAAAGGTCAAAGGTCAGAGTGACTTTGAACATATAAACCTTTTCTGGACAATAACTTCAGAATGCTTGGGCCGAGGATCATGAAATTTCATGGGGAGGTTGATCATGACCAGCAGATGACCCCTATTGATTTTGAGGTCTGTATGTCAAAGGTCAAGCAAGTTCGGCTTTGCCATTGGCTTAGTTCTGTGACAAGGCCATATTGTGGGGGTATAATTCCTCACTCCTGTGACAACTCTAGTTAATACTGTCCATGAAGTTATAATTTTTTTAGAGCCATTAAGGGAGGTATTCAGAAATAATGGATTCAATAAAACTTTCTACTGCATTAGTTTGACAGATATTACTATAACAGAAAAAAAACTTACAAAAAAAATCAGATTTAACAAAAAAATAATATATTCTATTTTCATAATAAAAAAAAACATGACAGCCACATTATTAACAAAGGCATTTCAAGCCTTTCATAATAATAAGCAAAATCAATTTCATGAGTTAATATTGTTGAACTTTCATGCATGTCACTAATAGTAAATTTAAACATGTTGCGCAGGCTCTGTATTTTTTATTTTATCCTGTTTAAGTTATTATTCATGTTTCTTTTACAGATGGGCTTGATATTATGCTGCTAGCTGAGAAAAGCTACCTTAGAGGGATTACACTGATTGATAAAGGTACAGTTCTTCTTTGAAATAACTTATTCAGTTGAAATTCATTGCATCTCAAAATTTTGGTTATACATAAGAAATTTTCAAGTCCCATCAAAATTATTACTTTTCTCAAGTCAAATTCAACTTTGGTTGTGGCGAAGGGAATTGAAGTTCTGTTGTAGTCATATGTTTTTATGTCTCAATAAAATGGTACCCTATACAAATGAAAGTAGAAAATTATAACCATGACAAAATGGGTGCCATTTAGCCTGGTATACTCAAATGTTCATAAAATGTGTTGTATATACATGTTCATAATTATGTTCATATATATCTAAGACTATGACAATACAGTTTCATGTTTTAAGTCGAATTTAAAGTGTCTCAAAGTAAAACATTTGAACCTTTTGAACTTGTTGACAATTTGGTTGACATTGTCCGCCAAATGAAATGCAATATCATGGGAACTGAATTATACTGAATTTTTGTTTATTAACTAAATTGTTTTGACAAATATTGTTCTTCATTTCATTATCACTACAAGCCCTCTGATATCAATCATTTTAAAGTTTTTGCTGTTTGTTGTTATGACAAAGACTCCAAGGGGAAGCTAATCCTTTAAAATTTATGTCCTCGGTGTATATCACATTGGTTTCTCTGGTGAACATTTCACTGTAATCTTGCTCTTAGAGCTTTTTATGCCCCCGGCATCTACTGATGCGGGAGGCATATAGTGATTGTCCTGTCCGTCCGTTTGTTCGTTTGTCCGTCCGTCCGTATGAGGTTAACCAAATGGGACCGTTTCATCTAGCATCAATACCCCTTACTAGAATGACTTGATACTAATGCAGATGTAACCTGTGACCATTCCTCATCTTCAGACATCACCTTACCTCAGTTTGACCTTGACCTTGAACTTGACCTTGTTTTGGACTTTGGTTGCTTTGTATCAACAAGGATGCCACCGGGGGCATCAAGCGTTTATTGAACGCAGCTTCTTGTTTTTTACCTGAAGATCATACTTTACAATCTAATACTGCATTTCAGATATTTTGAGTTTAACAGAGAAAAGATGTGATACTATCCTGCAGCAAGGTCATCAACAACTACCGACATTGAAGCCAGATGGGAAAAAGCACAGCATAGAAGGTTGGTTAATCTCAATTCTTATTTCTCATAGCTGGAGTTGCAAATTGGTTGTCGCTTGGGAGTTTTTTGCTCATTTTGTCAGTGAAACACCATACTGTTTATACCAATATGCTAAATTTTCATGGCTTTTGTTTGTCATTTTGTTGTAAATTTACAATTCTTGTAAATAAATAATAAGGATTGATCATAATATCAGTATTGTTTATGACAAATTAAAATAAAAGTTTAGATGTCAGCCCGCCCGCTTAGCTCAGTAGGTAAGAGTGTTGGTCTACGGATCGCAGGGTCGCGAGTTCGATCCTCGGGCGGGGCGTATGTTCTCCGTGACTAATTGATAAACAACATTGTGTCTGAAATCATTAGTCTTCCACCTCTGATAATTCATGTGGGGAAGTTGGCAGTTACTTGCGGAGAACAGGTTTGTACTGG
Organism: Mercenaria mercenaria; assembly: GCF_021730395.1. Classification (NCBI taxonomy): domain Eukaryota; kingdom Metazoa; phylum Mollusca; class Bivalvia; order Venerida; family Veneridae; genus Mercenaria; species Mercenaria mercenaria. The sequence goes on from NC_069362.1 coordinate 75,038,700, forward strand.
TACAGAATCCAGGAACACTGGTTAGGTTAACTGCCCGCTGTTACATGACTGAAATACTGTTGAAAAATGGCGTTAAACCCAAAACAAACAAATTAGATGACAGTATGTTTATTAACCTTAAATGCTCTGCTATATATTGACTGTAGACATTATGCTCATCTTCTTTTATGAGACGCCTCCATGGCCGAGCGGTTAAGGTCGCTGACTTGGATTAACTTGCCCCTCACTGATATGGGTTGGAGCCTCACTAGCGGCGTTGAATTCTTCATGTGAGGAAGCCATCCAGCTTAAGAAGGCTGGTGGTTCTACCCAGGTACCCGACCGTGATGAAATAATGCACGGAGGAGCACCTGGGGTCTTCCTCCACCATCAAACCTGGAAAGTTGCCATATGACCAGTAATTGTGTCTATGTGACATTAATTAAATCCAGCAAAACAAAAAACAAAAAAACATTGGAGGTCAGCTGTAAATTGATTGTAGACATTGGGCTCAACTTCTTTTAGGGTACCAGAAGCACATGCAAAATGTGTAATACATTCTTTTGAAGAAAAAAATCAGTGTTATGAAATTTACATTTCAGAGAGAGCCAATTACTTGGGACAGTTGAAAAGGTACCAACAGTAAATATGATAAAGAAAATACAGTACAAGTAGTTTCTTTGAAGGTGGAAGAAAGTGAAAGGTGTATGTGTAGAGCAAGAAAAGAACACTAGTATTCAAAAATGTCAGTTTTTGAGAACAGAAGAGACGAGTAGATACTTTGTCAGTGGAACTTTTCTGTTTACAGGGGAATTCAGGAATGCTTATTAAGAGAATAACGACATGGACTATATAGGTGTATATATTGATGAACACACTGAGGAAAAAAAGGTAGCATGGTCTATATAATGCAAAAAAAAATGAGTACAAAAAAGTCCTAGAACTATAGTGTGGGTTATCAGGCTGTGTGTTACTGAAATTAGACAGCAAACAAGCGACCACATAGACTGTATTTATGTCACATTGAACAAAAATGTGAATATCAGTCTTTATAGGACAGATAAACAAAAAAATAAGTACATACATCAGAAAGATATGGTACAAAAGTATAACATCAGCAGTGGAAATCCTGGATGGATCTGTTTGCAAAAATATAATCAGGAATCAATCTGGGTATTGCTTAGGGCTGTCATCAATAGAAACGATATCGATGTATCAACGATTTTTTTTTGTCGATCGATTATCGATTCCCATTTTCAAAAATCGATATTTTACAGGGAGAAAAAACTACCCAAATAAACACTCAGACCCTAAAAAACAACTGAAGTTCACAAAGTTGTAAATTTGGATGAATGCAAAAAGGAGTGAAGGCAAAATAAAAATGAAAGATGTTATTAATTTTTATGTATTTCTTTTATTTCATAAATACAAATACAACACAATCAAACAGAAATATGGAAAGTAGGCAATAAAACTTAAAATAGCATTTACAGGAAGGTATATAGTATTATATGAACAAATAGGTCGTTAATCTAACTTAATAATCAATATATCGATGTATCGTCGATATTTGTCTTCTGATATATCGGTATCGTCGATACGCCTAAGACCCAATCAATGACAGCCCTAGTATTGCTTGAATTAGACAGGAAACAAACAACTACACTGACTACAGAAGTGTTTCATGACATTGAAAGAAAAAATAATCAGTATACACATAATCAAAGGAACTTTTGTGTATATATATATATATATATATATACTTATGACACAATGAGCATATATATATATATATATATATATATATATATATATATATATATATATATATATATATATATATATATATATATATATATATATGTACTTATGACACAATGAGCATATAAAGGAAAAGGAGTTAGTTTACTGTACACAGTACCAGGGGAAAAGGAGGTAATGAGTATGTACTGATGCTTAGACTGTATGGACTGTTTGGATGTATAAATTGTCTTATCTCAGGAAGAGAATTGATATTCAGCAGTATTACAAGTGTATCTTACTTATGTTTTATATACAAGATTATCTTCTTATTTCTTTGCTTCTTCATGTTCAATCATATATACTTTATGTACAAGTGTATCTTTCTATTCTTTTCCCATGTGTTCTAGCTGTGTTTTATATAGAGCTATAGGATTTGCTTTTGTTCAGTGCATTAGAAAGTCTTGCTGTATTTTGCTATTTCTCCATGTACACGTGTATCCAGTTATTACTTCCTGTAAACTTACCAAAACTTCTAAAACCTTTGCTCTATTTTTTTTGCAATATCTTTCATATTACAGGTAGTACATTTATGAAATTTTTCACACACCTACTAAAAACATATCATAAATAATGCACTGAAATTTCAACAAAATAAATTTATGAATAGATATTATTTAACTACAAGTGTGTCCAGCTGTTATTTCATGTACAAGTGTATCCAACTGTTAATGTATCAAATTGTTATTTCATGAACAAGTTGTTGCCCACCTGCTATTTCATTTGCACAGATGTTATTCATGTACAAGTGTATTCTGCTGCTTTTTATGTATAAATGTATCCAGCTGTTTTTTCATGTACAAGTGGTTTCTGCTGTTATTTCATGCACAGGTGTATCCAGCTGCTATTTCATGTACAAGTGTATCCAGCTGCTTTTTTCATGCACAGGTGTATCCAGCTGTTATTTCATGTATAAGTGTATCCAGCTGCTTTTTCATGCACAGGTGTATCCAGCTGCTATTTCATGTACAAGTGTATCCAGCTGCTTTTTCATGCACAGGTGTATCCAGCTGTTATTTCATGCACAATTGTATCCAGCTGTTATTTTACGAGCAAGAGTATCCAGCTGTTATTTCATGCACAATTGTATCCAGCTGTTATTTTATGTGCAGGAGTACCCAGCTTTTAGTTTGTATACAAACTGTTTTCAACATCAAGTATTTCAGCCGATACATGTAGTATAACCTTGTTAAAACATCATATTAAAGTTAAAGTTGCTTTGATAAAACAGATGTGTTTACAGCCAAGCAGAGATATAAACTAGCTATTTTTATTTAGGGGCCCAGACTGTCAAAAATGTTTTTTTAGCTCACCTGTCACAAAGTGACAAGGTGAGCTTTTGTGATCGCGCGGCGTCCGTCGTCCGTGCGTCCGTAAACTTTTGCTTGTGACCACTCTAGAGGTCACATTTTTCATGGGATCTTTATGAAAGTTGGTCAGAATGTTCACCTTGATGATATCTAGGTCAAGTTCGAAACTGGGTCACGTGCCGTCAAAAACTAGGTCAGTAGGTCTAAAAATAGAAAAACCTTGTGACCTCTCTAGAGGCCATATATTTCACAAGAGCTTCATGAAAATTGGTCAGAATGTTCACCTTGATGATATCTAGGTCAAGTTCGAAACTGGGTCACGTGCGGTCAAAAACTAGGTCAGTAGGTCTAAAAATAGAAAAACCTTGTGACCTCTCTAGAGGCCATATATTTCAAGAGATCTTCATGAAAATGGGTCAGAATGTTCACTTTGATGATATCTAGGTCAGGTTCGAAAGTGGGTCACGTGCCTTTAAAAACTAGGTCAGTAGGTCTAAAAATAGAAAAACCTTGTGACCTTTCTAGAGGCCATATATTTCACAAGATCTTCATGAAAATTAATCAGAACGTTCACCTTGATGATATCTAGGTCAAGTTCGAAACTGGGTCACGTGCCATCAAAAACTAGGTCAGTAGGTCAAATAATAGAAAAACCTTGTGACCTCTCTAAAGGCCATATTTTTCATGGGATCTGTATGAAAGTTGGTCTGAATGTTCATCTTGATGATATCTAGGTCAAGTTCGAAACTGGGTCACGTTCGGTCAAAAGCTAGGTCAGTAGGTCTAAAAATAGGAAAACCTTGTGACCTCTCTAGAGGCCATATATTTCATGAAATCTTCATGAAAATTGGTCAGAATGTTCACCTTGATGATATCTAAATCAAGTTTGAAAGTAGGTCACGTGCCATCAAAAGCTAGGTCAGTAGGTCAAAATATAGAAAAACCTTGTGACCTCTCTAGAGGCCATATTTTCCATGGGATCTGTATGAAAGTTGGTCTGAATGTTCATCTTGATGATATCTAGGTCAAGTTCGAAAGTGGGTCACGTGCCATCAAAAACTAGGTCAGTAGGTCAAATAATAGAAAAACCTTGTGACCTCTCTAGAGGCCATATTTTTCAATGGATCTTCATGAAGTTTGGTCTGAATGTTCATCTTGATGATATCTAGGTCAAGTTCGAAACAGGGTCATGTGCGGTCAAAAACTAGGTCAGTAGGTCTAAAAATAGAAAAACCTTGTCACCTCTCTAGAGGCCATACTTGTGAATGGATCTCCATAAAAATTGGTCAGAATGTTCATCTTGATGATATTTAGGTCAAGTTCGAAAGTGGGTCAAGTGCCGTCAAAAAGTAGGTCAGTAGGTCAAATAATGAAAAAACATTGTGACCTCTCTAGAGGCCATATTTTTCATGGGATCTGTATGAAAGTTGGTCTGAATGTTCACCTTGATGATATCTAGGTCAAGTTTGAAACTGGGTCAACTGCGATCAAAAACTAGGTCAGTAGGTCTTGAAATAGAAAAACCTTGTGACCTCTCTAGAGGCCATACCCTTGAATTGATCTTCATGAAAATTGGTCAGAATGTTCACCTTGATGATATCTAGGTCAAGTTTGAAACTGGGTCACGTGCCTTAAAAAACTAGGTCAATAGGTCAAATAATAGAAAAACCTTGTGACCTCTCTAGAGACCATATTTTTCAATGGATCTTCATGAAAATTGGTCAGAATTTTTATCTTGATAATATCTAGGTCAAGTTCAAAACTGGGTCACATGAGCTCAAAAACTAGGTCACTATGTCAAATAATAGAAAAAACGACGTCATACTCAAAACCGGATCATGTGGGAAGAGGTGAGCGATTCAGGACCATCATGGTCCTCTTGTTTAACATCAGGTATATGGGCATTTTCTCTAACAATTAAGGGGCCCAGCCCAAAATCTAGGGGTCATGGGCTACTGGGCCCCTGCTAATTTATATCCCTGCAGTCAAGTGAGATGATAATTGTAGTTTTGTACAGCAGCAGAAAACTTGGATGCCCATAGATGTCAAGTTTTTAGGAACACGTAAGTCAATCTTGAGGTACCAGTTATACATTTCAGTTTAAGATAGGATATATTGCATCCAATGTTTTTCGTGTGTTCTTCAAAGTTCAAATTCCATGTGTTCTCTGTATATATAATACTGCGTTTTTCTGTTACTGTTTGATAAACCTTATCCATATCAGTTTTTTTTCAGAAACTATCTGTCTTATTCCGCAATATCCAGGTATATAGGTCTTTGAGGGTGGTAGTAGAATCTTTTTCAGTTTTTGAAATATCGTTTTTTTGCCAAATGTATTTTCCCCAGTGCAAAAATTGGGCAAATTTAAAATTTCGGAGAGAAAAAATTGCATGAAAAAATTTTTTTATTCCCTGAAAGTTTTATAAAAATCCATCTACAAATAAGCCAAAATTATTATTCATTTATTTTTGGTGTCCAGTGAAAAATGTCCCACCAAAACCTGTTTTAAAATTATAAATTCAGAATTACCAAGATATTTTGAGAATTAAAAAATGTTCTATTATCTTCCTTGGAATTCTTTAAAATGATCTCAATGGTGTTGTCTTACATTTAAAGAAATATTAAGAAAAAACTTTGTAGAAAAGACCGATCAGTTTAGTTTTAGGAGTTTTACAGCCTTTGTAAAATACTCCTTTGCAGTTTATAATGGCATAGAGCTTTTATAAGTTACACAATGAAAGAATACAAAGTAACTTTAGATATAGTTTCTGAACAGTCTTTAAGCTGCTGCTTTTGTAAATAGATTTCCTTGAACAGTTTAATAGTAGTTTTGATACATAATTGTTTCACATAGAGGAGTTAGTTATAATGCTGTTTAAAGTGAGCTGAGCTTTATCATCAAAATTTTTGTCTTCGGTAAAAGTGGTGAGCGTCGTACAAAAACTGAGCTGCTGTCCCTTAAGTTCAATCATTATATAAACACATGCCAGATACCCTCATTCCAATCATCACAAAAACAATGCATATACCTCAGTTCTATGAAACAGGTTTTGATGTTTCACTTTTGTATTTTTTATATTGAAAGTCCATAGTATGCAATCATTTTACATTTTTAGTGTTTCCATTGCAAGGGTTAATGGAAACTATTGTAGTCTTGTTATTAAGATCAGTATGTTCCATCACAAACTTTTTTGTCAACCAAAGAAGTGAATTCCATGTAGAAAGTGTTTGGTGTCCATACCGCTGATATTGCCACCCTGATGTGTTCAACTTCTACATCTCTTGTGAAATGTGCTTTAAATATGAATAAAATGCTGCTTTTTATTGTTGTAATAGTTCAACTTTTAACAAAAAACGGTGCTTTTTTAAAGTTAGTTGTTATTGTTGCAAGGTTAAGATTGTTTATTGTAAATAACTTGTTTGTATTGCAGTAAAGTTTCATTGTTAAACAACGAGCATTGAATGGTATAAATACTGTGTGTTAACGCTGTTGTCACGTATGTTACTATAGAGCAAGTGCATTACAAAACCTGCAACTTGGCAATATCAGATTGTCGGAATATGGTGTTGAAAATCAGTGTTACGATGTAACAGTGATGTTGTATGAAGATAACTATAGTACAGTTACCTAAATAACCAGCTGATTGTCTGTTTATTATCAAGTATAAAGTACCATATGCATTTTATATGTATGCTGTAGGCAGTCTTTCATGGTATTTGTTTGATTCAGTGAGAATTGTTTCACAGGAAATTGTGTGCTCTAATAGTAAACATTTGAGATTTTATTGTGTTTGCCTTTTTTCTTTCCCTGGCGTCCTTCAATACTTCATTTGACAATAATTAAGAAATATATTGATTATATCTCGAACAGTGATTTGTTGTTGAATAAAAGCATTGTTTGGAGATCAGATGCGAATAAGCTATATCACGTAGGTGCAGAGTATTACCTATCTGCCAAATGTTTTCCTGTTTTGTGTGGTTTGGACTTGCAACCCTTCATAAAGTCCCGGTCATATGCTCATAGTGTCATTCATGGTGAGTACACCCTAAACCCAAGCCCGCCCGCTTAGCTGGGGTAGAGCGTTGGTCTACGGATCGCGAGGTCGTGAGTTCGATCCTCGGGCGGGGCATATGTTCTCCGTGACTCTTTGATAAACGACTTTGTGTCTGAAATCATTAGTCTTCCACCTGTGATTCATGTGGGGAAGTTGGCAGTTACTTGCGGAGAACAGGTTTGTACTGGTACAGAATCTAGGAACACTGCTTAGGTTAACTCCCCGCCGTTACATGACTGAAATACTGTTGAAAAAAACGGCGTTAAACCCAAAGCAAACAAAAAAACGCCCTAAACCCCAAATGTACCTGTACTCAAGTGACCTCCGTGGCCGAGTGGTTAAGGTCGCTGACTTTCAGTCACTTGCCCGTCATCGATGTTGGTACGAGCCTCACACGGGACGTTGAATTCTTCATGTGAGGAAGCTATCCAGCTGGCTTACAGAAGGTCGATGGTTTTACCGAGGTGCCCGCTCTTGATGAAATAATGCACGGAGGAGCACCATCAAACCTGAAAAGTCGCCACATGACCTATAATTGTGTCGGTGCGATGTTAAGCGCACATTATATCTTGTAAAATTTCGAAATGTCTACAGGATTACCCCTGAACTCTATTTCTACAGCTACTTTTCATTGTTCAGGTTAGAAACTTGAATTACTCTATCTTAAATACTAGTATGTATCATTTGTCTCGCAGAATTTCAAAAAGTTCTTCGCGAGTATCCCTAAACCTGAATCCCTATATACATGCACTTCAATTTTCCAGGTGTAGTAGGACAGAGTATAATGGTACACTTCCTTACTATCTACCTGGCTTTTATAGCGACTTGGTAGTGTCTGCCTTAGGTGTGAGAGGTCTTTTGGTTCAATTATCGTCAATCCGATTTGCTCAGATTGTCTGAAATTTCATTTTAGAATACACCAATTGTCTTGTAGATGCTCAAAATTTCTCCAGAGGACGCATGCACTCCCACCATTACCTGTACTCAAATTAATCGCTTTGTGGTAGGGAGTACTTAACATTCTAATTTGTTCAGGGGATTTTGCTTGAAATGTGTCACAAAATGCATCATTTGTTTTGTAGAATAAAAAAAAACTCGGAAACCTGAACCCATATCCGTACATGTACTTTAATAAGTCAGGCTACATATAAGGGTGTAGAAGTCAACCTTTTTTATCAGAATTGTTTTTTTCCGAAATGGCTTTAAAATGCACCATTTTGTCTTGAGAAATTTCAGAACTACATTGTATATGCTTAATTGTTTAAAATTGCACCATTCAGTTATGGAGAATTCCAGACTTCTGCCTGTACTCCAATGACTAATGGGGTATGTTTAATGTTAACTTGAATTGTTCAGATTGCTTCATTTGAAATGGCTTTCCCCTGTATAATTTCCATATGTCTCGTAGAAGACCCTGATCACATATTTTAACATTTGCCATAATTCTCTATCAAAGCTTGACGGTATCTACGGAAAATTGTTCAGCATTAATGTCGACTTCTTAATTTACGTTTGTACATAAGCCACCCTTTCTCGATGGGTCTGGTTACGGCACTATAGGCCTACCTATGTGGTATCCCATACGAGATCTATATATAACTTCCTAAGTTAATTTTCAATCATAATTTTCAATAACTCGTTCGCCATGATTGGATGTAAGCATGAATTGAGTGTACATACCTACTGACTAAAGGTTAAGTTTAACGGCAAGTTTAACATAGGTTTAAAAAGTGAACAAAATGATATATTTACATAACTCGATTTTATTGAAACTTCAGCATATTAAATACTTGTACACGACGCTATAACGTGATCTTTTCGGCATTTAATTTTTATATTGAACGCATCAGATATTATATTCAAGGTCATGGCGTGATACTATAAGTGAACAAGAGGTCATATGGTGAAAATGACATGACATTTTCTGTTTGGGTTTCCATATCATTTACTTACGACCAGGTCACGAGGTCATAGCATTTATGGAAAGTTACACAAAACATACACACGAGGTCATAGCGTGATCGTTGACTATTCCTTAACATGATATAAATATTGTGTATATGAGATTTTGACGTGATCATATAAAAAAGGCTGTCAGTCTAGCTTAAAAATTACGTCATAGTTAAATTTGTGTATCAAGAAAGTTATATTAAACTTTTACACGAGGTCGTAACATGATCTTTTCAAGTTTCCAACATTATATAAAACGCTTACACGAGGTTAAAGTGTGATCTTTTCACTGTTAAAGTGTGATATTTTCAAAAATGCACTGTAACTTTAAAACATCGATCAATTCCTGTCTAGTTGTATATAATTGTTCTTTTGGCCAAGGACTTTAGAGTCTTGTTTACTTATAACTGTCGGTATATGTCATTTTCCGTGACTTTTAAGTAAATTACTGTTCTTGACCTTGACCCGAACACGTGTTCGGAGTCTCTTTGAAGTTGCAGTGTCGGAGTCATCAATCATTCTTTATATGATATCGGTTGACAGTTTAATGGTCGACACCCGGACATCAAAGAGTAGGAACGGACTTAATGTCGTCGTAAGAACCGCAAAGCTATTCATTAGAAAAACCACAAAAATGCGTTAACACGCAGGTGTGTCGATGATAAGCCTCATCCATCAACTTTTATTTGATTGAAATGACAAGTTTAAATACCCTGTTTCCTGCCCTCGGACATTATGCCGCTTTGAAAACCACAATAATGCGTTAACACGCAGGTGTGTCGATAATTTGCCTCACCCATCAACTTTTATCTGATTGAAATGACAAGTTTAAATACCTATGGTGTCATAAAACTGCCACCACCTAATTATCAGGTTCCATGGAAACTTTCACGAAAATAATTTAGGTTTTCACGTTAATAATGGATGATTTCATGAAAACAGTAAATTATCACAAAGGCCACTTAAATATCTTAACACGAAATTATGCTAGTTAGTGCTTTGTACTGACACCACTTTCATAAAAAGTTTCGCGAAAGCAGATAATTTTTCACGAAAGCAGATAATTTTTCATGAAACCAGATAATTTTTCACGAAACCACAAAACATTTCAAAAGAAGTTTTCATGAAAAGTTTTGCGAAACCAGATAATTTTTCACAAAACCAGATAATTTTTCGCGAAACCAGATAACTGTTCATGAAACCAGATAAATTTTCACGAAACCAGATAATTTTTCATGAAACCAGATAATTTTTCACGAAACCAGATAATTTTCACAAAACCAGATATCTAAAAATACAGAATTTATGGGGAAAAAATGTTTAACTTCAACTGTTATGCTTTGGCAGTTTGAAGCAGTGATGAGCAAATTTTCATGTTAAGATATTCATCTTGCATTCATGAAATGTTTATCTGTTTTCGTGATTTTTTTTTACTTTTCGTAAAAACCTAAATTATTTTCGTGAAAGTTTTCATGAAACCTGATAATTAAGTGGTGGCAGTTTTATGCCACCATAAATACCCTATTTCCTGCCTTTCAAAGAAATCTTTCGGACATCTTGACGCCTTGAAAACCGTAATAATGCGTTAACTCGCAGGTGTGTCGATAATTAACCTCATCCATCAACTTTTATCGGATGGAAATGACAAGTTTAAATACCCTATTTCCTGCCTTTCAAAGAAATCTTTCGGACATCTTGACGCCTTGAAAACCGCAATAATGCGTTAACACGCAGGTATGTCGGTAATAAGACTCATCCATCAACTTTTATCTGATTGAAATGACAAGTTTAAATACCCTATTTCCTGCCTTTCAAAGGCATCTATCGGACATTATGCCGCTTTGAAAACCACAATAATGCGTTAACACGTACGCAATAGTGTCGATAATTAGCCTCACCCATCAACTTTTATCTGATTGAAATGACAAGTTTAAATACCCTATTTCCTGCCTTTCAAAGGAATCTGTCGGACATCATGCCGCTTTGAAAACCACAGTAATGCCTTAACACGCAAGTGTGTCGATAATTAGCCTAACCCATCAACTTTTATCTGATTGAAATGACCAGTTTAAATACTCTGTTTCCTGCCTTTCAAAGAAATCTTTCGGACATCTTGACGCCTTGATAACCGCAATAATGCGTTAACACGCAGGTGTGTCGGTAAAAACGCCTCATCCATCGACTTTTATCTGATTGAAATGACAAGTTTAAATACCCTATTTCCTGCCTTTCAAAGGCATCTATCGGGCATTATGACGCTTTGAAAACCCCAATAATGCGTTAACACGTACGCAGGTGTGTCGATAATTAACCTCACCCATCAACTTTTATCTGATTGAAATGACAAGTTTAAATACCATATTTCCTGCCTTTCAAGGGAATCTTTCGGACATTATGCCGCTTTGAATACCGCAATAATGCGTTAGTCATTTAACACGCAGGTGTGTCGTTAATTAGCCTCATTAACCACATATTTTCTGATGGAAATTACAGCTAAAATATATCATTTCCTGCTTGTCAAAGGGACAATTGAGACAATTTTACAACATCAAGAATGAAATTAACCGCGTCTGAATGGCATATACGAATAAGCTTTCAGTTTGATTTCAACCTCTGGATACATTGAACGTATTTTTTGTAACAGTGTTAATTATTTCTCTAAGGAAAGTGATTGGACTTCTTTACTGTGTTATTACCGGTATTATAGCAGACTTACAGGAACTGGTGCCAGTTATTGAGATTTTTTTATCCCAAAGGTCCTTGTGCCATTTTAGAACTTTTAGATCGGTCTGCGACACTTTCAGAAGGATTTTAAATTTTCCCCAGGAACCAGTGCCAAGGGAGAAAACACCTTCTCAATGGTCCCTGACTCACATATGCACCTGTCTGCGACAATTTCAGGAAGCCTGCAGACTTCAAGGAACCGGTGCCTATTAACCTTTAGCCTGCTGTCGGCAAATGTTTCTGCCTTTGCGAACTGTGCTGACAAAGATCAGCCTGCACATTCATGCAGGCTGATCATGTTCTGCACTGTTCGCTATTCAGTCAGTAAATGTTCAGTGAATACCCCTTCAAATGATAAATAGTACTGCCCAATTTGAATGATGGACCAGTTCATTTTAAAAATTTAGCAGGCTAAAGGTAAATAATTATAACATATAGTAGGGGTGTCGTATACTTATTTTAGGGGTCATCTTTAAAATAAACATGTGTAAATATTTAATTCTTGACTTACCAGCATAAAAGGCAACAATTTCACAAGTATTGCGTCCGGATTCATTCAGTCGTGTAAGAGTTATGGCCCCAGACTTAGTAAAAAATTGGTCATTTTAATGTTGTGTCGCGCGTAGCTCCCAAAGTATTTGACCTAGAGTCACCAAAGTTTACAGAAATGTTGGTCAGCATGTGCAGTTGTGCACCTGGGGTTTCGCGTCCGGATTCATTCAGTCGTGTAGGAGTTATGGCCCCTGACTTAGTTAAAAATTGGTCATTTTATTGTTGTGTCGCGCGTAGCTCCAAAAGTATTTGACCTAGAGTCACCAAAGCTTACAGGAATGTTGGTCAGCATGTGCAGTTGTGCACCACCATGGAGTTTGCGTCCGGATTTATTCAGTATTGCAGGAGTTATGGCCCCTGACCTAGGAAAAACCTCGCCTAGCTCCAAAAGTATTTGATGTAGAGTCACAAAACTTAACAGGACTGTTGGTCAGCATGTGTAGTTGCGCACCTGAGGTTTCGCGTCCGGATTCATTCAGTCGTGTAGGAGTTATGCCCCTGACTTAGTTAATAATTGGTCATTTTATTGTTGTGTCGCGCGTAGCTCCAAAAGTATTTGACCTAGAGTCATCAAAGTTAAAAGGAATGTTGGTCAGCATGTGCAGTTGTGCACCTGGAGTTTCGCGTTTTTCAAAGTTAGTTATTATTGTTGCAAGGTTAAGATTGTTTATTGTAAAAAAATAACTTGTTTGTATTGCAGTAAAGTTTCATTGTTAAATGAGGTCGTAACATGATCTTTTCAAGTTTCCAACATTATATAAAACGCTTACACGCGGTTAAAGTGTGATCTTTTCACTGTTAAAGTGTGATTTTTTCTAAAAGGCACTGTAACTTTAAAACCTCAATTCCTGTCTAGTTGTTATTGTTCTTTTGGCCAAGGACTTGAGTCTTATTTACTATAACTGTCGATGTGTCATTTTCCGTGACTTTTAAGTAAATTACTGTTCTTGACCTTGACCCGAACACGTGTTCGGAGTCCCTTCGAAGTGTCAGTGTCGGAGTCATCAATCATTCTTTATATGATATCGGTTGACAGTTTAATGGTCGACACCCGGACATAAAAGAGTAGGAACGAATGTCGCCGTAAGAACCGCAAAGCTATTCATTAGAAAAACCACAAAAATGCGTTAACACGCAGGTGTGTCGATAATTAGCTTCATCCATCAACTTTTATCTGATTGAAATGACAAGTTTAAATACCCTGTTTCCTGCCTTTCAAAGGAATCTCTCGGACATTATGCCGCTTTGAAAGCCACAATAAAAATATTTATCTTGCATTCATTTAATGTTTATCTGTTTTCGTGATTTTTTTTTTTACTTTTCGTGAAAACCTAAATTATTTTCGTGAAAGTTTTCATGAAACCTGATAATTAAGTGGTGGCAGTTTAATGCCACCATAAATACCCTATTTCCTGCCTTTCAAAGAAATCTTTCGGACATCTTGACGCCTTGAAAACCGTAATAATGCGTTAACACGCAGGTGTGTCGATAATTAACCTCATCCATCAACTTTTATCGGATGGAAATGACAAGTTTAAATACCTTATTTCCTGCCTTTCAAAGGAATCTCTCGGACATCATGCCGCTTTGAAAACCACAGTAATGCCTTAACACGCAAGTGTGTCGATAACTAGCCTCACGCATCAACTTTTATCTGATTGAAATCACGAGTTTAAATACTCTGTTTCCTGCCTTTCAAAGAAATCTTTCGGACATCTTGACGCCTTGAAAACCGCAATAATGCGTTAACACGCAGGTGTGTCGATAATAAGCCTCAGCCATCAACTTTTATCTGATTAAAATGACAAGTTTAAATACCCTATTTCCTGCATTTCAAAGGCATCTCTCGGACATTATACCGCTTTGAAAACCACAATAATGCGTTAACACGTACGCAGGTGTGTCGATAATTAGCCTCACCCATCAACTTTTATCTGATTGAAATGACAAGTTTAAATACCCTATTTCCTGCATTTCAAAGGCATCTCTCGGACATTATGCCGCTTTGAAAACCACAATAATGCGTTAACACGTACGCAGGTGTGTCGATAATTAGCCTCACCCATCAACTTTTATCTGATTGAAATGACAAGTTTAAATACCCTATTTCCTGCCTTTCACAGGAATCTTTATGCCGCTTTGAATACCGCAATAATGCGTTAGTCATTAAAGGCTGATCACTACCAAATGGAATGTAAGCCTCCGCAGGTCTATCACAAGTAGTCCAAATATAAATAGTACTAATCTTTTTTCCTTTTCTAGTGCATTTTCTCGGCAGCAACGTGCTTACTTTTACCCTACCGCGTTTCAGTATGTATCACTTTGCATTCTACTGAAATCGGCATGTTCTATCGCATGCTAAATAAAAATGGCGGCGTAAGAATTTAATGTCACGAAAAGAGAAATTGAAAGAAGCGAAAAGTAGTAAATTCAGTGGGTTGTATTTAACGAACTGTAGTTTTCTTATATAAAAGTTAACACCCCCTTTTCTTTTTGTTTTTCTAAAGTGGCGATCTAGTTCTTTATGGGAATATAAGTCTCTGAAAATCTGATATGCTAGAAAATGTCGAAAAACCGTTATAAAGTGAGTAGATTTTATATGAAATAAAGAACAGCTGGATTTAGTGGTGTTCAGCCTAAACACGCAGGTGTGTCGTTATAATTAGCCTCATTAACCACATATTTTCTGATGAAAATTACAGCTAAAATGTATCATTTCCTGCTTGTCAAAGGGACAAATGAGAGAATTTTACGACATCAAGAATGTAATTAACCGCGTCTGAATGGCATTAGAACTTTTAGATCGGTCTGAGACACTTTCAGAAGGATTTTAAATTTTCCCCAGTAACCGGTGCCAAGGGAGAAAACACCTTCTCAATGGTCCCTGACTCACATATGCACCTGTCTGCGACAATTTCAGGAAGCCCGCAGACTACAAGGAACCGGTGCCTATTAACCTTTAGCCTGCTGTCGGCAAATGTTTCTGCCCTTGCGAACAGTGCAGACCAAGATCAGCCTGCACATTCCTGCAGGCTGATCATGTTCTGCACTGTTCGCTATTCAGTCAGTAAATTTTCAGGGAACACCCCTTCAAATGATAAATAGTACTGCCCAATTTGAATGATGGACCAGTTCATTTTAAAAATTTAGCAGGCTAAAGGTTAATAATTATAACATGTAGTAGGGGTGTCGTATACTTATTTTAGGGGTCATCTTTAAAATAAACATGTGTAAATATTTAGTTCTTGAATTACCAGCATAAAAGTCAACAATTTCACAAATTTTTGGGAGCAGAATATTCAGAAATTAACTAAGCCTGAAAAAATACCTACAGTTTATATATAAATTAATCTTTACCTAATTTTTTATCTGTAATGAACTCTCCAGTTTTATGTAAATGCACAAGTTTTAGAATTTAATTTAAGTCTTTGATTTTCTCGTTTTTGGAGACAGATACGTTAATTAACTTTTGATCGAACCTATATGGTTATTTTAAAACAATGCGAAGTACTTGAAAAATAATGAAAATGTAGAAATTAGAAATTACGTGTTTATTTTATTTTTAAGACTTGAGTTACAAAAGTCTTAATGCTATACAATTGAGATTCCATTATCATAAAGGTCTTTGATCCATTCTAAAACATTTGCATCGGTCTGCGACACTTTCAGAAGAACTCACAGACTTCCAGGAACCGGTATCAATATCTTTGTAGAGATAGGCTCTACTTGGGCATTCGTAGAAGTGTTTTCCATCTGCAATTCAAACATAAAACTACAATAGTTCAATGTAAACCAAATGTTAAAGCGAACTTTGACGAAGGTTTTTTATGTATACAGAATAAAACATACATTTAGAGTCGGTATATCTACATATCAATAAATATTAGCGATGTGTCGCTATTGATCGACATATAAATGCTTCCATAATCTTGTGCTCTACAGTGGGCTTTATGTTGTCAAATGTCAAATCCCATGACACGTTGAATTTTTCGTATGAGGAAGCCATCCAGCTGGCTTATTTGATGTTTAACTTTTGTACTTTTTATATTGAAAGTCCTTAGTATGCAGTCATTTTACATTTTTAGTGTTTCGAAGGGTTAATGGAAACTATTACAGTCTTGTTATTAAGATCAATATGTTCCATCACAAACTTTTTTGTCAACCAAAGAAGTGAATTCCATGTAGAAAGTGTTTGGTGTCCATACTGCTGATATTGCCACATGATGTGTTCAACTTCTACATCTTTTGTGAAATTTGCTTTAAATATGAATAAGATGCTGCTTTTTATTGTTGTAGTAGTTCAACTTTTAACAAAAAACGGTGCTTTTTTTAAAGTTAGTTGTTATTGTTGCAAGGTTAAGATTGTTTATTGTAAATAACTTGTTTGTGTTGCAGTTAAGTTTCATTGTTAAACAACGAGCATTGAATGGTATAAATACTGTGTGTTAACGCTGTTGTCACGTATGTTACTATAAAGAGCAAGTGCATGACAAAACCTGCAACTTGGCAATATCAGATTGTCAGAATATGGTGTTAAAAGTCAATGTTACAATGTAACAGTGATGTTGTAGGAGGATAACTATATTATAGTTACCTAAATATCCAACTGATTGTCTGTTTATTATCAAGTATAAAGCACCATATGCATTTTATATGTATGCTGTAGGCAGTCTTTCATGGTATTTGTTTGATTCAGTGAGAATTGTTTCACAGTTAGGAAATAGTGTGCTCTAATAGTAAACATTTGAGATTTTATTGTGTTTGCCTATTTTTTTCTTTCCCTGACGTCCTTCAGTACTTCATTTGACAATAATTAAGAAAATATTGATTATATCTCGAACAGTGATTTGTTGTTGAATAAAAGCGTTGTTTGGAGATCAGATGCGAACAAGCTATATCACGTAGGTGCAGAGTATTACCTGTATGCCAAATGTTTTCCTGTTTTGTGTGGTTTGGACTTGCAACACTTCATAAACTCTCGGCCTTATGTTTATAGTGTCATTCATGGTGAGTACACCCTAAACCCCAACTGTACCTGTACTCATAAGGGCCTCCGTGGCCGAGTGGTTAAGGTCGCTGACTTCCAGTCACTTGACCCTCATTCGAGCCTTACACGGGGCGTTGTATTCATCATGTGAGGAAGCCATCCAGCTGGCTTACAGAAGGTCGATGGTTTTACCCAGTTGCCTGCTCGTGATGAAATAATGCACGGAGGAGCACTATCAAAGCTGGAAAGTCGCCATATGACCTATAACTGTGTCGGTGCGATGTTAAGCGCACATTTTATCTTGTAAAATTTCGAAATGTCTACAGGATTACCCCTGACCCCTATTTCTACAGCTACTATTCATTGTTCAGGTTAGAAACTTGAATTACTCGATCTTAAATACTATTATGTATTTGTCTGGCAGAATTTCAAAACGTTCTTCGCGAGTACCCCTAAACCTGAATCCCTACCTGTACTTCAATTTTCCAGGTGTAGTAGGACAGAGTACAAGGGTGCACTTCCTTACTATTTACCTGGCTTTTATAGCGACATGGTAGTGTCTGTCTTAGGTGTGAGAGGTCTTTTGGTTCAATTATCGTCAATCTGATTTGCTCAGATTGTCTGAAATTTCATTTTAGAATACATCAATTGTCTTGTAGATGCTCAAAATTTCTCCAGAGGACGCATGCACTCCCACCATTACCTGTACTCAAATTAATCGCTTTGTAGTAGGGTGTACTTAACATTTTAATTTGTTTAAGGGGATTTTGCTTGAAATTTGTCGCAAAATGCATCATTTGTTTTGTAGAATTAAAAAAACTCTGGGAAACCTGAACCCATATCCGTACATGTACTTTAATAAGTCAGGCTATAAGTCAATCTTTTTTATCAGAATTGTTTTCTCTGAAATGGCTTTAAAATGCACCATTTTATCTTGAGAAATTTCAGAACTACATTGTATATCCTTACCTGTAGTCCATTTATCCAAAATATTCAACCTGTTTTGCTCATATTGTTTTGTCTGAAATTGTTTAAAAATGCACCATTCAGTTATGGTGAATTCCAGACTTCCAATCTCTGCCTGTACTCCAATGACTAATCGGGTATGTTTAATTGTTAACTTGAATTGTTCAGATTGCTTCATTTGAAATGGCTTTCTCCTGTATAATTTCCATATGTCTCGTAGAAGACCCTGATCCCATATTTTAACATTTGCCATAATTCTCTATCAAAGCATGATGGTGTTCAGCATTAATGCGTTTGTACATAAGCCACCCTTTCTCGAAGGGTCTGCCGGTTACGGCACTGTAGGCCTACCTTTGTTCGTGGTATCCCATACGGGATCTATATATAACATCGTAATGATTATAACTATGCATAAATTCTCAATCATAATTTTCAATAACACGTCCGCCAACATTAAATCGCCATGATTGGATGGAAGCATGTATTGAGTGTACATATACTGACTAAAGGTTAGGGTTAGATTTAATTAACATAGGTTTAAAGAAAGTGAACAAAATGATAAATTTGCATACAGCATGTTAAAAACATGTACACGATGCTAGAACGTGATCGTTTCGGTTAATTTCTAGATCTATATCGAACGCATTAGATATTGTAATCAAGGTCATGGCGAGATACTATACATGTACAAGCAGTCATATAGTGAAAATGACATGACATTTTTCAGTTTGGGTTTCCATATCGAGGGTTCAACGCAATAAGGGCGTATCTACATATAATTATTATATGTAGATACGCCCTTATTGCGTTGAACCCTCGATATCATTTATTACGACCAGGTCACGGGTCATAGCATTTATGAAAACTTACACAAAACATGCACACGAGGTCATAGCGTGATTGTTGCATGACTATTCCCTAACGTGATAGAAAACTTGTATAGATCTACATGAGATTTTGACGTGATCATATCAAAAAGGCTGTCAATCTAGCTTGAACGTTTCATCATAGCTAAATTTGTGTATCAAGAACGTTATATTAAACTTTTACACGAGGTCGTAACATGATCTTTTCAAGTTTCCAACATGATATAAAACACTTACACGAGGTTAAAGTGTGATCTTTTCACCTTTTCAAAAAGGCGCTGTAAATTTAAAACCTCAATTCCTGTCTAGTTGTTATATTGTTCTTTTGGCCAAGGATTTTAGAGTCTTATTTACTTATAACTGTCGATATGTGTCATTTTCCGGGACTTTTAAGTTTAAGTAAATTAATGTTCTTGACCTTGACCCGAACACGTGTTCGGAGTCTCTTTGTTCAAAGTGAGTAGTATAGTGTGAGTAAATAGCTGCATTAAATCAGGTACATTGGCACCGAAATTCCTGAAAGTCTGCGAGAGTCTCAGAAACAGTCGCAGACCGCTAGAAATGACTCTGGAGGGTCTCAGAATGTTACAAAAACTTTTTCTACATTGGCACCGAAATTCCTGAAAGTCTGCGAGAGTCTCTGAAGTAGTCACAGACCGCTAGAAATGACTCTCTGGAGGGTGTCAGAATGTTAAAAATAACTTTTTATACATTGGCACCGAAATTCCTGAAAGTCTGCGAGAGTCTCGGAAACAGTCGCAGACCGCTATAAATGACTCTGGAGGGTCTCAGAATGTTAAAAATAACTTTTTCTACATTGGCACCGAAATTCCTGAAAGTCTGCGAGAGTCTCTGAAGTAGTCACAGACCGCTAGAAATGACTCTCTGGAGGGTGTCAGAATGTTAAAAATAACTTTTTCTACATTGGCACCGAAATTCCTGAAAGTCTGCGAGAGTCTCAGAAACAGTCGCAGACCGCTGGAAATGAAAAAAAAAAAACATGCTGCATCAGGCCTCATTTACATACCGGTGTAGCTGGAAACCCACCACCACATGGTGTCATGTATGTTCTATATTTAGTATCGAGGTCAGTCACGTGAACCTTATATAAACTAGGTGGGTCAAGGTGATTGGTTTGAACCAGTTGGAACCAGTTTAGGGACATTGGACCTTGACCTGATTTAATGCAGCTATTTACTCACACTATACTACTAAAGTGGCAGTGTCGAAGTCATCAATCATTCTTTATATCATATGGGTTGACAATTTAATGGATGACATCCGGACATCAGAGTAGGAACGGATTTCATGTCGCCGTAAGAACCGCAAAGCTATTCATTAGAAAAAAACAACACAAAAATGCGTTAACATAATTAGCCTCTTCCATCAACTGATTGAAATGACAAGATTAAATATCCTATTTCCTGCCTTTCAAAGGAATCTTTCGGACATCATGTCGCCTTGAAAACCGCAAAAATGCGTTAACACGCAGGTGTGTCGATAATTATAGCCTCATCCATCAACTTTTATCTGATTGAAATAATACATTTTAATACCCTATTTCTAGACTAACCCTATTTACTGCCTTTCAAAGGAATCTTTGCGACATCATGTCGATCGTCTTGAAAACCGCAAAAATGCGTTAACACGCAGGTGTGTCGATAATTATAGCTTCATCCATCAACTTTTATCTGAATGAAATAACACATTTTAATACCCTATTTCTAGACTAACCCTATTTCCTGCCTTTCAAAGGAATCTTTGGGACATCATGTCGATCGCCTTGAAAACCGCAAAAATGCGTTAACACACACGTGTCGATAATTATAGCCTCGTCCATCAAATTCTATCTGCTTGAAATGTCAAGCTTAAATACCCCATTTCTTGCCTTTCAAATGAATCTTTCTGACATCATATCGCCTTGAAAACCGCAATAATGCGTTGACACGCAGGTGTGTCGATAACTAGCCTCATCAATCAACGTTTAACAGACAACTTTGTACAAATTGGCAAGACTTCTCTGAGCTCCCTGCTGCTTGCACGTCGCGGAGAGGGCAATACCTCGGTCAACGTCTGGTCTAGTTAGCGTCGCATGACGAAAACCAGGGAACGTGGCCCTTAAAAGGGGATATACATCGACTGAGCTTCACCTTGCCGGCATGTCATTGGTGTTGGACCTCTCTCCAGATACCGGGATGCCAACTCGATCGTAACCTACTGAACATGTATTGGATAATTTCTCTGTGACAACTTCCACTTTCAGTTTTCTCAAACTGTATGTAGATTTCTAATCACATACATTCACATTGACAACAAATGTGTTGTCCCCATTGTAAAGCGGCTAAAAGTCAGTCGTTGAATACTGAGGGTCATACGCTCCTGGTAATGTGTAGGTACATTGTACACGGTAAAATGTTATGATGTCTCCGCCACATAACTGGTCTATATGAATGTATGTATTAAATCTATCAAAAGCAAACGAAACTGTTTTCAAATTCCAGAATGTTTGTAGAAGTATTTTGATACATAAACACAAATTTGCTGATACTTTGATCAAATAAAAAAAAGAGGCTCAGATGTCAC
This sequence comes from Mercenaria mercenaria, assembly GCF_021730395.1. Taxonomy (NCBI): domain Eukaryota; kingdom Metazoa; phylum Mollusca; class Bivalvia; order Venerida; family Veneridae; genus Mercenaria; species Mercenaria mercenaria. The sequence goes on from NC_069362.1 coordinate 75,060,472, forward strand.
AACATGTATCGGTCACCGTGGCCCAGTGGTTAAGGCGTCCGCCTCGTGATCGGGAAGTCGAAGGTTCGAGTCCCATGGGGAGCGTTCGTTCGGGGAATGTTTGTCATTGAACTCGTTCCGAAAATTCGTGAGCCGCAAGCTAGTTAAATGAATGGTTGCCTGGCGCCTGGCATAGCGGTAGTTGGGAGGTAATTGGTACGCACAATAAAGGTGTCTCATAAGCCAAATTGGCTTGTCCTTTCAATAGGGATAACACTATAATAAACAAGACCTTTACCTTTTGTATCTATTTGCGGTGCATACATCGTGTCTTTCCTTATATGGGGATTACCAACGATAACACGGATTAGTAGTTTTGGCGCTTATTATGCACGATGTAGTGTGTAAGAGTAATATAGTCATTCGAGGCTTTACGTTCAAGTCGTCCACTAATGAAATTTCCAAAAATATTAGAATATTTTCGATTACTTTTGAACCGCTTTACAAGTTTTTCCTATTTGGCAATTCTAATTGTGAACTGAATTTCGTAACTGTTTTGGCATTTCTAAATATTTTATCTATGTGTTAAGCTTTAGAATCAAACTCATTTTTGATATATCGTTTTGTTTATTTCAGATTCCTTGTACAGTATATTACGAAGATAATAGACACCTAAGAGAATGAAATTCATTGTATTTGATTCTGTTTAAAATTTAAAGTCTTCACTTTTGTTAACTTGAAAACTTACTTAAAAGGATACGAGATTTAGAATAAAAATTGAGGTAACTGTCAGGTAGGCGATTGAAACCGCCGCTGATCTAGAGACCTCTCCCTACCACGTAGTAGTTAGGGTTGAGTAGCCCGCTCGCAGCACATCTGACTTTGGCTTTTCCAAAACTGTCTCAAACTTACTAAAATCTCTTTTTTTTAATTATCTATGTATATTACGAAATTGATTATAATAAGTAAAAAAGTATAAACATCTTCCGCCCGTATCTACTACTCTCAGTTGTTATGAATGGTAAAGTTACACATTTGTGAAACGAATGGATAGCTGAACTACATGTATAAATATTATTATTATTACAAGACCACCCTCATGTGAATATTAGCTCCTAAAACAGTCGGACATTATTATTATGTGGATATGCTTGATCTTTCAATGTTTCAATGTCTAAAATATTATTTATTGTTTGTATATTTCATGTACGGCGAGAAACTGTGTACAGTTTAAGTCAAATAAAACATTTTTCTTCTTCTTCTTCCTCTTAACCTTAGACGAACTACAGCATAACTGTTTTTATCAACTCCCATGACATGGTGTCAGAAGTTGCCAATGTTTCTTGTGTAAGCTAGAGCTACATTTCCAAATATTTTCTTTTTTATTCTAATCAGTATGTTTACGACAAATGATAATGATGACCATTATTATGCATGAACTTGGACAACACATTTACTCCTTGTCCCGGAGCTTATAGGAGAGTCTGGTGAATGTTGGTGCTCCATTTGCTGAGTGGTCGTTGGCGGGGAAGGTGTAAGTGGTTGGCGGGGGAAGGTGTAAGTGGTTGGCGGGGAAGGTGTAAATGGTTGGCGGGGAAGGTGTAAGTGGTTGGCGGGGAAGGTGTAAGTGGTATGGGAAGAACATCATCACTTTCTGGTATTATTGAAATGCTGTATCCAGTGTCAGATTACGCAAATTCGCTGAAGTTTCTAGTGCTAGATGCTCTTCATTTTAATCACTGAGTTTATGGCAAATGATTACGACAATCATTACAACTACACTCACTGCTACTGTCGTTACTGAAAGCAAAGAAAATTTGAATCAATAGATTACTAGTGTAGTATAAAAATTAGGGTATATGTGTAAATTTATCATAACACTAGCATTGGCTTATGTATAATAATCATGTGAATACTGATGTTATATGAAAATGTATAATCACACCAGAGTTGATAAATAAACAATGTGAAAAAAAAAACAACTAGTCTTTGAGAATTAACAATCACTGGAAACTGCATACAAAGTTGTCATTAAAATAGTAACTTAAAACAAAACTTCTCAATTTAACATCCTAACTCTACATTCGATTATATTTATCTTCTGATTCCACGTAATAATCATAATTATCTCATGTCCCTTCAGAAATATTGCACTTGCAAACTACCAGATGACTGCTAAGTTGTAAAATACCACATTTTCTCCCTTTGTGATGTTTGTTCAGAAGTTTAACTGTACAATTACGTAACTTGATAAAAATGATTATTGTCTTCACTACGCTTGAAAATGATTCAATCTCAATGGCAAAGTTACTTCTAATTTCTACAAACAGAACTCCGATCCTGAGTAAAGTATCATCTAAGTGTTGTATAATGGAAAGGCGATGAAAAGATATACTTGAACCCTAACCCCATACCTATATTTATATGCAAAAGCAATAATAAACACAGACAATATTATTACCAGCATTTTTCAAAGTTTGATTTGTGCTCTCTGTATGCTTAGAGATGAATATACTAAGGCACGATGTACACGTGTTGCGAACATGACTCGCCTCTTGGTTGATTTAACTATGAATAGTTTAGTTGGTGGGATGTGAGATGTTTCACGACGAGTCACCGCTTTTTGTTGCAAGACTCTAAATGAAAAATATAAAAAAGATTTAGTTGTGCACTTAAATAACAAATTACAGGTGAACGTTTGAAAGTCGGGGCTAGACGAGCGGCCATGGGGGTATATGGCATCGGTCTACAACAGGGCTAGCCATAGGTAGGAACTTTAAAGTAGAGCAGAAGTATCCAAGATAATACAACAAAATGTCCCAATTCGTACAAAAACAAAACGTGTCATAGCTGTCGTGAAGTCCGTTCCTACTCTTTGATGTGAACTGAAAGCAAACTATACAGTACCTTAATTAATAGTGACGGCCATTGTTTTATTTTCGAATTTTTAGGATGTCCTTCGATATTCCATTGAACACGTAGAACAATATTGAGGACATCCACACTCTGTCACCAATACCTCAAATATGCTTACTATATAAAAGGTTTCTCTAAAGCATGAGTCATGCATGCTGTGCAACACCAAAAATTGTCTGTACAAACTGCAGGGTCCATAGCTGTTAAAGTGTAATTTAATAGGCTCTTTCCTGACACTCATAGATTCCTAAGTATACCTTCTTATCACTTTCATTAAATAATTTCCTACTTGAACCGGTAGCAAGATGGCTTCCTCCTCTATATATGTTTTGCTTTACTTCTATTTAATCTACTTGGCTTCTCCAAAAAAGCTCACTAAATCTATAGATATTTTTGGAGAGGGCAGGGGAGGGGCGTTAGATTATTGTCAGCTATGAGAAAACCCAATATTAATCTTAACAAACTAAAATAACAAATATCACATTTAAAGTTACTTTCATCTCGCTTCCAGTGACTGGTTAGAAGGGCATTAGTAGGAAATGCCTTCGGACATTGGCACTCGTACAAAGATGCCATGCAGCGTCTCTTGGAACATATGGAATTCAATAAGGTAACATGACTGAACAGTGACACGTGAATTCCTGCTTAAATGTGAACTAGTTTTTTTTCTATTTTTCTCATTCAACTTTTAGGGACAGGCCGTTATCATGCAAGGCCAAAGAACGTTTCGTTTCATGGGAATATCATAGAAGTTTTTTTAGTATCCATTATTTATTCTAAAATGGAAAAGAAAAGAACAGTTCTTTGTTTCTTTGAAATATTTGCTATATGACACAAAAACTCACTTAAAGACGCGCCATAAAATAACTGTATTCTTTTGTATTTCCATGATGGTAATTATAAATTATTAGCATGAAAAATATTAGATATACAAGAATTGAGTTTGAAATTGACAGTGAAATATATTAGGCCAAGACAATGTGTTAAATGTCTTAACAGTTTATTGAATTAATGTTGCAATATGTACACAAATCAGTGTATCTAGTACCCGTCCGCTTAGCTCAGTAGGTAGAGCGTCGGTCTACGGATCGCGGGGTCGCGAGTTCGATCCTCGGGCGGGGCGTATGTTCTCTGTGACTATTTGATAAACGACATTGTGTCTGAAATCATTAGTCCTCCACCTCTGATTCATGTGGGGAAGTTGGCAGTTACTTGCAGAGAACAGGTTTGTACTGGTACAGAATCCGGGAACACTGATTAGGTTAACTGCCCGCCGTTATATGACTGAAATACTGTTGAAAATGGCCTTAAACCCAAAACAAACAAACAAACAAACAAACAGTGTATCTAGTTAAATTTCAATCACATTTTGTTTCTACAGTGTAAGGCAGTTATTCATCTATATTCTTAAAATTATGCTGAAAAGAGATTGACTGAATACGTTTGTAGATGAAGTTGTGAAAACACATTTATTCAGGAAGGGCCTAAATTTTTCACCTGAGAACTTGTAGTATAGCTGTATATTACCTGTATTATAAGAATGATTTTCATGAAGTTTTTGTGACTGAAAAAAATAGGTCACTAGGTCGTGGTGGGTCTTTAAGATTAAGGTATTCCTTTCTTGCAAAGATTCATTTCTCTTCATACTGAAAATGCTAACTGGTCTTAATTAACATTACAAGCAATAATTCAGTAACTAATATACTTTCATTTATATTTATTATAGAACTTATTACCAAAATATATTATACATTCAAACTTTCAAATGATTCTCGTATTTGCATGTAATGAAAATATAATGTTCTGCTAAATTTGAGAGAGTGACAAATGTTTTCCCGGGATTTTCTAAGTTACAAACTCAACGTTGATTCAACGTGGCTGTGCCTGCTGGGAAAAATACTTCCATTGGGATAACTTAAAATTTTGCTGAATCAGAAATGCGAGGCAAGTGTACATTTCAAAACATAATTATAATGCTGTTTGTTTTAAAGATCACTTTACTGCATGAAATATTATCATCTGTTCAATAAGTATATTTTGGTCAGTTATGAAACACATGAACCATGCATTTTATCAACAATGTAAACAACCATGAAAGACACATTAGACGATCTTTTTTGACAGTATAGTGACAGATCATGACGAAAAATTGAGCTGTAGAACGTTTTAATAGCAGAATAATGTACATGACCTTTGTGAAACTAATTAAGCAAATGTGAATTATTTATTTATTTATTTTGTTGGGGTTTACGTCGCACCGACACAATTATAGATAATATGGCGACTTTCCAGTTGTTTTTTTTTATGGTGAAGGAAGACCCCAGGTGCACCTCGATCCGTGCAATATTTCATCACGAGCGGGCACATGGGTCTGGATGGCTTCCTAACGCCCCGAGTGAGGCTCGAACCAACATCGATGAGGGGCAAGGTCAGCGACCTTAACCACTCGACCACGGAGGCCCCTAATAAATATGGAAGTACTGTAATATAATACATAAGACCAGTGACTTAATTAAGCTTAACTAAGTTTGATCGTTTAAATATTTGCAGATCTTACTTATTAGTCGCCATTATAATCTTGTCGAGTGAAGCGATAACTGAATAAGAAGGAAAATGTGATGATGATGATGATGATGATGACGACGATGATGATGATGATGAGGAAAAGGTAGAGGGATAATAGAAAAAAAGAGTTATGCGAAAAAGGATGGAAAAACAGATTCTACTTAAAGCGCATCTCTTCAGCTGAGGAATTTCCAGTCGTACTTAATCGCCCGTCCCAAAGTTGTCCTTAAAAGTAGCGGATCAGGCGGACTCGACTTGCCTCGGTACAATAATCTGCACCCGTTTCAGTCGTGTAAGGAACACGCGCATCTGTTCGGTACACCGGAGGTCATGCCGGATAGCCCGATCGAAACAGCACCGAGATTTCCGAGAAAAACAACAACAACAACAACATTGCGAAGCTATTTTTCATGTTAAAAAACAACAATACATTCATGAAGGAAAAATGAAATCTGTTACTTTAAAATGTTCAGCAATAATATGTTTGTTACATGGATATATACGGTATAATATTTAAGAAGAAACGCCATTTCAGACATTACATATACGTTAAAAATTTATTACAAGCATAGGTATGGAGCGTATGTTCTGTACATGTACCTCTTAAACTAGACTAGCTCCTAGACTATGATATATCTTTTTCTACATTTTTATGATTAAATGTAGCGAACTGAGCCAGTCTATATTATATTATTATCAGTCTAGTGGCTAGTCTACTCTTAAACTTATTAATGTAAGTTTCAATTCTTTGAAAACATGATACAAATGTTATTCCAGTCTTGCTTGAGAAAATAGCAAATACCGGCCGTGCAGATTCTAGCAGATACTCATATGGAACACGCTCCCAGACTGTTGTAGCATATTCACAAAATAGGTCTCAGTCGAGATTCTGTGCGGGAAATATAAAAAATGTACAGGATGGCAGAAGTAATGCTTGTGCATTCGTGGTCAACAGTGATGTTAAAAAGAAGGTATACATGCAGTTAAAAGAGATTCAAAACAACTTTTGAAAGAATTGTCTTAATTGTTCCAGGAAAGGGACCTGTACCACTTCCGTCGGAAGAGGGTTCCATTGAACTATAGTGGCAACTATAATAGCTACAGGGTGTAATAATCTGCTAGTGAGACAATGCTACCCAAGTTGTTTACCATTTGAGAGACACTGCTGTATGCGGAGTAAGCATCAGTAACCCATCGCGCAGACTGCGCTGAACCATTTCGATTTTATGGATGTTTTGTTTCAAGTATATGGTCTTCAGGAGTATTCGAACTAAGGTCCTACTAGCGTTTGTAAACATTTCGGTGTTAAGTTTTCTTTTCAGAACGTTAAAGAGTTAAACTCGATTTTGAGATAACCTGATCATCATGTTTGTTCCAGTTAAAGTCCGAGGAAATAGTGACACCATGATATTTTGCACCCGTGGAATTAGTATTTGGATTTGAATGGGTTTTTTGGGATCCGGACATTTGCCCCCCCCCCCCCCCCCCCAGGAAACTTGCCCCCAATAAAAAAGTGGACTGCTGGACATTTGCCCCCCAGTTGAAATAGTAGATAGGACATTTGCCCCCTAGTGCTTATTTCTGAAACGGACATTTGCCCCCCAATATTTTTGTCCCCTAGTGATTTTTTTAGGAATTTAGTAGAAGATAATTATCATGTTGTAGATAGCAATGTCTTTGTTTCTTACATGTTTCTAGTAGATAATTGCCAAATTAACAAGTCTGAGTGTTAAAAACATTGCACAAATTAAAAAATTATAACATTGTTATGAGCACTTTTAACACTTAGTAAAAGGCTATTATTTACCTTAACACCGGAATGTAATTTACACATTCATCAAATTTTTATCAATAAAATACTTTTTTTTACTGAAAAGTGCCTTTTAGAGTAATTTTGATAATTAAACAACATAAAACACAATATATCTACTGGCACATAGGACAAAAATATTGGGGGGCAAATGTCCATTCTAGAAATAAGAATGGCGGTGGGGGGTGGGGTGCAAATGTCCTTTCTGCCATTTCAACTGGGGGGCAAATGTCCGGTAGTACATTTTTTCATTGGTGTGTATGTGGGGGGGGGGGGCAATGTCCTGGGGGCAAATGTCCTACCTTGTGATGTATATCACTGTACATTTCAATGGTTTAAACTCCATGTCCTATTTGTTCTCCCAATCCTGCGACTTGTCAAGATCTTGTTAGGGAATACTTTTAATTAAAGTCATTGATTCTTGTATTCCATTTGCATTTGTCACGTTATTAATGATGTGATCATGCCAAGAATTGTCCCTGCTAAAATGCAAAACCTCTGTGTGTAAACAAACATCGTTTTGGCTTGATACAATTTTTTAATCTGTAAAATTATGTCTATTTTAAAGTTATATTCGTATTTTTGTTATGTTAGCCGAACTTAAATATGTATACCGTTATCGGCGAAAAAGGCCCGTACTACCGATTCAAGAAAGCGTACATTAGAAAAAGCATGCTCCATAAAACAAGGGCTCTTTTCATTTCTAATATTACGTCAATTAAAAAAGAATACTTTTGTCCTCTTCCTTAGGACATGGAACTATCACAGGTCGTTCTCTCAGACTTTAAAAATGCTTAGTTCGTACTCGTACTAGTCAAATGGTAATTAGTAAAAACATCATTAATAAATCATATTGTGTCTTCCGCGGAAGACTTCAGACATGAAACATTGTAATACTGCTAGTATTATAAATCTGTTTGCTATTTTCCAACCTCACACAATAAGCATGATAACAATTTTCACTACAACTACTTCTCTTAAAACAGTAAAATTTTCATATACTTTCATTGATATTTACTAAAATGTTTTAATAATGTAATGTAAGTACTAATAAACTTTGATAATGTGGCAGTTGAGTCCAATAGGTCCAGGGATGTTCAAAGATAATCCGCCATAGATCTATTGCAAAGCAATTATCGGATTTACCTGTATTGGACAATAAACAGTGTCGATTGTATTCAGGTCAACTGCCACATTATCAAAGTTTATTAGTAGATTCTAATATCAACAGTTCACAAATCTCGGAGGCAATGGGCCTTTAAACTATGAATTACAGATGTTTTAAAAAGATGTAATTTACTGTATGAATGAGAAAGATGTTTATGAATAATCATACACCTTTTTTATCAACAAAAGCGTGAAGGCTTCATAAGGATGGTTCTACTACTATACGTACACGCTCTGATAACTGTAAGCTATTCATTAATCACCATGACATTTTTAAATGACATCATTTAAATGACTTTAAAGCCGATTCATACTGATCACGGTTTTGATTATGGTATTCATTCATTACATGACAACCTTGAAAGGTAGGTTATATTTCATTTAACAGTAATAACAGTGATATCTAGACCCCTTTCATTCTACGTTATGTTGATGATAAGATCAGTGAGCACATGACCTGTTTTTGTAATGTTCGTGTGCCTGTACGTCACACTAGAAAACCATATTATTATCATATTACACCAGACTTATATAGCGCCCACGTTCAAATGCGCTTTACATTTATTTGTAAATATTTACCCCATGTTTATAACACTCGAAAGAGCAGTTGACATTTATTAGATAGATATAGGAAACGTAGCCACACAGGGCGCGAATTTCATCCTATTCATTCCTTACAAACACAGAGCGAGACAGATAGAGAAGAATTTAATCGTCTTTTTAGATAGATTTATCCTAGCTCTTTGCGAATAGACAGTCTGATCCTTTAAGTGCCCAGTGTATAGTACCGTCACACGCGATACAATAACCTTAATATTAAATGAACATGGAACGTTTTCCATGCTGTACGTGACTTTTGTATTGTTCTTTATGTGTGTAGTGTAACTGCCTGCAGTTACTTTCCTGTTTATCTGTTAAGTTATTTTCAATAAGCTAATGCTAATTTGCATATATATTGCAGTATATCCATGTAAACGGGTTTCCTTTTCTTCTAGTGCGTTTATTTCCCGAAAAACCCACTTTATGTGTATACAAAAAGATAAAACGATGTGCGAGTGCAAGGCAGTTTAGGAATGGTTTCCTGAGGAATCAGGGACGTACAAAATACAAACAAAATACTGTACAATTTCAAAACGTTTAATATCAAAGAATATGTGTTTCTATCTACGAAGAAAAATCGCTGCTGAATGAAACAAATACCACACCACAAGGTTACTTAATAACCACAATCTATTCCTTATATTTTTCTATCATATTGATATTGAGTAGATATCTGAAACGACGACAAAATCATTAACTAACGGCGGCTGTTGAAACAGCAATCTTCATTGTCTCATTACAACGGCAACTTTGGGAAAATGCATTTTTATCACACATTCTAACACAACCTGATAAATTGTCCTATTAAACAAAGAAGGTTGAAACTTGTGTGCTATTTTACAATTCATTTTTCGGACGTCACAATTATTACGTCGTAGTGTCAAACAACATTGCGGCGCGCTGGAAAAGAAATCAACAGAAAACCGGCAAATATTTGATGGATGTCGTCAAGTATGTAGTTCAGAATCCTTGGTAACGTGTTAGAATCGAAATAATATATCTCATTTAGTGATTTGCTCTTCAACAAAATCATTACTGTCGTTCAGATACATACAGTTATATCACGACTCCCTCGTGATATAATTCTTTCGCATATGAACTCCAAACCATGTTTATTCAACGATAAATCAGAAGATGTGATATATTATTTCTTTAAACAACGTGAAGTATGTGAACAGTCGTAGCTGTTCTAGCGATGTGGCATTTGCTCATAAACAGCTGTAAACATTCATTTATAACAAACATTCTTAACCTTGTCCCAATAGCAAAATATTAATTAACAATAGCTCTACCATGTACCAATAACCATTTACATGTAGTTACTAACAATAAAAACAAGTAACTTTTCACCAGTAACAACACATTTACAACCGTTTCAATTCAATTCGTTTATAATTTCAAATTACAACAGCTTTTTCTTTGAAAGCTTAACTATTAAGACAACAAAACAACAGTTTATATATTGTGTTAATATTTCAATAAAGAAGTGTAAACTTGAACACATCAGGTTGCAATGAATTAGATTTCTTAATGTAGTCCAATACAACACCAGTATTTCATTTCCGCAGCTAACATCTACAATTAATGTGAAAGATCGTGACCTGTGGGCTTACAAAACATGTGCCTGTTTTCAATTTAACTTCTTCAATAATGTGGAAAACACTGCACGTGAAAAAGGTACAATATTCACAGAATAAGCAGTTGCAATAAAAAACCATTTTGTAGAACTTACTGACCCGTATATTGGTGTGTATACAGCGGTTTGCTGCTTTTTTCTGGTTCTTAGATGGTGGGGTAAATCTTCAAGAAGGAAGCTTCTAATGTCTGGGTTATATTGAACAATTATTATGCTTTTTTACGTAATAAAATTCAAAAGAACACAAGAATAGCACCTGGCAAACATGTTAAGTATGGCTACTACAATTTTAATGTAAGCAAAGCGGCAATGATTATAATGATAAAGCTATGTTTAGCTTGAGCTGAACACATAACTGTAAAAAAATGAATACAGTTGTACAATATGGTTGGTTTTATCATGATTTGGTGGACTATTTACAAAACTAGAAGACACATGACTAGGCGTAAATACGGGGAACACAGTTTATAAAATCATTATTGTTTTTCATGCAACCGGCAGAGAAGATCGTTTTGAAACAGAAATGTAAAGCTGGTGTACAGACTATACTTCCTGACTACAACATGTTTTCTGTGACTTTTTAAACAAATAAAAAAAACACTAAAATTATCAAACTCAGTACTGTTAACATTAAATTTAAACATAATTTAAATGTCCTTTTTTCAAAACAAAAGCCTTCACAGGAAAGCTATACGCTTCCTTATCAGCTGAAATACTTGTACATGAAATACCAGCTTGATACGTACATGTGTACATGAATAACAGCTTGATACAGCTGTACATGTTATAACAGTTAGAATAAATGTACCTAAAATAATCTAAATACTTTTGTACATGAAACATCAACTTAATACAACTGTACATGTGATAACAGTAAGAATAAATGTACCTAGAATAATCTAAATACATTTGTACATGAAATATAAGCTTAATACAATTGTACATAAAAAATGTTGATACACTTGTACATAAAGTAACAGCTTGATAAAATTGTACATGAAGATACACAAAGATTCTTATACATAAAATCTGTATATATGAATTAACAGCTCCTCCAGACAGATACATATCAGCAAGGTACACATCTAACATAGGAGACCATCGAGAATTCCCTACTGTAAGGAACGTCTGTACATCTAAATCTGTAGTTTGCTGTCTACCTCACGCAATACAAGCTGCATATGTCCCTTTCTTTCTTTGGTAAACGTTGTTTTGATGAAGAAGTACGTACTACTTTTTCCCATTTTCTGTTGCGAGATCAATGCATATATATATATATACATATCTGTCCTGTTACGGTGGTGGATATCGTTTCAACTGTGCCAAATATTTTGCTCTTTCTGAAACAGACATTTCTAAAAATGTTAAAACGCATACAGCAGGCATTTGCATGTGCATGATGTATCACTAGGAAGATGAGCACACTGTCTATGTGCAGCAGAGCTCCCGTTTACATCGAACGATAACAGTGTGCCGTGTTCCGGTAGTAAGAAACGCACAGCGCACTTGATTTCAGTTTCGTTAAACCGTCTGGTCCTTACTTCAATGCATCCGCCTCATTCAGTGCCAGTGGACGTGCGTGTTGTACAATACTGTACCTCGCACGAGCAGATGGTCAAAGCGAGCCAGCCCTTAATATGCTAGGTTGCGCTTCATGCTTCCGAGGGGTCTTTTTAGGGTCTTTTACACTGAACACGCTGCTCTTTGAATTAAGGTAGTTCTACACTGCAGAATTTGATTAAACCCCGAGTTTTTAAAACTTCATACTTAAAAAATTCGGCAAATAAAAAAGATAAGGTCGTGTGTCAGCCGCAGTATCGGATTTTTTTTTGCGAGACTGATTTGAATTTTTTTTTTATCTTTGACAAGTTTTCATAATGAGGAGTCTATGGAAAAACAGGAATTTGTTCTATAGTGTAGATTTTAATGAAATTTGTCATAGTCGAAAATATATTATCCACATTACAGGGAAATAGAATTATCTTCGGCAAGACAGTAACGTTGCAGTTTTGATAAATTTACTCGCGGGTTGCCATTAAATAGTTCATAACATGATTTTCATTTCCGTATGCCAAGTCCAAACTTAATTCTATGTTTTCATATATATTACTTCCGGTATCAAACGTGCAGAACAACCTTAAAATGTTGACAGTATGACCAAGCTTTACTACTTGTTTGTGTTGAGTTAAGTACCATTTTAACGAAGGCCTGTTTACCTATCCAGTGTTCTGTTATTTTGTACCCGTACTAGACTAGCCACTAGACTCAAAATAAATATAGTTCTACATTTTCCCCCTTTTTGTCGAATTCAATTTCATAGAGACAAAAGCCAGTCTACTTTAGAGATTTTCACAAAGGAATGATGTTTAAATTATGATATTGGGCATAGGATATAGACTGGCTCAGTTCACTACATTCAATCATAAAAATGTAAAAAGATATACCATAGTCTAGGAGCTAGTCTATACCAGTATTAACCTGTTCTCTGCAAGTAACGTCCATTTTTCCTACGTGTTAGAGGTGGAGGATGAATGATTTTCCACACCATGTCTTATTACCAATCGTCCTGGAGGCCATCGTTTCCCCTGGGATCAAACTCATGGCTTTTCTATCCACACTACAGAGCTAACCCGACGAGCTAGCTGTGTTATTTACTAATGTGGTCAAACTGGTCTAACAAATGCAGATCAGAGGTGGATAGACTGCACATCATCGTTAAAAAAAATGTATTAATGAATAGAAATCTTGTACTATATGTAGACAAATCTGTTCTTTCCCCTAATTACCGACAAAAAGATGATTGAAATACAACTGCAACCCTTGATATCCTTTGTATTGTAACAACAGATCAGTGTAACCAACCTTCTATGCTTTGCCTTTCTCTGCCGGATTGAGATGTCAGTAAATGTTGCTGCTGTTGTTGGCCTTGCTGCAGGATAGTATCGCATCTTTCCTCAAGTTTACGTAAAATTTCTGAAATATAATACTGAATTGCAATATAAGCCTTTTCGATAAAATATACATTTAAAAGAGGAAAGTACAGTGAAGGTTGACAAAAGAATCTACTAGTATTACTAAACCACTTAAACATTTCAAATGTATGTAATAAATTCACTGATTATCTAAACACCTAGCTTACTTTAAAGAAAAACAGTACCTGGATCAATTAATGACATTCCCCTGAGGACGCTTTTCTGTGCGTGCAGAATAATGTCCACTCCAACTGTAAAAAATGAAAACAAATAATATTAATTACTTCGTAAAATAAAGTTTTTGAGACGAAAACAAAAAACAAGAGTAATATGAGCTACATGTTTCAAATGTCAAACTGATGCTAAATTACATGTATTAAGAAAGTAGGTCAGTAGGTCACATTCATGGTCACTGAAAGTCAGTTTTAAGACCGGTGTGCAAAAACTGTATATGTCATTCAAATTTCAAGGCTGCAACTTAAAACAAGAGGGCCATCATGGCCCTAGGTCGCTCACCTGAGAAACACACCATAATACACCATAACAGAGTAAACATGTTTGACCTAGTGATTTCATGGACAAAAATATTCTGACCAATTATCATTAAAATTGGAGCAAAAACGAGTATTTTCTTTGATTTGACCTAGTGACCTAGTTTTTGATCCCAGATGACCCATATTCGAACTTGACCTAGATTTCATCAAGGCTATCATTCTGACCAAATTTCATGAAGACCAATTGAAAAATACAGCAACTATCGCATACACAAGGTTTTTCTTTGATTTGACCTAGTGACCTAGTTTTTGAACCAGGTGACCCATATTCTAACTTGACCTTGATTTTATCAAGGCTATCATTCTGACAAAATTTCATGAAGATCAGTTCAAAAGTACAGACTCTATCACATACACGAGATTTTTGTTTGATTTAACCTAGTGACCTACTTTTTGATTACAGATGACCCATATTCAAATTCTACCTAGATTTCATCAAGGCAATCATTCTGACTAACTTTCAGGAAGATCAATTGGAAAAAAACAGCCTCTATCGCATACACAAGGTTTTCCTTTGATTTGACCTAGTGACCTACTTTTTGATCCCAGAAGACCCATATCTGAACTTTAACTAGATTTCATCAAGGCAATCATTCTGACCAAATTTCATGAAGATCAATTGAGAAATACAGCCTCTATTGCATACACAATTTGATTTGACCTAGTGACCTACTTTTTGACCCCAGATGATCAATAATCAAACTCAACCTAGATTTTATCTAGGTAATCATTCTGACCAAATTTCTTCAAGCCAATCATTCTGACTTACTTTCAGGAAGATCAATTGAAAAATACAGCCTCTATCGCATACACAAGGTTTTTCTTTGATTTGATCTAGTGACCTAATTTTTGACCCAAGATGACCCATATTCAAACTTGACCTAGAATTTATCAAGGCTATCATTCTGACCACAATTCATGAAGATTAATTGAAAAATACAGCCTCCATCGCATACACAAGGTTTTTCTTTGATTTGACCTATTGACCTAGTTTTTGACCCCAGATGACCCATTTTCGAACTCCAGATGATCCATTTTCGAACTCGGCCTAGATTTCATCAAGGTTATCAATCTCACCAAAATTCATGAAGATTAATTGAAAAATACATCCTCAATCGCATACACAAGGTTTTTCTTTGATTTGACCTAGTGATCTAGTTTTTGACCCCAGATGACCCATTTTCGAAATCGGCATAGATTTCATCAAGGTTATCATTCTGACTAAAATTCATGAAGATTAATTGAAAAATACAGCCTCTATCGCATACACAAGGTTTTTCTTTGATATGAACTAGTGACCTAGTTTCGAACTCGGCCTAGATTTCATCAAGGTTATCATTCTGACCAAAATTCATGAAGATTAATTGAACAAGAGATCACAGAGTGATCTTGGCGCCCACCAATGTGCCATTTTTGTGTGTTCCAAATTTCAAGACTTACTGACTAGCTCAAGGTCAAATTTCATTTCCGTACACAACATTGTGCATGTGGTCTAAATTCGAAAGCAGTAGCTTGAGAAATGTGAAAGTAGGTCACTAGATCAATTTCAAGGAAAAAGTTCTTTGTACACGAAACTATGCATGTGCATCAAGTTTGAAGACTGTAGTTTGAGAAATTTGAAAGTAGGTCACTAGGTCAATCTTAAGGTCAAAGTTTATTTCGGTACTAGGTTTATTTGTCACTAGGTCAAAATCACGGTCAAATTTTATTTCAGAATACAAAACTATGTATGTGGTCCAAATTTGAAGCCTGTACCTTCAAAAATGTGAAAGTAGGTCACTAGGACAATGTAAAGGTCAAAGTTTGTTTCGGTACACAAAACCATGCACGTGGTCCAAATTTGAAGGCTGTAGCTTGAGAAATGTGAAAGTAGGTCAATAGGTCAAAATCAAGGTCAAATTTTATTTCGGAATACAGAACTATGCATGTGGTCCAAATTTGAAGCCTGTACCTTCAAAAATGTGAAAGTAGGTCACTAGGTCAATGTCAAGGTCAAAAGTTATTTCAGTGCACTAAACTAAGCATGTGGTCCAAATTTGAAGGTTGTAGCTACAGAAATGTGAAAGTAGGTCCAAATTTGAAGGCTGTAGCTTGAGAAATGTGAAAGTAGGTCACTGGGTCAAATTTCATTTCGGAACACGAAATTATGCATGTGGTCCAAATTTGAAGCCTGTACTTTCAAAAATGTGAAAGTAGGTCACTAGGTCAATGTCAAGGTCAAAAGTTATTTCAGTGCACTCAACTAAGCATTTGGTCCAAATTTGAAGGTTGTAGCTACAGAAATGTGAAAGTAGGTCACTAGGTCAAAATCAAGGTCAACTCATATCAAGGTTCATTTTGCCACTCAAAACCATACATGTGGTCCAAATTTGAATGTTGTAGGTTATTGACAAGAAGTTTTTAAAAGCTTTTCCCTATATAAGTCTATATGAACCATGTGACCCCCAGGGCGGGGCCATATTTGACCCTAGGGGGATAATTTTAACAAACTTGGTAGAGAACCACTAGACGATGCTACATTACAAATATCAAAGCCCTAGGCTTTGTGGTTTGGACAAGAAGATTTTCGAAGTTTTTCCCTATATAAGTCTATGTAAACCATGTGACCCCTGGGGCGGGGCCATATTTGACCCTAGGGGGATAATTTGAACAATCTTAGTAGAAGACCACTAGATGATGTCACATACAAAATATCAAAGCCCTGGGCCCTGTGGTTTTGGACAAGAGGTTTTTCAAAGTTTTTCCCTATATAAGTCTATATAAACCATGTGACCCCTGGGGCGGGGCCATATTAGACCCCAGGGAAATAATTTGAATCATCTTGGTAGAGGACCGCTAGATCATGCTTCATACCAAATATCAAAGCTCTGTGGTTTTGGGCAAGAAGATTTTCAAAGTTTTTCCCTATATAAATCTATGTAAATTATACAAATAAACAAAGGGCCATAACTTACTAAAAAATTGTTGAACCAGTCTGATTTTCAGGGGGACACAACTAGGGTACCAATACATCATTCTGACAAAGTTTGGTCAAAATCCCCCTGGTAGTTTCTGAGAAGATGCGATAACGAGAAATTGTTAACGGAAGGACGGACGGAATGACGGACGGACGGACGGAAGGACGACGGACCACGGACGCAGAGTGATTTTAATAGCCCTAAAAATATAACTTTATCGCATTCACAAGGTTTTTCTTTGATTTGACCTAGTGACCTAGTTTTTGACCCAGATGACCCATTTTCGAACACGGCCTAGATTTCATCAAGGTTATCATTCTGACCAAATTTCATGAAGATCAGTTGAAAAATACGGCCTCTATCGCATACACAATCTAAATGTTGACGGACAGACAGACGACAGAGGCCGGACATAGAGTGATCAGAAAAACTCACCTGAGCAGTGCTCAGTTGAGCTAAAAACAAGAAAGTAGGTCAGTAGGTCAAGGTCACAGATATGTGATCCCTAATTACTTGGGGTCATCAGGTAATTATAATTAAACAGTCTAGGAAATATGATCTGATAATTTATGAAGTATTTTTTTCTATATAACTCATACTAAAACTATGTGACTGTCGGGGCGTAGCGTCTTTTCACCCCAGGGGCATAATTTGAACAATCTTGTTAGAGAACCACTAGGCAATGCTACATACCAAATATCAAAAGCCTAGGCCTTGAACTTTCAGTCAAAAAGATGTTTAAATATTTTTCCTATGCAAGTCTATGTAAAACATTGGAACCCCAGGACAGGGCCTCTTTTACCCTAGAGGCATAATTTTAACAATCTTGGTAGAGGACCACTAGGCAATGCAACATACCAAATATCAAAAGTTTAGGCCTTGCAGTTTCAGACAAGAAGATTTTTAAAGATTTTTCCTATATAAGTCTATGTAAAACTTGGGCCCCCGGGGCGGGGCCTATTTTTACCCCAGAGGCACAATTTGAACAGTCTTTATAGAGGACCATTAGATGATGTCACCTGCCAAATATCAAGGCTCTATGCCTTGCGGTTTTGGACAAGAAGATTTTTAAAGCTTTTTCTTTCAGTTGCCATGGCAACCAGAGTTCTGCAAAAAATTCTTCTTTTTTCAATAAGTTTGAAAGGGGGCCACCCAAGGATCATTCCTGTGAAGTTTGGTGTAATTCTGCCCAGCGGTTTTCAAGAAGAAGATTTTTTTTTAGAAAATGTTGACGGACTGACGACGCACGACGGACATTGAGCGGTCACAAAAGCTCACCATGAGCTTTGGCTCAAATGAGCTAAAAAGTAAGTCGATCGCGCGTAACTTTCATCTTTTTGGAAGTTGATGCCTCCTCATTCATGACACATGCCTTCGAAATTTAGAATAAACATTCATTTGCAGTTGTTAACATTAGTCGGTGTCCACCTGTAGCAGTGACCACAATGCCAAACTTTATACTGCCTCACTGGAATGACACGTGACATCATACTCCACCAAGTCACATTATATAATGATAACAGACTGACAAGTCCTAGAATTATCTTTTCAATGCTGAGCATCAAACATGCTGAGCATCGAACGAAGAAACCTTCTATTATTTTCTCGTCTCTGGTATGACGTTTTTGTTAGGTTAAACGTCGCACCGACACAAATATAGGTCATATGGCGACTTTCCAGCTTTGATTGTGCAGGAAGACCCCAGGTTTCCCTCCGTGTATTATCTTATCACCAGCGGACACCTGGGTAGAACCGCCGATCTTAATTAGCCAGCTAGATGGTTTCCTCACATGAAGAATTCAACGCCAGAGTGAGGCTCGAACCCACATGTATCAGTGAGCGACAAGTTAGTCTAGGTCAGCGACCTTAACCACTCAGCCACGGAGGCACTACTGGTGTGACGTGCCCTTGGAGCAAACCCACTACCTCTCGCACTCAAGGCGAGGCTACAATGGTGGTATAGTGTTTCAATGAGTTGTTAGTTTTATGAATGAAAACATTAATTTATTTGGGTTTTACGGTGCACCAACACAGTATAGGTTATATGGCGCCAAACAGGACTACAAATTTTGGTTCCACATCTCATTTACATCGAAATAAAAACATGAGGTATGGAATCAAAATTTGCATACCTGCTGGAATCACAGAGTTACTGCAAAACCACGTGTTAAGACCCTATAAGTCGCCTCTTACGATCATCCAAGGGTAAGGCAGTGGTTCCAATTCTTTTCATACACACATCGTCCCAGAACCACATGGGGCGAATGAAAACATGCATGTCCTGTGTAGAAAAACTATCTACTGACCACGCCGAAGTCAAAATTGAGAGCCACCTGAATTTTGTATCTAATCCAGATCGTGAGGTATTTCATTTCATTCTATGAACTGACAGTCAGGGGAGGTAACTGGAGTCACAGATTGGGGATTCTTCTTATCATGATTATAAACTATTATCTTAATTAGTAATGATTTCTAGTTCTTGATATTATACAGATACCCGTTAGCTAGTTTCGATTTTATAATTATTTCTGGATGCAAGTCCCTAACAAGAGATCACAGAGTGATCTTGGCGCCCACCAATGTGCCATTTTTGTGTGTTCCAAATTTCAAGACTTATTGACTAGCTCAATGTCAAATTTCATTTCTGTACGCAACACTGTGCATGTGGTTCAAATTCGAAAGCTGTAGCTTGAGAAATGTGAAAGTAGGTCACTAGATCAATTTCAAGGACAAAGTTCTTTGTACACAAAACTATGCATGTGCATCAAGTTTAAAGGCTGTAGCTTGAGAAATTTGAAAGTAGGTCACTAGGTCAATCTTAAGGTCAAAGTTTAATTCGGTACACAAAACTATGCAAGTGGTCCAAATTTGAAGGCTGTAGCTACAGAAATGTGTAAGTAGGTCACTAGGTCAAAATCAAGGTCAAATTTCGCTTCAGAACACAAATCTATGCATGCTGTCCAAATCTGAAGCCTGTACCTTCAACAAGAGATCACAGAGTGATCTTGGCGCCCACCATGAGCCATTTTTGATTGTTCCAAATTTCAAGACTAGCTCAAGGTCAAAATCAAGGTCAAATTTCATTTCAGTACACGCCACTGTGTATGTGGTCCATGCATGTGGTCCAAATCTGAAAGCTGTAGCTTGAGAAATGTGAAAGTAGGTCACAAGATCAATTTCAAGGTCAAAGTTCATTTCGGTAAACAAAACTATGCATGTGCTTCAAATTTGGAGGCTGCAGCTTGAGAAATATGAAAGTAGGTACTAGATAAAAATCAATGTCAAATTTCAATTCAGAACACAAAAATATGCATGTGGTCCAAATTTGAAGCCTGTAGCTTGAGAAATGTGAAAGTAGGTCACTAGGTCAATCTCAAGATCAAAGTTCATTTCGGTACACAAAACTATGCATGTGGTCAAATTTTGAAGGCTGTAGATTGAGAAATGTGAAAGAAGGTCACTAGGTCAATGTCGATATCATATTTCATTTCGGTACACAAAACTATGCATGTGGTCCAAATTTGATGGCTGTAGCTTGAGAAATGTGCAAGTAGGTCACTAGTCAATGTCAAAGTCAAAGTTTTTTTCAGTACACAAAACTATGCATGTGGTCCAAATTTGAAGGCTGTAGCTTTAAAAATGTGAAAGTAGGTCACTAGGTCAATGTCAAGGTCAAATTTCATTTCGGTACACAAAACTATGCATGTGGTCCAAATTTGAAGGCTGTAGCTTGAGAAATGTGAAAGTAGGTCACTAGGTCAAAATCAAGGTCAAATTTCATTTCAGAACACAAAACTACGCATGTGGTCCAAATTTAAAGCCTGTACCTTCGAAAATGTGAAAGTAGGTCACTAGGTCAATGTCATGTGGTCTAAATTTGAAGGCTGTAGCTTGAGAAATGTGAAAGTAGGTCACTAGGTCAATGTCAATGTCAAAGTTTTTTTCGGTACACAAAACTATGCATGTGGTCCAAATTTGAAGGCTGTAGCTTGAGAAATGTGAAAGTAGGTCACTAGGTCAATGTCAAGGTCAAATTTCATTTCGGAACACAAAACTATGCATGTGGTCCAAATTTGAAGCCTGTACCTTCAAAAATGTGAAAGTAGGTCACTAGGTCAATGTCAAGGTCAAAGTTTTTTCCGGTGCATAAAATTATGCATGTGGTCCAAATTTGAAGGCTGTAGCTACAGAAATGTGAAAGTAGGTCACTAGGTCAAGACCACGGACGCAGAGTGATTTTAATAGCCCACCATCTGATGATGGTGGGCTAAAAAGAAAAACAGTGCGAGTTTGTAGAGTATCGTCAAAAAATAATCATGTATGTATAAAATTGGATCACTTACCATCTCCAGTGTTAATGTTGTCTAGATCACACAATTCTCTATAGAGCTTTATTCTCTTTTCTTCTTTTGCTGCTTCAATCATTTCCCTCGACTGTGTACTCTTTTTTGGTGGTACTGGTTCCTGAACTCCTGGCATTTCAATCTGCGCAAGAGCCATAGCGAAGTTTACATTCTGTGTGGTTACATTACTAGTACTTGCTGACTGCTCAGAAGTCTGCACACAGTCAGATAAAACAACAGGTATACCTTGTGACTGTGTCACGGCAAGTGATACACCTGTAAAATCACTTGTGTTGACAGGTGGTTTGGTTTGATACCTTGCATCAACTTGTGCCTGATTCATCGATGCCGATATATTCTGGTTCATCAATGGTGCCGTCAGAGAACTGAACATTGGTACATTTCCTAAATGTGCAAGAACTGGGACCTTCTGTGGGAAATCTGAATCAAAATGTGACTGTTCCTTTTGGTAACTGTAATTCACAGATTGTTGATAAGCCGGACTTTGTTGCAATGAATTGGCCTGCATGTCATAATACATCCCTTTATGTCCTTGCTGTAATACTTGTCTGTCAGTCCTCTTTGTTCCCCGTGGTTTAACCTGCTGAGACTGGTGCATCCCTTGGTCTACAAATGAATGTCTTCTTTGTTGTTTTTTGGTTTGAACCATTTGTTGTTGAAACTGAAGCATTGAATTCTGTTGCGGAACTTGGGCAGTTTGAATCCGATTCCCTGGTTGAAACTGCTGTGCAGAGGTAAGATGCCCATGTTGGATACCAAGAGGTTGCGTTGAAGGTGGGCTGCTATTTACCATTGATGCATGCACCCTGTGTCTGTCATGGTTTTCTCGTGAAGGCATTTTAGCAGTAGAAAGAGAGGATTTGGTTTGTTGATACATATACGAACTACTTGTGTAGACAAGCTGATTCTGTGTCTCAACATTTCCACTTAGTTGTCTAGGCAGCTGTGGGTCTTTCTGTTTCACTTTTTCCACTGGAGCAAACTGTCCACCAACTGGTGACCTACTTGTCCTGCGATTAGCAGACTGATCATGAACAGTCTTTATACTTTCTGAATTTAAATCTTTGGTGGCCATCTTACTGCCAGCTTGTGTACTCTCTATAGAACTAATAGATAATGCTTCACACCTTGATGTACTACGAATAGATTCCACGGTGCTGTTTTCTGGTCTAGATAATGTCTGCACTGTAGTGTTTTCTGGCTTAGCTGATGTTTGAATTGTAATATTTTCTTGTTGACTAACAGCCCGAACCGGGGCGTTTTCTTGTTTAGAAGATGCTTGAAGAGTGACGTTTTCTGGTTTAGCTGATGTCTGAACTGTGGTGTTTCCTTGTTTCGAAGATATCTGACCTATGACTTCTTCTGGTTTGGATGATGTCTTGGTAACAAACAGATTAGAATTCGGTACGCATAGGGGGTTGCTTGGCATTCCTTCCCTGTATATAGAAGGTGACACCATTGCCTTTGCAGGTATAACATCTTCAGGGATTGTTTGAGAGGCATCCTGGTGAAAGATAAACAAAGTAATAACTCAATCACACATAAAATCAGTATAACTGTCATAAAATATCATGGAGACAATGATAGTATTAAGGCATATTTCAAGTCTATCAAAATATAGAGTATAGGTAGAACCTAAAACAGAGAAGAGAAAAAAGCAAATCACACTTGTATCTAATTACCTGTTTCAAGATTGCCTGAGCACTTGGTAAATCTTCATATACACCATCATCTAACGCAGGTGTTGTTGTCCGAGGTAATTTGACAGGTGATGCATCATAACGCTTACTGAAATACCAGATCGTTAGAATTAAATAACCTTAATACGACATGGATGATTGAATGTTTCGTGCTAGCATGATTATGATGAACAAAAGTCAAACATGTGAGTACTGTTAATGGCCTTCAATTAACTTCTTAACTTACAAAAATATTAAGAAGAAATTAAACCTACCTTCTTTCGTTGTCGAAGTAAATATTGAAATCTCTGAAGATTTTGTATGCATCACTGTTCACCTTTGGAGGCAAACAATACTTCTGCAGTTTGCTTCTATCCACGTCAATCTGCTCAACAATACTGTTTGTATCATGGTGAACAGTAAAAGTTAATGGAGTAAAATACATCGCACAACTATGGCATTGGAGACACTTCCCAAGGTTCTTCCCATTTCCTTCAGATGTTGTTCTGTACAGTCTTTTTGGAACCAAATGCGCAGTTGTTATTTCGCAACTACCATCTAGCAACCACTTTTTATGAGTAAGTACAAAACCCTCGTCAAATACTTTTTTGCTGAATGTTTTACAGCTTTGTGGCATATCTGGAATAATGTCTATATCTGAATCACTGTGATATGGCTGTATTTGTGTTTCTGGTTTTCTTAAACGTTCTGGAACCTTTAAGTTACTTTTGGCTTTCTTTAACCATTCAGTAGTTGTTGTTGTAGAAGTACCAAGTGCTCCCTTTCCTGTTAATTCAACACCACTGGAAATGGCAACACCGCTGACACCACTAGCAAACAATTCTGCATCATCTTCACAATCACTACACTCTGATTCTACATACGTCTTCTTTTTTACATACTGTGTTGAAATCTTTGTTTCTTCACTATCTTTTAATATTTTTTCATTTTCAATTTCCTTTTCGTCTTCTATTAATTTTCCCAAGGTTTCCAACTTAGCTGTAAACCTTTTACGAGGTGTGTTCTTTTTATGTCTATCAGGTGAACTGTCTATAACCTTATCACTTTCTAAATTTTTTTCAATCAATTCATCATATCCTTTTTCAGTTTGCCTATTTCTATCAGCTACCTTTTCAGTATTAATTTCATTGACATTGTCACTGTTCAAACATTCAGAAATAAAACGCCTCTTTGAATCATTTTCTGCACCCGATAGATCTTCTTTCGTAGTTTTTGGTTCAATAACTTTGTCAGCTTCATCAGTATTTTCAGACAAATCATTAGGATCTTTACTTTGAAACAGAACAGTATCATCACAATAGTCAACTTTAAAGTCAGTTTCACTACTGTCAACGTCAATACGGTTGTTCAAATTGCTTTCATTAGGTTCGTCTATGGTAATATCATTCATAAAGACTGAACCAATCATTTCTATTGGTTCAATATCATCCATGTCCGATTCATAGTCAGACTTACTATCACTGTGTTTTGAATCACAGTCATTCTCTTTCCGGTTAAAATGATTTTCAAATTTCTCTACATGTCTTCCACTGTTTGTTTCGTCATAGTTTGAGACATTCTGAACATTTAATTCTTTAATAGTTTTATCATCATGTAAGACGGTCTGATTTATTGTATCTTTATTAGAATTCTCATCTTTTGCGCAATTTCTAGTTTCTGTTTTTCTATCAATTCTCTTGCATTTTAAGGTTGCTTGTTCTTTTTTGGATTTCTCATCTTTTAGTGTATTTTGAATTCCTATTTCTCTCTCAGTTTTGTCATCTTTAGGGGTATTCTGAATTTGTATTTCTCTAATTGTTGTCTCATTCTTCGGGACATTCTGACTTTGTATTTCTTTACCAGTTTTCAAAGCTGAGAAGGAATTCTGACTATAGAGATCATTATTTGTTTTCTCATTTGTTAATGTATTGTGAATTTCCCTTTGTTTATTAGATTGTGTATCAATTGCTTCATTAGCTGCTTTTTCCGCTTTTAAGTCACTTTTACTATAACTCACACCAACCAATTTTGTCTTCCAGGTATCAGTTATTGTGTTCTCTTTTGATAAATGCTTATCATTTTTTAAATCTATTGGATCTTGTTTTTCATTCTCTGCAATAGAATGGTTCGGGGGAGCTATGGGGCTATTTAAACATTTGATACCAACGAGTTTTGTCATCCTGTTGTCGGCGTTGTTTTTTTCGTCCCCTTGTAGATGAACGTCATCCTTTTTAACTTCACTATCTACATGAGCTACAGAATTACCAGTAGTGTCATTCAACAATTTTGTTTCATTGGTTGAGATGTTTCTTTTGTAATCTTTTGACAAATTCTTATCAGAATTTATTTCTTTATCCACTTGTTTATCACTTCTCAAACATGTCGATTTTGATTTCATTCTTTCTTTCAGGTTATGTTTCTTGAAATAATTTGTAGTAATTTCCGAATGGTCGTTGTCTTTTTTAACACCTGTCAACTCTTTAACATTAGTGCAGTTTTCCGTTTCAAACGTTTTACAAACGTCCAAACAATTGATTTCTTCACTTTTTGGCTTTTCTGAATTTGAAACACTTGATAAAGATTTATTTAAATTGTGTAATTTGTCAACCTTTTCATCTTTCTTTGATTCACGATGAAACTCTTTATGTTTTACTCTTTGTTCGTTTTGGTTTGTTAAATTCTTTTTAGTGCCATCATCTTTGACTTTCAATTCTTCTATACTTTCCCTTGAATAAGATTTGTGGAGTTTTGGATTCTTTTCCAACACTTCTCTTTGACTCTTGTTTTCAACTTTCATATGTTTAAATTTCTCACTTTTTTCTGAACTAACTGCATTCCCGCTTTTTTTCATTTTATTTTCTGCAATGCTTTCATCATGTTTTCTCTTTTTCTCATTTGTATACTTATATGAATGTTTTTCTTCACTACTTCTTTTCGTTGCAGTTTTAGATTTGTCACCATATGTTTTTTTCTCATCAGGTCTTTTTGAACTATAAGTGTTATCAACTGCAGGCATTGCAACTCGTGACTCTGAAAATTTGGTCTCAGTACTTGACTCAATATGTGATCGAGCCCTTTTAACATCTTTGGATATAGTATTTTCCTTTTCTAAGCTCACTTCTTTCCTTTGAACCTTCAATGGACTAGACTTGGAACTTCTGTTTATTGGAAATCGTTTAAATGGGTGTTTTGCTGGTTTTGGTGCAGCATTTTTCAATTGCGATCGATTATTTAATTTCGTTCTAAGATCTTGAACTTGATGTTTTGGGACTTTGTTTTTATCTATGGTGTTGAAATGAGAAATCCGTTTCTCACTTTTTCCAAATAAACATTGCTTGTGTCCTGTAACAGTCTTTTCTTCGAGAAGTGCATTATCTGCACATCTATTGACACCAACACCTTTCATATTATTTTCCACTTCTGCTAGGTGATTTGTCTCTTTTTCCTTCACTATTTCCGGTGTATGTCCTGGTTTAGTACCAGCAGCACCAATAAATTCTGGGACTGGGGAGGTTGGAGTAAACCTGCGTTTCTTCTCAGATGGCTTCACAAGAGGGATAAATATATCGCCAGTAGGTCTGTTCACTGTTCCTACAATCAAGCATATCTATGATAAAAAAAACTACTTAAAAGAAACATGGAAAGCATAATATAAAACCAATTATTACAAAAATACTCTAAATGAAAAGCAGTAAAATGTTACCCTCCTCCCCCAACCCACTCCCCCACGCCCCGTCTTTACAAAATGTTAGTTCATTTAGAAATCACTTATTATCAAGTTACAAATTAAGTGATTAGTAAATGTTTGAATGCAGTAGCATCCTTCGACATGTTGTTTCATTCTATCACGTGAACAAATACTTCATGGACGTCTGTATAAGATATCGATAGTACGTTTCATGTTAACCTATGCTCTTCAACAACTTGAATCAATCCAACATTTGTGGGATACATAAGAAATTATCTCTCATAAACATAATCATAACCAGAATCAACCAGTCTGCTGTTATTTTTCCTGTTTTGATTGTGCTTCGAAAGCTTTCCTCACATTTAACGTTAAAGTAATAACTTCATATTGACATAAAATAATTCTTAAATATTCGAGACCTTACTAGGAAAAGTTGTGAATATTGATATGAAACGGCCATTTAAAGATTATGAATGATTTTAATTAAAAATCAAATAAAAAGTTACCTTTTACAATAGCTGTATTTACCAGATCAGCTTTACCTTCCTGTTCTTTAGCTGTGATCATTGATGGCCCACCACTGAAATAATAGTTCTTATTTTGTACACTTGACTGTGAAGTGTAAGGAGGTGGTGATTCCTTCCATTCGGGGCTAGCTGGTCGATCAAATTGTTTTTCAATAACGCACCGTGAAGTAAACTGTCCTTCATGATGTCTGTGTTTTGTTAAGTTTGGTTTAACGTCATCAGACCTAATTTGTGTTCGTAAATGGCTCCCCTTTTCATGTTTGGTAACATCAGGATTCCATCCTTTCACTATTTCCTGCTTTGAATGTTTTTTACTACATTTATCAATAGATACTTCTTCGCTCTTATTACATGTCACTGACTTTTCATTCTGTGTTTGTTCTTTCAAATTTCCATCATCGCTCTTTCTAACAGGATTTTCAAGTATTTTGCTATTTTCCTTACTTATCTTTTCGTGTTCAGTTTTAGCTACAGACGTTTTGCTATGTATTTTCTCTGCTGAATTGTCATTTTCATTTTTGCTCTTTGATGGTTCTATTTTTCCATCATATTTTGTTTTCTTTCTCCAAATGTTTCCATCTTTTGGGTTTTGGTCTTGTTTGTTGTTTTTTGTTAACTTTTCATCATGATTATTTTCTGTTGCTATTTCACTTGTCAGAACTTCTTTCTTGTCTTTATCTTGAGTTTTATTTTTGCTAAGAGCTGTTTCATTGCTGTTCTTAGCTTTGCTTGCCACAAGAGACACAATTTTGTCTATCATCCCATTACCAATACTTTTTGTTTTAATAAGGGTTTCTTTCAACTCTTCAACTGTTCTTTTCTTCTTCTGTTCAAACTTTTCTTCTTCACCATCCTCTATCGTATTCTTATTGACTTCTTTATCATTATTATTAATAACTGGAGTACTTGGAAGAGTTTCTCTTCGGGTTATGGTCTTGTTAGGAATAAATGCTGGCTGTTTCTCTTTTGTCATTTCATCGGTATTATCATATACTTCTCTGTCATTGGTATGATTAATGTGATAAGCAGATTTAGAACTTTCGGTTTTTCTTAGTGAATTCAATGCTTCATTACAACAGTTGTTTGCATTTATCTCTTCCATGGTATTGTCGTGATCTGAATCGTCCTTATCATCATCTATGATATTATTTGTCTCAAATGATTTTTTTTCAATTTTTGTAGATTTCCGTTCTTCAATGGAAGCCTTTCTCTTGAGAATATGTTGAACCTCATTTTCTGAAGCATCATTTTCGGTTACATTTCGTATTTCATAATACTCACTGCTCATATCACCACTTGATGCATTTCTCTCCTCTTTATGATCAATTTTAACCTCATATTCTGTTGTGGCAGCTGTGTTTTCATTCTGTGTAATTTGTTCACTTACACATTTTTCTGATTTCACCTCTTCTTTTCCTTTGCTTTCAGCATCGTTGCCAATTTTATATTTACCCTCTGTTTCTATATTGTCGAGTAGTTTGCTGTTGTCACTTTCTTCTTTGTCTGCATTACTTTCTGCCTCTTCGCTTCGCTGACTGAATTCGTCACTCGTTATTGGAGGAATTGTCAGATCTCCAACTGTCGTTTCATCTTTTGTTTCTTGTCTCTTCCATGTGAAACGGCTTCTGTTGTACGGAGTAAAACGGCTCCTGTTGTATGGAGTACGAGAATTAAAATTTAATTTTTTGTCAACTTTTCTAACTGAAATTGGTGTTTTCCTTCTGTTATCTGGTGCATGTTTCCTTTCTGGGGTTAGATCCCAACCATTTATTTTTCTCTTTTTAGGAGACATTTCACCTCTGCCGGAGCCAGCTGATGATTCCGAGGCTACAGAAGATGATGATTTAGATCTGTTTCGTCTCTCTTTTTTCCTACTTCTTTTCCTACTCCCTGAAGGAGATCTAGAGGAACGAACTCTAGATCGGTAATTTCTTGGAGCTCTTGCAGATTTTGGACTGTTTGGATGTTTTCTTTGTGGGGAACGTCTTCTCCGGTGCTCTTCTCTCCTTCGAGATCTACTATCATGTGACCAGCTCTCATGTGATCTGTTATCATGTGACCTGTTTGGTGAATAAGAACGCCTTTGTTCACGTGAACTCCAAGTATGCCCACGCATTATTTCATCTTTAGATGCCTTGTAATAATCTGGATGATAAGGGTTGTTCTTATTTTCTTTGTTATCATGGTAAGTTTGCCTAGAATCCTGAGGTGAATGACTCCTATATTGCGACGAATGTTGTCGGAACTGATCATGCCGGTTTTCCGGATAATAGTTTCTCTGGTTCTGCTGGTAGCTGTAGTCTCGAGGTTGCTGATAGGCGTCTTGATGGTGCTTTCCATATCCTTGCTGCTGGTACCTTCCATGATACCTCTCATCTTTTCCAAAATGCTCTGGTCCAGCTGGGCCATTTAACCTTTCGACTTCCTCTGACCATTGGCTAAAATGATTTCCAGCTGTTCTTGACCTGTGATATTGAAAATTAAATAAATAATGATCTGGTACTTGCTACATTGTAAATATTACAGTTTACTTTAAAAGCATTTCCAAGCAAAAGCTATAGCGCCTATTATTGTTCATTCTGGATTTGCAAAACACATTTCAATAAAAATAAAATCAGTAGATAAAATACTTATCAACAATTCTTTATCGGTGGTACAAACTCTGTATTTTAATATGTGGGAATTTATATTTTATCATGCTAGAAGCTTCATAATTGTATGTAAAACCAATTTTCTTTAACATTTTCATGAAAAAATCGATGACTATAAAAACAGGTACTTTGTAGGTACATGTACATGTAAAATACCTAAATCACATTTGTAATGCTTTGTATGATAAGAGAAACATCTAAAAGGCTCATGAAAATATCCAACTTTATTTTAAAACTCTTGTCTCATTCACATTTCTGAATGTGAATAAATACTTTTCTTCACATTTTTAACAAGAGCAGGAAGATTTACTGTTTTTTAACAAGAGCAGGAAGATTTACTGTGGATAGAAAAAGTGATAAACAGCCAGACAAGACAATGTTCCGGTCTGATATGAAAAAAAAACACACTTGAACTGAAACCATACCAATAAAAGCCATAGAAGCCATGCTTTAAAAAAACTATTACATAAACATTGTACCAGTAGCATATTTGAAAATACATCCATTGCACTTGGCAAAGAAACAAGTACCATAACCACATAAATATTCTGATCCAAATTTAAAGGAAGAATGTCATCAGGTCTGTTACATAAACACATTTTATGTACTGCACTTTGTACAACGTAGTTGTACTTTCCTTTCAATATTTATTTATTTATTTGGGTTTTACGGCGCACCAACACAGTATAGGTTATATGGCGCCAAACAGGACTACAAATTTTGGTTCCAAGTTTGTCAAGTATTATAAGACGTGCCTTGTCTGATTGGTCAATCAAATACTGTATAGGTTCTGACTGGTTATGCTTTATAACTTTATAATAATACTAATTTTAGTAATATCATCAGCAAACTAAACACAAACAGTTGGTCCTGTGTCACACTCTATGTCTATGGAGGTGCACAAAGATGACAGAGAAATAACAGTGTATCTCATAGTCTAATTAAAGACTGTTTGGCTAACTTGAGCCCTAACTTCATAAAAATCAGAGGGCTTCTAAAACATTGTTTTAAATGAAAATGTGGCAGACCAACTGAACAATAAAGCTGTATCTTTAACTGAAAAAAACTGCAGAAAAATCCATGTAAACATGCTGTACATGAGAATAAGTTGTTTAGATTATTTAAAATCTTGAGCGCTGGAAGCCTCTCAGTCTGTGTACAGTGTGGTAGAAGTCCAGGCCAGGGTACTACAGTCCAAGCTTAATCAAAATCTACTGAGTATTTCATGTGAAGATATTTTAAAGTTCTTTTATTTAATTAGTGAACTATGTGCATTGGTCCATGCCAAGTTTGGCAAGCAGTTCATGCAATGAAGCAATGAAAGGGTGGTTCTGGCCCCAATTTCACGCAAAAGCTTAAGTAATTGCTTAGCTAAGTCTGTTATTTTAAAAGCATGCTATTGGTTAAGCTATTGTTATTTAATGCTGATTTTTTTTCTATACCAATGTATTTATAGCTAAATTAAACTATGGTTAGTAGTATTTGTCTGCAGTACTTATTTCAGTCACGCAAATATGATATTTCTATTTAAGCACGATATAACGAACTTAAGTATTTGCTTAAGTATTTTTCTTGTTTTTATAGATTCTACTTCATTTTCTGTAATATTAAGAATTGTTGTGCTTTGATCTATGAAATAGTCATGTACGGGTCTAATATAGATGAAAAAGTCAACACTGAAGACGCATAAAGGGCAAAAACGAGCATTTGAAATAACAGACTTAGCTAAGCAATTACTTAAGTTTTTTGTGAAATCGGGCCAGCTTAGTTCTAAAAGCCTGTGTGTAGTGAAGCATAATGTGACATCTGCTACAGTCAAAGTTAAGTTAAGATCTGTCAAGTTATCCAAGAACAGGAAGACATTTCACAAGGAACAAGTTCATGCTGGATATTTGACATTGGTAAACAAAAAATACCTGTGTCAAACAAGCCTACAACAGTTGTTGGGCTATTATTTCAGTATTCAGTAAATCTAGCATAAAACAACGTGATTTCATTTTACCTATAACTTCTACATAAAATATTTCTACTGCCAGTGGAAATTCTTAATGAATGAACAAAAAGACTGGCCTTATTCAAGTAACAAAACACATGATGAGCCGTGCCATGAGAAAACAAACATAGTGGCTTTTCGACCAGCATGGACCCAGACCAGCCTGCACATCCGCGCAGTCTGGTCAGGATCCATGCCGTTCGCTTTCAAAGCCTATTGCTATTAGAGAAACTGTTAGCGAACAGCATGGATCCTGACCAGACTGCGCAGATGCGCAGGCTGGTCTGGATCCATGCTGGTCGCAAAGCCACTATGTTGGTTTTCCCATGGCGTGGCTCATGATAATGAAACTGCTTAGACTTGTTCTCTTGGTAATATTTGAAGAAAGCCTTTTTTTTAATAAAATGAAAACACCTGGATTTAAGATCTAAAAATATTCTTCCTGTAAAAAGAATTTGTTTTATTCAAAATATATTTATAAGGGTATGCCATCAGACAGGTAACATTGCCTATGAATAATCACAGATCAATATACTGGTCATTTCAACTCCTATAAAAATTATATTTTCATATTTTAAATTATATAAAAAGTAAATTCCTTGTAAATATAGATATAAAATGTTTGCAGTGTGACAAAGTCAAGAAACTTCTCTACATATTTTTAACAACAAAATCAGTTTTATAAATAAATACTGCCTCTAACTCAATGAACTGTTTGGTATTTCTTACTTTAATTATCATTTATAATTAATTATTAATAATAAGTACTTTCTACAAACATAGTTTGATGTACGCTATTTTAAAGAAAATGCATTAAAAAGAGACAATATGTCATCTAGGTTATTTGAAATTGTTAAAAGATGTATGTTTTAAATAAATAAAGATAAAAAAACACAAGTAAATGCACACCCTAGTAGCTAGCAGCAAAATCAACATTGAAGACTGAAACAAAAGACCATTAAAAACAAACATGCGCAGCCCCTGCGATTATAAGTAGAATATACAAGCAGTCTAAGCAGAAAAAAATAAAAACTCCTCTGATTAAATGCAAGATATTTATACCAGTTTGTTCTGGGCCATTTTTGTCGTTTGGGTATGAAGTGGCCACAATACCCTGGCTTTTTAAACCTGAAAAAATATAGAATTGTCTATGCTAGCTTTAAGCTACAGTTCAATACATTTGCCTCTAATAATAAATAACAGATCCCTGCATGCATTAACCCTTATTGTGCTGGACACGATCTATTCTGTCTTTGCGATAAGTGTAGATCATGATCAGTTTGCACATCCATGCAGTCTGATCATGATCTGCATTGTTTGCCATTCGGTCAGTATCTTTTAGGTAAGCACCCCTTTTAACAGTTAATGGTACTGTCCAAATTAAAAGATGGACAAGTTCATTACAGAAATTTAGCAAGGTAAGGGTTAAAGGTAGTCAATCATTTTATGACATTTTCATATTTAGTATATTCTGTTATTTACAAAGGAACCCATTCTCTATTAGAAATGTATGTATTATTATTTTCATTGTAATGCAATTTCTCCCCTTTATTTTGAAGGTATTAAATAGGTGGACTACTGCTTTTGATTTTAATGTAAATTCTAAATTTTCATTTACATTTAATAGATATTGAGATATTTCAACAATCTAAACTAAAAGGCAAGTTTTAAAATCTTTTTTACAGCGTGTAGCTTCAGAATTCATATATTTTCAATCTATCCTGGTTGCGCAACCAAGACAGGTAAAGGGAGATAATAAATTTCTACAAACTTCCATTTCTAATGAATTTCAACTAAATATATATTTGTAATGTAAATATTTACCAAATATAGTAAAACAGCTCTTATATTCATATGACTTCTTAGGCAAAGAATGCTTATTAGATGTGCTAAAATAACTTAGTTTGGCAGTTAGACTTGCTCATAGACTATGATATATCTTTTTACATTTTTTATGACTGAATGTACTTAACTGAGCCAGTCTATATCCTATGTACAATATCATTCCTCAGTGAAAATCTCTAAAATAGACTGGCTTTTGACTCTATGAAATGGAATTAGACATAAAAGGGGAAAATGTAGAAATATATTTATTATCAGTCTAGTGCCTAGTCTATTTGTCAGTGAGAACAGGAAGACCAAATTTTAAAAATACCTGGAGTGAAAATCTAACATGTAATAAGCAGTCAGTGAACACAGATAAGTTTAAATGATCATTTGTTAAACTTTTGACCAAACCAGTTACTTTATCAAAATCTTATTAACCACCAAGGGACATAATAATTATGCAATACTTAATTCTTTCATCATAATATTTTTGAAATAATTTTTTAAAGATGTAATTTTATTTATTTTTTTTTTTCAAAAAAGTCTTAATAAACTTTTAACTTTTAAACTTTATATTAAACTTTTAATTTTACAAGCCCTTATTTTGGTTTTCTAAGATATATAAAGGCTTTGTTATAAAATTTCAGGTCAAAATATTAATTCTTTGAAACAAAACATTAATTCCATTTTTTTATATTTTTTTTCTGAATGTTTATTTGTATTAATGGATAGATCTTGTTTTGTTTTATATGGGAATAATAAATCCTGAAATGTAATAAACATTTAATTGAGAAAGAATATCTCATTTTGTTGAAAATTTCTGTTTGATATCATATTTTATCATATCCTTTAAAATCTGATAAATATTTGTTACAGGAAAATCAAGATTTATATATAAGATATACATATTCTAAATCATTTAAATAAATGTTATCGCAACCCTCAACCCTCCCCCCACACCCTCCAGTATTTTGTTAATTATAACCAGCTGATACTTAAATTAAAAAGAAATAACTGGACTGCATTAGATAAAGCAAATTAAGATTTTTTCCAAGTGAATAACAATATCTTTATAAGGAATCAGTGTTTCATTGCAACTAACTATTTTTTTAATACTTACAGTGAACAATATTTCAACAGAACAAATTGTAAATAATTCACTACAGGGGTCTGGTGGTATCAAATGAGCCATGCCATGAGAAAACCAACATAGTGGCTTTGCGCAGTCTGGTCAGGATCCATGCTATTTGCTAACGGTTTCTCTAATTGCAATAGGCTTTGAAAGCGAACAGCATGGATCCTGACCAGACTGCGCGGGTGCTCAGGCTGGTCTGGATCCATGCTGGTTGCAAAGCCACTATGTTGGTTTTCTCATGGCGCGGCTCAAATATAGATTTGTAATTTTATGACAATCATTATTCAAACTGACACCACTGCTACAAAATGTTTGTATTAATAAAGAAATTTTTCAGATTTTAGCAAAAAATGATCTTTCTTTAAACTGAAGTTTGGTCAATATTATAAACATTAGAATACGAGTGTTTGTTCTAAACTATCTTAGAAATGCTAAATCGGGAACATCTTGACAGAATGGTTCATTGCAATTTCAAATGAAGATAAACAAAAATTTTAACCACAAAATCAAGATTTGTTAGAAACAGGTGTTCTGTTACATTTCTCTGTATTTCGTATTACAATCTGTACCGAAGAGAAGAGAACTTTATTGAAAGAACACAGATTACAAAATATCATTTTGCAATAACATGTGCAAAAAGCATACAAACAAAATTTCACAATCAGGATTTGATACTGGTTGTGTAGACAAACATATTCTGTTTGAGCATGAAATAAGATCTTTCTGTCCAGACTTAAGTAAAGGGGCATAATTAATTAAATAAAATCTGAAAAGTTTCAGGAGAACAAAAAAAAAACAACAACAACACCATAGCGTGTGTGATCTGTTGCCAGACTTTTATCTTTAAAAAGGTGTACAAAGATTTCATCAGTAAAAATCTTTCAATAATAGCAATGATATGTAAAAGTCAATGTGTCTTCTATATCTTGTGCTACCAGTGTCTTCTGGCAGAGCTGCTCACTGGGTAACCAATGGCGAATCTACAAAAATTAAGCCTAAATACAAACAAACAAGGTGTTGAATGGTCTTGTAATCTGCTGCAAAGTTTATCATTTCATTACTGCACAACCAGATTGTGGTTCCATGGTAACAAATCATTTTGGATAAGTGCCAGAACATTATGGTGTTCCTGGAGATAACCTAACAGTTAACTGTTTACTCAAGCTTGCATCAGATCTGATTAGCAGTAAATCAACAAGGTTACAAATATAAAACAACATGTTGTGAGAGATTGCATATTTTGGCACATTTTCTCACGCATTATGCACCAGTTGTCAACTTGATAAATGATAACATGTGTGAGTTCCAAATATTAAATCTGGCTTGAAGCCAATCCTAATCTGGCAGAAAACCAATCTTTTTGCAGGATCTCCATACAGTGAAGTATTCGAAATGTTGAAAAAGATTAACTTTTACCCGCTGTACTATATTATAATCAGCAGAATTTAATAGGCCTGTTTTCAAAGTGTTTCAACAAATTATACCATTATCTTTTTAGTGATCGCATTTTGCCAGAATGAACACGGGCCAATTTCAAAATGACTTTTATTGATTTTAATTAAATCTTTCTTTGCATGTAAAATGATGGTATTTCCACATCACTATATAAATCTAGTCAAAATATTTCAACGTTTAGTTTGTTTTATATTTGTGACGGGGCAATCTTAAGTGGGTGGGGATATTGCCCATATGAAAAAAATATCTCAATATTTCTTACGATTGCATCAAATTAGTTTGACTATATATAAATCATGCATTAAATTTTCTTAATCATTAAATAATAAACATAATTAACATAATATCTTTACCTCTCCTGAACTAGGACATATGCATCAATTAAATCCTAAATTTGTGCTTCAGAATGCATATTATATATATAGTATTAAATCAAAGAGCTCATATTACAGGAAATATATTACTTCTGATAAATGAGCAGAATATAGACCTGATAATTATTCATGTTAGCATAATATATCATAGTAAAACTCATCATCATCATCATCATTCTCATCATCACTATCTCCTTATGATATTATTTAACTGATTGATAGATTGTTAAACATATATTACTTTTTTTTAACTTTTTAAAACTTTAATGTAAAGACATTCCAGAACATAATATTTTTAACATAAAGCTGTGAAAAAATATACAGAGGAATTAATGCAAAATGCTATGGTTAAAACAAAAAAAAAGTATAAAATACATAGCTTGTAGCTCTTTGGTTAAAAGCAACAAAAGTTGTGTATTAAATAAAAGCCAGACACAAACAACACTAGTCCAAATAAAACAACATCAAAATATAACCTAACAATTATCTCCCTTTTCAATGGCTTAAAGAACAGAAACCCTGATTTAATTCACTGCTAATTTTTATTTAAACAGTTTGAAAATCTATCAGTCTAAAAACAATACAAACAGACTGATACTGTTAGTGAAGATATTTTAGTCTTATTACATAAATCACACAATTTTAAAACAACATTTATTATTTTACTCACATCATGTTTTTCCTCTGAAAATTTGTAAACATTAAATAGCGATAAACTTGTTGCTTCAAGTTAATCCTTTCCTCCCCTTGTTTGTATCTAAATGTACAAAGCCCCGCGGAATATTAAACTTCTACTCCTCTACTCTGTACATACACTTCCACTGTATTTCCTCACTGATTTAACTAAAAAACAACCCGCCACAGCTATATATACTGATAGGTCACATGACCCACAGGGAATGTTAAATTTAAGTATTAGTCACGCCCGACCACATAAGCATCTACCTTACTGTAAAACCTTTCCAAAATGCCTACAGGTAAACCAAGAGCAATTACTGATCAACTTGTAAAGCTTATCTATGGTAAAGAGATTGGAGATATAACTTTAGATAACATATTACCTTAGGTTATTTCGGCAGGCAGTAATAAAGCTAGACAGGTATGTTTACATAATGGAAGAGGGAAATGGACACTTAAGTGTTCTGTAATGAGAGGAAATAGCCAAATCTATCATCTTAGCTGACAGGAAGTGTTCTTATTTTTGACATAAGTGGATTGTACAGTATAATTCAGGTTTATTTACATGATTGCAATATAATGAGAAAAATAGCAAAACGTAAATCATGTAAACAAATTATAACACTGAATTTATATTTTTTTTTTACAAATTACAAAATAGGAAATATAATATATTATATATATTATAATTATATTTCAACTGCTAGCAGAACTATCCAAATGAGAAATTTTGCAGGGCAAAAGTCAATGACAATTAATTTCCAGTATCATGTGAAGATATGGCTTGCCAGAATCATTTATTAAAACCCTGGAGTCTCATTTATATGAGCTAAAACCCCATAACTTAAATACAAAAAGTGGAAAACCACAGGTTGCCATTAACACAACATAAACCAAAATGTTGGAGGCTCGGTTTGATTGAGCCTGTTTGCGAACGGTAGTGGAAATGCAAGCTATGGTCTACGCTCTCAAGCCCCATTTGAGCAGAACTCAACATTTACGCATGTTATAAGTAATTATATATAATATAATTTATAATATAACTTAGAGACACCCGCAGATGTATTTATACAGTGGTGTACATGGAACTTTCAATGATACACAGAGTGAAATTCCATGAAAAGGGGCATATAGTCAGATGTTATAAGCAGCAGAATATAATTTAGAGACACCCGAAGACGTATTCATATGGCAGTGCACTTGAAGCAGCATAGGGATAGCACAGATCTACAGAGTGCAGGGTTTTGAGTTTGATCCCTTGGTGAGGCATATGCTCTCTAAAATATTGTGTCCGAAATGATCAAATCATTTGTCATTCACTTCTTCATGAAGAAGCTGGCAGTGACGTTTTGAGAATAGATTACTACTGGTACAGATAAGAGTTAGGTTATCTGCTTGCCATTACCTAACTGAAATACTGTTGAGAAACTTAGCTAAGCCTGGAACAAATTAAACAAACTGAAATATAAGTGAAAAAGAATTGTCTGTGAAGTTTATTGTAGCTATTGTTTATTAGAAATAACCCTTTTCATACCAAACTGCAGTTATGGGCATTTCTTGTTTGTTTGTTGTTTTGTTTGGTTTAACATGGTACCGATACAAGTATAGGTCATATGGCAACTTTCCAGCTTTGATGTTGGAGGAAGACCCAAGGTGCCCCTCTGTGCATTATTTCTTCTGAAGCGGGCACCTAGGTAGAACCATCGACCTGTAAGCTAGTTGGATGGCTTCCTCACATGAAAAATTCAATGCCTCTGAGTGAGTTTCGAACCATTATCGGTAAAGGGCAAGTGATTCTAAGTCAGGAATCTTGACCACTTGGCCACGGAGGCCCCCTACAGGCATTTGATTCCATATCATTGATAAAGTGAGTAGTGGAAAAATAACAAAGGGAATTATGCTCACTTCAAATTCTTATCTGTATATAGGTGTACGTATCACCATCCCGAGTGGCACTGTCTTTGACTGTGCGGGTTTTCACCATTCTACGGCTATAGAGCTGGTATCATGTCCTAGTTTTATTGTTCAATCCTCACTGGACCAGTATTGGCACTTCTTAACCTATACAAGATGGCTGTGTAACCATGCCATTTCTATCTGTTGCGGAATGTTGGCTCAAGAACTGTTTGCAATCAACTTGTTATTTGGGATTACTTAGGATTAAGCAGAAGTAATACTGGATGTAGTTTCCCATACAAATTAATTATCCATTGACATCATATGAAGTTGCAAAAATAACACACACAATACAATAATTTCCGCTGGTCATAGATACTTTATAAACCATCATGACAAGTCCATTTGAAATGTTCATAGCAGTTTAACCATAAGTTCACAATATCATACTGTAAAAGCAGAAATTTTTGCAAGTTTTTTTTTTTTGCTATATTCGCAAGGCCCTGTATCTTGTGAAAATTAATCCTTGCATAAATATTTACCATTAGTATAACTCAAATTGTGCTTTTAAAGTTTACAAACTTCAAGTTAACTATTAAATATTCAACACTCTAATAAAGTGACTGACTGACTCCTCAACAATTTTATAGAAACAAGTGTTAAACAGTCAAACAATAAAAGGGGAAATAAGATATGATAGGTGAGACTTCTTATGATTGAAATGTCCGGATCCCGATTAAAATAGAGGAAGTCTTCGGATTGACCAAATCATATAACACATAAAGGTGACAATTAACAGCATTCTTATTGCTTTAAAGGTCCATTACTAAGGGAAAGTGAGTTGGCAATTTTTTTCATAGCCAGTGCATAGACTTCTGCAATACACTAAATAATGAAGATTGGCAGGTCAAAATTTACAGAAGGTCTTTGGATCTCAAAGAAATGTATGTGTATTATGTTGAAATTTCAATGAATCGACAGAATGACCCCCCAGGTCTTTTTAACTTTCTTCATACTTCATAGAAAAATAATTGTACATATACTGCGATTTATTTCGAATTTCTACATACCAACTTTCATTTTCCAATAAAATGAAATAGTTTCTGTGCTTTTTAAAAGAAATTAAAATGTTCACTTTCCTTAGTATTGGACCGTTAAGCAAAAGTCTTATTTGATAAAGGAAATAGCAGATTTTATCCAGAAATTATAGATTCTTATTGATAACTCTATGAAATCTCTCCCTCCATATGGATGGGAATACAATGAACCTAAGCCAGAGAAATGTGTACTGGATGCTGGGTTTCTGTTCATGTGAATCATTTAATTAAAAAAAAAAAGTTACTTGAATATGTAAAGTAAAAGAAGGATTTAATGCAGTTGCCCACTCTTAACCCTAATCATGCTGGACAAGACTGATTCTGCCTTGGTGACCAGTGTAGATCATGATCTGATGAAATAACTTTAAGATGCACTCTAACACTGCTCCTGCTTACATGAGAGGGCATTTTATTCCTGTTAGTGCAGTACATAATAAGTACCCCAAAAGATTTAGTGTAAAAGTTAATTCTGCTTTGGACAATATGGACAATTCTTATTCAAATAGTAAACGTCAAACACATTTTACAATTAGCATACTAGTTACATGACTTTAATCAAACACATTTTTACAATTAGCACACTAGTTACATGACTTTTAATCAGTAAATAGGGATTAGATTGTGTCACCAAAGATTAAGTTAGACACCATTTTTCTGTATTACGGGCAGTTTTATTGCAGTTAATTTGCTTACTTGCCTAATCCTGTTTTAAGGTCCGAGACAAACTGATTTTTGTGTACGTATTTTTCATTGGTCAGTTGAATTTGTAATAAGATTTTTAATTGGATAAATTTGAAGAAATTAACCGTTTCCAAATCCTTTTTAAGCACATCAGCTACCCCCAGAAAGCAAAAACTCTGGCTTCGTAGAAAAATAAATGTTATTGGGAGCTGACAAGATTTTTATTCTT
Organism: Mercenaria mercenaria; assembly: GCF_021730395.1. NCBI lineage: Eukaryota > Metazoa > Mollusca > Bivalvia > Venerida > Veneridae > Mercenaria > Mercenaria mercenaria. The sequence goes on from NC_069362.1 coordinate 75,101,902, forward strand.
TTTATAGAGATCCACAGAAATCTGGAAGCATCCCAGAGCAATACCCCAAACCATACCCAAAATCAATAAGAGTGAAATCTGTGCAGAAAACTACCTAGTCATTTTTTGTCAGATGTTTCATGGCATGATTTTACCATAGTAAGTTTCATATCTTACATTCATGATTTAGCTACAAGTATTACATAAGGTACAGTACTGCACGCTTGGACTGCCCAGGCTGCGTACTTGCAATCTTTTTTACCAGATAATTTAGCAATATCAGTTATATAGAATAATAGATTAGATAATATATAATACTTATTTTTTTATCCATCTCTACTGATAATGTGATCCTTTTATTATCTTATTTTAATCTATGAATTGTGATATTACCTAAGTCTTTCGTGTTTTTTCTGTGATATGTCTTTCCATGTCATACCATATACTACACAAGTACCACAGTGGAGTAAGAGAAGATTTCTATCTCTTTTTTTTGTGTCATCCTTTGTGTTATATATAATGTATGCTTACTTGTTGATTGTTATCTGTACGTTGTTGTATATACATGTATATTGCCATGAATATGTACATTGTACACAGAAATAAGTCTATCTAAACCTAAATCTAGAAATATTTGAAACAGCTGTCCAAATAGATGCTATGGTAAGAAAAAAGCTACTTTTAATACCTCACATGAATGTATACAGTTTGAGCTGTAAAGGGAGGTAATCAAAGACAACAGATTCAAATTAAACGATCTGCTGTGTTAACATGAAGTTAATATATTTTATGTTCATAATGGAAAATGTGGCAGCCACATTTTAAACCAAGGCATTATGAGCCTTTAACCCTTATCATGCTGGACATGATTGATTCTGCTTTTGCGACCAGTGTAGATCATGATCAGCCTGCACATCCGTGAGTCAGTATCTTTTTGGTAAGCACCTCTTTTAACAGTTAATGGTACTGTCCAAACTGAAAGATGGACAAGATCATTATAGAAATTTAGCAGGCTAAAGGTTAAAGTGGTATCAACATGATGCTATTAATATTTTGTTGTTCTTGTTTTTAGCACTGTCCACCTGTTCAAGTCTAATTCTATCTCAACAAACATTTACAGTTAAAGAATTGCCTAGGCTGTGAGTCTTTTTTGTACATATTTTTTAAGCTTTCTTTTAAAATGTTCATTAAAATAAAACAAACGGAAGACATATTAATGCTATGCACTTTTAATTTTCTGTGAAATCATTTAAATTCGCTGGCATGAAATTTCGCACAAACGTGAAAAGGACTGTTTCACACGGGCTTTAATTCGCGCATTTTCAATTTTAGAAATGAAGAAATAAAATCAAAAAATAATAATAGCGTGGTCTTAAATTCGCGCATCGGTCCTAGCGCGAAATACGCGAAAATTCGTCATACGCGAATAAAGTATAAATCTAACAAGTTACTAAATTGAACAAAGTGCACCAGACATAACTTTGTAATCTCATAGTTTATAAGCAAGAATTAGCCAATCATTCATAATGATTTTTAATATTGATATTTTACAAAAAAATGCTGCCCGAAAGAAATTTAGTTGCTCATAGAAAGAACAACAAATGGATTTTAGTTGCTCATAGATGCAACAACAAAAAGAAAAGTATTGCTCATAGAGACAACAACAGATGGAACTTAAGTTGCTGATAGAGACAACAACAACAAATGGAAATGTATTGATCATAGAGACAACAACAAATGGAAATGTATTGATCATAGAGGCAACAAAAAGAGAAATGTAGTTGCTTGCAGAAACAACAACAAATGGAAATGTATTGATCATAGAGACAAAAACAAATGGAAATGTATTGATCATAGAGACAACAAAAAAGAGAAATGTAATTGCTTGTAGAAACAACAATAAATGGAAATGTATTGATCATAGAGACAAAAACAAATGGAAATGTATTGCTTACAGAGGCAACAAAAAAGAGAAATGTAGTTGCTTGTAGAAACAACAACAAATGGAAATTTATTGATCATAGAGACAAAAACAAATGGAAATGTATTGCTCACAGAAGCAACAAAAAAGAGAAATGTAGTTGCTTGTAGAAACAACAACAAATGGAAATGTATTGATCATAGAGACAAAAACAAATGGAAATGTACTGCTCACAGAGGCAACAAAAAAGAGAAATGTAGTTGCTTGTAGAAACAACAACAAATGGAAATGTATTGATCATAGAGACAAAAACAAATGGAAATGTATTGCTCACAGAAGCAACAAAAAAGAGAAATGTAGTTGCTTGTAGAAACAACAACAAACGGAAATGTGTTAATCATAGATACAAAAACAAATGGAAATTTAGTTAATAAAAACAACAACAAATGGAAATGACAACAACAAACAGAAATTTAGTTGCTCATAGAGATAGCAACAAGTTCTAACATGTGTTTTAAATCTTAGTAACCACTTGTATAATACAACATTTATCTGCAGATCAGGGCAGTGTAATACAGTGTAAAATTATGTAACAGTAGATTGTAATATTGCAGAATAAGAAGAGATAATTATCACAATAACATTCACACCTTTGATCAAGACAAACATGTTTGAAACATGTTAGATTGGGCAGGAACTTTTCTTTGTGTTGAAAAATGCCACTGTAACCCCAGAATACTGTAACCATGATGTTACCATATATTTTACAATCTCAATCCAAGTATTGAACCAGATCTGAGATCTGTCCTTACTGGAAGTTGGTCAAATGGTTATGCAAAAGCAGTTCTATGTGTAGACTAGCCACTAGACTGATAATAAATATATTTCTTCATTTTGCCCCTTTTTGTCGAAGTCAAATTCATAGAGACAAAAGCCAGTCTATTTTAGAGATTTTCACAGAGGAATGATATTGGACATATAATATAGACTGGCTCAGTTCACTATGTTCAACCATAAAAATGTAAAAAAGATATATCATAGTCTAGGAGCTAGTCAATACTATGTGGTCAGAGTCTTATTTATATTATAATAACTAACAAAAGCTGCTTGTACTAATAGTATTAGAATATTAGAGCATGATTACAGACTAATTGTCATAAAGGGAGGTAATTAAAAAATGGATTCATTAATACTGTCCACTATGTAAAAAAATATTTAAACCTATGGCAAATATGTGAGAAAACAAGTATCAAAAATAGGATTCCACAAGAAATTAACATTGAAGTTGTATTTTGAAACAAAAAATATGGTGAACGCCAAGAAGGTTAGAAGAAGAAGAAACAAAAAATATAAAATAACACCAAATCAATTAGATGAAGAGTTGTTTTACATGAAAATTGAACAGCATATAAATCTCTACAAAATGATTGTCTATTTAGTAATGCATTGAATTACCCGGTAACACCTTAAAAACTTACAATTTTCAAAGATCTGTTACACATCTTCATTTTGATGTAATTGCAATAATGGCCCAGTGCTGAAATATCACATAGCCAGTGGTTTAACTTAGTTTTCAGGAATTGTTTATTTTTTACTAGGGCTGTCATTGATTGGGTCTTAGGCGTATCGACGATACCGATATATCAGAAGACAAATATCGACGATACATCGATATACTGATTATTAAGTTAGATTAACGACCTATTTGTTCATATAATACTATATACCTTCCTGTAATAATGCTATTTTAAGTTTTATTGCCTACTTTCCATATTTCTGTTTGATTGTGTTGTATTTGTATTTATGAAATAAAGAAATACATAAAAATTAATAACATCTTTCATTTTTATTTTGCCTTCACTCCTTTTTTGCATTCATCCAAATTTACAACTTTGTGAACTTAAGTTGTTTTTTAGGGTCTGAGTGTTTATTTGGGTAGTTTTTTCTCCCTGTAAAATATCGATTTTTGAAAATGGGAATCGATAATCGATCGACAAAAAAAAATCGTTGATACATCCATATCGTTTCTATCGATGACAGCCCTATTTTTTACAAACTGTATTCATTTCAAAGGGGGACAACTTTTTGAGAGTAAAGTATCCAGTTGATAAAGATAGAATTTTGGTTAAGATGTTGTTCCTTTACCAAATATTTCTGTGGTTTGAACTTTATAATGTGTTTTATGTTCATGAAAAAGATGAAAGATACTTGATAAGCAACAATATTTTGTTTTAATTTGTGATAAAATAAGATAAGGAACAACGCCCAAGTTTCCTCATCTTGTTCTGAGAGTTATTTCTAACATCATTTTCCAGTAATATAACTGTATACGTACATATACTTTAAATACTTTATCAAGGCCATCGCCAGTCTGGACCACTTTTTTGGCCAACCGTAATATCAGCCGTACTGGATTTTTCGGATTGAATTTCATCTTTTGCTTTGATTATAAGTGCCGGAATATTGCCTTCTTAATGGAATTATCCACTAGGAGCAGTATCTGTCATGATTGTCCGCGGGTGTGAAAAAATCTTCAGCACACTTTATGTCAAACATATAAATGATTATCTGATAGAACGTTAATCAGGTATGATATATATAGGACAATTCCTTTTATAATCTTAAATAATTTTTAAATAAATACATGCCATATATGTTTAAAAAAATGGAAACAATTTTGTTTGTTTTTTTCAGCATAATAAAACAAAACTAACTGAAAGCTAATTTCATCTGATTATTAGGGTTAATCTTAAATAATTGCTTAAAATCAAATAAAATGCAGACATACATCTCAAGATTGTAGGACATTTGCCCCCCAGGACATTTGCCCCCCAATGAAAAAATGAACTCCTGGACATTTGCCCCCCAGTTGAAATGGCAGATAGGGCATTTGCCCCCCATTGCTTATTTTTGGAATGGACATTTGCCCCCCAATATTTTTGTCCTATATGCCAGTATATATAACTGTATTTTTGGATGTTTTATTATCAAAATTACTCTAAAAGGCAATATTCAGTAAAAAAAAAGTGTTTTATTAATAATAATTTGATAAATATGTAAATTACTTTCAGGTGTTAAGGTAAATAATAGCCTATTATTCAGTAATAAAAGTGTTCATAACAGTGATATAATTTCTTAATTAGTGCAATGTTTTTAACACTCAAACTTGTTAATTTGGCAATTATCTACTACAAAATTGTATAAAACAAAGCCATTGTCCCCTAAAATATGACGAATGTCTTGTATCAAGTTCCCAAAAAATCACTGGGGGACAAAACTATTGGGGGGCAAATGTCCGTTTCAGAAATAAGCACTGGGGGGCAAATGTCCTATCTACCATTTCAACTGGGGGGCAAATGTCCAGCAGTTCACTTTTTCATTGGGGGGCAAATGTCCTGGGGGGCAAATGTCCGGATCCCACATCTCAACTATAAAAAAATTGGAAACTTCATTTCTATCTACTCTAAGTTCTGAAACAGTATGCTCAACTTACTGCTTAACTTATTGCTTTGATGCCACCACCTGATGAGACTCACACAGGGGTCAAAATAGTTGTTTTCTATGTCTTTGGCTAAAACTGGGCAAAGTTTGAAAAAGTTATCCTTGAAAAATATTATGAAATTGACAGAAAATCCAAAGAGTTATAAAAATACATAGTTGTATTTTATACTTCTTTGGAAAATGTGAACCGAAAATGCTTTCAAGATGCAAGAAAAACACTCTTACTGGCATCTCGACTCTCAAAATTTTCGCTGGGGAGACCACCAGATTCCCCTTAAGAGAGCTGAAAATCCTCGCTCCCCCAATCCTGCACTCCCCCTCTCCTGCCTCCGGCACTTTGGCGTCCTGTTTCCGGACCACTTTTTCGAAGCCGGCGATGACCCCGTTTAATCAATATTTATTTTAAAGAACCTTTACTCCAGGTAAATAATTACTTGTTAGAATATCTTATTGTTGAATTTTGTCCTTCAGTGCCACTGGAGTATTGCAAGTTTATGTAACTCCTGATCAGGAAGAAGAGTTATATAATACAGCTGCAGCATTTTGGCTCATAATGCCTTTGTTTGAAATGTGTACCAGACTTTACTTATGAACATTTAATATATTAATTTCTTGTAAAATCTTATTTTTGATAATTTGTTTTTTTTTTAAATATTTGTCAAAGGCTTAAATATTTATGGACATTGTTGAAAGTTTTATGGAATCTATTGTTTTTGACTACCTCCCTTTCACGAGCAGTATTAGAAGTAAATATCTATCTGGACAGCTGTGGAACTTTAAAGGGTGATTTCTACACTCACTTGATCCCCTATTCTGTTTGTTCTATACACTTAAATTCACAAATTTACTGACAAGCTCAAATCATGTCATGTCATGTAAAGCAGCCTCAAAACATCTACTTATCTGAACTGACTCATGCGTGCGTGACCTAGCCACTTCTTACTGTAAATTTGCACTCAACATTTATATTTATGTACACTACTTATAACAGAGATTTCTTTCTCATTTAAAATATCAAAATTTTCTTGCAGAGCACCAACAGTTGATCTGATTATGATAACCCATAGATTCTTAGAAGATTGCTTCATTTTCCCAAGTAGAACCAAATTCTTTAGGTTATAAATAAAACTTTTCAACATGAAAACTAATCCATTATAAAACCAAGGTACTCTCATATCAAGTGTTTAAGCACCACCTCTAAAACATGTATACAATGCACAGCAAAAACACTATCATACACAAGCAGCATTCTGGTTAACCAGAAGCCCGGTTAGCTCAGATGGTACAGCACAAGACTTGCAGCAGGGTTTGTTAGTTCGAGTCCTAAACTGGGTACATGTTTTCCATGGTAAAAAAACAACACTGGCGATAAGGTAAAGTGGAAAGTGCAGTCTACAACAGGGGCTGTATTCTGTTGGAAACTGAACAGTTAATACCTCCCTCTGTGATTCCACTATTAAGAAGACTACCCAGTGGACATTCGACGTTGATACGACGTCAGATAAGGACATCGATTTGACATTGTGTTTTGGTTGAAAATGTAAGTTTTTTAGACATCGAAACCCCGACGTCGAAACAACGTCGACACCCGACGTCCATACGTCGAAACAACGTCGACACCAGATGTCAGTTCAACGTCGACACCTGACGCCGATTCAACGTCGGGTTTCCAACGTGTAAACAACCTATTTTTCAAAATGGTTTTCTTCTAGAAGCTAAGATTAAGGGTCGATATCAAAGTTTTCTAAATCAGGACTTTTATGTAAAACTTCCTTTGATTCCAATTTCTCTAGTGATAACTTTGTTGGATTTAGAAAGTATAACTGTTGACTTGTTTCTCCTTGTTTACAACCGGAAATGAATATAGCACGTGGGTTTTTTGGCGCGTTAAGTAAAAAAAGTTTGTTTTTTTTTTCATATTTTTAAAGTTTCTGTGATTCATTTACGTTTACTTCATGATAAAAATGAGTTTAAAAAATATTTAATTTAAAAAAGATGAAAAAAAGTATAATGTTTACTTCAGAAAAATTGTCTCTTAGCAGTGACTCATACTTTATCAAGGGAGGTAAACTAGTGAATGCAGTTCCTGGAGAAATTGCGATGCATCTTTTATCCATTTCCAATTAATTTATTAATTAAGAAAATGACTAAATTTTATTGTAAAACATTAACCAGGTCCACTTGCAAAAATTACAATTTCGACCAAAATTCAACGTCGATACAACGTCGAAACCTGACGTCATACCGATGTCGCACTTTCGACGTCGGGAAGACGTTGTATTTTGGTTGTCGACATCGCGACCTAACAACAACTTAGAACTGACGTCGTTTCGACGTCGCATGCCCGCTGGGTAAGTGGCCAGTTATATAGAGTATGCTTATTTGCAGAGGCTATACTCTGCTGGAAACTGAACTGTTAAATACCTCCCTCTGTGATTCCACTGTTAAAGAAGACTAAGTGGCCAGTTATATAGAGTATGCTTATTTGCAGAGGCTATACTCTGTTGGAAACTGAACAGTTAAATACCTCCCTCTGTGATTCCACTATTAAAGAAGACTAAGTGGCCACTTATATAGAGTATGCTTATTTGCAGAGGCTATACTCTGTTGGAAACTGAACAGTTAAATACCTCCCTCTGTGATTCCACTGTTAAAGAAGACTAAGTGGCCAGTTATATAGAGTATGCTTATTTGCAGAGGCTATACTCTGTTGGAAACTGAACAGTTAAATACCTCCCTCTGTGATTCCACTGTTAAAGAAGACTAAGTGGCCAGTTATATATAGCTAACTGTTGAACTGAACAGTTAATACTCCCTCTGGATTCACTGTTAGAGCTAGTCCAGTTTTGATGTTATATCTTGGAACTGAACAGTTAAATACCTCCCTCTGTGATTCCACTATTAAAGAAGACTAAGTGGCCAGTTATATAGAGTATGCTTATTTGCAGAGGCTATACTCTGTTGGAAACTGAACAGTTAAATACCTCCCTCTGTGATTCCACTGTTAAAGAAGACTAAGTGACCAGTTATATAGAGTATGCTTATTTGCAGAGGCTATACTCTGTTGGAAACTGAACAGTTAAATACCTCCCTCTGTGATTCCACTATTAAAGAAGACTAAGTGGCCAGTTATATAGAGTATGCATATTTGCAGAGGCTATACTCTGTTGGAAACTGAACAGTTAAATACCTCCCTCTGTGATTCCACTGTTAAAGAAGACTAAGTGGTCAGTTATATAGAGTATGCTTATTTGCAGAGGCTATACTCTGTTGGAAACTGAACAGTTAAATACCTCCCTCTGTGATTCCACTGTTAAAGAAGACTAAGTGGCCAGTTATATAGAGTATGCTATACTCTGTTGGAAACTGAACAGTTAAATACCTCCCTCTGTGATTCCACTGTTAAAGAAGACTAAGTGGCCAGTTATATAGAGTATGCTTATTTGCAGAGGCTATACTCTGTTGGAAACTGAACAGTTAAATACCTCCCTCTGTGATTCCACTGTTAAAGAAGACTAAGTGGCCAGTTATATAGAGTATGCTTATACTCTGTTGGAAACTGAACAGTTAAATACCTCCCTCTGTGATTCCACTGTTAAAGAAGACTAAGTGGCCAGTTATATAGAGTATGCTTATACTCTGTTGGAAACTGAACAGTTAAATACCTCCCTCTGTGATTCCACTGTTAAAGAAGACTAAGTGGCCACTTATATAGAGTATGCTTATTTGCAGAGGCTATACTCTGTTGGAAACTGAACAGTTAAATACCTCCCTCTGTGATTCCACTGTTAAAGAAGACTAAGTGGCCAGTTATATAGAGTATGCATATTTGCAGAGGCTATACTCTGTTGGAAACTGAACAGTTAAATACCTCCCTCTGTGATTCCACTGTTAAAGAAGACTAAGTGGTCAGTTATATAGAGTATGCTAAGGCTATACTCTGTTGGAAACTGAACAGTTAAATACCTCCCTCTGTGATTCCACTGTTAAAGAAGACTAAGTGGCCAGTTATATAGAGTATGCTTATTTGCAGAGGCTATACTCTGTTGGAAACTGAACAGTTAAATACCTCCCTCTGTGATTCCACTGTTAAAGAAGACTAAGTGGCCAGTTATATAGAGTATGCTTATTTGCAGAGGCTATACTCTGTTGGAAACTGAACAGTTAAATACCTCCCTCTGTGATTCCACTGTTAAAGAAGACTAAGTGGCCTATGGTAGCTTATATCTTGGAAAGAAGTTAATACTCTGTCATTAAAGACTATGCCTATATAGAGTTGCTTATACTCTGTTGGAAACTGAACAGTTAAATACCTCCCTCTGTGATTCCACTGTTAAAGAAGACTAAGTGGCCATTATTAGAGTATGCTTATTTGCAGAGGCTATACTCTGTTGGAAACTGAACAGTTAATACCTCCTCTTGATTCCACTGTAGAAGACTAAGTGGCCAGTTATATAGAGTATGTTATACTCTGTTGGAAACTGAACAGTTAAATACCTCCCTCTGTGATTCCACTGTTAAAGAAGACTAAGTGACCAGTTATATAGAGTATGCTTATTTGCAGAGGCTATACTCTGTTGGAAACTGAACAGTTAAATACCTCCCTCTGTGATTCCACTGTTAAAGAAGACTAAGTGGCCAGTTATATAGAGTATGCATATTTGCAGAGGCTATACTCTGTTGGAAACTGAACAGTTGATGCCTTGCTCTATGATTCCAGAATAAGGTTTAAACCTTCAAAATTTAAGTGAGGAGTGTTAAATGATTTGAGGCTTCTAGTTAGCCAGAAGCCCAGTAAGCTCAGTTGATAGAGCCCCTGACTTGCAAGCAGGGGGTTGTGGGTGTGAGTCCTACACTGGGAGGATGTTTAATTTGTAATAACAAACAACCTTAATGCTGACATTTATTACTATAAAACAGTTAAGGGGGTCTCTGTGGTCGAGTGGTTAAGGTCGCTGACTAAGAATCACATGCCCCTCACCGCTGTGGGTTCGAGTCTCACATGGGGCATTGTATTCTGCCATCCAGCTGGTTTATGGAAGGACATGGTTCTACCAAGGTGCCCTCCCGTGATGAAATAATGTACACAAGGGCACCAAGGATCTACCTCCAACGTCAAAGCTGGAAAGAATACGGAAGTTAAGAGAAGCATCCGCACAACTTTAAATACCAATCTCCAGCATAAGTGGCAGATAAATTCAATACCTACTATCATAAGTACTAAGTGTGGAAAAATATCAGAAATATTGCTAAATTGCAAAGACAACAACTGTTAAACTAAAAAGAGCTATCGAAGGACAGCAACGCTCAACTATTCAACAGCCTTGTCAATTGAATTAATATAAAAGTTGAAAAAGAGACACAATTTTGGGCTAAACATTGGAGAACGAAATGCAGTTCTTGAAATCATGAACACTTCAAACCATTAAAGAACTGTTCATGAACTAACCTTCAACAGTTCTTGATTTGTGTTCATGAATTTTTGGATATGAACTGTCCTTAAAATGTATTCATGAACAATTCATGAACTACTAAAGAATTGCACAGAGTTCTTGAATTGTCCATGATAAAAGGTTAAAGGAACAATCAAGATGTTATTTTCTTGAATCTTTCATGCATTACTCATGACAGGTAGTTCATGAACTAATGAAGAATCATGTTCATGAATGGTTCACTGCTAGTTCGTGAAGATAAAATGGCACAATATAAACATATAGCAAGAAGTTCATGAACTATTCATGTTCACCAAATATCAAAAACTATTCATGAAGTGAATAGTTCATGAACTGTTCATGTACATTAGTTCTTGAAGTCATCTTTCACTTTTCATGCACTGTTCATGAACACGGTATAAGAATGTTTCAAGAATTTGTGCCATTTTATCTTCACGAACAATTCATGAAGTGTTCATGAACTCCATTCATGAACAGTAACGTTTCATTTCTCAGGGGTTATCTTTTATATATATGATGCAAAAGCATTACTTGTATGTCCAAACCCGACAGAACGAACCATACCTTCAAGAAATTTTTTGACAGATAATTAAATGTAAAAATTAAGTCCATCATTTAACCAGCAGTTACATACATAACAAGTGTAGCTGCTATTCTGATGTATTTGGATTACTTGCTTACAGAGATCAAATAAGATATTGCTAAGTACTTGAGTAATTCTGTAGATGCTTGACTGGTACAAAACCCTCTAAATGTATTATTAATAATCCAACAGAGGCATAAGGCGTAAAAAAAAAAATTGTTTGTTTCCGGAATCCTGACCTACCCTAAATTTTTGGCCCGACCCTAAATGTTTTTATGGCCTTGGAGAATAATTTTTTTCAACTTTTTGACAAAATGTTGCCAAACCGCACTTTTTATGCTTTAAACATACTCAGTGATTCCTGATGCTCTAAAGGCATACCCCCCTTATTTGTATTCATTTCTTTACACAAAAATAATTTCCGAAAAGTCTCCCTTAATAAAAAAAAAATCCCCCCCCCCCCCTAAAAAAAAAATTCCGACCTACCTACCCTAATTTTTTTGACCATGTTACCGGAAACAAAGAATTTTTTTTTAGGCCTAATCAGTTCAATTCACACTAGGGCATATGTTTAATGAAATGATTTATCATGATGGACTTTTCATATGACATTTATAATTAGGTTAATCTAGGGCTTATCTGATTTAATAAAAACTTTAGAAGCATAGAAGCAACCAAGGAATTTGATAGCAGACTTACTGTGACTTGGTCTGTTCATGAGAGGCAATAAAATGTGCTACACTCTTAATGCCCCCTAGCACTGGCTTAAAGACCCACCACAACCTGGTGACCTACTATTCCACCCCACTTCATATTCTGAAAATAAAGATAATAGTACAACTATACTACAAGATGACAGGTGGTCCTGTTTTCACAGCTTCATCTGCTAACTTACTCAGTCAATCTCTCTTACACTGTAGAAAAAAAGTGTGGTTGGAACTTAACTAAATACATCAAGTACTATGCATACTGCTACATTAATTCAATAAAATTTTTATACATTAAATACATTGTCATGGCCAAATATATGTCACTAGATACTTATATTTCTCAGTTTAGAATACAGTTATTCTGTGGTGGGTCTTCAAGCGCAATTCTGTTACAGTTCAGGACCTCAAAAATCAAACTTGGAAATTCCATCATGTTTCAGCCATAGACAGATGGTCAAATGTCTCATGATCTATGAAAGGCAGGCGCGTAGCTACCTATATGCCAGTATGCCCGTGAATCCACATAATTTTGCCATTTTTTTTTTCACATCTTTATCCTATCTAGACTTGATGTGTTCCAAATCGTAAGTAGTGTTCTATATGTGATAAAAGGGGCCTTGATTCAAAGCCCGGGTGTTAGTTTTAGAATATGCCTGAGTATTGGTGGTGGTATGATTGTTTTGTTTTCGTAAGTTCCAAATTTTTAAATAAATAGATGTTACAAAAATGTTTAAATACTGTTTATACTGCAAGTTGTTAATATGAGAATGCATCCACAAGGAAAACGCAGTTTCCTATAAAACATCCAAGGGGACAACTGCCATGACCATGGACTGTCTGTACTGTTCTTTTTATTACAGTAACTAAAAACAACTAGATAAATTAAGAAAGATTTATTTAAAATTTATAAACTTTTAACAGAATTTTGTTTGACAACACGTTTTTAAATTGCTGCCGTTTTTTTTAGTTACTAAAGCTTTTTCCATTCTGTTTTTGACATCTGGCCAAAAGTCTGAATTTTATGCCCGTAGTATTTTGCATTTATTTATGAAAAAAATGAAATATAAAGGACAAGAAAATAGAAATGATCACGCTGTATGAAATATTACGGGTATATTTTATAAAAATTGGTTGTTTCTATATATTTTTGCTTAACATTCTGCCATTATCTTATCAAAATTGCTATAGAATTCAATTCGAGCCATGTTTATTTTCTAGTGGTGCTGAAAGTTTCAGGTGATAATATCAAATAATGAATGCACTACGCGCGTTTTTTGTGTACGTAACGCCTAAATTTTGCGGTGCTTTGTTGAACTAAAAAAATACCTATTTCGTTGTACTTTATTTAGCTTCTTTTTTACGTCGTCTGGTTTTGTACTATACATCATTACTACTGGACTTTCCTATGGTGGCATCTTTCATATACCTGGTGTCCCGGACCGTGCGCTGTATGCCACCATAGGTCCCTAACACTTTCTTAAAAGAATGCTGACCTAACTTTTAATGTTTATTTTGCAATGTTCTTAATTGTGTCTTTTATAAAGTTATTTTTGAGGCAATTTCTATAAGTTTTATTTAGATTAAAGTTTATACTGTTGAAAATTTGTTAAAACTAAGTAAAATTTGACAAAATCGGTAATATTTGCTAAAATCAGAGTCAGCCTTTGCCGAAAAACGAAAACACAAAGACTCAGATTTCTGATTTTTATTTATGCCAAAATATCTTTAAAGTTCTGTGCTACAATTATAGTTAAAAATGATTTAGTTAAAACCGGTGACCACCATAGGTGCAAGAATTTGTCTCCAAATGTTTCATCTTATGCTCTAAAAATGGGCTATATATGACTTAAAATTTGTTTATGTGAGGTTTCTTCAATTACCATAACTTATAAATTTCAATCAGTAATGTCAACAATAAGAGGTTGAAATATTATATAATTTTCTGTGAACCATTTTTACTTATCTAGCTTGTCAGATCTTGAAAGAGTTTAAACTTCAATGTCTAATTGGATAAGATCTAGAAAGGCATGGAATAATTAAGCTTTAACACTCCGCTAACTCTTGGCAGTTCCAACTGCATACCAACTTGTGAAACTACAAAAAAAATGTTATAATTTTTCAGTGCAGCATTTTATGCTAGAAAACATTTAATAGAAATCTTAAATTCTTTTTGAAGAAATTTGTGAATTTGTTTTATGAAAGGAATGTTATGCCCCTTCTTAATATGTTATATAAGGACAGAAAATAAACTTGTAAAGTTGTAAAATATTTAATTATTGCTAACTTGTGTTACACAGGGATAGGACTGGATAAGGTCATATTGGTGCTGTTGTGTCTTCTATGGGAAATGCTGACCTTTTGTACTGGTTTTATATCTTTAAGAGAATTATATTTTAAGGTTCTTCAAACAGGCCTGGATCCAGGGAGGCCATGCTCCCGTCCCTCACCTAGTCGGCTGAGAAGTGACTGATACTCATCAAAGTTTATACCCAAAAATGCACCAGAGGCTACCATTACATACCCACATTTCTAAAGTTTTCAGGGGGAGACTGCCAAAACCTGGCTTAAAGAGAGGGATACCCTTCCCAACCTTAAAAATGACTATCAAATTGAAATGAAATGGTAATGAATTTTTTTACTTTACATTGTATATTAAATGGTCACATTCTATGCTTTGACCTCAGTTGAATGTGCCTTAGGGAGACAACATTTGCTTGCTAGTTATGGACCTAGATGAGACACTTAAACTGTCAAAGATGAAGTCAGCTAGGTAATAAAAGCCAAACACATGTTAACATATCTATTAGGAAGGTCATACTGTGAGATCATTTAAATTCGCTGGCATGAAATTTCGCGCAAACGTGAAAAAGGACTGTTTCGCGTGGGCTTTAATCCGCGCATTTTTAATTCATAAATGAAAAAATAATATTAAAAAATAATATTAGCGCAGTCTTAAATTCGTGCATCGATTCTAGTACAAAATACGCAAAAATTCGTCCTACGCGAATAAAAATGATTTCACAGTATGTGTCGTGGCCAAAGACTTTGAGGATAAATTGAAGGGTTTGGCCAGTGTCACATTTTATGCTAGAATAGAACTGTTACCATAACAACAGGAAAATTTGTCAAAATATATAGCTATCACTAAAGGTGGTCAATAAACCCCATATACCCCAAGTAAAAGCCTTTTATGCATCCTGGTGGTGGGGAATGTGCATAAAGTTGCTGCCTTATTTATTTGTCTGTCAGTCTGTGCAAGAAGTCCTCTTACAGTTTTCCAGGGATATGGCCAAAACTTAGAGAAATGTTATAACTGTGATGTAAACTATCCCATATTTTTCAGAACATCAATGTACCTTGCCCTTTTTAAGAGGTTATTTTGGCCCTTTGAAATTTTACAGAATGCTGTAAATGTAAGCCTTGTCCAGATAACTCCTCCTTCAGGTTTCAAGGGATCTGGCAAAAACTTACAGAAATGTACAACTATGAATAGAACTTGCAATTGTTTGTACCATGCACTGTCTAGGAGATAATATTGGTCTTTTGAAGATTTATACAGAATGCTATATATTTTGTATTATAGCTCAATACTATGATATATAAATTTAGTATTGCTTTCATCATGTTATTATAATTCAATAATTTCATGCTCATATCTCTTACTTTCATAACTAAAAATACATTTTGTAGTTTAATTAGGATTTTGATTGAATATAATTACATTTTGATATCATCACTTTTAGATATTTTAAGAATTTCTCAAATTGTTGGAAAACTTCTTAAATTGTTGTCAAAGTTTTAAGAAATTCTCAGTTAAGTAATTTTCTTTCTCTTTTATCATGTTGGATTAATCTTAAGCTTTAGGGTATTAAACTTCATCACCTTTATTTCCTTGTACATTCTACAGTCCAAACCATATGAGCCATGCCATGGGAAAACCAACATAATGGGTGTGCGACCAGCATGGATCCAGACCAGCCTGCGCATCCGCGCAGTCTGGTCAGGATCCATGCTGTTCGCTACCAGTTTCTCCAATTCCAATAGGCTTTAAAAGCGAACAGCATGGAGCCTGACCAGACTGCGCGGATGCGCAGGCTGGTCTGGATCCATGCTGGTCGCACACCCACTATGTTGGTTTTCCCATGGCACAGCTCATATACTGATTACTTTGTTTAACTACTTATTAACGGGTCTGAAAATCTGATAATATTGTTGTCTTTGCAAATTCCCTAACTGAGACATTTAGAATTATTGTAAATTTTTAGTTAATGGTATTGTTAAACTGATGAAAATAAGAAAATATTTTAGGTGCCAGCCTTTCAATGTGATTTCAGAATATAATACTATCACAAGAAGAATTAAAAGAAATAGAAATGTACACTGGACTTTGTGTTATTGAATCACATTAACATGAATTTGGTTACTGGTCCAAACAACCCAGCATTCCAGTATCCACTTACTGTGTCTGGGCACACTGCCTAGCAAGCTCCCCAACCTATAGGACAGACTACATGAAATATTGCCCTGACGGCAAACATCGATCACATATTTAAGCCTTGTCTGGATATCTCTTTCTACAGTTTTCAAAGGATCTGGCCTAAAGTTACAGAAAACTGTCACTATAAAGTGAACTTCCAAGTGTACATTCATGTCTGGTATAATTATGGCCTTTTAAAAAAGGTAAAATATTACTGAAAATCTTGTCCAAATAACTCCTCCTCCTATATTGTTCAAGGCCAAATCTTACAGGAATTATGAAGTGAACATGTCCATACTGTCAGGATATATGTGAATCAAGACATATTTGAAATATGTGAATGCCCGGTCCAAGAGGTATTGCCCTTTAAAATTGTAAAAAATGCTATATTTTGCTATATGAATATCTCATGTAACAGTTTTCATGGCAACTAGTTCAAACTGATGGAAATACATTGTAACTAAATAAAATTGTGTATATTGTCAAAAGATACATGTACTAATTTTAATATATATCCAAGAATAAATGCCCCCACTTATTTAATGTACCCCAACACCTTCCTATTTTCTTCCCATTTTCAAGGTATTCATATTCTACTATACACAAAACAAAAAAGGTATAATAGATTTCTTTGAGCAATCTCACATTCCATTTCACATATACCTATTTGTACCATCTCAAAGAACTTCAAGACAAGAGCTTTGTATCTATCCCAGATTGTTCTAGTCTGTTTATGATTTGAAAATTATAAAACAAAACCTTTCTATAAGCCTGGAATCTGGCATATATCTCAGATACCTTTTCAAATTCATATTTTTGGCAATGTCTTGAATTAACATTCTGGGGTCCCAGTTCACAAAAGTTTGTAAGTTTGTAAGTTTCATCCTAAATTCTCTCCAAAGTATCAACTTTTAAAACACATTTATTTCACACTAAGGATATAACTTGTATCCCTTGTCATTTTAGTTTATTTTGGGACATTAAACTATCTTAGTTTTGTTTAGCTCAGATTCTAATAATAGCCGAATAGTTAAGAATGTTCGTGAAACACCTTACTCCTAAGTTTTAACTTTGTAGGTAGTAGTGAAACGTGCCCCTGGAGTCTTTAAAATTAACATTATGATATCTTCATGACAACCTTTCTGCCACTGCGGCAATAAATGTTCATATAGTAAACTTTTCTTTATTATATACCAAAGATAATAGGTAAGGGTAGATTTCTCGGAAGCACAGAGCACCAAAAACACAGCCCCAGAGCCAGGCATTTGGAAAGTAGGTCCACAACAAAAAGAAGCTGTAATGGAAAAATATTACAGACAGGTTGCTTCAAAAATCTAACAAGTACATATAAATTTATGTCAAATATAGACAGAGGGGGAGAATTAGATACATAACATTTATAATGTAAGACTTGTCTGTCAACAACTGGGCATCAAAAATGACATTTATATCAATTTCTTCTGGAAAATGTTTAAATTTTGTTGTTATCTGTCAATCAAACTGTCATGATAAAATCAGTACAACACAGATGTTCCCAGTTTGATCCCCAACTCCCCTAAACTCAAATTACCAACACTGTTTCAAATAAGGCTCCCATGTATGGAACACTTTGCAAGCTCCTTAAAACCTATAAGAACAAAGATATCTTCTGCATGGAGTTCTTCTTGAACCGGTATTAGTACAAGAAATGTTTTGTTGATGAAAGCACTTAAGGTGCCCACCTTTTCTCATTCCAGTAAAAGATTTAAATATAGTCATGTAAATATTTGAAAATCCTTAGTCATACAAATTCTCATATATTTTACCTCTCTGAACTTGCAGAAAGCTAGATCTGTACTGATTAAGCCTGTTAAAAGATACATCTTAAAAGCTGTCCATATCTCTGATTGTGATTTTAAAGATTTGATCAAGGCTTCAATTATTTACAAGGAGTGAAAGTCTATCTAGATCGATTTTATGTGGACACTATGCATGCTTTTCTGTAAATACAATAATGGCAGGGCCCTACTTATACCTTTAATGACATTCTTTAAACTTTTGAACCTTACTCTTGACCATCCAGACAATAAATTTCATTTTTATTTTCTTACTAATCAAATTTAGTGATCTTTGTACCATTTATGAAAAATCATTTTTAAAACTTCAGTCTAAAAGCAATTTAGTGGACAGATTATATCTACTGGAAGATCAGGGTGGAAGTCACAGGTTTGAAGATTTATTGGTCTCTTGCAATGACACCCCTTAAGAATGGAACCGGGGAGTGGCTTATAGTATTTTTAGCCATATAAACAAAATAAATAGACCAGTGAAATACTTAAAGACTACTCAAAAATACTTCTTTCAGGTAGTTTCCTCCAGACAGTGGTGTTGGTGTGCATTAGTCAATATGATCTGTAGGAATTTTGGCTTTTAAATGCACTGTTGTTAAATGCATAGATAAATAGCTATGTGACACATAACATGCCACTGGAAAGAATAATTAGAGTAAGTTTAAGAATTTTGGAGAGATCTGTAGAGAAACACCATTCTGGATAAAACTATTGTGAGTTTCTGTTGGGAACAAGTCCAAATTTATGTCCATACAAAATACGACTAAAATATTTTTTTCATTCTCCTTGTTTGTTAAATTAAACACCCCAAAAAGAGAGAAACTGTACATATTTGATTGGACAAAAACTGCATTGGTACTGAAGTTTAACCTTGAAGCAGTCACAGTTTGCAGAGAACAATTAGTACTATATACATGTAGGTATAAAATTTTGCAGGGCTGGATATAGTATATAACCTGACCCTTGTAAATACCTGAAATATTGTTGAGAAGTACCTAAAATATGAACAATGCATCAGTTGCCTTTGATATTTTACTTTTTAAAACAAAAATCTGATAACACTACAGCTGATAAAATCACAAATGTTATCAGAGAAAAAAACATTGTGCAAGTACTTTTTTTACTAACCACTGAAATATGAAACCATTTTGTAGATTGTTCACTAGTACAAATAATGGAAACACTTTTACAGATCACTGCAGCTGGCATCAGAAAAATCTTAAACAGAGATAAAAATTTAAAATAGGTGTTCTCTGCAATAAGAAACACTAGTGCATGACTGAAAAAAATAAACCATGCTTAGTAGCCATTAGTCAAACTGTGTTTTCGGTTACATGAAGAACGCACCACAGAAATTTTTGTCCTATTTATGACCATGTCTATCTTACTATACATACAGATAAGATATCATGTACAATGGTGTATTATTTTTGGTCCGATGGGGCCTTGGAGGGATAGCATACTTCATAAATAAGTCGGCCCAATAAGCCACATGAGTTACACTAGAATACACGGTAATCTTTATAAATAAGAGCTGTTTTATGACAGTAAGCTTGACTGTTTGAAGCTCTTCCAACTAATACTAGCTTAATACATACGAAAAACAGTTTAAAGGTGGATAATCAGATTTTGGCCATGTAACGGATTTGTTTGAAACTTTAATGTCTGATCATTTACACCCATTTATGTTCTCTTAACGCTTAATACAAGTTAGATTTTCACTGGAGGTATTTTTAAAATTTAGTTTTCCTATCCTGGTTGCCCAGCCAAGATGGAGTTAATTTATCATAAGTATAAATTTGATAAACATACTTTGCCTAAGGAAAGGTATAAATATTAGACATTATGTAATATATTTGTAAAATATTTGTATTAACAATTATGTATTTAGTTGTTATTCATTAGTAACGCAAGTTTGAAAAAATATTATTATCTCCCTTTGTCTATCTTGGTTGCGCAACCAAGATAGATTGGAAATTAATGAATTCAGAACATACACACAGCTTTAAAGCTTGCCTTTTGGTTAGGATTGTTAAATACTTAATATGTCTATCAAATGCAAATGTAAAACTAGAAATTGTATCGAAATAAGAAGAAATATCCAGCTTTTTTTTAAATACTTTCATATTAAAGGGGAGTAATTACAAAATTTTATAAAAATTAATAAAATATACATTTCCAATAGGAATCTATCGTTATGTAATGGGTCTTTTGTTCCTTAAATAAATCTCTACCAGAATATACAAAAAGTTAAAAATGTCATAAAATGTTGTTTAAATATGATTGACCACCTTTAAAAACATTGGTCTAGTACTTTTTGAGAAAAGTGCAACACTTTAACCTGCAGTTGTAAGTTAAAAAGGGGCATAATTTTTCACAAAATAAAAGGTAAAGTTATGTAATTTGTCCTGTGAGGTCATCTCATAAGCATGTATGAAGTTTGAAAGCATTAGGCCTAGAAGTGTAGAAAAACCTGCTCACAAGCAGAACTTTCATGATGCAGACATCGATGCCCACACTTACTCCAACCAAAGGGTGATAACGATAGTTGAAAAAAAATCAGATAGTCGAGCATAAATTTTTCTAACTTTTTCTGATTTCAATTTATAATTTCTTTTCAGCAATATAACAAGAGCATTTACTGCAATTTACAAATGCTTGTAAAGGCAGTTATCATAGTTCTGTTTCATTGGAAAGAAATAAAATAATGCTTTGTTTATTTTTACAAGTTAAAATAACAAATTGGTAGAAAATGTTTACATCCATATTGAATGAAAATGTGCTCGGTGTCCTAAGGATATAAGCCATGGGCACATTTTCATGCAATCTCGCCAGGCATAGTTATGTCTTTGACAACACAGAAAATCTCGGCTATTCCTATAGAAAATGAAAGTAGACATGCAGGCTAAACTTGAAAATGAGTCGCATTTGCATTGGTCGATAGTCCGGGGTCACGCGCAGGGTCACCCTGTCAAAATGTTAAACTTTGCTCATGGACTTCTAATGGGGACTCAATCCTAACATGTTCATATCATTGTTTATA
Source organism: Mercenaria mercenaria (assembly GCF_021730395.1). NCBI lineage: Eukaryota > Metazoa > Mollusca > Bivalvia > Venerida > Veneridae > Mercenaria > Mercenaria mercenaria. The sequence continues at coordinate 75,123,398 of NC_069362.1, forward strand.
TATTAACTGAAAATTACAAAATAACATTCATTACCGAAAGTCCATAAAATGAGGTTGAAAACGGTTTGAATCGCCAGACTCGTTCTCAAAAGCAAAATGTAAACATTGTTAAAGGGTTTCTAAAGTGAGTAATATGTCCCATATGCAAATTGTTTAGTGCAAATGGTACAGCTTGTAAACTATTTTGAATCAGTTATAACACTTTAAACGATCAGAATGAGTAATTAGAAAATATTGAAATAAACAATGTCCTTACCAAGTTTGACAGTTCATCCAGTTTGTAGTATTTTGGAATTATCATATCATTTTGTATTATCCGGGTAACAAGGGTGACCATGCTGTTGCATAATATTAATGTTGTATTATGGACATCAACATCTGATAGCATGACATCATGTTATAGCCCTATAACACATGTGACAGCATGACAATTTATAGCAATAACACAATAGTAATTTTGTGCAGTCATGCTACTGTAACACCAGTTGTTGAATAACTGAACAAATTAATATTGTTTGAAGTCTACAAGTTTATTTCTGTTAACAGATTAGCTGTTGTATAGTTTCATCCCTTTTCATTACTGTCCTTCCTTACAATATTTTCTTAATTCAAACTGAATGTTCTGTATCTTTTCGACTGGGTGAATTTGTCTGGACACTGAACATCTTGTAAGAGAGATAGACAATTCCTTTCATGTCATATTTCATTTCATATATCAGCTGACCTTTTTATTGATCTTCCTACTGTGCAAGCATAAAGGACCTTCTCCAGAGCTCCCTGAATTACAATCTGACAAAACAAAATAATTAATCTATAAATAACAAAAAGTTGTTGACATTTCCTAAGACATTTCCTTCCTGTTAGAGATTATTATTTCAAGTGGTTAGAAATTACCAAAACAAAAACAGTACTAAAGGAGAAGCCTAATTTCTCTATATCAACAATCCTTTGTGCAGAATCATTTTAACCCTTAGCCTGCTGCAGGCGAATTTAACAGCCTTTGCAAACAGCTTGGAACCAGATCAGACGCCGATTAAATCGGCGTCTGATCAGGTTCCAAGCTGTTTGCTACTGTGACAATATTTCTTCCAATTTTGGAGCAAATTGAATGAACTTTACAATTTTAGCAGACGACATTTCCGTCAGACAACAATTTATCTAGCATGCTAAAGGTTAATGATGATAAGACATGTTCAAAATGACCATTAATAGTAAAATTAGTCATGCAAAGTTCATAAGAAAATCATTTCATAATGAATATATACTAGTAGGTCTTTTTTTACTAACAAATTGCGGTATCCAACTGTCATATCATGTTGTCAGGCTGTCCCATTTTGTTATCATGCTGTCCCATTGTGTCATTGTGTTGTCAGGCTGTCCCATTGTGGCTGTCATGCTGTTGCATAGTGTTATCGTAATATCACCCGTACTTATGCTGGGGTGGCCACTGATAGATCAGGGTGAATCTTTAGCCAAGGACTGGGGCAGTCACTGATAGATGCATCATTAATCAAGAACTGGGACGGTCACTGATAGATGCATCTTTAGCCAAGGACTGTGGAACACATCAATATATACACCATTAACCAAACTTGGGGGATCACTGATAGATCCTTCATTAACAGAGGACTGGGACAGTCACTGATAGAAGCAACATTAACAGGGCATTGGGGCAGTCACTGATGGATGCATGATTAACTTAGAACTGGGACAGTCACTGATAGGTGCATCATTTACTTCTGCACTCATAAATAGATGCATCATTTACCAAGGACCGCTGCACTCATTGACAGATGCATCATTTACCAAGGACCGCTGCACTCACTGATAGAGATATCATTAACCAAGGACTGCAGCGCTCATTGATAGATGCATCATTAACCAAGGAATGCTGCACTCATTGATAGATGCATCATTTACCAAGGACCTCTGCACTCATTGACAGATGCATCATTTACTAAGGACCGCTGCACTCACTGATAGAGGTATCATCAACCAAGGACCGCTGCACTCATTGATAGATGCATCATTTACCAAGGACAGCTGCACTCATTGACAGATGCATCATTAACCAAGGACTGCTGCACTCACTGATAGAGATATCATTAACCAAAGACCGCTGCACTCGTTGATAGATGCATCATTAACCAAGGACCACTGCACTCACTGACAGATGCATCATTAACCAAGGACTGCTGTGCTTATTGACAGATGCATCATTAACCAAGGACCCCTGCACTCATTGATAGATGCATCATTAACCAAGGACCGCTGCACTCATTGATAGATGCATCATTTACAAAGGACCTCTGCACTCATTGACAGATGCATCATTTACCAAGGACCGCTGCACTCACTGATAGAGGTATCATTAACCAAGGACCGCTGCACTCATTGACAGATGCATCATTAACCAAGGACCATTGCACTCACTGATAGAGATATCATTAACCAAGGACCGCTGCACTCATTGATAGAGATATCATTAACCAAGGACCACTGCACTCACTGACAGATGCATCATTAACCAAGGACCACTGCACTCACTGACAGATGCATCATTAACCAAGGACTGCTGTGCTTATTGATAGATGCATCATTAACCAAAGACCCCTGCACTCATTGATAGATGCATCATTAACCAAGGACTGCTGCGCTCATTGATAGATGCATCATTAACCAAGGACCACTGCACTCACTGACAGATGCATCATTAACCAAGGACCGCTGCACTCATTGATAGATGCATCATTAACCAAGGACCACTGCACTCACTGACAGATGCATCATTAACCAAGGACTGCTGTGCTTATTGATAGATGCATTAATTTACCAAAGACCGCTGCACTCATTGATAGATGCATCATTAACCAAGGACTGCTGCGCTCATTGATAGATGCATCATTAACCAAGGACAGCTGCACTCATTGACAGATGCATCATTAACCAAGGACTGCTGCACTCACTGATAGAGATATCATTAACCAAGGACCGCTGCACTCATTGATAGATGCATCATTAACCAAGGACCACTGCATTCACTGACAGATGCATCATTAAACAAGGACTTCTGTGCTTATTGATAGATGCATCATTAACCAAGGACCCCTGCACTCATTGATAGATGCATCATTAACCAAGGACCGCTGCACTCATTGATAGATGCATCATTTACCAAGGACCTCTGCACTCATTGACAGATGCATCATTTACCAAGGACCGCTGCACTCACTGATAGAGGTATCATTAACCAAGGACCGCTGCACTCATTGATAGATGCATCATTTACCAAGGACAGCTGCACTCATTGACAGATGCATCATTAAACAAGGACTTCTGTGCTTATTGATAGATGCATCATTAACCAAGGACCGCTGCACTCATTGATAGATGCATCATTTACCAAGGACCTCTGCACTCATTGACAGATGCATCATTTACCAAGGACCGCTGCACTCACTGATAGAGGTATCATTAACCAAGGACCGCTGCACTCATTGATAGATGCATCATTTACCAAGGACAGCTGCACTCATTGACAGATGCATCATTAACCAAGGACTGCTGCACTTACTGATAGAGGTATCATGAACCAAGGACAGCTGCACTCATTGATAGATGCATCATTTACCAAGGACAGCTGCACTCATTGACAGATGCATCATTAACCAAGGACTGCTGCACTTACTGATAGAGATATAATTAACCAAGGACCGCTGCACTCATTGATAGATGCATCATTAACCAAGGACCACTGCACTCACTGACAGATGCATCATTAACCAAGGACTGCTGTGCTTACTGATAGATGCATCATTAACCAAGGACCCCTGCACTCATTGATAGATGCATCATTAACCAAGGACTGCTGCGCTCATTGATAGATGCATCATTAACCAAGGACTGATGCACTCATTGATAAATGCATCATTAACTTAGGACTGTGGCACTCATTGATAGATACATTATTAGCTAGGAACAGGGGCATTAATCAAGGAATATAGTAGTCACTGGAAGATCCATTATTAGCCAAAGATTGTGGCACTCATTGATAGATAGATGAATCATTAACCACAGATCATTAGCCAAGGAATAGGGCTGTCACTAATATATGCATCATTAATCATGGACTTGAGCCATCACTGATAGATGCATCTTTTGCCAAGGACTGAGGCTGCTACTAAAAGATGCATAATTAGCCAAGGACTGCACCTGTCATAAATACATGCCTCATTGACCAAGGACTGGGACCATCACTAACATGTGCATCATTAACTAAGGACTGGGGGGACTGGGGCCATCACTGATAGATGCATCATCAATCAAGGACTGGAGCCATCACAAATATATCATCATTTGTCAAGGACTGGTGCCGTCACTGATAGATGCATTATTAACTAAGATATGGGACTGTCACTGATAAATGCATCATTACCCAAGGACTGGGCTGTTCACTTACAGATGCATCATTAACTATTAAAGGACTGGGGCCATCACTGATAGATTTACCATGAACCAAGGACTGTGGCCATCACTGATAGATTTATCATTAACCAAGGACTGGGGCCATCAATACTAGATGCATTATTACCCAAGGACTGGGGCCATCACTGACTAATTTATCATTAACCAAGGACTGGGACCAGATTACCAGATTAGGCAGAGTTTCTAGATTTTTAAGATGTTCTGGCTACTCTGGTCAGCCAAAGTAGGCACAGTAGCCCGAGTCACCAGGATATCACTTGCTCTGCTTACTCTGGCTGTTTCTAACAGAGTAGCCAGAGTTTCTAGGATTTTAACATGTTCTGGCTACTCTGGTAAGCCAGAGTAACCAGAGTAACCAGGTCCCGTGTTCGCAAAACATTTTGAGTCTTAGCTGAGTTTGATTATGAAACTTAATATGTCATTTCTATCTAAATAGCATATTTAAAACTGAATTTCAAGTTAATAACTATTTTCAAGTGGTTAATTAAAGATGCTCTTGTTAATCTGGCTGGCCAGAGTAGCCAGAGTTTCTAGGGTTTTAACATGTTCTGGCTACTCTGGTAAGCCAGAGTAGCCAGAGTAACCAGGTCCCGTGTTCGCAAAACATTTTGAGTCTTAGCTGAGTTTGATTATGAAACTTAATATGTCATTTCTATCTAAATAGCATATTTAAAACTGAATTTCAAGTTAATAACTATTTTCAAGTGGTTAATTAAAGTAGCTCTTGTTAATCTGGCTGGCCAGAGTAGCCAGAGTTTCTAGGGTTTTAACATGTTCTGGCTACTCTGGTAAGCCAGAGTAGCCAGAGTAACCAGGTCCCGTGTTCGCAAAACATTTTGAGTCTTACCAGAGTTTGATTATGAAACTTAATATGTCATTTCTATCTAAATAGCATGTTTAAAACTGAATTTCAAGTTAATAACTATTTTCAATTGGCTATTTATAGTAGCCAGAACTCTGGTTACTCTGGCTGGCCAGAGTAGGCAGAGTTCAACCAGAGTAGCCAGAACTCTGGCTAACTCTGGCTACTCTGTCTGGCCAGATTAGGCAGAGTTCAGCCAGAGTAGCAAGACTTTATTAGGATTTTAACATGTTCTGGCTACTCATACCAAAGCAGCTTAACATCAATGCTTGAAACTCTTAAATTGCAGACAATAGAACATAAAAGAATACATGCATCCCGATTAATGTTGTACAAATATTCATTATTCAAATCATTCAGTTTCAGTTTTAATATTGCATATGCCATGTTTTTGTGATTTTCCTACATATCTGCGATATGTCACATGTTTAATTGTTAAGCGCCCTTGAACGTATATTTTATATTAAATGGGCGCTCAACAAATCTGGTATTATAATGATAATAATAATAATGATGGTAATAATAATGATGGTAATAATAATAATGATGATGACAATAATAATAATGATAATAATCTCATATGCTAAGTTTTTTCTGCAGTGGATGCAATATGGTGTTACAGTATTCTAATTGTGGGCGAACATATGTTTTTAGGCAGTTTCTTTGATATTATTGTTATTACATTGTACATATTTTTTATAAATCTGTGAGTGTTACTAGCTTTTGAAGATGTAGTTTCAATATGTGTTTCCAAGTTAAGTCATCACTATTAGTAATCCCAAGATATTTAGCATTTTCTGTAGTTTTTAGTTCTTGATTAAGTAATTTATATGGAAAGATGATATATTTTTTTTTTTTTGAGATTCCTATTACTTCGCATTTATCAGGATTGAATTCCAATTACGTTCTCATTCTTCTAATTTTGTCAAATCATCTTGAACTTTGTAAGAGTCTATTAACGAGTCAATGTTGAGGTATATGATGGTGTCATTGATAAAACAAAGGAAGAAACAAGGACCCAACACTGAACCTTGGGGAACCCCCTGATAGAACTGGTAAAGAGTGTGAGCCTTCAACTACTACAGATTGAGAACGGTTACTAAGGAAAGATTGAATCCAGGATAGAGAGATTCTGTAGACACAAAGTTTCAGGAGTTTATAGAGAAGAAGTTGATGATCGATCTTGTCGAAAGCTTTCGAGAAATCCATTACAATGAGATCTGTTTTTTTCCAGATTGGAAATTGTCAAAAATTTCTTGTGTAAAGGATAATAGTTGAGCCTCACAGCTATGTTTGGAACGGAAGCTATATTGGAAAGGTGTGAAAAGATTGTTGAATATTTTGGTTCTCTCAGGGTTGATTTTTTTTTTTTGTGTTTTGTGTATCAAGTGATTCATAAAACGGACTTCTGCCAGAGTAGCCAGAGTTCATAGGGCTTCAACTTGTTGTAAAATGACCCTTTTTTATACCCTCAGGGTTAATTTTTAGTGTTTCATGTATCAAGTGATTCATCAAACGGACTTCAAAGAATTGTCTTACTTATCAGTTAGCAGTCCTATATTTTTACTGTTTAATCCAAACACACTGACAATATCGTTTCATACACATACACAAGTAATAAAAAAAACAACATAGAACGTGTAACACTTTTAAAGAAATAATTACTTGTAGACTCCAGTTTGTAAGTTTAATTTCTTTCATTCTTTAACAACAGCCATGATAGATTTAGAAGAAATCTCCACAATTTCTGTAATGATTTCCTTCAAAGTTAATTATCTTTCATTTATCAAAATCTTCAATATTTCAAATGGAGAAAACATAGCGCCTGATTTAAACATCAAATTTTGTAACTTAGTTACATATAATTTTGTATTATCATGTGTATATAAATTATCGTTTTGTGATTGATATTGACTTTTGATGTCTATTCAAATCATATACATTGCATTTAAATTTTGTCTTAAAGTTCTACATGAAACCAATTTGCCAGATCATGAATTCTATAACAAAAGATGTTATACAAGTGCTACATCAGGTTCTTCATCAACATTAATTTGTCTTATATTCCCCCAAGCTTTATCACCTATCTCTTAATTCATAAAACAACATTGTTAATATGTTAATTCAGACGTGATATTTATGGTGTCTGTCTACGGTAATCAATATTCTACTTAGTGATGTGCAGTATCAGGCATACACTAAAGTATATAGAAATTTTAACTTAACTTAAAATGCCAAACAAAGATGTTTTACTGTAATTCCATCGGACGAGATCTAATTGTCAGGCCCCGAGATATATGTGCTACGATTCATAATCATTTTTTTGTTTTGTATCTATCTGAATAAACATGTAATAAGAATAGAAGTTGTAGTAAAACTTGTAACTGAACTCGTTGTTAGTAACTATACGCTCAAGGGTGTGACTACTATAGCTTATAGTTGGTATTTCCCTGGATACTGCAAAAAGAAGTTGCAGAGTGTCGAAGTTAAAACTTATTCCACCATATCTAGATTTTAAACAGTAGATAGTGCACAAAGGAACACTCATCAGACACTAAGGAATCAAGCTTTGTGAACCTGAAAGAGATGTAAAAGGCATGACCAGGAGCGAGCTGCGACTTGGCCGATAGATACCTCAATCCACCAGAAATTGTATGGAGGCATTGAGGATCTGCGGCAAACCACAAGTTTCATCGAGGCTACTGGTCTGACAGTGTAGTCACGAATGATAAGAAGAAGAAGAAGAAGTGAACCTGAAAGATCCTAGAAAAGATAGCTGGTGACTATTTACTGATCTTTCTCCATGTGACCTTTACCTTGTATACAGCCCAAAATTCAGTTATGAAAGTAATTTTACTTAACCTAGTGATACCCCTTATCTTAAATTATCTCATTAATGCAAGCCCTTGAGGAGCATTCAACTGGTGGTCACTTTATGTGCTTTTGAGCTGTTTGTAGGGGATCAGCCACTTACAGAAATACATACTATGACTGAAAGTTATGATAGTTATTTAGAAGAGTTTTGATTAATTTAATCTATTTCCTAATCTTGAAATGATATTCATTTTCTGCTGAACTATAGCAAAGGCAAGACTAACACTTAGGGGTCAGCAACTTTAAAATATGAGAAATGCCACAGTTGTATCTGTTTGGTGCTGATATTTATCATTATTATAAAATGTTACTGGATAGTTTTCCTAAATATACCTTATTAGAATATATTATATATTAATTCTACTAAAATGGCATGAGAAATAGTCAGCAGTTGACACATCATACTTCACAGCTGTGCTATATAACCCTGGTCTCTGCAACAGACTGCAGAGAGCACCTTAGCTAGGCAGCTTGTCAGCTGCAGAGTGCCTTAGCTTCAGGACATAGTAATCATAGGTGTCTCTATTTCAGCATTAACGATTCTTAGTTATCAAAATTATTAGCTGGACTATTCAAAGAATAGGTAGAGTTATTGGACTCACCCATGCATCGGCATCTGCATCTGCGTTGGCGTCCTGATTTGGTTAAGTTTTTGTATGTAAACTGCTAACTCAGTAACCACTTGTGGGAATGGATTGAAACTTCATATACTTATTCACTGTGATAAACTGACTTACACTGCACAGGTTCAATAACTCTATTTTGCTTTTTTACAAAATTTTGGCCCTTTTTCAGCTTAGAAATTTTTGGTTAAAGTTTTATATGTATCTATCTCAGTATCTACTTATGGGAATAGATTGAAACTTCATACCTTGTTCACTGTGATGATCTGACATGCATTGCACAGGTTCCAGAACTCTACTTTGCATTTTTACAAAATTATGGCCCTTTTTCGACTTAGCAGATTTACGTTAAGTTTTTGTATGTAAGCAGATTTACGTTAAGTTTTTGTATGTAAGCTGGTATCTCAGTACCCACTCTTGGGAATGGATTGAACTTTCACAATCTTGTGTACAGTGATGATCTGACATGCATTGCTCAGGTTCCTCAACTCTATTTTGCTTTTTTACAAAATTATGCCCCTTTGTCAACTTAGCAGTTTTTAGAAAAGTTTTTGTATGTAAGCTGGTATCTCAGTACCCACTGTTTGGAATGGATTGAAACTTCACAATCTTGTTCACTGTGATGATCTGACATGCACTGCTCAGGTTCCTCAACTCTATTTTGCTTTTTTACAAAATTATGCCCCTTTGTTGACTTAGGAATTTTTTTGGCTAAAGTTTTGTATGTAAGCTGGTATCTCATTACCCACTAATAGACATTTACGGATTAAGTCTACGTGGACTGTGAACACCTAGGACGATCGATTTTTCAAGGGGACCGTCTCAACATAATAATTTTAATTTATGTTTGGTAGGAAAACATTTCTATAATGATGGTAAGGTCTGGCTTAATATGTCACTGCACAGGATAATACTTGGATTTGTCTGTCCGTCCGTCTGTTCGCCAGAGAAATGTTTTGTTATACATATCGCAAAAAGTATTTGATCTAGCGTCATAACACTTTCCTGAAATGTTCTTCAATATTATAAGTTGCGCATCTGCGACAAAGTTGAAAAGATGAGCTAGTCTGATCGCAATGTATCCGTATTCCATCGCCGTCGTCGTCCAACATACAAAAATCTAAACTGGGTCAGTTGGGATCAAAATGTAGGTCAGCAGGTAAAACATTGTGAAAACTGTAGAAAACGTAATATCTTGCGTCTCCATTCCTTTGTTGTTATTATACGCCCGAAGGGACGTATTTTGGGACACCACAGGTGTTCATTTGGCTGTCTGTCTGTTTGTCTGTCTGTCTGTCCGTCTGTCTGTTAACAATTTCGTGTCGACTCCGCTCCTTGAAGGATTTTAAACAAATTTGAAACAAATGTTATCCACATCAAGAGGACGTGCAGAGCGCCTGTATCAGGTGGATTGCTTTAAGGTCAAGGTCACACTTAGGGGTCAAGGTCATATGACTTTGTTTCGTGTCCGCTCTGTAACTCTTGATCTGTATGAGGGATTTTAAAGAAACATTGCACAAATGTCCACCACATCGAGTCGACGTGCAGAGCGCATGTTTTGGATGGCTAGATACAAGGTCAAGGTCACACTAAGGGGTCAAAAGTCATATAACTTTGTTTTGAGTGCGATGTGTAACTGTTGAACTGCTTGAAGGATTTTAAAGAAACTTGGCACAAATGTTCACCACATTGAGACGACGTGCAGAGCGCATGGCTCGCTTCAAGGTCAATGTCACACTTAGGGGTCAATGGTCACATGACTTTGTTTTGTGTTTATGTTGCTTTGCATTGCGGTGCTCTTGGTTTTATTTGGCATACCCATTTTTTGTTCACTTACAATATTTTTTTATTGAATTACTTCCTTTTTATGTTACTATAAATAGGTTATTTTGTAACATTTTTATTATTGGCCGTAGGGAAAAAACCGATACCACTTTTCTGTGGTACAACATGGATGGTACCTGCAAAGTTAAGGTGTATTTTGACATATCTGTACCTGGTAATGATTTTAGTGGACTAAGAGTTTTTCGGGGAATTTCTTCCCTTTGTTGTCCTTTTCGTTTGGGCTTCAACAGTAAAGTTCTTTAAATTTTGCTCCCATCCCCTGATATAATCCTTCGGGCGTATATTGCCCCGCTTGGCGGAGCACTTGTTATTTCTGTATTATCCGCGTTAAAGACTTTGTATTCGTATAACTTTATTGTTTTAATTTGTCAGTAGTGGATGGACGAAGAGATGGACAGCTTTTTTACTAGATAAATGAACGGAAGATAGGAAAATAATCAAAATAAAAAATCTTCCGATTTATACTGTATTATGGCATAAACATGAATTAAATGAAATTCATTTCTTGTTGACAGTTTTCAGTTTATACACTCAATCCGTTATGTTTACTTCTACACACAAGGGATGCACAGACATGTACGTAGAAACTAGGCCTTCAGACTGTTGAAAAGGTATTTCTATGATATGACCTATCGACTGACTTTTATATCCCAGATAACTGTATTTTAATTTTTTATACATTTAAAAAGAGAAATGTTCTGTCTTTGGACTAAATTTCATAAAGAAAATGTGGCATCTAGAGTAAGTATAAAGTTTTCAAAAAAGGTAGATAATTAAAAAATGGGACGACCTAGATTATGGTTCCTTGTCCCTACACTCCTTCTCACTGACTTCTATCAGTTTGTAAAATATGAAATCTATCTTGCATAGTATTCGAGTTATGCCCCAAAGAAGGTTTAAAAATGAAGATTATCAAAAATGCGACCAACTACAGTTATGGTTCCTTGTCACTGCACTTCCTTTCAATGAGGTCTAACATTGTATAAAGTTACGACTTGGTATCTTCAATACTTATTTAGTTTATCATCCGGTCAAGAAGTGTCAAAAGGGAGATAATTCAAAGGTGCGACCACATAGAGTTATAATTTCTTGTCAAATCAGAGTTATGGGGGCTGATTTTCCTTGTGTAGACTTCGATAGTAAATAACTATTTTAAGTTTCAAGTCAAAAGCTTTAATAGTAACAGAGATATTTGAAATTATCAAAAATTTTAACAAAATGATCTAAGTTAAAAAAGGGCATAATTCTGTCAAAATCCAAACCAGAGTTATGGGGATTGCTTTCCTTGGTGTAGATTTCGATAGTAAATAACTATTTTAAGTTTCAAGTCAATAGCTTCGATAGTAACAGAGATATTTGCCTTTATCAAAAACTTTAACCAAAAATTCTAAGTTAAAAAGGGACATAATTCTATCAAAATTCAAATCAGAGTTGTAGGGATTGTTTCTACGCGTGTAGACTTAAATAGTAAATTAGTATTTTAAGATTCAAGTCAATAGCTTTGATAGTAACAAAGATATTTGACTTGATCAAAAAAAAATAACAGAAAATTCTTAATTAAAAAGGGGCATAATTCTGTCAAAATCCAAATCAGAGTTATGGGGATTGCTTTTCTTGTTGTAGATTTCGATAGTAAATAACTATTTTAAGTTTCAAGTCAATAGCTTTGATAGTAACAGAGATATTTGACTTTATCAAAAACTTCAACCAAAAATTCTAAGTTAAAAAGGGGCATAATTCTATCAAAATTCAATCAGAGTTATGCGGATAGTTTCTCCTGGTGAAGCCTTTGATGGGAAATAACTATTTTAGGTTTCAAGTCAATAGCTTTGATAGTAACAGAGATATTTGACTTTATCAAAAACTTCAACCAAAAATTCTAAGTTAAAAAGGGACATAATTCTAACAAAATTCAAATCAGAGTTATGGGGATTGTTTCTACGCATGTAGACTTAAATAGTAAATTAGTATTTTAAGATTCAAGTCAATAGCTTTGATAATAACAAAGATATTTGACTTGATCAAAAAAATTAACAGAAAATTCTTAATTAAAAAGGGGCATCATTTTGTAAAAATTCAAATCAGAGTTATGGGGATTGTTCTTCCTTGTGTAGACTTTTATAGTAAATAACTATTTTTAGTTTCAAGTCAATAGCTTTGATAGTAAAAGAGATATTTGACTTTATCACAAACTTTAATCAAAAATTCTAAGTTAAAAGGGGCATAATTCTATCAAAATTCAATCAGAGTTATGGGGATTATTTCTCCTGGTGTAGACTTCGATAGTAAATAAATATTATAAGTTTCAAGTCAATAGCTTTGATAGTAACAGAGATATTTGACTTTATCAAAAACTATAACCAAAAAATGCTAAATTAAAAAGGGGCATAATTCTGTAAAAATTCAATCAGAGTTATGGGGATTGTTCTTCCTTGTGTAGACTTTGATAGTAAATAAGTATTTTAAGTTTCAAGTCAACAGATTTGACAGTTACAGAAATATTTGACTTTTATCAAAAATTTTAACCCAACGGAGACGCCGACGCCGACGCCGGAGAGAGTGCAATAGCTCTACTTTTTTTTCGAAAAGTCGAGCTAAACACAGGCACATCCAAATCTATATCACCTACCGCATAGTGATGATATAATAACTCAAACCCTATTACCGTTATAAACACTTTTTCATATCGCGCATAATATAACTAAACTATGTTGAGACGGTCCCCTTGAAAAATCTATCGCCTTAGGTGTCCACAGTCCACGTAGACTTAATCCGTAAATGTCTAATGGGAATGGATGGAAACTTCACACAATTGTCCATTGTCATGAGCTGATATGGATTGTACAGGTTCCTTAACACTGTGTTGCAATTTTACAAAATTATGCCCTTTTTGGACTATTCATTCACTTGCCCAGGCTGTTGAATAATCGAGAATTGCTGTTCTGACAGCTCTTGTTTTATTTTGGAGGAACTATTTCTAGACTATGGATCAATTATATTCTTTTTAACTGTGCATCCAGATAGAGAGAGAGAGAGAGATTTTATGTATTCATTCAGGATAATTTCAGGCTTTGGAATGAGTAAATTATATCTTAAGAGCAATGTATCTTATGTTTTTAAGCGCTTTGTAAATATCTTTCATCTTGGTCAAGAAGTGACTACCTGTTAGCAGTTTGTGATGTTATCCTCATATTTCGCAGTAACACTTATTCATATCCAAAATATAGATTATGGTATGTGCCTCAAACTTACAAGTCAAGCTTTTGAATGGAACTGTTTGCAAAGATGTTACAACAGGACAAGCATAATTTGAGCCGTGCCATGAGAAAACCAACATAGTGCATTTGCGACCAGCATGGATCAAGACCAGCCTGCACATCTGCACAGTCTGGTCAGGATCCATGCTGTTCACTAATGTACTTGCAATAGGCTTTGAAAGCGAACAGCATGGATCCTGACCAGACTGCGCGGATGTGCAGGCTGGTCTGGATCCATGCTGGTCGCAAATGCACTATGTTGGTTTTCTCATGGCGCAGCTCATGTTTTTGTCTTGCATAATTGTGCTTTTTTAGGACATATAGCGATTGAACTGTCTGTCCGTTTGTCTGTCCATAAGAACAAGTTTGCCTACAGTCCACATAATTACCCAAGTTAGCTCATACTCACACTAAACAATCCTTGAGGCAAGAAGGAAAAACAAATTATTCTTTATAACCAGAAATTTGTTATATTAAACTGTGTTCAATATAAGTGAAGTTCACTGTGTCTCATGTGGGAAGAATTTTAAATCCAAGTTCAAGGTATTTCAAGCTATGTAAACAGCAAAATTTGTTTGTTAGCTAGTGCCTTTATTGAATTACAAATGTTGACATGCAAAACAATTGAAAATAGTGTTTATAAATATATGATCTACTGATAGCTTCCTGTTGCTGAACAAAATTTTCAGGTCTTTTTATACAATAAAAGAAGTTAAGATTTTATACCATACAGTTTTCATATTTTATATTTTATTTCATAGACCAGCAATCCAGTGTTACTTTCACCGCATGGTGCTCTGTTTCTCGATAGTGTGAAATAAAGGTGTGCACTTGATCTGTTGGGCTGTTTCCTTTGAAAATGCTGTCCTAGGTTCCAAAGCCCACTATAAAACATCGAACGTGTGTGTGTAAGCAGAGTTACATTTCCTTTGATTACTTAATTTCCTTTTGTATCAAAATTTTGAATGTTAATAACCATGTGCCTTTGTTAAAACTTGTAAATATATGTTTTTAAAAACGTACATTTGCATGTATTAGAAAGCTTTTTGTTTTGAAAAAATTAGGTACTGCTTCAACTATACATAATTGTTTACTTTAACCCTTGTCATGCTGGACACGACTGATTCTGCCTTTGCTGCCAGTGCAGATAATGATCAGACAGCACATCCATGCAGTCTGATCAAGATCCGCACTGTTCACAATTCAGTCAGTATCTGTATTATCAATTACATTTAATGGTTATTAACTTTGTATGGAAAAATATGCACAAGAGTGAGTACACATTTCTCCATGCAAAGCTAATTGTCTTTTAATAAAATACATATCTACATAATATTGATAATTGAGCCACACCATGAGAAAACCAACATAGTGGCTTTGCGACCAGCATGGATCCAGACCAGCCTGTGCATCCGCGCAGTCTGGTCAGGATCCATGCAGTTTGCTAACAGTTTCTTTAATTGCAATAGGCTTTAAAAGCAAACAGCATGGATTCTGACCAGACTGCGCGGATGCGCAGGCTGGTCTGGATCCATGCTGGTCGCAAATGCACTATGTTGGTTTTCTCATGGCGCGGCTCATATATTGATATATATATATTGTATGAATACTTAATAATGAATTTGTCCAATAGCCTAAATAAAACATAAGTTTTCAAAAGATAATGCAACTGATGTCACACACTCCATATGAAATTTTGATGTTAGTATGGCAAAATTTTATGTTTTCATTTCCATTGTAACTTAATGTAGAGTATAAACAAGTATGCAATAAATACAAAATATCACATTCTATATTCATCTGTGTCAGAATAAAATCTCACTGTACCATTCTATTGTGATATTAGGTGTCGGATAATATTTTCAATGGTTATTTGAAATTGCTGAACTTGAAATCCGATACTTACGACACAAAGTAACCATAGAAATTGTAAGATTAAAAGCTGTAGGGAGTGACTAATAATTATATTCTTTTGAAAGTAACTTTAGACAGATTTGGCAATAAGTATTTTGCCAATATTTCAACAAGAGGACCATGATGGTCCTGAATCGCTCACCTCTTCCCACATGACCCAGTTTTGGGTATGACGTTGTTTTTTTTATTATTTGACATAGTGACCTAGTTTTTGAGCTCATGTGACCCAGTTTTGAACTTGACCTAGATATTATCAAGATAAAAATTCTGACCAATTTTCATGAAGATCCATCGAAAAATATAGTCTATAGAGAGGTCGCAAGGTTTTTCTATTATTTGACCTATTGATCTAGTTTTCGAAGGTACGTGACCCTGTTTTGAACTTTACTTAGATATCATCAAGGTGAACACTCGCACTAATTTTCATGAAGATCTCATGAAAAATATGGCCTCTAGAGAGGTCACAAGGTTTTTCTATTTTTATACCTACTGGCCTAGTTTTTGACCGCACGTGACCCAGTTTCGAAACTGATCTAGATATCATCAAGTTGAACATTCAGATCAATTTTCATGAAGATCCATTGAAAAATATGGCCTCTAGAGAGGTCAAAACATTTTAATAATTTTAGACCTACTGACCTAGTTTTTGACCGCAGTTGACCCAATTTCAAACTTGACCTAGATATCATCAAGATGAACATTCAGACCAACTTTCATACAGATCCCATGAAAAGTATGGCCTCTAGAGAGGTCACAAGGTTTTTGTATTATTTGACCTACTGACCTAGTTTTTTAAGGCATGTGACCCAGTTTCAAACTTGACCTAGATATCATCAAGATAAACATTCAGACCAATTTTTATGAAAATCCATTGAAAAATATGGCCTCCAGAGAGGTCACAACGTTTTTCTATTTTTAGACCTACTGGCCTAGTTTTTGACCGCACATGACCCTGTTTCGAACCTGACCTAGATATCATCAAGATGAACATTCAGACCAATTTTCATACAGATCCCATGAAAAATATGACCTTTAGAGAGGTCACAAGGTTTTTCTATTATTTGACCTACTGACCTAGTTTTTGATGGAACGTGACCCACTTTCGAACTTGACCTAGATATCATCAAGATGAACATTCAGACCAACTCTCATATAGATCCCATGAAATATATGGCCTCTAGAGAGGTCACAAAGTTTTTCTATTTTTAGACCTACTGACCTAGTTTTTGACCGCACATGACCCAGTTTTGAAAATGACCTAGATATCATCAAGATGAACATTCAGACCAACTTTCATACAGATCCCATGAAAATTATGGCCTTTAGAGAGGTCACAAGGTTTTTCTATTATTTGACCTACTGACCTAGTTTTTGATGGCACGTGACCCAGTTTCGAACTTAGCCTAGATATCATCAAGGTGAACGTTCTGACCAATTTTCATGAAGATCTTGTGAAATATATGGCCTCTAGAGAGGTCACAAGGTTTTTCTATTTTTAGACCTACTGACCTAGTTTTTGATGGCACGTGACCCAGTTTCGAACTTGACCTAGATATCATCAAGTTGAACATTCTGACCAATTTTCATGAAGATCTTGTGAAATATATGGCCTCTAGAGAGGTCACAAGGTTTTTCTATTTTTAGACCTACTGACCTAGTTTTTGAAGGCACGTGACCCAGTTTCGAACTTGACCTAGATATCATCAAGTTGAACATTCTGACCACCTTTCATAAACATCCCTTGAAAAATGTGACCTCTAGAGTGGTCACAAGCAAAAGTTTACGGACGGACGGACGGACGACGGACACCGCGCGATCACAAAAGCTCACCTTGTCACTTTGTGACAGGTGAGCTAAAAAGGCCTAAATGATAAATAGGGTATAAACAGTATGAGCACTTTGTAAAAATAGTAACATTGCTTTAATATTACTGTGTTGGTAGTGTTTTAAAGTTCGGAAAGGTGGAATTAGAAGCACGTTTACTTTTCTAACCTGTTTTTAGTTGGATCTGATATCATAAAAATTTATATATGGTAGTCAATATTATTTTTCATCATGAAGACTGTTCTCTTTCCTATGATCATACCATGCCTGAAAATTATCAGCAGTAATAAATACCATTTCTGTCTTTGAATTAATCTCATTGAAAATCAAAAAAGAATGTTTGTTAGCTTTTTTGCTGGAATGATAACCCATAGATCTTGGAGTACCGGTAAACTACATTTTGGGAAACACATCTGAATCTTTGCTTCATTTCCAGATAACTAAATAGTCACAGAAGTAATCTCTCACCAATTTCACTTTTCCAAGTAGGACCAAATTTTTCAGATCTGGTATTTCCTTTCAGCTTGAAAAATGAAAATCTAAAGCTTAATCATTATAAAAGTCAAAAGTAGTATCAGATGCCCACTGAAAGTTTAGGTGCTATCTCTAGATCTATTTCATTTGGTATTCAACAGTGTTCCAGATCCAAGATAGTAAAATATAGAACAATGTTACAGCCTGATGCACTGCTCTTTCATATCACAATAAATAGTTGAGTTTGTGTGAGTGTACCAGCCCTTGGTGTATCTACTTATTTAATTTGTCAACAGCAATTTTCCCATAAACAAAAAAATAATCTAGTAAGTTGTTACAGTGTGAAATATAACTAGTATAAAAACTTTTATATTCTACAAAACCATGTGGACTGAACTTAAGAATGATTTCAAGCTCAATAATAGGGAGCCGGTGGCGCAGTGGTTAGCAAGTTGGACTACAACGCCACCATCTTGGTTCAATTCCCAGTCGCGGCTGATATCCAGACTAGTGTTCAGTAATGGGTGTTTTTCATAAATTGGTACTTTTTCCAGCAGTATCAGCCTAGACTGGATGCTGAGGAGGTAAATATGACGTTTGCCGTCTTCACCTTTTTTTAAAAAAACAACTGTCTCAGTCAAGGAAATACATTAGAACTTGCTGCCGATCATTATATTGTCTTTGATCACCTTTAATTTTAGTTGTATACAATATAGTAAGTAATAATACAGTTTATCTCGCATTCCATGGGATGGAGTGTTTTATTCAAGATAACCAAAATTCGACTCAAAATGACATTTTGTATCTTTGAGACACAACTTCACCTTCTGGTAGCCACTGTGTAGAATCCAGTAGAATCACACAAGCAGAAATAAGAAAGGTAATTACGAGGTCACCAAATGATTATACTGTTTTTCATACCATTAAAGCCATAACTCTGACAGTTTAATAGAAAAATTGAACTGTTGAAGCATGCCCGAATTGATATATACGTAAGATTCTGCAAGTTTGGTGCAAATCTTCAGTCAACATTTGAACAACATGCAGACCAACCAACAGGAACAACCTTGTTTGCAGCTTAACTTTACTAATAAATACACGATAGTGGATTTTGACAACTTGTAACTTTTGCTTGGTAGCATTGCTAGTGTTTCACAAAAAGAGAAAACTAAAACAATTATTTTATACTGGAAGCAGTTTAATTAGACAATAATCACAACATATAATGATAACTCTAGGTTAATTAACAAACTGATTATGTCAGTATCGGAAAGCTCAGTTTATAAGAAACGTAACAAAGCACATGATCATCAAAACATTTCTCTCAGAGTAGTCTCCCTTGAAATACAATATAATATGCTGTCCAGCTAGAAAAAATAAAGATATCATTCTGAACTACTCTGATTAATTAAATTCTTTCTTCTGCATTTTTATGACTATAGTTCAGGTTTAATAGAACAGTAAAGCTCTTTATGTGACTTTATAGCTTCCAAAGCCAAAATTCTGTCTTACAGTAGCGTCAGTTAAAACTGCAAATATAATGTACAGGCAAATGGAAGAGTATCTAAAATGGGGCTTTGTAAACACTCTTCCATTTTGATCTATTATGAACACTGCTTTAATATACAAGTACAAATGTGATATAATATTTATATGGTAGTTATCAATGTCTTATTTCAGGTCATCATTGGTATAAAATTTGTAGGATGATGAAGAAGTTAATAATATAATTGAGCCGTGCCATGAGAAAACCAACATAGTGGGTTTGCGACCAGCATGGATCCAGACCAGCCTGCGCATCTGCGCAGTCTGGTCAGGCTCCATGCTGTTCGCTTTTAAAGCCTACTGCAATAAGAGAAACCGTTAGCGAACAGCATGGATCCTGACCAGACTGCGCGGATGCGCAAGCTAGTCTGGATCCATGCTGTTCGCAAACCCACTATGTTGGTTTTCCCATGGCACAGCTCATATACTTTTATGTTGCGCAGGTGTCAGTAATACTGTTACTATTGAATAAGGAATATACTTATATTTCAAGCATTACAAATATACAAATCCACTGCACAAAGAAGTAGCAATAAGGTACTTGAATTTGTCATAGACGACACAGAAGAAAGCCATTAAATGCAAGAAGTACGGTGATTAGTGTCCACATTTCCTGTTCAGAGTAGACTGGCAGTTACAATTTCCTTTTGAATTGTACAGATATAGAGTACAAGACTTCTTTTCCTTATATATAACAGAGTGGAACCAAGTCCAATAAATAGCTGACAAAGGCGTCATTAGAAATGACCATGCTAATTGGAGTCCTACTTAATAGGGTCACAAGTGAGGAACAATACAGTAGAGAAATATGGAAATGCTGGGCTAAATGTAAAGAATGAAAATATAAGTTTTACAGTATTTATACTTGTTATTGTATGTATTTAAGATAAATGGTGCCAATTAATAGGAAATTGCCTAATCAAGATGCAACTGTACAATTTGAAAATCAAGACTAATATGGTCTAAATAAATAATGCTAAAATGAAAATGTTTTTGAAGCATATAATGCTTTCATGAAAATACAATTCAACTTTAATGTCTCTGTATACATTTGTCATTAACTTCAATTTTCTAAAAGTTGATAAAATGCCCAGGTAATGATTTTAACATAAACATTTTTGTTAAAGTATAGGACAAATATTGCTCCAGATATTTATTTTTCTGTTTAAGACAACATGATCATAATGACAAATGATAATTTCTTTTCAATATTTACGAGCATTGTATGTAACCACATAAACAACCAATAAAATTTTGTCTCTCATCCTGTCACAAAGAGACTGAAATCTCCTCCATTAGAAGATTTGTTCTAAAAGTCATGTTGAAGTGGTTTTTGTGCTTCAGTAGGACTTCCCATGAATTCATCAATGATTTGTTGCATGCTGTCACGCAACTCCTCTGGGGCGTTAGGGTCTGTCTCGACTTTAGAGTCCTCCTGCACCAAAGTTTCTTCTTTGCCGTCCTTAAGTACAGTTGTGGTGTGAATCTCTTTCTTCATAGTGATCCTGAAAATGTACCACTGCTTATTTGAATATTTAATATATAACTGAAAACTTCCTGACATTATTCAAAACTGGAAAATGACTTACTATGATCATCATAGAGAACATATACCTCAACTAGTGATTCTTGCCTCTTCTGACATATAAACCAGTGCTCATTAGACGACTTTTATCTAATACAATATTTAATTCCATCAGCCTATGTAAACACTAATTGTGCCATCTGAATTTTCTGAAATCCTATTTCAGCCTTGAAGACTTCATATTGAGACAGTCTTAGTGTGCATTTAACTATAAAAACACCAGATCCTATGGATTCAAAATCTTAGCACAAAAAAACACATCTCAGAAAGCAAAGCAAGGTGTGTCCTTACTACAGGATGAAATCTGTGTATTTTGTGACTAGCAAATTAATACTGCGATTTATACATATGTGATAAATTAATGCTCTATGACTGATACATACAGAGCCCACCCTTTACTTTATTTTATACACTGTAACATTTAGTAAAGAGAGGTTACCTGGTAGTCTGTGTGTCTCCACCTTCAGCTCCGCCTGCATCATCACCATCATCATTGTCTTCTGTTAAACATAAGAACAAACTTTTATATATAGTGCCATAACCTTGACTGGAAGTTCAAACTTGCACTGTCTATGGCAGGTAAGATACCTGTTACTTTCATAAGGAAATGTTCGATCTTATATCTTCTTCTTCTCTAAATGATTCATAACTGATGAGATTTTGTATCTAAACAAATCTATAACTCAAGTATAGTCTTTGTCATCAAAATGACAAAGCAAGAAAATTAATGTACTATTTTCATCATATTTCCATGGAAATTTGAATTTTCTCATGCAAAAATTACCAGTCTGCTATTATTGTAGTCTGTAAATTTCAACTGAAGGTCAGTCTGGGTTTCAAAAGTGGATTGTCAGTTTATGGATGTCTGCATGTCATTTAGCAATAGACCTGTCAATTTGTTATCTTTCTCAGACAGGCTTCTTCATCATTGTTATTAATTTGTCATTTCAAGGTTCATATTCCATTTCTATTTAGAACCCTGCCCTCAAAATAACACAGTAGTCTGGTATGTAGATGTAACCTAATGCATGACAGAATCCCTCTTCACCCATCCCTGTTCAATCTCACCCAGGAAGAACAAATTTCCCATCTGATTTTTGTTAAATAAAAACATAATAATAACAATACTTTTGCTGAAATATTACAAATAATTAAGTAAATAATTACCCTTATCTTGAAAATTTCATATTTGGAACTGTTTTTAAAAAATCAAAGGCCACAGGGTTTGGTTTTGTCCGTATTCTGCTTTGCAAATGGTTAGGCTGTCATAATGGTCTTTATATTCCGTAAGGCATACAATTTGAAAATAACACCAACAGCAGCTGTGGTTATACCATTTAATGCATTTTTTTCTTCTGATTTTCATATTTTTGTTAAGGAAGTGGCTATTTGTACGGCTCTCCCGTACAAATAGTGAAACAGCTGGCAGGTAGCTATTCATACGGCTCCTAAGGCAGTTTTGTAAACTATACATGCCTAGTTGAATATGCCATGTCAAGAAACATGCTACATTTAATATGTACTTTAACTGTCCTAAGTATGTTTGACATTACCGTTTTACTCTATGTGTTTAAATTGCTGCCATTTTTTAATTATCAAATATTTTTCTATTCTGTTTTTTTTTTTTTTTTTTTTTTTGTATTTTCTGGCTGCAAGTCTGAATTTTGTGCTCGCAGCGCTTTACATGTATTTATGGTAAAAACAAAATAGTTATTTACAATCGCGCTGTATGAAATTTTACAGGTAATTTTGTATAAAATCTGCCGTTTTTATATAACTTTGCTTAACATTATGTCAATATCTTATTACAAATGCAATAGAAATCGAGCTATATTTATTCTCTCGTGGTGCTGAAAGTTTGAAGCGATAATATAAAATAATGAATGCTCCATGCGCGTTTTTTTGTGTACGTGGATATGTGACTGAAAAGTAAAGAAATTGTTTGAAAATACATCAGTTAAATGACTTCAGTACAATGTAATTCAAAAGTGCCGTAGGAGCTGTATGAATAGCGACCTGCGGGCCATTTCACTATTTGTACGGGAAAGCCTCTTCCTTTTGTTAACAAGAGCGCCGACAAGAGGGGCAATATACGCCCGAAGGCTTACATCATAGGATGGGAGCAAAATTTTAAGAACTTGACTGTTGTAGCCCGAAGAACTGGAACAACAAAAGGAAAACTTCAAAAAACAAATCAAAGTCCACAAAAAAAATATTCATAGTCTACAAAAAAACCCTAATCAGATACAGGTATGCAAAAATACACCTAAAAATTAGAGGTACCATCCATGTTGTACCACAGAAAAGTGGTCACGGTTTTTCCCTACAGCCAATAATAAAGAAGTTTCAAAATAAGCTATTTATAGTAACATAAAAGGGAAGTAATTCAAAAAAAATATTATTGTAAGTACAAAAAAGAGATCTGCCAAATAACAAGAGCTCTCTGATGACCGCGCGCTCGACTATTCGAAGAATTGATTGAGGAATGGGTTCAAAATATTACCAAAGATATTCAGACAAAAGAAAAAAAAAGATTAGACAATGTTCCTGTATTTGTGGATTTCGATAAGTATTGCACTAAATGGCAATGTGTGAACCAATTTCAAAGTCCAAAAAGGGCCATAATTCAGCCAAAATAGTTGTCAGAGTTATGTACTCTTGCCTACAGATTGAAATCCTGATGATAAACAAGTGTTCAAAGTTTAAAAGCAATATGTCAAATAGTTTTGACAAAACGTGGACTTGTATGAAAACAGAACAAATTTCCAAGTCCAAAAAGGGCCATAATTCAGCCAAAATAGATGACAGAGTTATGTACTCTTTCCTACAGATAGAGACTATTATACTGAACAAGTGATAAAAGTTTTAAAGCCATACGTCAAACACTTTACACAAAATATTAACTGGTACGAAAAACTTAACCCAGATTTCTAAGTCAAAAGGGGCCGTAATACAGCCAAAATCCTCGATGGAGTTATGTACTCTTGCCTATAACTAGAAATGGTGATGGTAAAGAGGTGTTGAAAGTTTGAAAGCTTTATCTCAAAAGACTTTGTCAAAATATGAATTGGTACGAAAAAATTATCCAAGATTTCTAAGTCAAAAAGGGTCATAATTCAGCCAAAATCCTGGATGGAGTTATGTTCTCTTGCCTATAACTGGTCATGGTGATGAAAAGCAAATGTTGAAAGTTTCAAAGCTTTATCTAAAAAGACTGTCAAAATATGAACTGGTATGAAAAACTTAACCGAGATTTTTAAGTCGAAAGGGGCCATAATTCAGCCAAATTCCTTGATGGAGTTATGTACTCTTGTCTATAACTGGACATGGTTATGGTAAACAAGTGTTGAACGTTTCAAAGCTTTATCTCAAAAGACTTTGTCAAAATATGAACTGGTATGAAAAACTTAACGATGATTTCTAAGTCAAAAGGGGCAATAATTCAGCCAAAATCCTTGAGGGAGTTATGTGCTCTTGCCTATAACTGGTCATGGTGATGGTAAACAAGTGTTGAAAGTTTCGAAGCTTTATCTCAAAAGACTTTGTCAAAATGTGGACTGGTACGAAAAACTTAACCAAGGTGTGATGCTGACCCCGTGGTGAGTAGGATAGCTCTACTTATTCTTCAAATAGTCAAGAGCACTGCAATGCAGAGCAATATACACAAAGCAAAGTCATATATGATCTTTGACCCTTAAGTGTGACCTTGACCTTGAAGCGAGTCATCCGGAACATGCACTCTGCACATCGTTACAGTGTGGTAAACATTTCTGCCAAGTTTCTTTGAAATCCTTCCAGCAGTTCAAGAGTTACAGAGCGAACACGAAACAAACTGATATGACTTTCGACCCCCAAGTGTGACCTTGACCTTGAAGTAAGTCGTCCGGAACATGCGCCCTGCACGTCGTCTTGGTGTGGTGAACATTTGTGTCAAGTTTCTTTGAAATCCTTCAAGGGGTTCAAGAGTTACAGACCGGACACGAAACAAACTGATATGATCTCTGACTCTTAAGTGTGACCTTGACCTTGAAGCGAGACATCCAAAACATGCGCTCTGCACATCGTCTCGGTGTGGTGAACATTTGTGTCAAGTGTCCTTGAAATCCTTTAAGGGGTTCAAGAGTTACAGAGCGGACATGAAATTGCTAACGGACAGACGGACACCAGCGTCATGACATTCATTTTCAAAGGGAGACAACTGTTCCCGATTATTTCTTTACAAATGGCATTCATTTTCAAAGGGAAACAACTTTTTCCGATTATTTTAAGTAATCTTTGAGAAAAAGTTGTCTCCCTTTGAAAATGAATGCCATTTGTAAAGAAAAAAAGATAAACAATTGCTGAAAACTATGTTCCACCTTGTTACGTGAGATTTCACCACTCGCACGCTATTGCAAATGCATCAAAACAAACATGTGTAACAGTTCTTTGAAAATGATGAGTTTTTAAAGGCGTTTAACTGTCCGGAAGTGGAGCCCCTTTAGGCAGCCCTTTTCCAGAATTCAATGTTTATATCAGTATACTGACACTTGTTTCGTAAAGTAATATACATGTTTTACATGCTGTTCAATTTTCATGTCAAACAACTCTTTCTTTCCATGATTTGGTGTTGTTTGATTTTTGTTTCCCAAGGCCTCCATCGAAACCTTAAAACATTCATTATATAATGTCTAGAATAAGTCTGATCCTATTAGAGAGTTGCAATCAATTAAAGAATATGCTTGACTAAATTACCATCTACAGCCATTATACATCAGGTAAATCTGTCATTATTCATACTGTATCTGATAATGTAAAATCCTGGCTTGACTCTTCAATAAAGAAGTCAGGAATATTGATTCAAACACTTCTCTTTCATCCTGAATTATAACTTAAAATTATCTCTGAACACTTCTTAAGAATGTCCTTTAACTATCCAATAAATGGGGAATGCAATATATTGGACTGTCAAACCAAAGAGTCATTGTATAAACAAGAGGGCCATGAAGGCCCTGTATCGCTCACCTGACCTATTGACCTAAAGATCATCAAGATTAACATTCTGACCAAGTTTCATCAAGATATGTTCATAAATGTGGCCTCTACAGTGTTAACTAGCTTTTCTTTTGATTTGACCCCATGACCTAGTTTTTGACCCAACATGACCCAGATTCGAACTTGACCTAAAGATCATCAAGTTTAACATTCTGACCAAGTTTCATGAAGATACAGTCATAAATGTGGCCTCTAGAGTGTTAACAAGCTTTTCCTTTGATTTGCCCCCATGACCTAATTCTTGACCCAACATGACCCAGATTCGAACTGGACCTAAAGATCATCAAGTTTAATATTCTGACTTAGTTTCATGAAGATATAGTCATAAATGTGGCCTCTAGAGTGTTAACAAGCTTTTCCTTTGATTTAGCCTAGTGACCTAGTTTTTGACCCCAGCTGACCCAGATTTGAACTTGACCTAAAGAGCATCAAGATAAACATTCTGACCAAGTTTCATTAAGATATGGTCATAAATGTGGCCTCTTCAGTGTTAACTAGCTTTTCCTTTGATTTGACCAGGTGACCTAGTTTTTAATCCTACATGACCCAGATTCAAACGGGACCTTAAGATCATCAATATTAACATTCTGACCAAGTTTCATGAAGATATAGTCATAAATGCGGCCTCTACAGTGTTAACAAGCTTTTCCTTTGATTTGACCTGTTGACCTAGTTTTTGACCCCAGGTGACCCAATATCGAACTCGTCCAAGATTTTATTAAGGGTAACATTCTGACTAAGTTTCATTAAGATTGGGCCAAAAATGTGACCTCTAGAGTGTTAACAAGCTTTTCCTTTGATTTGACCTGGTGACCTAGTTTTTGACCCCAGATCACCCAATATCGAACTCGTCCAAGACTTTATGGAGGGTAACATTCTGACCAAGTTTCATTAAGATTGGGTCAAAATTGTGACCTCTAGAGTGTTAACAAGCTTTTCCTTTGATTTGACCTGGTGACCTAGTTTTTGACCCCAGATGACCCAATATCGAACTCGTCCAAGATTTTATGGAGGGTAACATTCTGACCAAGTTTCATTAAGATTGGGCCAAAAATGTGACCTCTAGAGTGTTAACAGTCAAATTGTTGACGACGGACTGACGACGACGGACGCTGGGTGATCACTAAAGCTCACCTTTGAGCACTTCGTGCTCAGGTGAGCTAAAAAGAATGCTAACACTAATTATACTACTCTTTTGAGAAATAAGTCCACTAAATGCTCATGCATTTCAATTAATTTATCACATATCTACATATCTTGTGATGAATATAGCTCTTAACTTCATTATTCTGTGTGATGGAAATGAAACCAAGTTTTCAATCATAAAGAAATAGGTACTAAAATAAACTATGTGATCTACTCGCAGAAAAAAAAGAAAGGGAAGACCTACTGCTCAATTACCATGAAAATATCAAGCTGTCTACACAATACAATAGAAAACATCTTCTTTACTTTGAGGGTGAGGCTGATATTGAACAAAATCAGATTACAAACCCGTTAGTAATGTTGTAGCTCATTAGTTTGTCCTTGATGAAGGAGGCTTAAATTCTGTAAATGATTGCATAGCCTTCAGACTACTCCAGTTGTCAATATTTATTTCTCTAAAACCCATGTCTTACATCAGCAGACAAGGAAATTATATCAATGAAATATTAAAAATACAGAAATCTGACTCATAAAGAAAGAGAAAGATCTCTGAAAATAAAATTACAATTATCCCCAAATGATTCAAATACATGCAAATAACAACTCTTTAAGGCAACAAGTCAGTAAAACAATTCAAAGCCTTTTGATCATGCAAAATAAGTGTAATACTTTACTTAGAATTGACATAAATTCATGTTTTGTATATTTAACAACACAACAGAACCAAATTATAACAATGAAATCGCCAAACACCAAGCATTTTCACACAAAAAAAACAACATATTCCTCTTGAAAAATCCATATGTAAAGAAATGCATTTCACATGTCCCCAAATTTGCCTGAGACTATGACCTTGCAGGTACGCACCTGACTGTTGCACCTGCTAATCATGCTAACACATGAAGTGTTTTGGATGAACTAAATGACTAACAGAACAGAAACCAACTAACAGAAATGAAGATTTCTTTACCAGTATGCATCCCTTAGTAAATATTTGAAGTCTGTTGTACATCTCATGTTTACCATGAGCAACTAAAGGTCAAATATGCCTAAAGTGAGAAAGTTCTGACAGATGATATTAATAAATGTAAGATGATATAATTATATTTGAAGAAAATTATAACAATCAAGTTTTGCCCCAACTGCTAGACATGTGTGCCTGGTAAACCACAGACTAGCCAAGTCTGTCTACATCCTGAACATGGGTCAAATGTTTGCTGATTTAAAGCCCGAGGCATGAGATAGAATTTCTCAAATATTACACAATGATAAACTTTATACGTGCATCTTGACCAAAATATTGAAGGTGAAATATAACACAAGTACTGTTACAGAACAAATAAGTCAGTTTAAAATATCAAATAAACAAGAAACAAAAAGAAATCTCACATACAATTCATAATCACAATCAAACACTTCATGCTGGACCAGCAACTTACAATAGTCAATAAAGAACAAAATTGGGACTAACACTCATGCAATGACCTTGACACAAGTTATCTGACCTTGATAATCAACAATCTCGTCTTCCTCTGAATCTCCATACTGAGGGTCGATAAACACTGGACCTGTTTTCTGAGCTAAATATTCAAAAAATATAACACTATACTAATTATTCTAACATTCTCCCTGGCAGTTACCTCTAAAAGTCTATCAAATTTTCACAGCAAATTAATAACCAACAAATAAACAACTTTCTAAGTAAAACATTATTAAAGAATAGTAGCTAAATGTACATATTACTTTATTTGGCTTCATAATTACATACATGTATCTTTATTAACAACACTCTTCAAAAACATTCAAAGACATGCTAAAGTCCTTTCCACTAATTTGGTCAACTCTGCTAAAAACAGTTTTCATTTTGTACAGGTTACCTAAAAAGCTTCATGTAAAATATGACAAAGAGAGAAAATATCAAGATATGTGAACAAATCAACATGTTCAATCTCAGTTCCAGGCTTCCTCTGTTCTAGCTGTTGAAAAGAAAACATTTTAAAAAGTATTCTTTAAAACACCACAAACTATTTCCCAGGTTCTGCATAGGCTTTTTCTGTAAACAGTGTACAGTCACAGTGATATTTTTAGTAACAAACAGCAATCGTCAAACAAAAACAATCACTTGATAGCAGACAAATTTGCCAATCACTGCACTTAAATGACAGGACTAGACAAACATCTCTAAAGCAAACAAAATGGTATTGTCTGGCAGATTTTTTCCATGTTCTGATGATATATTGGTAAAAAACAAGAAAAGATAAGAAACAAAATTCAGGAAACTTGATTTGATAAATTAAATGAATTTGTCTAGCACAAAATTGTTAGGCTATTATTGGTACAGTGAATCTGAACACAAATCAGCAACTGGAAAAGAAATTAGTGTGAACTGAGACATCACTATAAATGAGAGAACATAGCTTAGTTTACAAGCAACATCTGAAAAATGTGAGAAATCATACATCAATGACTATAATTCTAACACTTACATGCTTACATCTTATATCACTCTACAACAACTTCCCACACTTTCCTCAACTCTAATTAGGGAGGATTTTTCTCATTATTACACTAATTTCAACAACATGACTATAATTTACTGATAGAAGAAATTTTTGTATAAAGTACGAAGATTGTTCAAATATGAATGCACCTTAGCACATAAAAATGTATCTTTGATAGATTTCAATGAAAATTTTATTTGGTCTCCTCGAAGTATTCACCTCCAACAGATATGCAAAGTTTCAGTCTTCTAATCCAATCCTTGAAGGCATTTTCATAGTCTTTTCTAGGTATACTATGAAGACACTGGAATATTGCAGAACCGAGGTGTTTGCGCTGCACAAGTTTTGACCAGAAAGGTATTTTTTGAGCCTTGGGAACAAAGAGAAGTCACACGGGGCTAGGTCAGGTGAATAAGGAGGGTGAGGGAGCACAACAACCTTTTCTTGCTTCAGAAAGTCTTGAACAATAGACACCTTGTGCGATGACGCATTGTCATGTAGCAAAACCAGTTGCCGGTCTTCGATTTTTGAAATATTTCTTCAATTTTCGAAGAACTTTAGTCTTGTAAAACTTCGCATTTACGGATTTGCCTTTAGGTACAGCAAGGTGAATGGCAAGACCCTGAGTTGTGAAGAATATGGCATACATTACCTTCTTGATACTCATGGTCCGCTTTGCAATGCATGGTCATTTGCCAGGCTTTGTTGCCCATATTTTGTTCTGAATCTTTCGTTTGGGCTCAAAAAAGTGAACCCATGTCTCGTCACCAGTGACGACATTTGCGAAAGACCGTGCATTGTAATTTGGAAACTGTTTAAGCAACAATTTTGCACATTGCACGCGTGCCTTTTTCTGCTCATCTGTCAACAGATGGGGAATCCATCTAGCACAGATCTTTCTCATTTTCAAATTACTGTGAAACCATTTAATTTCGTCAGCACGAAATTTCGTGGTTTTGTCCAAAACGGCTATTTCGTGCGGACGTAAATTCGTGGATTTTCAATTTTTGTAAAAAAAAAAATGTATATAATTTCCACAGGAATAGATCTACTAGTACTTCTGTCCTGACATGTGCAACCTACACGTGTCAAACAGCGCTACCATGGTTACCGAAACTGCAATCTACGCCGCGGGAGATTAGCGAGTGATCATGTGCTAATTATTAATGACGGCGTTATCTATAATAATACGACCCCTAATTTGCAAAACTTTTTAAAACTATGAAATATTCAATAAGAAAAGTCGGCGCCAATTAAAAAGTGTCAAAACCGTAGCACCTTGCACAATTAGCATTCATAATCGAAACAAATATACAAGTTGATCATTGATCATTTGATCATGTTTTAAACAAGAACTAGATCTAGTTATTATACTACAAATTAAAACAAACTAGCTCTATTATAGATTTAAATCATGTGGTTTTATTCAGTAGTTACTAGTATAACCCTAGTAATAGTTACATAAACTATTATAAACTGGTCCGGTTTTTATCTATTTTCATTTATTTATGGTTTTTTTTTTTGCTAAAATGAATGGCGCGTCTGCATCTACTGGATAAAATTACAAGCTGTTGAACGTGTGCAAGTGTTATTTCCTGCCGAGAAAAGTGTAACGTGAATTAAGTATTAATGCATTGGACGCAAATCTAGCAATCAGATTCTCTAATTTAATAGCTCCAAAGTCGTAGTATTTTACTACCAAAAAAAAAGGCTAGCGTATAAACATTGCATAGCGTGTCAAAAAAAGCAAATAACAACCGCATTATAGTGCATTTAGCACATGACGCTACGTCAAACTGCTATTTTTAGTATCTACTTTTACTTTGACAAGCATGTCATAAACAAACCACATAAATGAAATAGTCGGTTTTGTTTTCAAGCATTCCTATGTTTATTGTTGATGGAGCCTCCATAAACTACACGAAAGCTGCAGGTTAGTACTGCCGCAATGCATACAACTACGGATCAGATCGAACGGCTATGGTGTCGTTTTTGGCGACTTTGCGTACAGTTAAAATTATCGTGGGCACAATTTGTTCGTTGGGACTTAAAATCGTGGATGAGCTCAACCACGAAAATTAATCCCCCACGAATAATAATGATTTCACAGTACGTTTCAGAATTGTCTGAGCTGCTCCTAATGAGATACCAACCATACTAGCTATTTGCCTAGTGGTGTATCTTGCATCAGTAGCAACTATTTCTTTCACTCTAGCAACCATCTTGGCAGACGTTGCTGTTTTCGGCAGACGGCCATGTGGTGCATCTTCTGTTGAAACTAACCCACATTTGAGTTTCTTAAACCAACAAATAACTGCTCTAAAAGACATTTCATTATATGCCCATAAACAGAACAGATTTCATCAAAAATGTCTTTACACCCTATGCCAAGAATACAATGATTCTTAATATAGGACCGTATTTCAATGGCGACTACGCTGACCTTCTTCCAACCATTTTTGTATTAGTATACACGAGTAGGCAATGTTTAGCGAGCAATATAGGAACAGCTCAAGTGAACAGATTTTAATGGGTGTGGTATCAATGTAAAGCTATTGTCCAATTTATTTGACCTGTCAAAAAATGGGCCCGGCTTTCATTATATTCTGTTCTAGCCTATATAAGATTAACATGAAAGCCGGGAACATGTTCTGACAGGTCAAATAAATTGTACAATAACATGTTTATCTACCCAATAATCTTAATTTCCTCGTGATTTTCGCATTATTGAGCGAGATAACGTTCTAGATGCATTCATATTTGAACAATCCTCGTACAACAGTTTTCAAAATGATCTAAGCAAAATAATCTATTGTATAAGGGGTATGGTAAAATACATGATTTTTGATCAATAAAGGGCACAACATGTCTGATTGGACCAACAGCAGTATACACATTCTGTACAAATATAAATATGATTTGGGAAGAAATGAAGGTGCTAGAGTGTAATCAATGCAAGACATAGCATTTCCTTTAGAAGTCAAGTACCATAACTCTAGATCTACTTAACTGCAACCTCAGGTATACATACTCCATCTTAATATGATAAGGCCTAAAAAAGAAAATTCTTCGTTTCTGGCAACATGCTCAAAAAAATTGGGCTAGGTAGGTTGGAAAATTTTGGTTTTTTTTGGATTTTTTTTATTGGAGATTTTTCGGAAATTATTTTTGTGTCAAAACATTAATACAAATAAGGGGGTTATGCCTTTAGAGCATCAGTAAGTTGATTTCTAACATCACTGACCATGTTTAAAGCATAAAAAGTGCAGTTTTGCAACTTTTTGTTAAAAAGTAGAAAAAAATATTCTCCAAGGCCATAAAAACATTTAGGGTCGGGCCAAAAATTTAGGTAGGTCGGGATACCGGAAACAAACATTTTTTTTTACGCCTAAGAATAAAGATGAAGGTGCAAAGTATAATCATGTTAAATACAGCAGTTTCTTATAAACCAGGGACCATAACTCTTCACCTTTTGGTCCAATTTGGCTCATAAATTGACTTGAGTTATACTGTGCCAAGATAATAAAATGTAAAATTTAAGTCTGGAATTTTAGAAGAAGTTAAAACTTTCTGATACTCTGAAATATGGTATAGGTGTCTAAAGGTTACAGCTAAACACTTCAGCTACCATGACTGACTAACAAATATCTTCTTTGAATGTTCTCCTAATACAGCATCATGTGAAGAAATACAGACCTAATAGGCAATTAGCTTCATATTCCTGTGAGTGGTGTTTTCTATTTGCTTTATTTAACAGTTTGTTTTCTCTCTTTTATCTTAAGTAAACAATTTCCATCTAAGGTAAAACAACATTAAGACACCATATTCAGTGTCACGCCCTACAGAATTCTCTCCTATTTCAATTAACACTTCAACAGCTCATCCCTAATTTACTTGTCACTGTAATTAGGTTAATTGTGCCTTTATACCAGTTTAAAGACACAGAGCTATAGCTTCACTTCTTAAATTGATTTCCTACCACATTAGTTTGTTTGCTTGATATCAGATGTAATAACTTATTTATGTAATAGTGGAATACCAAGTGAAGATTCTATACCAATTCTAAATTGTTCTCTGTATGTAACAGGCACTATCCCTTATCAATTAGAGACTTCTAATAGAACTGTGTTATAAAATCATATTGAAGAACATTCTTGACAAGGGATGCACCTTGCAGTTGTAGCATCTAGAGGACCAGAATTCCTTTGAAGAATGGAACATCTCTAGATAGGTGGTTAGCAAGTGAGGACCATCATTTGTCCCACTCTGGTATGGACCAGCTCTAGATACCGGTAGGTGATTAGAGGGTGTGGACCAACATTTGTCACACTCTGGTATGGACCAGCTCTAGATAGGTGATTAGAGGGTGTGGACCAACATTTGTCACACTCTGGTATGGAACATCTCTAGATAGGTGGTTAGCAGGTGAGGACCAACATTTGTCATACTCTGGTATGGACCATCTCTAGATAGGTGATTAGAGGGCGTGGACCGACATTTGTCACACTCTGGTATGGACCATCTCTAGATAGGTGATTAGAGGGCGTGGACCGACATTCATATCAATCAGGGATGAATCATTTATAGATGGGCAGTCATACTCAAGAGGACTAGCATTGGTAACAGTATCTTGATTGGTGTTCATAGTAGGAGGACCAACATTCAGGGATGATTTATTTATTTTGTTGGGTTTAACGTCGCACCGACACAATTTTAGGTCATATGGCGACTTTCCAGCTATAATGGTGGAGGAAGACCCCAGGTGCCCCTCCGTGCACAATTTCATCACGAGCGGGCACCTGGGTAGAACCACCGACCTTCCGTAAGCCAGCTGGATGGCTTCCTCACATGAAGAATTCTACGCGCCAAATGAGGTTTCGAACCCACATCGATGAGGGGCAAATGGTTTGAAGTCAACGACGGAGGCCCCTCAGGGATGAACGATCCCTGAAATGGGGGTCAGAGGTGGAGGACAAACATCTGTCACACCTGGGAATATGTCCAGGAATGTACCATTAGTCTCTAGACAGGTGGTCAAAGGGGGAAGAGATGGATCATCTCTGACACCCAGGGGTTGACAATCTCACACACCCAGGAAATGACCATCTCTCACACTCAAGGACTGACCATCTCTCACACAGATGGACCATTTCTTACATCCTGGGGTCAACCATTTTTCACACCCTTGGGTTCTCCACCTCTAGCACCCTGAAATGGACTATCTCCCACACCATGGGGCTGATCATTTCTAGATAGATAGTATTATTGCACGGCCCATCAGGGCCGGGCATATAGAGGTGGTTTTAGAATGTGCAATGGGTTCGGATTTGACAATTTTTACCCTTCGAATCATATTTCTGTTAAATTTTCGTTTGACACTCAGAAAGTGAATATTCTAACGTGTAATCGCAGCAATAAATGGAATTAATATTATTTAATTTTGTTCCTTCTGGTTTATATTTTGCAATATTTGCAGAATTTGCAGTATATTGAATCGGATTTGATCAATTTCAGCCTTTCAAGTTATTCGCGCAGGGCCATTCGCGCATGCGCAGTAAAATTATGTCATTCTTGCTGTACATAAAGTGCAGTCAGTGTAACGTCCTTTTTTATTAAAATATTTTGAAGTGGATTTTGTCAAGAACAAGGTACGTTGTTACCAACAATATTGTTTTTGATAACAATGCATTCTGAGTGCCAATTCACATGCGTTGATCTAAATTTTAGAATAAACCAAACTCATAGCGAGTCACCCTAAGTGATGACCTACTTACACTATCAATAGGAAACATGTATAAGTTAGATAATACATAAAAGTGTGTTACCGGCTGGTATCATCATGCGCGGGGGAATCTCAGGGAACGTAATTTGGGTAGCAAACGAGCCTCGTAGAGGCGAGTTTGCTATCAAATTACGTTCCCTGAGATTCTCCCAAGCATGATGATACTCGCCGGTAACACACGCGTATGTATTGTCTAACTGATTTATTGCATGATTAAAAACAGTAAACTGAACACATTTTTTAAATATCTTAAATTTAAAATATTTAAAAATATTTCCCCTCTTGAGCCTCCCTTAGAAACATTCCATGGTAAACCCCCAACTACCATATAAAAGCCAGAAGATGGCGCTGGGCAGGTTTTTTTACATAAATTATGCATGCTTCACATCAGAGATCCCTTTTTCAAAATTTTAAATAAACTACTAAAAAAAAAGGTATAAAAAGTGCATAAATACGCATTGAAACATTCTTTATCAATTGGTGTAATTGTTTTTCAAAACAAAAAGTTGTGAAATAGAGTTTCAAAAATAATTTAAACTTAAACTGCTAAAAATTTGAATTTGCTGGGGGGGGGGGGGGGGGGGGGGGGGGGGAAGGCGCTACGGAGGTCATGAACCCTGGAGAAATAGGGAATGTAAACAAACCCCACGTGGCTAATTTTATCAACAAACGTTTCATGTATCTATGAAATTAACACCTAGAGCATATTGTAAAACTTTGCCAGAAACGTAATTTGAATTTTTAAACTGAATAGAATATCATTATCATTTTTGCAGTTATATTTTTAAGTTATTTAAAAAATCAAGTTTTAAATCAAGATGTAGAGAACTAAACTACAGAAATACAGTAATAAATTATTTCAAATAGCTGATCATTTTCAACACACTATCACAGCAACACTTGCTAATTTCTGTGTATTGTTCTACACCCCAGACAGAGAAAACTGTGAGCGATACCTGTGTGCAACGGAATTTAGAGCACGGCTAACCGTGGCGATACCAGAATTTAGAAAACACAAAATTTCAAAGGAAAATGCCGCAGTCATGCAATAAAAATAAATAGCATGCTTTAGAAGACTTTTTGCTTAGTTACGCATTTTAATAGGTTTAGAGGGGAGTTGCAGTCAAAGTATCATTTTTTAATGTGCATAAATGTGAAGTTTTTGAAGACGGAATAATGTAAACAATAGACCACGTGATTTTTGGTGCGATTTTACTACACATACATGTACATATGCTACTTTTGGCAGGTGGCGCTGCGAAGGTTTTTCCAATTATTAAATGAAGCTATTTATAAACATATCCCAATGTCTGAAACAGTTACTGAAACATTAGGCATTTTAATTTATCAATTTGAGACCGCGTCAGAACTTCTGACTCGGTGTCTTTGAGAGAATTTTCTCTTGTACATACTTCCTGATAACAAGAGGCGCGAGGCAGTATGAAGAGACAGATAGTCGAAATAATCCGATGTATAAGCTTGTCTGAAGAGATAACATGTCTAGGATTTTGTATGTTCTGTAAAATTATAGATAGAAAAATCTTTGAAATCATGGATGGTCCATATATGTAACAGTACAGTATATATTTTAAAACGAAGAAATCCTAGAATAGACCATGTGACTTACGGCGCGAATAACTACACATGTACATGTAGTTATGTTACACTCGGCAGGTGGCGCTGTTCAAGGTTTTTCCAATTATTAAAGCGAACTATTGTTAAACATAATCCAATGTCCTGCACAAGGGGGCATTTCGTCTTATTATAAGGTCCAATGATAGTCCAGATAATGGGCGGTTTGAGACCTCGTGAAAACTTTTGACTCGCTGTCTTCTGGTACATACATGTACTTCCTGATGATAAATAACATTCTCATCCATCAGTTCATCTGGGGAACCACGGTAGACCTCTGGTATGCGAGAATGGATAAATAACAACCACTACTTTTCTGCTAGTTTTGATTACAAGACGAAAATTGTGTTTTGGACTCTTGTAAGTGTATGAATGTATTGAATGACAAATCAATGCTTTTGACATAAAATTAAAGTGATAAAGATTTATATAAGCCATAGATTATGACACAAACACATTTTTCAGGTTTTTCTGCATGACTGACAGCAGCTAAAATTGCATATTTTGTGCTACATTTATTTGATTTATTTGAAGATATCCCCAGTTTTTAAAAACTGCCCTCACCTCCCAGTTATGATCAGAAGTTAACTGTTGAATGTTGGGAGTATTTCCGTAAATGTAGATATGGATTTATAGGGAGATAACGCACCCACTCGATGAAAAAATGAAAATGTAATTTTAGTCCCATTCAAATACACTTAGGTGCTTTCACTTTGAAAAACAGTGTATAATTTCCAATCTGCACACTTTCCCGTCTTAAAAATCATATAGTATTTAATATACCCTGTATGACTACAATTTAGGTGCCAAAAAAAGTTACATGCTAAAGAAAAATAGGTAGGTAGCTGGTCAGTAATTTAAAAAAAAAAAATCTGGATTTTATTATCAAGTGGGACCTTTCGGAAACTATTTTTGTGTACAAAAATACGAATAAGGGTGTTATTCCTTTAGAGCAT
The DNA here is from genome assembly GCF_021730395.1 of Mercenaria mercenaria. NCBI lineage: Eukaryota > Metazoa > Mollusca > Bivalvia > Venerida > Veneridae > Mercenaria > Mercenaria mercenaria. The sequence goes on from NC_069362.1 coordinate 75,161,737, forward strand.
CAGTAACAGGGATATAAACTAGCTATTTTTATCTAGGGGCCCAGACTGTCAAAAACAAATGTTTAACATTAGGTATATGGGCATTTTCTCCAACAATGTAGGGTCTCAGCCCAAAATCTAGGAACAATGGGCTTCTGGCCCCTTCTAGGGGTGTAACAATATGCTAGACTCACGATACAATATGTATCGTGATACAGATGCAACGATATGGTACATATCGCGGTACGAATTGAGTATCGTAAGTAAGCATTTATGTGACAAAATAAAAATTAATCAATGTCTCTACTCTTGGAATGATACATTTCTTTAGTCACTATCTTTAACACTGATAGTATGAAAGATATCATACAATATTTCTAGTTTTCACTTATCGTTTCTGTATTGTGAATCAGACCTATGATTCGATACGCGTATCGCCAAACTGATGTATCCTGATAAAATGAGTTTCGAAATAATAGGCCTATGATACGATATGCGTATCGCCAAACTGATGTTTCATGATAAAATGAATTCCGATGTATCGTTACACCCTTAGCCCCTGCTGATTTTTCCTTGAGTAAGTTGATTTTAACATCACTGACTATGATTAAAACATAAAAAGTGCAGTTTTTCAACTTTTTGTTAAAACATTAAATTAAAAAAAATACTTCTCCGAGGCAATGAAAAAGAATTAGGGTCCGGAATTAAGGGTAGGTCGGGATACCGGAAACAAACTTTTTTTCTAACCTAGTTTGTATTTATTTGTGATAATCTTTTTTTTAAATATTAAAAGAGGATTTTAATTAATATTTTGAGAGAATTTCAGCAGGCTCAATAGAAAAACAGGTGGTAAATCAGCTTATATACAGAGTTGACTTGGTAGAAAACTTGAATGATTACTAAATCCCCATTACCATTTTTTCACATTTTCATGCTCCCTTTCAGCTTTAAAAACCGCGAATCGAACATTTATCTTAAGTGATATTGCTAGGATATTGCAGTTCCACTGGTCAGATAGCTCAACTGGCAGAGCAACCCAAAATTGAGGAAATTACGTATGGTAATTTGTGTTTTGGGGAGGGTCCAGGTTCGAATCCTGGTCTGGCTGTGCAAACTGTCGCGTTGTGAAGTTAACTTTTTCCAGTTTTTTTATAGAAGATCTACAGGTAAAATATAAAAATGCATTTTATTTACTTATACTGCTGTAATACTGTATTTACCTTGAAATAGATTTATTCCCCACTATTTTGTTTACTCTTGGGGGCATATTTGTACTCTTTGTTTTTTTTTTACCTCTTGTGATCACTCAATGTCCGGCGTCTGTCGTCTGTCGACATTTAGCTTGTGTATGCGATAGAGGCTTTATTTTTCAACTGATCTTCATGAAATTTTGTCAGAATGATTATCTTGATGAAATATAGGCCAAGTTCGAAAATGGTTTTTCTGGGGTCAAAAACTAGGACACTATCCCAAATCAAAGAAAAGCCTTGTGTATGTGATAGAGGCTGTATTTTTCAATTGATCTTCATAAAATTATATCAGAATGATTGCCTTGATGAAATCTAGGTCGAGTTTGAATATGGGTCATCTGGGGCCAAAATGTAGGTCATAGGTCAAATCAAAGAAAAACCTTGTGTATGCGATAGAGACAGTATTTTTCAATTGATCTTCATGAAATTTGGTCAGAATTATTGCCTTGATAAAATGTAGGTCAAGTTTGAATATGGGTCAAACACTTTGTTTTTTGGGCCGTGCGACCATCTATTTGCTGCCCATTGCAGCAATTTTTTACTTGTTGTCTTGAGTGTTGGCCTGATATATACTGTATGCAGAGCACAACATGAATACAAACTTTCTCTGGCATATGTAATTTGGATTAATATAAATGTTTAAATATACCATTAAATCACAGAACTAATGGAAGACAATCATTTAAGCAGACACTGCTGAGAATGATGACAGACACGCTAGTAACTAACTATACAAGCCTCTCTCCAAGCTACTGATTTAGATAGTATTTCTGTCATCATTCGCAGAATTGCAAATAAAGCTAACACATTATTGATGTTTTTTGTCAATCAATATTTTTCCTAGCATAAAACCATCATAAAGTCATCAAAGGGTCCTGTTAAGAAATCTATTTTCCCAATTATCAAAGATTAAAACCGCTTCATAACTTTTTTCCACTTCAAGTTTCAAAATAAAGTTTTAATCTTAATGATAAAACCAATATCATACAAATCTGTTTTTTTTTTTCTTAATTCCATAGAGAAATGGATAAAACAAAAAAATGAAAATTAATTAACTTCCTTTGTCAGTTTTGTGAAATGAAAGTCTTAATGGCTAATTCAGACAAAATTTGATGAAAGGAAGACAACTATAAAACAGTTTATTCCATAATGCTATTTCAAATGTCTTTCTAAAATCAATTTTCTATCTCATCTCAGATCCCTATGCTACAGAAGATTACTGGAAGAATCCTTAGAAGTTAAAATACGCCAATCTATTTAACTGCTTCTGCAATGACAATTTCCGGAATGGGTTAAGTAACCAACACTTAATTGTCTAGCAAACGGTATTGTAATGAATCACGTTCATGAAATAGTGGCCGCTAATACTAAACTAACTGTTGCTCAATCTTTAACAACTTTAATGGAGATCATGTTCACTATTACTGCAATTGAAAGTGTTCACTATTACACTACATATGAAAATAGGTGTACAATTACAGCAGATTCTATGCAGTCTGTTTCTATAAATACTGAAACTGAACAATCACTGTAAAAGAAGATGCTGTGTAGAAAGACTAAAATTACAATACTGTTCAAAATAAGTGGTATACAGTGACTGTGATGGGATATTGTGCACTATTATTGCAAGCATAATACTGTTCACTTTTACTTCTAAATAAGAAAACTAGTGCATGATCACCTTAACATGACATACCATGCACAATTATTGAATCATCATAACTGGTGCACTGTGATTGTGACAGGGTATACTTTGCACTATTACTGCATTCACTATTACGAAATTTTTAAAACTGGAGCATAATCATTGTGTAATTTGAGATATTGTGAACATAAGCCTTCAGCATCATAACTATGTTATTACGGGGAAAACTTTCACTGTATAATCCACGCTTGAAAATCGAATGTTATAAAAACAAAAACCTTCCTATTTCTCAGAAAAAAAACTTTGTATTTATAACAATCTCTTGATATCTCTTACTCATATCCAACACAAGACTTTGAAGAGACAATCTGCAAAAGAGTTTTGTTTTTTTCAAAATGTCCCCTACAGAGTTTTGTCAATAATTTGTTGTGTTTCATGAGCCTTAGCAAGATAACTTCATTAATCACACTGGAAGATGAATTGTATTAATCTAATGTTCAATGATTTTGTCAAAATCTTGATAACTGAAAGACAAAACTATAGACAACGCTATGTTTTTATACAAAGAAACTCTGAAGTTTGGTGCACAGCCATGATTGATGCTGGAGCAGCAAGTGACGCATTTGTAGTGGATCTAAACTACATATAAAACAAAACATCATTATACAAACATACATCCCCTAGATGCTTTAAACACTACCACAAAAATGTTGTTCATTAAATATATATTGAAAAATCAAATGCTATCATTGGTAAAATTCAATCTTATCCGAAGATTCTGAAACATGTTGAGACTCTCCTCATTCATCTCGGAGACTTAGAACAGTGCACTGTAAGACTAATCAGCATCAGTAATAACTAATCTACATTGCATCAGATGTACAACAAATTGACAACAGTGAAAGCTTGATGACAATATCGAGTCGTACCAAAATGGTCGGGTATTCCGTGCCTTAGACTTTCTGCATGTTCATGAGGATCATACTCAGTGGTACCATCATCATCATCAATAGATAACATACGCTGCTGCTGTCTCTCTGTAGATATACACATGTATTGACTTTACAACCTGTCTTTATTTGATTCCATGAAGAATTATGACAACTATGACGATGATGATGACGATAACGGTGATGATAAAGATTGAAGTGGACTTGCTACAGATACTGTACCTTAACACACAGAAATCGAGACAGATTTCAGTATTTTTATATAAAAGAAGGCTGATCACAGAAAATTAGAATAAAATTTGATTTTCATTTAGGAGTTCCTAAGGAATAAGTAGCACTGCCTTAGCTGTAATTGTAAACCTTTCTTAATTTTTCCGGTCGGTCTTTTTTGTCCTACTTTATGTATCAGCAGTTTTCTCTGTTGTGAACTACAAGCTTACAGAGTCAAATGAGCCGTGCCATGGGAAAACCAACATAGTGGGTGTGCGACCAGCATGGATCCAGACCAGCCTGCGCATCCGCGCAGTCTGGTCAGGCTCCATGCTGTTCGCTTTTAAAGCCTATTGGAATTGGAGAAACTGTTAGCGAACAGCATGGAGCCTGACCAGACTGCGCGGATGCACAGGCTGGTCTGGATCCATGCTGGTCGCACACCCACTATGTTGGTTTTCCCATGGCACGGCTCAAATGATCAAATTATTCTAATAAAACAGACTAAATCTAGGCTACCAAATCTTATAATGCAAATCTAGTACAAAAAGGAGAGAAATAAACAGATTTTCTCCAAACAGATTTCTTGTTAATGTGGTAAACAAGACTAGAAATGAGATTTTCTGCCCAATTAATGAGATTTTGCTTTTTTGCAAGATTTACCAAATGGTACAGATTAACTATGACATTTCATTAATTCAAGAAGCAGATTACAAGATTCTTTCACTGGTTGTAGGTGCAGATGGGAACTTCTGGCTTCGAGGGTACATTTTTAGGTGGTAACGAGGCTCTGGTGAGTTACCGCGTAAACAGTTACCCAAGAGCTGGATATTCTCATCTGCAGCTACTGCCAGTGATAGAATCTTTTCCTTGCATACCATATTTCAAGAAATAATACTAAAAATAAAATCAATTGAATGGCTTTCTTTTTAGAACTATTTCTTATAGCAGCATATTTAAACAAAGCGCGGGAAACCTGCATCAGTAAACAGGAAAGATGTCATGACGTTTGAAAGACAAATAACAATGTTTAGTTCCGATTTTGATCTATCAGTTGCAGCGTAACGTTATGAATTTTTGATAAAAAAACGTTTTTTGAATCGAGAAATATACTATCGGGAACAAAGAGGAACTGTCAAGGTATTGTTTGTTTGTTCCGTTTTATGAAATAAAATATAAATTACCACATAAATCTTCTACATATATGTAGTTTGTAATACGTCATTTACAGCATGAGAGTCATCTTACACCCCGGGGTGTAAGACAGATTTTTCCAGCGGAAATGCCAAACTGGTATACAAGAAAATTCAATCTAACTTGACAACAGCAACCAACATACCCTACTGACAATCACACTCTTTCTCAAACAGCTTGGAGACATGCAATCATGTTCCAGCAAAGAAGTCTGATGTACAAGAAGATAATCACTAGCCTTATCACTGTATACAGCAAAAGCCAAATTAACCAGACTGAATGCATCACAGAAGGGTGCAAAAGCATTCCTCCTCTGTAGCACCTATCCAAAGCACTTTTACTACTTGATTGTGCTGTGTAGCACATTTAATCCTACAATACTGGGATTGTGGAGTATCTGTTTGTCTGTCCAGTATGTGGAATCTGGTTGTTGGAACTTGGGAATTGTGGACTATGTCATTATTGTAATGCAAGATTGTTGAAATTAGGGAAGTGTGGAGCATGTGATCACTGTAATATAAGAATGGTGGGGAATGCGACGGTTAAAACTTGGGAAATGCTGAGTAAGTGTAAAATGTAAGAACTTTGGAGAATGTGACTGTTACAATTGAGTGGCACAACTTCAGAACTGTTGAGTTTGTGGCCATTGTGACTTGGGAACTGTGCTGTGGTGCAGAACTGTTAAGTTTGTGGCCATTGTGACTTGGGAACTGTGCTGTGGTGCAGAACTGTTGAGTCTGCGGCCATTGTGACTTGGGAACTGTGCTGTGGTGCAGAACTGTTGAGTCTGTGGCCATTGTGACTTGGGAACTGTGCTGTGGTGCAGAACTGTCGAGTTTGTGGCCATTGTGACTTGGGAACTGTGCTGTGGTGCAGAACTGTCGAGTTTGTGGCCATTGTGACTTGGGAACTGTGCTGTGGTTCAGAACTGTCGAGTTTGTGGCCATTGTGACTTGGGAACTGTGCTGTGGTTCAGAACTGTTGAGTTTGTGGCCATTGTGACTTGGGAACTGTGCTGTTGTGTATGTGATCATTTAACTTATGAATTATGCAGCAACTGTTGCTAGTATATTCTGGTTTTCTTCATAATAAAATCCTGTTTCTGTACCTAAGCACTGGATTACTTATGTATTTTATCTATTATGACGCCACTGCTGTACAGTGTAACAGTCTGGTATTTGCCAAACAGATGCTCTCTCTTCATCAATACACATACTTTATACAATTCTGCTAATACTCCTGAAATAATTTGCTTCTTTCCAAGAAATTCGAACTTCACTTGTTCCTTTATAGCTAGATGGTATGGGGTGTTGTTTTATTATTCACTCACCATTTTCTGATATCCTAAATTCATTTTGTGGTGTCAATAATTCATATATCATTGAATGCATTTTCTGATACCTTAAAATTAAGTATATTTAATTATATCAATAATTATACTATATCATTAAATGTGTTTTGTGATATCCTAAAATGATTTAAAGATATCCTAAAATGATTAAAGAATAACACAAAATAGAATATTGGATATCTCTGTTTTTTTTCATACCCTTAATTTGATTTAATGATACTAGTAAATTACTTAAGAATATCTAAAAATAAGTTTGATTTTATGATATTCTGTGTTCGATTTATTGATATCAGTAATTTATACAAATAGTATTTAATACTCTACAATTATTACCCATCTAATGATATCATAAAATTTATTTTAAAATATATCTAAAATTTGTTTTGTGATATCAAATACTCATTTATAAATATCACAGAAAAGAATAAAAATATCATTAAATTAAGGATATCATAAAATAAAACTGATTTTAAGGTATCAAATAATCAAACTACTCACATCTATAAATCATTTTTTTGGTATCTTTACATGCTTTTAATGATATCAAGAAAAGAAAAATGAAATCATAGAAATTTGTGACATCTATAAATGAACTAAGGATATCACAAAATAGTAAAATTTGATAGTAAAATGGCACCCCATAAAATGGAAACTAGAACTCTACATTTCGGAATAGCAGCTTGTCCTGAAAGTGGCTGATGACAAAAAACCCTAAGATTTTCATGTAGAATAACAAATCCATACAATGCGAGATCATCAAATAATGAATAAAGAGTTGATAAAAAGAGGTAAAGGAATTTTATAAAAAAAGATACATAGAAGAATGAGGACCTTCAAGTCACATCTTCAGCACAAAAAGGCAAAGCTACAAGTATTTCACGGAAATAAAACACAAGTCCTACATTTTTCTAGAAGAAGCGTGAAATCAAATGCTACAAGAAGTATCATGATGAAATAGCAGGATCTCTTGTTGATTTAACGAGTCTGGCTGATATAACTACAAGTCATATCCTGCCAATATCACCATGTTCCAAGCCCTGTAAGCTCTTCACAGTGTATAACAGCCAATAAAATCAATGCACTCTTTTCATCTAATTAATACAGAATGATGTAACGTTCCAAGCTCCTGAAAGGGAGTCCATCATCTTGTCACTGCTTTGACACAGTAACAAACGGCCACTCCTGACTTAATATACTCGAAAAATAATGAAAAACTGATCACATTATGTGTATTGGAATTGCTGCGGGGAGATATTCCAGAGTACTAGCCATGGTGAAAAGCCGCTTAATGTGTTAAGATGATACCATCAAATTACAGCTCCTACAGCATAAACCAATCAAATAGATAATGACTGGATTTGCATTATAAAATGTCCAACTATTCATTGTGGTCTCCTAGCAACAAACTTAAGTTCCATTCAAAGACTAAAATAGTCCATACTTCAACATATTTCCTGTTCATGCAAAAACCTGCAATATATAGAAGCTTGTTTCGAGTTTTCAAGTGTTCAGTTTTTGGAAAGGATACACAGTCTATCTCAATGTCTAGAAGATCATGCAGAGCTTTATTTAACCTATAGATGGTATCTGTTGGCAAGGAGACTTTCAGCATTTGAACATATTACTAGACAAGTCTATTTTGTAACCATTTTGACACTGGTCTGTCCTACAGAAAAAAGCTATATTTGGAATGTTCAACAATGTACCTTGGAAGTTTTTTGTCCTGTAGAGTGAGAAGGTATAAAAAACTAAAATAACAAGCAAGTACCCTAAAACTGAAATAATTTGTTACACTGACAAGTTTTTGTCATATACAGACATATTCTACCTTAAATGTGGGAGAAAGACTGACAAGAGTATTTATACAGAGATATTCTAGTTTCTACCTTGAATGTTGGAGGAATATGCTAAGTGCCGCTCTAGGCATTATTCAAGCCAGGAAATTGTACAGAACCACAAATTTTATGCAAGCCAGCTAGTTCGAACTAAACCTCTTCTATCCCCTTCAACAAATCTCTAACTCACACTTGTGATTCAGTCACCAAACACAGGTAAGCCATTCTACCATGGACACATAGAATAACAGGATTCCACAAAGGCTTAAATGAAAAAGATAAACAAACAAAATGTGTTGGATTGTGTTTGAAATAAATGACAAGTTCACAACGTTTATGCCCACCTCTCAATTCCTGTGCTGTGAGTCCTTCTGATGGAGCATTAAAGAAAAAAAGTATTGTGAGTAAATGAACACCATCGAGCAGAACTATCAGAACACTTCTAAAGTAATAGTGCATGCAAGTATGACAAATATAAAGAATGGGGAAGACCTAATGTTCATGTTTACACATCACAGTTTAACTCCATATTTTAATGATCTACCTTTTACACCAATTCTGCATTTTTTTTTTAAAGAAGTCAGTTATGTCTTTTTTTGAAGAGTTAGTTACACAACAATATATGGAATTTCTTGCAACAGTTTGATAATAAAAAAAAAAAGAAGAGTAGCCACTCAGAAGTTAACGAAACAAACAGTTTGAACTGAAAGAGTCAAAGCCTACCAAAAAACATGCATATTTTTGTAATCATTTTGAAAAAAATATTACATTTTAGGTACATCCTACTACACATATTTCAAATGTAAAAATCTTGAAAGGAAAACACATAAACTACAACAATAAAGATTTTCTGCAATATTGCTAAATAAAATAAGCAGGTGGAAAAAAAAAATTTAATGCAGTTTAATTTGACAGATGATTAAATTACTAATCTTAAAATTCATGCAATCTATATGAGACTAAACTTAAGATTTCACTCCAAATATTCTGCTGCTTTAAAATATTCATATAGAAGTTGTAAAACTGATTTAATCCAATTAAAAAATTGTAACAATCTTTCAGAAAACCCCTTCAAGTATTTTAAAGTTGTTTTTTTATCATACAAAGACAAATTAAGAGAATCTCACAAAACAGCAAAATACTTGTAAGAATCAAATTTTTGTATCTTTCAGTTACCATGGTTACTTAGTCCAGAAGGCTCTTCATCAGAAGGTTCATTAGCAAATGTCACCTGCTTTTGTGTTTCTAATTTGGGCAATTGACTGCAGGCTATTTTTGTACCATCCATGGTGCAAAGTCTCATTCAGTTATATAAAATCCCTCCTTACAAATCATGCACCATGTTTCAATTAAAATAATTCACACCTTCTCATTACGAAATTAAATTTAAAATATCCATATATTCCAAAAAAGCCTCAGAAACTGATTCCAAAAAAATTAAACTGAACTTAAATGTCCATGAAAGCTTGAAAGCACTTAGCAGTAGTACTCTTAGCAAAAATAGTAAAAATGAATTGCGATAAATGTGTTTTCACAGCTATTCAATATTGGAATAATGAACGATATAGTCACATCACTTCAGACTGGTAGTCTAATAAAAAACAGAGAAACAGAAGTACAGCCATGGGGAGGTATAGATCAATACGATATATACCAGCACAACATCAGTTCTATAATCAGTAATTGCAATATAGATTTACATTAATTGTTGCCAGAAAACTTTAGATATACTCAAATGTAGACACCATCAAAGCTATAGGACTGTTCAAATATGAGATGTCACAAGACAGTGACCAATGCTCCCTTAAGGGGTGTTTTAAAAAGGATGGCACAATAATGAATGCTCCCTTAAGGGGTGTTTTAAAAAGGATGGCACATTAATGAATGCTCCCTTAAGGGGTGTTTTAAAAAGGATGGCACAATAATGAATGCTCCCTTAAGGGGTGTTTTAAAAAGGATGGCACAATAATGAATGCTCCCTTAACGGGTGTTTTAAAAAGGATGGCACATTAATGAATGCTCCCTTAAGGGGTGTTTTAAAAAGGATGGCACAATAATGAATGCTCCCTTAAGGGGTGTTTTAAAAAGCATGAAACAATAATGAATAAAACACTGATCAAGGAGTAAAATGCTCGAGTTGAGTTATCAAGGACTTTGAGCAATCCAAACACAAGGATGGGGACAACATGAACTGATCCATTGAGCCTTTGTGATTCAAGCCATATTAATATTGCCAACATGTTACACGCCTTGTAACCTTAGTCTAACAAAACAGCCCTTGATCTTTGAGCCCTACAGACCAGACACTTGCATATGACACACTGTCTCATCATGGTTAACATTTATATGAAGTGCCAATGGAATCATGCAAATCATTTTGAAGTTATAGCTGAGAAACAAGGCATTTAACTTTAACCCTTACCAAAGAACCTTTGACCTTGTGTGCATAAAAGAGACTCTTGTGCATTACACACCATCTGATTACGGTTTACACTTAGTTTCAGCTTAACCATCATTTAAGAGCAACAGCTGAGAAATAAAGTGTTTAAGATTAATTAACCCAAACCAAAGTTCTTTGCCTATAACTATTACTTTGGAGGTATGGATCTCTTGTACAGCACACACTTCATCATGCATTTTCTATATTTAGTAACAATGACATTGACCCAAGCTATCCAAAATGCCAACAAAAATATTTGTCTCTATGAAAACTATTTATTTACCAGGTTTGGTCTACTTATACCATTCCCAACTGAAGTAATTGTAAAAAAAACCATTTCAACCTTGACCCAAGCAACCCAAAATATAACCCAAATCATGGCCTCCATTCAAGCTTCTGAAATTCCAAGTCTGGTTGCAATACCTTATTCCTAACTGAAGTTATTGAGCAGAAACAGTTTTCTATTACTAGATACAGTGACCTTGTCCCCATTGATCAGAATGCATACCTCAGTCTCCAAGAAAGTTACATAATGTACTAAGCTTAGTCACAATATCCTGTAACAAAAAAAGACTTAACATTTTTGCAAAGAAATATCCTATGTAGTAAATATTGTATCAGTACAAATGGCCATAACTCTTGTGTTCCTCAAAAAAGTTGTAACAGTAGAAAGGGCCATAACTCTCTTCATCTGATGCTCAAACTGGAACTTGCATGGTCATATATACCTACAGCAGTAAAAATAGTTTTATTGAAACCTTTCAAACCATGTCTGAGATAACTCCACGCCGGCAGAAAATGGTATTTTAAAAAATAATTATATAAACACTGTTTTATCTACACAGGGCCATAAATCTTTTCTTCCACAGGCAATCTGAGGTGGCATTTCAGTACAGAAGTTTACATTTCAACCATGTATATATTTAAACCCTTCAAACCATGTCTTAGATAATGACTCCTGATGGACAGAAAGACAGACAGAAGAATGACACCAAAACTGTATCCCTCTGTCTCTGGCAGCAGCTAAAACTGCTTTCAAATTCTTGGGTGAAAAAGTAAAACCAGTTCTTAGAATATAAATACAGATGCAGAAGAAATACTCTTGATTCAATCATACTTCGCCCTTACACATGAAATGCCGAATGCTACACTTTTAGAGATCTTATTTCTCTATTTCAATAGCAAAAAAAACCATCGTTTTACCTCTGTCTGAGCGAAAATAAACCCACAGAACTTAAGAATAAACTGAACACAAGCCAAAAGTATACACAGACAACATGCTAAATATATATTGCAAACACATTTCACTAACATGCTAACTTAACAACATTTTAAGTACCTTTCAATATTCTGCTGGTAATGGTAGTTTTAGAACTTGTTGATTTTGACTTTACAATTTCTGTCTTTTCTAATGTTTTATCAGAACTTTGAATTTTAGAATATACAGTTTCTGATTCTGAAATTTGACTAGAATCTGTCTCTCCCTCTTCTGAACTTGTTGTTAGCATTTTTTCCACTTCCAAATTATTTTCTGATACATTTAATGTCAGAGACTTCTTTGTTTCAATATCTGTTTCTGATTTTGTTATAACAGCATTTTCCGTTTCCAGTTTCAGCTTTTCTGTTTCAATTTTTTGCCTTTTCATTTGTTCATCTTCCATCTCTTGCTTTTTGGCTTTCTTCATAGCTTCCCATTCTGTCATTGTGTAGATCTTCTTTTTTTCCTCATAAGGTTGCTTTGCTAGATACATTGATTTACTTTCTGATTCAAGGTTTTGAAAATTTTCATTCCAGCCTGGACCAGTCATCATAAACTGGTAATTATCTGCAGCAACATTTCTCTCAAAGTCTAGATATGGATGTGTATATTCAGTCTTCTCAGTTTTAGAGAATGTACTACTCTCTGCAGCTTCCTTCAAGCTTGACTGGTATTTGGATATGATATAGAAATTGTCTGTTTCTTCTCCTTCTTCTTCCCCATATTCTTCCCAAGACTCAATGGATGCCTGCATAACATCTTTTGCATGTACAGCATCACTTTGTTCCTCATGGTCAGCTGATCTCATTGTGTCTATTGATGACCTTGAAAACATTGAACTAGCAGAGCTCCATCCAGTTCCTGCAGATTCCATAGAAACTTCCATTACATTGTGTTTTGGTTCGATTTGGTAGGATTCTAATGAATCAACAGATGATTGCATTGCATCAGCTGTATCTTCTTGACCTTGTAAGGAATCATTATCAATTGATTCCTTTGGGCATTCTTGAAGTTCAAGAGAATCACCAGATTTCTCCATTTGTCCAGAAGATCCTGATGACTTTTCACAAGATGATCCAGCTCCAAAGGATTCTGAAGACTTTACCATAGCACCGAGTGAATCTGAAGACTTTTCCATAATTCCTGTCAAATCAGTAGATCTACCCATAGCTCCAAGTGAATCACAAGATTTTCCCATTAATGCAAGAGAATCACTTGATTTTTCCATCACACCATCGCGTTCTTCTGACAGAGAATCAGAATCAAACTTATCTTTTTCTCCTTTAGAAACACTTAACTTTTCTCCCAGTGAATCTGAAGATATCTTCATTGCACCATCACTGCTATGTGTACTGTCATGTAATGAATCTCCTTCATAATCTGTACCTATTCTTGTTGCTGACTCAGATTTCAAAATGGCTGATGTGATAGAGGCTGTCATAGAGTGGTCTCCATCAAGGGAATCTGTATCATCCACAGCATCGCCTCTGGCCTTTTTCTTGGTTTCACTTAAGCTATCATCTTCTATATCATCCTTTCCATCTATGGAATCTTTATCAATGTCTTCATCTTTAGACATGTTGCTCTTTGTGATGAGAATTTCTCTTGTTGTAAGAGATTCAGAATAGGAAAGTTCTGGTTCACTTCCATATTGAGTAGAAGGTAATGAGCCTGACTCAAGTATTGAGACAATCTTTTGGGCTTCTCTCTCAAGTTGTTCTGCTATAACAAAGTCTTGTTCTAATCTTTCAAATTCATTTAAAGATGCCTGAGATGATGTAACTGATGTAAAACTTTGACGGCTAAAACTTTCAAAAGATCCAGAACTTGTTTTAATGTCTTCATACATTATTTCTTTCTCAAGCCTTTCAAATTCAGTTAAGGAGGTAAAAGATCCTGACACACTACTTTTTCCACTGCATTCTGCCTTTTCTGGGGGTGAAATCACAGCGGGAGATAAAATTTTCTCAATGGAACTATCAGAACTGCCTTGAGTAACTTCACGTTCCAATCTTTCAAAATCTGCTAAGGATGAAGAAATGGAAACATCATCCTTTTCTAAACTTTTACTTAAAAATTTAGTTTCATCAAGAGACCCTCCAAGGCTATCTTTACTGCCATCTTCAACTGAACCAGATGATCGAGAATGGTTGATTTCTCTTTCAAGTCTTTCGAACTCTAGGAGTGAAGATGAAACAGATATGTCATCCCTTTCTCCACTCTTGCTGAAAAATTTTAAATTGCTCATTGGACTTGGAGGTGGAAAATCTGGGGAACTGTAATGCCTTGAATCAGACCCTGTTCCAGTACTTTCACTCTCTATATCTTCTTTTTCAATGATTTCAAATCTGTCCTCTTCCGAAAGCTCAGTTATAACACTAAGTGCTGTTCTGTCAACATAGTCATATCTGTCACTGCCACCTCCTATAGAGTCATTATCCTCCTCCTCATCTTTTCTCCAAGGATGTGGATAAATTCCCTTCACTTCATGCTTCTTTTCAAGCTCGCCTCCACCCTCTTTATTCCATGGATACATTTCTGTTTGCTTTTCATCTTCTGGTACTAATACTTCTACCTCAATCTCCTGTTTAATTTGAAAGGACTCTTTGGTTTTCTTGTCTTGTGCCCATGCCATCAATTCTTGAAGTGGATCATGCAATTCGCCCTCCTCAGTTTGAACACCACCTTGAATATCAGAATGAATTGATGATGTAAGAGAGGCAAAGTCAGCCATCCTATCTTCATCATCCTCTTCTTGCTCATCTGCAGCAACAACTGTTGTAAAACTGTCGACACTTGAGGAATCTCCTGCATCATCAAATTCTGCACTTTTAGGTGCTTCTGTAGATTTGTCATCGTCTAGACTATCAGCACTGTCTGACCTAACAGATTTTTTGGCTGTTGCAGGTACAGATGATGTAACTGCTAACACTTTATCGAGTTTTATTGAAGACTTGACTTCTACCTGTGTATCATAGAAGATTTCTTCTGTTGTTTCTTTCTTTGACATCGAAGCTTCTGCTAATCGCTCTGATTTTAAAACTTGTTCAGGAGCAGTTTTGATTTCAGACTCAGAAAACACTGGTAGTGTTTGATCTAATACTGATTTTGAAATCAAACTGACTGAAAAAGTATCAGAATCAGAGCTTTTCCCTAAAAAACGATTCTGTTCAGTAATGCTGTATGAAGATTCTGTTTCAGTTCTAGTTTCAACGGACTGAACTGAAGATGTCTCTGAGGCAATGGTTTCATGTGATGAAGTCTCTGTAACTGTTGCTGAAATCAAACTTGCACCTTGACTGGTCTGGATATCATGTACTGTTTCATAAGACTTGTCAAATCTTACTTGCCTAGAATCAGTTTGACTTTCAGGTTTTTCTGTAAGAGTATTAGTGACTTCAAGCTTTGTAATGTCCTCTTCAACTTCAACATCTGCTTCCTCTGGTACACAGACCTTACCAGAATCTGTAAAGTCTTTTGTTTGGAGTGGTTTGATAGCTGCCATTTTTGAAGAGTCAACTGCAGTAAATACTTCAACAACTGGTTTATCTTCCTCATCTGCCTCTTCAGGTACACACACTTTGGCTGAGTCTGTATAATCTGCCACTGGTCTGGATGCTTCTGTAAGTGTTCCAACTTCTTCTGAAATAACCTCTTCCTGAAGTTGTTTCTGTTCTGCTTCTAGATCCTGTTTTCTGTATCTTAATTCTTCATCACTATCATCTATTTCTTCATGCAGATGTTGTGTAAGTGTTATTTCTGGAATTTCTTCTGATACCTGTTTTACTAAAACTGTATGTTTTGGGTGCTTAACATGATGTAGGTCTGGTACAACATCCTTTTCAATAAATTCTTCTCCTCTTTCAACAGTTTTCAATTGCTGGCTAGAGTTGTAAAAGTCATCATCATCATCATCATCATCATCATGTAGTTCATCTGGTTCATCAAATGGAAGCTCATCAGCAAAGTCAGTCATATCTCCTCCATTTTCTGATAAAGGACTCTGGACCAGAGCAACATCATCATCAATATCTAAAGCAACTTTATACTTGACTTTCACCTTAACTTCCTCTAGGACATTTTCAACAAACTGACAAGCTGTTTTTTCAAGCATCTCATCCTTAGAAGCATCTTTTTCAAATATGATGTCATCAGCATCTGATTCCTTACCTGTCTTCTCTGCTTTTTTCTCCATCACCATTTGAAAGTTTTTCTCAAAAAAGCCTTGTTTTTTGTCAACAGGTGTAGGTGTCAAGGGCCTGTCCAAATCACAGCTATCAGCCTTTAATTCAAAATCAGCCCTTTCTTGTGCACTTCCTATTGCCCCCCTTTCTTCTTCAGGGGTATCTGTCTTTATATCTAACTCATAATCTGACTGTTCTTTTAATTTCATTAATTCTTCATCTAATTCATCATCTAGAAAAGTCTCTGGGGTTCGTCTTTCCAAATCTACGTCTTCAATATCTTGTACAGATGCCTCATACCCTTTCAGTGTAGAGTATTTTTCAGACTTTTCATATTGAGCTATGGCTTCCATATCAATTTCCAATGCCCTTTTACCTGGGTAGATATCAACCTTTTCTTGTTTATAATCTTTTTCTGTGTTTTCGCCCCCCAAAGGGAACAATTGTGACTCTAAAGGGACTTGCTGGGCAATGTTCTCTAAAGGGTCTGACTGGGTTGGAGTTTCCAAAGGTGCGCTAGCTGCCAACTGAGTATCAGCTAATGTTTCTGCCTCAACAGTATCATGACTCTCTTCTGTTACTGGAGAACCAGGAATATCTTGCAAGGATTCAGATGGCCTTTCACTTACATCTTCTTCAGTTCTGTCAATACCCACTGCTTGACTGAATGCATCTCTACTGTCTACCTGCCCAGATGTATCGTCTTGCACGGATGCTGATGTATAAGCTGACACATTCATTAAGTCATAATCTTGATGTGAAGTTGTCATAGATGCAGCTTCATCTGATGGCATTTCTAAGCCATACAAAGTCTGATCAGATACTACTAGTATATCCTGACTACTTTGAACTGGCAATTCCTCGATCACACTTTCTGTCATTCCAGTTTGTTGTGTTACACTCACAGTCTCAGTAACTGCAACATAAGAACTAGTTTGCTGAACAGATGATGTTACTGTGCTTTGTGATACTATAACAAAATTGTCTGAAGATTCTTGATCATGTTGCTCTTCCAGTTCAGCTACAGGTTGCTGATAGCCAGTTTCATCAAAATCCAAATCTATCTCTGGATTATAGTCAACTTCAGTTGGTCCATTTGGTAGTTTTGCTTCAACATCTGGTTCTTCATCACATTCTAGTTGTTGTTCAGTGGATACAACAGAAGACAAAATATCTGGAATATGACTTGCTGTATCAGGCACTGAGCTGTCAAATGGTGAGTCAAGTCCCTTTTCTGATGGTTCACTACTTACTGGTGAAGAATGTTCAAATGAAGATTCATTTGTTGACTTATCTGGACTAAGAAGGTCTGGCATTGGTGGTGCTGAAGGGATAACAGAAGACAGAGGCAACTGCAAAGGTTCAACAACTTCTGCCATGTCAACTTCTGCAAAACTACTGGTAGAGGCTTGGGATGTTGCAGAAGCAAGCATAACTGCCTCAAATTCCTTTTGTTTTTCAACATATTCATCATATCCTTGAAGATCACTGGGAGACATTATTTCAAAAGGTGATGATATGTCCTCTTTATCATCAACCTTTTCGTGCTCTACTGAGGATGAAGGTAGGTCAATGCTCAAATCCTGTCTTTCATTTGACTCCACAGAATCACTTGGCTTCAGGCTTTTCATCTTGAGAGCTGCCCCTTCTAGATCAATAACAGTATGATAGCTGTTTTGTTGACCTTCAAAGGGTGATGGGGCAGGAGGTGACGGGAGAAGACTGCTTCCTGCAGATGCTGAGTCAACACTCTTTTGAATCTGTTTGTCAGGAGAATCTTGTGGATCTTGAGGAAGAAGTTCAATGTCTGCTTCTGTTGGTGTTTGTTCATTTTCACCTACAGTAACAACAGTGTCTTCACCAACTGTCAAATCTGCTTCAAAAACATCATCTTCGGGGCTTGACAGAATTGTTTTTGGAGCTGAAGCAACTGGTAAAAATTGTTTTTCTACTGTATCTGGAGAAAGGTCATAAGAAGTAACTACATGAGACACCCTTCCAGAGTCCAAATCATAAGATGCTGCTAACAAAGTTGGTTCCACCTCTGACGAAGATGTTGAAGTCTTAACTAAATCTTCACTCGAGACTGAACAGAGATGTTGTGTATCTGTCTGGAAAGTAACTTTCTTGTCTATTTTATTTTCACCAGTTTCAACATCATCACCCGATGTCTCTTCTATTGGTGAAAGTCTTTCGTCTTCAGTAGTATCTCTGTCTGTTTCACTTGATTCATAAATTTCATTGTCAGGTAATGCTTTTCCAAGACTATGAACAGCTATTGGGAATTGTTTTGATAAAACACTTATATCCAGTTCTTCCTGAAGTTCATTTTGGTTCTCGTACGTTGTTGACAATTCCTCACTATCAATTGAAGGTGATATTGACCTGTCTTTTTCATCAAATGTTTCTTTTAGCAGTTCTTCATGTGCAAGCCTTGATTCGCGACTAACAACCGAAAGTGGCTGACATTCTATTGTCTGTGACATTGTATTCACCATTTCTACATCATAATCAACTTCCTCCTCATATTCTTCCTCAACAACATCTTCATCTTTAGCATTATCTAGCATTGTGGCTGAAATTGCTGATGACGTATATACTTTTGTATCAGCACTTGTCACTCTTACTTCTGCTGGGGGACTTAAACAAGTTTCTTCTTGTTCTAAACTTTGCAGCTCTTCAAGCTCCCTCTGTCTTGCTTGTTCACTCTGAATTCTTGATTCAAATATTGATGCTATTACAGCATGCTGATATGCTTCAGTAATTTTATCATGTGGTTCAGCTGTTTTTTGTTTTACTTCTACAGTTTCAGTTTCACCAGCCTTTTCCCATTCTTCTGTCATTTTTAAATCATAAGGATGAACAGCTGTTTCAGTTAACTGTGATTCCTCTGTATGATCTTCTGACAAAGAGAACCTCACCCTTTGACCTTTCTTTTTCATAACTGGAGATGTTTCAGTCTTCTCCTCTTGAGATGAATGAAGCAGACCTGGTGGTAACTGCTGCTCGTTAGACTGGAATGTTATATCTCTATCTTTGTTTGTATCTCTTCTGTAAAATTCTCCCAGGTCGAGGGATTTGGCAGACTCACTTTTTCCCACAGCTTCTTTGTCCTCTTGATCAACATATGAATCAGAGAACTGCCTTGTGAATTGTTGCTGTATTTCCCAAGGGACAACATTACCAGTTATACTGTCAAATATTTCATTAACAGGACTACTAGAGGAAGAAGAAGAGATGGATTCTGCTTGAGGCAAATTCTCAAGTGATTCTGGCAAAACTGGTGGACCTACAGCACCAATTAAATTTTCATCATATGATGGTTCATCTACTTTGCCGGGTGTAGGATATCTTCCCCCTTCATCTACTGGAAGGTCATCAAAACCTTGTGGGGTTTCTGTATGGATATCCCTCTTGAAGTCAAAGTCAGCACCTGAGAGAGAAAGAGTTCTGTCATCATCTCCTACTGTAGCAGTCTGAGCTTGCATCTCTTCTCGAAGTTCTTCTGCAAAGTCAAATTTGGTTGAAAGATCCTCTGGAGAAATGTCTCTATGTTTTGGAAACTCTAAATTTGCATCCATATAGGATCCCATTTTTGAAAAGTCTTTAGGCTTCACACATTCTTCTTCTGTAAATGCCATATTGTCAAAAGCCATTTCTTCTTTAGCTTCTGCTCCTTCTTCATCAGATTCATCACTGAAGGATTCTTCAAATAAACCACTGTCCCTTTGTTGTTTACACTCAGCTGAATCTTCCTTCTGAATAGCACTTTCACTTAAATCTCCCTTTTCTCTATCTATTTTAAAAGTGACATCTTCTTGTCTTACTGTTTGTGATTTGAAATCTTGAGTTTCAGTAATATGCTCTTCTCTTTCTCCTTGTCTTTCTAGAACAGGTTCAACTTGTGGTGTATCACCAGCTGTATATTTACAAACATCAAAAAGTACTTCAGTAATACTTTCTTTCTTTAAAAGGTCAACAGTTGCACTCCCAGACTCCTTAAATGTATCTCCTTCTGTATGTCTATGTTCCTCAGACTGTACCTCAGAGCTTTCTACAACTTTCGCTTCATCACCTTTGACTTCTATCAATCGTTCAGATGTGAGCTTTGTTTCATCACTTTTATGTTTATCTTCATCAGTTAATGTATGTAAAGTAGTTTCAAGTGTTTCAACTTTTGAAGCAACTGTATCTAAAAGCTGTTCTTTTATTTCACCATCTTCAGTATCTTTCACAAATGGGTATACTGTCTCTTTAACGTCTTCTCTCTTTGTTAACAATTTACTTTTTGTTTCTTCTGTTGTTGTTTTACCATCTTCATCTATAACTGCAACAAGTTCTTTGTTTTCCTTCTTTAATTCAGTACCATCATCTTGCATCTCTGTTTCTTCAGTTATTATTTCACTTGTAGTAAGTTTAATTTCATCTTGTGATTCTTTTGATTTTGAATATTTTTCAGTATCTTCTGTCGAAAATATTTTTTCTTCCATAATGATCTTTGGTGGTTCACCTTCAATATATTCCTTAGTGATACGTTTCTCTTCTACTGAAGTAGAAGTTGTTGTCGATTTTTCTTCATGATGACTTTCTTTAGAGACAAATTTTTCTAACTGCCTCAAATGTCCTGTTCTACTTTCGTCTTCAAAAAGAGAATCTTTTGATCCTTGCCCTGTTTCACTTATTTTTACTCGCATTTTTTCAAGATTCTCAGCAGCAATTTCTTCAGATTCAAAAAGGAAATCTGAAGGTGATCTGCCAACTGATATTGCCATTTTATCCACTTTAAGGTCATCATGCACTGGAGATATTTCTGAAAGATCTTTAGAAGGAGAGACAGATTCAACAGGGGAGTCAGTAACTGAATATTGCTGACTCTCCTCCTGAGTTGCTATATCAATATCCAGTTTCTTTTTTAAAGCAGGCGATTGTTTCTTAGTAGGAGGATATTGCTCTTCAAAGTCAATACTTGTCCTTTCATCCTTAATGCTCGAAATTTGAGCAGCTGCATGCAAATATCAGAAGAATATCAGTGTTAAATTGGAATCTCTAGAATTAGTAATATAATTATGAAAATGTTTCAAAGAAGCACTGGACTATTAATTTCATGCTGTTAGAAAATTTAAACCTCTAAATACACAATGTAACTTGGAATCCCCTAATATAATCTGTGGTATGCATTTTATCAATTATGTTTATAGAAAGTGGAAAGAATCAGATATGGATTTTTTTAAACCTAGTATTAAAATGGTTTAATTATTCTAAATGGCCAAATATCTGTCATAGCTAATTCACAGTTCATATTCAAGTTATAAGAAAAATAATCACCGTTTCTTTTATGAAGTGTTTAAGGTGAATTTTGCTTCTTGACCAAAATCTTATTTCTAACTGGAAAAGTATAGTTTATTTCAGTACTAATTTAATCTTACTTTTTCTCACAAGACTGTTTTCCTCCAAAACAAGAATATTCAAATTGATACAAAAATACTAATTCAAGCTGTCCTGACAGCTAATGGCATGGCCTATACTCATAGCAGATATAGTAATTTAAGTGGCATCAAAGCATAAAAGCATTAATTACAAAAATTGCCATCATTAACAAGAACAAAAGAAAACAAAGAATAAAAAAAACTAGCAATTTAAAATTAGCATACATTTTCACCATTGTGGACAAACTTTGACTTGAGAGACATTGTGATTGAAAAAGAAGTTTATAAAAAAACAAATACAAGTATTTAAGTCCTAGCAAATATGCTTTCAAATATTTTCATTTTCTTCAACTTGATACCACTTTATGCATAAGAACTTATACCTAGACTTTCAAATATTTCCCATGCCAAGGTATGCTACCCTAGCAAGTCTAATTTTATCACAAACAAGAGGCAATGAAGCCCCTAAGTCGCTCACCTGACCTACTTCTTACTCCAGGTTACCTAGATTACATTACAACAAACACTTTGACAAACATTCTATAAATCAGGGAGAACATTTACTATGCTTTTCAACAATTTGACCTAGGTTTTGAATCTAGTTGGCCACGTTTCTAACTTCACCTAGACTTTATACAAAGACAAACAGTCAGACAAAATGTTATGAAGATCAGGTATAAAATGTGGCGTCAGGCAAATAAGTAAAGTTATTCAATAGACTGACCTTGTGATCTAGTTTTTGCCTTTACATTACAGTTTCAATCCTGACATTTTTATACAGACATTCTGAAAACTCTTTATGAAGATTAGGTAGAAAATGTGGTCTCTTGAGCATTAACAAAGTTGTTCGATTATTTGACCTAGTTATTTAGTTTTGGACCCCGGGTAACCCAGTTTCATTCTTCCTACATTTAACCAAGGGGAACACTCTGAACAAGTTTCATTAAGACTGAACAAAAACTGTAACCTCTAGAATGCTAGCAGTAAAATTGTTGATGATAAACTACACATGACAACAAACAACGGACACAGGTTGATCAAAATAGCTCACTTTGAACATTTTGTACTCTGGCGAGCTAAAACTATGCAGAGTTATACTCAGCCTTAAACATTTCATCTGTTTGAAAATTGAAAATATTTGTCACAAGACTTGTTGGCAATTCACAAAACATTTCACAATAAACAACAACGAGAACAATAATGTACCTTGTTGTACTCCTACTTCAGCAGGATAAAGTATTTTGTCCTTTTCTGGTCCTATGTGTGCATCAAATGGGAAGAAAACAACACTCTTAATTCATAACAAATGTGCAGGAAAGATTTTGATAGAATATCTATGTATTATCACTGAAAAACCTATCACTACATTAACATCACTAACAGAACAGTAATTTCGATGCTAATCATTAATAAAAAAAAAACCCATACAAGAGATCACAGAGTCATCTTGGCGCCCACCATTGATCCTTTCTTGAATGTTCCAAATTTCAAGACTAGCTGAAGGTCAAAATCAAGGTCAAATTGCATTTCCGTACACAACACTGTGCATGTGGTCCAAATTTGAAAGCTGTAGCTTGAGAAATGTGAAAGTAGGTCACTAGATCAAATTCAAGGTCAAAATCCATTTCGGTACACAAAACTGTCCCAGTTAGGTGTCTGCACAAAATGTTTTTTGATTTTATTTATATTTTGTGGTAATATACCCACATGTATAAAGTTTACTGTTACCAGTTTTGACTTACTTTTATAGATATTCACATTTAAAGTGGGTGGGGTAATCTGACATGTGACCAGCCAGGAACACAATTTCTGTTATTTTTTCATTTCAAAAATGGTTCTAACTTTTTACACAAAATGTTGCATTTTAAATTGTACTGAATACTTTTTTCAGCATAGAGCCACAAAGTGGTCTAATCAAATTTACTGATTTTCAATTGAAGAACCTTACCAAAAAGCTAAAACATTTTTCATTAGCTGAGATATTAAGGTGTTATTTACAGCAGATATTGCAAACTAAATAAACATTAAAATGACAGTATATCAGTACACTCTGATTAATATTGGAAGAGTGGTACACTCTCAAACTGGGAAAAAGTGGGTGGGGTAAATAAATATTCGAAGCAACACTACAAAAATTGTGCAGTTGTTAAGAAATGGCCTCAGATTGTCGATTACTATCTTAATTTTATTAAATACAGCATTGATTGATAAATTTTAACAAAAAAATTCCCATTTTATATATGTGTGTCATGGAAAAAGCATGGACCTTGAACATGACATGTAGACAAACCAAATTAACCCTGAAAGCTCAAAGTATTTAACAAAAGGTTTTGCCTGAGGCAGTATATTTTGAGGAAAACTATTGTTCAAATTAACATTAAATTTTCTGCATTGATTTTTCCATGGCACACATGTATAAAGTCTTACTAAAGTGAACAAATTTTGTTAAAATTTATCAACCAAGTCTGTATTTAATAAAACTAGAATGTGTCTGTAGGACACAGGGTGTCCCCCTCCCTCCGCATGGTACATTTGTCACAAGTAAGTGGAAATAATTCAAATGTTTGCAGTCTTAGTAGGGTATAGCCTCAAAAAATACTATGGAAAGGATTCATTATTCTATACCATATACTTTTTGAGCTATGAGCATCACAAACAAAAAGTCCATTATTTTAGCTATTTCAAGGGCCATAACTCTGTAATAAATGCTAAAATTCTCAAGAAGTGCCACGTGTGCAAAGGTCACATTATGATAAAGACTCAAGCAAGGTTTCATGAATTTACATTTAAATACTTCTGAGTAAGGCACCGAGAAAACTTCTGAGTAAGGCACATAATTAGGTAAAAATGTACATTTTGTTACTATTTCAGGGGCCATAACTCTGGAAATAGGGGCAAACCCAGATAAAAAATAGTAGATGCGCAAGTTCATATCATGATAAACACTCATCAATTCATATCAAATACTTTTTAAGCTAGGCATGTCACAAGGTGAAAATGTGCATTTTTGACTATTTCAGGGGCCATAACTCTTGAAATAGGGCGCTGACCCAGATTAAAAATAGGAGATGCGCAAATTCATATCATGAGTAAGACTAATGCAAGGTTTCATGAATCTATATCAAATACTTTTTGGTTTTGTTTTGGGTTTAAGCCGTTTTTCAACAGTATTTCAGTCATGTAACGGCGGGCAGTAAACCTAACCAGTGTTCCTGGATTCTGTACCAGTACAAACCTGTTCTCCGCAAGTAACTGCCAACTTCCCCACATGAATCAGAGGTGGAGGACTAATGATATCAGACACAATGTCGTTCATCAAATAGTCACGGAGAACATACGCCCCGCCTGAGGATCGAACTTGCGACCCCGACAACCGTAGACCAACGCTCTTACCTATTCAGCTAAGTGGGCGGGCTCAAATACTTTTTGAGCTAGGCGTGTCACAAGGTGAAAATGTACAATTTTTACAATTTCAGGGGCCATAACTCTAGAAATAGGGAGCGGAGCCAGACGAAAAATAGGAGGTGTGCAAGTTCATATCATTATAAAGACTCATGCAAAATTTCATCAATTTATATCAAATACTTTTTGAGCCAGGCATGTCACAAGGTGAAAATGTGCATTTTTTACTATTTCAGGGGCAGTAACTCTAAAATTAGGGGGCGGAGCCAGACGAAAAATAGAAGGTGTGTGCAAGTTCATATCATGATAAAGACTCTTGCAAGGTTTCATCAATTTATATTAAATACTTTTTGATCTAAGCGCATCACGAACTTCGGATGGACACACGGACGAATTGACAGACGGACGCACGGACAAGAGCAAATCTATATGCCCCAACCACTCATATGGGCACAATTAAGATAGTAATAGACAATCTGAGGCCATATCGCAACAACTGCACAATTTTTGTAGTGTTGCTTCGAATATTTATTTACCCCACCCACTTTTACCCAGTTTGAGAGTGTACCACTCTTCCAATATTAATCAGAGTATACTGATATACTGTCATTTTTATGTTTATTTAGTTTACAATACCTGCTGAAAATAACACCTTAATATCTCAACTAGTGAAAAATGTTTTAGCTTTTTGGTAAAGTTCGTCAACTGAAAATCAGTAAATTTGATTAGACCACTTTGTGGCTCTATGCTGAAAAAAGTATTCAGTACAATTTAAAATGCAACATGTTGTGTGAATGTCCATTGCATAGTTATTTTATCATGAAAGTTTCAGGTAAAAAGTTAGAAAATCATTTTTGAAAAAATAACAGAAATTGTATTCTATAAACGTAAGTCAAAACTGGTAACAGTAACACTTGTTAATGAAACCTTATACATGTAGGTATATTACCACAAAACATAAATAAAATCAAAAAACATTTTGCACAGACACCTAACTGGGACCCCCCTCCCCTTTGAACGCTGTAGCTTGAGAAATGTGAAAGAAGGTACCAGGTAAAAATCAATGTCAAATTTCAATTCAGAACACAAAACTATGCATGTGGTCCGAATTTGAAGCCTATGGCTTCAGAAATGTGAAAGTAGGTCACTTGGTCAATCTCAAGGTCAAAGTTCATTTCAGTACACAAAACTATGCATGTGGTCCAAATTTGAAGGCTGTAGCTTGAGAAATGTGAAAGTAGGTCACTAGGTCAAAATCAAGGTCAAATTTTATTTTGGAACATAAAACTATGCATGTGGTCCAAATTTGAAGCCTGTATCTTCAACAATGTGGAAGTAGGTCACTAGGTCAATCTCAAGGTCAAAGTTCATTTCGGTACACAAATTTGTGGTCCAAATTTGAAGGTTGTAGCTACAGAAATGTGAAAGAAGGTCACTAGGTCAAGATCAAGGTCAACTCATGTCAAAGGTTCATCTTGCCAATGTGGTCCAAATTTGAATGTTGTAGGTTATGGACAAGAAGATTTTAAAAATTTTTCCCTATATAAGTCTATATGAACCATGTGACCCCCGGGGCGGGGCCATATTTGACTCTAGAGAACCACTAGATGATGCTACATTACAAATATCAAAGCCCTAGGCTTTGTGGTTTAGACAAGAATATTTTCAAAGTTTTTCTCTATATAAGTCTATGTAAACCATGTGACCCCCCCCCCCCCACCTCAGGGAGGGGCCATATTTGACCCTAGGGGAATAATTTGAACAATCTTAGTAGAGGACCACTAGATGATGTCACATACAAAATATCAAAGCCCTGGGCCCTGTGGTTTTGGACAAGAAGTTTTTCAAAGGTTTTCCCTATGGAAGTCTATATAAACCATGTGACCCCCGGTGCGGGGCCATATTTGACCCCAGGGAAATAATTTGAACAATCTTGGTAGAGGACCACTAGATGATGCTACATACCAAATATCAAAGCCCTAAGCTCTGTGATTTTGGACAAAAAGATTTTCAAAGTTTTTCCCTATATAAAATTATGTAAATTATGAAAATAAACAAAGGGCCACAACTCAAAAATTGTTGATGGTGGGCTAAAAATGGGTGTCTATATATATCAAAACTTCCAAACTTACAAAACACTATCACAGACCATGCACAAAAAGCCATGTACAGTTAATGATAGCATGAGTTATGCAGATTTAAATGTCAAAAGCATGCAAAAGAACAAAAGAAATCTAGAAACTGTACATTATCTAAGTACCCAACTATGTAAAAGAAGAGAGCACTGTGTTGCTAAAATCATTCTTCTAACAGATTGCCCATTGTGAAATTCATTTCATGAAGTAAAGATAGTAAGCACAAAGTAAAAATAAAACTGCAGCAGATTTTGTAAACTGTTAGTAGATGAACTTTTTCTTGAAGCATGTACTCAGCAGTTTTTGCCTAACTTTCAATACAAATACATATTTGTAGATATTCAACTTTTCATTCCAGTATGCTATAACATATAATATTTAAGTCAAATTAGGTTGAATACAATAAAACTTGTATAAAACTGGTGTAAATTTGGCCAGCATTCACAAAGCTGTTTTAAGGTCTTCCAAATATTCTTTTAAATCCAACAAACTGTATAACCAGACATGTTTTTAAAACTGAGAGGGCTCTTACTGACCTGCATGTTATATTAGAAAAGATCAAATAAGGTAAAAAATCTCTCCAGTCCATCACAATGTTCACTGGGAAAATGTTTCACCTGATAATCAAGATCAAAGTTCAATGCATAAATTTACAAGCCTTTTTCATGGTCAAAACCATTTCTTTCATTCTTTAATTTCCAGTGTTACCTAAGGTGAACTACCAATATCAACAACAGCCAAATACTTTTATTTGATAAATATAACTAATAAGTCTGTCTTCACTAAATATTCCTTCTACAACATTCCTTATGCAACTCGAATTATTTCAGTTAAATTGTGACTTCAAAACTTCACCAATCAGATAATCAGACAAAGTTAGGCCAACTTTAGAACATTTTTACAAAATACTGAGAAAAAATCTTCCACAAGTGAAATGTATAACATTTCAGAATATATGAAAAAGAGACTCCAAATATAGTGTGAGATACCGAAATGAAACTTGAGAAACTAAAATGAAACTAGATAAATTCTCTGACACTGATAACCAAAACCTAGTATTGTTCTACAACAAGGCTGTAAATATTGCATCCATTTCAGACAAACATACCTTTGTTAATCACCTGTTATTAAAATTCAATACAGAATATTTCTTCTAGGCCCTTAGCTGACTTAATATTTCCATTTCAATCACTGTGTTAATTTTGGGATGAAATACAACTACATTAAAATATGACCAAAATGCTTCACAAGAAACAACTTAAGACGACCCTTTTACAAAGTCAACCCTACATAATTCAACACAATTTTCCCAACAACAGCCAGTTAGCTAGCTGCAATAATTTTTCTAAATGCTCCTGTAGGAATCTATTGGCCTGACTTAATACTTTAAATACTTATATTTTGACAATATCGATAACATAATCATAAACATCCAATGATGAAGAAAAGAAAAAACTTATAATAAAAATTGCTGCTCTGAAATAGAAATGAATGACAAAGAATGATTATATAGAAGAAGAAATACAACACAATTACCTGAAATAAAATAATAATTACAGTTTAGCATAACAATACAAAAATTAACACAAACTAGCAGACGCTGCCCACATATAAACAACAGCAGCCTATCAGTTTTCTGCATTCCTGTAAAAAAAACAGACGTGATGGCATAGATGCTACAACATTTAAATGAAAACAAGAGTATCAGACATGAACTGTAAACAGAAAGCAAGCAAGCCAGTGAATGTGCTATGTACCTCTGCCTGCACCAATAACGGGGAACCCTGTTTCAACTGGATCAAATATGTCAGGGGATGAACCAGGTCTGAAGATTGATTCTCGGTTCTCCTCAAGGGTGTCTGTAGAATCATATGATACAGACCTCTCTGCAAGGTCACCTTTTACTCTTGAACTGTGAGCAACAACATCAGCGAAGCTTGAAGTGACTCCTTTTGTGCTGCATGCAAGTTTATCTAAGCCTGATTCTACTGTAATATAGACTGGAGAGGAATGAGCAGTGGATGGGTGTGAAGAGTGAATTGTGGAGGCAAAACTAGAGCGAACATCAATTACAGTAGAAGCAGACGACAAAGTTGCCGACTCTGATATACACTCACCTTCATCTTCAGATTTATCCTCAGTTTTTTCGTACAACTTTTCATAACTTGATGATAAACCTGACTGTAGTTTAGAATCAGACTGTTTTGTATCAAAACGATCTCCAATATCCATTTCACTTGCATCCATGGACATTCTGTTCACCGTTGGCTCTAGTGGGACTCCAGTATAGACGTTCTCATAACTGGAAACCATTTTTTTGCGTTCCTGTGCTGCAAGAACTTCAAGTTCCATTGGCCGAGGAGGAGGGATTTCAGACTCTGGGAAGTCATTACTAAAGCCCGAAACAGTGTTGTTTTCTGACTGGTCAGGGGTTTGAATTAAGGCAGCTTGTTCACTGGAGGTTATAGAAGCAGTGTCGTCTGCTGTAAAAATGAAACAAGCAAATGTAAACAAAAATAAAGCAAAAAGCGCAACACCGAAGAAAGCAAACAGAAAAGGTCTAATAAATAATTCTAATATTTTTTTAAGATTTTGTATTTCATTTTTCTGCAGACAGATAAAAAAATTCAAGAGATCTTTACTTGCACATTTTCCATTCATATACAAATTATTTCAATATCTACTAATTCAAGCAATTTGTTTGGTTTAGCCACAATATTACACATCAATGAAACCCTAGTTTATCATTTTAGTATTCATGTGTATATTTCAGCAGTATGTCAATGCCTGAACTGATAGCAGCAGTATTTGAAAATCGGAGATAACTTTCTTGTTTCTAAACAAAACAGGCCTTAGTAACAATATTACCTATCTAAAGATCATGGTTTTGATTAAAAATTTGATAAAAAGTTGTTTTTGAAATTTTTGATGCAGAGAGAAATCATTATAAAATGAAAATTGGGTGTAGATTCATGTTAACTTGGAATTATAATGATATATTTTGGTTTACATACATGTATAAACCTTGCCCTTAATGCAAACATTTAACATTAAGTCACTCCAGTGCTTTATTCAATGTATGCTTTATTTCGGCAGAGTTAACATATGCAAGTATACCAGAAAAAAAAATTCAATCCTTTAACAATGAAATTTATTTTAAAATATATTCTGAATGTGTCAAAGACAGGGAAAACCACAGCCTGAAGTAAAAGAGTCTGTGTATCTATTTAATGGTCTGTAACTCTGCAAAAAATTACAAGAGTACGCATAACCAATTTTAAGACCAATAACTCCTGCAAAGTTTCACTGAAGTTTGGACATAACTTGTGGAGATGAAGTGTGGACAAGAATCTCTTCAAATACTTTTGCATAATAATCAGGGGAATATAACTCAATGAAAAACCATTCAAATGCAAAAATAGTGATATATGCAGCACTAGGCCTAGTACTTATCATTCCTGTGAAGTTTCATTCAAATCTCACCAAAGGAAAAGCAGTAATCAAGACAAATTTTATCAAAATTACCTTAAAGTGACCATAACTCTGTAAATAATAATCAGAGTAGATTGTGATATGTACAGCTAGGCTTCGTACGAATCACTCCTGTGAAATTTCACTGAAATCTGGCCAGGATTTTTTGAAAAGTGCCAACAAGCTAAACACACATGGACAGACAGATGGCAGAGGCAAAAGCAACATCTCCAATGTAATGAAAAGACATTATCTTGACTATTTCGATGATAGACTGATAGTGAAATAGGGAATATTCTAATATCTAAGTAAACAAGAGATCACAGAGTGATCTTGGCGCCCACCAATGTGCCATTTTTGAGTGTTCCAAATTTCAAGACTTACTGACTAGCTCAAGGTCAAATTTCATTTCCGTACACAACACTTTGCATGTGGTCCAAATTCAAAAGCTGTAGCTTGAGAAATGTGAAAGTAGGTCACTAGATCAATTTCAAGGACGAAATGTGAAAGTAGGTCACTAGGTCAAAATCAAGGTCAAATTACACTTCAGAACACAAATTTATGCATGTGGTCCAAATTTAAAGCCTGTACCTTCAAAAATGTAGAAGTAGGTCACTAGGTCAATGTCAAGGTCAAAGTTTGTTTCGGTACACAATCCTATGCATGTGGTCTAAATTTGAAGCCTGTAGCTACAGAAATGTGAAAGTAGGGCAGTAGGTCAATCTTAAGGTCAAAGTTCATTTCGGTACACAAAACTATGCATGTGGTCCAAATTTGAAGGCTGTAGCTCGAGAAATGTGAAAGTAGGTCACTAGGTCAAAATCAAGGTCAAATTTTATTTCGAAACACAGAACTATGCATGTGTTCCAAATTTGAAGCCTGTACCTTCAAAAATGTGAAAGTAGGTCACTAGGTCAATGTAAAGGTCAAAGTTTGTTTCGGTACACAAAACTATGCATGTGGTCCAAATTTGAAGGCTGTAGCTTGAGAAATGTGAAAGTAGGTCAGTAGGTCAAAATCAAGGTCAAATTCCAATTCAGAACACAAAACTATGCATGTGGTCCAAATTTGAAGCCTGTACCTTCAAAAATGTGAAAGTAGGTCACTAGGTCAAAGTCAAGGTCAAAGTTTTTTTCAGTGCACAAAACTATGCAAGTGGTCCAAATTTGAAGGCTGTAGCTACAGAAATGTGAAAGTAGGTCACTAGGTTGAAATCAAGGTCAACTCATGTCAAGGTTCATCTTGCCACTCAAAACCATACATGTGGTCCAAATTTGAATGTTGTAGGTTATTGACAAGAAGATTTTAAAATCTTTTCCCTATATAAGTCTATATGAACCATGTGACCCCCCAGGGCGGGGCCATATTTGACCCTAGGGGGATAATTTGAACAAACTTGGTAGAGAACCACTAGATGATGCTACATTACAAATGCCAAAGCCCTAGGCTTTGTGGTTTGGACAAGTAGATTTTCAACGTTTTTCCCTATGTAAGTCTATGTAAGCAATGTGACCCCCGGGGCGGAGCCATATTTGACCCTAGGGGGATAATTTGAACAATCTTAGTAGAAGACCACTAGATGATGTCATATACAAAATATCAAAGCCCTAGGCCCTGTGGTTTTGAACAAGAGGTTTTTCAAAGTTTTTCCCTATATAAGTCTATATAAACCATGTGACCCCGGGGGCGGGGCCATATTAGACCCCAAGGAAATATTTTGAATCATCTTGGTAGAGGACCACTAGATGATGCTTCATACCAAATATCAAAGCCCTAGACTCTGTGGTTTTGGACAAGAAGATTTTCAAAGTTTTTCCCTATATAGATCTATGTAAATTATAGAAATAAACAAAGGGCCATAACTTACTAAAAAATTGTTGAACCAGTCTGATTTTCAGGGGAACACAACTAGGGTACCACTACATCATTCTGACAAAGTTTGGTCAAAATCCCCCAGGTAGTTTCTGAGGAGATGCGATAACGAGAAATTGTTAACGGACGGAAGGACGGACGGACGGACGGAAGGACGACGGACCACGGACGCAGAGTGATTTGAATAGCCCACCATCTGATGATGGTGGGCTAAAAAGGGGCATAATTCATGAAATATTGGTGCCAGAGTTATAGTCTTTGTGTCGTATGACATGGATGATGATGAGGAACAACTCTTGAGTTTGGAGCAAATCCCAGCATGTAATAAAAAACATGAAGAGATAGGGCATCAAATTTTTGATTAATACGCAGACACTGATGCACACAAGTACACCAAAGCTCTTCATATACTTCGTGCAGTTGACATAAAAAGGTTCAAATATCCAAAACTGGAGAATGATACAACCTTTCTGCTACTGTTAAAATTGCAAAATTTCCATTATGCATCATTCTTTTCTGTTGGTAAATTTGATTCACAATGTCATTCAGTACTTACCTCTTTTCCAGTCATTGTTTTGTTAAACAAAAACTTCAGTAACAATCAAATATACAATGGTGAAATTACTATTGAAGCTTACTGTATTTGTCAGAAACAGCATCAGTTTCAACTATTCACTACCATTTGAATATGTTCTGATTAATTTCTATAAATAAAAGTCTCCAAAATGCTTTCACCATTGTGTCTGATTAAAGCTTATATCTTGGATATGATTTTTTCTGGTCTTATCTATTGTTCTGTTTTGCATAAAGTTACCTTAATTTTCCTTCACAGAAACTTTAACGCAAAATATTCTTACCTAATGCAGACTATCACAACAAACACAGAACTTGCCAAATGATTTTTAAAAGTAGACTGAATGTACACTAGTGATTTTGAAATTCTGTTCGTCATTTAAAACTGCCATCAGAAAAGCTTCATAGTGTATAACACCTAACTTTGGCGGCAGTTTGATCTTGACGCTATTCACTATTGAGGCCTGCTGTGCCAAAATAAATCTATATTAATTAGTCAACCACTTAAATAGGTGCTCCAAATAAAGGCCTTGAAACTGAATAAAAGTGTAAATTCAGACAGTGATTTCAATAAATATCTTTTCTTTTTTTTTCAAACATATTTACAGTTCTCACAGACAGTAACATACTATTTAAAAGAACATACCACGTTACACCCAATTAAGCATAGAAATGTAAGGCAATGATTTTTTGTGAGAGGCTGATTGAAGTAATTCACATGACATGTTTGGTACAGTTCATAAGAGTATGTCTGCACAAAGTAAATTTAATATTTTTCTAGTTGGGAACTTAAAATGAAATATAATGGCTATTGTGGTATTCACACCATATAATTTAGACAATGAATATTCATAAACAGTGTTAATTTTTCTTTCACCTGAATGAATTTACACATTAGAGACAGCATGTAAATGGATGGAAAATATGAAAAATGTAAAGCCTCTTATGACAAACAAAAACAAGTAAATGGTTTGTCCGAAAACTGTGAATTAACGGATTGAATTAAGAAAAATTAGATTATGTTACTCAATTTTGGTGCAATCATGCTTATCCAATATTGCCTTCATGCAAAGTGACAATATCATCTGTTATGATTCTATGCCTACTTCTAACTCTTTAATTCATTCATTTAGAGTAATAAACTTTAAGAATATAATTTTTTAAAAATACACAATTCTTTTAACAGTTAAAATATTCCAATTCAACTTTACTATTAATCTGAAACTGGACTAAAACTGAAAAATAACTTGTTGCAACATTATTACAAGCAACAATTTTAATTTGTTAATTATAAATCTTACTTCATTCTTCAAAACATGCAAAGGAGTGTGCATTAAATGGATATTTACTGGAAAGTTAATAGCTAAAGAAGTAAACAAAAAATGTGTACCTGTAGCATGCATCTCTGAAGGAACAACATCTTCATGCTCCTGCTTGTCTATGGTTTGGTCCATTGCAAGAGAGGCCCTCAATGCATTCTCATCCATAGACATCAACATTTCTGTCGATTCTGCCATTTCTTGTTTTATTCTGGGGTATTTTTCATGTTGTTCAGAAATTTCTGTTCTATAATCAACCTTTTCTTCTTCTATTTTATCGAGACCTAA
The DNA here is from genome assembly GCF_021730395.1 of Mercenaria mercenaria. Classification (NCBI taxonomy): domain Eukaryota; kingdom Metazoa; phylum Mollusca; class Bivalvia; order Venerida; family Veneridae; genus Mercenaria; species Mercenaria mercenaria. The sequence goes on from NC_069362.1 coordinate 75,196,519, forward strand.
TGATGTTGTAAGAGCATCCTGGTCCATTGAAAGCATCATGGGGTCAAATTCTTTTGATTTCATTAATTTCATTTCCTCGCTGTCCTCATCACTACTCTGAATTTTATCTAACCCAAGAGATGCTCTCAATGCATCTGTATCCATTGATCCTGACATTAAATCATCTTGTTCTAAACCTAGTGATCTTTTTAAAGCATCCTGGTCCATTGAGGATGCCATTAGATCTTCTGATGTTTTCATGCCTAAGGACTGTTTCAAAGCTTCTTCATCCAGAGACTCAAGCATTCCTTCAGACATTTCTGTTGCTTGCGACTCTTCAGTTACTTCAGTAATTTCTGATATTTTTGATTTCTGATCCTGACCTTCACTTCCAGCCAAACCTAAAGATCTATGCAGAGCATCTAAATCATCAAATTCAAGTGAAGTTGTCATTAAATCTGCAGTTCTATCACCCAAAGAAACTTTGAGTTCATCCTGGCTTACTGATGTTTCCATTACAGATGCTCTACCAAAGCCTAAAGCCTTTTCCATAATTTCATCGTCTAATGAGTTTGTCAATGCTATTTCTTCTCGTACAACTTCTAAAGACCTATTCATTTGTTCTTTTTCTAGGGAGTCTGTCATAATATTATCAGCCTGACTTAAACCAAGAGTCCTTTTAAACATTTCTTGGTCCATTGAAGAGGATATATCACTTTCTAACCCAAGGGACCTTTGGAGAGCATCTTGATCCATAGAAGATGCCATAAGATCAGCATCTCTTCCAAGTGCTTTCTGAAGCATGTCTGGGTCCATTGAATCTGCCATACTACTTTCTTTCGCTGATCCTACAGACTTCTGAAGAGAATCTTGGTCATAGGAGTCAGTCATGATATCTGACTTGTGCTCAGATGATGAAACAGAGTAATCTTCATCTTTACCTGAGCAAACACTGCCAGATACTCTAACATCCTCTGGTTCAAGGGATGAAGCTATCAGTGAGTCTACCATAACATGTTCTGCGGAAGATACCATTATATCTTCTTCATCATAAACATATTTTAAAGCTTCTTCATCATATGATGCACTCATGACATCTCTTTCTATCTGTAGTTCTTTTTTCAATACTGACTCATCCATAGACACTGACATCGCTTCTTCACGAAAAACCCTTGCCAACAGAGGTGATATTTTTTCTGGAGTAGCTAGCACCTGTTTCAGTTTCTCTTGTTCATATGATGTAACAAGAGTATACTCAGAAGGAGAAGGTGGAACTTCTTCAACCTTTTCCTCCCCATCTCCTGATTCTCTTTCTCCATGAATGGGTTTAATCTTTTCTTTTTCAATAGTTTGTTCAATGAAAATCTGCTGAGAAACATCTGCTGATATTCTTCCTTCAGGTTCAATGGCACTTTCTACTTCATCTTCATCATCATCAACATCTGCTTCCTGGCCATCACCTGCCATTGCTGATTCCTCCATTTCCATTTCCAAAGTATAGTCTGTTGGGGAAAGTGGTCTTTCAGAACTTTTTGTGCTTTGCTGTTCTTGTTCAACTGATCTTTGTGATCTCCTCTCAATGTATGAATCTACCTCTTCATCCTCAATAGAATCAGATTCCATACCATCTATACCATCTTGAATAGCATCCTTTCCAGCTCCTTCAAAACCACTTATTTGCCCTTCAAGCCCTGTCAATGATGAATCTGCTGGTTTGGTAAATGATATTTCAGAGTCAAAATCACTTTTAAGAACTGTCTTGCCTTGTCTCTGACTTTGAAATTCAAAACCATCTCTATAGTGTTCAATAAATCTTTCAGTCCTATCTATGTAAGATTCATCAAAGTCATCAACATCATACTTAAAGTCAATTTCAACAACTTCATCTTTCTCAATTTCATAGACATCTATAAATTCTTCTACATTAACTTCTTTTCCCTTCTCTAATTCAAACTCCTGAACATAAGATTTATCAATGTCTGTTTCACATGACTTGTATGTTTCTGATTCACTAGACTCTGTTGTTTTCTCAATTACTATGTCATTAGTCTGACTTATTTCATGCTTTTCTTTCACATCAACTTTATGTTCAACCCTCTCAGTAAAACTGAGAGATAAATCATAGTCAGGTGTAGTAGCCTTCATTTCAGTATCTTCATATTCCACAAGTTCACTTACTAAAGAAGCACTTGGTGGTATTGTATCTTCATCTTCATCTCCTTCAATAATTTCAATAACTTCTGCTGTATATTCCATTTTTTCAGATTCTTGTTTTGACTGCTCAGATTTTATTGAAATTTCAGCTGATTCTTTAACTTCAGAATAAAGGGGATCTTCAACATTAACAAGAACCTCTTCTTGATCAAGATCAAATTTCACAAAAGCCTTTTCCTGAGTCTCGTATTCATTCTCATCTTCTGAACTTGGCTCAACGGAAAAACCTACAGGTTCTCCAGCCATTTCTTCATCTGCAGCCTGCATTATATCAGTGTAAATTCTTCCATGAAATGATGTCTCTGAAATTTCTGGCTCCTCATCAATACTTTCTGACTCAAGTAAACCTGTGTGACTTTCTGCAACACCTGATTTGTCAGTGACATTGCATGTCAGTTCATCTTCCTGAATCATTTCTTTCTCCTTTTCTTCTAACATGAAAGTTTCTTCTTTATTTTCCATTACTGAGATGTCAGAAGGTCTAAGTTGCTCTGTTTCAGTAGGTCTAGGTTCCTCAGTTTTGGCAGGTCTATATTCTCCTGTTTCAATAGGTTTAAATTCCTTTATTTCAATAGGCTGTCCCTCCATTTCAGAAGGTTCTGGCTCTTCATGTTCAGAGGGTCTAAGTTCCTCAGCTGTGGTAGGCATTTGTTCCACAGCTTCAGTAGGCTTAGGTTCCTCTGTTTCAGAAGTTATTAATTTCTCTATTTTAGTAGTTTCATGTTCTATAGTTTCAGTATATCTACATTCCTCAATTTTAGTGGATATATGCTCCTCAATTTTAGTATGCCTAGACTCCTCAGTTTCAGCAGAACTTGGTTCTTCAGCTTCTAAGGGTCTAGGTTCCCCCATTTCAGTTGGTTTAAGTTCCTCTGTTTCAAAAATTATTGGTACCTCAGATTCAGATATCATAGTTTCAGTAGGTATATGTTCCCCCATTTCAGTAGGTTTAGGTTTCTCAGTTTCAGTTGGCCTAGGTTCCTCAGTTCTGGTAAATCTAGGTTCCTCAATTTCAGCAGGCACATATTTCTCAGATTTGGTGGGTCCAGGACCCTCAGTGTCAGCTGATTTTAAATCCAAAATTTCAGTAGGTCTTGGTTCCTCAGTTTCAGTTGGTTTAAATTCCTCTGTTTCAAAAGTTATAGGTTCTTCAGATTCAGTAGGTTCAGATATCATAGTTTCAGTAGGTATATGTTCCTCCATTTCAGTAGGTTTAGGTTTCTCAGTTTCAGTTGGCCTAGGTTCCTCAGTTTCGATAAATCTAGGTTCCTCAATTTCAGCAGGCATATGTTCCTCAGATTTGGTGGAACCAGGACCCTCAGTGTCAGCTGATTTTAAATCCAAAATTTCAGTAGGTCTTGGTTCCTCAGTTTTAGACGTTGTAAGTGCCTCTGTTTCAAAAGTTATAGGTTCTTCAGATTCAGTAGGTTCAGATATCATAGTTTCAGTAGCTATATGTTCCTCCATTTCAGTAGGTTTAGGTTTCTCAGTTTCAGCTGGCCTAGGTTCCTCAGCTTCAGTAAATCTAGATTCCTCAATTTCAGCAGGCATATGTTGCTCAGATTCGGTGGGTCCAGGACCCTCAGTGTCAGCTGTTGTTAAATCCAAAATTTCAGTAGGTTTTGGTTCATCTGTTTCAGTTGGTTTAAATTCCTCTGTTTCAAAAGTTATAGGTTCCTCAGGTTCAGTAGGTTCAGATATCATAGTTTCAGTAGGTATATGTTCCTCCATTTCAATAGGTTTACATTTCTCAGTTTCAGTTGGCCTAAGTTCCTCAATTTCAGCAGGCATACGTTTCTCAGATTTGGTGGGTTTAGGACCCTCAGTGTCAGCTGATTCTAAATCCGAAATTTCAGTAGGTCTTGGTTCCTCAGTTTCAGTCTGTCTAAGCTCTTTGGTTTCAGCAGCTTCAGGTTCCTCAGTTCTGACCTCTTTGTCACTAGGAACTTCTACAGCTTTCTTATAATCTTGTTCATCTTTTATTTTATCTTCACTATCATAATCATGAACCTGAAATTCATCCAGGGTGATTTCAATATTACTTTCTTGACGTGATAAGAGAACTGTCTGTTTAATTCTATTCATTTGCATTTCTTGATTAAAGTATGTGTCATGTTCTGAGACATCAGCTTCTACAGATCTTTCTTCCTTTATTTCAGCTTTCTTATCTGGATAATCAAAACTAGACTCTCTACTTACATGGGTTGGCATTTCAACAAGATCTTCATCACTTACTGGAGATTCTACCGTGCATGTTTCTGTTTGTTCGGTCTGTTTATCTGGTTTACTTTCTATCTTCAATTCTTCCCGTGGTTTGATTTCAATTTCTTCCATCAGCGGTGGTTTTGTTTCAAGTCCATAAATCCTACCATCAGTTAGATCTATATTTCTTTGTTCTTCAGACATAATTTCTCCAGTTTCTTGTTCTGGTTTCACACATGTTTCTTCCTCCAATTCTTCTTCCTGAAATGGAGTTTCAGTATCATATTTTGATTGTAAAATTTCATCTAATCCTTTCTTTTCCTTCTTTATTTCATCTTTTGATTCAATTACAATTTCTTCAGATAATGCTGGAGCAGTTTCAAATTCAAGCAACTGGTCAAATTTAGCTGAAAGATCTACTTTCTCATTGCCTGCTTTTTCATATGGCTGTTCAGTTTTTTCTTTATAATCCTCTTTCGATTCAGAAGTATCTGGAAGCTCTGCATTTGTATGCAACTGTTCTTTCACTTCAGAAACTTCAGCTTGAGTTGACAAAAGCTCTGTTGTAGTTACAGATGCACACACTAATTCGTCATCCAGTAAAACTGTTGTAGCAGATATATATTCTCTTTCTTCCAGTGCTTCTGTTATGACATCTTGTTCAGTTACAGGTACATCTTGTTCACTTGGGATAATTATTTCTAATGGTTTTGTTTCTTCTGCAAGCTTTTCTATACTTTCTAGTTCAAGTTCTTTACATTCTATCATTTCCTGTGATAGATATTCTACATCACTTAATGGGATTTTTCTTTCATGTTCAGACTGTATTGTTTCTATTGTTTCAAGCTCTTCTGCCTGCTCTAAAACTGATTCACATACAATTTCTGCATGTTCTTCTTCTTGGTGTATGTTTATTTGACTGTCAGATATTATTTCAATTCCAATCTCTTTTAATTCTGGTGTGACAACATCTGCAATTTCAGGAGGTAAATCTTCAGTTTCTCTTTCTTCAATTAATACTTCCTCAGCAAAATGTACTTGTTTAACTGCAGTTCCTTCCTTTAGAACAACATTTTTAAAAACATTTTTATCATCTTTCTTTTCCATTTCAGTATCAATTTCAAAACTCTGACTGTCTGTCTCTTCAAATAACATTTTGTCATCACTTTGTACTTCTGTCTCAGAGAAGGAATCAACGATGTCAACCTCAGCTGTTGTATAAGTGGACTCTTCCGCAGAAAGCTTTGTTTCTTCCACTGTGTAAATTGGATACTGCTGTTCTAAAGGAGATGGTAGTTTACTTGGTGACTCAAGTTCTATAGATTCAATTGCTTCCCAATCTTTAGTTTCTATTTCATCAGCTTCAACAATATTGGTCTCAGTCAGTCGTTTAAGTTTCTGCTCTTCTTCAATCAAATCATCAATATCATCATTCAACCATGGGACTGCCTCTTCCTCCTTTGTTCCTCCTATGTTTTCTATAGTACTGTCAACTTTAACTGTTGCTATTTCTACCTTGTCTACAGTATCTTTAATTTCAACTGCTCCTACTTCAATTTCATATGCTTCATGTTTTTTATCCAATGTCTCTTTAGCTAAATCAAGGTCTGTACGGTTATCAGCCAATGTTTCATCTTTTTCAATACTGATTGCTTTTTCAATACTGGTTTCTTTGACAAGAGATTCATGTCTTTGAACTAGTTCTCTTACAGATCTTCTTTTCTCTTCATGAGAAAGTTGATCTTCCTCATGTACCTGCTCTTTACTTTTAAAAGTAAGAATTTCTATTTCACTTTTTGTTTCAGAATCAGTTTTCTCTTCTTCAAGAATGTTTTTAGAAATACTATCAGCTTTTGCTTCAATGTCCTCAACAATATGCCTAAACTGGGTACCAGGAGAAACATCAGTTGCCATTTCAAGATCAGGTATATCAACATCAAGGCTATCACGTTTATCTTTTGTTGTAACAATTTCTGATTCAGTCACTATCTGTTCCTCAGACTTTGAAGTTTTAGAATCACTTACAACCATATTCACAGGGACAGTCTCTTTTGCTGGAAGAGTCTCTATTTCAGACTGTTTACTTTGAAATTTAATACTGTCTTGATGCTCTGCAGTTTTGGTAACAGTTGAATCAGATTCTACTGAAGCTATTCTTTCAAATTTCTGTATAATGGAGGACACAGACTTTGGTACTTCTGGGGATGATTCTACCTCTATTTCCCAGTTCCAATATTTCAATAGTGGATGAAGTTGAAACAAGGTTCCATATTTAAGGCAAGCATTAAAGGAAATCAAAGAAAAATTTATGTTAGTATGTTAGAGAATACTACTAATCAAACAATTTTCTATTAGTAAAAGGTATCAACAACAATAACAAAAAAACAACAACAACAAAATAATGCATTTTCTGGATTCCACTGACTGATCTGTAACAAAATATTGGTTAATTCTAAAATGAGAACTGATACATGTACATTTCAATGTACATCTAAAACAAAGGGCCATGCAGGCTACATCTGAAATGCTGTCTTACTTTTTACTATTGTTGCTACAGAAGCTTTTAAATTACATTAGAGCAAATTTAACTGATCTTGGTTTGATTTCTTACCAAAGTGTGTCCACAGTAAAACTCAACAAGAGGGCCATGATGGCCATATATAGCTCACCTAAGTTTCACAAGTTTGGCAGATTGCTTGGACAATTTTGTTAAAATTATTTTGAAATAGGGCCAGCATTATCTGACAAAAATATCTTTTAAAGTATCTATATATGCTACAATGTCATATAGGGAATATTTGTATACATATATGTGTATGAAAAAATGACAACCCTCCTCTGGCGGCCATGTTTTCCACAAACTGGAATAATTTGAACAAACTTTGTAGACAGTTACCGCAGGAACTGTGATATTATTATGATATAACTTAAAGCAGATTTCATAGAGAAAAACATTCTGACCATATTCCATGTATATAAAGCTGGTCATAAAGCAAGTGGTTATTCACCAAGTTCCGAAATATCTAATTTTAAACAGACAAACATTCTGACCAAGTATCATAAAGATCAGGTAGTAAATAATGACTTTAGATTGTTTATTTGTCCTCCTATTATATGACCTAGTTTTTGACCAAGATAAACCAGTTTCAAACTTATCCTACCATACACAGAGACAAATATTCTGACAAAGTTTCATGAAGATCAAGTAGAAAATGTGGCCACTATAGAGTAAACAAGTTTTGTCTATGATTAGACCTAGTGACCTAGATTTTGAGCTCAGGCACCTCACTTTTCAACTGGAGTTCATCCAGACAAACATTCTGCCATGATTTATGATGATCAAGTAGACAATGTGGCCTTAAGAGTGTAAACAACATTTTCCTATGATTTGGCCTTTTTTAAGACCTCAGGTAACCCATTTTTTTACTTGGATTTCATAAAAAATTACTCTGACATGTCTTATGAAGAACAAATGGTAAATGCGGCATCTAGAGTGTTAACATGTTCTTTCCCATGATTTGACCTAGTGACCTAGTTTTTGAGCTCCAGCAGCCAGGTTTTGAGCTTGTCCTTTATTTATGAAGACAAACATTCTGACAATGATATATGATAATCAAATAAAAATGTGACTTCTAGATACCTAGTGACCTAGTTTAAGATCTCAAGTTACTCAGTTTTAAATTTGATCTGGACTTCAAACAGATGAACATTCTGACAAAGTTTTATGAAACCAAGTTAGAAAATGTGGCCTCTAGAGTGTTTACACGGTTTTCCAATTAACTGACCTTGTGACCTAGTATTTGAGCCAGATTTATTGAGGGTAAAATTCTGACCAATTTTCATTATGATTGGACCAGAATGTGACCTCAAGAACATTAACAATCAAATTATTAACAATGCACAATGGACACAGAACTATCACAATAGCTCATCTTGTGCACTTTATGCCAAGGTGAGCTAAACATATATTGCAAGGATTGCTTTAAAGTAGTCATTTTATCAATTTTGTATTTTTTATATAGGAGTTTCTTTCTGAGGAAACTCAACAGATTAAAAAGAAAAATGTATGTTAACTTCCTGAAAAATAATTTAAAAAATAAGACAGCTTCTGTTACCGTTACTAATCTATGACCATTCATCTCCTAATTCTATTTCTGTGCCGACTGATGAATCATTTACCTTCAGAAAAACTTGAATAATATGTAGAATAACTGGATACTGGGCTTTTCTCTCTGGATTCCTGATGAGGGGCTGCTACTAAAACACAACATTGAAACAAATTAGTGTAAGGGAAGACAACATTCAGAAGCTAGATCTAAGCAATCAGCTGGTGTTTCTGAATACACAAGATATAAATATCATTTATGTTTTATTAATTTTCAAACATGCTCTTTTAAACATGATATCTGACATTTAATTCTTGCAACATATTACCTGAATCTATTGTCTAAAGAAATCAAACAGCTAATCCTAATTTCAGCTTGTTTTTCTCAATACCACAAGATATAAATATCACTTATACTTTATTAATTTTCAAACATGCTTTTTCTGATATCTAATATTTTATTCTTGCAACATATTACCTGAACTTATTGTCTAAAGACATCAAACAGCTGATCCAGATTTTAATGTATTTTGTTATAAGTTCAATTTGGTTACAACTGAAGACTTTTTGCACAAGCATCAAGATAAAGTAACTATGTTGCAAAAATCATCATGTGTGTAAAATATTTAAAATATTGGTAAGCTGAATACTTTAGAGTAGTAAGCTTTTGATTTGACTAATAATTACCTTCCAATTTTAAGAAAATTAAGGATGTAACTGAGCATCTTACCTATACAAACTAAATATCTTGGATGCTAAAGGGAAGAAAGGGGTTTAGTTTAATTATTAATTGTTTAAGGAGTCTGTATCACACCTTTTCAATTAGAGGAGTGATTATCTAAGGTAAGATCTGTGCCAAATTATCTGTCATCTAGATTCATCCTTTCTTCCCAATAACCTAAAGTATTGTCAATCAAGCAGACTCCTGTTTCTAGCTCTACAGGTTCAAATTTTATGTATAAAAACTGAATTCAGTCAGAAACAATATACAGTATCAATTTCAAACTCTTTACTGTGTGTCACTAACTGATTCATATCTGAGCTGTAAAGAGCAAACTTTTAAGAAACATTACCAGCTGGTCATACAGTGTAAGTCACATGATCACAAACAGCCAATCAAAGTACATGCTAACAGTAACACACAGTCACAACATCAACCTACAAACTAAAGCAATCTGATAAACAAATGAAAAATAAATAATATCAAAAGAGTTTCAACTTTGAAGATGCAATATTTGTTCACACTTGATTATCTTAGCTTGAAACAAAATTTTAATTACTCATTGATCTATTTCCAATAAAAAGCAGTACTGGAGTTCTTTGACAAGGTGAAACTTATTTGTACATTTGCAATATATTAAACAAAGTAATGAAAATATTACGTAAACTGATTTCAGGTAACCCTGTTATAAAATATCAAATTTCATCCTATATATTGTAACTGCTGGAATTGAAATATAGTACCGGTTATTTACAGATCGGTCAAGTAGCTGACAGTTTTTCCATTTATATATCACATACCTACATTAATTAACACCTTAAAGTCTACCTGCCTGTAATGGAAAGGTGACATGTATTGTATTCAAGCAAAGTTTAAGAAATATTACCCTGACACAAACAGCCTAACAGAATATATTATTTCAAATTATAAACAGAAATACTCCTAAACTGAAATCAGTAACTGATGGAGTAAGAATAACAAATACTTTGATAATGGAAAATTCAAGGACATTCAATTCACTGAATTGACAATAAAGGTCACCTGGAAAAGACGAATATACCACTGTTAAGTTCAGAAAGCAAGGTCAGACATTACTACATTATAATGTTTACAAGAGTTGCAATATCATCAAAGAAAAACACAGGATAGCAGTCATGTCAAAACAGCAGGATATTAGAATACCAACACTTTAGCCACTACAATCACAAATTATTTATGACTGAAGAACCCAACTGCATCAAGGACCTTACCAAGACTATGACAGACAGAAGAGGTCAAGGTCACAGAACACCAACAACAGTAAAAGGTCAACATGATAACATATCAACAATATTTAGAACCTTCACAAAACACAACTAGAGGTTGAGAGAAGATCCAAGGCACACTTATTATATTAGATCTCACAGTCACAAGATCAGAACAACATTTGGAAACCATGATATTACGTCTGACCTTCAAACTGACTTCCAGCATCAACAAGATCACATTTATCACCATGATACTGATAGTAGTACGAACTACTATAATCATCTTCATCATCAGAGTAACAGTAATCATCTGTGATCATTATAGCCGGAGCACACTGATCAGTCCCAATAAACCAAAATTCTGAAAAAATTCCAAAATAACAATCTAATTGCTATGTCAACAAATCATAGCCAATTTTGAAATGGGACTTTCTTCACCATTACTAGAACTTAATCCAGTAAAATGTTTTGTCAAAAACAAAACTAGAAATTAATGATATCGTATGATTCCTTTGGTACTGACAGTTGTAACTGACTACAGAAGCATCACATCTCCTGTACCACTATAATATACACGGTTTTTGACACATTTTACATTAGAATTCTATATATTTATTATAGTATTCATACATGATTCATCTATAAGGTTGTCACTTTACCATCACTCAATGTGCCTAAACTCGCCATCACTCAATGTGCCTAAACTTTTCAAACCTTGTTTCACATTGTATATTACATGCCTCCTGAAAATGCTTGATAGAATAAAGTTATACAGTCCAAAAGGGGGCTATGTCAAATAAGTAAATTGACATGAAAGTCCAAAAATATACACCTGTCCAGTTCATGTTGATGATGTATACCAAGTTCCATTTGAACTGAATGGAAACTGTGTGAGGAATTGGGTACACAAGGTAAACACACAGTTGTTACAATGTCAAGCGCATGAGTCAAACAGTAATAATCTGACATAAAGTTCCAATAATATGCTCATTGTCAACTTCATGCTGATGATGCATCCCCAATTTCATTTGGATTGGAGTTGGAGTTGAGTACAGAAAAGTGTGACATAACATAGGAATGACAGACTGTTCAAACATAAGATGCCTTCTTGGACTTTGACACTTAAGGCATAAAAAAAAACAATGTACAAGTGTACAGCACTATTGATTCAACAGCTATGAACAAGTGTATTCATTTGATAAATGAAGCTTGAATAACTTTTTGATGTGCATAATTTAATTCCTAAAGTTCATACAATAATTCTGACACAGTACTGCTTCTTTCTGTCAGTGCAGTTAACTCTTTACTCTGTGGCGATATGAGGCGAGCAAGTTTGAATGCTGAGATGAGCTTCTTGCGCAAAACATTTTACAAGTGCCTCTAAAATTAAATTACTATGGATTTTTCAATTACAAAATCTTCTTACATGGTCATAAATAATCCTAGAACTTAAATAACAAGGCAGGTCTCTTTATCATGAAATACAATCTGTAATATAGAGAAAGCTATGGTTACAACTGGAAAATGCTATTAAGATTTTGCGAGATAGTGCAGTATTAATCCACTCATTATGTATCCATCAGATCATACACTGCTAACTACACAATCACTTTAGTAGTGGGTTATTATATCCTAGAACTAACCTAAGTTAATCTAATGGAATTATTGATTTTAGAGAAATAATTTTTTTGTGGAAATACCCTTGTGAATGGTTAGTCATGTCACTGTTTAAGAGTCAGTAGTGGTGTGATAGAACAAAACTTAAACACAGACAGAAATTAAATCAAAACACGAATGTTTTTTGTTTTTTTAAATCTGATGTTGTTACCATAGCACTACACTACTATTCCATCAAATAAGCTGGCTTTATTTGTTTAGGAACAGTATAAAAAGAATTTTCTGGCTTTAAGAATAAAATAAATATATTAGCTGCCCCATCTGCAGTTGTCCTTGTCCTTATATACTAATATAGCCAAAATGATTATCCACTTTCAACGCATTCCCTATCAACAGATTGAGAGAAGTTGAGGAAGCACATTTGGCAATACTCTTATTATAAAATATCAAACTCACTGCTCCAACAAATACCATTGTACATGTATATATAATAAATTTGATCCCCCCCACTCCCTTGTATACAAGTCATCTTGAAATTAATCAAATATTTCTAGATATAATGACTAGAGACCTTCTAACTAGAAGTGCTTTAGTAACTCTTCTCTATTAACAAATACCTTTGCATTTCCCATTTTCAATAAAAAACAACAACAAAGAAAGACATTAAAATAAAAATTTGAAAACAAAACATGAATAAGGTAAAATTGTCATTCTTCAAATCTGTCCGTCTATATCTGTGTCATTGCAATACATAAAACCAGCACCCAAAACTGTATAGAGCACTATGGGATAATGCTATGGTAACAGAATGTTCTAGTCAAGGTAACTATATATGGGGGTTACTGTCAACAAGTACCTCGCTCTTGTGAGGGAGAATACGAGACTTTCGTCACTGGTCGTTGAACCAAACCACTTTCACCAAGTTCCTTCCATTCTGTCAAATAGCAGACTAATAATTTAGCATTATGTAAAATCTATAATCAAAAGTGAATAAATTAAAGCTATCCTTTAAATGTATATGTATCAGCAGGCTTCTGCCATGTCAAACATGTTTCGTTTACGAAAAGTTTAAGTTTTTCTTCTTCTCAGAAAGCATTAAATTTTATAACAATGAAGATTTTGCAACACTAAAATCAAAATCTAATAAACAATGAAAGAGTTACCTCCTCTTCAATATTTGTAATAAGCTGATCCTGATATAAAAACTTTTTCTTCATAAATATATATATTAAAAAGACTTCACCATGGTTGCCATGAAAATGATACATTTTAATTCTTCCACACTCTACGTCTTTTCCAAAGTTGAACATATCATATCCCTGACCTTCCTTTTTCTGACACTGGTATTTTCCATGCATGTTTCCCATGGCAACCATGCACAAACTTTTATTTTTAAATAAAGAAATTCACTTTAATCAATTATTATCTTTTATGTTTTAAGAAAACTTACATGATTGTGTATATTGGTATACTAGTGTTCTGGTATAACAGAAAAGATACAGTACGTATAAAAGTGAGTAGCTACAGATACAGTGTCCAACAGAGACAGCCCAACAGAGAGAGCCATAGAGAAACTTCCACATCAACACTGTTAGTAAAACAAACCAAGAGCCTCAAGTCAGAGGAATTCCCAAGTACACACATACACTTGTTAGTAATATAGAACATCACCAAAGAAAACACATGCTCACATTTTGTCATATGAATAAAGGAGCAGAATATATATTATATTACAAAATTTCTCACACTCCTTCACACTCACACACAGATATACACCATCAAACTCAGTAAATAAACTACATTTTAGTAAATATTAGAGATTTATGTTAGTTATTATTCTAAGGACTGAGTTTCTAATTACAGTATCTTTATCTTCAGATTCAAACTTACACTTTATACTTTCTTTATTATAATGGTCAAAATTTGCACACATTCTCATCATTTCAATGTTTTTATAATACCACTTTTCTGGATTTTTTTTCTAATACTACACATACTTCAAGCCTATTTAGCATACTCTCAAATCATGCTGCTAATTTTTGTTTTCACGACTTTCAGATTAAGGTTTGTAATTTTATATGACTATTTACTACTGAAATAAGAAAGAACAAAATTTCTCTAAATAACTGAAATAATGTGTAAAATTAAAATCTAAATAATCAAATCAAATCTTAAATTGTAATGAAGCAACTGGAACCAAATATAATCAATGCAACATGAATACTGAAAGTGTCATTTTAGATATATCATATGCTTATCTGAAGTAATCTATTGAAAGATGTTTTGGGTATCTTTATACATGAATTAACTAAAAAAGGCTTTTTTCCTATTATCTTGGTATATACCCATTCATTACTGATTTACTTAGCTATATCTAGCTTTTGCAGATCACAAACAACACTTTCTGTAAAACAGTAGTCAGATTTCACCTACATGCACAGGGAAGTGTAAAATACATGTTTTTTTAAGTGATCTAAACTTCTGAATTTTTTTTTTATTAAAAGAACAATCCTCCAAACATGTTGATCCATATAACTAAATCTCTGCCTGCTGCATGTAGGTGAAATATAACACCTTAAACATGCCACACCAATATGCTTGGTTATATATATATATATATATATATATATATCCATCCTATAAAGGTTAGAAATATGCTGAATAATATATAAGGTAGTTTGGAAAGGTATACTAAAAGCAGCAAAATGCAGGAAAGGCCAAATTAATTCTACATGAGACATGTACGATATTAATATCATGCACCATAATTTAGGGGGCAACGTTACTCGTGCAGTTACCTGGTTCTTCTTGCTGCTCCTCTACTTCCTCAACTAATGCACGTGCAGGAGGTAAAAATGATTCTGTTTTGTATTCAGTAGTTTCTTCTATTTCTCCTCCTTCAGTTTGATGTCTTACTGTTTCGAAGTGAGCTTTTTTGATAGTCTTTTCTGCAATTTTCGCTGCTAATTCTTCAAGATTGACAGGTGACCCTGACCTTGGTGATCCTGGCGGCGTACTGACTGGTGTATGTGCTGGTGTGACCCTTCTTTCAGTAACAATAATTTTACCTTCTGTCTCTGAAAGAGACCCTGACCTTGACCTTTGCTTGCGTTTCTCTGTAGCTTCTAAGAATGTAGTTTGAACTAGTGTTCCGTCATCATATGCTTCTTCTTCCTCTTCAATTGTTGCTTCCATCTCATCAAGATCATCTATAAAGCTCGAACTTGAGGAAGTTGAACCTGAACCAGCGACAAAGAACGACTGTGTTCCAGGCACTATTTCTTCAGTATCATCTTCTTCTTCATGTTGTTCCCCTGTTGACTCATCAATTGATTTTGTTCTGGTCCTAATGTGGTGCACCATACTGCTCATAATAATTTTACGTTTGACTGTTGTACCATCTTCCAATGTTTCTTCCTCCTCCTCAACTTCCAGTACTTTCTGTGGAGGTTCATCAAATGTTTCCACTATTTTCTCAGTGCCTGGTAGTTCAATTTCAGTTTCTTCAACAATATCTTCCTCTCCTGCATCTGATCGTAGAGACTTTCTTACATGCTTTAGAGAATGCTGCCTAACTACATGTGTTTTGTGAACAGTTCCATCATCAAGAATTTCTTCTTCATCCTGTATCTCAGTTTCAGTGCGCAACGGTCCCTCCTCTTCAATGAAAGCTACATCTTCAGTTTGATCGAAGCTAACATGCCCCCGTGGTAGATGTTTGATTCTCTGAATTTTGACAATAGTACCATCTGGCTTAATGTCCTCCATGTAGCTCTGGCCCCCTTGCAGTGCAGGGTCAAACACTGAAATTCAGATTGGTTACATTGTTGGCAATGTACACATGGGGACAAAGGTTACTACACTGAAAGTTAGCTAACAAAATGCAAGCATGGCATATTGATACGAGACTGTTTACATGTTCACCACCATAATGCTACATATAAACAAATATTAACGAGCAAAATGTAGCATCCCTTCAAAATGTTATAACAGTAAACTAAATTAAATGCAGCCAATGCCTAAAAGGAAGAAAGAAAGAAATGAGAAAAAAAAAGTATTTAAAAAAAATCATAATTTTTTGTTTATAAGGTTTTGAGGATCTCTCCTACCAATTTTGTAGCAGCTTCAATGTGGTACAATGGTGTTTTCCACAGATTTACTGAAATAGGTGTTTTTACATTTGTTTTCAATTTTTTTCCTGTTCTTTTTATTTTTTACATTAACAACCTACTTAAAGACTATTTGTGACCTTTGTTTCCATGTATTCTTGTATGTATGATTTCTATCAAAACATAGGCACAATACAATGTTCTATGTGAATTTGCATTTATTTACTAATCATTAAAACATAAGATGCTTTACTGAAAATATTTGATAAATATTCTATAACTTACAGAAAGTAAAAAAATGTAAACACTTTAAATAAGCTGAAATTTTTTCAGAGCTGATGTAGAGTTTTTTTTTTCACTTACTTTGACTTTCAGAAAAACCACACAAGTTTCAACTCAAACAAATAAATAAAACACTAGTGTCCTCAGTATACATACACATATAATATAATGCTGCTGCAATGTATGTATACATGTCAAACAAATGTTACATCTGCTAATGAAATAGTTAATAAAATACTGTATGCTTCCTGTTTAATGCCCTTTGGTCTTACATTTACAAGTCAGTTCTGGTTTAAAAGCCCTACCAATCATTTCAAGAAACTAATTTTAATAACTCATCTAAAATAGTTTGTATGTTATACACTGACAGTCTTTTTCATGTACGATTTGAGTTGGACATATTAATGGTCTTCTTCATGAATGCTTTGGTTCAGAAGTACTGATGGTATTTCATGATTGGGCTCAGAGGTACTTAGATCTTTTCATGAATGATTTAGCTTGGAGGTACTGATGATCCTTTTCTTGAATGACTGGGTTTGGAAGTAATGATGGTATTTCTCATGCATGACTGGGCTCAGAGGTACTTAAATCTTCTCATGAATGATTTAGCTTGGAGGTACTGATGGTCTTCTGAATTAATGATTGAGCTCGGACATACTGATGATCCTTTTCATGAATGATTGGGCTTGGAGGTACTGATGGTCATCTGCATTAATGATTGAGCTCGGACATACTGATGATCCTTTTCATGAATGATTGGGCTTGGAGGTAATGATGGTCTTCTGCATTAATGATTGAGCTCGGACATACTGATGATCCTTTTCATGAATGATTGGGCTTGGAGGTACTGATGGTCATCTGCATTAATGATTGAGCTCGGACATACTGATGATCATTTTCATGAATGATTGGGCTTGGAGGTACTGATGGTCATCTGCATTAATGATTGAGCTCGGACATACTGATGATCCTTTTCATGAATGATTGGGCTTGGAGGTACTGATGGTCTTCTGCATTAATGATTGAGCTCGGACATACTGATGATCCTTTTCATGAATGATTGGGCTTGGAGGTACTGATGGTCATCTGCATTAATGATTGAGCTCGGACATACTGATGATCATTTTCATGAATGATTGGGCTTGGAGGTACTGATGGTCATCTGCATTAATGATTGAGCTCGGACATACTGATGATCATTTTCATGAATGATGGGGCTTGGAGGTACTGATGGTCTTTTTCATGAGAGTCCCTATTTTTTGGACTAATCTTCACAACTTTCCATTTTGTATGTAAATGTGGGGGAAAATCTTTCCAATTTCAAAGTAGTGTTTTAGTATTTAAACCTGTAAATGGATGCTATGAATGGCATGAATCCTACTTTGAAAATAAAACATCTGATTCTCTACAACTGATAACATCTTTGTTCATTTAAAAGCAAACTGGCAGGATTCAAGAATCTGAAAAATTAACTACCATAGTTTCCAAGTCAGCTCTGAAATTTGTTTCATGCATGGTGCCTTAGTAAGGTCAAATATGGTATAAATTGATCTATAGTGAAGATATAAGCAAACAAACTAGCCCTATACAGTAAGTACATAACCCAGACTATTTAATGTCTTTAAATCATCCTATGAGACAGCTTGTCTTATTTCTGCAAGTTCAGTAAAATTCTAGTTTGGAAGAACATTTCTGCTCTCCCCAAAATGTCTCTATATCTAACAATACAAAGACATGTCTGCAAGGTAAACATGGAGAACATAAAAAGTTTAGTATCACCTTAAATCTATCTATGACTTATAATAAAATCAGTAAAAAACATTTTCATTTCAGCTACTTTTGATTACACTTTGAAGCTGTGTACATACCTAGCCTTACACCTAGCTCCATTTCACAAGCAAATAAAAAATCTGTTAAATATCTGCTGCCAAAATTGGAATTTCACAAGTCCATATCAGACCACAATATTAAATTTAGTCTAAATTATGTGACAAATCAGCTTGGTATACTTTAATGGTTCAGATATTGGTCTATGATTATGTAACTATCATAAGTACTAATAGGGTCATTTAAGAATTTAGACTGTGATACACTGGGAACAAACTCAACATTACTGAATGATACAGTGACAATAGGTCAAAGATAGCACTGTGCAGTATGGCAGTTAATTGGAATGTGATCAAATCTTCTACTAAGGGCCAAAACAATATATTTTCAATATAATTTTTTTTCTTATTTAATGATTTATTACTTAGATTTATCTATAACAAGAGGGCCACAAAAGCCATGTATCACTCACCTGATCAGATAACCCAGTTTCCAATTTAACCTAGATTTCATTTACAATATTCTGACATGGTTGTGGAAAAAAAACGGAAAATGTGGTCTCTTGAGCGTTTACAAGTTTTTTTATAACTTGACCTAGTGTTTTAGACCTAAGACAGTCCATTTGATTTACCAAGACAAACACACCAATCAGATTTCTTGTATATCAAGCAGTACACAGGGCATCTACTGTTAGGAAGGTTTTCTATGAGTTGACTAGTGACCTAGTTTATGACCCTAGATCACCTAGTTTCCAAATTAACCTAAATAGCATTAAGATAATCATTCTGACCAAGTTTCATGCTGATCAGATACAAAATCTGAGTGTTAACAAGGTTTTTCAAAGATACGACCTAGTGCCCTAGTTTTAGATTACCCAGTTGTAAATTACCTAGATTTGATACTTCATACAGATTAGGTAGAAAATATAGTTGCCCGTGTGCTAACAGCGGTTTTCTATTATTTGAACTAGTTACTTGGGTTTTTACCTTATATTACCTAAATTCAAACTGAATTTTTTTAGGTCTCTAAAAGCTTCCTGCTCAATCCTTTATGCTATTATTCTCCAAATGAGCTAAAAGCTTCCTGCTCAATCCTTTATGCTATTATTTGTAATACTATGTTAAATATGCAAATACCTTAATAAAATATTATTTCAACCAAACATTCTGGCAATGTAACATTAACCCTTACCCTGCTAAATTTCTATAATGAACTAGTCCATCTTTCAATTTGGACAGTACCATTAACTGTTAAAAGGGGTGTTTACAAAAAAGATACTGACTGAATGGCGAACAGTGCAGACCATGATCAGACTGCACAGATGTGCAGGCTGATCTTGGTCTGCACTGGCCGCAAAGGCAGAAAACACTTGCCGCCAGCAGGCTAAAGGTTAAGACCTCCAAGTGTAAAATTTTTACTGAGGCACTACTAACAACACTAGGGTCAATCACAATAGCTCACCTCAGCAAATAGTGCCAAGGTGAGCAAAAAAGAAATAGTGAAAAAGATAATAGGTAAGGGTATATTTCTTGGAAGCACAGAGCTCCACAAACACAGCCTCAGAGCCTTACATCGGCACGGTTCAGAGCTTAGTACCGGTTTCATTGATTACACAAACCTCAATACTTCCTGTCCAATGATTTACCAAATGTTGCAGCAGTTTATAGCTGTTATGGATTAAGATATAATATCCATGCAAATATTAATCAATTTTTTGTTTTGTTTGGACATATTATTGGTTATTTTTACACATTATCTCTAGAAAGTTTGCACTGGATCTCTGTTTGTTTGTTTGTTTGTTTTGGGTTTAACGCCGTTTTTCAACTTTGTTTTGGGTTTAACGCCGTTTTTCAACAGTATTTCAGTCATGTAACGGCGGGCAGTTAACCTAACCAGTGTTCCTGGATTCTGTACCAGTACAAACCTGTTCTCCGAAAGTAACTGCCAACTTCCCCACATGAATTATCAGAGGTGGAGAACTAATGACTTCAGACACAATGTCGTTTATCAAATAGTCACGGAGAACATACGCCCCGCCCGAGGATCGAACTCGCGACCCAGCGGTCCGTAGACCAACGCTCTTACCTACTGAGCTAAGCGGGCGGGCTCTGGATCTCTGTAAAACCTGACTTGTAGGAAACATTTGTTTAACTTTATATAATTTAATCAATTTAGTTTTTAGCTGTAATCATTACATATTTTCATATCTCATTTCAATAGGGTAAATGCTTGCTGGAACAGTTTCAATAGGGTAAATGCTCGCTGGAACAGTTTCAATAGGAAGAATTTGTTCCTACGCATTCACTTTTTTTTCTGTTCATGTTTCAGTGCCACTTTGGTACTTAAAAAAGAGAAGAAGCATCAAACCTAAAATTAATTGATAGAACTCAGTTCTGTCACCCCTTACGGGAACATCGTTGACAATATGCAGTGGTAGACATATCATTACAAACCATAAATATCAACATTTGGTAATTGCCAAAATTACATTTTAGGTCAAACTGAGTCAGAGTACTTCTAAGTAGATAATCGTTACTAAGAATATTTAATACAAGTATGCCTACATATAATAAAATCACAGTCTCTCTTGTATATTTTCTTTGGTATGTTTAAACTTTACCACTAAATTTGGTCCTGACTTCAAAAGGAAGTTGTTCTTTTCCTGTGTTTTTCTAGGCACTTCTATCTTTTGTTCTCCAAGTCCACAACAGTTAATTTACTGTGTACTAACTAAAAGCTATTGACTTGACTTTCTCAAAATGAAAATTGAAACTCATGTGTATGAAACTTCTTACACTGAAACTTCACTAAAGAGAAGATAATCGAGACATCCTTCAGAAAAACTAAGCTGATACTGACTTCAGTAAATTAACCATTCTAACCCTTACCCTGCTAAATTTTTGTACTTTCAATTTGGACAGTACCAATAACTGTTAAAAGGGGTGCTTACCAAAAAGATACTGACTGAATGGCGACCGGTGAATATCTTGATCAGACTGCAGGCTGATCATGATCTACACTGGTCGCAAAGGCATAATCAATCATGCCCCCACTTCCACTCACTGTATGGTAAAAATTATGTTACTTGCTGACAATGCAAACTTCAATACTAACTTCGTCATCGGGTGAAAAGTTACTTACTTTCTGCTGAAGGCGGGGTATGGGGTGGGGAGAATTCTAAATAAAACCATAGGCATACAACTTCACATGCTGAACAACATATCTATAAAGTTTAATGACTTCAAATTCATTTTGAGATACATTCAGCACATGCTTGAAGGCCCTTACAACATATTTCTGACTAAGTTAAGTGCCATAACTCTGGTCTTACTCAGCAAACAAAATCCAAGGTGCAAAACTTTACATGCTAAATAATATTCCTGCTTGATTTCTTGACTTTAGATCAAACACTTTTTGAGATATATGCACCAAAACTTTTACAGCCCTTTATGCAGACTTTTTACTAAGTGTGAAAGGCCCATAACTCTGCTCTGGCTGTGTGATATCCACAATAAAATACTAGGTGCACAATTTCTTTTGCTAAGTATCAACCCTATTAAGTGTCATGACTCTAGGTCAAATTCTTTTTGAGATACATCAAATACAAACTTTTAGGCCTTTTATGTAAGTCAAGGGTCATAACTCTTGATCTGGCTGAGTAAATCCCAAACAAAACTCCAAATACACAACTTTTACCTGCTGAATAATAATTCTATGATGTATAATAACTTTATGTTAAAAACAGTTTTTGAGATATGCAGAAGAAATTTGGCTGACAGTTGGACATCTAGACTGACAAGGGTATCAAAACGTCTAGCTGGTGTGAATGTATATACAGTAATGGTGGAGGTGGGGCTGGTGATCTAAAATAGGCAAGTTTCTTGTGTTCTGACAGAAGATCCATTTGACTGGAATAATCTGATATGCCAGGGTCCAATAACATTTTGCTTTTTAAATGATTATACACATATAAACGACACTACTGTTAGATGCATCAACTGACTACTTTTTGTTTGAGCTGCCTTCTTTTCATGTTTCTTCATTTACTTTTGTGTTCTTTCTTTGCTAATGCAGGAATAACAGTTGTTTATTTCTAACAACTGTTCTACCACAGTATCATCTAAATACAGTTGAAGCTTACTCCTAAAAGGTTTATTTTCTCATCTTGGCACAAAAACTGGATAAGTACATTGAAATAAAGAAGCACTCATCCAGTGTTCATAAATTTCTATATCTTGGAGGATAAGCTAGCTTGCTCTGTAATTATTCTGAACAGATAAACTGTTCTAATATATTATGTAGCTATAACAGAATTTATTTACACTTTAGTATCAACAGTTCAAATATAGTTTATTGTATTAGTTATCACCTAACTTACTGATTAAATAAGCATGTGTTTTAACAGTCAATTTCTGTTATATTCAGTTTTACTGATATATCTTTAGGACACCAGTTTGAAATAGGAACTGAATTTGCAATGAGGGCAGGTTGAATCTTGAAGATATTTTTTATTATTAAGTAATTACCTCCCCTGATTCCTTGTCATGAGAAGTGAAGTATTTTTTGTTGTTTTGAATTACTCTGACACTATTTAAATTATATGGTAACTTTTCAGCTTTTGATGGTGGGCATTACTTAAGGCATGGACAGGCACCTGTGTAGAATTACCAACCTTTTGTGCCCAATAATAATCTGTATTTAGATCCCATTTCATTTGTTCCCAAATTCATGACTCTGATACTGTTCAAGAAAGACCAAGTCTGACCTGGTTCATACCACCAGAGGAAATGTTGAATTAGCAATAAATGTTTATCTCTGGAAGCAAGATAGAGCCAAATTACTATGTTTAAAATTCACTACTGGCGTCCAAAGGATATTTTTTATAGAATTAAAATAAATTTTCTTAAATATGAAGTTATTTTATTAAGTTATAATGAGGCTACAATATACTTACATTTTGTAAATGTGAATTAAACATAATATATAGCAAGTTAATAATAGTTAAGTACTTTAAGTTCAAGTTACAAAAATTATATACAAGATTACATAATATTATAATATTTTTTAAATGAGTAGTTTAAATTTCTAGTATACAAGGAATAATCATTATATGGTAATGCACGACTCCCATGTGTTCTTCAACCTTAATCTACAGTACTATACTAAAACTAAACTTGAATTGTTGAATTATTTTAAGTTGTAAGACTTAGTATATCTCTTCACAGCAACTCTCTCAACACTCACTTCAATTATCAAAGTCCAATCAAAAATTATTCTTGCACTCTCAAGACTTTTAACCCTAAACATTTAAGATTTTAAGTACAAACACACCTAACACTCTCAAAATAGATTAGAGTAAGCAAGTCTGAAGCTTGTGGAAAAATTGTAAAAACAGCAACCTAGAAAGATGTGTGTCAGACCATCTGTAAGATTGAATATTTGAAGTATGCTCTTCAAACATATCCTCTTAATATACATTTATAAAACTCTTAAATTAGTAATTCAAGTGTATCTACTTCTTTATAACTTTAACAAAGCCTAGACTGAAACACACCTTTAAAGTGCCAGAAAACTTACCTTAACATCCGTGACCAGAGAAAAATGTTAGAAGTATGAGGAGAAAGCCAACAAAGAGCCAATCCTGTGTTTAGAGTATGCTAGCATGTGTATGAATTAAGTTACTAAAAGCAAACCTTTAAACCAAAAAAAATACCTTCTTCATCCGGGACATCTTGAACCTTAAATTCACCCTCGTCAGCTGACGACGATGATGATGATGATGCTGAACGTTTGCTCTCAACAAACGGCCTTTGAGCCACATATTCTTCCCTCAATCCACCAGACTCACCAATCTCTGGGGCAGATTCAACAATGATGTATTCCCTGGCAGGCGGTGTTGCCTCTTTTTCATTATGAAACCGGTCTTCAGCATCCAGTCTTTTAGAAACGTGATCATCATCAAATGACCAGCTTGGTGACCTTGATCTTTTCCCAGGATGAGCATCAAAGTCAGTAACATTTTCTGTTTCATGGTCCGTTATATCTTGAATTCTGGGTGGCTCATATTTTTTCTGTAGATTTTGTTCAATTGTGATGGGCTGCCTTTCTGTTTTATCACTGCCATAATTTTGTTTTACCTTTACTCTTCGCACAACTGCCAGGGTTGTTTCACAATATACTTCATCTTTAGGAGGTTCAGTTTCACCTTTGTAGTCTGAAGGATATTCAACAGGAATTGCTGAATGGTACTGATCCATGACATATTCAGGTCTTAGTGCCCCTATGTCTGAATCTGTTTCTGGGGCAAAGGGCTCTTGTTGTTTCTCAATCTCAGGGTATTCATCTGGTTTTGTTACAACTGGTTCCATTTCCCCTTTTTTGTCTGTATCTCCAAAAGCCTCATCTAAATCAGTCTCTAAAGATTTTGAGGTTGCTTGTGGCACACTGTCTAAATCTGTTTCAACAACTGCTTTACTTTTAAAGTCATCTTCACTAGATAACGATGAGGAGGAGGATGTCCTTGATCTCGGTTTTTGTTTGATATCCTCTGTTAAAGTTTCATCAATCTGATGTTTCATTCCCAATGTTTCTTCCTTTCCATCTTCAGAATCCGATGAATCTTTATCTTTGATTTCAACTGGGTGGGGAAAATCTATATCAGTTTCAAGAGACTTATCGTCTTCTACAGTTGCCACTTCTTTTGCAATTTGGTCAACATTTGTTTCAAATGGCATGCTATCAACATCTGTTTTCATTGGTATTGCTTTCTGGCTTTCCTGGTCATTGTCACTTTCTGAAGAGCTTGACGAGGAAGATTTTCTTTCACTCTGAATTAACGAAGTTGTTGCATCCTGACTGTATCTGTCTTTAGAATCTAATGTCTTTGGTTCTTCACAAAGAATGAATGATTCTATTCTATTTGTCTCCCTTCCTGTTTCTTCCAATAATGAAGCTGAGAAATCATCCACTTTTGCCTCTGGTTCTTTGCTTTCATCATTATCACTCTCAGATGAACTACTGTTTGATTCTAAAGATCTGTCTGCAGTCACAGCATCATTTTCTCTTGAATCATCAGTACATACTGGTTCATCAATTATTTCTTCTGGAATGTTACGAACAATATCTTTGTTTTCCCCCGATTTTTCAGACTCTGTTTCAAATGTAGCAGATTCATCTGGTTTAGAGTACAACATTTCTTTCATTACATCTTCAGCAGCAATAACATTATTTTTTTCAACTAACTCTGCAACATTTTCATCAATATCCATTGACCTGGTACCTACATTCAAATCATTTTCAGTCTCAGCTGGTTCCCATTTTCCTGAGCTACCTTCACTACTGGATGATGAAGATGATCCCTTTCTTGTCGGATGCCTAGCTGCAACTGTTTCTAATATAACCACTTTAGCAGGTTCTTCTGATGTCAATTCTGGACATTTTACTGGAACAGTGTCAATATTGGTTTTTTCAACAGGATGCTTAGCTTCTAAGGATTCTTCCGGTTCCATCAGAAGATCTTTTTCATTTTCAGAATCTGATGAAGAAGAGGATTCTTTATCTTTGCTTTCAACTTGTTGATGAATATCTTTATCAGTTTCAACAGATTTTTCTTCTTCTTTATTCTTTGAATCTTCAGTTGGTACTTCTTTTGTAACCTCATCAATATTTGTTTCAAATGGTATGCTATCAACATCTGTTTCCATTGGCAATGCTTTCTGGCTTTCCTGGTCATTGTCACTTTCTGAAGGGCTTGATGAGGAAGACTTCCTTTGACTTGGAATTAACAAAGTTGCTGCATCCTGACTGGAACTGTCTTTAGAATCTAAGGTCTTTGGTTCTTCACAAAGAATGAATGATTCTACTCTGTTTGTCTCCCTTCCTGTTTCTTCCAATAATGAAGCTGAGAAATCATCAACTTTGGCCTCTGATTCTTTGCTTTCATCATTATCACTCTCAGATGAACTACTGCTTGAATCTGAAGATCTGTTTGTAGTCATGTCACCTTTTTTGCTAGAATCATCAGTACATACTGGTTCATCAGTTATTTCTTGTAGAATATCAGTGATACCATTTTTGTCTTCACTAAATGTTTTAGACTCATTTTCATCTTTCGTATATTCATTTGGTTTAGAGTAAACCATTTCCTTTGTCACATCTTCCACTACAATAACATCATCATTTTCAACTAACTCTGCTACATTTTTATCAATATCTACAGATTTTGTACCTACATTCAAATCATGTACAATTATAGTTGGTTCCCGCTCCTCTGAGTTACCTTCACTGCTGGATGATGAAGATGACCTCTTCCTTATGGGATGCCTTGCTGTGACTGTTTCTAATACAACTATGTTTGCAGTAGGTGCTTCCTCTTTTGTTTCTTGAAACTCTTCAACACTTTCACTGGAAGATGATGAACTCAATTTCTGTTTATCAACTTTTATGTTCTGGTCATTGAACATGTCATCTACATCGGTATCCTTCAACTGACTTGCATCATCTGTTTCCTTCAAACTAGATATTTTTAATTCAGAAGCTACAGGTTTGTCCATTTCAGTCTCTTGAACAAAATTATCAACAACATTAGTTTCTCTTGTGGGTGCTTTACTTATTTCAATAAATTTAACATTTTCAATATTTTCTTGTTCGCCTACATCAGCTGTAGTCACTTTCTCTGCATTATCAGTTATCTCAAGACCTACATTTTCCATGGAACTTGGTATAATTTTCAGTTTTTCTGTTTCAATATCATATTTAGTCTCATCTTCACTTGACATGGATCCTTTTCTCTTTTTGTCCGATTCAGTGTCATCTGCCTCTCTTTCGTCAGAGGAACTTTCAGAACTATGCCTTTCCAAAGATTTCTCAAAATCAACCTTTTCTTCTAAAGAAGCAGTGTCCTCATACTTACTTGCTTTCTCGGAAATTTCATTATGCAGATTTGGTTCTGTAATCTCAGATGTATCTGGTTCATTCAATGAATTTGTTATTTTGTCTCCAGGTTCACTTCCACTTGCCATATGCTTCTCCCTATTTTCATCATCACTGTGATCAGAAGAACTTTCAGAATATGACTTTTCTCTTTCTAAATCAGCTCCAGACTTGGCAATATTGGGCATTATGTTATCATCAAAAATATCATCTACATTAGTCTCAACGAATGGTTTCTTACTAACAGTATCAAGAGTTACATTATCATCATTTTCAGTTTTTACAGAAATATTGTATGATATATCATTACTGTCATCACTTTCATTATCACTTGATGATGAACTTGATTTTTCATCCTTTAATTTTTTGCTTTCTGTTTCAAGTTCAACATTAACTTCATTTGTTTCCTTTGGCACTCTTTCAATGTTCTCATCAGACAAGGGAACTTTTCTAATAAATTCTACATTCTGATCTACATTGAATTTGTCATCTTCATGCGTTATCTTTGGAGTCTGTGGGTCTGGGAATGTGCTGTACTCAGTATCTACATCAGGTGCTCTAAAGGAAGTCACAGCATCAGTTATTTCGTCACCCACTTCATCAAGATCAGTTACCATTTCTTGTTTTGCAGCCATTTCAACATCATAAGCCCCTTCACATTCACTATCACTGTCTGTAGAAGATGACGCCTTTCTTATCTTGGTTTCCTGCTTATAGGGATCTTCTCTCAAGTCTTTGCTTCCTTCTGTACTACTGTCAGAATCTGTGTCACTGTCACTACTCTCTGATTCACTTGTGTCACTTTCATTTGATACTTTTTCATTATCAATTACAGTTTCTGCAAAAGTTACATGTAATTTTTTAGAATCTTTCCTATATTTCTCCGGAGTTACATCAGCAGGAGTTTCAGTCTCATCAGATATAATTTTGTCATCTTTTACTATTTTCAATACAGTATCAGTATCATCTTTTGTAGCACTGTCAACAACATATGACTGTGCAGGTGGTTCTGATATTTCTGGTAATGTATCAGTCACTGTGGCCTCAACTTCAGTTAAATTTGGTTGTACATGTTCTTCTGCCATTGGCCAAGTACCTGCTCCTGACGATGGTATTATCTGTGGTTCAGAATTAACAGTATTTACTCCTTTTTCCTCATTAGGTAGAATATCTTGATCCATATCAACTTCATCAGATTTAAATCCTGTTTTATATTCAATATCTAGTTCAGGCTCTTGAATTTTATTGTCTTCATATGGAAAGTCTATATCTGTTTCAACCGAATGTTTTAGTATTTGAGATTCAAGCTTAAAGTCTATTTCAGGTTCTTGCACAGGACTTACTGCTCTTCTATAATCTTTTTCTGGTCCTCTAATAGGTGATGTTGGTGAAACAACCCTTTCTTCATTTTCATCGACAACTACTGGTACATTCACTTCATTATCTGATTTACGATCTCTCTCAGGTTCAGCAACAGTTTCAAAATATTCTTCACTGTCTGAACTGCTGGTGCTGCTGCTGCTACTGGTTTTCCTTTCTTTTTTGTCTTTAGACTCACCAACTTCCCCTTTTTTCTTTCTGTCTTCATCATCTGAGCTTTTGCTACTATTACTGCTACTGGAGTATCTTCTTTTAGGTTTTACACTTTCAGCTAGGTTTACATCACCTGGCTTCTCTTTGTCCATCTGAGTTCTGTCAGATTCAGGCAGGAAGGTAGTGGGGGCTTCCTGTTCAGTAACAGCACTAGTTTGTGGGTCTATGGTTTCTTCAATCATTTTTTCTTGCGATAGTTTTTGTTCCACATTGTCAAGCTCACCATAAAATCGGCCTGAAACACCAGAGCCTTAATTACAATGAAGAGTTTCAAGTTAAATGAAGTCTTGTTTAAGGTTTTCCCAGCAATATATATATTAAGATCTCTTTTTCCTGCAACCTCTGCATGGAGTTAGTAAATCTAAACAATCCAAGTTGTATTACTCCATGTACAGCAAAAGCAAATAATAAAATATGCTGAAAACCACTGTGTGTGCTCTAACCTAGCTTTTTGAGCCATATAAATATATATATAGAGAAGCTCAGCTGAATATATGGTTGAGAATTTTAAGGCTTTATAGCAAAGAAGACCAACTTGTGCTGAAGCTGAAAACTGGTTAGACATTTTGAAGCCCAGCTGATATGTCACTGATGACGAATTAACTGTATTTAGCAAGGTTACTAAGCTTATTAAAGACAACGGCTCTACTTAAATTTGATATTTTCATAACCTTTATCAAAATATTTAAAAAAAAAACATGATACTTTGAAAGATTTAAAGAAAATGTTACAAAAAATACACATGAAATCGAAAGCCCTGAACTTTGGGCCAAACAGGTAATTTGTAATTAGATTTCAAAACATTAATGTCTGTGTGATGTTTTTGCAGTGTTTGTCTTGTATACATTTCCACATACCCCCATTTCCATAGAGGGTGTTGTATGGTTAGCTTTTACTGTTGAACATTTGTTCTGGTTTCTTTTCTCTATGTTCAATTTAATTTCCAAGTATGTTTTTATGTGATATAGAATTTTTTTATTTGACCACTTTTATTTGCTAGTCTTTAAGCAGACAGCATGTGTTGTAACACTGGAGATAACTGTATTTTGCCATCTGTATTTTTGTAGAACTATTTACTTTGTTTCCTTCATGTGTAATCAGTCTTAAAATTTATATTCTGAGCAGATTTTCTCACATTCACAACAATCATGCAATTATGTCCCCATGATTTAGGAAAAGCCATTGTCTTCAATTCTTCTGTGTATTTTAGTTTGCTGGACCACAAGCTGGTCAAAAATAGAAGTAGGGTGAATAATGAAATGGGAATGTGTAACTGATGGATAAAAATCTAGGTTTTCCTTGAAACTTACCTTTCAACAGATTAGTACACAAATTCTTCCCTGGAAAACCTCACTAGATTATATAACTGTTTAGTTAAAGCTGGCGTAGTATATAAATATTGTTACCTGTGAGGATGTCCTCTATATACACTACATAAGAAGCATGCTTATAAACAAAGACAGGGTGATACTACCTTCACTTTTCTCTCCTTTCCCCAAGACTGCTGCATTTTGTTTTTTATTTTGTCCAGATTCTTACATACACAGTAATATATTATCCATAGTTTTATGCTATATTTGTCAGTACAATTTTTATCATCCTTCTCACAATAATTTCCTTTTCATTATCTTCATATATCATTTGACTCTGAACTATTTTTCTTTGGAGTTAAGTAAGGAAATATTGGAAACTTCCCATCTTTTGTTGACTGACAAATGTTACTTTTTGTTTAGTTGGGTTTCAGGTATTCTACTAGCAAACTGTCAAATGGTTAACAAAGCATTAAACAGATGCTATATTCAGCATTAATTAGTTTTTGGTCAGATCTAGTTTTGACATCCCAAGTGTACTCATTAATTTACTTACAATCTGTTAAAACACACTCATTAATTACAAACATGCTCATATCTACAGCTCAATATAGACAAAAGTCTATATGCTGTGTGCATCGTAATATTTATTTCCGCTCTATGCTTTAGTACAAATGCCATGTGATTGATGCCTTTGTGAAATACAGGAGTTATTGCACTTGTCATTTCTCTATTGAAAGTTTGTTTCCTTTATCAAGGTGGCCAATCCTAGTGACATTTCGGTATCTTACACATTTGGAAAAATCACTCGATTCTGGAAACATTTTTGCTTATAATTTCCTTGTAACTCGACTAACATAAAAAAAAGTTGAAGACTGGAATATGAGTGCTTGTCTTGACACAAAGTGTCTGCAAGACAATCCACATTCTTTTCGCAAACACTTCGCCCAAATGTTTTTCACAAACCAATTGTGAAGGTTATGTACAAACTGGGATTACTTTTCTCAAAAACTTTGCCCAAATGTTTTTCACGGACCAATTGTGAAGGTAATGTACAAACTGGGATTTGGGTAATGTGTTTGAAAAAAAGTATTGAGAAAGTGTGGCAGATGCTTTGTGCTGAGGAAAGCATCATTTTCCTATCTTCAATGCTTTTAATCTTATTAAAATTCATCAAGTAATAACAAAAATCAAGCTATTTTCCTCATGTGTACAATACAGAGAAGTCATGTGGGTTGGCCTCCCTGTTTATGCAATATCTGGTATTTTCTTATTACTTTACAGATTAAACAAAGTGGCTATTATCACTTACAAGCAGGCCAATGAGAACTGGTGTGTACTAATGGTTAGAAGACAACAATACTCTAAGAGTATATCATTTATGATTATATTAGTCCAATTAAGATTACAAGTTATTATTTCAGATTTTTAGTTCAGTGTCACTTTTTTGTGTATTTTAGAGAAATGCATGGCCAGACCCTTAAAACTCAATTTAAGACATAAAAGCATATCATATTTTACGTCTTTTATGAAGTGAAAACAAAATACTTATTTTTCTAGTTCCTGAAACAGTGCCCAAAGAAATTTCTGTTTTGACACCCTTTTATGCATCATATGAAATTGTGTTCCTCAGAAGTGTTACCAGTGTTAGAACATTCCACAGAGGGCATGGATAGTGCAAAATTCACACAGTGTTGAACAGAAGGTATTCCTTGACAGATATACTTCCAAGATAAAAACCATTCCTTTGTACATTTGTAGTTTCATATCTGACAAATTGCAAATTCAATGATTGAGGACAGTACAGCATTCCATTCTTCAAACATAAAGCAATGCATTCTATATTTGCATAGTTCTATTAGAGAACATCTCTTGTCCCCATGTCAATTGCACACATTCTCAGTATGCGTAGAAATTATCAAACAAGTAAATCTGGAAAACAAATTCTGTCAAGAAAAACCTACAGCAAACAGGAGGATGTTTTAGATATCAAATATTAACAATTATGTCAATGACAGTTGTTAATGTACTACAAGGTTTGTGTTAACTGTTGGCAGAATTTTCAAGAAATGCTTTACTAATGAGAATGGACAATGTAAGAGAAAGTGAAAAGTTCTGAAGGTATTAGTAAGCAATGCAAGTCATGGATTCAAACTCATGCCAATTAGCTGTGACAAGCATAGCCTATTTGAAAATTAAGTTTTTTATATACTGTTTTCCATTACATTAATATCAAAAAAATTTCGGTATCATAGTGCTTACTAAAAAATTCAGAAGTCAAAAATTACCTTTTATTCAGATACTGAGCTAACTATATATTGATTTTATAATTTTACATCCAAACATTTACAAGTAATTCAAGAGCATTTTTTCTCAACTTGCTGTATTTTCATTTAATTATCACGTATGCATTTTGCAAGAGTTTATAACCGATTTGAAAATGCATAACTATTTTTAGCAAAAACAGTACACAATTAGGAGTCTAAAGCCAAGTCTCTCTATACAAGCATTTATTACATTCAACCTCTATAGCTGATATTTTGTGAATAGCAGTCATATTGCAGAGAGAAAGAAAATCTATCATTATTTGAGCTAACCAAGTCAAGTCATTCAGGTTTAGGACTAACCATTTAGGATTAACTGTCAGCAGCATTTACGTAAGACTTACTAGCTTTTTACATTCACAAAACTATTCTGGTTAATGTTAATTTGATTAATGTTTCTTTAACAGTTGAAAGAGAAAAAACTGAGAACACAGAACAAACTAAAGGAACTAAATCCATGCCATGCAAGAAACTAAGACAGAATATAAGCTAGGTGGTTAACAGCTGCCAAACAGAGCAAAAGTTGCAGGAAAAATAACACAAAAATAAACAGCCTGCTGCTCCTTTTCAAATATTGCCAAATATGGAAATCTGGGCCGTGATTAATGAACCAATGAATGAAGAGGGGAGCAGCAAGCTCCAAGCGACAGAAGTTAATTGTTTTAGTATCTACAACTGAAAGACAGGCTTTCTGTAAGTGTCGAGTTAGAACAAAATAAAAGCTGAACTTATCATTCTTATGTAAATAAAGATAAAGAACTTGAGATGTTAAATGTTTAATTTGCAGTAATTTTGGCTTTATATCTGGCCATGCATTCTATGTATTATCTTCAGTTCTAAAGACAACATCAATACACAAAGTGACATATCATAGGTGTTGTTGTTGTTTTTAGTTTTCCATCTATGCTTTTAGATTTTGCCATGTTTCATTTGAGTAAGATTTGGAAGTAAAATATAAAAAAAAATTTTTTTCAATATATGTATGAAAGTAGCGTTTTGTTTTCAGAAAAAGCAAAATACCTTCCCCCATGCAAACAAAGTAACAAATCCTAAAAGCATAAATGATTCAGTCAGTAAAATATCAATGAGTATGAGAATTGATCTGTCATGATCAATTATTCATATGGCATGCCAACAGCTCATTGGCTGAATGTCTGCAAAGGACCATGGGAAATGAAATTGGACCAATCAAGGAGCAGCAGGCTATGCAACCAAAATGGCTGCAAATAAAACAGACAGTAGATTGTGTAAGGCAGTAGCAGCTAATTTATTGCAAAACACTTCAACATAAGTACAAGCACAAACAGTGGTATAACTTTTTTCAAATTATGTTCCCACGTTTTGGACATATATCTTTAATGCTATCTTTACTTAGTACAAAGCAAGTTTTAGTAGAAAATATTTGCTATTAATTTTAAATAATTAGTTTTCATTAGTTTACATTAGAAAACTAGTGTGACATCAAATCAGCCTTTTACTTCTATGAAATTTGTACCAATACCTGCATTAAATATAACCATTTAGAAGGACAAAAAATCTCTCCATTAATAATTCAGAACTGAAAGTTTTCCATATAATCTTAAAATTACCAAAAATTTCTCATGCACTTCAAATAATATTGCAGTTTAAAAACTATTAAGGTTCTTTTTGAAAAACAAATGTCCACACATGCATTTTAAGGGTTTGGAGGGTCCAAAAAGTGGGAACATGCAAAAATCTGAATAATATTAAACACGCCAATAAATATAACATCATTAACCATAACCAAATTAACATTTCTATAGTTCTTAAACAGTTAACAATATCAATTAAAAGTTAATTTTTAGTCTCAAGGATGGGTGTTTTTACATTTTCTTGGTAAAATATTACAATTTAAACTAAATATTTAAAGAATTACATATATGACATTTTAAAACTAAGTATATACCATTTTCATACAATAATGTTGATAAAAATGTATATAAAGTTTAAAACTTGTAAATAAAAAGCTTATACAAGTGTTGGCAAGTAAATATTGTAAATGACAAAAAGCTCCCTCTAGGATTGAAAATATTGAGATACAAAACTTTCCTATTGCACAGAGAAAATATTCATGTAAATGATATGATGATATGGAATGGCATATAGTGAGCTTTAAGAGTCTTCTTACATAGTCCCAGCCACAGTATCAATTTAACTTAGTTTAGTCCATCAAACTTACTTGTATCTAGTGTTTCAAGAATATTAGTACTTTGCAATTCAAACAATTAAGCAGATCTTTATCAAATGCCCTTTCTTAAAAGTTTCCAGAAAAAAATACAGAACTATGCTAAAGTATGGAATCCCTGATATATTGAGATGCCTTTGAAATCTCAACATGAAAAAGGATAGGTCAAACTAACTTATTTTAAGCATACAGAATTTGAATTTAAACAGTATTCTTTCTTATAAAACAAACACTAATGTTCTTTTCAACTTTGCTGACTTGATGACAATTCTACAGAAATTGCATAGAACAGTTTTTAGATGTTAATAAAAGCAGGGCAGTTTTGTGACCGACGATATTCCTGAGTCACTGAGCACGAGATCACGTAAAGTTGGAATATTAACTCACATAGTATAGAAACACACCAAAGATTACAACAGTCTATGACCTAATACAATGAGTAAAAAAATTTAAGAGTATTTGCACTTATAATGAACCTAAGCAACTGCTTGTGGAGTTATAAGTAAAGCTAAAATATTTGGAAAACTTTGCTGGTGGTAACATTGTCTAACTGCCATGTGATATTTGTAAGACAACTTTTTAACGGTGCCTGGCAAATTTCATTTGACTTGAACGATTTTTAAACCACCCATATATTTTAATGTATGCTTCCTTGTGAACACAGTTTTCTACTACTATCGTTTGCTTATATTTGCATGCCATAACTTTGTGCAGTAGTCTCTAAGTGTAAACTTTTAATAATGTGAAGTTAGTTTCTAAACTCTTATTTACTTTATGCATCAGCAAAATGCAAATTGTTCCAAATATATTCCATTAAATAAAGAAATAAAAGAAACTAAACCATAAAATACACTGAGACCAAATATATAAACTGATTGCATGACCAGGCTGGGTGTCACTTATCATCCAAGTCACATGACAAGGTCAGCTGACCAAATCACATGACTGAGGTCACATGACAGCAGTTCTATATATAGTTACACACCAGATTCTCCAGCATCTTGTTTATCCTCAGCAGTTTGGTCTTCAGGAGGTTCAGACAGCCGAGCTGCAAGCTGATCGATGGCGGACTCCTTCTGTATCGCTTCTTCTGAAATTACAAAATGGAAAATTTCTTGAATATGTTTGAACGTAGAACATATTTGTTACGCAGCAGCAACATTGTTTTTTTTTCAACAATAAAATAAATGGCATGGTTTCTCATAACATCTGAAAGTTTTACAATTTTATAAAATTAATGTTCATAACTAATGATAAAATGTATAATGAGAATAGCTATTTGATTAACTGAAGCTCTTACAAGAGCAATCTGAAGTTTTTATATGACTTAAATAAACATGTGTAACCATATCTTGTGTTATGAAACTGAAAGCAATCATGGTGAATATTTAAGTTGGCGGCTTCAGCTGCTGAACAACATAAATGTATAAAACTGTTTACAATAAGTTACATAGTAAATACATATATACAATACTGACAGAATATACATGGTTAAAACATTCACAACATAGTATCATTGACTTGTGATTATGAAGTTAGGGTTAGAATTATACTTATACATGTATGTCAGTGACAATTTAATCTGCAGACTACATGTCTATGTTCTTACATGTAAAACATTAGTTCATAGTGATAATACAATAAATCTTTTTTTTCTCTAAAACTTTAGTTGCCTGCAAGACACATCTTGACCCATACTGAATAAATAATGGAAAATAGCAAATAGTTTACCAACAAAATACGTTTTGTTTTAAAATCCAGAAAAATAAACACAATGTAAAGCAGTGTTACATAATTATGCTATCTAACTCCCTATCTAACATATTCCATAAAACTGACATCTGGGTTCCTAATGTTGTGATGCAGGCAACATAAAGTATAACACATTAGCTTCAAAAACTGAGATATGATATTAAGCCTTTTTAATGGCATGCTGAACTACCCTCCGCAAGTCCGGATATAAAGAAACTATTTGTTTCTAACATAAATGCTGTAATAGAAAAAAATCCCAAAAGCTTGAATATCTAATTAGCACATAAAATACAACAAACCAATTACCGCAAGATATATCTAAAATGGTTCAAAACCTTGCGTAAAATATCTAC
The DNA here is from genome assembly GCF_021730395.1 of Mercenaria mercenaria. Lineage (NCBI taxonomy): Eukaryota > Metazoa > Mollusca > Bivalvia > Venerida > Veneridae > Mercenaria > Mercenaria mercenaria. The sequence goes on from NC_069362.1 coordinate 75,233,291, forward strand.
ATAATGGGTATGATAATACCAGGAGCTGCCATAGCTCCATTTTTTTCCCCCAAGAAAATATAAATCCTTCTCAGACTAAATAAAAGTCCTTTATTATTTCAGATGCAAGCACAATAAATTGATAAAGTAGCTAACATATAAAAAATACTTCAACTGAAAAAATATTCAAAAGTCTAAACCTATTTTAAAGCTAAAAATCACAAGACTGCCTTAAAGTCTTACAAAAATACAGCATTCTGATCAGATCTTTTGACAGGCCTTTTGGGTTGGTTTTACTTTTTTTCATGCACATAGGTATAGTTCAGTAAAATGTTTGCAACTATACTCCACCTAAAAACATGTATCCATTGCATTCTGAACCACAGGGAAAATAGTATTCCTTGAAGAAATGGAGAACTTGGCCGTGACAATTGGTATTCTTTTAATAGTAGTACATGAAATGAAAATGCCTTACCTCGGATACTATTCATGGTGTTTGGTAAACCTATGACCTCCAGATAAACAGTATTTTCTAATATGTGTTAACTAAAACATTCATTTTGTTATGTAGTGATAAACATTCATTTTAATATTTAATATATCGGTCAGGACATTTGCCCGAAGCATTAACATAATGGCTAAATTACAAAAATTGAAAACTGAATTAACTAAAGACTGTAACTTATCATATTGAATCTGTTGAAAAAAATATTTCAGAAACCACAACTTCTTCACATGAAACAGTGGAGGACAGACTGATGTCCTTAGGTCTTAGGTTCGTTTTGGGTTTAGAACCATTTTTCGACAGTATTTAAGTTATGCAACAGCGGGCAATTAACCTAATCAGTGTTCCTAGACTCTGTACAAGACCTGTTTTACGCAAGGAACTGCCAACTTCTCCATCCAAATCAGAGGTGGAGGATGAAATGACTTCAAACACAGTGTCCTTGATCAGATCTTATATTGATTCTTTCAGATTTTACGAGGTCTTGTTAGAACTGAACACAGTAGGAATGAGTCCAAAGGACAGAAAATTATTCCCGACTGAAAAATGACACAACAAATAAGCTTGATAAAATTGAAAGAAAACAGCAAAACAGTTGAGATACTGAACACAACAAAAATCACAAAAGATGATAAATTAATGAACCAGTACCAAGTCTCATAGTACCAACATTTCTCAAAGTACTAATTTAAATATTCTTATATATAATACCAACATCTGCTCGTAAATCCTTCCACTATGTTTTAGCTTAAAATTTATCATACTTATTTGTAAGTTTTGTCAAGTCAAAGATTTCAAAAGTGCCGCTTAAACATGGAATATAAAACTTTAAAGATCTCTTGGATCTGTACTCCAAACACCATCAGCTACAGTAGAAACAATAACTCTATGACTGGACTGGTTCATTTTACAACAATATTACAAATGGCAAGAAAAGTAGACACCAGGACTGAAGAAGGTAATACAAGGTAAAAACCATGTGTGATCAAATACCTCCAAGAACGACAACTCTCTCACTTGTACCACGAGGGGTGATCGTTGTTATCTTTTTAACTGTTTTCCAGGTAACCCCATCCTCTGAAACTTGAAATATTTCCTCAATTTCTGTAACTGATTCAGATATTTCTTCCTCAGCAACCTCAGTAGGACCATCAACAGTGGCATCAGTTTCGTCTTGTTGTTTGCTTTCAATATCACCTTCCTTAGGCTCTTCAGTTGTTTCTTCAACTTCACCAATAGATTTAGTTCTCTCTTCCTGCTCATTCCGTGCAGCCTCATTTTCAATAGCTTCCATGAGCTTTTCCTCTTTCGCTTCTGATTGGTGGATATATGAGAGCATGATGGGAAACAATTTCAAAAATATGAGGAATGGTTCATAAAAAGTGATGCAATTTTAATACAAGACTTGACTGTCTATGAAAATAATATGACAAAATATAATGTATAAGAATACTTGAAAGTTAAGTGAGATTCCTAGGGATATCATAAACTACCTAAAGAAAGAAGACAAAATTTTCCAAATGGGCTCAAATGCATGTAAAATATCTTAACAAAACTGCAGGTAATATGCCTCAAGTTCATTATCCGTTTAAGATTTTATATCCTATGCGAATGTTTTGCAATATCAACAGATTTTGAATATCAATATAGTTTTTGTCACTAATATATTTTTCCTGCAAGCCAGAAAGTTAATTAGTTTGATTTTAGTTAATAATTATATGAATCTACTGATTTTAAGCAGTTAAAAGTGTCATTTTTTATTAAAATAAAAATAGAAGACAAAAAATATATTAAAATGAATGCAGTAAAAAAATGTACAAAGAATTAACAAAGTGTGCAAATATCATTTGAAACATAAATTCAGCATTGAACAGATACTGAAATTGTTTCAAAGGTAAAAAAAAGACAACACTAAAATATGGTGTTACAATAGAAAAAAATAGCTTCAGTAACTCCACTTGTTATCCTGTTATTCAAAAGTAAGTAGTCTCAGCACAAAAGTGTGAGTGGAGGTCACATTTCAGAACTGCACAAAGATATTACTGAAACTGGCTGCAACAGCGGCTTTGCAAAGACTTTAACAAGCAATGGCTGTTAACTACTTTCTTAATGCGTACAAAACCGCAAAGCGAAAAGGACAGAATGATGTTGTTTCAAAATTAATCATCACATCAGCATCAAATTACTATTAATGTAAGTAAATCATTAAAATATATACAATAATCTTATATATTGAGATTTTGAAGCTAGAGTTAGATATGTGTCAAAAAGGCACTGGTGCCCCTATTTCCTATCATTATTATGGTTACATGGGACAGGGGGCCTAAATCTAAAATAAATCCCCAGGTGCGTAACTTAACATGCTGAATAACAATCCTATTATGTTTCATGACTCTAGGTCAAATACTTCTTGAGATACATGCTACATAAACTTTTAGCCCTTTGCACATATTTTTGATTAAGTAAAGGGCCACAACTTGGATCCAGTTAAGTGAAATCTCAAAGTCTCAAAAAAAAAACCAGGTACAAACCTTCACATTGTGAACAACAATCCTATAATATTTCATGACTTTACATCAAAGACTTGGACATAATTTTGGATGGATGGACAGACAGACGTACAGACAAAGGGTTAATTAAAGCTTTTTTTTCGGGGAAAAATGCTGTATCATCTAAATGTTTAAAAAAAAAACCACTAACCTAAACTTCTGTACTTTACTCATTCATCGAGTTTGGACACAGCATAATTAATTATAATATAACGTCATCTTACAATGTCAACAAAAAAGTTACTGAACAAACAAAATAGCTGAAAGCATGTAAGCAAAAAGCAATGTTCCAAGGTTGGGATTAAGCTTTAAACTGGAAGGCATCTTATCATAGAGACCCACTGATCATTCCTATACTAGCACTTGAAGAATAGAGGATAATAATTTTTCTGAACCAATGTGTCATTACAGATCATGAACAGCTTGTGTCACCCTTTACTTCAAATATTACACAATATATGAGCCGTGCCATGAGAAAACCAACATAGTGGGTTTGCGACCAGCATGGATCCAGACCAGCCTGCGCATCCGCGCAGTCTGGTCAGGCTCCATGCTGTTCGCTTTTAAAGCCTATTGGAATTGGAGAAACTGTTAGCGAACAGCATGGATCCTGACCAGACTGCGCGGATGTGCAGGCTGGTCTGGATCCATGCTGGTCGCAAAGCCACTATGTTGGTTTTCTCATGGCATGGCTCAATTATAAGCATCACAAAAAGCGGACATAAAGCAAAGTTTCTGCTGAATATAAAAGCTACTGCTACTGTTATGCTCATGTCCAACATCAAGAACAGTTTGCTTTGTACTTATATTAAATACAAAAGTAATTCATGTTTGCCATAACCTCAATATTCAACGAGACACAAGAGTCTGAACTTATTCTAACTAAAAACATATATTTTTACTACCTCCAAAATTGGAACACTTCCATTTAGGTAGCATTTACAACAAGCAGTTTACTAAAATGTTATATTCAGATTTGGACAAACATTACTGACATAAAAAGATAAAGTAACTCTTGAAAATCTAAAATATACATGGCCCTTAATCCAAAATAATAACTTCATACAACTACTGTTTCTGAATACAGTGCTGGTAATGTGCTTTTAAAATTATTAAGCTATTCTCCAACAATAAATTCTCAAAATATTTAACACAGTAATAGCATACTGATTTTTACATTCACTTCTAGGATAATGAACATAATTTCCCACACCAATAACTATTTGAGCACTAGATGCCCATGGGCAACATGTCGAGCCCGCCCTTTGACCCATAACTGTGACCTTGACCTTTGAGATAGAGTCAGTCTCATTGAGTTAAACATTCATGCAGAATATAAACAAGATTCCTCAATGCATGTCAAAGTTATGGGCCGGATAAGATCTGACATGACCTTTGACCTCCAACTGTGACCTTGACCTTTGAGATAGGAACCTGGGGTTTGCGCATGAAACTCTGTCTCACTGAGGTTAACATTCATGCCAAATATAAACAATAGCTCGTAGAAAACGAATGCCCCCCTTGATGCAGTAATTGCACAAGGAACAGAAATGATTTGGTCACTGTACACAAAAGTTCTACTGTTCTGGGTCAATGTGACCTTTGACCTATTGACCTCAAAATCTATAGGGGTCATCTGCTGGTCATGATCAAACTCCCTATTAAGTTTCGTGGTCCTAGGCCCAAGCATTCTCAAGTTATTGTCCGGAAACTGTTTAACTGTTCCGGGTCACTGTGACCATGACCTTTGGCCTACTGATCTCAAAATCAATAGGGGTCATCTGCTGGTCATGCTTAACCCCCTTATCAATTTTCATGATCCTAGGCCAAAGGGTTCTTGAGTTATCATCCGGAAACCGTTTAACTGTTCCAGGTCACTGTGACCTTTGACCTACTGACCTCAAAATCAACAGGGGTCATCTGCTGGTCAAGACCAACTTCCCTATCAACTTTCATGATCCTATGCCCAAGCGTTCTCAAGTTATCGTCCAGAAACCGTTAAACTGTTCTGGGTCACTGTGACCTTGATCTTTGACCTACTGACCTCAAAATCAATAGGGGTTATCGGCTGGTCATGACTAACCTTCCTATCAACTTTCATGATCCTAAGCCCCAAGTGTTCTCCAGTTATCGTCAGGAAACGGTTTAACTGTTCCAGGTCACTATGACCTTGACCTTTGACCTACTGATCTCAAAATCAATACGGGTCATCTGCTGGTCATGATCAACCTCCCTTTCAACTTTCATGATCCTGGACTAAAGCATTTTTGAGCTATCATCCGGAAACCGTTTAACTGTTCCGGGTCACTGTGACCTTGACCTTTGACCTACTGATCTCAAAATCAATAGGGGTCATCTGCTGGTCATGCTTAACCTCCCTATCAATTTTCATGATCCTAGGCCCAAGGGTTCTTGAGTTATCATCCGGAAACCGTTTAACTGTTCCGGCTCACCGTGACCTTGCCTTTGACCTACTAATCACAAAATCAATAGGGGTCATCTGCTGGTCATGACCAACCTCCCTATCAACTTTCATGATCCTAGACCAAAGCCTTTTCGAGTTATCATCCAGAAACAGATTGGTCTACATACCGACAGACTGACCGACCTACCTACCGACATCTGCAAAACAATATACCCCTCCTTCTTCTAATGGGGGTATAACTAGAATGTGTCTGTAGGACACGGGGTGTGCCCCCACTGGTACATTTGTCACAAATAAGGGGCAATAATTCAAATATCAAAGGGGGAACAGCCTCAACATACATTTTATAAAAAGGATTCATTATTCTAGGCCATCTACTTTTTGAGCTATGAGAATCACAAACAAGACATCCACTATTTTGGCTTTTTCAAGGGCCATACTTCTGTAACAAGCACTAAGATTCTCAACAAGAATGCCAAGTTTGCAAGGTCACATCATGATAAAGACTCATGCATGGTTTCATGAATTTACATCAAATACTTTTTGAGCTAGGCACGTCATTAGGTAAAAATGTGCATTTTTGACTATTTCAGGGGCCATAACTTTAAAAATAGGGGGTGGAGCCAGCCAAAAAATAGGAGGTGTGTTAGTTTATATTATGATAAAGACCCGTGCAAATTTTCATCAATTTCTATCAAATACTTTTTGAGCTAGGCACGTCACAAGGTGAAAATGTGCATTTTTTACTTTTTCAGGGGCTATAACTCTGGAAATAGGGGGCAGAGCCAGACGAAAAACAGGAGATGCGCAAGATCATATCATGATAAAGACTCATGCAAGGTTTCACCAATTTATATCAAATACTTTTGAGCTAGGCGCGTCACAAACTTCTGACAGATGGATGCACGCACGCACCGACAAGACCAAATCTATATGCCCCCACCACTCATGGGGGGCACAACAAGATTGCTCCATGCAAGTCAAAGTTATGGTCCGGACAAACAAATCCAGACGCACGCACTGACACACGCACATATACCGAACAGCCATTTGGACAACTATGTCTTTGAATCTGCAAGCGGGCTCGACAACAAGTGCCATTTTTAGTATACAAACTTGTTAATCATTTCAACCAAATCTGCCAAAAGTTAGCAAGAAACCAGAAACAATCATTAAGTAACAGTAAAGAACACAATCATGCTTTAAAGAAATACCTATAAACTAGAGAATCTTAGAGTGACACAATACAAGACTTCAAAATCAGGATGTCATAATTAAACATTACCTATAAATACAAGGATCATAAAAAGACAAGATACCTGAAAAAAATTGGTTTAAAATTATATTTAAGACATATACAGCAAGTTGCTGTAATGTTAAATATTGATTAGTAAAAATTCAAAAAGGGATCTGAAGGACCTTGTATTGTGCCAGCCAGGGTGTAAGCAACAGAGACAGTGTTGTGTTATGAGGAAAGAAACCGGCAACCAAACTGCAAGTCACAGCAACAGGAGTGCAAGACAACAACACTGACGCAACGTCTCATACACAACAAGTGTTAAAAGTGGTGCAATAGAGTTTGTGAATACCTGGGACAAATTTCTCCACAGGACTTGGGGGTGGGGTGAGTAACCCCTCTTCATCTTCCAAATTTTCTGTAAGCACGTAAAAAAACCAACGCTTACACAATAAAAAAGATTGAAAATAACATGCACAAAATTGTGAAATATACATTCTACAAGGTACAGGGCTCCTTCCTGATGCAACTTTGCTTCCTGTTTAATTATCTTGAGTACACATGCCAGAAGCGCACATAGGCAGTTTTAACTAAAAAGCGCCATGTCCTAATTTGTGCCATATCTCTGTGCAAAGCACCATTGCATGCTGCAAGCTCCTCTAGAATCGACAGAATTTAGCGCTATTGTGCCCAACTCCCACCCCCCACCCAAATCTACTTTTTCAGTGTGTAGTGAATATAACACATATTTTGTTCTTGTACTACCTTTAAAGTATACGAGAATAATTATTGAAGTACATTTTGGACAATATTACAAGAAACAGAGACATCAGGGAACCCTGTATTCTTTTTCAAATTTTCAACTACATTGAAACACCGCTCGCTCGAGGTCGCAAGGGCATGAGCAAAATGCTCGAGTTACCCATGGTTTCAAGCGACCCAATGATGCGTAATAATAACACACTCATGACATTTTCAAGAAACGTGTTAAAAAGGTTACCTATGATAGGCGTTTCAATACGTAATTTGTAAATGGCAAATGTGGAGAAACAACTAAGACTTTTTTTTGTTTTCATGTCTCATAATTATCTTCTCGATCCCACAGAAAAGATGTAATAAGTAATAACATACTTGCTTTAATCTAAAACAATCTGTAATTGATCAATATTTAATCAATAAAACTTTTCTTCAACCTTTCATCAATAATTAATTGAATATACCAACAAACAAACATTTAAGAGAGTTGGGAAATAGACCACACGGCAATTCGCATGGCCTGCGAAAATTTTAAATTGACCGCCGAAGGTGCGAAAATTTTTGACACCTCTACTTGAGTTTGCCAGACACAACAAAGAGTAAATTAATCCACAAGGACCAGGTGTCATGCTCGAGCGTTCGAGTTATCGATGCTCAACCCAGCCATGGTAATTTCACATAGAAAATAGAAGGAAATCGGTCGGGACCACATGAATTGCTCGAGCGAGCCCAGGTGCTCGAGTCATCGATACTCGAGCGAGCGGTGTTTCACTGTATATAAAATATAAGCTATAGACTAAGTAAATACCACATAACAAAGTGGATTCTTGTAAAGAGATATTCATTCTAAGACATTCTAAAAAGTGTTCTAGCATTTTTAAATTATTGCATTATAATGACTTATGAAAAGCTGGAATTTGGACTTGCCGTAAGCATGCTTTAATACCGATTTCAAAAATATAACTCAACATTGTTTGTCACCATTTTAAGGTAATGTTTCATGCAAGCTTGAATAGGAAGTTAAGTTAAGTACGTATGCTGCAGTTTTGGGTAAAAAAAAATTCCTAATAATAGAATTTGTTCAAACTTTGTATATGAACACAGAGTCATGTTAGAAAAAGAATTATGAAAAAAAAATCGAAGGTCTCCATGCTTGTTCAGGAGTTATCTGCCCTTGAATATGCAAATTTGAAGAAAAATCCAGTTTTTAAGGCAGAAAACTCCTAAACAAGCACGGTGACCTTTGATTGTTTTTGCATTTTTCTGTTCCTAACATGAAACTGTGTTCATATACAAAGTTTGAACAAATTCTATTACATGTATTGAGAAATTTTTGCCCCATTTCTCATACAAACAAGAGATCACAGAGTGATCTTGGCGCCCACCAATGTGCCATTTTTGAGTGTTCCAAATTTCAAGACTTAATGACTAGCTCAAGGTCAAATTTCATTTCCGTACACAACACTGTGCATGTGGTCCAAATTCGAAAGATGTAGCTTGAGAAATGTGAAAGTAGGTCACTAGATCAATTTCAAGGACAAAGTTCTTTGTACACAAAACTATGCATGTGCATCAAGTTTGAAGGCTGTAGTTTGAGAAATTTGAAAGTAGGTCACTAGGTCAATCTTAAGGTCAAAGTTTATTTCGGTACACAAAACTATGCAAGTGGTCCAAATTTGAAGGCTGTAGCTTGAGAAATGTGAAAGTAGGTCACTAGGTCAAAATCAAGGTCAAATTTCACTTCACAACACAAATCTATGCATGTGGTCCAAATTTGAAGCCTGTATCTTCAAAAATGTGAAAGTAGGTCACTAGGTCAATGTCAAGGTCAAAGTTTGTTTTGGTACACAATCCTATGCATGTGGTCTAAATTTGAAGCCTGTAGCTACAGAAATGTAAAAGTAGGTCACTAGGTCAATCTTAAGGTCAAAGTTCATTTCGGAACACAAAACTATGCAAGTGGTCCAAATTTGAAGGCTGTAGCTACAGAAATGTAAAAGTAGGTCACTAGATCAAAATCAAGGTCAAATTTTATTTCGAAATACAGAACTATGCATGTGGTCCAAATTTGAAGCCTGTACCTTCAAAAATGTGAAAGTAGGTCACTAGGTCAATGTAAAGGTCAAAGTTTGTTTCGGTACACAAAACCATGCATGTGGTCCAAATTTGAAGGCTGTAGCTTGAGAAATGTGAAAGTAGGTCACTAGGTCAAAATCAAGGTCAAGTTGTATTTCGGAATACAGAACTATGCATGTGGTCCAAATTTGAAGCCTGTACCTTCAAAAATGTGAAAGTAGGTCACTAGGTCAATGTAAAGGTCAAAGTTTGTTTCGGTACATAAAACCATGCATGTGGTCCAAATTTGAAGGCTGTAGCTTGAGAAATGTGAAAGTAGGTCACTGGGTCAAAATCAAGGTCAAATTTCATTTCGGAACACAAAACTATTCATGTGGTCCAAATTTGAAGCCTGTACCTTCAAAAATGTGAAAGTAGGTCACTAGGTCAATGTCAAGGTCGAAGTTTTTTTCAGTGCACAAAACTATGCATGTGGTCCAAATTTGAAGGTTGTAGCTACAGAAATGTGAAAGTAGGTCACTAGGTCAAAATCAAGGTCAACTCATGTCAAGGTTCATCTTGCCACTCAAAACCATACATGTGGTCCAAATTTGAATGTTGTAGGTTATTGACAAGAAGTTTTTAAAAGCTTTTCCCTATATATTTCTATATGAACCATGTGACCCCCAGGGCGGGGCCATATTTGACCCTAGGGGGATATTTTAACAAACTTGGTAGAGAACCACTAGATGGTGCTACATTACAAATATCAAAGCCCTAGGCTTTGTGGTTTGGACAAGAAGATTTTCAAAGTTTTTCTCTATATAAGTCTATGTAAACCATGTGACCCCCGGGGTGGGGCCATATTTGACCCTAGGGGGATAATTTGAACAAACTTAGTAGAAGACCACTAGATGATGTCACATACAAAATATCAAAGCCCTAGGCCCTGTGGTTTTGGACAAGAGGTTTTTCAAAGTTTTTCCCTATATAAGTCTATATAAACCATGTGACCCCCGGGGCGGGGCCATATAAGACCCATGGGAAATAATTTGAATCTTCTTGGTAGAGGACCACTAGATGATGCTTCATACCAAATATCAAAGCCCTAGGCTCTGTGGTTTTGGACAAGAAGATTTTTAAAGTTTTTCCCTATATAAATCTATGTAAATTATAGAAATAAACAAAGGGCCATAACTTACTAAAAAATTGTTGAACCAGTCTGATTTTCAGGGGGACACAACTAGGGTACCAATACATTATTCTGACAAAGTTTGGTCAAAATCCCCCTGGTAGTTTCTGAGGAGATGCGATAACGAGAAATTGTTAACGGAAGGACGGACGGACGGAAGGACGCCGGACCACGGACGCAGAGTGATTTGAATAGCCCACCATCTGATGATGGTGGGCTAAAAACTGCCACAAATGTCTTTAAGGTAGCATTTAGAGTTCTTCTAACATATGAATATTTCCATAACGAAACCCTTGTCAATGTATAAGTAAGATTGTCAAAATTCTCTGGTTAGAGCGATCACCAGGCTACAGACAATAGAACAAGTCTAAATCCTTGCTCTCACTTTATCTTTTACAAGCAAAGCACATTGAAATTATGATTGTATTGTATATAAGCTGAAATTATTGGAAGTCCTACTTGTACTAAGCATTATACTGCTAATAAATAACTTGGACATGCCACAGTAAACATACTAGACAGTAAACATAACAAGAACATGCTGAAAAGTAAAATCATAACATGGTTACAGAAACGTCTGCTGCATTGTCTGGATTATATACTGAAAGAGGCTGAAACTTGTGAAATGTTAATATAAAATACGATATGTAAAGCTTCATTAGGAATAAACACTATGCAGAACATCACGTAGAAATACATCTTGTGTACATGCGTGTATCTTGTGCCATGCTTTACCTTCGGAGGGTTTTGCATCTATCTTGGCATCGACAGATGATTCCATCTGTGGGTCAACAGATGATTCTAGAACAACTTGTTGCTGGGCTAACTGGGGCTCAGACTCAGTTACCGGAGGTTCTGGGGCCTTTTTTAACTGAGCCTCTACCCCAAAAGCTTCAAGTCTAGCTATAGTATCATCATCTTTCTTCTTTTGTTCCTGAATGATGGCATCTTCTCCAACTGATGCTGTATCATCAAGTTCTAAAAATGGTCAATGATTTTCTCTAAATATCTTGTTCTAAATATCTCATTCTAAGTTTTACAAGTTGTACCTGTATGAATGTTTACACAGCAAATGCCAGAAATACTAGAAATAACGGATACCAAGTGTCTCAAAATACCAACTATTTTTAAAACAGTAGTTTTGACATTGATTTAAACATGACAGTCAACCTGTCCATGACAGACCTTTTCCAAAATCTCTAATTCGAGAGAAACTAAAATATAGAACTTGATCAGAATAGGGGCTCGATTATTCACAAATAGAAGTTAGTTTATTACAATCTTCTATTTTCTAGCATTTGTGAGTAGGTCATCATCTTGACAATGGACAGAATAACCATATATAATATCAATGTACCTGTAAACAGTCTATGCAAAGTGCTATGCCCTCAAATACAAGTCAAACATTGCTCTTATGAACCAAGTACACTTTTTGAATGATTCTAAATAACATACTGCCCTTTCTTGCCATTTCTCCCTTACGAATTAAGACATTTTGTTGTGTTCAAGGTTAAGTAAGCATATCTCTACTCACAGTAAAGAATTTCTGAAATTTCTAAGATCAAAATTTTCTTTTCAGGTATGTTTTTGGTTCATATACCAGATCACTAATCATATAGCATTTTCCGATCATGGCATGCACAAAAAACTTTGATAACAAGAGCAATGTTGGACATGGCCATTCTCCTGCTGAAGCAAAATTAATGTTCAGTGTAAAAGGTGGCCAAAAAGAGGAAATATTTTGAAATAATGAATTTGATTTTAAAATAGTTAGAGAAGAAAGCAAGTTATCACGAACTACTGTGTTCAATATGTATGCAATAGTTATGGTTTACACACAACGTAGTCCTTTAACTATTCTTTGCCGTGCTCGTTAAGTTTTGTAAATTTACTGAAGGAAAATAATTTAAGAAAATAAAAATGGTAGAGACACTAAATTTCCTCCAAATATCCTCTATCATTGTGGAGTTTAAACAATATCCCTTAAATAGTTTTAGATAAATGCTCTGGACAGTGTCATGAGTAAATTATTCTGCACACTGCACTTCCTCTTAATGGCCTTTGTCATTGTGTGAAGTTTTAACAAAATCCCTTAGTGTTACTGACAAACATACATAGACCATTACCAGATCCCATTTGCCGATAATAAAAACCTAGCTGCAATGAATGTGAACAATTCAGATACTCATTACAAATAATTTAACTATATTCTATCTACTACATACATTGGATGTTATTCTGTTTACAGGTTATTACACTGTTAAACTTTTCACTAAGGTTAGCACAAGTTACATGTTATAGATAACAGGTTTTTAATTGACAATTAGTCCATATAATGGCTTTAACAATCAGGTATTGTCAGGGTAAACAACACTCATCACATGCAGAGCTTACACAACAACATTTGTATCTTTCTGTATACTCACTTTTGCAATGGATACTTTATAATTCCTATACAAAAAAACTCCTGTTTAAACGAATTCTTTTTGCTTAATTAAGTAGAAAAACAAACTAATAAACTTTATTTTGTGTTTCCCAGTACTGGTTATAATTTGAGTACAAATATATATGTGCAAAGGTACACATTTATGAACTGTATATATGTGTAAAAAAAAATTATTCAGTTCAAAATACGATCATAGAATGATCAAACAAGAGCTGTCACAGGAGACAGCGCGCTCGACTATTTCAATGCTGGATAGTGAAACTGGGCACATCTGAGGAAACTGGAGCTGTCACTGGAGTGTTTAATGACTCCAATGGTGGATGAAGATATTGCACAATAGCTTGAGTCTGTGTCAAAAATATTAAGTTATAAGAGAGGTAAAGTTAAAGTGTATCAAAACACTATATAAGTATAATTCTAAGCAAAGAGGGGGCATAATTCATAAAATATTGGTGCAAGAGTTATGCATCTTGTGGCGTATGATGTGGGTGATGATGTGGAACAACTACTTCAAGTTTGATTAAATGCATTTCGTAATAACTGAGATGTGGTGAAAATGCATCAAAATTAACCTTAAATTCTAAGTAAAAGGGGGCATAATTCATGAACAATTGGTGCCAGAGTTATGCACCTTGTGTCATATGATGTGGGTGATAAGGTGGAACAACTATTTTAAGTTTGAATCAAATCCATTTAGTAATAACTGAGATACAGTGAAAGTGCATCAAACCTTTAACCTGAAATTCTAAGTAAAAGGGGGGATTATTCATTAAATATTGGTACCAGAGTTATGGGCCTTGTGTCTTATGATGTGGGAGATGATGTGGAACAACTACTTTCAGTTTGAATCAAATCCATTTAGGAATAACTGAGATAGAGTGAAAGTGCATCAAAACTTTAACCTGAAATTCTAAGTAAAAAGGGGAATAATTCATGAAATATTGCTGTGAGAGTTGTGGCCCTTGTGCCATAAGATGTGGGTGGAATAACTATTTTAAGTTTAAAGCAAATCCATCAAGTAATTACAGAGATAAGGAGAAAAAAGAGAAAGTGTAAAAAAAACTTCAACCAAGGTAGGGACGTGGAAAGACGACACCAGGGTGAGTAGGATAGCTCTCCAAATACTTCGTATAGTCGGGCTGAAAATTTAAAGCACCCAAGTTTATTTTTCCTGACAAATTTGGAAATAAAGTTCTTTTTATAAATTAGAAGTTTGATCAGACTGGATTTTTTATACAGAATGATGTTTATTTTTAACAAAAGGGCCATTTGAGAGCCCTCAAGTCGTTCATGTCGTTCACCTGACCTTGACCTTTTAATCCTAAATATATATCATGAATCATGTATCAAGAAAATTCAACAGCTCTGTTCAGTACAGCAATCATCCCGAAGTATGATAGATATGACCCTGGCAAGAAAGAGGTAGTCAAACATATCCATTTGCACAGGCTTGAGAGGATCCTTCTGGCCAAGTTTGGCAAACATCCATCAGGAGGTTCATGGCAAGAAATTATTTAAAGCTTCTTCCTTTGAAGCTCTTACAGCCACAGTCAAGCAGAATCACTCAAATACTCTAAAGATGCGCTACAGACCGAGTCTGGTGGAGATCCATCATGCGATTCATGTGAAATTGTTTAAAGATTCTATTTTTAGCTCTGGTAGCTCCTTAAAGAGGTTAACAGGAATCATTTACACAAACCTTGAAGAAGGTCCATGCAAGGAATGCTACAGGTCAAGTACAACAGCACTGCCTTGCGGGTGCAGACGCTCATCTGATTTTTTTTGTCTCTGTATAATAGAAAATATTGTCCTACCCATGATTTTCTAAGTCCAAAAGGGGCCATAATTCTTGCAAAAAGCAATGTAGAGTTATGGTACTTGCTGTGCAGAGTCAGCTGTTAATGGTGAATAACTGCTCCAAGTTTTAAAGCAATAGCTTTGATAGTTTAGGATAAAAGTTGACCTAAACATAAAACTTAACCAAGAAATCTGATATTTTCTAAGTCCAAAAGGGGCCATAATTCTTGCAAAAAGCAGGATGGAGTTATGTTTCTTGCTGTACAGAGTCAGCTATTGATGGTGAACAAGTGTTGCAAGTTTTAAAGCAATAGCTTTGATAGTTTAGGAGGAAAGCTGACCTAAACATAAAACTTAACCAGGCAACACCTATGCCGACGCCGATCAAGTGATGACAATAACTCATCTTTTTTTTTTCTCAAAAAATCAGATGAGCTTAAAATGAAGATCCATTTAGTGATTCATCTAAACATTCTAATTCATGTTAAAAGTTTGTTTTTTTCTATTTATAGCTCTGACAGCCCTTCAGAGGGGTCAACTGCAACAGTCTGAATAGAATTGAGAGAAGTCCATGCAAGGATGCTACTGACTAAGTCTGATATAAATTCTGACCAGTACTTTGAGAGATGCTTTAAAAAAAAATGTTGACGCCAAACGATTAACGCCGGACCATCCACTACACTAATAGCTCAACCAGAACAAAGTTCAGGCAAGCTAAAACACATGCAAAAAAACAAAGAACACAACATTAACCCTTAGCCTGCTGCAGGCGAATTTAACAGTCTTTGCAAACAGCTTGGAACCAGATCAGACGCCGATTAAATCGGCGTCTGATCAAGTTCCAAGCTGTTTGCTACTCTGACAATATTTCTTCCAATTTTGGAGCAAATTGAATGAACTTTACAATTTTAGCAGAGGACATTTCCAGCAGACGACAATTTATCTAGCATGCTAAAGGTTAACTAGGCAAGTCTCACAATATAGTCAAACAAACTTGATTTATAGTCATATAATTCACCAACTTCTTAAAGGAGATTTAAATCCGTGATTAGTTAACAATTAAACTGTAATGGCGCTTTCTATTAGTGAATAACATTTTAAATACTGATAAACAGGTGCAAATGTACAAATTAATAAAGTTCATAATGACTGTATCAAAATTATATTGCAAACCATCTATGCTTGAAACATGACCATTAAACTTAATACCACCAAATATAACTTCTTTCCTAATTGGATTTTTATGCTATTTAAAATAAAGACAGAAATTCATTCTTAAGAAATATATGCATAGAAAGGGTAAGAAAACTAAACAAGAGGGCCAAGATGGCCCTAGGTCGCTCACCTGAGTAACACACCATAACAATGTAAACATGTTTTACCTAGTGATTCATGGAGACAAATATTCTGACCAATTTTTATTAAGATTGGACCAAAAAACGTGGCCTCTTGAGTGTAAACCAGCATTTTTCTTTGATTTGACCTAGTGAACTAGCTTTTTACCCCACATGACCCGATTCAAACTTGTCCATTTCATGAAAACAAACATTCTGAAAAAGTTTCGGGAAGATTGGAGCAAAAAAGTGGCCTCTAGAGTGTATACAAGCTTTTCCTTTAATTTGACCTAGTGACCTGGTTTTTAATCCAACATGACCCAGATTTGAAATCATCCAAGACTTCATGATTACAAACATTCTGACCAAGTTTCATAAAGATTGAGTCACAACTGTGGCCTCTAGAGTGTTCACAAGCTTTTCCTTTGATTTGACTGGGTGACCTAGTTTTTGACCTCACATGACCTAGATTCAAACTTGACCTAGAGATCATCAAGGCAAACATTCTGACCAAATTTCATAAAGATCGGGTCACAACTGTGGCCTCTAGAGTGTCCACAAGCTTTTCCTATGACCTTGCCTACTGACCTAGTTTTTGACCACACATGACCAAGTTTCGAACTTGACCTAGAGATCATCAAGACAAACATTCTGACCAAGTTTCATAAAGATTGGGTCACAACTGTGGCCTCTAGAGTGTTCACAAGCTTTTCCTTTGATTTAACTGTGTGACCTAGTTTTTGACCCCACATGACCCAGATAAAAACCCGAACTAGAGATCATCAAGACAGACATTCTGATCAAGTTTCATAAAGATTGAGTCACAACTGTGGCCTCTAGAGTGTTCACAAGCTTTTCCTTTGATTTGACCTGGTGACCTAGTTTTTGACCACACAAGACCCAGTTTCAAACTTGACCTAGTGATCATCAAGACAAACGTTCTGACCAAGTTTCATAAAGATTGAGTTACAACTGTGGCCTCTAGAGTGTTCACATGCTTCTCCTTTGATCTGACCTGTTGACCTAGTTTTTGACCCCACATGACCCAGTTTCAAGCCTGATCTAGAGATCATCAAGACAAACATTCTGACCAATATTCATAAAGATTGGGTCACAACTGTGGCCTCTAGAGTGTTCACAAGGCAAATGTTCACGCCGGATGTCGATGGACGCCGGACAATGACCAGTCACAATACCTCACCTTGAGCACTTCGTGCCCAGGTGAGCTAAAAAAAACAACAATTAACTAGGCAAGTCTTATCAGAGTGAATCGATTTTCATTTAGACTGAATCATTTCCACTAATCAGTAAGTTCAATTAGAGGTTGCCTTTGAAAGAAATGCATGCCTCCCAAAAAGGCTTCATGGAAGAGTGAATTGTAACATAACTGACAATGACACAAAAAGATGTATTTGAAGATTGACTAAATTTCACTTGGTAAAGTTCTACATTATCCCCCATTTGACCTTTGATCTCACCATCCTACAGTGACCTTGAACCTTGATGATCAGAAGATGCTTTTTGTATGGCATCTAACTATAGTGAACATTTGTGGCAAGTTGTTTGAAAATCCTTGAAGGCGTAAAAAGATACTGAAAAGACACAATACATTTCCTATCTGAACTCTGATTTGACCTAGAACTGACATGACAGAAAGTTGTGTACTGCATACTTCACTATGCTTAACATTAGTCCCAAGTTCTTTGAAAATCTTTTGGCCAGACAGACTGATAACAAGATTAAAAACAAGAGCTGTTGGAGGACAGCAACGCTCGACTATTCAACAGCCTTGTCAAAATTTAATGAATACAAGTTGAAAAAGGGGCATAATTTTGTAAATGCAAAGTAGAGGTATTGAACCTCTGTACTGCATGTCATATCATGACAGCGAACAAGTTGTGAAGTTTCAATCCTTTCCCAAATTTTTGGATACTGAGATACCCGCTTACATACAAAAACTTAACAAAAAAGTGCTAAGTCAAAGGGCATAATTTTGTAAAAATGCCAAGTAGAGTTATGGGACCTTCACAAATGCATGTTAATCATGACAGTGAACAAGTTTTGTGAAGTTTCAATCCATTCCCAAATTTGTGGATACTGGGGATATCAGTTTACATACAAAAATTTAACCAAAAACTGCTAAGTCGAAAAAGGGGCATAATTTGAAAAAAAAAGAGAGTAGAGTTATGGGACTTGCTTAGTGCATGTCAAATCATGATAGTGAAGATGTATGAAGTTTCAATCATTCCCATTAGTAACTACTGAGGGTACCAGCTTACATACAAAACCTAACCAAAAATTTTTTAAGTCGAAAAAGGGGCATAATTTTGAAAAAAAACAAAATAGAGTTATGGAACCTGTGCAATGTAGATCAGTTCATCACAGGAATAAATGTGTGAAGTTTCAATCCATTCCCACAAGTGGTTACTGAGTTACCAGCTTACATACAAAACCCTTTAAACCAAAATTTCTAAGTCGAAAAAGGGGCTTTAAATTTTGTAAAAAAGCAAATAGAGTTATGGAACCTGTGCAATGTAAGTCAGTTTGTCACAGTCAATAAGTGTGTGAAGTTTCAATCCATTCCCACAAGTGGTTACTGAGATACCAGCTTACATACAAAACCTTAACCAAAATCGGGACGCGGACGCGGACGCAGACGCCGACGCCGACGACGACGCATGGGCGAGTGCAATAGCTCACTATTCTATGAATAGTCGAGCTAACAAGAGGACCATGATGGTCCTGAATCGCTCACCTCTTCCCACATGACCCAGTTTTGAGTATGACGTCGTTTTTTCTATTATTTGACATAGTGACCTAGTTTTTGAGCTCATGTGACCCAGTTTTGAATTTGATCTAGATATCATCAAGATAAAAATTCTGACCAATTTTCATGAAGATCCATTGAAAAATATGGCCTCTAGAGAGGTCACAAGGTTTTTCTATTATTTGACCTATTGACCTAGTTTTCAAAGGTACGTGACCCTGTTTTGAACTTGATCTAGTCATCATCAAGGTGAACATTCTCTTTACTTTTCATGAAGATCTCATGAAAAATATGGCCTCTAGAGAGGTCACAAGGTTTTTCTATTTTTATACCTACTGGCCTAGTTTTTGACTGCATGTGACCCAGTTTCGAAACTGACCTAGATACCATCAAGGTGAACATTCAGACCAATTTTCATGAAGATCTATTGAAAAATATGGCCTCTGGAGAGGTCAAAAGATTTTTCTAATTTTAGACCTACTGACATAGTTTTTGACCGCAGTTGACCCAGTTTCGAACTTGACCTATATATCATCAAGATGAACAGTCAGACCAACTTTCATACACATCCCATTCAAAAGTATGGCCTCTAAAGAGGTTACAAGGTTTTTCTATTTTTAGACCTACTGACCTAGATTTTGACGGCATGTGACCCAGTTTCGAACTTGACCTAGATATCATCAAGATGAACATTCAGACCAACTTCCATACAGATCCCATGAAAAATATGGCCTTTAGAGAGGTCACAAGGTTTTTCTATTATTTGACCTACTGACCTAGTTTTTAAAGGCACGTGACCCAGTTTCGAACTTGACCTAGATATCATCAAGATGAACATTCTGACCAATTTTCATAAGGACCTTTTGAAATATATGGCCTCTAGAGAGGTCACAAGGTTTTTCTATTTTTAGACCTACGACCTAGTTTTTGACCGCACGTGACCCAGTTTCGAACTTGACCTAGATATCATCAAGGTGAACATTCTGACCAATTTTCATAAAGACCCCATGAAAAATGTGACCTCTAAAGTGGTCACAAGGTTTTTCTATTATTTGACCTACTGACCTAGTTTTTGATGGCACGTAACCCAGTTTCGAACTTGACCTAGATATCATCAAGGTGAATATTCTGACCAATTTTCATGAAGATCTTGTGAAATATATGGCCTCTAGAGAGGTCACAAGGTTTTTCTATTTTTAGACCTACTGACCTAGTTTTTGACCGCACGTGACCCAGTTTCGAACTTGACATAGATGTCATCAAGGTGAACATTCTGACCAATTTTCATAAAGACCCCATGAAAAATGTGACCTCTAGAGTGGTCACAAGGTTTTTCTATTATTTGACCTACTGACCTAGTTTTTGATGGCACGTAACCCAGTTTCGAACTTGACCTAGATATCACCAAGGTGAACAGTCTGACTAATTTTCATGAAGATCTTTTGAAATATATGGCCTCTAGAGAGGTCACAAGGTTTTTCTATTTTTAGACCTACTGACCTAGTTTTTGACCGCACGTGACCCAGTTTCGAACTTGACCTAGATATCATCAAGGTGAACATTCTGACCAATTTTCATAAAGACCCCACGAAAAATGTGACCTCTAGAGTGGTCACAAGCAAAAGTTTACGCACGGACGCACGCACGCACGGACGGACGACGGACGCTGCACGATCACAAAAGCTCACCTTGTCACTTTGTGACAGGTGAGCTAACAATCTGATTGCATCAAAATGTTTGAAGAGACATAACTACATAAACAATAATTTAAATACAGATCTTTACAACATAACATGCATCATAACAGGAAACCACAACAACAACAACAGGAAGTGTTAGTAAAACTCCACCCCATCATGCAGTGTTAAAGATGGCTTGTGTAGGAACAGCCATTTGGCCCCAGTGTCAATACCTTCAGGTTTATTTGTGGCAATTCGCCGTTCACGTTCATCCTCGAATTCATCCATACGCATTATAAGATCAATGTAAGCCTCTTTCTTTTTATCGGAAATTTCTGGTCTATCTTCCTCCTCGGCTGATGCGACATTTCGTCGATCATCAATTGTGGCTATCATGTCTTCAGATATTGAAATATTGTCTCCTAGTTGCAGTAATATACAAACATTTTAACTGAAGCTAAAGACCAATGGTAGCTACATAAAACTTTTTCTAGACTCCATGAAAAAAATCAGACGAACAAACTGAATAAAGTCCCACAATTCTTGAACATATGCGTTGATTATCTTTATGATATTTTAAAAATCCTTCATGAAATTTGGAATTAAATAAAATCATAATTTGTGATTCTACAAAAGTGTATTTGTTACTGTCTTTGTCCACTTGTGGGAAAAGAAAGATGAATGATGGTGATTGTTTACTAACATATATCCTACCACTTGCAAACTGCATTCCTATATAAACAAACTGAAGCCCTAAACACATACAGTACAAAACAGATATAACATAACCTGTTATACCAAATAACAAAACACAAAATACAATCTTAACCTTATAGCTATACACACAAACTCACATTTACACGTACAAATGACAATGAAATATGAAAATGAATAAAGAAAGACTAACAATATCTATAGCTTTTTATATCTTCGTATATGTAAAATAGTACACTGTGACAACAAAAGAACTGATAAGAAAAATGTATAACTAATTGCCTAAAAACTGATTTTTGATGTAAAATTTTAGAAATTCAAAATCTAGAACAATATTTCATGTTAGTTTTTATTTATACAAGATAATAGAACTGAAACTATTTTATCAAAACTGAACTAAAATCTGTAGAATATGACAATCTTATAATTACTAATGTAACAAAAAATAACTGACTAGCTCCTCTTCACTTTTGTAAAAACACGTTCTCAACATTTCTCATATTTGAATATCTGTATACTTCCCACATTTATAAAGGAACAGCATAATCAAATTACAACGGCTTTCACCATTTGGGCTAATTAATTAACCTTGGATAAATATGACAAGCATCTCACCTTCCGCAGGCGCTTGTGGGGCAACTCTAATCTCCCTTCTCTCTCCTTCACTCGAAATAGAAAAGTTGTCTTCTTCATTGGCCGATTCTGACTCCTGAAATAGTGTCAAAATCGAAATCAGTTATAATATTCATTAGGGGTGTATATCCCTGCATATCTGCAGATAAGAAATGAAACACAAAATTTAATAGAACATAATTATTACACAATATTCAGTAAAAATATTAGGAATGCTTTCCTCATGAGTAATATTCATAAAATGGGATAGGAAATGTTTAACTATATATAGATTATCATCATATTCCTTAAGGTTTAATCTTGGTTATGGCCTTCACTGATCCCAAACTCCTATATTGATTATTTTGTAATTTTGTCTGAAACATCCTGTAATATGGATAGTAAAAAATTATAACCTTGCTAATACAACTATTTATTAAACAGAAATAGTAGAAAAATGTACCAAAATTGTGAGACAGAATATTTTTGCAAATAATAAGACACAATCCCTAATAAAAAAGGTTTTCAAGAAAGTTTATTCCTATATATAAGACCATGAAAATAAACATTTCAAATGTTTCAGGACAGTCTTTCAATTTTTACCTTCTTACAAATACAAATTTTCTCAGACTGATAGACAGAAAGAAAGAAAAGTGGTCTAACATAGAAAAATATGTATAATGTTCTACTCTATAGATTAGAAAGTTGGTCTCCCTTACTGTCTATACTAACATTCCAAACATCAACTAAGTAAATAAACATGACATAATCACATATCAACTGAGCAATGAAACTGAACAATTGCAACTAATATACCAGAAATATGAACTTTATTTCAATGTAAGAAAGTATGTACATTACTTCAAAAGACACATTAATTTATGCAAGAAATCTTTCATGACTACTGGTACCTAGTACATTAGCGAAAATTCGCTATAATTCTCTATAACGAAAAGTTGTTTGTTTTTCTGTTTTTGACAGATATGTTATTTACAACTATGGCAACACATGCAGACATAGGACTAATATTCTGCACTTTACTACAAATCATTAAAAGCAATAGGATGATTTTTAAACTTTCAAAGGGCAAAGTCTTGGAAAAGAAAGCTGACAAAACAAAGGAAAGAACAGACTATACAACAGGTTATAGAGACAAAGAAAGAACAGACTATAACTCACATAAAGACATAAACTCAATATGACCAAAAGTTAGAATCGTTCAACACTTTATTTTGGAAACTACTTCAAATCGCAAAAAAAAAATACATTTTCAATATATTCATCTATCAGCAGACGACAAACAAATAGTGGACATAACTCTCACCTGCAAATCTTCATGTATCTACAGTATTAGAAACATGCAAGTGAGAAAATGCATTCTGGGTAAAACAATATTTATTTGGCTATTTCCCCTGGGAAACATTCTGTGCAGACACAGTTGAGGTGCTAAGTTACCATTATGTACATTAAGTGGGTTAGTAACATTAGTTAATATAAACTAATGAAGAAGGCAGAGAAAAAATGGATAAAAGCAGGTCATTTTGCAGCAGCAAGCATGTCATGATCATGTAAAACACTAAAGAAAAAAAAAACATCCAAACTTTCTACACATTAGGAAAACAGCCAATAATTTACAATCTTATCAGTTTTAAAATGCTTTCATGATATACTCGGGTATCATACAATTTCAACTGATTCTGGCTATACAAGATATTATTTATCTGCTGTGTGTAACACATTTTGCTATTTCTAGAGGGCAAGCTGTGGTAAATATTGAGGATAACAACATACATTTATAGGGAGACCAAACTTTAGAATGGAATACAGAAATATGCACTGTCCACATCAGTCACCTGTCACAAAGGGCTATGTATTTTCAATAACAAGTGACTTCTACAGGCAGAGCACTGTTTATATTCTAACACAAATAAATTATTTGTTTTCCTATTGCAATAAGAAGGCTGAAAGTGTGACATTATTATTCAATAAAATCATTGTTTGTATGTCACAGCATATACATCATAATAGCAAATGTCATTTATGGCTAAGCACTGAAATGAAAGACACAAAACAGGCAAATGTTTGATGGATACGATGTTAGCATTGAAATAATATACTTCAAACAGTGATTGTATCATAGGATAAAATCATTGTTTAGATGCATCTAATAACAAGAGCACCGCCTAATGGTGCCATCACTCGTCTGCAAGTGCTGGACAATATGTAAGAAAAGAGTTATAGTTCAGATTTTCTAAGTACAAAAAGGACCATTATTCTAACAAAATGCATATTAGAGTTATGGTTCTTGGCCTACATAGCCCCTAATGACAGTAAACAAGTGAGCAAAGTTTCAAAGCTGTAGCTCTTACAGTGTTTGATAAAAGATGGACCTAAACAAAAATTTTAACCAATGCCGACGCTGACGATCAAGTGACGACAATACCTCGTAGATTTTTTTCGACAATCAGTTGAGCTAAAAATAACTTGGGCTATGCTCTTGTGACAAATTCTTGTATATCTGAACTCCAAACAATGTTTTTATCTAATGATAAAGCCGTTGTTTAGGATATATAATTTTTTAAGCAGAAGCTATGCTGGAATGATAACCTCATACTGCAAGATTGTGTTAAAAAC
Source organism: Mercenaria mercenaria (assembly GCF_021730395.1). Taxonomy (NCBI): domain Eukaryota; kingdom Metazoa; phylum Mollusca; class Bivalvia; order Venerida; family Veneridae; genus Mercenaria; species Mercenaria mercenaria. Next base: position 75,257,972 of record NC_069362.1, read on the forward strand.
CATGTCCTAACACGTACGACATTATTTTTTTTAAGGAAGGAAAAAGGAGTTAGTAGTTGAAACCAGGATATTAAATTGTCCAAGAAATCAAACTGCTTTAAGAAAATCAGCCATACCTTGACAAGATCCTTTTCATCATACTCTACATCTAGAGACATGCCTTTCTTGAGAGACGAATCTCTAGAAATACCAATCTCATCTGCGAAATTGTCGAAGCCTGAAAGCGCAGCGAAAAAAGACATGTTTACTTTCTATTTGGATAATACTATAAATGTGGAAAGGCATTACTATTTGTCAAATAGACATGTTTATTCATCATAATGTGTAGCTAAGTGAATAAATACCTTCTTTGTTACTATGACTTAATAGGTGAAAATCATGTCTAAAAAAATTACTCTTTGCATTTTAAAAATAAACCCTTTTAACAACAAGAGATCACAGAGTGATCTTGGCGCCCACCAATGTGCCATTTTTGAGTGTTCCAAATTTCAAGACTTACTGACTAGCTCAAGGTCAAATTTCATTTCCGTACACAACACTTTGCATGTGGTCCAAATTCGAAAGCTGTAGCTTGAGAAATGTGAAAGTAGGTCACTAGATCAATTTCAATGACGAAATGTGAAAGTAGGTCACTAGGTCAAAATCAAGGTCAAATTACACTTCAGAACACAAATTTATGCATGTGGTCCAAATTTAAAGCCTGTACCTTCAAAAATGTGGAAGTAGGTCACTAGGTCAATGTCAAGGTCAAAGTTTGTTTCAGTACACAATCCTATGCATGTGGTCTAAATTTGAAGCCTGTAGCTACAGAAATGTGAAAGTAGGTCACTAGGTCAATCTTAAGGTCAAAGTTCATTTCGGTACACAAAACTATGCATGTGGTCCAAATTTGAAGGCTGTAGCTCGAGAAATGTGAAAGTAAGTCACTAGGTCAAAATCAAGGTCAAATTTTATTTCGGAACACAGAACTATGCATGTGTTCCAAATTTGAAGCCTGTACCTTCAAAAATGTGAAAGTAGGTGACTAGGTCAATGTAAAGGTCAAAGTTTGTTTCGGTACACAAAACTATACATGTGGTCCAAATTTGAAGGCTGTAGCTTGAGAAATGTGAAAGTAGGTCAGTAGGTCAAAATCAAGGTCAAATTCCAATTTGGAACACAAAACTATGCATGTGGTCCAAATTTGCAGCCTGTACCTTCAAAAATGTGAAAGAAGGTCACTAGGTCAAAGTCAAGGTCAAAGTTTTTTTCAGTGCACAAAACTATGCAAGTGGTCGAAATTTGAAGGCTGTAGCTACAGAAATGTGAAAGTAGGTCACTAGGTCAAAATCAAGGTCAACTCATGTCAAGGTTCATCCTGCCACTCAAAACCATACATGTGATCCAAATTTGAATGTTGTAGGTTATTGACAAGAAGATTTTAAAATCTTTTCCCTATATAAGTCTATATGAACCATGTGACCCCCCAGGGCGGGGCCATATTTGACCCTAGGGGGATAATTTGAACAAACTTGGTAGAGAACCACTAGATGATGCTACATTACAAATGCCAAAGCCCTAGGCTTTGTGGTTTGGACAAGAAGATTTTCAACGTTTTTCCTTATGTAAGTCTATGTAAACCATGTGACCCCCGGGGCGGAGCCATATTTGACCCTAGGGGGATAATTTGAACAATCTTAGTAGAAGACCACTAGATGATGTCATATACAAAATATCAAAGCCCTAGGCCCTGTGGTTTTGAACAAGAGGCTTTTCAAAGTTTTTCCCTATATAAGTCTATATAAACCATGTGACCCCCGGGGCGGGGCCATATTAGACCCCAAGGAAATATTTTGAATCATCTTGGTAGAGGACCACTAGATAATGCTTCATACCAAATATCAAAGCCCTAGGCTCTGTGGTTTTGGACAAGAAGATTTTCAAAGTTTTTCCCTATATAAATCTATGTAAATTATAGAAATAAACAAAGGGCCATAACTTACTAAAAAATTGTTGAACCAGTCTGATTTTCAGGGGGACACAACTAGGGTACCAATACATCATTCTGACAAAGTTTGGTCAAAATCCCCCATGTAGTTTCTGAGGAGATGCGATAACGAGAAATTGTTAACGGACGGAAGGACGGACGGACTGACGGACGGACGGACCACGGACGCAGAGTGATTTGAATAGCCCACCATCTGATGATGGTGGGCTAAAAATTACACAAGTGGTAATTTGATTAAGGCCATTTTGTTGTAAAATCATTAATTTCACAAGAATGCCAGAAAGAGAGAGAGAGTGTGAGAGTGAACATATCACCACACTCCACAACAAATCCACCAACTCAATAAAATTGGTTTCAATCCTGCTTTGTAAACACATCCAAACTGCATTGCACCCTGGAACTGATTCAATATTTGTCACAAATCAGCTGTGATATTTCAGTCTTTTCCAACTGATTAGGACCACAGAAGCTAATATAATGATGAAAAATCTGAAGAAAAACTATCAAATATTACCTGCTTTAAATTGACTCCTCCCTAACCCTACTCTGACACTAATCTAGTAAGATTCAGAAATATTTCATTAAATCATTACCTCAGTCCTAGTGGATTTATGATAGGTTTATGGCATTACCTGACTGGTCCATTGCTGCCCTTGCTGCTGCTGCTTCAAGTTCGTCCTCCACGACTTCGACGTTATACATTGTTTTCTTTATTACATCTTCTCTGCCAACTTGCCGTAAGCCATTCTCTAATGAATTACCTACAATTTTAGCAAATTGCTGTTTAAAGTATCTGCCTGTCAATTATTTCCTTCAAATGTTATTGAATTGACCAAGTGATAACAATCTAAAGCAACAAAAACAGATTCTTTCAAAAACTGCTAGACTTTCTACAATTGGGCTATTCCTGGTGTAAGAATAACTTCACTGCTTAACAATTTCTTTAATATATAACTTTTTTTCAAAAATCATTTCAGTTTCATCTACAAATAAAGAGCAGATTAGACAAATTTAACTGAACAAACTACGTCAGTATGTGTTGTGGTCTGGCTGATATCGGTTGCTAAACCTGGTAGCTGGAAGTTCAAACCCAGCCGGGGTCATGTGTTCAGGGCCCTCGATCGGCCGTTTTTACCGCCGAATATCGGCTGCTTCCCCCGCCAAAATAGTATCCTTTTTTCCCCCTCCTGAGAAAAAAAATCCCCCTTACTGGGCATTCGGTTGACCCGAGGTCCCGGGTTTTTGATCCGCGAAAATCGAGAAAAACTCGTATTTGACCCGCACAATATATGCTTCGTGCGTCGGGTTGACTCGCGGAAATTTTGTTTGATGCGTCTCGTGTTCGAAAGTTCTGCCCCTTGTCAATCAAAATCCCAGTCAATTTCAATATTGTTCGCCGACATTCGCGGAAGTATGGCAGTAGGCGGAGCGTCATATGTTAATTAGCTGCCAACAGATGTCAATCACGCCACGCGCCGATTGACACGTGGTCATCTCGCGGTTTATTTCAGTACAATAATCCCTGTCATTATCAAAGGTGTTTACTGATCAATGTATAAAAAATAATTGATAAACAATGCAGCTTTAGATTATCGTCTTTGCACAAATTGGATAATTAAAATCATTATTTTGTTTATTTTGTTTGCTTGATACGATAACGAGAGCCGGTCAACCGTTACGGTCTATAGAAAATTTATTATCATTGCCGAGGCTTTGTTTGGTCCAAAATAAATTAAATGCTTTAATAAGCAGAAATTGTAAGTATTGAACAGGTATGGTAAAAAAAAAAAAAAGAAATTTAAAACGGGTATTTCATCAAGAATTTTAAATGTTTACTTTCGTTTTCCATATTTGTCACCCGTTTTCGCGACCGTGATTTTCGGACATTTTCATCATTTCTTACAAGATTTTTCTAGAACAATCTAAATAAAAAGCCATTTGAAAGTCTGCATTTAAGAAAAATATGATCACTATTGCAAAAGCAGCCCTTATTTTGAAGCATTTTTTGATAATAAAATGCAAAGGCACCAAACCCAACCCACTTTTAGACAACTAAAATATAAATTGATTAAAAAAATCTGTAATGATAAATGTACTTGTTTTAGGTAAAGTTTGTGGAAGTTTCATTAATAACAGTATAGCTTGACCCCTGAAAAGCTGATCTTGACATGATATAATTGCAGTTACCAGTAGTATGTTGAGAAAAAGAAACAACTTTAGTTTATAATGAGAGTTATACATGTTATAGTTCTTACATAGTATGTTATTCTTTGAAGGCAATGAAAATTCCCCCTTTTGGCTAAAACGACGCGAAAATTCCCCCGCCTGAGGGCTGCGGACCCCTTCCCCCAAAGTAGAGTGAGGGCCCTGTGTGTTTGTTCAAAAGGATATAGTCTAAACAGTGGCTGAAATATGCTTCAAGTTTTCTTCACTACTTTAGTAAAAATTGATGTGGATTCAAAACTATTCAATTTTGTGATGTCAGACAACCTTACTGGTTTCTAAGACACTGTACCTCTCCCAGTGACTGGAAACTACCACATGACAAGTAAATTCAGAGATATTATCTTATTTCAAATAATAATAGAGAACATGCAACTCAATTATGGGATCAAACTAGTGACCTCTTAATTCATTTTCTTGTATTCTCCTTCTCATAGCTAAATATGTTCAATTAAGCTATAAGATATAGAGGTTCACTGAAGACTATGGACTTATCACGTTTGTCAGGTATATCAGACTTTGTTTTCTAGTATTTACCTGTGGCCTCTTCTCCTTTCTTGGAGACCCACAGCTGTAACATGGCAAGTGCTTGATCGTTGACAGTATGGTAGTCAGATTTTATATCGTTGATCTCAGGTCCCGTTATATCAAGCTGGTGGGCAAGTATCACCCAGTCACCTTGTAATGTGTCAGCAACATCTGTCAGCTTGATCTGAGCGCGACTTATATTATCCTCCAACACTGTAATGGGTAAAACGTATAAACTAGTGTACATTACCTTATCATACCTTTTTGTATTATCTCAATGTCTGAAAACTGTTTCATGTCGTCATTAATTGGGAATGTAATAAGACTTGCCAATTTAGGTAATTATGTTTGTTGTAATTACAACACATAACACTCCATCTCACTTTTCTTAAAAAAAGTTCCAATTATTTTCTTTTGCCAAATTAAATTCAATCACAACCGATTATCTTCAATTTTAATGGTTAAAACAGAACTCTCTGTATTAAATACATTTAGAAACATGCAATTTACTCTATGTGTTGAAACTATACATTACCTATTCCATGTTCTCGGAGAAGGGACTGTCGTTTCTTTACCTCCAGGGAAGCTTCACCTTCAAGTTCCATGGTAGAAGATGACTGAAGTGAATACAAGAGGTACGTGTTCATATATTCTGTGAATCTACTATTGGGTGATCATGGTATAAAGTACAGTACAGAAGAATGTTTTACTCAAAATGATGTATAACATATAAACTCAGAAACATTAATTTTTTGTCAAAGAAAATTTTCACTAGAAAAAAATATTGACATTTCCAGTACCACTGTAACTTAACGGGGAATAGAAATGAGTATGTAATAAAAGAACTTACTTTAGACCATCCTGGCAGGGTGATGTTTAGATTACAGATGGGATTTTGAGGAGCCTCTCCTCGTGCCACCTTAGGTTCTTTCATGAAAGCCACTCTGGCGGCCGACTCTTGATCTTGGTCTCGAATCCGCACTGTACATGGCAGGCGGTTCTCACGAAAAGCTTTGAAATCGATGAAGAGTTGGTCGCCAGACTTTGTGACAGGTATCAAATTTCCAGCCATCTCAATAAACTGTTGCCTTCCTTCCAACACCTACACAGAAAACATAAAAGGTATCAATATAATAATATGAGCCGTGCCATGGGAAAACCAACATAGTGGGTGTGCGACCAGCATGGATCCAGACCAGCCTGCGCATCCGTACAGTCTGGTCAGGCTCCATGCTGTTCGCTTTTAAAGCCTATTGGAATTGGAGAAACTTAGCGAACAGCATGGATCCTGACCAGACTGCGCGGATGCGCAGGCTGGTCTGGATCCATGCTGGTCGCAAAGCCACTATGTTGGTTTTCTCATGGCGCGGCTCATATATATAACTGATCAATATTCAGACTACAAGATGAAAGTACATTACTGAAGAGTTTGGAAGATGAAATGCTTACTGAGAAAGTTCTAAAGATTAAAGTATGTTCGAGGACAATTTCATTGTTAAAGAAGAACTGAATCTAAGTTCTGACAATCTACATCTGCTTTGTTTCCTCAAATGTCACATGTCAAGAATGTTCTCATTTCTGCTGCATTTATTTTAAAATTCATTATTTATGCATTCCAAATGTTCCAAGTCTTCTATACTGACCTCTACATCTCTGCTGCGCGCTACCTCTGTAAAGTTCTGTTGTTTCTCCAATGTTTTGTCTGTACGTTCATCAGTCATACAAAACATTCGCAGCTGACCTTCCTCTGTTCCTGTACGTTTAGCAAACATAACAAATCTAGCCATGTATGGTACATTGATGGCTTCATGGTATATCTCAGTGGCCATGCTGGCCGATTCTGTTGTTGCCTGACAATCCATTAACCAAAACCTGGAATTTGCATGAAAAATATACAGTTAGGTCATCTTGGATGCTTTTTTAAATATGTGCCTTTCATAACAGATACATTCCCTTAAACTAATAGGATACCAGATATCCACATAATATTACAGAAAATAATATGAAATGTAACTTTGCTGTGCCAGATTTCAGAATTTTTTTCTAAAATATTCAAGTCATACATGTTGGTTCAATAGCTGTCCACAGTTCCATCAATTCTCATTACAGGGGACAAAATCTTTTTTCAGAGACAATTCATCGTGCAGGACTAGTGACTTACAATTGCTACTCGTCCTGCAATAGAGTTCACTAGTCCTGCAATTTTCAGATGTCCAACATATTTTTGCAGACAACACTTCTACATGTACAATGTAGAATACTGCAAATACCTGTGATATAACCAATGCAAAGTCTGATTTACATCATATGCGCCATAGCAACAAATGGGCACCTGCAAGTACCGGCTCGCTTCCTGTTTCATTTTGATGCATAAACACGAAAAATCAGAAATAAACAGCTTGTAAACTGATATTACGACAGTGTTGCACAACTATTTAGCCGGGATGGTCTGATTAATTGGAACAGTCATTTATACTTGGAAAACTGCACTTGTCCTGCAGGATGACCTTACAGAAAATTTCACTCGTCCTCTGGCCACTTCTACTGGTCAATACAAGCCGAAAAGTGGAATATATGTCAATGCTCCGAATAAAACATGGTGAAATTCTATTACTACAGCCCAGTTACCCACGACAACATTTGTCATATGTGAGAACTGGGACTAGTTCTGCTAGATACAGCGTGGGTATAATGAGCTAGCCAATAGGGTAAGCAGAAACTATGCTAACCTTGCTGAGACTGTAGTTGTGAATGAGACACAATCATTGGTGAACTGCAGGTTTTTGTTCTCAGTTATATCTTCCCATACAGCGGCATTAGCTCCTCCTACAATACAAAAGATCTGGTGAAAATGTTATAAATTTTTGTCTTTTTACTTGGAAAATAAACAATATTTTTTGAAATCACTCCCTGATACTTTTATAGAAGACTCTAAGCAAAACAAAAAGTGTCATTATGAATCATTGTTGTTAAATGTACGCTCTAAAAAAGACAGAACAAGACAGCTAGAAACATTGCAGTGGTTAATAAATGCTGGATATATCTCCAAACTGAAAAATACAAATGTTTGCTGGTCAGTTGTTTGAAATTTGAAATATGTAGTGACATAAGATGTCTTCCAAATTCTATCACAGAAGTATGTAGTTTATTACTGACTAAAATGTTCTCAGGAAATTAACAACACAAATATTTACATGATTATATACTTATACTCATGCATATGTTTTTTCTTGATACTGTTTTACTTTATATCTCAGTAAAGAAAAGGGAAAGCATTCAGACCTCAGTAAAACTTATCCAAAGTCGAGACAAAGCAGATGTGTTTTAGAAGGTGCCACATAGCAAATTGTAAGCAAGGTGCCAACCCTTTCACAGAAAAATTTCATATCATTTCCCAGAAATACTGCCACACCATTAAAGGATACAACTTCAAACACAGTTCTTTTTTAACATATACAGATACCACTGAATCTTTGGCACTGTCCTTACAAAATTTTCCGATTCATCAATTTTGTGTCTGTTTTCATTTTTTGTAAGAAAAATATATAATGAAAGGTTTCTTTGTCAAGTATTGAGAAATGTTTTAATGTTTTTCTGTATTAGAATTCAGGCTGAATGTTAAGCACTTAAAATTCTATATTGTTTACAAGTGACACAAACTTTGACCAAAGGTTATAAAACTTGAGGTTTGAAACTGGTCTCCAAACATAGCTTTATAACTCTGGATCCAGTGCAATGATGAAAACTTTCATTCTGATAATAAACAATTATACTGCCTTCACTTTTTTTCTAGCACTATCTACAAATAAGTCTGAGATACAGTTCTGAAATAAATTGAGCCGCACCATGAGAAAACCAACATAGTGCATTTGCAACAAGCATGGATCCAGACTAGCCTGCGCATCCACGCAGTCTGGTCAGGATCCATACTGTTTGCTAACGGTTTCTCTAATTGCAATAGGGTTTGACAGCGAACAGTATGGATCCTGACCAGACTGTGCGGATGCGCAGGCTAGTCTGGATCCATGCTGGTCGCAAATGCACTGTTGGTTTTCTCATGGTGCAGCTCAAATACTGTTTTAACTGAATAAATAATTTTGAGACAGCACATGATAACTAGACAAAGAGACAATACAGGTGATTTAGCTTGGATACATGACAACATGTTAGTTACCTCGATGTACGGCATGATTGCCTGTTAGTTTGCAGTAACAGAAACAAGTAATTATTACAACAATATAAATACAAATATTTGTCTTGTGAATCAATAAAAGTAAATACACAGAAAATACACATCGCAGTAAAACCTTACTCACAGATGACAAAATACCAAAAAAAAAATTTCCGAACCAAGATTTGTATATCTGTGAAAGTTTTTTTTCTTTAAATTTTGTTTTTGTAATGTGCTGCTATTTTCATATTTCTAAGAAAACTGACAATGCATGATTATGTGAAGTCAGGATGTCAACCCTTTTGTTAGTTTTTATCCAAAATAATACAAGTACATGAGGATTTTGGCTAAAATATAGGAATTTACAAGCAAAATAAAAAGTAATTTCAAATAAAATTGAACTGGCTCTATCAACTTGCATTCCTTTTTATTTTAACACAATAGAACACTTTATTACAGTGTTATTTGGCAAGTTGTAAGTTATGTACAAATAGACAAATCTCTATGTATTCGAGTGAGTAAAAAAATTGACAAAAACTGGGAAAATATTGGAAAATAACATTTGAGTTGACAACCTCCGAAACAATAACATGTTTTTTTTCTTTTATTCTTCCATTCATAAATAGATTTCACAGCAACACAATACAAAAATTATGTTGCTTGGTCAATCATTCAAATGTTACGTAAAATAAGTGAATTATCTGTGAGAAAGCAGCTCAAAGGAATTTTCAGAGAACATGATATTATTTTGTATTGGCTTCAAGTGATTCCAGCCGAAGCTTGGGGACATATGAAAATACTCTTTCTAAGTCATTGGCACAACACACTATCTCATGCACTGCATAATTAGCTAATGGTAATTTTCTAGATGCTATTCTGATTTTTCATTTGTTCAAGAGACATCTTAAGAATAACTATCTGTAGTTAATCATGGTGTGCATACTAGAGAGTATACTATGTGCAGGACATAGAGCCTGCATACAATATAAGATGTTAATGTTTAGCCTGCTAATTTTCTAAAATGGACTGGTCCATCATTCAATTTGGGCAATATCATTTTTTATTCTAAGGGGTGTTCACTGAAAATTTACTGACTGAAAAGCAAACAGTGCAGATCATGATCCGTGCAGGCTGATCTGGTCTGCACTGGTCGCAACGGCAGAATCACTTGCCACCAGCAGGTCAAAGGTAAAAAAGTATTTTCCTACTTCATCTCCAAGCCTCTGTAGATCCCCAATAAAGCACAACAAGTTTGATTCTAATATGTTATAAAGCAGTTACATTATGCATCTCTAACTGATGTCATATTTATTTATCTAAGTAAAGGGGTACAATTATTGAACCCCATTTTCTAACATCAGGATGACTGATGCGTAGTAACTGCTGGTCACATATTAGAATCTATGGTTAGAAACGAGAAATAAAGCTGTTAATTAATACATCTATGTGCTGACACAAAAAAAATTCAAGAAAACTTTTCTTAAATATGTAAAAAGGAAAATGCTGTGCTGCTTTTTTAAAACATTAAAGATGTTTTGACTTCGATAAACAGAATGCGACACAAAGCAGTTATAAAAAAATCAGATATTTTTTATAATGACAAAACCTGGATAAACTTAAAATGAAATTTGATTAAACGCACCTGTGATACTGCAAAGGAGGCGTAATGTTGGGTTCTCATTTGGATATTGGTTGATCATTCCCTTCTGAGCCGCCTTCGGTACAGGTATGGTCAGTGTTATCGGCTTGTGGAATTTACGTCTCCGTGGCTCTACAGTGACAATTGGACTGCATGCCACACGGTTACCAAACAACTTGGAAATAATCTCAGGGTTAACGGGCTGTGCCTGTTTGAAATAGAATTGTTATGTTTGTAACAACATGACAGCAGATATATAATCAAATTTTTTAACCTCTAGCATGCTAGGTAAATTGTCGTCTGTTGGAAATGTCCTCTGCTAAAATTGTTAAGTTTCATTCAATTTGCTCCAAAATTGGAAGAAATATTGTCAGAGTAGCAAACAGCTTGGAACCTGATCAGACGCCGATTTAATCGGCGTCTGATCTGGTTCCAAGCTGTTTGCAAAGGCTGTTAAATTCGCCTGCAGCAGGCTAAGGGTTAAGCTTTATTACCATTGTAGAATACCATCCAACAAATTCCGAACGTAAGATCTTGGTTACAAGTGTTATGACTGAAAAACTCAGCTCTTCAAACTGAGTGTCCATACACAAAAAGGTTTTTTATTTTTAGTTTTGTTTGTTTTGGGTTGAATGTCTTTTTTCAACACTTTTTACAGTGTTTCAGTTATGTAACTGCGGACAGTTAACCTAACCAGAGTTCCTGGATTCTGCACTAGTGCGAACGTGTTCTCTGCAAGTAACTGCCAACTTCCCCACATGAAACTGAGATGGAGGACGATTGATTTCAGACACAATGTCTTTTTATCAAATGGTCATAAAGAACATATGCCTCGCCCAGGGATTGAACTCAACCCCAAGTCCGTAGATCTGTGCTCTACCTTTTGAGCTAAGCGGGTGGGCTTCTATACAAAAGTGCATCATATAACAAATTGCAGAAAGTGCCAACCTGAAGTCCAACTCGGATTTTCTTGTTCAATGCAGCTTGTGGGAAGACAGCCTGGACCTGTGGTACAACCTTGGAGCTGATCACACCACCTTCCTCTCCAATGTACTGATTCTCTATCCTCACACGGGAAATGATGGCAAAGTACTGTGGCAGGTCGGTAGTCAGGATACGTGTAATTCTCTTGCCAGCCAATTCATCTTCACCCTCAAAGTCTAAAACCAAACAATATTGTCATCAGATAAACTGAAAGAATGTAAGAAGTCTGGATCATCTGTGTTACCAGCTTTTGAAGCTACGCAAACTACAGTGAAAGTTTGTAGTAAAATGAAGTATGAAATTCATTATTATATAATTTGAGCCGTGCCATGGGAAAACCAACATAGTGGGTATGCGACCAGCATGGATCCAGACCAGCCTGCGCATCCGCGCATTCTGGTCAGGATCCATGCTGTTCACTAATAGTTTCTCTAATTCCAATAGGCTTTAAAAGCGAACAGCATGGAGCCTGACCAGACTGCGCGGATGCGCAGGCTGGTCTGGATCCATGCTGGTCGTATACCCACTATGTTGGTTTTCTCATGGCACGGCTCATTTATCAATTTGGGGAGGATTGGCTAATGTAAGTTAAGTGACATTTTACAGCAATGTTATAAGAATATCTTATTTTCTAAAGTAATTTTTTTTCTGGTGATAAACAATAAAGAACTAGCATAAATCTGGTTACAACAGCAAATCACAAAGATAAACACATGTTACTGTTTATTTCCACTCTTTTTGATTGTTATACATTTTACAGTTTTGAATATTATTGCCAATCATCTGGAACAATATTTTAGCCAAGCACATTTTCTTTATTTATTTTGGAGGGAATAAACAGAAGTGTAATAAATCTCACTAGCACTAAAACAAAGAAAATTTGATCAAAAATCAATTCACTACAACAGAATCAGATGCAGTCACAAAAACAAAATCCAAGATTGTGCTGTTTACATTATAAGAGTGAAATCAATGTAATAATGTGCACACATCAAACAAAGGAAAATCGTTAATACAGACAAGAAACCCAAATTGGCCTAAGTTGCTCACCTGAGGAGGACCGCAACCTTTATACCTTGCTTCTCAGCAAGTTTTGTGAACATCCATTACGCAGTGCATCAAAGTTATTTGAAGTTTTTTTTTGTTTTTTGTTTTTTTTTTACTGTGGTAGTCTCTAAACGTGGCCAAGTGGAAATATTTTGAACAAACTTAAAGAAAGGACCATACAAGACCAAGTTTAATGAAGATCAATCAACTGGCTCATGAGAGTATGTTATTTAAAGTTGTTTGTCCTGTCGAAGGAGTCCAGCAGAACCACTTTAACAAGTATGAGAGAGGACAATCCAAGGATATAACTAACCAAGTTTAGAGAAGATCCATTCACTGGTTCATGAAAAAAGTAGTTTCAATTTTTTTCTGTTTTTAGGTCTGGCTGACCCTTCAAGGGCCAAGTGGACTATTTTGATTTGGTGATGATCCATCAATAAGTTGTTTAAAGGCTTCTCTATTATTTTTTCTAGTGCCTCCATTTGAAAATAGTGGAAGAGAACCTTATAATGATGCGACAGACCAAGAGTTTGAAGGTACACAAGAAGAATTAAAAAAGTAAAAGTGTTTTTGTTTTTTTTGTATTTTTTAACTCTATCAGCCATTAACAGCCAACTGTCCCCATTTGAACAAATTCGGGACAGGACCTTATAATGGTGCTACAGACCATGTTTGATGGAAATCCATCAAGTAGTTCATGTGAAGTCATTAAAAGGTTTTTTCTATTTCTAGCTCTGTGGACAAGTTTAACCATTTGAATAAACTTGATAATGTCCATGCCAGGATACTACTGACAAAGTTTGGTGTAACTTGTAGTTTCAGAGAAGATGTTTTAGTAGAAATGTTGGCACAGGTTGATGGACAATGACACCGGACCATTTACCTATACTTATAGCTCACCTTGGACAAAGTTCACATGAGCTAAAAATGTAATTAATGCTAGGTGATCTTTAGCACATCAAACCTGAAGGTGAAAACAAATCTAATCTAGCAAAGAATACTCTTAAAAGAGTTGGATGATATCTTTGATTTACAAGAAAATGCAAAACCATTAACTGGATTTTAAAAGTTTACAGTCATAAACCATCACCATTAGCTTTATTTATGTACCTAGATCTTATATCTGAAGGTTTCGACCCAAATGTGTAAGTCTGCTACTCATACTCATAGCAGTGAATTTCTTCTTTTCTTCTTTCATATCCATTTTGATTAATAAGGTAAAATTGTATAAATTATATTACTCCTTAGAGAGGTGTGTGTGTGTTCAGGTTTAAGGTCTTTTTCAACAATTTTTCAGTCATATAAATAACGGTCTACTTGTAGCAGTGAGCCCAATGCCCAACTTTATAGTGCTGCTTCAGAGAGGGTTTCATATTGAAAATGACTTAAATTTGATAGAAGTGTTAAGATATCATAAAACTCTATAACAAAACAAAAACAATACAAAACATAAAGCTCACTCAGCATGCTACTTATTGGTTTCCCACCCTCGAAAGTTCCAGCCATCGCCTGGGCAACCGCATCATCAGTGGCTACCAACGGGTGCTCATACCAGGTCTCACCATTGTCACTGCGCATTATCTGAATTTCCCGTTCTCTCTCTCTCAGTGAAGCAAAATGTGGTACTTCAATCAGTACAGGTCTGGAAAAAATAAATGCACATAATCAGGCTAAGTGTTTTAAGTACTCCACTTATATAATCAAATTCCTCTGCAAAGGAATAATGTGTAATATAAGGGAGACAACTACTCATGGACTATTTATCTCTATAATTGTGTCCCTTCATTTTATTAAAATCAAGTGAATAATTATTTGCTTTATGTTGAGTAACTTATACAGGTTACTTCACATTTAATGGGTGGTGGTATGGGAGAGTGTTGTGCATTTCAAGACCAAAGATTGTCAAGTCTAACTAGGTGAGAAGCTGCCAGAATAACGAGGTAAAACTACTTTGCAAAGCTAATATTTCCAGGTAAAGACTGACACCCTTGAAGTAATAGTATCTTACTACCTGACACATAAGATACGGAAGTTATCTATCCAGACTGTTATCAGGGCAGACACATATATAAACATATCAGTTATCTCTAAAACGTTTCTTGACCTTGCTTTGGCCTGATCAATACCAGCTGATAAACTCTACCTTTTCAATTATTGTAACAAAATTCTTTCCCTAAAGGTCAGATGATTGTAAGATAATTGGATTAATTTGCAAGATAAACTGGTACTGCATTTTTTCTCTAATGAATACAAGACTGTACCATTCTGTGTCTCATACTGTGCTTTAATTAAACTGTTGTTATCAAGTTGTGGTTTAAATAGTCAGAATAGTTGGTCATCTATTTTTGGGAGTACATCATGCATTAATAGCCCAATTTTCTAAACCATTGTTGGATTTTGGAATGTCAACAGTGACACTATACTGTCTTATACAGCAAGGCATTATTGACTCATCTCAATCTTTTGCCTGCCATTGTTCCTGACAATTTTCATCTTGTTAGCTTACAGGAATAAACATGCCAATAGTTAAATGTTTCAACTGAATTCAAAGATTTCCCTGGCATTCCAACTATGTTGGCAACTCCTCATATAATTGCAATGTTATTCAGATAATAACAAATATACCAACGCTGGAACTCACATGAAAATCTTTATACCTTGTCAATTTGGTTTAACTTTAGCAAACTTGTTTTTTCCCCCTGATCTGTACCTTTAGATTTATTTGACTACAAATTTTTGACAACATTTATGCCTTTCTTATTGTCTTTTTACAATCCTATTACTAATTCCTATGTCTGCAGTTATTTTATCTAACTCTGTATCTAGGTCACCCAAATTTTTTGTGGTGTAGAAACACTGAAATATATTATTTTGAAAATCAAGTTTTGAAGTGTTCTCATGCAATCACACAGTAGGTATAATAAATGTCACTCCATTCCCTTGCATGTAAACTACTTAAAATGTCAGATATAACAATCAAATGGAAATCAAATTGTAGCATATAATTTCCACCAGAGTCCTCTTGGGTGCCAATTACAGGTCTGTTGTCTGGATAGGTCAGCAGTGTCACAAACACTACCCAATCAACAAATGGACCTCAAAGTATTCACAGACTAATGAAGAAATGTCAGAAGGAGATAAAAATAAGATTCAACAAAGACCATGGTGTACTTTAACCCTTAATGTATTTATGTAACACTGAACTATTTCAACTATCTGTTGTAATATAATACAAAGAACAGGGAACTGGACAAAAAGGTATATTCTTTATCTATTTTTATATCAGATGTCATACATGAAATTATATAGAATTTATTGTTAAAAGTTCTCTAAAGCCTACCAGGATGGTGTCTGGCTGTATTCCTTTCAGCGTCATTATTTACAAACAAACAATGCATGAGAAAACATGCAATATCTCAATATTTCTAATTGAATGTTTGATTCACTAGCAATCAGCTCTCTCTAGTCTCAAGTGAGGCTGTAATTTGTTCAAGGGTCCACTTCCTGTCAACTTTTTTCTTCCTTTCTCTCAATAAAAAGTATCAACAGTATCCTTCCCTACTCAAGGTGGTTTCTGAACAAGCTTTTTTCCATCATATACTTTATATATATGAAAAAAATCATGTGAAAGTCTAGGTTCAGAAATAAAATACTTCTAAACAGGTAGTTGCAAATTGTAGCAGCTACTTTTTCTGCAAACTGTAGGGGAGCAGTAAATATTTTCCACAGACAGAGGCAGCATCAAACTTTTTCTGCACATATGTCTTGCAGCAAATAATTTTGCTGCACAAAGAGGTAGCAGTAAACTGATTCTTTAGCTTCTCATATAAAGTGTTCTTTCAAATACTCTCTTAGTAATATGCCCTCATACAAATCATTCTGTCATAATTTTGCACCCATTAAATATGCCCTTATATAAATGGTTCTTTCAAATGCCTTCAAACAAAATTAATAGTTCTTTCAAATGCCCTCACATTCATAATTATACCCTCACACAATTTTTTTTCTTTCAAATATCTTTGACTATGCCCACATGTAAATGGTCCTTTCAAATGCCTTCATATAAATATGCCCTCATACATATAGTTCTTTCAAATTCCCTCACTTAAACAATTATTTCAAATGGTTCTTTCAAATGCAACTTTTTTTCTAATGGCCCTCATATGAGCATTCTTTCAAATGCTCTCATATATACAGTTTTTTTCGTAAGTCCTTATGCCATTAAATGAACGGTTCTTTCAAATGCCTTCGTATGAATGACTTTCAAATGCCCATATAATGAGTTCTTTCAAATTCCATTATAAAAATGGTACTTTTAAAAGCTCTAATATGAAAGGATTCTTCCATATGCCCTTGTATGAACAGTATCTCAAATGCCGGACTCTGCACTGGCAGGCCATATCTTGAAAAGGTACAGAACTAGAGCAATAATGCTTTGTATTACACATTATATTCAAACTTTGTTATCATTTATTTTCATTATGATCTATATTTTTACATGCTACCTCAACAACTATGTATGTCATAACACAACAGAAACAGTGTATGCTGCAGAACACCTGGAGAACTATGTATGATTCATAAACACATCTTGGCAGATCTTGCTGCCAAATATTTTATACATGCCAACAAATAATCATAGCCTGCCATCAGGTGACTATTTCACTACAGAACATCAGTGTTCTACTAAATTAGTCGCCAAAGTGATTAAGCAAGATTTCATCACAAACTACAGTTATTTCCCAAGCTGATGCAGCCTGACAAAAATGTAGTCAAAACTTAAAAAAAATTGTTATTATAATTATGTAAAACCACAACAACTGATGGTTAACTTGATTTGAATCAAACTAATTTGTCTTAAATTGTTTTCATCTGAGCACTACAAAGGGGGTTCACCTAAACATATGGCAGCATCCCAAATTTATGACAACATCTAACATATGAGTATACCAACATCATGTTCTATATTCTAACCAACTTTCTACATGTGTTTTACACCACTGCCATCTGCTGCATTTACTTAAACTTAATTTCCTCTATATAACAAATGCTAATGAAATACTGTACCATTATTCATCATGCTTCTACATTTTCTGCCCCCCCCCCCCCCCCCCCCCCCCCACACCCCCACTTTTCCAGTCTCCGTGGCTTATCAGCAGTATACAAGGTGCTGTAGATACAGATAAAGTCTTCATGTTGGGCTTATCTATAACATTACCTCATGCAAACATTTACCTTGATTTTATTACCTGATAAACATTACAGACTTTCTACCATACACACTCACTCTTGTCTCTCTTGATAAAAATACTGATTTTACATGAAAACAAATTCCTTACTCAAGCTCTGACAAGATTTTAGGAAGTTCCTTCTATTATGGTCGAACCAGTGATGCCAGAGCGACTATAATGAACTTCTATTAGAGTAAAATAGTAACTGGAATCTTAAAATTAGTCAAAATGTATCATCATTAGCTTGGAAGTATATCAAAAATGCATTTCACTACTCCAGACTCTGCCTTCTTGGAGAAACCAGTTTAGTGATATGAGGAAAAGCAGTTATGACCCAAACAGGGATGTAACCAGGTCAAGCCAAGCCCAATGGCTGACACTTACTTCATCCACTAGACCCTTATTCCTCCCAATCAGGGAAAACAAATCTCATTGTACTTGTCATAAATTATTTTTACAGTTTTTTAAAGAAGTTTTAAACTGACAAGATGTATACTTATATCAGATCTAGGATATCATCTTTAAACAGACATTCTGTATAGACCTCTGTAAATTTAGGTGCAGGAAATCTGTTCAAATTCCAGTTTAAGTCAAAACCAGTTTTACAGACTGCATGTATAAATGAAGGTGATTTGTGATTTTTAGGCATTATGGATGAATTCTCTGAAAATTTGACAAAATTAAAGTGATCCAAACTATCAGTTTCATCTATGGAATAAGTAATACATTTCATTTTAACAATTGTAATTTCAACCAATGTCTGTAAATTTACAGACTGAAAAATCTTTAGTACATTCATAGAGTATCTGTAAAAAAAATGTATATTATATTTACTTCACTTTGAACACCTTTCTGAAAGACCTGAACACTTTGTGTCAAGGCTGAAGTAGGACAATAATACCTATATAATTACCTGTGGATATTAACATTCCTATAACAAATCAAAATTGCTATACGTCTATATTCGCGTATAAAACGCAGTTTTGGGATCATATCTTCGTTCCTAAATGGCTGCTCTTTAAGCGCAATAACAAAAAATTAAGTGAAAAATTTTAAAAAAGTCCCCGAGTATTACAGGGTCATGACATCTCATTTCCCGTTGCAGACATGTACTTTCGTTTTTCGTTTCCGCAGCCCATGCGCATAGCAAGATTGCTAAAAACATTAACGGACACTACCGTATTTCGGTCCGCTATAAAGATTAAATTACTACCTATTTAACATTTGATAGATTAATTGCGAAAGTTATATTAATTATAAATGTATTTTTTTCCGAGTCCCTGCAACCCGCTACTTTGTGTTTATCGTCAGCCTTGCATATCGTTCTAAAATCTAAACGGACAAGCACCGTGTTCGGTCCTCAATAACGATCTATTATTTACTTACTTTACGATTTGGTAGTTTAATATCTGAAGTATTTTTTATTTACAAATGTATTTTTTTTCTTTTAAAATCAAAAAATTCTTTCAGAAAATCTGACGAATTAGCTTTACTTAAATTAGAAATGACTGATATAATTGAGCAAAGAAAATACTTTTTCACCGCCCGCAAACAGAGAGTTAGTAAAAGTTAATTATCCCCAATTGCATATGATACGGTACCTATAATTGTTGCAAGTGTAAACTGTTAAAACGCACCCATTATAAATCATCTGAAGGTGCAAACTGTTAAATAAACACATGTATAGAAATAAATGTATCATAAACACTGATTGATGTTAATTGGCGACTTCATAGAATAGTCGGCTGCAATTATTTTAATTCTGCCCTCTAGTCAAATGAAGGTACAGTAGGGATGTCTAGCCACTCGGAACTGGAATATGATTGGATAACATTTCAAAGTGGGCATTTCCATATTTGATTGACAAATGTGTCAGATTTACTGCCATAAAAGTACATGTATCCTAATCTCGCCACCTTTTTTGCTATCTTATCAGTAATCAATCGATACGTAATTGTCAGTTTTTTTGTGTGTTTGAAATATGTGATAAATTAATGCATTATTAGTTACCGTATGTCACATAAAATTAAAATATGTAATTTGCTTTGTTGTTTGTTTGCTTTTTCGAACTTGCGTTAATTACTTTGGGAAAATTGGAGAGGATATTTTATCCTCATTAATTTTCTCATTGTATGCAGCGCATGTTTGAATGAAAAATCCTAAACATGTATTGAGATCCTTTGAAAGCAATTTAAAAATTGCGTATCCTCGAATAATTGCAAGAAATACATTATTTTCCTAAACATTCTGTGTTACTGTTTATGGAAACATGGCCGAACATCAGCGTTTCTAAGCATTATGAGTAAAATGGGCGAATATCGTCACATTTCTAGACGTAATTTCTCCCGTTTCGGAGATATTTTGTGCATATTATTACAAATGAAAGTGGATTTTAGAATACTTTATTTTATTCTACATATTATGAAACAGATTTTCAAGTTCCTTCAAAAATAAAATCGGCGAAAATCGTCAATTTTTCCGCCGTTTTGAAGTTACTACATTGCATTTTTACACACGAAATTGATTTTAAAATAATTTATTTTATTTAACAATTATAAAACAAGCCTGCAAGTTCTTTTAAAAATAAAATCGGCGGATATTGTCAAAATTTCGGCCTTTCTTTAACCTTTTTCCGCTGTTACTAATTCATTTAAATTCTGCATTTTTACAATAAAATTGTCCATTTTCTGCTATTTTCTGTCGCAAATCATAGAATGTTGGGAAAAAAAATGCATCTCTACAAATTTCTGATGTAGTTTGTATAAAAATATGACTGCGTCTTATACGAGGGTCAGTGCAAAACCTCCCCGATCGATAGTCCAATATCAGGATGCGTCTTATAAGCGAGGGCGCCTTATACGCGAGTATATACGGTATTTACTCAGATATTGACATAGATCATTATCGAAAATGTAAATACAAATCTGAACAAACTGTTTACAATATGGTGTTAAAATGATAAGACACAGCTGAATATGGTTTTTGCATGTTAAGGAAAAACTGGAGAAAATGTTTTCAGGTTGTATAAAACATTAAAGTGATCAGACATGCAGCTGTTTGGTAGCAAATCAAGCCGCCTGAATGTCATTAGTGGCTTTTATGACCATTTTACTGCACAAAATGGGGATTTAACAGATGTGGACACAGAGGAATATTTGACATGTATTCAAAGTCAGGTTTGATATCCGTTTCTAGGACCTCACCAACAGCTAATGATTTTCCACAGACAAAACATGTACACAATATAATTATACTTACTTGCATTGCTCAGTTTTGTATTTACGTAAAACATAGACCACTTACCTGACAGCATACTGTAATCATGTTGCCATGTACTGTACATGACAGAAAAGTTCTACTTACCCCAAGAATTTAGTTCCGTGTGGTCCCATTTCGATGATTCTGTTAGCTAGAGCTTCTCCCTCGTTCACCACAGGCGGGTGGAGCAGTTTCTCCTTCTTGATCAGTCGGCATAATATCCTTGTCGGCATGGATGCCTTGCCTGGCGGGATGACAAATCGGATCCCGCTGTGCCGTGTACCTCGCATCGCCCCACCTCGGGCATCCACCATGAAACTCACAAGGAAGCTGCGTTCAACAATTGTCATCTTGTTAGTTAATTGAAATTTTCCAATCCAACAAAAATGAACTTTTTTGAATTTTTTAAAACAATTTTATTCTTCAGTTCTGATACTGTTACAACTCTTCAATGTTAACTTTTACTTTATTGTGTTGCATGAAATATAGTAGAGCAATTAAATCCACATTCCACTGATTAATCCTTTATATATACACAAGAGAAGGGAGAAAGCATTTAGTAAATCCTGTTAACTTCTAGACTGATTATTTCCTGTGTTCACTGTACAATGTTTACATCCTGACTGAACCAGTTATCAGTTTTTTTGTATATTTGCTAACATGTATCAGTGCATATCTCTCTATCTGTCCTAAAGATGAACCTCCTACAGTTTTTTTCTTTTTATTGTTTTCTGGCTACTAATTATATCCTGTTAGAACAATGGTGGCCTCTGAATGAGCTGGAGAGCTGGACTAATTACAAACACACATGAAATAATGCATGTATACATGACTGGTGATTATTTCATTAATGGGTAGTCACATATACCATCATTAAACAATTAACCCCCATGAGAAGGAACTGACACCAGTATCCAATCATGCAATCTTAATGAATGGAGAACATTCATTCAGCTGGTGATACAGAACAGGAAATATTCCCCTATCTCACTCAATAAACCTGCTTTATATGAGCCGTGCCATGGGAAAACCAACATAGTGGGTATGCGACCAGCATGGATCCAGACCAGCCTGCGCATCCGCGCAGTCTGGTCAGGCTCCATGCTGTTCGCTTTTAAAGTCTATTGGAATTGGAGAAACTGTTAGCGAACAGCATGGATCCTGACCAGACTGCGCGGATGCGCAGGCTGGTCTGGATCCATGCTGGTCGCAAAGCCACTATGTTGGTTTTCCCATGGCATGGCTCATATTATTGAAACATACCTCAAACAACTGCAATCTTTGATAAACAGACAAAAACAAGCCAATGAGCAAAGAATTCCAAATTGCCTAGAAATACTGAGAAAACTCGGAATGCACGAGTGCACGGTACATTATACTCTAACTTTTATTGTTTTTCTTTTTTACAACTGAACAGTTTCATACAAGAGCAACATTGAAAAAGCGATCAAACATATATTTAAATACAGGAAAGCTTTAAAATGCATCAATTAAATCATACATCAAAAAATATCCAATCAGAAATAAAAGTAAATGCAACCAGAATTTGTTTGCCAGAATTTATGCATAAAAATCAATCTCCAGGAATTCTTATCAATCTTGGCACTTAATATTCCATTAGAGAGATAAGGTATCAACTAGTAGCCTAGCCAGAAAACCTCACTGTACTATTCTTAAACAGCACTATCAAAGACCTTACAGCAACAGATGAAATAATAAGCTGGCACTAAGATGCGAAAATCCGAAAAACTGTAATGAAATGATTTCCAACAAGAATTTATCGGTAATTTCCCCGAGCATATAGTTATTTCCCACCTTCCAGAATTACACCAAAGTTGGCTGATATTCAACAATTTCTTAGAATTTCACAGCATGGTGAAACTGTGTCTATATTCAAGTCCTGGGTAAATACAACTTGGAAATGTAATCAAATATGGCCAACAGACTGCGCAAAAACTTATCTAATATAGTGCTCCGGGTAAATTATGGCTGTATCTGACAGAATATCAGTTCCAAATGTGGGCATGTTTGTCAGGATTGGTGAAAAACTCGATCAATCATTGAAACAGGCTCATTATATGATTAATTGCTGCCCTGAGAGCACTAACACCATATCCAGTAGGCTTACACAGACAACTCTTGCTGTAATTCTATTATGACTTGAACTCTGGAAATATTCCCCATGTCCAAAGTAAAACATTTTAACATAATTCTGCAAACACTGTAAATGACAGTGAAACTGGAGCTTTTGAGTTTGAACCCCAGCACCTCTAACCAAAATTACTAACATTCTGTCAAATACGAGTCCTGTGGATGGATGCTCTACATCTTGCACATACATGAAACACAGCCGGTAAAGAAATTACACCAAACCTGTCATTCTTTTTAAAGGGGTCAGCCACTGTGTGTATGATGATGATGGATAAACGTTGGAAAAGAATTATACAC
The DNA here is from genome assembly GCF_021730395.1 of Mercenaria mercenaria. Classification (NCBI taxonomy): domain Eukaryota; kingdom Metazoa; phylum Mollusca; class Bivalvia; order Venerida; family Veneridae; genus Mercenaria; species Mercenaria mercenaria. The sequence continues at coordinate 75,281,488 of NC_069362.1, forward strand.
AGAAAAAACTGAAGCAAACTGACTGCAAAGACCAGATATCTTCTAATCTTCCTGTCAACCATAATCTATATACATGTCAACCTTGTTCTCAATCCCTTGCTGAACTTACAAGTCAAAACAGCAAATGACAACAATTTAAATAAATTCTGTCATTTAAATGTCATTTTTCCTGACAAAAGCCTCTGTTTTACCCTCAATGTCACAACAGATACAATAGGTTAAATGGCTAAACAGTCTATGCTTCTGGATATGACTTTAACATATTCTAGTCATTTTTGACAAAAACAATAATTAAAATGACACAATTGTTCTTAAATAAAAGGTAAAATTTGCAGATCACTTTATCATCCATTGTATTTCAGCTCTAGATTGTGGATAGACTGGTTAATTAAATGCTGACTTTTTAATTCAGTACATGTAAGACTTGGACAATGTTTTAATTATCAGTTAAAAAGAAGTCTCTTAAAAAGATAAATGCAAAAAGTGGAAGAAAAGATTTAAACCTTAGGTAACTGTTAGGCAATATTTACATAGTGGCTACAATTCTTGATGTATTAATTCATAGCCTATTCCAGTTTGTCATGAAAGCCGCAGCAAGATAAATGTGACAAGTTGACATGTAAAATGCAAAGTTGAAGCAGTACTGCAAATTCAGCATTTTAGCACACAGTTTGTATGAGAAAGGGTAATAAATGCATAGGTGTGCACTTTCAACAGTGTTTAACTACAAACAAGTAGCATCAGTTCACCGTCAACTGTGAAACTGTGTGCTAAGTTACTACTATGATAAAAACACGGAAATAACTGACACAAGAGAAATAAGTCTCCCACAAGTTATTTATACCATAACATAAACAAATTCCTCTGTTATGTATAAATCACTCCTTGACACATACAGAACATGAAGAAATCTATCTATAAATCCCTATAGAAGCTTCCCTAGAATCCAGTAAAATGAGATAACAACATGTCCTTGAATCCCAAGTACAACTCCTGTAATATGATCAACCTTATGAGAATTTCCACTCAATCATGTATATATAATTGTATTCATAAATTCCAGGGTTTTTTTTTTCCTCACAACATTCCACTTTCACTGAAAACAAAACAGTTTCAGCTCACGTCTGAACCACGAAAAGCTTATTCATATTTCCCTGTCTAATTTAAATAAATCATAACCTGAATAAATCAGGATAAAATGACAATGGGAAGTGACCTGTGTAAAGGTCACAAGTAAAACAACTTATTTAAACTTCATCAACTCTTTCATTGCAGTTCACAACTGGCTTCAGACAAAACAGAAGTTAAACATACTCATGTTACAAACACAGCCATTATTACCTCAACACAACTTTGATGTTAAAACAGGTGAAAAACATGTGAAACTTGGAACTTGAAACCAGAGAGTAAAGGTAAGTAACTGACATTGTTAGGCACTAAGTGTGTAAGAGTTATCCTTCTTTAGCTGGAGATTATGCACTGATACAAAGAATTATCAAAACTGAAACATACATGAAAACCAAAACTACAAAATTAATGAAAGTTGTTAACTAACTTGATGTGATATCAAGAGAGAATTCAGATTCTACACTTAGTCTTGTACTCATTATATAACATTGTTCTTGTCATATGGATTTTTTTAAATATTTAAGGCCCAAAATAATGGAGTGCTCCTGGTCTTATATAAACAAATGAGAAATAAAGACCAGCATTCCTATGATACTGCACTGGAAAAGTTGAGTTTGCAACAACAAAAAATTCATTGAAAACAGAATGATGTATTTTTTTTTTCAATGAGCATTATCAGGTATAAGAATATGGGGTACTTCTTATCCAGACTTGAACACAGGACAATATAACTACAATATTGAACATAATATAAGGTATATAGAAATCTAATAATGTAAATATCTAAATCCAATTGTACAGGATAGTACAAGGATGGTAGGAACAATGATTATAAAAGGCAAGCTAACCACTATCCAACAAGATATACTAACAGCCTTACAATATTCAAATCACAAATTGCAAAAAATATTTTTATCAATTTTGATCATGTTGATGACAGACTGGCTTGTTGGGTAATGATTGGCAACTACAAATTAGAGGTAAAGATTTCAGTAGGTATATGTACACACACAGAATATACCCACACAACTACAGGATTTCTTTTGTCATGAATGACAGAAGGTCTGAATACATTGGATACACTTAAAATGTTCTTATTTTAGTAGATTTTATCAATATTTCCAAAATCCTATCCTTTCCACATACATAAATACACATACAACACATTTGGGGAGAATAACATAAAAACAGCCAGTCTGAAGTTAATATTATAAATTTCATGGAAGTTACTGCAAACATTGCAAAGCTGAATGCAGCAGTAAGGTCCATAAACTTTTCACTATAAACTACAAATGGCTTACAGTTTGTTTGAAAAATGTCCACTAAGTCAGGTTTAGCTGCATATGCAAGACTTAGCCCCATATGCCAGGCTTAGCCCCGTATGCCAGGCTTAGCCCCATATGCTAAGCTTAGCCGTGCATGCTAGGCTTAGCCACCAATGCCAAACTTAGCTGTGTATGCCAGACTTAGCACCATATGCAGAGCATATGCCATGCTTAGCCATGTGTGCCAAGCTTAGCAATGTGTTGCTCATATTAAGGCAAAACAGGTTGTATATTTCTTCTAAAGCATTTCATTCAATATAATTTTCATATCTTGAATAGAATGAAGTGATTTGATTGGCAAAAAACTGAATAAACTGTAAGATTGGCTTCTATTTTTATGTTTGTTTATACATCACAAGACTTGAGATCTAACCACAGAGGACATTATAACAGTGGAGAGGTCAGCAAGCAGTAAAATAAGAACATTTACAACAGCTAATAATGGTTTAAAATCTACAGAATATAAATGGTAAAATGTTTAGAATTATCTTCTTTCATTTCAGATGATATATTCATCATAATTATGTATTTTTTTAATTGAAAGTTCAACTTCTGTATTATAATCTTATTCTAGCCACACAGAATAAACTATTTTTATCCCTCATATCTACATATAAATTTAACTGTAACGAAGTCTCACCTTTTTTCAGGGCTGTTGATTATAGTTTAGTCAAAAGTATCAGTAAAAATACACAAATAAAAACTCACAACACATTAATTTCTTTTTTTCCAAAAATGAGCAAAGAAGCAAGGAATATACCAGTGTTTTCCTGTCATAGCACACCAATGTGAAATTCAAAATAACAAAATATCAAAGTGTATTGACAAAAGAAAAGATGCAAATGGACAAGAAATGGTTGAAAGCCGTATTTGAGCCGTGCCATGGGAAAACCAACATAGTGGGTTTGCGACCAGCATGGATCCAGACCAGCCTGCGCATCCGCGCAGTCTGGTCAGGATCCATGCTGTTTGATTTCAAAGCCTATTGGAATTAGAGAAACTGTTAGCGAACAGCATGGATCCTGACCAGACTGCGCGGATGCGCAGGCTGGTCTGGATCCATGCTGGTCGCAAACCCACTATGTTGGTTTTCCCATGGCACGGCTCATTTAAAGACTGGTACTGAATGTATACAACCTTACTGTAAAACATGATTCCGAAGTGGAATAAATTTGTAAAATATCCGAGTTACAGAACCTGACCTAAACACACCATCAATAAACAGACTGGCCTACTTTGATCTAGGAATTGTAGCAATAGAACTCTGTGTGTTTACTTATCGATCTACATGTGTTTGACACTTTCCAAAGGTGATCTACATGTGTTTGACACTGTCCAAAGGTGACCTATATGTGTTTGACACTGTCCAAAGGTGATCTTTATGTGTTTGACACTACCAAAGGTGATCTATGTGTGTTTGACACTGTCCAAAGGTGATCTTTATGTGTTTGACACTGTCCAAAGTGATCTATGTGTGTTTGACACTGTCTAAAGGTGATCTATATTGGTGCAATCTGACTAACTTTTGCATGTTCTCAGTCATATGGTTTTAGAAAAGAGGAATAAGAACCAGTAATTGGTGCTAATGGATTTCAATTGGTGACTTGTAACACACAAGAGGACTACTAAATTTTCAAACAGCAACTACAGTAGTGATAGTCAGACAATCAAAGTAGGCCAATATGTTCAATTAATGCTTCTTTGCTCATTGTGAAATTCTACAACAATATTATATAATTAGTTAAAACAACCAAAATTCAAAACAGAAATTAATTAATGTGTCAAGCTAAAAGTACTTCAGTTTTAAGAAAAAGTGTCTATGTGAACTCTGACCTTTAATCTTGACCATGACCTTTTACTACTTAAATTATATCCTTCTATAGGAACAATATTACTACATTGTATATGTGAATATTAACTTTATTTCCTAAACCAATTCGGAAACAGTGTCATGAAGAAAAAAAAAAAAAGAAAGACTACCCACAACAGTTTAAAGGAAGATATATAGAAGTTGAGGACATACATATATATATTCTTCATGCTTTACATTAGGTATACAAGACTCATCAATTACGTGCAAAAACAACACTTTCAGTAACAACAAAACAGAAACAACAAATTTACCTCTTCCACTTAAGTTTGCTATATAGATAACAATAGATTGATAAATTTACTTTCATCTTTGAAGTTTAAATTTGTAAATATTTAAAGACCTAACAAAGGGCAACAGTTTTTTTTTTTTAACAAACTAAACACCAGCTGTTTACCTGGATGTATCTGTTACAAATCATTAAATAATTGTTAAAAGGCAGCAGAATAGATATAATATAGTTATTAATCTTTCAAAGCGTAAGAAAATTTTTGTGAATGTGTCCCAACCTTTCTGAACTGCACTGTATATAATCTTTTTATAAATGAAGAGTTCGTACTTTAAAATGAGCATACACTAATTTCATCAGTACAATACGTAATTTTCAGATATTTCATCAGGTTTTTGTATACTTTGTGCTGGTAATTCACAGCATGGTCAGCCCATCTACTCAATGTGTCTCTCTACAGATACCCAAGCAAAGTTCCGACAAAACTTCACAGGTTTGTGGCACAGTTCATACACACAGGTACATCACAATATTCTATTTCAAAATGTGTATATTTGCATTAAAGTCAGAGGAACAATATTCTACTGCCTTACAGAATATCTAAAATATACATACCCAGAGTAGACAGGCGATTTATCAAGAGCAATGTTATCTGGGTCGAAATGTGTATTGAAGGACGATCCACTGTACGAACTGAAACGTGTTCCCTCAGACTTTCCTGGTGCCGCCATGTACCTGTTGTCTGCTTGTTGCGGCATGATCGGTGCTTCATAACTTCCCGCCATTGTCGCCTCCATGTAGTCCTGAAGTATACACATCTTTCATGGAGACACATAAACACAACATTTAAAAGCAGCTGGTTGGAGAATTGTTTTGTAAAATCATTAATGCAACTGGAGAAGTGGTGTTACCAGAGTGGCCAGTATATACAAGACACAGTTTGAGAAAGCAACTGTATCAGAGTGGCCAGTATTTGAAAGGTACAGTTGTAGAAATGGTAAACACAAGAACCAGGGGAAGTTGTGGTACTGCAGCAGCCGGTATATACATGACTTAGGTGAAGTGGTAGTATTAAAGTGGCCAGTATATACAAGATCAGAAGTGGTGATATCGGAGTTGCCAGTATATAAAAAGGTGGTAACAGAATGGCCATTATTTTATAAAAAGGTGGTATCGGAGTTGCCAGTATATAAAAAGGTGGTAACAGAATGGCCATTATTTTATAAAAAGGTGGTATCGGAGTTGCCAGTATATAAAAAGGTGGTAACAGAATGGCCATTATTTTATAAAAAGGTGGTATCGGAGTAGCCAGTATATAAAAAGGTGGTAACAGAATGGCCATTATTTTATAAAAAGGTGGTATCGGAGTTGCCAGTATATAAAAAGGTGGTAACAGAATGGCCAATATTTTATAAAAAGGTGGTATCGGAGTTGCCAGTATATAAAAAGGTGGTAACAGAATGGCCATTATTTTATAAAAAGGTGGTATCGGAGTTGCCAGTATATAAAAAGGTGGTAACAGAATGGCCATTATTTTATAAAAAGGTGGTATCGGAGTTGCCAGTATATAAAAAGGTGGTAACAGAATGGCCATTATTTTATAAAAGGGTTGGTATCGGAGTTGCCAGTATATAAAAAGGTGGTAACAGAATGGCCATTATTTTATAAAAAGGTGGTATCGGAGTTGCCAGTATATAAAAAGGTGGTAACAGAATGGCCATTATTTTATAAAAAGGTGGTATCGGAGTAGCCACTATATAAAAAGGTGGTAACAGAATGGCCATTATTTTATAAAAAGGTGGTATCGGAGTAGCCACTATATAAAAAGGTGGTAACAGAATGGCCATTATTTTATAAAAAGGTGGTATCGAAGTTGCCAGTATATAAAAAGGTGGTAACAGAATGGCCATTATTTTATAAAAAGGTGGTATCGGAGTTGCCAGTACTAGTATATTCAAGACACAACTTGAGTAGTGGTGGCCTCAGAGTGGACAATACATAATTGGAGACATAGTGGTATTGGAGTGACCAGTATATACAAGAAAAAGATGTGAGATGGTGGTATTAGAGTGGCCAGTAAATACAAGACACAACTCGATCAGTGGTGGTATCAGAATGGCCAGTATATACAAGCAGGAGAAGTGGTGATATCAGAGATATAAATGACAGGGTTTGAGAAGTGGTGGTAATAGAGCAGACAATATATACAAGGAACTGGAGATGTGGTGGTATTAGAGTGGCCAGTATGTAATTAAAACACAGTGAAGTGGTGTTATCCAACTGGTCATTATATACAAGATGAGGAGAAGTGGTGATACTGGAGTGCCCAGTATGTACAACACGCAGAAGTGATGATATTGAAGCTTCCAGTATATAAAAAGGCAGAGAAGTGGTGATATCAGAGTGGCTAGTAAATACAAGACAGAAATTGAGAAGTGCTGGTATTGGAGCAGCCACTAAATACAAGACACAACTGGTGAAGTTGGGGTATTAGAGTGGCCATTATATGCAAAAAAACCCAAAAAACTGGAAACATCAAAAAATCAGAATCTTGTATATACAACAGTTACTGTCTGCAACATGCAGGTGTTGTCTGTAGAATAGATGACATTGTTTTATCATCTGTACTGGTTGCAACCTCAGTACATATTTTGTCAAGAAATCTTCCATAATGCCAAACATACCACGCAAGATGATATCTATTAGTACTCCCATAGGATGAGATTAAAATTCATGTTGTGTTAGACTTAGACAATACCACATCCTTTGCCGTTGCCAATCTCTTCTGTAGAATAACACTGTAACATGCTGTCAAATATTTCCCACATGCAAACAAAAACATGCACATGGAAACTGGTGTGTTAAAATGTGAACAAGTTTGTGCAGTATCATGCAATTCTAAATCAATGAACACAAGTTTCCATATAGTTTGTTCAGTACTCTCCAATATGAAAAGTTCAAATACCGGTACATCCTTGAATATGACATAAGAGATACTGCGGTCACATTCTGACACAACCATATATCATTTACGTCTCTCATATTTCTGTAAATATATCCTTAACCTATCTAATCAATCATTTTATGCTGTACATATATAGCAATCAGTTTCCTTTAAAACAGTACAGCATGACAAATTTAGGTCCTCCTAGTTTATATATAATTACCTGTTGAACTCTATCAACCGAATCATCAGGAAGATATTCGAACTTATCACTTAGATCTTTTCCGTCAATAAGTTCCGTCGAATAAGCCTTCGACTTTGACGGTATACCTATCCTGGAGTCGACCAACTCTCGTTGCATTGCTGCCTCTGTCTGTTGTAGGCGCACAGACCTCCGAGCATAAAAGTCCTCCCCAAACAGAAGTGAGTTCTGAATAGACGATACAAAAGTCGCATGCACAAAAGCGTGAAAGTGAAACAATAAAATAAAAAACAAACAAACCAGAAAAGTGAAATGCTTTCAAAATTAGAGTCCTGATAACAAACATAAACATAGCATTCAGTTTAGGCTATACCCGAGCAAATTATATAAGCTAAACAATAACAGAGCGATAAGTTTATGCAGAGATACAATCTTTAATATAAAGAACATTCTAACAATGCAGTACACTGCTGGGAGTAACAACAGGAAATACTACCCAAGGAGAATATGCCACTAGAGGGAAAGTTTTACTCAGGCAGGTAGTACTTTCTGTCATTTGTCTCAGCAGCTGGTAGAGATGAAAAATTTCTATCTATGAAGAAGAATTTCTATGCTTAATGAATATCATAAGAGTAAGGTTTCTACCTAAAACAGACACAGAACGGAAGATAAATGTTCCTAGACCTTGGTTCTATCTAATATATAAGTAAAATGGCTGTTGTAGTTTCTGACATACTTTTCTACCTCATTAGTAAGTCTTTTAACCCTTAGCCTGCTAAATTTCTCCAATGGACTGGTCCATCATTCAGTTTGGGCAATACCATACATTATTCAAAGGGGTGTCCACGGAAAATTTAATGACTGAATAGCGAACAGTGCAGACCATGATCAGACTGCACGGATGTGCAGGCTGATCTTGGTCTGCACTGGTCGCAAAGGCAAAACCAATTGCCACCAGCAGGCTAAAGGTTAAAGAAATATGTTTATCTGCAGTGTAAGGTAAACTGACAGTAGCTACCGTTATGGTTATCATTCTTGAAAGAGAAAGAACTACAGAATCAAATTATTCCTAGTATATTCTATATCATCAAATTTAAACTAATGTTACCCAGACATTTTACACCTTCACTGCTAAATTAAAATATAGGAATGTGGAGCTAGGAAATTTTTGTTTCAGTTTCTTACAGTCAGCCAAGATTTTCAAACTGTCTATACCATTATCAAAAGACTGCCTTCTCTAGCTGATTGCTCTCAAGTTTCAAACTTGGCATAAGAATACCCTCTAAGGCATTCCTTAAAGGAGAATGTTTGAAAGCAGATATATAAATAATAATACAACATGCCTACGCAAACAAAAATCAATATTACTATATAGAACAGTTTCTGAAAATCTCTTATAATGGGTCTATAGAGACTTAATGAGTTCTTCTAATGCGAAATTATTGCAAGAAAATTACAGCTCCACAATTAATCTGAAGTACTCTAGATTGAAAATTAATTCTTGTGTAAAATATTTTTAATACTTCATGATATTTGAAGTAATCAAGATAGTGTCGCTTACTGCAGTTGAACCTCACAACAAAGGACTTTTAGTGAAATAAGTCCATGACAATGGAATCATTGTATATGCATAACCAAAAATGTTATATTTCACGGTTAGTATTTGGTGAGTTATCTACGACCCAACACCAAACATCTATACACCAATTTCCAAGAAACATTCAAAGTAACAAAAAAAAAACACTTTAAATTTGTATTTTTCCAACAGCTTTTATTTATATTTAAAGCATCATAGTTTGAAATTTGCCGAAAAATATAGTGGATATTGAGCATTCAGACCTAAACAGTCCATCTAAAATAACAATTTGCTGAATCAAAAAAATTTGCTTTATATCACTCTACCACAATATCATTCTGTCCTAAGAGGTTTTTAGTATCCAGACAATTCCTGCGTGACAAACACACATTTCTTAGTTGCATTCATTTACACTCTAATGAAAAGTTATGAGTCTATGCAAAACCTAAACAAGAGCTGTCGGATGACAGCACGCTTGACTATTCGAAGAAATGATTGAAGAATGGGGTCAAAATATTACCACAGATATTCAGACAAAAGAAAAAAAAGATTAGACAAACAATGTTCCTGTATTTGTGGATTTCGATAAGTCTTGCACTAAATGACAATGTGTGAACCAATTTCAAAGTCCAAAAAGGGCCATAATTCAGCCAAAATAGTTGTAAGAGTTATGTACTCTTGCCTACAAATTGAAATCATGATGATAAACAAGAGTTCAAAGTTTAAAAGCAATATATCAAATAGTTTTGACAAAACATGGACTTGTATAAAAACAGAACAAATTTCCAAGTCCAAAAAGGGACATAATTCAGCCAAAATAGATGACAGAGTTATGTACTTTTTCCTACAGATAGAGACTATTATACTGAACAAATGATAAAAGTTTCAAAGCCATATGTCAAACACTACACAAAATATTAACTGGTACGAAAAACTTAACCCAGATTTCTAAGTCAAAAAGGGCCATAATTCAGCCAAAATCCTTGATGGAGTTATGTACTCTTGCCTATAACTGGACATGGTGATGGTAAACAGGTGTTGAAAGTTTCAAAACTTTATCTCAAAAGACTTTGTCAAAATATGAACTGGTACAAAAAACTTAACCAAGATTTCTAAGTCAAAAAGGGCCATAATTCAGCCAAAATCCTTGATGGAGTTATGTGCTCTTGCCTATAACTGAGCATTGTGATGGTAAACAAGTGTTGAATGTCTCAAAGCTTTATCTCAAAAGACTTTGTCAAAATATGAACTGGTACGAAAAACTTAACCAAGATTTTTAAGTCAAAAGGGGCCATAATTCAGCCAAAATCCTTGATGAAGTTATGTATTCTTGCCTATAACTCAACATGGTGATGGTTAACAAGTGTTGAAAGTTTCAAAGCTTTATCTCAAAAGACTTTGTCAAAATATGAACTGGTACGAAAAACTTAACCATGATTTCTAAGTCAAAGGGGGCCATAATTCAGCCAAAATCCTTGATGGAGTTATGTGCTCTTGCCTATAACTGGGCATGGTGATGGTAAACAAGTGTTGAAAGTTTCAAAGCTTTATCTCAAAAGACTTTGTCAAAATGTGGACTGGTACGAAAAACTTAACCAAGGTGTGAAGCCAACGCCGTGGTGAGTAGGATAGCTCTACTTATTTTTCGAATAGTTGAGCTAAAAAAATCAACTAAATTTCAGCAGAGAAGACCCATCAAGCTAATGCAATTACAGGATTCGAACCAAAGCATTTTTACCTTCTTAATAGAGTCATCAGTGATATAATCGTCGGCATCAAGCGAGTTCTGACTCGCGTCAACCGATCGGATGATTTTTCGACCTCCATCACTGGTATCTCTCTCGAGCGTGGAATAATCAGAGCCCATAGTAGAGTAATCTCCCGAAAGCAATTTTTTTTCCTACATGGTGCAATACAACAATGATAAAAATAAACCAACAGAAAACACAACAACACACAGTGAACAACTACATATAACAGCCCAAACAATGCCGTGTGCCACACACCCTGGTGATAAATAAATTCTACATAATTTTATCAAAAGATCTGGGCGATAAATCATTATATAAAATTTATAATTCTTTAAAGGAAATTACAGTTTTATTGGAACTAACCTAACAACATCAGGGACCCCCCAACCAGCCAATTCCAGGTTTTCAGCCTAATTCCGACATTGAGCCTAAACACAATCCAAAGTTAGATCTCCATATAAGCTTGTTATACACAGAATTTGTTGTGTCATTAAGAACTTAATCAAATGGCTTGGAACTGTTTTTCAACTATGACCTTGAACCCAGTGGTCCAAAATCCAATCCTAACCATATTATCTTCATAACCTTATTATTGCAATATTTATCTCCTAACTGAGACGTTGAGCAGAATTCGTTTTTCTTATGTTAACAAATATGACCTTGACACCAGCAGGCCCAAATAAAATCCTAAGCTGTTGCTATAAACCAAGCTTAGTGACAACATGTCATTCGAAGATATACTTATTGGCAAGAAACTTTTTCAGTAACAGTGAGCAATTCCAACCTTCCCTTTCCTGTTTAGCAAATCTCATTCCTAACACCTTTTCTATTACAAGCTTAATCCCTGAGGTCTCTTTACAACTGATATTATACATTATTCAAAAGAACTCTAAGGGTGTTTTAAATTTTCAAAATATTTTCAGTGTTGAATTCTCATAAAAAAAACAACTTTGACAAGTATAGCCATTTTTGATACCAAATTTTGTATAAAACTTTGTTGTTGACTTCATTGTATTTCAATTGATTTTGCCCGATTTTTACAAAGGAATAAACACATTTCTGATCGTAAAATTGACATTATGAAAAGTATTTAAAATTTTAAAAGAAGGTCCTATCAGCAGCCTTAGTTGGGTGGATACGCAGCAGTATAATGTATAGTTTATAGCTGGATCTTGTAAAATAAAGCCAAAACCACATAAGATGGATCAAACAGCTATTGAGTGGATTTTTTTTCACCTATACTTGACTTTGATACTAGCGACCCCAAAAAACATCCCCAAGTTTGGCTCCATACACATATAAGTTTGCTATACACCAAGTTTAGTGACAATAAGTCAATCTGTTGAAAAGAAGCCCCTTTTACTGCTGCGTATCCACCCAACAAATTACCTTACCCCAATTTTTATACATGGTTAATAGGGAATCGATCCTACAGATTTTCGTCGCAAAGCTCTATGATAACATGGGATATATACTGAATGAGATACACTATCAAATTAAAAATTGTGGTCTTCCAGCATGTGCACAGAGCGTCTGACTTCTGATTTTTTGGAAGAATACGCGCTTTTTCCTTGTGCGTAATAAGCGTCAACATAACTTGTCCGAACTGCAACGTCTTGCACATCATTACAAATATGTGCAGTATTGTTTTTTTATTCCAAAATTCCAAAATCTACCTTTAAATTGATACAAAAGCATATTTCTGGGCAAGCTAATGGATTGTAACGATTCCCGATTGAGGCACTGCCTTATTTCATATTAATCTATATTTTATTTTTATCAATGAAGGAAACAAATCTATCTTAAAACTCAATACATGACTGGGGCATACAGTAACTGAAAACTAAAGACTTCTTTTTCAGTTCTGTTTAGAGTCACAGACATATTTTAGGTAATATGGCCACTTTTACCTACTTTGATGGGAACCACGCAGCATTTCAGGCATGGATGTTGTTATTGTTAATATACACATCTTACCACACATTAGAAAACACAAGTAATTATTTATATAAATAAACTTCATTAAGGAGATTCAAAAGAAATGAAAATTTCTTACATTCAATGTTTCAGTGTTCTAGGGTGGACTGAGAATACAGCATTGCTTGAAGATGTTTAACATTCTTTTAAAACAGTGAGACAAACAGGTAAAATATCAATACAAAAGTAACACATTTTAACAAAACAGAAAAGAAATGCTACTGAAACTATTCAAATTTTGAAGATGAAACTGTGATAAAAGATTTTACATTCAATGTGAACTAATAACTTGCATGTAACTTAACAGTTTGCCTGTAACACTGCCTCAAGAGACAAAAAAATTGTCCTGAGTGTAAAAACAACAAATTTACTCAAGACTGATTCGTGCAGACTTTATAGAAGAAAACAATGAACAAAACAAAAGAAACATAAACTGCCTTGCTAGAATCAGCTGGAAATACTGCAGTAAATTGAAAATATCTGGTCTATTGTTTCTAGTCAATATATACAACTACTTGCATAAAACAACATTTTAGAAAATAAATCAAAATTCAACAAAACGAAACAATTCTATCAGTACATGTGCAAAAAAATTTTCAGTGAAATATCAGTGATTACAGCTAACATCCTATTCCAGACACAGATTTCCAAACAAACACCCATATATTTAGTTCTGTATGTTAGAACAAGTACATATATTTTGAACATGAAGACGAATGTTTTGACATTGTTACCTTATCTCTCGGGGAGAGAGTATCACCGCTAAAATATCTCATTTCTGCTTCATAGTCAGGACCCCCTTCTAAGTATGAAGGGTAATGAAGGGCCGTGCTCATCTCACTTTTAAGTCGTCGCCGTGCATCCTCGGTCTCCCTCCGCATGACAACATCCTGATATAAAACGTGCGCACATGTACAACACAACATCACATGCTTTTTAGCTCTAAAACTTAAAGTGACATTTATGAAGAGGAAAAAAATGATTTGCAGAAACTACCAATTCTCATAAAGATCTGCATAAATGCAAAGGCCCATCCATAAAACACCTCACCAATAGAACGTTAAGACATTACAGTTTCCACTTTCTAATTTTTTTATCTTCTCATCATTCATTTTCCTGCTTAACATTTAATTATTATTTTTTTTTTTTTTGGTAGCTTCAGCATATCAAAAATTAAAGTACTTTTTAAAGACTGACCAGCAAGATTACTTTGTTCAAAATTTGTTTACCACAAACAAAATACGGTTTTACTAAAATTATGGATATCTTTTTTTAAACCCGTCCAGAATAAAATCCAAGCTTAACATTATTTCCTTTACTGGCCTTATTTCAACATATCATATTACAATGTGACATTTCCGTGCTAGGAGTGACTGATGACACACGATTCCCCATAATCTTCTAAGCTTCCATCAGCTTTCAACAACACTGCCCACTATTTTCTATTAACCCATATATTGCTAAATTTCTAAAATGGGCTTTGTATTCAATGAAAATTTACTGACTGAATAGTGAACAGCGTAGGCCGTGATCAGCCTGCATCTTGGTGGCAAAATCACTTGCCACCAGCAGGCAAAAGGTTAAAATCATCTTGACAACTAGGAAAATATAAATTAATGATGGTTTTGTACATGGTAAACAAGTTTTGGTATGGAGTAACTAAAAGTGTGTAAGCTTTAAGTACCTGCCTTGAAAAACATAAAATAAGATTTTAACAACAAGAGGACCATGATGGTCCTGAATCGCTCACCTCTTCCCACATGACCCAGTTTTGAGTATGACATCATTTTTTCTATTATTTGACATAGTGACCTAGTTTTTGAGCTCATGTGACCCAGTTTTGAACTTGACCTAGATATTATCAAGATAAAAATTCTGACCAATTTTCATGAAGATCCATTGAAAAATATGGTCTCTAGAGAGGTCACAAGGTTTTTCTATTATTTGACCTATTGACCTAGTTTTCGAAGATACGTGACCCTGTTTTGAACTTTAACTAGATATCATCAAGATGAACATTCTCACTAATTTTCATGAAGATCACATGAAAAATATGGCCTCTAGAGCGGTCACAAGGTTTTTCTATTTTTATACCTACTGGCCTAGTTTTTGACCGCATGTGACCCAGTTTCGAAACTGACCTATCTATCATCAAGGTGAACATTCTGATCAATTTTCATGAAGATCCATTGAAAAATATGGCCTCTAGAGAGGTCAAAAGATTTTAATAATTTTAGACCTACTAACCTTGTTTTTGACCGCAGTTGACCCAGTTTCAAACTTGACCTAGATATCATCAAGGTGAACATTCTGACCACTTTTAATGGAGATCCATTCACAAGTATGGCCTCTAGAGAGGTCACAATGTTTTTCTATTTTTTGACCTACTGACCTAGTTTTTGACCGTACATGACCCTGTTTTGAACTTAACCTAGATATCATCAAGATGAACACTCAGACCAATTTTCATACAGATCCCATGAAAGATATGGCCTTTAGAGAGGTCACAAGGTTTTTCTATTATTTGACCTAATGACCTAGTTTTTGATGGCATGTGACCCACTTTCAAATTTGACCTAGATATCATCAAGATGAACATTCAGACCAACTTTCACACAGATCCCATGAAAAATATGGCCTCTAGAGAGGTCACAAGGTTTTTCTATTATTTGACCTACTTACCTAGTTTTTGAAGGCACGTGACCCACTTTCGAACTTGACCTAGATATCATCAAGGTGAACATTCTGACCAATTTTCATGAAGATCTCATGAAATATATGGCCTCTAGAGAGGTCACAAGGTTTTTCTAATTTTAGACCTACCGACCTAGTTTTTGACCGCACGTGACCCAGTTTCGAACTTGACCTAGATATCATCAAGATGAACATTCTGACCAACTTTCATAAAGTTCCCATGAAATATATGGCCTCTAGAGAGGTCACAAGGTTTTTCTATTTTTAGACCTACTGACCTAGTTTTTGACCGCACGTGACCCAGTTTCAAACTTGACCTACATATCATCAAGATGAACGTTCTGACCAATTTTCATGAAGATCTTTTGAAATATATGGCCTCTAGAGAGGTCACAATGTTTTTCTATTTTTAGACCTACTGACCTAGTTTTTGATGGCACGTGACCCAGTTTCGAACTTGGCCTAGATATCATCAAGATTAACATTCTGGCCAACTTTCATAAAGATCCCATGAAAAATGTGACCTCTAAAGTGGTCACAAGCAGTTAACGGACGCACGGACGGACGACGCGCGATCACAAAAGCTCACCTTGTCACTTTGTGACAGGTGAGCTAAAAACAGAAAAGTAAAAAAGCATGTCTATAAAATCGCTAAAAGTTCTGTAGGTGATTCTTCAAATAAAAGATAATATTCACACAATATATATAGCTCTATAGAAGTTACAACATTGTTATTTGTCTAAGATATAAGATACAAACCTTCAATATTGTCAACGAGTTCTATCATCATCTAGTAAAGCTGTCTTACCTTTACCAAGACAAGGCTGTCAGAGGGTCAAACTAAAGCACCAGTTGACTGAACATAACTCCTGGTCTGGAGTAACCCATGTACAACACTGCTGTCTCTAAGATCATCTGCATTTTCATTCAACTCTTACCTCTATATTTTCATTTCATACAATACCATTATAAAAATTTTCCTTTTTTTTTCGTGTTCTGTTCACAGCTTACCTTATCGTAGGATGTATTCAGAGGGGAGACACTTCCTGCCCTCTCTGACAATGTATCTTCCCCTGAAAAATTAACATACATGTGAGTACATATTTATACATGTAAGTACATCCCAAGTAACATATAACATGTAACATATAACATCTTTATGCTAGTCAATTAGTATTAAATTGTCTCTACTTATACAACATGATGTGCACCAGGCTGCTACATCTGTGCATAAACAGTAATCTATTTACATGTCAAACACATGTGTTTATAGTAAAAGGCTAGAGAATACAATGTATGTATTTTAAACTATAAACAGAATTTACCACATCATGCCTTTGTGAAGTATTCCATATCTAAGACTGTATATCCATTACCAAGTAAGATACAGTTTATACAAGACACATAAAGGGAATACTATCAGGTTTCCTTTTTTCAAGACAGAATCTCTGTTTGTAAAAATTTATAATTTATGTTTGTTTTACGCAACAAAAGGTCTAAAGCTCTGTGGCAGTGCTATTCCTCCCTGTGACTAGTGCAATTCTTGTGTTCTAAAATTTTACTGAAATCTTTTTTTTTGAATTTAGAATTAACACTGATATTTTCCACTGAGAATATATTGATACATTATAAATAAACAATTCATGCAATGTACAAGGTATGTTCATGCAATCACTACAGTGCAATCTATTCACACCTTTATATGAACTTCTTTCAACATCACATCAGGTGGTAATTTAATCAATTCAACTTCATCACTTCCAAGTTTGAAACTATCCACAACTATATTTCCACAACAGTAGGGTAATCACAGGAAAGTGTCTATTGTTTATTCTAGTCACAATGAAAATGTCACCAAACATTAAAGTGAGAGGCAACAGATATTTTCCTGCAAAATCTTCCAGAGTATTGATTTTGCCCCAGCACAATGGTAGACAGACTCAAATTATCTTATAATTCTACAATTTCCTTGGGATTCACTGTTGTCTCTTCCCTCCAGAAACTTTCTAGTGTTAAACCATCCATTAGCGCCCACTGAAGATTTCAATACTTAATTCAAAATAATTCTATTTCAGGATACAATGCACTGAGGGGTAATAATAAACATTGGATTTCTAAAAACATCCCTGGTTCTATGAATTCATTGAAAATGTAAGTCTTTCTGAAATGAACTCTTAAATTCCTTCAGCAGTATCATTATAAAGAACAAGCACGTGAAACTGTCACAATCTGTGTCTATCACAGCAAATGCTTTTCATTTTTAAAATATTCTACTTACTGAGCAGAGTAGCTGTCAACTGTTACAGTTTCAAATAATTCATGGGCCATAACTCCAGAGCAACAAAGACTATGTAACTGATTATCGAACTTGGCCAAGATAATATGCTAGTTAAGATTCTGACTTAAGCATGGTGAACACTGGATAAGAACTGTTTAAGCTATAAGCAGACACTGTCAACTTTCTCAATTTTAAGTAATTCAAGGACCATTACCTTGCAGTGACTGGAACTATCAGGCTAGTTTGGTGAATATTGGATATAAACTGCTCAAGGTAGAGTTTGAACACTTAATTTTCATCTTTTTGAGTTACCCAAGGGCCACAACTCCAAAAGAGACTTGGAAGATGCAGCTTATTATTGAACTTGGCTGAGATATTATGCGACCAAGTTTGATCAATATTGGATAAAAACTGCTGAAATTAGAGAGAACGATTGAAATTTTCACAATTTTGAGTAATTCATGAGTTTTAACTCCAGAGACTTGGGAGATCCAACTGGCTATATCTGGCCATGATATCATGCCTATAAATATTGTGACCAAGTATAGTGAAATACTGGATAAGAATTACCCGAGTGAAAGAGCATTTTTCACAATTTTAAGTAACTCCAGAGTCACTATTAAAATCCAGCTGTTTATCCAACTTAGGCACAATATCATGTCAATCAACACAGTAGGAAATGCTCAAGTCAGAGAGTAGACACTCTTCAGTGGATGCACCCTACCTGTCACCCACCAACCACCTCTGGTGATCAAATAATAAGTCCCATTTTATAGGCAAATAAAATATGGACTTACAAAAGATAACAAAAGTGAAGTTTGTTAACAGTAAATATATAACCACAATACCAAAAGTGAAATATAAATTGCAGGTAAATGCATAATGAAGCATGTTCTAATGAGCAACGTTTTCAATGGCAAATTATCGGAGCAAGCAAAATCAAAAGTAAAATAGCTCAAACATTGTTTTGTCAAAAATCCTGAACAACAGAAATCTTTTTTTTATCCGTTATAGAACAAAATATCTGCAGATTTAGGAAATAATATCTGAAATATCGAGGAAATCAAAAAACAAGTCTCCGCACAAGCAGGATAGTAACAATAGAAAGTAATAGAAATACAAAATAGGAATACAAGTACATGCTAATTGTGGGAGTTACAATATTTATAATCATATTGTATAGACCAGTAACATTCCAAAGTAAAATGCACGATACCATGGTTACGGTACACCAAGACTTACGGTTCTTATTGCCTTCATAATATGGTAAATAAACGTGCTGTTCAGAGAGAGGTTTTCCAAAGAGTGGAGACTGTGGCATATAATCATCTCCTGATATGCAGCAAGGGGAGAAAATAAATATTTCTTTCATGAGTTACATGCCTTAATAACACTAAAGACATAATTACATATCTTCAAAAATCTTCACTTATTTGCAATCATTTCAATTAAATGTATCAAGCTTTTCTTTAAGTCAGAGACTCAGCTACAGTACAGGGGGAAATGACATGGCATGCATTTCTACAAGAGGTGTTTTTCTATCATAAAACATATCATATATAAATGATTACTCTACAAAAGGGAATACTACTTTACTGACAACATTTCTATTATACTGTTTGTCCTGTTAGGTTTTCGATAAATATCACAGGTGTAAGATTTTTTGTGACACTATTATATTGTAATTTCATGCAATACTTTGAGTTTTTATTTAGTACAAATATTCATCATAAATTTTATGGCATATAAAATATTCACATATATAACATATAAAGGGGCAATCAAGTGAAAATATATAGTAATCAAACACCTGTAATACTAAATATTTTATACTATTCTAATTTCCCGGGAAGGCAGCATGCTTTGAGTGAAAACTGAAAAGATTGTGGACCAGGGGAGACAACACCTATATATCTAAAATATCTAACTCCAGTTCACAATCATTATGTTTTAAGACAGTTATTTCCCTTATACTGACTAAAACAACAACAATCCCAGTACCAGTTAATTTTTTCTTCTATCTTTCTTTTATCCTTCACTCATGCAGATATTTTAGTAATTTCCAGAACCAATCCAAAAGGAACAACTTCTTAATTTAGTTTTGCACTCTTAAGATCTGCTTCTCATAGAAATAGTACTGCACTGGTTACTAATTGTAGATTTCATACTTATACATATTCCAGTACAGATAAATTTTTAATTAATTTCACTAAGCTTCTGCTTTGTCAAAATTCTGAACAGCGAAAATTTAACTAACTTTATAAAATACTTGTAAAACTGAATTATGGGTAACACCTGACTTATTCATCAGATAATTTTAGCAGATCTTTTACATGTATACAGAACGAAATGTCAACTTCTCCTGTCTATATCATTTTAACAAATAATTTAACCTAACCATGACTGAGAATTTAAGACCTATAAAATAAAATACTAGGTATCAGTTTGCAGCTGCATCTCTAGAACAAAGTTGTTCCCCTTGTTTGGTCTAGTTCTATTATATACAGGTATATTTATTATTTCATTACGGAAATAAAATCTTCTTATAGATGATGAGCGGGACTTCAAAGAACCTACAAAAACAAAAGGTCAAAAAGATGCAAAAGTCGTATATATTCACAAAGCAATTCATTAAATGAGAGGATTCTCCCAAAATCATTTATTAATAATAAGATTTGAAACCACGTTTTGTAACAAACAAAAGCTGAGTATCAGTTTCTCTTTAATATTCAAGTATTTAATATTCAAGCTTTCTCAAAATAATTTAAAGAGCTAAGTTCATACAGTGATTTCCAAACTTAACTAGAACAGAAAGACCCACAATGCTACATGCACATACTTCAGTTAACTTTCTCCACAGCCTTGCTGTTGGGAAGAAAATGTGTAAAAACAACCTCAAACTAACAGTAGCAAAGGCCAGGAGATTCTACTTATCCACTCATACCCACCCAATAACATTGGGAGCCGGACAAAACCACTCCCATTAATATTTCAAAAAGATTTCCCATGCATTTAATCTAAAATAATGTATGAAATTATGTTAACATTTCAGTATAGACCTTACTTCATAATTACTGTCCATGAAATTTATCTTAAAACAAAAATTAAGTAGTTTGTGGAAGAGGTTTTGTTCACTTATTTAAAATTCAGCAGGATAGGGGTTTTGTCCAGTAGGTATTTTGCCAAGGAGGGGTTTTGTCCAGGAGGGGTTTTGTCCTACACTTGATAGCAATCCACCCAACTAAGCACACATCCATCTAGCTTGTTTGATAGACTGTCACATAATGCAAATTGTAATTTTTGGAGTATCCTCTTCATTATTTCTATACATGCTAGGACAAAATAAAAGAAAACAAAGTGACAACTTCTATGCTCATTATGCTACTATGGTATACTACTATGGTATGGCACCGTGTATCAGCAAATAACATTGTCATATATGTTTTAACAGATGCCTAGCAATATAAAACCTTCTTCCTTAGCAAAATAGGAACAACTTTACAGATGGACAACAAAATAAAGCATTAATCCTGTACCACTAAAGATAATTATATTTTTCTAATCTTTTGTTTTTACATTTTCCCCAGGCAACCCTTAAAGTTCATTTGTTTGAACTCACCCAATTTTCCACATACTTTTAAATGTTGTTCTTGCAGTGCAGATGTACTAATTACAAATCTCAACTATACACCACCACCAGTACTTGCAACAAGGTATGGCAGTGTGGAAAGTGAAACAGAAAAGATAATAACTACAGTCCAACTCTTACCCCTGTATCCCCCATGTATCCTCCATACACTATATTCCCATCAAGTTGTGAATGTATGGATTACGCATGTTTTTTCATGTTATAACATCTGCAGAATCCTGAGGGATTGGTTGGTGCCCGAGTCCGGTAGGGTGACGGTACCAATGTATCCCGAGGGATTCTGAAGATGTTATAACACGAAATGTACATGCACTAACGTTACTCTAGCATAAAACGCATAAAAATCTAATAAATGAATACATTATCCCTCAACATCATTAAATTTCCATGAAATGCGCGGGAATGTCTGAGATGTTTTTTCACGCTGACATCATTTCCTTTAGAATTATCCGTTTTGGGGCCATCATACGTTTACGCTTTGCCACGGAACGCACATATATAAAAAGGTGTTTTAACAGCTTGTGAGCGAGAGAATCTCTCTGTTAACACACGCTTTCTCGTCTGTGAAAAACACCCCCTAAAATTGATAAGAACAGCAGTTTTATGCTAGAATAATCTGTATGTGTGAAAAATGCAAATGGGTGAGCCCAAACCAGAAGTGCTTTAAGCGCAGCCACAGTCTGATCTGATTACCAGTGCCTTACCAAGCCAATTGTCAACATCTAATAAAAAGATATTGAAACATATTTGACATAATTTTGATTTCAGACAATCATCTAAATGTTGAACTATACAAATAACATACAACAGTATTCAGTCTTAATCTAAAATCAACTAGTAAAACATTAATTACTTGTTGGAACTTTAATAATAAGGTCAGTCAATCAGTTTTATATTTGTATATTTTTTATTCTGTACAGAGATGCTTACACTAATCAATGTGCAGGTATTATTAGACCGTAAAGAATATTTATACTAAGTAAATATTAATAGGGTTTTTCTTACTTTGACAATATGGGTATGCAATTTTCATCATTTTGTTAACCTGACCTATGTATGCCAGCCTGAAGTGTGATATTAAATGTCATATTCCACTTTCGATGATACTCAGTTTGATGGTTAGATTCTTGGCTGGACAATATGAACTTCACATTTTGTCATATTTGAGCCGTGCCATGAGAAAACCAACATAGTGGCTTTGCGACCAGCATGGATCCAGACCAGCCTGCGCATCCGCGCAGTCTGGTCAGGCTCCATGCTGTTCGCTTTTAAAGCCTATTGGAATTGGAGAAACTATTAGCGAACAGCATGGATCCTGACCAGACTGCCCGGATGTGCAGGCTTGTCTGGATCCATGCTGGTCGCATACCCACTATGTTGGTTTTCCCATGGCACGGCTCATATAATGATCATGGGTAGCAAGATTTAATTCAATAAAACAGCCTATGTTTGTTCATAGATAGACCGAGTAAAACAGTATATATGAATCAGGTATTCTTTAAAATAAACACCTGAATATGGCATATAAATACAAATGAACGAGAGCCATTTGTGTTCCAGAACCATAATCCTAAAAACGACTGGAGTTTCTGACCAGCACTTAAACTTTGTATATGTATAACCAATGTAAATGACTTTTGAACACGTAATCATGAAAAGGGTTTTATATAAATACTGTATAATATTTACAGGTTCGCTTTAAACATAAACTGTCCTGGGTGAAACAGGTTGCAGAATGCTGACATCAAGACCAAATCATCATAGAAACTGTTGCCTAATGTCTATGACATTTACACAATGACACTTAACCCATATCTACTCATGTGAATTTGAGTAAGCACCTCTGTACAAAGATTTTATATTGGTAAACATGTATTATTTGATAATATAAAATAATCGCATGCCATTCTACATGTATACATGAGATTTATTCATTGCTAGCTAAACTCTAGGGATGATTCTAGTACACTGTAAGCATGGCAATTGTTCCCAATGATATAAATCTAGCCACAGTAATTGTTAGGACTGAGGCCGATTATTGCTTCAAAGGACTCGTAAATATTCTACAATCAACCAAGCAAGCCATCTAATTTTACTCAATGCAACAATGCACTCTGATCAGTTTTTTTTGTAATCTGAAGAAATATCATTCAATAATCAATTTACATTTATTCTTTCATTTTCTGATATGATAAAAATGATCAGGAAAAGTTGATAAAATCTGGATATGTTCTAGTATAAGGAAAGGAGAAATAAACAAAAGGGACATCATAAACTGTAACAGAAATTCAGCCCCCCTTGGCCTTGTTTCTATGAAGTAAACTCCCGAAAGCTGTAGGGGACCAAATAAAATATTTGTACTTTCTGCTTGCCTTATTCAGAAACAGATCACTGTTTCAATGGAAACTTTAATTATTTATATTAAACAAATATTATTTTCACAAATACTTGGTCAAAACTATCTCCAAAGGACGGAAAATCAAACTGGCCTGAATTTCTGAATGTAACTAACTTGATATGAGAATTTTTATGGGAAAATTTAGCAAATGCCATATTGTAATTAAGAATATACGTATATACATGAGGGTAGATTAAAAAGTTGAATAATAGGGCATCAAGCTAGCAGTATTATCAGCGAACTGCATGCTCACCAAAATTGGCACGTTTTGGACTTCCCTCTGAGATAAAATACAACATAAAACATGTTAACAAACACATACACATAACATATAAAGCTTCCCTTACATACAGCATAATAATGTTTACATGAAATGTGATCTTAAAAACTTTTTAAAAACAGAAATTACTTTCAGTTAGGAACACATCAGAATATTATTTCTCTCAAAACATCCTCAAACACAATTTTATAAAAAAATTATGACCCCAAAAATAACTCTTTCTCTTCTAAACACATAAAAAATGAAGAACTAAACAAAATTACTCCTGTCAAACATAATTATCAATGATCAAATACAGAAAGCACTTCACCTGCAAAAAGTTTTACAATTATGAATATGCAATAAATCAAAAGATCATCTATGTAAAAGCAATTAACACATGCATGCAGAGAGCTTAACCATGTGCTGATTTTAATATGGCACTTGGTGCGGAGGAGAGAAAAAACTAGACTATAATTTATCATTTTTAAAGTCTAAATCTAGAACTATAGTACATATACCCTATGCTATTCTAAGATTCAAAAAATAACTTTCTACTATTGTTTAATAAAATGACTGCCTACTTCATGAAATAACCTATTCCTTTCTCAATGAAATTTATACAAAATATAAATATAAATGTCAAACTTGTGTAAATTTAAAAGGAATGTTTTTTTCCTGAACTGAAAATAATTAAACTGTTTCCAGAAACCAGTACTGATATAAAAGTTTGATCTACCACCATACACATGGGGTGTATGTAACATCACCAAGTGAAACCCATTCACTGGAGGAAAAAAAATGAAATAAAACAGAAACAAAAGTATTATGTATATAAAGAGACTAATAAATTCCAGATGTTCTGAGTTGAAACTTTTATGCCTGGTGTTTCAGATGACAGTCAATAATTAAAGATCTCCAATACCAAATAAATGTTAGACAAGACAAGTGTGTAACACTTTTTTTTTTTGCTATATAAATAATAAATATACAATGAGCATACCTCCTTCATCCTCCGAGTCTGAGAGGAAAGCTTCCTGCATGGTTTCAGGGGAGACAACCTTGTATTTATCATCGCTAGCAGGGATTGTCTCTGTTACCTCGGTGATGTCTTTCAACGTATCAACCACTGAGATATAGCCAAGACGCTGGGCGATTGACAGTGCTGTCTGACCATTCTAAAATACAAAATATTTGCTGAAGACATCTGTTGAGCAGTCTATTCCTCAGCAAGGCTAGTAAGACGTCACATATATAATATTTTTATGCTATCATACTGAATTTTTTTGGCATGATTTCTTGTGTGTTATTTTGTGGAAATGGACTTACAGTTTCCCCACAGCTATCCCTATAAACAATAATTATGTGGCTCTATGGACAATGTTCCTCCCTTTTCTAATAAACCCAAAACTATTTGATTAAGGTAACCGAAATTATGTGTGATGGTATATCAAGCAGATTATCTATTTTCTGTGTGAATATCTCTCAGTCTGGCAATATGCTGTCTGACTGTCTCACAAATACAGGTTACTTTTATACACTGACATCTTAAGATATAAATCAGTAAAACACATCTAAGGTCAAACAAAAACCTCTGTCTTAGCTTTGCTTTTTATCTGTTCTCCTTGTTCCCTGAAGTAAGGCAATAACAGTAATTGTTGTAAGCAAAAATTCCATTCAGTTCTGAATACAGGATAATAAGAGAACACTGCTAAAAGAACTAGACGTGTATTTTTCAGATTACTTACATTTGTGACAGCATTTGGTGAGGCCTTGTATTTGAGTAGCAGGTTGACTACACTCACTTGTCCTTGCTGGGCAGCTTGATGCAGTGGTGTATACCCAAGCTGTAATATAACGAGGTTTCTATTAGAGGCCGGGCAAACACTTCACAAACAGAATCTAGTCAATGATTTAAGGGTAAACTAATCATGTAAAAAATAAAAAAAATTGCACATTGTTAAGGAGGTTATGGACTGCATTTTCATCCCTTTGTAATCCCCATGTCTCTATTCAACCTTTCTTGTTTCAGTTATAACATTTTCTACAAACCTAAATGAGAAACATTTTTTCAATTTTAGATAGATTTGTTTGTTCGTGTTGAACAACAGTATTTCAGTTATTTTAAGACGGGAATTTTAGAAAGAAGAAACATATAAACTGCATGCACAAAAGAATATGGTAACAACGGAACCTGCCGGTGCCTTTTCCATTCAAAATGTGTAAAAGTCTGATAGTGTTTTAATCAAAATCTAATTCTATAATCCAAGCAAATATCTCATCCATAACTAAATAATAATAGATAGGAAAGTGTTGCAATCAGGCTAATATAACCTTTCACTTTAGAAAGTGCCATTTTCTAACTCCTAAGACAAAATATTACAAAACCCAAGTATGCCTTCACACTGATTATTCATTCAAATGTCAAGATCATCATTTCTATAAACATAAATGTCTTGCACTAATCCAGAGATGCCTATGACATGTCTGAGCATTTTGTGTGCATGTTCAACAGGTGTGCAATGACACTGAAAAGCATGTATCCTTACATGTCTACAAATGTATCCTTTTTCATTCTTTATCTGAAAATTGCGCACAAGTATGCAATTTCATCAGACAACTTCACAAATCACTATTTAATGTACATATAATAACATGGTTCAAGAACTTCATTTATTCTTTATGACATTCGGAATCAAATTTGACAAATTCACCACTCATTAGCAAGGTTAAGTAATCTTTCTCTGTCTAGCAGATGTCCACTTGTCCTAGACTTTTTTTTCTCTCTGTAATGCCGACTGAGCAATCCTAAATGGTTCAGTTCTTTTGACCAAAGATTAACAATTAAGGCCATTTAACATGTAACCGAATCTGAAACAAAACCCAACAAAAGCCATTTTCTGTTGTTCCGGAATCAACTACTGTTGTCACATATAATCCAAACTGAGTGGAACCATTGACTATATATAGGAACACAATGTCATGTAAAATGACCTTCATATGGATGATGTTGGAACATTACTTTAAGGATATTAAAAAGCCTCAGTTTGCTGTCCGAGAATGAAATAGGAATATGTGATTAACAAGACTAATATCAGTCTCCATAAAAGACTTTAATAGTTCAATTTCTGAAAACCTTTTCTTTTGCATAACTAAGTAACTGAAGAGTAAAAATATTGCCCTTTCAAATGTGCACAGCTTTAAATCATCAAAACAGACCAATCTCTGAGTTCATGTGCAAGTTGTAAAACACTAATTTACCTTGGTTGTAGCATTGACTGATGCATCATGTTCCAGCAAGAAACGGACCATGTTGGTCTGGCCAAAGTGACATGCTGTATGCAGGGGTGTATACCCAGCCTGTAACAGATATATCATACATGTTATACAATATGATTACTAGTAAAGCTGTAGATAAACTTATCATATTCCATAAATATATCATATTTCATATGAACATGATCTGCCTTTTTGTCTACTTACCTTTGTCTGTGGATCAATTTGGGAATTGTATTTAACAAGCACTTCAGCCACTGGGACTTTATCTTCCTGGGCTGCCAGATGCATGGCAGTTAAACCATTCTGTAATAAAGAAGTAATGCATCTAATATTTATACTAGTTTAACAAAGACTGTAAAGATGCTATTCCACTGTCTGTCAAATAATATGGGTCTTGTGCTGATCTGATTCAGCTCAAAATGCCTGCAGCAAAACTGGAGTAAAAACAGAGCTCTGCTTTTTAGATTCAAAAACTGTAGGGAACAGTCATTTATATAATATGCCTTAAAACTATTAGTGATTTAGATGTGTATCAGTGACTGTCATAAAATCTGTGGTCATAATCGCACCTTTTGTTCAATTCTTTGAGAACCACAAGTACTTTGGAAGTATACACAAAAAGAACCTTTATTTTTTCATTGCCAATGAAATCATGAACTGAAGATTTTTATACATACATGAGATTTTGGGTTGACGTTGGCCTTGTGTTCCAGTAACAGAGACACCATATCAGTATGACCTTCCTGACTGGCTAGATGTAGTGGTGTGAACCCGTTCTGTAGTAAATATTACAAAGAAAAATGATATATACATATTTCTGGTATAATAATAATAATAATAATTTCAATGAGATACGACTCACACAGTCTGTAAATAACATTTAGTCAGTAAATTGACATTACTTTACACTTCTTTCAGTCCCCTGTGGACTTGACAATCTCAACATTGCCGTCAATATACTGTCTTGTGCAGAACATGATATAAAACCAAACTATCAACAAAGCTGTTTGCAAGTCTTTGCAAATCAAGATGTCTTAGTAACTACATGCTATATAGTTGCTAAATGGTACAGCAGAATATTACAGTTGAATACTTTAACCTTAAAACAAGAGAAAATTGCATACCTTAGATTCAGCATCAGGCTTAGCTCCATACTCCAACAAGGTTGTGGCTATATCCATCTGGTTCTTCTTTGCAGCAATATGCAAGGGTGTATAACCATTCTGAATTTGCAAAAAGAAAAAAAACAAAATATTAGTAACCTTTAGCTGTCTGGTGGCAAGTGATTCTGCCTTTGCAAGTCTGTGCAGTCTGATCATGGTCTTCACTGTTCGCCATTCAGTCAGCAAAATTTCAGTCAACATCCCTTCGAATAATAAATAGTACTGCCCAAAATGAATGACAGACCAGTCCATTTTAGAAATTTAGTTGGGTACGGGTTAACTTTAACTACAGAAATAAATCTCAAGACAAAAACAGGGATATGTAAAACACCCCACTCATCATACACCAGGACAAATTCATCATTCAAAACTTCAGTTCTATTTTCAAATAGATTTATATTTCATTTCATTGAACAGCCTGTCTCCAGTGATATATCCAGATATAAATGTCTGCAATGTTTGAATTGTGCTTTGAAATTCACGGTTGCTGGTGCATAATCTTTCAAAATGAAATTCAAAATGAGCAAACATCCTAAGTGTAAATAAAATTCATTCCAATTGGAAAGATGAATTCTGGTTATTGAGAAATATTGATATTATTAATAACTATAGCTGCTGTTGAGAAAATTGCATGTCTCCTACAACTGCCTAATCATCTGAATAGTAGTAATGAGTCAACCATGCACCAAGACCTCAATTGCCTTATCAGACTTTCAGTGCTTTGATTATCAAAAAACAAGTTTCAAGGGCCATAATTCTGAAGTGCCTGGGCCAATTTGGATATTATCGAACTTGGCAGAGGACTTATTGGCAAACACATTTTGTTCAAGTTTTGTGAAGTTCGGATGAAAAATGTTCGACCTGAGAGTGCAGA
This sequence comes from Mercenaria mercenaria, assembly GCF_021730395.1. Lineage (NCBI taxonomy): Eukaryota > Metazoa > Mollusca > Bivalvia > Venerida > Veneridae > Mercenaria > Mercenaria mercenaria. Next base: position 75,311,084 of record NC_069362.1, read on the forward strand.
CAAGATTTGTGACAGACAGACAGACACAAGTAAATCAGTATGTCTCCCTAACCACTCTGTGGTGGGAGACATAATTATGAATACTTCTGATGATTAACCCATGTCTGGCTGAAATAGCTGTATGCGTATCTTTTGTTAATGTGTTCCCCCAAAATAGAATTTCAAGCATTTATGTAGCATGTCAGGTGCTTCTCATAGTTTGCCTACAGTAACTTCTTGCTTTATCAACTACTTCTGCCTGTGCATAATTGCATTACAGAAACATTTTTGCAAATTATTTGCATAAAGATGTCATGTTACTATACTTTCCTTAGTTATTTTTGCTTTACAGAGTAATATTTTTTTGCACAGGAAAAAAAACACATGCAATACCAGAGTCATAAGAGTTTGTAACAGCAGGGAAACATGTCAAATACTGGTTTCCTTTTATTAAAAAAAAAAGCAAGATTTCACTATATTTAGTGTAAATGTTCAGAAGTGCTCCAAATGTACCTCAAATGCTTGACACAATCTTGTTAAGTATTTCAAAAAATGTTCAATCAACACACCATTACAGCATGTACAAAGCCTACGTTGAACATGACCTATGAACTAAAAACAAAATATGCACCAGAATATATTCAGATCTAAATCTAGGAAATGTAAAGTTTCACTTTGATTGCTGTTTTCATCACAAGCTTATAGTTGTTCTGCATGTCTGATTAACTGGAACTGATGGCATAACATCATTTAGTGGGAAAACATAGAATATTGCCTGGTAACTGTTGTACAAGAAGTTTATAATAATGTTTTCAGGAAGCTATTATATCCCACATATTTAGTGTTAAACAGTCAGAGCCACTGTTCTTCTTATGATCAATTTTGACAATAGTTACGTTCAAAATAAGAACATAAAACAAGTAACGGTATAAAAACTGATTGATATTTGGCAAATAGAATCTACTGAAATTAAGTAAATTTACAATTAAATGTTTCATAAAATCTCTATTGTGAAGCTTTTTCTATAAGCGTATATGTCATTAAAAGTGCTATTTTCTCACAAAAGTCCTTCAATATTAAAGGCTTTGTTTAATGTAAATACGAGTGTATATAAATTCTTACCTTAGCTGTAGAGTGTGGGGAGGCCTTGCTATTGAGTAGCAGTAGTGCTACACTAACATGGTTGTAGTGGGTGGCCACATGTAGAGGTGTAAGTCCATTCTTGCCCTGTACATCTGGGTTAGCTTCCTTCTGTAGCAACAACTTGGCAACCTTCAGCTGGCCATATTTGGCAGCAATATGCAGGGGAGTGAATCCTTTCTGTAAAACAATAATATCACAATGGGATTTACTTTTGTATTTTGCATTATCTATTGAATATAAACTTTCTCATCTATTTTCTGAGTAGGCAAAATGATTCAAGGCTGTGTGTGTTTGAAATAACTTCATTACAATGATGGTGAATGTCTAATTTGGCTTATGCAGCTGACAAACTTTATCAGAATGCACGTTAGTTTAAACATATTTATTTTACACTGATTGCAAATGAAGTTGTAACAACTATCAAGTTGAGCATTGTGGTGTTCAAAGAAAGAACACAGCCAGATATATCCATGTATGTCTACCTTGGTTGAGTCTTGAATACAGTGACTAAATGTGGACTAACCTTGGTTGTCAGATTGAGGTTAGCATCATGTTCTAGCAGCACGGAGGCAACCTCCTCATGACCTTCCTTGGCAGCGATGTGCAGCGGTGTGTACAAGTCCTTGGTGGTGGCATCTGGCTTGGCTCCATGTTGTAAAAGGAGAACCACATTGTCAACATTTCCAAGACGGGCTGCAATGTGCAATGGTGTCTGCTGCTCCTGAAAATATACATTTTCTTTAATTTCTTTCCAAACACTTCATTATCTCTGGGGAAAGCAAGTACTGATGCCATAGGAGGGTTGTTACCCAGGCTGATTTCTACCTGCAACTTTCAGGGTGAACTAAGGACATCTTATCACTTTCATCCCTAATCCCCTATAAACAACTCATTTATAATATTTACATTTAACAAAACAAGAGCTGCCAAAGGACAGCAATGGCTGACTATTCAAAAGCCTTGTCAATAAAAAAAATTACACAAATAAATTAATACAGTGATATAAATTAAACATAAGAATCATAGAATTTTCCCTACAATGAGACACCAAATTATAAAAACGAGGTATAACTTTGCAATAGCAAAGAACAGTTATGGAACCTAAGCACTGCATGTCAGATCATCACAGTGAACAAGTGTGTCAAGTTTTGATTAATTCACTTAAGTGGTAACTGAGATACCCGCATAGTGAGGCATACACAGAAACGTAACTAAATCAGAATGCTGACAAACTGGTGCGAGCAATAGCTCTATCTATTCTTCAGATATAGTCAAGACATCAAATCTGGTCATAAACATAGATGATTTCTATTTAACAACAAGAGCTGTCCGTAAGACAGCCAAGCTCGACTATTCGAAATATTGTCACAGAAGCAGGAAATTATTACCCAAAATGTTAAATATCAAAAGAGTTTAAGTTCGAAAGGGGACATAATTTGACCAAAATACATATCAAAGTTATGGGACTTGATGCTATCAACTAGTTTTATAACCCCGAAGAAACATGTTAGGTTTAAATTCAATATCTGCATTAGTTTTGGAGATAGTAACTTGCATGTAAACTTTAACCAGAATTTTCTAAGTCCAAAAGGGGGCATAATTTGTTCAAAATACATGTTAAGAGTTATGGAACTTGACCTAGTGAGGCTGGTAATTGACCTAGAAAAGGAATAAATAAGATTCAAAGCTATATGCCTTTTGGTAATAGCTGTATGTACTTGCACGCAAAACTTTAACCAGAATTTTCTAAGTCCAAAAGGGGGCATAATTTGCCCAAAATACATGTCAGAGTTATGGGACTTGATTCTATCAACTAGTTTTATAACCCCGAAGACACATGTGAAGTTTCAATTTAATATCTATATTAGTTTTGGAGATAGTAACTTGCATGTAAAACTTTAACCAGGATTTTATAAGTCCAAAAGGGGGCATAATTTGCCCAAAATACATGTCAGAGTTATGGGACTTGTCCCAGTGAGGTAGGTAATTGATCTAGAAAAAGAAAAAATAAGTTTCAAATCTACATGCCTTTTAGTAATAGCTGTATGTACTTGCACGCAAAACTTTAACCAGAATTTTCTAAGTCCAAAAGGGGGCATAATTTGGCCAAAATGAAGGTCAGAGTTATGGGACTTGGTGCTATCAACTAGTTTTATAACCCCGAAGACACATGTAAAGTTTCAATTCAATATCTGCATTAGTTTTGGAGATAGTAACTTGCATGTAAAACTTTAACCAGGATTTTCTAAGTCCAAAAGGGGGCATAATTTGCTCAAAATACATGTCAGAGTTATGGGACTTGACCCAGTGAGGTAGGTAATTGATCTAGAAAAAGAAAAAATAAGTTTCAAATCTATATGCCTTTTAGTAATAGCTGTATGTACTTGCACGCAAAACTTTAACCAGAATTTTCTAAGTCCAAAAGGGGGCATAATTTGGCCAAAATGAAGGTCAGAGTTATGGGACTTGGTGCTATCAAATAGTTTTATAACCCCAAAGACACATGTGAAGTTTCAATTCAATATCTGCATTAGTTTTGGAGATAGTAACTTGCATGTAAAACTTTAACCAAAATTTTCTAAGTCCAAAAGGGGGCATAATTTGCTCAAAATACATGTTAGAGTTATGGAACTTGACCCAGTGAGGTTGGTAATTGTCCTAGAAAAAGAATAAATAAGTTTCATAGCTATATGCCTTTAAATGATAGCTGTATGTACTTGCATGCAAAAACTTAACCAAGGTGTGACGCCGACGCCGACGCCAGGGTGAGTAGAATAGCTAGACTATTCTTCGAATAGTCGAGCTAACAATGGCAAGATCAATAAAAGCTGTTTGTTCTATTAATACTACACTGCTATTTTATGTAACAATACAAGCATTTGACCTGGAAACATACTGTATGTAAATGAAGTAAACAATCCCAACAATACCAGAGATGTCACGTTCTGAATGAAATGAAGAATTACATTATACTTATTACAGATATAAGACAACAAAATACTACGTTTCTAAACTGGCACTATACCATAATATACATATTCTGTGTTGTTTGCATCAGATTTTTTTTTATTTGTTTGCATACAAAGTACGTATCAGTTACAGCATAGTATAGTCTGCCAATAAAAAAAATGCTTTCTACAAACCCAACACCTCCTTGAATAACCTTAGCCTTTATCTCAGCAGCAATCAATGTAATAACCAACGAAAACTTGATACTTGAAAAACAAACATTTGTCTACAGTAATATTCAGATTCTAGGTGATCAGTGAGACATCTCGTTTTCTTGCTTCTAGTTAGGCTACAAGCTGCTTTTTACATGGTATTTTACCAGGTATTTTATTGTGACAAATTACAAATAATGTTAATTTTGGAATAAGATTGTTTTACACGAGTTAGTGACTACATCCCACCCCATCATGAAACAGACATGGATGACAACTAATGTCAGAATGACATGTCATATGGTGACTTTACAGCTTTCAATGGTGGAGTAAGACCTCAGGTGCCCTTTCGTGCTTTATTTCATCACGGGCAGGCACCTGGGTAGAACCACCGACCTTCCGTACCTCAAATGAAATCATAGGCTATTACTATGCATATCATGCAAGAGAATGAAATCCTGTAATCAGATAAAATTCCCACAAACTAATGCTGGAAAATGGATAAAATTCCCAGTAGAGGCAAAATTGTTGTTATACAACAATAATAACAGGGAGAAAACAGACAATAACTTAATTATTGCCAGATATGTACATCAATTTAAGGTTTAGTGCTATGTTTCCATCAAATAAGCCCTCACATCTAAATAACGTCTGGCAATATCTGTGAATAGCTGTAATATTGTTGTTGCTTTGTGCAACAGACTACCAACCGGCAAGGAAGTGAGTCATATTTGTAATCTATAACTAATTATTCAACTTGTAATTTTTCTTTCTTTAGTCTCCAGAAAAGGGATTGGGTGCAAGAAAATTTTTAAAAAAAGTATGTCCACCATGTATGCTGTTCTCTTTACTTGTCAAAATGTTACACTACTGAAATTTCAACTATCAGAACACCATTGGGTTACAAAACTGGGTCAACAACTTTTTTGTCGCCATGTTACTACTTCAAGCTGTAGCAGGCAACCTTATTTTGATTGCTATACTTCATCAGTACATGACAAAACACAGACTATTTTTATATACAATGACATGTTCTCCATCAAGCCTCTATTGAAACTGATCTTGTTACTTTATAATCCCATACAATTTATTGGTTTCATTCCTTCACTTGAATAATTCCGCAGCCAGACTGCCTATTGATTTTTGGCCTTGTAAGATACAGTTGTTCAATAATTCAGATGAAAACATCCATAGAGGCTTGTCTCTGCATCATCTAAGCCAAATTTACATAGAGTACTACGTCTTAAGGCTATCTTGGCCAAATTAGTTGTTTGTTAGTAGCTTTAACAGACACTGGTTACCACTCATTGAAATCAAAAGTATCATATTGTTAGAAACTTTCACTTATTAACATCCAAAATACCATTTGTTAAGCAAATTTAAATAAATTTATGTTTCATAAACTTTGCATCAGAACTAATTTAGACTTTTTATTACCATCTTATTGCTTTTTATTAACAAAGTGGATGACTCTGATATACATAAGATATTTTGTTTCCATTTCTAGACAAGCAATATTAATTACAAACACAAAGCCTGATCATTCTGTTAGTTACTGTTACAAAGGCTTTTAAGGGCTTCAAAATAAATGTAGCAATACATACTCTTGCACGTGCATCCACTGTGGCTCCATTTCTAAGCAGGATCCTGATAATGTCTGTCTGCTGTGCACGTGCAGCAAGATGTAGGGAGGTCTCACCACGGACTGTGGGGTAGTCAGGGTTGGCACCATGTTGTATCAGGTAGATGACAATGTTCATGTGACCCATGAAGGAGGCCACATGTAGTGGAGACAGGCCAGACTGAAAACAGAATAGACACCAGTGATATTGTACACAACTGTTCTAACAACCACAGGCACTAAACATGCTGTAAGATAATGGAAATAAAATGCATCTCTAGACTATTAAACCCTAAGGACACTGTTGTTTGTCTAGATTTATTTTTACAGAATAACTGAAGCAATGTAGTTAAGTTTTCTATTGATCGTCCAGGGCTTGCCAATGCTATTACAATGTTATTCACTTTTGATGTCTATTGTAAAGAAAAACAATCTCTATTGATCAACTATTTAAGTGCAGTCAGCAACTTTCCACTTAAAGCCTTCAGCCCGAGACTAGGAAAAATCTATAGTTTTCTTTTATTTATGACCTGTTCATTTGAGTACATTGTACTTTGTCACCATTTTGGAAAATTTGAATGTTTCAGTCAGCCATTAGTTACCTCAGTTGTAGCTTCAATGGAGGCTCCATATTTGAGGAGGAGCTCAACGACCTTGATTCTGTTCTTCTTACATGCAATATGCAGAGGGGTAAACCCATTCTGAAATAACAATTACATACCATACATGTAACGAAGTGTCTACACACAGTCTAGACAAGAATTAAAATTATGAAGGAAAAGTGTTCTTTACTCTATGGCAAAAATGCCTCAAATGTAATCTAATTTACTAGTTGGGATAAAAGCATAATAAGTATCCCAAATCTAATGCAATTCAATGTAAAGTCCCAGGAGAAAATATTCAGCATTTTACAAGTTGCCTTAAAAAAGTTTTAAGTCAACAGCCAATGGTCTGATTTCTCACTCATAGCATTTGACCAGAGGACTTACCAGAGCGCGGCTGTTGGGGTCACATTTCCTATCAAGGAGCAGTTTGGCAGTATTAACGTTGCCGCAGTGGGCAGCAACATGGAGTGGCGTCAGGTAGTCCATGGTTACATCATCCACAGAGGCCTTGTGATAGAGCAGGAGTCGTGCACAGTCTACATGGTCTCCTTGGGCAGCCATATGCAGGGGAGTTAAACCATTCTGAAATAATGAGATTAAATAAATAGAATGTTATGCTGTGTTATATAACAAGAAAATTTATATTTCCTATTTAAAGATAATGCCCCACATGAAAACAGTTTCCTTTTTATTAATTTATGACAAAAAAATACTTTTTGGTGATAAAAATTAAGTGTCAATGTCATTTTAACATAAGCAATATTTTTCATTTTTCATTTGAGAACAATACATGGCCTTGTAGAACTAACATAAACAGGCTAAATTTTAGTTCAAACCTGGCTGCAAGTAGTGTAAAGTCATTGACACTCACATCTTTAAATCTTGTTTCCCAAAACAGTCAAAAAGCTAGTTACGGCATTGTGGAAATGACGAATTCTATAAAACAAATTGAATAAAACAACAGAATATGGAAAGACACAAATGTAAGATTCTTTACAACACATGTTAGTGTCACACGTCTTCTTTCTTTGTCTAAAATGTCGCAGAATATAAATGTTTGTGTAAATATTGTACCTTAGTTTTGGCCTGGTATGGTGCTCCTCTAATGAGAAGGGTATCTACCACATTTTCATGACCACTTCTGGCAGCACAGTGGAGTGGGGTCAGTCCATCCTGAAATGCAGATATTCAAACTGTACCAGTAACTTTATCAGCCTAGCTGTAACACAGCTACTCGAGTAAATAAAGACAAGCATTTCAAGGGCATATGTGGCAAAATGTCACACTTTTATTCATTCTATATATACATGACAACAGTCTTAAAATCACATGTTCAAATATGATTCAGATAAAACCATACTCTTTGCAGAGCTATTACCATATTAACCAAATATAGTCTGCTCTAAAACGCAGTTATCAAACTACTCTGTCATTAACGCTCCTGGTTTTAGTAAGTAATATAGAAGTATTCTGGTTTCTCACAGACACTAACAGGAGAGATACATCTGGAAGCTTACCCTTGTTTTCTCATCAATGGTGGCCTTGTTGTCCAACAACAGATTGATCATATTGTTCTTGCCCCATCTACCAGCAACATGCAGTGGTGTGATGTTGTTCTAAAATATGAATGCAATTACAATAAAATATAGTAATAAACATGATGGGGTATTCAAGTAACCTGTATGAAAAATTGAGGAAATTGACAGAAACTTAAAAGTTTAGTTGCTATGAACCTTACATACACTATCACTTGGATAACAATAGTTTCATAATCTAGTCTTACCTCTAACACCTGATCTCAATAAATTACAACCTTATGAAAATTCTGCTCATGTAAAATAATAAGAAAGGTAGGATAAAATATACAGAAAATGTTCTTTAACCTTTAGCCTGCTGGCGGCTAGTTATTCTGCCTTTGCGACCAGTACAGACCAAGATCAGCCAAGATTCAGTCAGTAAATTTTCAGTGAACACCCTTTTGAAAAATAAATGGTACTGCCCAAATTGAATGATGGACAAGTCCATTATAGAAATTTAGCAGGGTAAGGGTTAATTTATAAACTGGCACAAAGAAAGTATGCCACAATTCTTATCGTATAATGATTTCTATCAGAGTGATGTTATTGTTGGGAGGAATATTCTGATTTTCTGCCAGTTCTCCTTCTGCATTTCTCTCACAGGATCAAGTCACAATATATTGTAAACATTCAAATTTACCCAGGTTTACACTCTTAAGCCATTTGTTACCTTAGCCTTGAAGTTGACATCTGCTCCCCTCTGAATGAGCAGGGTACCAACATTCACGTTTCCATAATGTGATGCTATATGTAGAGGTGTAAATCCACTCTGAAATGAAAACCAGCACATCAGTAACTGTTATTCATTCATACTATTCAGATAGTTGTATTTATGATGTGGTCTATGCATGTATAAAAAAAATTAAATATATACTGTGCTTAACTACAAACTCTCAGCATTACATATTTACCTGCAAGTTGTGATGGTTATTAAATTTTTCATACTGTGTGCTATACAATATAAGCTGTGAAATAATCTAAAACAATCAGACAGAAGTGTCTTCTATATCGTATACTATCTACAATATATCTTCTTATGTTTTTTTTGTTTTACTACAAGTTCTATGAGAGATGCTATCTACAGAATGAGATGATTGCCATCCTTGAAGTGTGCATTCCACATAGCACATTGTTGAAGGCAGGTAAGTACACAACTATTATAGAGTAAACAGCACACATGTTGCTGTAGAAAACTGCTGCACAAAATAAGCATGTTCATGCATGAATAAAGCCAATTTCAAATAAATAAATTTCAAGCCTTTTTGTAAAACAAAAATAATGAAGAGTATTCATGCAGTAGCAAAATCTTCTCTCCTGTCATACACTATAACAGTATCATTCTCCCTGAGATTATTCCCTCATGCCATATACTGTAACAGTTTCATTTTCCCCTAGATGCCATACACTATAACAGTACCATTCTCCCCTAGGCAGTCTTCTCTCCTGTCATACACTATAACAGTATCATTCTCCCAGAGATTATTCCCTCATGCCATATACTGTAACAGTTTCACTCTCCCCTAGATGCCATATACTATAACAGTACCATTCTCCCCTAGGCAAGTCTTCCCTCGTGTCAGACACTATAACAGTACCATTCTCCCCTAGGCAGGTCTTCCCTCATGTCAGACACTATAACAGTACCATTTTCCCTCGTGTCAGACACTATAACAGTACCATTCTCCCCTAGGCAGGTCTTCCCTTGTGTTAGACACTATAACAGTACCATTCTCCCCTAGGCAAGTCTTCTCTCCTGTCAGACACTATAACAGTATTATTCTCCCCCACCGCCCACCCCCGGACTACTCATCCCTTATGTCATACACTATAACAGTACCATCTTCCCCAAAAGAAGTCTTCCTTCGTGTAATACAGTGTAACAGTATCATTTTCCCCTAAACAAGTCTTCCCTCATGTCACACACTATAACAGTATAACTCTCCCCCACACATACCTTCCCTCTTGTCTTACACTATAACAGTAGCATACTCCCCTAGACCAAGTTGTCCCTCCTGTTATACACTGTAACAGTATAACTTTCTCCTAAACTAGTCTTCCCTCATGTCATACACTATAATAGTATCATTCTGCCCTAGACAGGTCTTCCCTCATGTCATACACTTTAACAGTATCATTGTCCTAGAAAGGTCTTCCCTCATGTCATACACTTCAACAGTATCATTGTCCTAGACAGGTCTTCCCTAATGTCACACACTATAACAGTATCAGTCTGCCCTAGACAGGTCTTCCCTCATGTCATACACTTTAACAGTATCATTGTCCTAGACAGGTCTTCCCTCATGTCATACACTATAACAGTATCAGTCTGCCCTAGACAGGTCTTCCCTCATGTCATACACTTCAACAGTATCATTCTGCCCTAGACAGGTCTTCCCTCATGTCATACACTTCAACAGTATCATTGTCCTAGACAGGTCTTCCCTCATGTCATACACTTCAACAGTATCATTGTCCTAGACAGGTCTTCCCTCATGTCATACACTATAACAGTATCAGTCTGCCCTAGACAGTTCTTCCCTCATGTCATACACTTCAACAGTATCATTCTGCCCTAGACAGGTCTTCCCTCATGTCATACACTATAACAGTATCATTCTGCCCTAGACAGGTCTTCCCTAATGTCATACACTATAACAGTATCATTCTGCCCTAGACAGGACAGGTCTTCCCTCATGTCATAAACTAACAGTATCATTCTGCCCTAGACAGGTCTTCCCTAATGTCATACACTATAACAGTATCATTTTGCCCTAGACAGGACAGGTCTTCCCTCATGTCATACACTAACAGTATCATTCTGCCCTAGACAGGTCTTCCCTCATGTCATACACTATAACAGTATTATTCTCCCATCGACCAGTCTTCCCTAATGTTATACACTGTAACAGTATCATTCTACCCTAAACATGTCTTACAATAACAGTATTATTCTTTCCTGGACTAGCTGTCTCCTTCATGCTATACACTATAACAGTAGCATTCTCCCCCAGACTAATTATCACTCAAGTCATACGCTGTAGCATTCTCCCCTGGCCTAGTTATCCGTCAAGTCATACGCTGTAACATTCTCCCCCGGACTAGTTATCTCTCAAGTCATACACTGTAGCATTCTCCCCGGGACTAGTTATCCCTCAAGTCATACGCTGTAACATTCTCCCCTGGACTAGTTATCTCTCAAGTCATACACTGTAGCATTCTCCCCGGGACTAGTTATCCCTCAAGTCATACACTGTAGCATTCTCCCCTGGACTAGTTATCTGTCAAGTCATATGCTGTAACATTTTCCCCCAGACTAATTATCACTCAAGTCATACGCTGTAGCATTCTCCCCTGGACTAGTTATCCCTCAAGTCATACGCTGTAGCATTCTCCCCCGGAATAGTTATCTCTCAAGTCATACGCTGTAGCATTCTCCCCCAGACTAATTATCTCTCAAGTCATACGCTGTAGCATTCTCCCCCGGACTAGTTATCCCTCAAGTCATACACTGTAGCATTCTCCCCCGGACTAGTTATCCCTCAAGTCATACGCTGTAGCATTCTCCCCGGGACTAGTTATCCCTCAAGTCATACGCTGTAGCATTCTCCCCCGGACTAGTTATCCCTCAAGTCATACACTGTAGCATTCTCCCCCGGACTAGTTATCCCTCAAGTCATACGCTGTAGCATTCTCCCCCGGACTAGTTATCCCTCAAGTCATACGCTGTAGCATTCTCCCCGGGACTAGTTATCCCTCAAGTCATACACTGTAGCATTCTCCCCCTGGACTAGTTATCCCTCAAGTCATACACTGTAGCATTCTCCCCTGGACTAGTTATCCCTCAAGTCATACACTGTAGCATTCTCCCCTGGACTAGTTATCCCTCAAGTCATACACTGTAGCTTTCTCCCCTGGACTAGTTATCCCTCAAGTCATACACTGTAGCATTCTCCCCTGGACTAGTTATCCCTCAAGTCATACACTGTAGCTTTCTCCCCTGGACTAGTTATCCCTCAAGTCATACACTGTAGCATTCTCCCCTGGACTGGCCATTTCTTCTGAATGATTGTAAACAAAACTGACCAGTCCTGCATTTAAAACCCAAAACTATACAGACTAAACAACATATATTAAAATAAGATATTTATCTTAGTTTTGTTTTATTTGTTGACATTACATTTTATAGTGCACTAAAATAAACTGAGAGCCGCACCACTGAAAACATCCCTTATATTTCGTTCTTTCTCGTTTTACAAAAATATTGACATTTGCTCTCTTTCATAAAGTTAAAGTTTGGTAGGTTTACAGAATTTTGAAATTAAGCGATGAACAAGGATCATACTGTATCAGTATTATAATATAGTCAGGATGTACTATATCTGTATTACTACGCAATTTATTAGTTGGCAGTAACACAATCGATAGTCTGGTAACTGTAAACTGCTGCAGACATTACTTTTATTGATGACAATCATGTGGATTCTTTTTCAGGGGGAAATTTTATTCTTAAATACACTGTTTTCATGAAGGAATGTTTTCTTCAGGCTTTGTAATAGAAAGTTCTGTACATTTCAAGTGCCCTTAAACGAGTTAAAGTAAACTGGTGCCACCAATAACCAGTAACAGTTGATGCTGAGAAAAACATTTAGAGCTGAAAGGAAGTTACTGAATCATGTGCAAACCAATGTAAAGCATAAAGAATTACAAATGAAAAATAAAATACATCAAATGAGCCGTGCCATGAGAAAACCAACATAGTGGCTTTGCGACCAGCATGGATCCAGACCAGCCTGCGCATCCGCCCAGTCTGGTCAGGCTTCATGCTGTTCACTTTTAAAGCCTATTGGAATTGGAGAAACTGTTAGCGAACAGCATGGATCCTGACCAGACTGCGCGGATGCGCAGGCTGGTCTGGATCCATGCTGGTCGCAAACCCACTATGTTGGTTTTCCCATGGCACAGCTCAAATAATAAGCTAAAGGTGAAGGTCACAACATGTTTCAAGGTCACAAACATTACAAACCTTAGTGGTATCATTAACTAGTCCTGCACCCTGAAGTAAGCAACAAGCAGTAAGTTAAAACTGGGGAAAACTCTCTACAGGTCCAAAAGCTCTCTTAAATGTCATTAATCAAATTAAAGAATAAAAGCAAAATATTTATGTGGGTTGATTATTTTGTATATTCAATGGATAAACATTTTATGTTAATAAGCAAGCCACCATAGCCCATCCGATTATGCATTCAGCTAGCAAAAAGATTCAATGTGAATACACAAAAATAAATATGCAAGGGGTGTTAACAGATCATACTGCCATCGTTTTATACCAAAGTTGTTTAAATAATTTATATTGCTTTGGAAATTACTTCTCATAACAAGAGGACCAAATGGTTGTAGGTCTATCACCAGAGGGATATGGACAACTTGTCATCAGGATCATCAGTGGAAGTTATTTCAAAATCAAGCCTAAATTACACAAGAGTGCAAGAATGTCACAATATACGCCCGTCACAGCAAATTTCTTTACTCTAGCACCTGTATTTGCAAATGGAATTTTAATTTTGTGGTTGTTTAGTAATAACTAAGTGTTTTGTTTTCGAAGTCCACAAAAAAACTCCTTACCAGGTAGAGATACCTTAAAATACACCTAAAATTGGAAAGTAACATCTATGTTGTACCACAGAAAAGTGGTCTTGGTTTTTCCCTACGGTCAATTATAAAAAAGTTACAATATAAGTTATTTATGTAACAACTAAGGGAAGTTAATCTTAAAAAAAAAAAAAAAAAAAAAAAAAAAAAAAAAAAATCAAAAAAAAAATTGTAAGTCCTCACAAAAATCTTTACCAGGTAGAGACTGGTCAAAATACACCTCAAAATTGGATGTAGCATGCATGTTGTACTACAGAAAAGTGGTCTCGATTTGTCCCTACGACTAGTAATGAAAAAGTTACAATATAAGCTATTTATAGTAACAACAAAGGAAGTAATTCTAAAGAAGGGAACTGCGCATGACACTTCGTCTCATGATGGTGTATAATTGTATCAAGTTACATCAAAATCCCTCCATGCATGAAGAAGAAATGCTTCGGACAAAGTCATTCTTGTATCTGACCTTTGGCCTCTAAGTGTGACCTTGACCTTAGACCTAGGGACCTGGTTCTTGCGCATGACACTACGTCTCGTGGTGGTATACATTTGTGCCAAGTTATATCAAAATCCCTCTATGCATGAAGAAGAAATGCTCCGGACAAGGTTTTCATTCTTGTATCCTTTGACCTCTAAGTGTGACCTTGACCTTAGACCTAGAGACCTGGTTCTTGCGCATGACACTCCGCCTCATGGTGGTGAACATTTGTGCCAAGTTATATCAAAATCCCTCTATGCATGAAGAAGAAATGCTCCGGACAAAGTTTTCATTCTTGTATCCTTTGACCTCTAAGTGTGACCTTGACCTTAGACCTAGGGACCTGGTTCTTGCGCATGACACTCCTTCTCATGATGATGAACAATTGTGCCAACTTTCATCAAAATCCCTCTATGCATGAAGAAGATATGCTCCGGACAAAGTCATTCTTGAATTTGACCTTTGACCTCTAAGTGTGACCTTGACCTTAGACCTAGGGACCTGGTTCTTGCGCATGACACTCCGTCTCATGATGGTGAACAACTGTGCCAAGTTTCATCAAAATCCCTTCATGCATGTAGAAGATATGCTCCAGACAAGGTCTGTGGACGCCGCCCGCCCACCCGCCCGCCCGCCAGGGGCGTTCCCATAATACGTCCCGTTTTTCAAACGGGCGTATAAAAATTATGTCCATATAAATGTTTTTAAACATACGGTGTGACACTATGACCTTGACATAGAGATATTTTGTCCCTGACCCTGTTCAGTGTAAATCAAAATACAAACATACTACAGTGTGAGCAATTTTTCTATTTCAAGGCCATTTGACTCCAGTGCCAATAATCCAAACTGGCTAATTTTCAAATGGAATTAAATTTTTCTACCTGTCTAAAATGTAATCCAATTTGGTGAACATCCAAAACTAAATACAAGTGCTGGAGTGAACACAAGCTTTAATGTTATTTTAGTATTACAAGGGCACATAACTCTGGCCTTAATTATCCAATCTGGCTGTTTTCAAAAGAAACCAAAGTCTTTCTGTCCATCTAACATGAGGACTTAATTTGTTGAAAATCCAAAAATAAAGGTGCCAGAGTACATGCAAGCTTAAAATTAGTTATTTATGCTATTTCAGGGGCATGTAACTCCCTGGCACGAATTATCCCATCTGACCAGTTTTCAAAAGCAACAAATATCTTTTACCATCTAATGTCTGACAACTTTTTGGTGAACATCGAAAAATAAATGATGGGGCTTGAGTACAAACAAGACCAAAATCAGCATTTCATGCCATTTCAGGAGCCAAATCTCCGGCGCCTAAGGTCCCATACAGCTGATTTTTCAAGAGGAACCAAGTTTTTATAGAGATTCAAGTTATGTGCAAGTTTCGTCAAAATCAAATAAAAGAATGAACATGCCATCATGAACACTAAATGCGGATGGACAGATGATGGACAGATGATGGACTGATGATACTAAAAGTTTCATCTGAGCCTCACTCTGGTGGATTTACAAGGAACAAGGGCACACATGGATTGGTGTAAGGTTGTGCTTTCAAAAAACTAAATTCTTTTGCTTTTGTTCTAATTCCTAATACATAACTATTTTGTTCCCTCCTCATGAAACTATTGTAGCTGCTTCAATATCTTTGTCTTTTAAAAATAGTTAACAATCAATATTTTTATCCTTGACACTAATTTTCAAAGAATTTGAATTGCTTGCTTATATACAAACAATACTAATTTTAA
This sequence comes from Mercenaria mercenaria, assembly GCF_021730395.1. Taxonomy (NCBI): domain Eukaryota; kingdom Metazoa; phylum Mollusca; class Bivalvia; order Venerida; family Veneridae; genus Mercenaria; species Mercenaria mercenaria. The sequence continues at coordinate 75,327,042 of NC_069362.1, forward strand.
AGAATAAAGAATGATATACAAATATCAAAAGTTAGTAATATATTCATTGCCATAAAGCCCATATAAAGTGGTCACAAATACTTTCTACTGGTATATTTTTTCCTCTGAGCAGGAATTCAGTTCCATAAATAAGTGAGCAGCCACCTGTATCTTGTGTTTATGTAATAGATCATCAGAGGTGATAACCTAAGAAGCTTCCTGTATCCCAGTAATAAACACTGGAGATATAGGTTATGATAAACAGCTTCATAATGGGTATCTTGGAATGATGAATCAGGCACTTGCTTTAACACTCCAAAGTCTAAAAGTAATAAAACATGAGAGTTTGTTCAGGAAATAGCTAAGTCCCTCTTCTAAGGCAATTTATACTGCTGTTATTCTCCTGCAGTTTTTGTTAGTAAAGTTGCAATATGATTACTGGTATAATTTGCAAATTAAAGTTTCCAAAGAGAAATCTGTATAAACACAGTGTTTTTCTACACAGACCAATTACCAGGTGATTCATTCTTTTCTCTGATTTGTCACTTAACATTCTTAATATTGTTTTCTCTTTCTTACCACTGCATTAAGGAGGCTTGCAGTTATTTGTAATTTCCTTTTTGTAACCTGTCTTTGTTGGGTTTAACATCACACCAACAATTTTTGGTCATACAGAAACTTTCAACTTTACATGGGGGAAAGACCACATTTGCCCCTCTGGTTGTTACTTCAGGCAAGGCCACTGACCTTCCGCAAGCCAGTTGGACGGCTTCCTCCATGAAAGAATGAATTCTTTACCCCAAGTGAGGTGTTTCAAACCCAAAGTAATGAAGGGCAAGTGATTCCAAGTAATATTCAACAGTTTGCAATAAACTGTTTTATGATCAATTAACGGTCTTCAAATAATGATGAAGCAACATTTCTTTGTAGTGGTAGTAGCAATCAACAAATGTGAAACTAGTATAAATATAATGTTTCAGAATGTGACTCAGATATGAAAGACACTGTATTGATTGCTGCAAAGCTGACTCAATCAATCAGAGAACAAATTCCAATAATTTCACCAACAGATCCCTATCATGATGGAAACATGGAATGATCAGTGACATGGAATCAATGGTCTATTGTGACAGCTGAATTCTGCCATTTCTCATTCATATCCATAAACATAATCTGCAGTCTGGACTGAGGAGAGGACCCTGAGGAGAAACAGTCTTAAAATTAATAATGCATATAACTGCACAATCTATAATGTGTTGGGCCTTTGGCTGGTAATGCTAGAACAAATGTGAGGTGCTCCTGCTTAATTAAACGCAATTTAATCTTCACAGCTGTCTAATACAGAATGTTTTCAATTTAAAAGCAGTGCTTGAAATCGTGATATCAAAGAAAAGTTTCATTGTACCGATAATAATATATTCCGAGAAAATTTGCATTGTACTAATAAAAAATATTATTTTTCAAAATCATACATAGAAGTTATACCTTTGTTTCAAGATCAACAGAGTTTTGTTCATTTTGCAGTAGTAAAGCTGCTGATTTTGTGTCATCTTTCTTGGCAGCAATGTGGAGTGCAGGGAGTCGAACCTTGCCCTTGGTGTCATGTTCTAGAAGAACAGCTACTACTCGCTCATGACCTTGTTGCAAGGCAACAGCAAGGGGAGTAAATCCATCCTAAAACAAAAATAGAGAAATATATAATAACCATTTTTCAAGAACTAACATTCAATGTTTGTTGTATCATTTTTTACCTGTCATTTTTTGTTACAAAGAAATGAAACAACCTTTTTTAAATGCTTGAAATGAATATATTCTATAGAATCACAAAAATATTTGTTTAACAAATTTGATCATTAGATGCCCACCACCACATTCAGGTATCACTACAGTAGCTGTCAAATCATAAAGAAAAGACTGGGGCAATAAATACCCAATTTATTTTTCTATGCCATTTGGGAAGCAAGCTATACCACATGTGTCTGAAAACAACTCAAAATAATTATATATGATATTTTTTTTTACATACTGCAATTCACATTATAATTATGTCTTTCTTTATTTTACCACATTTTTCTGCAATTATGTATGCTTGATCACTTATGCCTGGATTTCTAATATGTTAAGGACTATCTCTACCTAAAGGATTTTGCATACCCTGTTCAAAATCTGCCCAATCCTGGATTTAGAACCCATTCAATTTTAACCCTTAGCCTGCTGGCGGCGATTGGTTTTACCTTTGCGCCCAGTACAGACCAAGATCAGCCTGCACATCCGTGCAGGCTGATCATGGTCTGCACTGTTCGCTATTCAGTTAGTAAATTTTCAGTGAACACCCTTTTGAATAATAAATGGTATTGCCCAAACTGAATGATGGAACAGTCCATTTTAGAAATTTAGCAGGCTAAGGGTTAAACTATACCTTACAAATAATGGACTGTGCATACCCTGTTCAAATTCTGCTCTCAACTGGATTAGAACCTATCTAATTTAAATTTTTGGGTCAATCTTAAATTGCACCTGTCACAATGATGAGCTATTACAAAGATTGAGAAGCAGTACACATAGGACTATTTTTATTCAGAATATTCAAATCAATAAGCTACAGCTGTTGAGCAAAATAAATACAATTCTAATATGCCTGTCTCTGTTAAAACACACTAAGTAATAGTTATAGTATGTGTGAGAGTGTGTTACCAGGATATATCAGAGCTAGGGGTACATCGAGGGTATTTTTCTCTGCACATATCGTCGAGGCCGGTAGGCCGAGACAGATATGTGAAGAGAAAAATAACGAGATGTACCCCTAGCTCTGATATATCCTGGTAACACACGAGCACTACATATTATAACTGTTTTATCGCATAGTTTATCATTAAAATTTATATATCATTTTCATTTAAATTTGTTTATTATTATTTTTACTATTTTGATTCCCTTTCTGCGCCTCGCTGACTGAAACACTAAAACTTCTGTTTTAGAAAATGTGTTCCCCAGATAAAGTACCCAACAAATTTCGCATTGGTTTTAAATTTTTGCATTTCATTGGCCAGACTATTGGAAAACTTCGTTGTTTTGAAAAACAACAAAATCAAAGTAAAGAATACATATGCAATTCAGATTTAATTATTTTCATTATTTTGAATTTTTGCAATAACTATCAAGCTTTTTAATATGTTAAACTATTCTACTAATAATTTTTACTTTCAAAATCTGCAATCTGATTTGAACAATTTCCTTTACTGCTGGGAATTGTTTATATATGAAGCTAATACACCTCACTGTTGGTCTACTTTCGAAAGTAAAATTCATACCCCTTGATAGACTAAATGGATGCCAAAACTGTGATAACGTATTTTATGGAAACAGCTAAGTGTAAGCTATATTAATAATGGAAGCATCTTTATTTCTCTAATGGAAGACCCATTAAGAATTTTTGGATCAATCTATTACCTGTCAACATGTTTATTAAGATAACAGCACATGTACTATTTTATTGAATATTAATCAAGTAAGTACAGCTGTGCAAATAATACAAAGGAAATTGCGCACTTTCGTAAACATAAGTTAGAATGACGTCACGTTAACGTGCTGTGACGTCAAAGTTTTTGTTGTGACCAAGAAAGAGCGCTGCTATATTTTATCTAATGTTTTAGATTAACAGGATATTAGAATTGAACTAATTCATAGCAAAGGCCTTTTAACACTATTTATACACTCGGGCGGTAATATGCCGTACGAATAATTCCCTCGTGAAATTATTACACCCGACGTACAACCGCCCATCGTGCATAAATGGTGTTAAAACACTCTTTTTGCTATAAATTATTTCTAAAACAAAAGCTTCAAAATAGCATTGCAAAGATAAAAGATGTAGTTCATATAAAAGTTCTAAGGTCATAGCATAATTACTTAGATTAAAATATCAATACATTGTATAAAATTGCTTATTTGTTTAAAATCAATTAAACAGTAGGTGTAAATTATTACAACAGAAATGAAGTATGCCTGGCAAGGCTTATTATGCATGACCTACCTATTTACTGGGTTTGTCTCATAACTGACACTGAATACTTAAAATATTAATCATTTATCATTACTAAACAACTGTGTTATAAATGAAGTAAACATTTTGATAGATGTTCCACCAGTACAAGACATACATGCTGGTTACATCAATTAAATTTCCCTGTCTGTAAGCCGCTAATTAGCATTTGTCAGCAGGCTGTAAATGAATATATAAATACAGAATGTTGTTAGAGGAACAAATGTGCTAATTGAACTAGAAGCTTTGATGAAATAATTCTCTACAAATGCCAAGAACTGTTCCTCTTTCTATTTTCATGTGAAAAGCTAATAAAATACCAGCAGAAGCTTGAATACAACATACACATTCTGAGAAAAGCATTATGGCTATGTATAAATAGACAGAGAGATAGGCATAGTTTGGACAAAAACTATTTTCCCAATTTATTACATACAGATACACAAGATGTTAGTTTTAGCAATAACTGACAACTACTATTTTGTCTACTGATCTTTCCCATTTCCACCTCAAAGAATTGTATAATGAATGGTATCAATACATGTAAACATATAAATATAACATATATCACATAATTTTAGAGACAGCAAAGTGATATATATTTCAGGTTTCCATTCAGTTAATGTTTCTGTAGTATATGAAACAGCAGAATCATTATTGTTACCATAAATTATTTGAATGAACCCCTACAGTTTCCTTACAAAAACTAAAAAAATATGAGTTGATATTTTTTTCTGTTCACGTTAACACCAGCTTTTTCTGCAAATACTTGCTGCCGGGCCTTTATTTTTTGATTGTTTGTTTTACAAACCGTGGAATTGCCCAAGTGTCGCAGGAGGAGGGAATAAAATTAAAAATAAAATTTCAAATCCCAATTTTATTTTACTGTAGGACAGTAGTACAGAGTAAAAATTAAGAATAATGACAGAGGAAAAAATAAAAAAATAAATTGATAGAAATTCCCCAACAGAAAAATAAAATTCCCCAATTTATTTTGTCGTAGGAGGGTTTGTAAAACGAAGAATAAAAAAATTATCGCCTGGCTTTAAGCTGATGCCACTTAAAAATTAAACAGTGAACAAACTGTTTAGTACAGTTGTGCTCATTTCTTCAATCAATGGACACTATTTATTATGTTATTTCTCTTGAAAAGTACTGAAACATGTATATATACTATTCATCATTACTGTCTATGAGATAGAAACGCGTTGAACATCTACCTGCGATCCTTGTGATACCACACTTCTCCTTTTTTCACCGGCATACTCATTGTTATTTATTCCCTACAACACAAGCTCAAGTACAACACATGCACACAAATCACTGCACGAGATCCACAAACTCTTAGCACAGTAAAACATCAAACAAGGAATTCAATCATACATTCATGTAAAAACTGCTCAAAGCAAAAATTGAAAATTCTGGATTTTACCATTTTCAGAGAATTTGTGATTGTGTTTGTGTCATTGTGACATTGACCTTTGATCTAATTACCCCCAAAACAACAGAGGTAATCTATTTAACCATAGGCAATCATCCTATTACTGTTAGGAAACCAAATGGTCTATGGAAACGGACTGACAACGAACAAATCAATATACCCACTCGCCTTCAAAGAGGGTGGGTGGGGCATAATAAAAAATTCATTATTTGAAAGTTTACTGTGCTATATGTATTAAATAAAATCATATACCAATACAAAACAGACATGGACTGTAAAAACGTATTAAAACAAGAGAGTCTAACATGGAGCTGAACACCATACAGTCACAGCACAGGTTTTGATGCAGCTCATCTGAACAAAAAACAAATCCTGTAAGCCCTTCAATTATTTCCCACATCAAATGCACAAACCGTCTTGTAATGCGATTAATATATTAGAAAAGCTTCCACCCTTAACCCTAATACACTGCTTGTCAACAAAATCCTTGAGTAGGCATACTCAGAATTATTCTTTTCAGAGCTTCTTTTGTCTTTTCAACTTTATTATGACATAACTAAGCATTATATCCCCCTTCCTACCCTAGAATGTATAACCACAGACCCTGAAAATGTCAATGGACACAGACAGTAACCCATGTACAATGAACACAAAAGTTTTGAATTCATGAATAAAGTAGAATTTAGGTTATGTAGTGGTAACAACAGGACAGGTGAAATACAGAATATATATACTATAGGCAAACAACTGAAGGTTATCAGTGAAAAACAAACATCATCAATGAATAAATAAAGTATACATGAACTGAAAGTAAAGTGAAACAAAAGTGTCAATCATTCCAGTGTTACAACAAAGTGTTGACAAGTCATGTGTTTAAAGACTAACCATCTCAACCAAGAAACATGATCACACCTGTGCCTAGCAAAGACAGCAATCACACTGGTTTAGTTTGTTTTCATCCTATTATTTTTTTGGTCTTATTTTGCAAAAAAGTAATTTTTTATAACAACCTCTTCAATATACTCTTCATGTTTGAGAAACTGTATAATGTCCATGTAAAAACAAACAAGACTTATCTTGCTTCATATAATACACAAAAGTGGTCAATATATATATGATTCAAAAACAGAACGTGATGACATTTTTATTTCTAAATTTTCTGCTTCTATAACCATATCTGAAATGGCTGTCTCTTGCATAAACACAGATTGTCTGGTCATGTATGAGTGAATGTCGAGACTGGAAGACTTACCACAGTGGAGAGACTCTGGCTAGCCCCATTAGCCAGTAGAAACTTCACCACATCAGAATGTCCCTCCTGAGCTGCCATATATAGTGGTGTGAAACCAGTCTGAAACAACAAGAAAAATATGTGATTTAATAAACCAGTCTTAAATTCAGGAATATATATCTGATGTTAATGTTTTAACCAGTATATTGATGGGTAATATATAGCTGGTCTCCATTCTAAATGACAAACTTCTTCATAAGATGCAAATGTTTTTAAGAATACATATTATGTGATGGTACACCAGTATGAATCATATTATTGCATACCAGTGATTTTTTTTTTTTTGCGTATTTTTACTGCCGAATTTCAGCAGTTTCCCCTCGCCAAAATAGACTATTTTTTCCCAAAAAATCGTCAATTTTTCCCCCAAAAAAGAGGTGTTTTTCCCCCCTCAAATCAAAAGATTTTATTTCCAAAATGTACCAGTTTATATTCGGGCGTGAGATACGCGATATCTAACAATGACATCAAAAACATCCTTTTTGAGATCAAAATTGCATCAAGGTTACCATCACGAATATACGTGACAAATGAAATATTGGCAATTTTCATGAGAAATATGGACTTCAGTCAGTTTAAATATGTTCCATTATGCCAGTTAATCATTTATGATTATGAAAAATGACAATATTTCTCCTAGTTTTTGAAAAATTGGAGATCAAAATCGGCGCGAATGTACCGATTTTCGGATAGTCAAAATTTCGGACATTTTCAAATTTCAACGGCATGAACTGAAAATTGAAAAATACAGTTCTTATAAGATGTATTGGTGTCGTAATTAATTTTACCACCCTTAAATTTCACGATTTTTAATGCAAACCCTTCAAACAACATTCAGTTAGGAAATGTAGAGATTTATATCACTTAGTATGAAAATTAAACAAATTTCTGTTTTTCCCAATTTTGGGTATTATCGCGCTTATTTTTCCCAATTCAGCCGGCATAAACACCTTTATTTTTTCAACAAAAAAAATCACTGCATACTCATTTTTAAACAGTGTTAAAGGTTCATAATGTTTTTGTTTGTAGTATGTATGCCACAGATCATGTTATGAACATAAAATATAATATTTTTTTGTTAAATCTTATTTTCGATATTCTTTTCTCCAGAATTTGTCAGAAGTCTGAATACAGATTAGCATAGCAGACAATTTTATAAAACAAATTGCTTCTGATTACCTCCCTTTATGGCTCTATATGTCTTAGTTATGGCTTCGAAAGGACAGAATCTGATAGTCAATGTCAAAACACCAACTGCCTTCAGCGGAGGAGGATAATAGTTATATAATACTTAATAAATTTAGATGTGTACGTAATAGAGTGATTATTAGATTTACATAATTATTAAAGAAATAAACACTCATTTTTCTGCAGAATAATACTGCAACCCTGAAGCTGCACAATATTTCCACATATTTCTCTATGCAAATCTAATAACCTAAGTATGAATATCATGATACAAACTGAAAACAACCTACAGAAAACCAGTCTAAAACATGAGAAATCTTTAACAGACTATGAAAAAATACTTGCTAATATGTGAAATGTGTCTTCTGCCTGTTAGTACAGCAGACAGAAGACAACATTTCACATAATAGCAAGTATTTTTTTCTCTGTTGCATGTAACCTAAACCTTACAAACAATAACTGGTAAATTCTCCTTTGTTGAATGTTCTATTACCAAGCAGACATAGTACTAATCATTCTGGAGGATATGTCAGTCAGATTAATTGATGAATGATATGGATTAATACAGGTATTATTTTGTTAGTGGCCTGTCAGTAAACAAAATATAAATATCTTCTTTATAAATCTACAGTTCACTCAAATAATAAACATATTTATATCCATGTTCTCAACTGACAAGTTATCTTAAATGGTTAGTACTTCATGTTTTTGCCCAATTGTAAGAGAGAAACATGCATTTCTGTTGGACTGGCAAACTAATCACTCTAATATTTTTCTGCCACTGATAAGAACACCTCCAACTTGTAAATAAAAACCTCTTATCCAAGGGTGGAAACCATTAAATCTTGGCCCACATCATTACCAAACCATTTAATTCTAACAGTGAATGCTTGACATGTTTGTTTTCAAGTGAGAAAAAAGGTATTTGTTTTAAGAGAGCAACCATGATTCAAACTTCACACTGGTTTGTCTGAGAGACAAATGTTGCTTATCTGTATTTGCAACAGTTTTCAAGTACTTCTCACTATTCATACTGTTCTGGATGACTTCAAATACACTTCATTTTGTGACCTTCAAACTCTACCAAAATCTATTACTGAATCTTTCATGTTGAATCAGTATCCTAACAATCTGCAATATTACATTAAGAGATTTATTTACTTAAGAAATAACTTATAGCAAAAGAGTGCTTTAACACTATTTATGCACGATGGGCGGTTATACGTTGGGCGTAATGATCGCATGAGGGCGCAGCCCGCGTGAAATTATTTGAATGACATATTACCGCCCGAGTGTATAAATAGTGTTAAGACACTCTTTTGCTATAAATTATTTCAATTCTAATATGCCCTCAATCTAAAACAGTAAAATATAGAAGCGCTCTTTCTTGGTCGCAACAAAAATTTTGACGTCACCGCACGTTAACATGACGTCATTCTAGTGTAATAGTGTTTTAACAGAGACAAGCATATTAGAACTGATATTGATATGTGCATGACCTATCAAGACTAATCCAAGACTCCAAGACCATCTCCCTTAGCAACAACATTAGCAACTACAACAGGCATCCAGCTTGGCTAGTAGTCTTATTATATAGTATAATGTCCTTGACCTCATGACTGAATATTGACAAAACCTCAAACAACAACGGTGCACCTTTACCACTGATCAAAGGTAGCTAAGTATAGTCATACCTCCGTCAACAAACAGTACAATGAGTATCTGTAGCCAATAAAGACCTTGTTCTAACCAATGTTTCACAATAACCTCAGCTCTAACAGAATCAAACATACTGCAATCTATCAATAGCTAATACCAATTTGGCCAAATGTATTCAGTCATAATTGCTTCAGTAGCAATAAACAGTTTGGCAACACCTCCACAGGCAGCATGAGAAGCTAGGTTTACAGTAACTATGTTGACCTACCTGAGCTTGTACATTGACCTTGGCACCATTAGCAACAAGCAGCTTGACAATATCTTCATGACCGGCAAGGGATGCAATGTGTAGTGCTGTATTTCCTTTCTGCAAAATAAAGCAAAATATCTACAGTATGAGGGGAAAAAAGAATTCATCTTGTATAATATCATATAAACAAATATATATCCCTCCTTATTTGAAATATTATGTCATAGTGCATATACATGAGTCACTTTCTCAAGTTAAAGGCAAAGATAATGTGTGGAACCAACCTTATTTCAGAAACCAGTCTCCTTTTCCAGTAAATTTAGAAATAAACACTTCTGTATATGTTTTCAAAATTCTAAATATTATTCTTCATTAGTACAATAGAATGTGGGGGTCATGAAAAAATAAGAAATTTCAAAAACTGTTTATTTCAAACTTTGTATGGTAGTTTCAAATACAATTAAGACAATTATAATACAAACCTTGGTAGCTGCTTCTACACTAGCTCCTCGTTTCAGCAGCTCTGTCACAATGTTGATATGGCCTTCCTTCGAGGCCAAATGTAGTGCATTCAACCCATTCTGAAAGAAAACAATACTTCTGACTATTTTCAACAATATTCAAGGTCTATATAAATCTAATCAATCTCATTTCCCCGTTTTGACAGGGTATGTTTGATAATTTTATATGTGTAACAATCTAAACAAGAGGGTCATGAAGGTAGTGCTCACTAGACCTTGATTTTTACCCCAGATGACCCAGTTTTGAAACTTACCTAGACATCATTATCAATAATTATGACAATTAACCTTCTAAGTTTTCATGTATATCAGGTAGAACAAGAAGCTGCGTTCAATAAACGCTTGATGCCCCCAGTGGCATCCATGTCAATAAAAAAGCAACCTAAGTCCAAAACGAGGTCAAATTCAAGGTCAAACTGAGGTCAGGTGATGTGTGAAGATGACGAATGGTCACAGGTTACATCTGCATTAGTATCAAGTCATTCTAGTAAGGGGTATTGATGCTAGACGAAACGGTCCCATTTGGTTAACCAAGAGATGGCCCATATAAAGCAACCTAAGTCCAAAATGAGGTCAAGGTCAAGGTCAAACTGAGGTCAGGTGATGTGTGAAGATGAGGAATGGTCACAGGTTACATCTGCATTAGTATCAAGTCATTCTAGTAAGGGGTATTGATGCTAGACGAAACGGTCCCATTTGGTTAACCAAGAGATGGCCCATATAAAGCAACCAAAGTCCAAAATGAGGTCAAGGTCAAACTGAGGTCAGGTGATGTGTGAAGATGAGGAATGGTCACAGGTTACATCTGCATTAGTATCAAGTCATTCTAGTAAGGGGTATTGATGCTAGACGTAAAGGTCCCATTTGGTTAACCTCGTACGGACGGACGAACAGACGTTCCTACATATGGATACTTATGTGGCTACTCTTTTGTTCTCTCTATTGTTCTTTTAGCCATGTAAGAGAAAAATAGCCACATAAAAGCTTTATGGAATGAATGACATCAAAGAACAAGAGGACCATGATGGTCCTGAATCGCTCACCTGTCCCCACATGAACTGAGTATGACGTTGCTTTTTTCTATTATTTGACATAGTGACCTAGTCTTTGAGCTCATGTGACCTAATTCTATACTTGACCTAGATATCATCAAGATAAAAATTCTGACCAATTTTCATGAAGATCCATTGAAAAATATGGCCTCTAGAGAGGTCACAAGGTTTTTCTATTATCTGACATTATGACCTAGTTTTTGAAGGCATGTGACCCAGTTTTGTACTTGACCTAGATATCATCAAGGTGAACATTCTCACCAATTTTCATGGAGATTTCATGAAAAATATGGCCTTCAGAGAGGTCATAAGGTTTTTTTATTTTTAGACCTACTGACCTAGTTTTTGACCGCATGTGACCCAGTTTCGAATTCGACCTCGATATCATCAAGGTGAACATTCTCACCAATTTTCATGAAGATCCATTGAAAAATAAGGCCTCTAGAGAGGTCAAAAGGTTTTTCTATGTTTAGACCTAGTGACCTAGTTTTTGACCGCAGTTGACCCGGTTTCAAGCTTGACCTAGATATCATCAAGATGAACATTCAGACCAACTTTCATATAGATCCCATGAAAAATATGGCCTCTAGAGTGGTCACAAGGTTTTTCTATTTTTAGACCTACTGACCTAGTTTTTGACCACATGTAACCCAGTTTCGAATCTGACCTAGATATCATCAAGAAGAACATTCTGACCAATTTTCATGCAGATCCCATGAAAAATATGGCCTCTACAGAGGTCACAAGGTTTTTCTATTATTTGACCTACTGACCTAGTTTTTGATTGCACATGACCTAGTTTTGAACTTGACCTAGATATCATCAAGATGAACATTCTGACCAATTTTCATTTAGATCCCATGAAAAATATGACCTCTAGAGAGGTCACAAGGTTTTTGTAATATTTGACCTAATGACCTACTTTTAAACCGCACGTGAACCAGTTTCAAACCTGACTTAGATATCATCAAGGTGAACATTCTGACCAATTTTCATGCAGATCCCATGAAAAATACGGCCTCTACAGAGGACACAAGGTTTTTCTATTATTTGACCTACTGACCTAGTTTTTGACTGCACATGACCTAGTTTCGAACCTGACCTAGATATCATCAAGATGAACATTCTGACCAATTTTCATGCAGATCCCATGAAAAATACTGCCTCTACAGAGGTCACAAGGTTTTTCTATTATATGACCTACTGACCTAGTTTTGGACTGGACGTGACCCAGTTTCAAACTTGACCTAGATATCATCAAGATGAACATTCTGACCAATTTTCATGAAGATCTTGTGAAAAATATGGCCTCTTGAGAGGTCACAAGGTTTTTCTATTATTTGACCTACTGACCTAGTTTTTGATCGTAGTTGACCCAGTTTCGAACTTGATCTAGACATCATCAAGGTGAACATTCTGACTAATTTTCATGCAGATCCCATGAAAAGTACGGCCTCTACAGAGGTCACAAGGTTTTTCTATTATTTGACCTACTGACCTAGTTTTGGACCGGACATGACCCAGTTTCGAACCTGACCTAGATATCATCAAGGTGATCATTCTGACTAATTTTCATGAAGATCTTGTGAAAAATATGGCCTCTTGAGAGGTCACAAGGTTTTTCTATTTTTAGACCTACTGACCTAGTTTTTGATTGCACGTGACCCAGTTTCGAATCTGACCTAGATATCATCAAGGTGAACATTCTGACCAATTTTCATAAAGATCCCATGAAAACTGTGTTCTCTAGAGTGGTCACAAGCAAAAGTTTACGCACAGACGGACGATGGACTCTGCGCGATCACAAAAGCTCACCTTGTCACTTTGTGACAGGTGAGCTAAAAAGTACAGTTAACTATTGTTCCTATAGCCACCTAAGTATGCAAATGTGAGCTAGGACGGACGAATGGACGGAGGGACAGGACAATCACTATATGCCTCCCGCATCAGGAGTGTTAACAATGTGTTTTCTATGATCTGATCTAGCGACCTAGTTTTTGTTTGAGATGACCCAATTTCATGTTAATTTGGAAGAAAAGATGGTCCTAAAAGTGTTAACAATGTTTAACAATGATTTAACCTACTGACCTAGATTCTAACCTAACAAACCAGTTTTGAACCTGACATAGATAGATCAGAGAGCAGAAAGAAAATGTGGCTTCTAAAATGTTTACAAGGTTTTAACTATGGTTTCATCTTGTGATCCAGTTTTCAACTTGACCTAGATTTCCTAAACTTTTTGACCAGGTTTGATTAAGATCGACCAAATTGTAACCTGTACTGTTAACAGTGAATGTTCGCAACAGACGATGTGAGTTATAAGCACTATGTGCCCAGTCGAACTAAAAATAATTTAAGGACCAGGTTTCAAAATTGTGATATTATGGATTGTTACCACATTTACAACATACTGGTTCTTACTTATTTCTCTACCAGAACTGCATCTGGTAATAGATGTGTCTATTCATTTCAGTTTTCTATTTGTTAGTTTTTCATGTATATCTGATCTTCCAAAATTTACCCATTTACTTATTTTGATATTTACTCCTTATTTTATATTACAATGCTTAGATAAGATACTTACAGGGTTGCTGGTGTTAATGTCTGTGCTGCCATTCAGGTAATCTAAAACCTCTGCCAGGTTGCCATCACGTGCTGCACGCAGGAAGCTTGTGTTTCCGTCAGTCTGAAATTAAAGATTTCGACTGTTAGATATAGTGTGTACAAATATAAGAACAATAACATACCATTACCCAGACTGTTACAATTTTTTACATTGGGTGACACTAAGTGCTAAAGAAACTATCATATTCACTAGGTGACACTTAATGCTATGTCTCAAGAAACTATATACACTATACAAGGTAACACTCTGTCAACTTTCCCTGATAATTTTCCTATTGAAAAAGTATGTTTTCACAACTTTACCCTTTAAATAGTTCTCAAGTAACTATACATACTGCATCTGATAACAATCTGTACAACTTTACCCTCTAATTTTCATGTTACAACATACCCTGCTGGGTGATAATGCAAAATTTACCCTTTAATTTTGATTAACAGTGCAACATGTACAGGGTTAATAACCCTAAACAACCTATACCCTTAAATTTTCAAGTGACACTGTGTTTTGAACAAGGTAAAATTTTGTACAAATTTACTAGGGGTGTAACGATACATCGAACTATCGATGCATTGCGATACTAAGTGTCCCGATAGCATGCATCGATAGAAAAGTCACGATCCAATAACAATCGCCGATAGTTCCTTCAACAATCGATAGTTTCGATAGTTTTGAAATTTTAGTAAATACAGAAATAATTTATAATTTATAAACCAAGAGCCAGCTTTCATTTGCGCCTCGGAAAATGTTTACGTCTCCATTACAATAATTACCCTCACGGAATTTAACTACCATAAAGGACTGAGAAGTCTGGAGATAATTAATAAATTTAGTTTCTTAGAAACTTTGATTAAATATATTTAAATAACCTGTTAATCTTAGATGAGAAAATGTACTATGAACATGGAGAAAGAAGGATACTTGTATTATACAGCAAACTGTTCGGTAGGGCCCTTCATTTAGTGCTGGTACACCTTAAACCGATCCGTTAATTTTCGTTTTTTTCGATGCTTTGGGTTATTAAACATGTTGACACTCGCAACAAAATGGCCGATTCGTTTGAGTATACCTTGCATAGGTTTATTGTTTTACTTATTGTTCCAAAGCTAAGGAAGTCAAGAAATATTTAATGTTAGAATTATTTCTGTCCATTTCATTTATACAAACATCTCAATGTGTGTTAACAGCAATTATAAACAGTGCCGTCTCTTACACTGTGTAACAATGCCAGTTGGTAGCTTTACTGTATAAAATAGGATGGCCGATAACTATTGCAATAGTATCGCAATAGTAACCTGCAATAGAATAGTATCGCAATAGTTTTTAAGCAATATCAATAGTATTGCAATAGTCAAAATTGGCCTCAATAGTCACCCCTAAAATTTACCTTCTAATTAACATTTTACAGTGCAGAATGCATTTACACGGCTACTAAACGCTAGCGCCACCACCAAATTGTGGTGATAACGAAAAGAGCTATCGACATTTCCGTGGTGCAGCTATCGCCCGTTTCTACTTGTAAACACGTGAGTAAAATTTATATTTTATCTTCTATTTTTATTGATAGAACTTTTTTTCGAAAATCAGAGAATGTAGTTCCGTGTAACAACACTTTTACTACAGGTTGGCTGTGATTTCATTAAAATAATATGCAAATTGTGGTGTCAGGAGCTTTTCTCCCGAATCTGACAGTGGCACATTTTCATATCGGCCAGTATTCGAACACCATTCTGATGTATAGACACACTGTAAGAACATACCTGCGCATGCAAATGGTGTAGAAGTGATAAATAACTATATAAGCACACACCATGAATAATAGAATCTCAGGTTAGAAGAAATATACCAGGATTTTTAAAAGTGGTGGCGCTATAACTCTAGTGATGGCGCTATACAGTAGTGGTGGCGCTGTTACGGCATACAATAATACGAACTGCTAACGCATCCGGAACAAAACAAACACCAACATTCTCTAACTGATAATTTTCCTGCAAGGAATTATGTTATTAAAAGAAAGAAAAACACGATCATAGTTTATATACCTTGATGAAACATTCTCTATCTAAGAAAAAAAAGAACAAAATACTCACAGACCCTTGGGACTCTTGTAGTCAAAGTAAATATTTTCCATTGTTTAAAACGTTACTAAATGTAGAATTATTTCTAACCTTTAAATATTCTACTTAAATACAAACCTAAGTGTACTTTAAATTCAGGTCAAGAAAAATAGCAGCAATACTTTTATTTCAAAGAAAGATTTGTGTCCAGGAAATAATCTGAAGATAGTGTAGAATTTATTTGTTATATTATGATTCTGAATGTTACTTCCCTTTGTTTTTATACGTCGTTTGCATGTCATTGTAAACAAAAGACCTTACTGTCACAATTATTTCTGAAAAGTGAGTACAGTGCATTTTCAGTTCCAATCGATTGAATATGATTAATCAATAGAGCTTAGATATACAATCTGTCAAATCCATATACATGTAGATTATTTTGCGATCATGTAGAGGTTACTACATGTATTTTGTTGAGTAACGTAATTTGGGTGTAGTGTGGGATAGGTTGATAACATCCATTATTGTAAAAATTTCCGTGGATTGCAGACAGACATTTTCATGTATTAAAATTGAATATATCAGCCACTAATTATATATAACAGCGCCACCACTACTGTATAGCGCCATCACTTGAATGATAGCGCCACCACTTTCAAAAATAGTCATGTTGTAATTTTTTACTGTATATTTCGTAATTCTTTTGTGTATGGGAATAAGTGTAATTCATTTCTACACCATTTGCATGCGCAGGTATGTTCTTACAGTGTGTCTAATCATCGGAATGGTGTTCGAATACTGGCCGATATGAAAATATGCCACTGTCAAATTCGGGAGAAAAGCTCCTGGCACCACAATTTGCATAATATTTTAATGAAATTACAGCCAACCTGTTGTAAAAGTGTTGTTACACGGAACTACATTCTCTGATTTTCGAAAAACGTTCTATCAATGAAAATATAAGATAAAATATAAATTTTACTCACTTGTTTACAAGTAGAAACGGGCGATAGCTGCACCACGGAAATGTCGATAGCTCTTTTCCTTATCACCACAATTTGGTGGTGGCGCTAGCGTTTAGTAGCCGTGATTTAATTAAAATTCTGAACAGCTGTACACTTCAAATCTCAAGAAACAGTGAACAGGTAACTGGCAGGTAAGATAACAAGTGACTGAGTATTGCAGTAGCAACTGAGTAATGCAGTAGCAATACAGAAGTCCCCAACAGTTGACCTTGACTTTTAACCAACAAGCATAGATCATGTGTTGACACATTGTCTCATCACAGGGAACGTTTGTGTGTACCACTAAGATAATCAATCAATGCACATTAATGTTATGGAGCAGAAACAAGTTCTACTTGACCTTCAATAGTGACCTTGACCTTTGACCTACAAGTATAAGTCAAATATGTGCACAACCTATCGCTATATAAATCTGGTATAATAATAATAATAATAATAATCTACATTTTGCCCTCTATTTTACATACCAAGTTTTATGAACCTAGCTTGAAAACTTTTTGAGTAATTGCCGGATCCAGATTTACGGATGGATGGACGGACAGAGGGCACTCCTACAGTCCCCTCAGGTGTTCAACCGGTAGGGAGACAAACAACCATTTACAAACTATCTATAAAACTAACAATTTTCTTTCATTCATCCCAAGTGGAAGCTCAAAAAAACCTTACATATAAAGAAATTAATAACTTTTATAATAAGCCTAATAACTTTTATAATAAGCCTATCATTTTGACCTGAGTAAGGGCAACATTTGCAATATTTCATAAGGCTTATCAGCCATATCTAAGATACTGGATACGTTAATCAGAAGGAAGGAATCTTACAACTACTACATCTTCTAGATACTCTAATTCATGTTTCTGGAACTCTTTAATGACCAATGATAGGACTTGTTTCTATTTCAGTGCCTGTATCATGATATAATTAAGTAACAATTACAGTATGTTTGAGCTCAAAAGACTACTGGTTCTTTGAAACTGGTTCAAGAGCATACCCTCTCAGTAGGAATTCGTTTATTTGCTGGTTTCATTTCCAACTGTTATATTCCAGAACTCATCCAATTTTATCTTGGCATCAGATTTTTATCAACAGGGCTATAAAACTATCTCAAATCTGATAATGAAATTTAATAGAACAGAAAAAAAATACTGTAATGTTTAATGAAACCATCTTTATTTGCTTAAAGAAAAGAGCATCTTTTGAAAAACTCAGACACAAACTTTAAAGTAAGGAAAATTCCTATTTATTTATACAGCACAATTTTATAGAAGAGCTCTTATTTGCAACAGTGCTATTTCAAATAACAAAATTTGAATCTTGAGGAAAGAAAATTTGCAAATTAAGAATTTGTTATTAACAAATAAATGTTGATAGAACAACTGCTGTTTGTAAAACTCATATGCCCCAAGGTGGTCTGTTGGAGGCAACTGGGTACATAATTTTTAACACTGTAGCCTGATCTTTAATCTGCTGCCTTCTAAGGCAACAGGGATCATCTACTGACCTTATATAGTTTCAAGGCCACTGTCATCTTGACCTATGGCTTAATGATTCCAAAAAAAAAATGCAGGGGTCTAGTACTCACAACCATCTATTAAGTTTGCCAACTGTAGGCCAAAATGGTCAATACAAAATGGATAATGTTCTCAGTGTCAATATCAATGTGACCTTGACCTCTGACTTATTGACCTCCAAAACTGTAGGTGTCATCTACTTACCACAAACAATCAGCTCATTATTATGCATACACATTCAAAAGTTGCTCCTCTGAGAAACCAAACAGTCTATACTGTGACAGGATGACAAGAAGAAAAAAAAGAGACCCCCTCTGCTAGCAGGGCAAAATAAAAACCATTAGAATAGTCCATAACACCACTACCATATCTACAGATCAGGCCATTTTTCAGTGTACAGAGTAGAACCAAAGCACATTGTCCTGAGATCAAAATCACTTCTAAAAATCATACAGTCAGAAATCTTAATAATATAGCAATACTGATTCAAGTAAAATTTAATGTAATTTCATTTAACCTGACTGGCAAAATTTTGCTACATTGCTTCTGGTAAGAATATATGACAAGACATAACAGAGCTTTCTGGTGGTAGCAAGGTAAGAAATTTTGGTAGTATGAAATGTGAGCTCACTACTTCTACTGACAGTCTTCCAGTAGAAACAAAGCAAAAAGCCTAACCAAAGAATGTACTGTTAGTTTCATTGCCTATACAATAAGCCTACTACATCTCACATAAAGATGTCCATAAACTCGTTTTTTATCACCTTCAGAGTCAGGAATATCACTTTGACGAATAACAAGATGCCATTATCTTGGCAATATTAATCCTAGGTCTTAATATAAAATCTTAGAATAATCTTTGCTTCCATCAGTAAAGTTAAGTACCTGAAACCAGTTCTACCAAATTCAAAACAATCATATGAATCTTGCAATAAAAGTAATATTCTAGCATTCATTTCAATGTTAACAGATTTCAAGATGCTAAATAACCATTCATTCCCTAAATAATACCCATCCCCCTAATAAATGTCTCACCCTCTGTATTTTCTATAAACAAATAGGACAATATGGAATATAAGCACTATGAAAGTGCTGCAATTGCTAACAAATGTATTCATTCTATAAGAAATTGTATATATTATAGTTCATATTTACTAACACAAGCTGCTGGAGGACAGCAACCAAAAGTTAATTGAATGAATACACTACAAAAGTTGAAAACGGGCATAATTTTGTAAAAATGCAAAATAGAGTTATGGAATCTGTGCACTGCATGCCAGATCATCACAGTGGACAAATGTGTGAAGTTTTATTTCATTCCCATTAGTAGGGCTGTCATTGATTGGGTCTTTTGCATATCGACGATACCGATATATCGGAAGACAAATATCGACGATACATCGATATATCGATTATTAAGTTAGATTAACAATCTCTTTGTTTATGGGCATGCTATATACCTTCTTGTTAATGTTATGTCTTTTTTTTTTGCCTACTTTTTATATTACTGTTTGATTGTGTTGTATTTGTATCTATGAAATAAATAAAATAAATGAAAATTAATGAAATCTTTTATAGATCTTCATTGTGCCTTCACTCCTCTTTTGCATTTATCATACTTTACAACCTAGTAAACTATAATACCAGGCACTGGAGTTGGGTTTCAAACAGCTAAAATTCTGCATTTCTCTTCCACAGATATCTATTTATTTATTAAATTAATTAATTTATTTACAATGTTTTTATTTATTTTTAGCCTGTTTCATACCCTGTCTTAATTTTTACCTTGCACAAGTTTACATTCGGATTAGGTACTGTCCTACTGTACTTCTGCCCAAGTTTTCAATGGGCCTCAAATTTGTAGTGTTTGACTGTTTGTTTGTTGTACTGAAAGGCATGTTTAAGCAACACCCTGTGTTTCTACGAACCAAAACAAAGCTTTTCCTTCCGTCTTTTGACTGTTTTTCCACTATTTAAGCTGGCGACGGCTTCCTCTTCGGCCATCTTTGTTATTGTTACAGGAACTAGCTAAATTCTGTACCTTTTACTGAGTGATCAGCTATACGCGAACAAGTAAAAAGCCGAGATTGACGTAGAAACAGTATATATACTCTATGTTTTTACATGCACAAACAACGAAGCGACCTTTCAAGACAGAACAACGTAATTTTTTGCAAATAGATTCTGAAGTTGAGCCCTTTTTACTTCTACCCATATAGGTAGTGCCGGCTAGTGGGAAAAGACTGCTACGGTACAAGTTTTGACATGACCTTTTTTTGACAACTTCCGTTACTTTCGGCACATTTTTGCAGGCAGAAAAAGTTGTTTTAGAGGGTCTGAGTGTTTATCTAGACAGTTGTTTTTTCTCTCTGTAAAATATCGATTTTTGAAAATGGGAATCGATAATCGATCGACCAAAAAATATCGTTGATACATCGATATCGTTTCTATCGATGACAGTCCTACCCATTAGTGGGTGCTACTTCATGCTGTTGAAGTTAACCAAGTTTCGTAATGTTCTGATAATTAGTTATGATATTTCAAAGTCCAAAAGGGGCCAGAACTCCAAAAATATTAATCACACATGAAAATCCTGACAACATGTGCATGTCTGGATCGCTTAGTCTCACTTCCACTACAAGTGGGCAAGACAAAAAGGCATTACAATCATATTTAAACTGTAAAATAAATAGTAAGGTTTGAAAAACTTTCAAAACTTCA
Organism: Mercenaria mercenaria; assembly: GCF_021730395.1. Classification (NCBI taxonomy): domain Eukaryota; kingdom Metazoa; phylum Mollusca; class Bivalvia; order Venerida; family Veneridae; genus Mercenaria; species Mercenaria mercenaria. The sequence goes on from NC_069362.1 coordinate 75,348,403, forward strand.
TCAAACTCTTCAAACTTAGTAAATTTAGCGAAATTCAAGACACAACTTTGGAATTAAGTGCTAATATACCGATTCAACAACAGCATTCCTTTAAACAGAAGAGTAAAATACAGTTGTCAATGACCAGCTCAGATATTCTAGCAACACAAGTATTTAATAACATATTAGAATAATTTCAGTATAAATTTCTGCATTGTCCATTTCTTATCCAAAGTTACGAGACTTCTTTTGATACTCACCCAGGATATCCTCCACTTCTTTTTTAATGCCTTCATTACTGGGTATTAAGCAATAAAATAAACTCCAAAACTCAAACACTCCGAATAATACAAAACCATATCTAAGCAATCACACAAAAATCATGAAAAATCATTAAAAAAAAATTTCACACATATTTAACTTCCATCTCTGTGAACTACAGAACTGATTATGATCTAGTAATGAAGCAAATTGAAGAATCTGGCAGGAATTTAAAACCAGAGCCAGCATCCCAGCAAGGTGTTTGACCAGACAGAACATGTGCAGCAAAATTAAAACCAATCATTCAAACCAAGCAGACCCTACTGAGAGCACCTGAGCACATGTTCAGAGAAAAAATTTGGTGCTTAACTCAAACACAGCAAAAAACTAAATGAGTAGGCTGGTACACTGTAAGCAACTGGCAGATTTTATAAATAGCAGATTTTCCTCCAATTCGAGCCTGAAGAATGCACTTATATTCGTCTTACCTGAGAAATACAAATAATGATCTTAGTGCCTCTACAAATCTTTTTCTTATCAAAGTAGGCGTAATAGTTTGAAAGGCAGTCATTTTATTTGATTTCTTCAAATTAGATGACTCATAATAATAAAACATATTTTGAGTTTTTAATATTTTTTTTTTTTTGTTAAATGAGGATAATAAATTTCTTTTCAATGTTTTTATTATATCACTAGTCCACATCATCATAACTAACACAGAATATTTTTGACACAATCCAGAATTATTACAAATTATGATTAAGTGCTTGGGATTTTAAGATCATGTCCAAAATTTCTAGGAGACTTAAAGGAACTGGAAATTTCTGACCAGGGGAAGTGTAAACTGCTCACTAAATTTTAGATACAAACTAGAACTGTCACAGGAGGGACTCATACCCCCACCATACGGTCTTGTCACAGAAGAATGGCAACCATAAGGAATCTTAAAAATACTTTGGAGTACTTCATCCTGGGCTTCCACATATAAGTAATACTAATATAATACTAGTATAGTAATACTAGTAAATATATTAAATCTCTAATATTAGAGATACACTAAAAGTGAATACAAAAAGGTGTCTTACCGACCCATGTTACCACGGAAAAATGTTTTTACTTTTTACATAGGACTTATAATAAAGTTAGAAAAATACCTAAAATATTGAAAATCTAAAAATAGGATTTCTAAAAATAGACTAATTCCTGGAATTTAAGGGGAAGAAACTCAGTACAAAGGTTAAAAAAAGGTTACTTCCCTTTGGCTCTAAGCCAATCAGAATAAGATATAGTGAAAATACATCAAAATTAACCTTAAATTCTAGGTAAAAGGGGACACAATTCAAGAAAAGTAGTGTCAAGAGTTATGCACCTTGTGGGTGATGAGGTGGAACATCTATTTTAAGTCTGAATCAAATCAATTTTGTAATAATTGAGATATAGTGAAAATACATCAAAATCAACCTTAAATTTAATGTAAAAGGGGACATAATTCATATAGAATTTATGTCAGAGTTAAGCACCTTATGTCACATCATCTGGGTGATGAGGTGGAACAACTATTTTAAGTTTGAATCAAATCCATTTAGTAATAACTGAGATATAGTGAAAATACAACAAAATTAACCTTACATTCTAAGTAAAAGGGGACATAATTCATGAAAACTTGGTGTCAGAGTTATGCACCTTGTGTCACATGATGTGGGCACATGATGTGGGTGATGAGGTGGAACATCTATTTTAAGTTTGAATCAAATCCATTCAGTAGTAACTGAGATAAAGTGAAAATACATCAAAATCAACCTTAAATTCTAAGTAAAAAGGGGCATAATTCATAAAAAAATGGTGTCAGAGTTATGCACCTTATGTCACATGATGTGGGTGATGAGGTGGAACATCTATTTTAAGTTTGAATCAAATCCATTTAGTAATAACTGAGATATAGTGAAAATACAACAAAATTAACCTTATATTCTAAGTAAAAGGGGACATAATTCATGAAAACTTGGGGTCAAGAGTTATGCACCTTGTGTCACATGATGTGGGTGATAAGGTGGAACATGTATTTTAAGTTTGAATCAAATCCATTTGGTAATAACTGAGATAATAGCTTTCGGGACGCGACGAGACGGGACGCGACAAAACTGACTCCTATATACCCCCCTCAAACATGTTTATAGGGGGTATAATAATGTGTTTGGATAATTCACAAACTAGAGAATTAAGAAAGTTGTTTGCAATAACATGTTCCCAACCCCACATACATGATTGTTTGTTTTTGTTTGTTTTGGGTTTAACGCCATTTTTCAACAGTATTTCAGTCATGTAACGGCAGGCAGTTAGCCTAACCAGTGTTCCTGGATTCTGTACCAGTACAAACCTGTTCTCCGCAAGTAACTGCCAACTTCCCCACATCAATTATCAGAGGTGGAGGACGAATGATTTCAGACACAATGTCTTTTATCAAATCATCACAGAGAACATACATGATTCCCTGCTGAGGTACCGTAACAAGGTCTGTAATTTTAACTCACATGTATACTATGACAATGCCCTTTGACCTAATGACTTCAAAAAACAAAAGGGTTTATCTACTGACCATAGAAAATCAGCTATAATGTTTTTGTTTATCAATTTATATCATTTATCTTTAACTATTTTCAGTCCCAATGTCACTATGACCTTGAACTTTACAACTTTACATAGTACATAACTTGGATCTGACCCTAAAAACATAAGAGGTCATTAAGACTACTGACCATAGACAATAAGGCTATTTTGTTTCATTCTAAAGCTATTTTTTGTCAAGGCCACTGTGACCTTGAACTTGACATGCTTACCCCTTAAACATTAGGCATTCTCTGCTGATCACAGGCAAACATCTTATACAAGAAGCTGAACAGTCTTAGGCCAAGGCCTTCTACAGTAATTGATCAGAAACCGCTTTCAGTCTTGATGTCAATATGACCTTGACCTTTGACATTCTATCCCAAAAAACTTTAGCCTTCATCTTCTGACCAGACAATCATCCTAAGAAGTTTCACCAAAGTAGGTCATAGCATTGTTTATTTACTGAGCAGAAATCAAACTGGATAGACAGCTTGACAAAACCAGTATAAATATATATACAGTAAAATTCCTACTTGCGACCACGCCGAAATTACGACCGCACCGCTAATACGACCGATTTTGCAAAGAACGGAATATTTCCTTCTTAAAACCAATGGTCGTTTGTCCGAAAATGCGACCAGACGGCTAATCCACTAATGCGACCACCAATTTCAGAACTGTTTGATTTTTTCACACTTAATTAATCACCGCAATTACGACCACTCATTTTTTTCTGTATGTTACTGCTAATCACCGCAGGAATTAACACGTGCGACATAGTGTTAACACGTTAAGCATGTACATTGTGTATTTATCCGTTAATTGCTAACAAGTCTTTTAAACGTTATCAAAACAAAGTATCAAACTGTTTGATTGTCTGAAATTGTTATTTAAAGATGTTTGGTGTTTTACATCGCTATTTTAACATAAGAAATTATTGAAATAATTAATTTGTTTGTAATTAAATGAATGCCCGTTGATCGAATTGACTGGATTAAAACGGATTTAATTAGATCTAAACGGTGTTTGTTTCTTATTATCAATGTAAATACGTTTGGGATTTCAGCGGAGAATGAAGTTTGAAAAGGTCTGATATTGATGTAATTGTCTTTAATTGAACAAAATTCAAATCATTATCAGTTAAGTGCGTCCTTAATTAATACACAGTTTGATCCGTAATTCTTTGATTAACACAGTGATCAAGTATTTAAGGCTAATGAAATGCTTATCTTTATCAGTTTTCTTTCGTATCTGATACTAACATAGCCATGGAAAAACAAAAACGGAAAGAATTAAGTTTGAAAGAAAAAGTTGAACAAATTAACCATAGTAATGGTCGAAGTCAAGACCTTCCCCGTATAGCCTTGTCCACTAATCAGACCAGACCAATAATAAGACCAGTTTTACAAAGAACCATGGGTGGTCTTAAAGGTCCATTACTAAGAGAAAGTGAGTTGGCAATTTTTTTCATAGCCAGTCAATAAACTTCTGCAAGACACTAAATAATGAAGATTGGCAGGTCAAAATTTACAGAAGGTCTTTGGAACTCAAAGAAATGTATGTGTATTATGTTGAAATTTCAATGAATCGACAGAATGACCCCCCAGGTCTTTTTAACTTTCTTCATACTTCATAGAAAAATAATTGTACATATACTGCGATTTATTTCGAATTTCTACATACCAACTTTCATTTTCCAATAAAATGAAATAGTTTCTGTGCTTTTTGAAAGAAATTAAAATGTTCACTTTCCTTAGTATTGGACCTTTAATAGCGGTATTCTACTGTACATGATACTTTCCCTTCCATTTCATTTAATAAAATTAAACAACCCAAATCAGAGGTCAGGTACACCAAGACCTGGATATTGATCTGCTATCAGTTAATAAATTAGCTGTTATTGATCTTGTTGTAGCACACTTGCTCACCTGACAGACTAGTAAATCAATCTAATTAATTTGCTGTATAGCCTCATAAATCATGCATCATCACTTCATTGATCCTTATGTCATCTAATAAAAAACATTAGCTTGTGTTACTGCAAAAACCTGGTACTCATCAGCATATTTTTTTAATTTCAAGTAAGCCAAGCTTAAGCTTAGTTCTTCCCCTTTAAAAAACTGAAAGAGAAAATTGTATGGCTGTGCCCATTTAGGTTATCTAGCGTGTCCCTTATTGCAGGGTATGGACAGACAGTTAACTAATTGTATACAACATTAGGTATGAATGTACACTGGGTACACATTGGCTCAAAATTAAGTCTGAGCCATATTCATGAAATTGTAGCAATGGCTAAGGTTGCAAATGGCAATCAGACTACAAGGCCACCACACAGAACCAGTGCTTAGTTAAAGCACCAAGCCAGAAACAGTTTTTAGACACTATCACACTGGACATAGTGACAGGAAAGACATTTTTTGCAGCTAAACTCCAAAACTGAGTCTCAACCTCCGCCAAATGATCTGGCTAGGCTGAGGATGCTGTAGCAAATAGCAAAACAAGATTACTACAAAACGTCTGTTAAACAATCAAGCCATGTTTTTATATACCTTAAAATTCCATACAACAATACATGAATCATAGACTTTCCAGTAAATCAATACAACAATAAACAAATTCAGGATAAACAAACTTTGAAAATTGCCTACCCTTCTTGCCATATCTCTTCTAAGAGTTCCTACCCCTTGTCCACTAGGGTTAATCCCACCATTCAGAGATGAATATTTACACTTTTAATGACAGAAATTCAGAAAATCTTCTAGGAAAGGGCAAAAATCCATATATAGAGGTTACTGACTGTCTTCAGCAGCAATTTAGACTGTGCCACAGTTGGTTAATTTAGACTGAATCTCAAGCTATGTGCTGGATCAATACCCATGCAGGACCAAAAATCAATACCCAGTCCGCTTTGTTACTATGGTTATTCCAATGATCCAATGACAAGATGTCTCCTTAACTAAATTCACTTTTTTCTCACTCTTTAAGTATCATAATAAAAACACTGATTAAAAATAACAATTTATGTTTATATTCTTCACACTAGAACAATATTCAGAAAACAGTAGAATATTCAGAAACTATCTGCAGCACATTTTTGCTGGATGTACATGGAACATTTTGCAGGTTGTTACCAACATCACATAAAAATTATGATCAGTGTTTTCACAGAATCCATATCCCCCAGTAATTAATGTCTTACAGTCAAAGTCAACAACTCATCAATTAGGTGTAGGGAATAACTAGAGAAGTCTCACTAATACCTTTCCCACAAACAAGTTCTTAGTACAAGAATGTCACAGTGTTCATAGAATAGTGTTCATAGAATATAACAAAATTTCACTGGAATACCCGTACAAGTAGGGCCAATATGAAGTCCCCTGTATTGGTTCAATACAGTCCATCCCTTCCCCTTAACTCGTACCTGCAAGAAAGCTGTATGTGCGTCTGTGTGTATGTGTGTGCACATGCACACACATATCTAAGCCCATTATATAGATTCTACTGGTTACTCATATAAGTGTCTCGTACAAGGTACTGAAGATGCTTCAATTCCTGAAGAGCCAGATGTAAAGCTCCCATACACAGGACTCTTACTCTCTCACTGTTAGAATCTGTATCAAAAATTAGATACATATGCTCTTATGAATACACATTGTTTCAATTACCCAGAATGACAATTTACCTGTCAACTAATTCATCTAGACATTTCTGGGACAGGGGTAATTCTTTGAAGCTCATAGTTTTATGTCCTAACAATACACCTTGCTTTTTTCAGCAATGAAGGTATTCGAATATCTACTAAATTTAATATAATATTCTTTTTCTTCTAAGAATACACTGAAAGATGACAAACAAGTCCAGGCTTGGGTTGTTAACCCCAAGTACAACACACAGAATCACATATGCCCCTATGATATGTAGGTATGTAATGTTGTAGGCTGAGACCCGGACCTTTGACCAAATGACCTCAAAAACAACAGGGATCACTCTACTAGCTACAAGCAACAATCCTATGAAGACAGCCAAAGCAATATTTGATTATTGAGCAGAAACAATTTTCAGGCTAGGTCACTGTGACCTTGACCTCTGACCTACTACCAAACCCCAAACAGCAGAGGTCATCTACTGACTATAGCGATCTTACTATGAAATTTAGAAGACTGTAGGTCAAACCATTCTTAAGTCGTTGAGCAAAATGCATCTTCAGTCTTGAGATCACTACCTTGAACTTCCACCTAATGAGTCTCAAAATAATCCAGGTCATCTACTGACCACATGCAATCATCCTATGAATTTTGATGATATGTAGCGTTATCTAGTTCTTGAGGGGAAACCATTTCTAGTCTAAAGGTCACTGATGTGACTTTGACCTTTGACCACAAAACAATACAGGCCATGCAGTCATCCAATAAGCTTTGACAAATGTAGGCCAAGACGTTCTTTAGTTATTGAGCAGAAACCACTTCCAGACTCAAGGTCACTGTGACTTTGACCTTTGCTCTACTGACGACCAAATTTTTATGAAAAGTATCACTATTATATTAACAATTAACAAATATTAACAATTCCCCATTTGTAATGGCCCCAGCTCCATTCCCAAACCAGTGGGAAAAAACACAGTAAACATACTTTGGTCAAGGAATGATACAAGTATAAGAACTTTTGAATGACTGTCAAAAATCTGCATTTACAAGAAAATCCTTTACAAATGCAAGTTTCTAAAAATCATTATTACTTCCCTTTGCCTATATCTTAGAAGTAAAGATCAATGAATTCCAAAGCAACACCCAAATTTAAAACTTGCCTTTTGGCTCAGATTACTGAAATATCATATCTATCAGAAAATAGTGAAATCAAAGAAGTACTCAAATTTTAAAAACTTTCATATTTAAATAGCTGTTTACAAATTTTTCATAAAAAGCAAGAAAACATACATCTCTTATCAGGATCAAACTCTATGCCATGGGACTTCCACTTCCTAATTAAATCTCAAACAGTAAATAATGTTATAAAATGCTGCTTAACAGTGACTGACCACAAAATGCTGCCCATCTCAAAAAATTTGTGTTCACAAAAACAAAACTGTAAAAAAAGGCTTTGGCTTAAAAGCTACGTTAGCCTCTTTACTGAATCCTACATTATTTGCATACATCTTTTTGGACAAATAAATTTGTTCATTAATTCAAATGCAATTTCCAGATAAGAAAGGGATGATGCAAAAAGAAAGTATCAAAAATCCAAGAAGTGACGAACAAGCCACAAATTGAAATATTGAAAATAAAAGCAGAAATTCTTACCATGACAACACTTCCTTATATCCCTGCAGGCAAACCGTTCCCTTGCTCAACATATAAATTGCAAATTCCAGCAAATAACCCAGCAGACATGCATAACTTCAGATCAATTTACAGGCATCCAGAAATTATTCAACTTTTACCATATATGTACAAACAGTAGCAAACTGATTGGGCGATTTCTGGCTTTCTGTCTGGAACGCTCAGATATAATCGTGTTATTTAAAATATTCTATAAATGGATCAATAAAATATTATCATGGGATCTAATTTACAAATAGATTTCTACAATGATCTAAGTTATCATTTATTCATATAAAGACCATTTGCACCTTCATATCAATTAATGGTTACATCCAGATTAGACACCTACATGAGGTAAATGGCTTGAATTTTTGGCTGATATTAAAATACCCGAAATCACACACCTAACAAACTTAAGAATAGTTGGTATTGAACCATTGATAAGTTAATTAAAGTACTAAAATGCTCTGCCTCAGGACAACGAATTGCTGGATGACAAATAAAGTCTTAGTTTAATGTTGATAAATGTCTTGCTTTTTCTGTTGTGTGGGCTGAAGACGTGAAGGCTGAAGACGAGTCTTCAAGTTTGGTAGTTTGCATATAATTTATTATTTATAAGGAATGAAAAAACTGTTATCAACTAGATCTAAACCTCACAAGCCATCTAAAATTATTACACAGTTAACAAAAAACATTTGCAAAGGATAAACAACCCTATTCAATAGCTCAGAGTACAAGAACCAAAAGTCCTTTTCCTTTATGAACAATTTTTTTGTCTAGAAATGAGTCTCAGTTGAGTAGACAATTCTGTTTTTCATGTCTTCCTTATAAGGTTTCAAAACAAGAACTTTTAGATGCAACATTTATTGAAGAGTTTGTACATACTTCAATAGAACTACATCTTGCAATGTGTGAATTTGCAAATTTTATAACTGCGCAATTTCTGTTTTTTTTTCCAGTGAAATGTTTGGCAGTCACTCATCAGATACTCATGTGATGAAATGGCATAGATCTGAAAACCGAGAGTATGATTTTCCCTTTCAAAAGTATTTCCTGCCAGGTGACCTAAAACCATGGCATACTCATGATACTGAAGGCAAAAACATATCCTCAAAATGTTTCATAGTCGTCATCCAACCATGACACCAACTTTTTTCAGTAAGCTCATTTAATATAAATTATTGTCAAATAATGCCTTGAGGTATTCTATGACTGCAACTTTTCTTTGGTGGAATTTGTGTAATCAGTTTACAGTACATTTACTTGGACATTGGCAATTTAGTATCTCAAAAAAAAATATTTCTGCACAAATAAAGTTGAGTTTTGCAACCTTTGACATGATAAAAATGTACTCCTCATTTAAATGGGTCAACAGTGTTGTTGTACTTATCAAATAGACTGGCTTGGTTTATAGGTTGGTCAGGGCTACGGATATGCGATATGTATTGTATTTATCATTATTTTTGAGCATGGATCCCCGTTTACAAACATGTTTGTTTATTTTATGAGGAGTAATATATGCCTCTGAAATAATGAAAATCTAACAAAGTTAGCAGGAAAGCCACAACATTTGGAACAACCATTACCAAACCATGACATTGTTCAACATCAAACCAGTATGTTACTCCTCACTCAACCATTCCTTGTGTTACCTAGTACAGCCCCTGTGTTCACGAAAAAGCATGAAAAGATAGCTTCTGGGAGCAAAGTTTGCCGGAACACAAAGTAGTACAAATTTTGTATTTAATTTTCCCTCATGAATATTTTTTTAATACAACATTTTCATAGTTTGAGCAAAGTAACAATCATAATATCAAAATCAGCAAATTCAATAAATTAGTATTATCCTGTCAAACAAGGGCAAAGTCCTAGCTAATTTTACTAAGCAAACAAACTTTCCCACCTAATTTCTCTGTGAAGTTTATTTTTCCTTTTACAATGACCACGACACTGGCACTAGCAAACCAAATTGCAACCAGGCTTTGATATCCTAGCAAGCTACCAATGTACGTACCGAATATGACAAATGTGTGTCATTCCTTACTGTACCCAAAATGCAGCAGGTATCGAACCTTGGTTTCTTCATGCAATCTACCTATATATCAAATCTGGTTACAATACTTCATCCTACCAGAAGTTATTAAGCAGTTATTCAGTTTCTTCTGTTGATAACGCTTAAGGGAAGGGCAGTTTCTAATGTCATCAGAACTGCCATTTGATTTATGCATGTTATTGCAATAAGATGAAACAAGATTAAACTAAGTAAATAGAAACCAGTGACCTGATCTCCAAACTTGTTCTCCAAGAAAACTATGTATGTACCAAATTCGCAATATCTCATTTCTGGTTTTCAAAGTAACAACCCATTTATAAACAGTCAGGACTACATTTTTATGTCTGCCAATAGGGTTACAGGATGAACAATCCAAAACTTATCATACCCAGGGCTTGAGCTGTCACTAGAGTATTTAATGACTCCAATGGTGGATGAAGATATTGCACAATAGCTCGAGTCTGTGTCAAAAATATTAAGTAGATCAAATGTATCAAAACACTAAGTAAGTATAAATTCTTAGCAAAAAGGGGGCATAATTCATAAAATTGGTGCAAGAGTTATGCACCTTGTGTCATATGATATGGGTGATGATGTGAAACAACTACTTCAAGTCTGAATCAAATCCATTTAGTAATAACTAAGATATAGTGAAAATGCATCAAAATTAACCTTAAATTCTAAGTAAAAGGGGGCATAATTCATGAAAAATTGGTACCAGAGTTATGCACCTTGTGTCATCTGATGTGAGTGATAAGGTGGAACAACTATTTCAAGTTTGAATCAAATCCATTTGGTAATAACTGAGATAGAGTGAAAGTGCATCAAAACTTTAACCTGAAATTCTAAGTAAAAAGAGGGATAATTCATGAAATAGTGGTGTGCGAGTTATGGCCCTTGTGCCAGATGATGACTATTTCAAGTTTAAAGCAAATCCATCAAGTAATAACAGAGATAAGGATAAAAAAGAGGAAGTGTAAAAAAAACTTTAACCAAGATAGGGACGCGGAAAGATGCCAACGCCGACACCGACTCCGGGGTGAGTAGGATAGCTCTCCATATACTATGTATAGTCAAGCTAAAAATGATTTTTATCTACAATGTTTATTTCAAAGTCTGGTGAAAACAGTACATACCAGATTTTTGTTATGAACTATTATGCACTTAGCTAATATATAATCATTATGTGGTAGTGTAACAGATTGCGACTGACTTCAGATTTAAGAACAATCAATAAACTTCTGTGTTTGATCACTGATCTGTGGCTCTATTTTCATTGAATTTGTTAAATTTTTGGTCAAAATCAAACTCATCCTGTTGGATGAATCCAACAACAAATTACACTTGCCTGTAGCAGCCTGCTATTCTTCAAAGAGAGACAATATATTTTGGCAGTATCTTACTTGTCTAACAAGGATTACCTCCCTTAGCAACGAGGACCTGCATATATGTCCAATGCTTACTTCCAAGAGAGACAATATATTTTGGCAGTATCTTACTTGTCTAACAAGGATTACCCCCCTCAGCAAAGAGATGGAGCATCTGATGCTCTACTTGCAATTAGAATCTGTTGAATTTTCAGAAAGCACACACACATGGAACTATTTTTTTTTAAAGAATTTCTACACAAAATTAAAGTAGGACTTTGGTACTGTCAGTGAGAAAACCATAGAAATTGTACAAATTTACTTAAAAAGCTGGAAATTTGATCAGAAACTGATTTTCTAAAATTTCTGTAATAAATTCGAACATCATCAAATCATAGAGAGAAAGCATTGTTTCACATGAAAATTTAACAGCATCTAAAACATTAATATTATCCTACAAAGTCATTGTCAATTTACTCATATATGAATTGAATTCCGGAAAGGGACTGCATGAAGGGGCCACACTTCTGGACAGTTCAGTGCCTTTAAAAACTCACCATTTTTAAAAAGCTGTTACATTGTCTTCGTTTTGATGCATTTACAACAACGTACCAGTGTTTAAACTTAACATAACTAGGTAAAACATCATTCTTGACAATTGTTTACCAATATTTCTTTACAAATGGCATTCTTTTTTTAAAGGGGGACAACTCCTTTAGAATATTTTAAGTATCCAACTCAACAGAACAGTAAAACATGTATTGTATTGTTTGTCAAGATGCTGTTCATTTACTAAACATTTCTGTTGTTTTCTGATATACTGCTAAACCTTAAAGCTGAAACTGGTATCAGAACTACTGTGGTAACAGACCACTAGTTTAAGGTGTTGATATTACTGAACTCCAGGTATATAATGGTAGGACATAACTGATAAAGAGCCATGTCATCCATGCAAAGCCCATTTTTTTCTGGGTGCAATAAAATATGAGAGGAGGGATGGTCTAAATAAATTTAAAGTGTTTACTGTTTGACTGCTAAAGCTGACAGGTACAAGTGCTGCTCTATCTCATACTGGTTTTCCTCAAAAGTTCTTCAAGTATACTGAGAACTTTTTAAAATGACTGAGCTAAATAAACAAAACTAAATACTAGTTTTTTTTTCATTTTCTTTTATGTCAAAACTTCAACAATACCACCTGAAAGGTGAACAAAATGATTAATAAACACAAAAATAACCATAAACAGGTAACATTAAAATCCTATACACTAAAACCTTGCAAGATACTCAATTATATTCTAAGGTTTATTTGCAGTTGTGGGAACTTCTACAAAGAGAAGTAAACAATCTGTCATCTAAATGTCTCTCTACAATACATCTCCAGGTAGAAGGAAGAGAATTTGTGACACCACATCAGCTGGTTTCTGAGACAGCTATTTAATACAATGATTAATATTCTTACAGAGTAATCCCTAAGTCCGGCAGCTGGAATATCTTGGTAATCCACCAAGGCATACACACTGCCCAGACTTCCTTATATCTTTTAAATAAATCAAAAGAATTGTCTTATAATCTTTTCTCTGACATGTCAATCAATATCTAGTCTGCAAAGTATCCAAGAACTATAAGCTCGTTGTAAGCACTACCAAAATAACTGAATCAAATCAAGTAATCATAATTTGATGTCTATCAAAGTCTAAGTCTACCTAATATTTGGACAAAATCATTTCTGTAAAATTCATGTATTCTATAAATTGAAACACTGAGTCGCTGACATCGAATCACTTGCCCCTCACCTGTGTGGGTTTGAGCCTCACTCGGGACTTTGAATTCTTCATGTCAGGAATAAATCCAGTTGGTTTATGAAAGGTACGTGGTTTAACCAAGGTGCCCACCTGTGATGAAATAATGCACGGAGGGGCTTCTGCGCGCCATGGGGTCTTCCTCCACCATTAAAGCTGGATATTCGCCGTCTGACCTATAACTGTGTCAATGCGACCTTAAACCCAGCAAAAAAACTAAAAAACAACCCAAGCCTTAAAAAGTGTGCCCAAAATATGCCTGTCATTGCAAATTACTTCTGACTTTTAAGATATCCTACTTATTGAGCAGAGACAATGTAAATTTTCTTAATTTCCATTCAAGGGCCATAACTCCACAGCGGCAAAGACTTTCAGGAAGGTAATGGAACCAAACTGATATAATATGCCCATGAACATTCTGACAAATTTGGTGAACATTAGGTAAGAACTGCTTAAGTTTTTACGCCTTAGTTTTTATGTGGACACTGTCAATTTTCACAAGTTTCAAGTAATTCAAGAGCCATAATTCAAAAGTTTTTTGGGGGATTATCAGACTGGTTATTGAACTTGGTCAAAGTATTTTGCCCATAGATATGCAGAAGTTTGGTGAAGACTGAATAAGAACTACTCAAGTTTGAGCGGACACTGTCAACTTTCGCAATTTTTAATAATTCAAGGGCCGTAACTCCAAAACTGGATGGTATTCAAACTTGGCCAAGATATTTTATCCATAAACATTGTGACAAAGTTTGTAAGGTGTTTCTGTATGCTTCAGTATTCAAAAAAGCTTCTCTGTCCTCCACATACTGCAATAATATAGCTGGAAACTGCACAGCTGTTGTCTCAACAACATAAAAACAACATGAAATTAAGAATGACATCTTGCTCTGCAACTTTTATTGTCTTGTTGCTCAGCAACAGTAATACTCAGACTCAGTGCAATGAATGAATTTTAGCATAACGTGACCAACATGATATGCAGAAATGCAACATCATACAATAATCGATTATTGATTAATTAAAAGTTAAATTCTAACAAGCTTTTTTTCACATGCATATTTACCTTTGTTACTCGATAATTTTAGTTTTTATTGCCTACTTTTCATATTACTGTTTGATTGTGTTGTATTTGTAGATCTATCTATGAAATAAAAGAAAGAAATAAAAATTAATAAAATCTTTCATTTTTATTTTGCCTTCACTTCTCTTTTACATTTATCTAAATTTACAACTTTGTTAACTTAATTGTTTTTTGAGGGTCTGAGTGTTTATCTGGATAGTTTTGTTCTCTCTGTAAAATATCGATTTTTGAAAATGGGAATCGATAATCAATCGACAAAAAAATATCGTTGATACATCGATATCGTTTCTATCGATGACAGCCCTACAGTGCATGAATGAATTTATACAAAACTGTGACTCAAACATGATTGTGCTGTTGTTGTTTGATGAAATGCAACATGCAACAATAATCTGTCTCATTGATTCACATTAACAAAACTTGTCGAAGTTCGCTTTTGAAAATGCTTTTTTTTCACTGCCTATTTACCTTTGTTAGCTCGATAATTTTCAAATCAGATTTGTCCTTTTTTCAAATCATCTGCGGAACATTAATGGTGTAAACTGAAACTGTTTCAACTTAGAAGCTCTTGGATGTCACATATTGTCACCTCAGCAGACAGTGAATGTCACATATCATCCATTTAGCACAGAAAGTGGTTAATATAGGATGTCACATCATCCATTTAGCACAAAAAATAGTTAACATAAGATGTCACATATCATCAATTTAGCACAGAAAGTAGTTAACATAGGATGTCACATATCCATTTTAGCACAGACAGTAGGGAACATAGGATGTCACATATCATCCATTTTGCACAGAAAGAAGTTAACATAGGATGTCATATATCATCCATTTAGCACAGAAAGTAGTTAACATAGGATGTCACATATCATCCATTTAGTACAAAAAGTAGTTAACATAGGATGTCACATATCCTCCACTTAGTATAAAAAGTAGTTAACATAGGATGTCACAGTAGTTATTACATAGGATGTCACATATCCATTTAGCACAGAAAGTAGTGCACATAGGATGTCACATATCATCCATTTAGCACAGAAAGTAGTGAACATAGGATGTCACATATCATCCATTTAACACAGAAAGAAGTTAACATAGGATGTCACATATCATCCATTTAGTACAGAAAGTAGTGAACATAGGATGTCACTTATCATCCATTTAGCACAGAAAATAGTGAACATAGGATGTCACATATCATCCATTTAGCACAAAATAGTACTATGTATATACATATAGAAGATGTCACAATCATCATTGCCAATTATTAAACCACAGAAAGAAGTTAACATAGGATGTCACATATCATCCATTTAGTACAGAAAGTAGTGAACATAGGATGTCACTTATCATCCATTTAGCACAGAAAGTAGTGAACATAGGATGTCACATATCATCCATTTAGCACAGAAAGAAGTTAACATAGGATGTCACATATCATCCATTTTGCACAGAAAATAGTGAACATAGGATGTCACATATCATCCATTTAGCACAAAAAGTAGTGAACATAGGATGTCACATATCATCCATTTAGCACAGAAAGAAGTTAACATAGGATGTCACATATCATCCATTTAGCACAGAAAGTAGTGAACATAGGATGTCACATATCATCCATTTAGCACAGAAAGTAGTGAACATAGGATGTCACATATCATCCATTTAGCACAGAAAGTAGTGAACATAGGATGTCATATATCATGCTAGTAGTGAACATAGGATGTCACATATCATCCATTTAGCACAGAAAGAAGTTAACTGCTTCTTGATGCTTATGCAGTTACTGCCAGGTGGACACTTTTTCATATTATTGTATTGGTATATCATGTTTTTCAAAGGATGATACAAGTACATAAGATTTTAAAAAGAGGTAAATGCAACACTCGCAAAAAACATCTTGTCATCATATATCATGTGATTCATGTCCATTTTTTAAACAGTGTCAAGGAAAATTTGTTGTGATACAAAGTAAGACAAGAGTTAACCTGTTCAAATAACTGTCATAAATCAGGTGTTTCATTAGTTATATGATTAGAATGTAGAAGATGCAATGGAGGTTCTCCCATTTTGAACTTTATTTGGTAAAAGAAAAGTAGCCTGAGCATCGAACCACTACAACAGGGGGTAATACCCACCTCCTGGCCCTAAAGAATACCTTGATTAGTACATAAAATATTATAGTCATGTCTTAAATGTTTGCAATACTGTATATAATACACTGGTTTTCCTAAAGACCTTTACACATTTTAAACAAACTGTTGTATTTCATACCCAAATGAGGAGACATTTACTTGAATATCCTTATTTACATCAGATCTAATATAAAATGAATTTGACCCTTAAATTACCAGTGTCTTGCACATCATTTAACCTTTAGCCTGCTGGCGGCAAGTTATTCTGCCTTTGCGACCAGTGCAGACCAAGATCAGCCTGCACATCCATGCAGTCTGATCATGGTCTGCACTGTTTGCTATTCAGTCAGTAAATTTTCAGTAAACACCCCTTCAAATGATAAATGGTACTGCTCAAATTGAATAATGGACCAGTCCATTATAGAAATTTAGCAGGCTAAAGGCTAAGGATGTTCTGCATTTCATACCAACATGAGACAAATTGACTTGTGCCAGTAAAGGCGATTTAACAGCTGCTGCAAATAAAGTTGTTGCTCTGTTACTCAAAGGAGAGGTATTGATCCAAGACAGCCAATACTAATTGGATATGATATGCATCACTTGCATGCTGACTAAGACAGCACTTTATAAGTTACTTTATGTTAGTTTTATATGATATTTGATATCACTGCAGTGACTAAAATGGCCTGGCACTCATAAGGTGCCAACATTTTTAACTGAATATAAGACTAGTGTCTGGCACAAATAGGATGCTCAAATAGGTATGTCACACGAGGCACAGGCTCTTATAGTAGATCGATCAACGGGTCTGGTACATGAAGCACTATCTCTGCTTGCTGAAGATTAAAGGATCTGGCACTTGAGACATAAGCTCTTGTTGCAGAAGACTTAAGGGTTTGTCATGCGAGGTTCAAGCTCTTCTTACTGACTAGAGGATCCTGAAGGCCCTATATCGCTCACCTGACCAGTTCTCAACCTTGTATGTAATCTCGTCTAGATTTCATTAAAACTATTTTATGTAAATCAGGTAGATCATTAACCAGCTTTTTCAATGATTTGACCTATGAAATAGTTTTTAATTTATCCTAGATTTCTCTCATGAAGATTAGGTAGAGATGTTAACAAAGTTTTTATAAGAAATGACTAAAAAATCTAGTGTTTTAGTTTCGAACTTCACCTAGATTTCACAGACAGAAACATTCTGACAAAGTTATATGAAGACCAGGTACAAGATGTGGCTTTTAGAGTTAACATTACCATTTGTTTTCTACTATTATTCATATACTTTGTGCCAATTTGTCGATTAAAAAATTACAATCAGCGGCTGTCAAAAGGGATTAAAGGCACAAATTCATCGTATTGCGTCGGGTGATAATTTCAACAAATAGTTTAAGTAAGTATGTTATTCTTAAACAATACTAGTTTTTCGCTGGGTTTTTTCGGCGAGTAAACAAAGGTTATCAAAGATCGATCAATTAGCGGCCTGATTTAGTGTTGTTTTGTGCCTTATACATACTCTCACCTTTCATTCATAACTCGATCTGTAATATGTTTGGTACAGTCTGTATTGCTTTCGAAAAGATTTACACATTGATCAATCAACACCTTTGATAATGACGGACATTATTGTCTTAAATACAAACTGCCAGTGTTGGCACGTGGCGTGATTGACATCTGACAGCAGCTAATTAATATACGATGCTCCGCCTACTGCCATACTTCCGTTTGTGGCGGCGAACAATATTGAAAATTACCAGGATTTTGATTGACAAGGGGCAGAACTTTCAAACTCGAGATTTCCGCAGGTCTAGTCTACGCACAGGGCATTTTTGTGCGGTGTTGAAAAACGTAGGTTCGGGTGAGGAGGTTTATACTCCATTGATAAAATACACTTTAATTCCAATTTTCAACATTAGTTTATTATGAGATTTTGTCTAGTGATGGAAATAAGTCATCAAAATTATAATTTCTCTCATTCCTCTGGTCTAAAGTCACTTATAATTATAACTGTAAATATTTCATTTCTTGTTTCTATGATCTGTCATTTTTAAAGTCCGAGCCAAAAGTAAAGAATTCCCCTCCCTAGTTCTGACCTAGGCTTATATACAAAAGCATGTACCCTCCCATATTTGGAGTGTATCATAGTGATGAAAGACAAAGATTACCCCTAATATTTATGAGGATAACCGTTGACTGATGGTACCATCCCAAATATGGAGCCACCTCTAACTCTAACAAATCAGACATGTTTACGATGGTACATGATGACAACATACCCAGATAAAATGATACAAAATGATACACACTCCAGCCCCAAGCAATTTATGAGGGTAACTGGTGAATGACATCTCTAGCAGCAGAGGCCAAAGTTTCTCATCAGTAGAATCAAATAATAAATCAACTTCAATAAGACTAGCTGCTAAATTTACAACAGCGGGTCAGATACAAGTTTTTCTCAATTTTCGCAGGTCTTTTTGATCTTTTTGACCCATATTTGAACTTGATCTAGATTCACAAATTCACATTCTGATAACACTATATGAGGATCAAGTAGAAAATTTGTCTTCAGTGCAAATTATACAAAATGAATTGTTGCAATGTTCACAACAAATTACCTCAAGATGTTTATCCTTTCCATATTTATGTTTGCTTTTATCGCCATATTTTTCGCTACTACCACTTTTTTGGAAACCATGCTTATCTCCGTGACTACAATCATGTTCTGGCCACCAATGTTGTTGATCCAGAGTAAACTGTGTTGATGTTGATGTTATAATTGCTGCCATTCTTACTTTCTATCCAGTTAAAATGTGTGAACTTCAAACAGATCAACAGCAGAACAAGACTTTGCTATCAATTTCAGTGAAACTTTCATATCATAAAGGCAGCAAGCTTGTAAGCTCATCAATTATGTACTACTGTTACCTTTAAACAGTTTTCTGAACTATTTTATTTCTGAAGTTCTGCATGTTTTCTCAAGAAAAAAAGAGAAAAAAATAACACAAATGTTATGCATAAACCATACACTTCATTAATACCTATCTGCATATTTTTTTAGGAATTAAGGAGCTTTAAAGTACTTCAGTTACTGTATACGTCAATATTTTTAACATTACCATATATTACATAATATTATCATAACATGTACTCATTAATGGTTGTACTGAAAATCTTAATGTATATTATCAATGTCTTATCTTTATCATACAATTTTTTTTTTTAATAATTGTAAAAACTAGATCCTACACCATTGAATATAGATTATTTCAAAGTAACTTGCAAGTGAAAAATAATATTGTCCTTGTTTCTTTACAAAGTCCAAACTTGTGTCAAAATATAATTATTTTTGTTCTGTAATTATTTCTATACATTTTTATTACTAAATATTCCAAGAAGAAATGTTTCTTAAAGACATAGTCCAAAGTAATTTCTCTCAAATAAAGTCCTATTCCATGTAATCTAACACCATTTCATTACAATTAAGAAATTATAGGACACTTTGTATTCAGCACATAAAGATTCCAATTTATCCAATTTATCCTATTTAACCAAGTGTCACCATGTAATAAAGCTGCTGAGATAAATTGATCCGAAACTGGCAAACAACTGTTGCCGATTGTGTGCTAACTTCATCGCAAAACGAACATCCACTAACATTACCCGATACAAAAAGTTTTTACCAGCTTTTTTCTAAATCTGTGACACAGAAAAACATGATCAATGATTATAAATTGCTTTAGAATTATTGGAATAGTTTCAAACTGAGAATATTACAGTAACTCATAAACAATCGTCACTACAGTGTCTTCAGAAAACTCAGAGGAAAAATTGACAAATCGCTGTCAGAACATTGTCAGATTTATAAAATCCCAACGTGTCTATTTCTTTTGAGTTCTCCAGATCTTAAATATGATTAAAAGTGAAGTCATTTTGCTTAAAGCGATGTCTGCATCTTGCCGGCAAGGATAATGTTTTGAATATTTCTCTTCTACCCTTTTACAGTTATAATCATAAGATGGTAAGCCTTTTATGTATCTTGGATCATACTAAATCACCGAGCATCTGAATAAAATTCAGCTACAACTGCAATGACTGCAGAATTCAATTAACTTAAAATTTTGTTTTTCTCTGGTGGCAGACAAAGTGGTTCCTCTGATGATCAATTTATTAATTTGAGCTGTGCCATGAGAAAACCAACATAGTGGGTGTGCGACCAGCATGGATCCAGACCAGCCTGCGCATCTGCGCAGTCTGGTCAGGCTCCATGCTGTTCGCTTTTAAAGCCTATTGGAATTGGAGAAACTGTTAGCGAACAGCATGGATCCTGACCAGACTGCGCAAATGCGCAGGCTGGTCTGGATCCATGCTGGTCGCAAAGCCACTATGTTGGTTTTCTCATGGCGCGGCTCATTTAATCATGTGAACAATAAATGTAAGGCTGCTTATTTTCCATTCTGCTTTAATTCTATTTTATCTGACTGTAATTTTGGATGGTTTTGGAGAAAAATGCTTTTCTGCTACTGATCATTACAGTAAGACATAGAAAGAGAAAGTGTCATCATTTATCATAAGTAATACCAAATGGGGCAATAATTACTGGTATACACAGATTTATGTTCACATCTCTCCTACAATCAATTGTCTCCTCTCTCATTAGTGGAGTGCACTTGTCATTAAACTAGTCATTAAAGCCATCACATTATATATCACCAAGTTTTAATTGATTTCACATCGACCTGGGGGAGCCTGTAATTTTCTATGTCTGAAAGAATAAATGTGTGTGTGTGTGTGTGTTCGGGTTTAACGTCCTTTTTTTCAACAATTTTTCAGTCATATAAACGACGGTGTCTACTTGTAGCAGTGAGCACAATGCCCAACTTTATAGTGACGCCTCACTGGAATATCACGCCGTAGACACGTGGCATGATATCCCACCCAGTCACATTATACTGACACCGGGCTGACCAGTCCTAGCACTATCCCCTTAATGCTGAGCGCCAAGCGAGGAAGCTGCTAGTACCATTTTTTACGTCTTTGGTATGACGCAGCTGGGGATCGAACCCACGACCTCCCACACTCAAAGCGGACACTCTACCACTAGGCTACCGAGGCGGTGAAAGAATAAATGAAACAAGAGCTGTCACTTTTAGTGACAAATGCACCCCAAGCATGCACTGTGTGAAATGTGCAATGTACATCACCAAATGTGAAATGCACATCACGAACTGACTTATCTCCTGCACAGAATGTGAAATGCACATCATGAAATGTGAAATGCACATCACTAATTGTCTTATCTACTGCACAAAATGTGAAATGGACATCACGAAATGTGAAATGCATATCAAGATCTACTGCACGAAATGTGAAATACACATCTTGAAAAATGAAATGCGCACCATCAACTGACTTATCTATTGCACGAAGGTCATTGTAAATGCACATCACGAAATGTGAAACACACATCACAAACTGACATGACTTCATCTACATGTATGGCATGCCAATTGTCCAATAATTACATGAACCTAGGTCCAGGGTCGAAAAACTAGGATTAAGGATCAATAAACTTGGTTTTTCAAACGTAAAACCAGGTTTTTCAAATATTAACCTAAATTTTTAAGTGAAAACATAAGATCACGGGCGTAAATCATATTTACGCTCCTGATCCCAGGTTTATGTCCGATAAACTAGGTTTCTCGATTAAACTATGAATTTCGGTTGTTATCCTAAGTTCACGAACGTGAACCATAGTTTACTAACGTGAACCTATGTTTACGACCATAAACTTGGGTTTACAAACATGAACCTACGTTTACGGGCGTGAACTATGGTTTACGACATTATCCTATGTTTTCGCTCGAAAGAATAGGTTAACATGCCTTTATGTTCGAAAAACTTAGTTTATCGATCGTTAATCCTAGTTTTTCGAACGTAATTCTTGGACAATTGCCACACACGTCATGTCCGTAAACTATGGTTCACGTTCATAAACCTAGGCTCACATCGACTGTAAAACATCGTTTACGTTTGATAAACTAGGTTTCTCAACAGAACTACAAATTTTGGTCGTTATCCTATGTTTAAGCTCATGTTTACGACCGTGAACTTGGATTTACAAGCGTGAACCTATCTTTGCGATCGTGAACTATCGTTTACGGCGTTATCCTAAGTTTTCAATCGAAAATACAGGTTAGTATTTGAAAAACCTAGTTTATCGATCGTTAATCCTAGTTTTTCGACTGTGAACCTGGGTTCACATAATTACTGGACAATTAGCGTGCCATATACATCACCATTTAAAAAGTGTAAGTAGAAGGCAGTTATGGCGTGCCATATTATATGGTACCTAACACAAGATTTTGAGTGACACACATTTAATGCTTTTGAAACTGATGAAAGTTACAAGAGAACTAGAAAATGCTTTTGTAAAAAAGCGCATGTCTCCCCAAATGCAAAGTCCTATAGGCAAGAAGTCAATAGGGGTCAGGAGCGAAAGTCAAAGAGACACTGATGGTTGGCTGCAATAGGGATCATCTACTTGACATGTCCAGTCATCACGCTAAATTTCAACACTCTTGGCCTAGTGGTTCTCAAGTCACTGTTCAGGCTCCTGTGACCTTGACCTTTGATCAAGTGACCTCAAAATAAATAGGGGTCATCTAGTCTGCATGTCCAATCATCCTATTAAGTTTCAACATTGTAGGTCAAGTGGTTCTCAAGTTATTTCCAAAAAATGATTTTACATGAACAGGCCACTGTGACCTTGACCTTTAATTGACTGACCCCAAAATCAATAGGGGTCATCTACTTTGCATGTTCAATCATCCTATGAAGTTTCAACATTCTGGGTCAAGTGGTTCTCAAGTTATTGATCAGAACTGGTTATCAATGTTCAGGCCCCTGTGACCTTGACCTTTAACGGAGTGACCCCAAAAACAATAGGGGTCATTTACTCTGCATGAACAATCATCCTATGAAGTTTCAACATTCTGGGTCGAGAGGTTCTCAAGTTATTGATTGGAAATGGTTTTCCATGTTCAGGCCCCTGTGGCCTTGACCTTTAACAGAGTGATCCCAAAATCGTTAGGGGTCATCTACTCTGCATGACCAATCATCCTATGAAGTTTCATCATTCTGGGTCAAGTGGTTCTCAAGTTACTGACCGGAAATGGTTTTCAATGTTCAGGCCCCTGTGACCTTGACCTTTCACAGAGTGACCCCAAAATCGATAGGGGTCATCTACTTTGCATGTATAATCATCATATGAAGTTTCAACATTCTGGGTCAAGTGGTTCTCTAGTTATTGACCAGAAATGGTTTTCCATGTTCAGGCCCCTGTGACCTTGACTTTTGACGGAGTGACCCCAAAATCAATAGGGGTCATCTACTCTTCATGACCAATCATCCTATGAAGTTTCAACGTTCTGGGTCAAGTGGTTCTCTAGTTATTGATCGGAAATGGTTTTCAATGTTCAGGCCCCTGTGACCTTGACCTTTGACGGAGTGACCCCAAAATCGTTAGGGGTCATCTACTCTTCATGACCAATCATCCTATGAAGTTTCAACGTTCTGGGTCAAGTGGTTCTCTAGTTATTGATCGGAAATGGTTTTCAATGTTCAGGCCCCTGTGACCTTGACCTTTGACGGAGTGACCCCAAAATCAATAGGGGTCATCTACTCTTCATGACCAATCATCCTATGAAGTTTCAACGTTCTGGGTCAAGTGGTTCTCTAGTTATTGATCGGAAATGGTTTTCAATGTTCAGGCCCCTGTGACCTTGACCTTTGACAGAGTCACCCCAAAAACAATAGGGGTCGTCTACTCCAGCAGCCCTACAACCCTATAAAGTTTGAAGGTTCTAGGTCAAATGGTTCTCCAGTTATTGCTCGGAAATGAAGTGTGACGTACGGACGGACGGACGGACAGGGCAAAAACAATATGTCTACTGGGGGAGACATAATGACTTGGTTTAAGTAGATAAACAAATGGAAAATCTGAGACACTCATTTACATCAATTTGCATAAAAAACTGAGGTCAAATTGTTGATTAGAGGAAAGCATTAATTCTTTTTACATCTATTTATTTCCTCTCAGATCCCTCGGGAGAAATGTAAGAGAATTTCTGCCAGAGTTTCAATAAACATATTTACTGTAAAATCATTTAATTTCATTACCCTAAAATTTCGTGACTTTGGACAAATAATGGCAATGAGATGGACTAAAATTTTATTTCTTCATTATAAGCACAACATCCAAGAAAATGTGTCCTCTATGAATACGGTAATCACGATATCACAGAAAGTAGGCTAACCAGTGCCAACCAGGATATACAGTTCCAAAATATGTTCAAGATTCTTTGCATTCTTTACTCTTTGCTCAAGACAGAGTTGAAAACCTACGGCTCGTAAGAGTTGAGAACCGATGGACATCAGAGTTTAGAGTCGACGGCTCGGACAGACACATTCCTACTCCAGCCAATCATCATGTTGATATTTCTATTTGGTTCAGATTGTTTGAAGCTCTTGCATTGCTCTTATCCACTTTTGACTTGGATCTGAAAAGTGTCTTCAAAATTTTCTTACCAAATTCATTCCTCTATTTTATCAAAGAGATTTCCCTTGGTAATTTGTTGTCAGTCATGACATTATTTGATGAGTATTGGTCCTTGACAAACTAGACAAAATACATCTAACTGTAGTAATCAATATAGAATTTGAATGGTAGGACTCCTAGGATCCAAAAATGATAGAGTAATGGAAGAACAATGATATACTGGGACATTATATTGATCTGGGCTAATGACAACAGTTGACAACTCAATATGTGAACAATGACTACTGAAGTAAAAATGAGTTACTGTCTCTCTGGGACATACAACTATTATAAAGACATGTATAGTAAGTGCCTTTAGAAATCTGGATAGATGTCAGTGAACACTAAGAATAACATATTAAACTAGATGTGTGTCCATAGTACTAGAGTGCCCTCCCTCCACCCACTCCTGTCACTGTACATGGTTTCATGACTCTAGGTGAAATATTTTTCGATATAATTATGCAACACAAACTTTTGAGCACATTTGTTTTTGCACTTTTAAATTGAAGGACCATAACTCTGGCCTAGCTGAGGGAAATCCCAAAGAGAACACTCGGAGCAAAACTTTACATGCTATATAACAATCCTCAATTGTTTTTTTTTCTAGGTCAAGAACATTTTGAAATACACGAAACACAAACTTTTAGTTTTTGACCAAGTCAAGGGTCAAACCTTTAAGTGAAAAAAAAAATCTCAGGGGCATAAATTCACATGCTGGATAAAATTCCTACATGGTTTCATGACACTAGGTGAAATATTAATTAATGGCAAAGTTCCCTGTAGTGCAGTTGCCATATACAGCCTAGTTTGATCTTTTACTACTGTAACTATAGTTTTAACTATTTTGGCGTTGAACTAGGTTTATGAGGTATTTCTTAACTATAGTTCAACTAGGGAGAGACTGTGTTTTGTTCACAGAAGATAACTACTGGGGCTATTCAAATTTTGTGTAATTAAGTCCCTTTTCTTCTCAAAACATTAGATAATCAGAGCCAAGAAAGATTGGTCAGAATATATAAGAGAAATATTAATTAAAAAAATTAAAAAGATTATCTAGTCGGTAGCCAGGGTACATTTCAAGTTTCAAAATGGCAGAAAAAGATTATACTGACAGGGCTATATACAGCACATTCAAAGTTTATTTGAATTTATTTTTCTTACTTATTGACAGCTGGAAAACATGAATCATTGAGGAGTGTGTCTGGATGGTAATGTAACCAGTTTGTCAAAAATATATATATAAAAAAAGAAAGAGTGAGAACAGTTTCTCCAGGCACCATATTTTTAATACATATCTCTAATGTTTCACCTCCAGATTTAGAGAGCTGAACATTTAAAGTATGTTTGATCAACTGCTGTTAAAACTTAAATACTGTCAAAGTGTTCAACACTCCATGAAGTCAATTCAAAATGTTGATTGATTACATCTCTAGGCCTTTCATTGGTATAGAGACTTAATTATGAGCGCTGTCAATAAATATTGACAACTTTATTGCTACAGGCCAAGGACAGCATCCTCAAAATAACAATACTGGAAGAGTCCATTTTTCGCCAGTAAGGTAGACAACTCTTCGTAGTCATTTTCATGGGTATCCTTTGAAGTTTTGTCCCTTACATGTTTAAAAAATTTATTAAAGCTATTTCAAAAATATATATACATAAACAAATAAAATATCCTCTTTGTTTGCAAACCCTTGGTTTAATCTGTTAAAGGATTGTTTGGTAAACACAAGCACTGATAACAGTCTTTGACCATACATGGCTTTTACTGAGGACTTAAGAATAATTTCAACATTTTTCATCAATTCCGAGCCAAAAAAAAAAATGTCCAGCACATTCAATAAAATATTAAACTAGAGTTATCACTAAAGGTGATTAATACCCCTCTTTGATACAGGGTAAGTAAAATGTTGTTATCATGATTTTTGGTCTTCAAGAGTGACCTTGGCCTTGAACCTAATGATCTGGGCCAATTGCACTCGTTCCAGTGGTTAAGAAGATTTGGAGTGGACACAAACTTAAGCTATCTGATCCTTGACCACCATGTGTGACCTTGACCTTAGACCTAGTGATCTGGTTTGTGAACTCTGCATGTCCTCTTGATGAGGTTATCATTTGATGCTAGTTCAACCCTTACCCTGCTATATTTCTATAATGGACTGGTCCATCTTCCAATCTGGGCAGTACCATTTATCATTTGAAGGGGTGTTTACTAAAAATTTACTGATTGAATAGCGAACAGTGCAGACCATGATCAGACTGCATGGATGTGCAGGCTGATCTTGGTCTGCACTGGTCGCAAAGGCAGAATCACTTGCTGCCAGCAGGCTAAGGGTTAATGAAAGTCCTTCCAGTGGTTAAGGAGATATGAAGCAGACACAAAAGTTAAGCTATTTGACCTTAAACATCTAACTGTGACCTTGAACTGTGTGGCCTGGGCTGTGTGCTCTGTACATCTTGACGACCAGTTTCATACAGATCTTCCCAGTGGTAAAGAAGATATGGAGCAAACACACAAAAAATGGATGGATATGCAGGTCTCTAATACAGCCCCATATACATATATTTAGAAGATTATTTTGTAGGTAAAGTACTTTTTGCTACAATATAGATTTACTTCACTAACTTTACAATTTAATGTAATATATTCATGATATCCAGCTGAGCCCCACCGTCCTGTATCACATTTTGTCCCAAGTATCTATTTCTCATGATTAATACGTTTTACAAATATGTTAAATTCTTTTAAAGCAAAAATCAAGAAAAACAAATTGTTTCAAGTATGTTAACGAGCATAAATGGTAATAGATAAATAGCCAAAAAATCTCTCCTCAAAAATATTTTATGTTTACCCATACATGGATGAGAGGCAATGAATAGAAAATTTCGAGTAATAACATTGGCAATTCCGTGGGGGTGTAAACATTTACACATAATTGGTAATATGTGATGGATTACAAGGCTTCACAAAGCGACATCATGTAATATTATACTGTCTATCCACTGTGCATCTAATATTCATGACTGCTGTTTGCAACATTCAACCGACACTGAACACTGAAGCTTCCAGCAAAATGTCTCTTTGATTGGAGATTTGAAAATAACGAAATAATATGATTAATGACAGAAATAAGGGTGACAGTTACCTAGGTACATATATGTATCATAGTCAAGATTTGTAGTATCCATAGCAAGTGATATGGAGTTCTGCCTTCAGTCTAATAGTATCCTGTACAGCAGCATCTCAGAAATTTACGAATTTTCTGCTGTGCAGTCTGTTGCATGTCTTTTAATTAACGCTGTTAACTTGAAACAAAACATCTGCTACATCTTCATAAAGAAAGCTTGCAGTTCCTCATTACAATTCTCAACAATATCTAAAACAGACTGTTCAAATTTAAGTTGGAAAATAATCTCAGTGCAAAAGAGAAGATTTTTCAAAAAAAAATTCACACCCACTCAAATTTTACTACACATGATGTGTATATGAACAACCAATGTAAGATGTGTATCTCTATGAATGTGATAAATTGTTTCGACATTTCCATTCCCCCACACCTCCAAAAACAAAAAAAACAATCTATTATATGCACCCTCCCAAGAGTCCCATCATTTCATCTACAGAATTGCTTCTATTTTCAGAACCAGGCCAAAACAGCTCCAATCATTTATATATCTGGTATCTTGGGTATGGAGTAATTGAGAAAAAGGCGTAAATACATTGTATATAATTCTGTATTTCTGTTTGATACCGAACCAAATTTCCTGTTCAACCCTATGAAACACATTGAACACAAAAAAGAGATTTCTAAACAGCTGTAAAATGATTTGGCAGAGGAATTTGTTGTTTATACTGTAAGATTCTACATTGGTTCTAATTGTTTGCAGACATCTCTGACTTGACCTTACAGAACTGTACTTCACTCCCAGGTGAATTACATACCTGGAGAAAATACATCCCATGGCCTCACAGTAATGTGTTTTCAAGAGGTTCTTATGCATGTTCTGTCCATAAATGAGATATTTTTCTGAAGCATCTCAATAATATGAAATGTACGTTTCCTCCGCCCTCAGTATTATCTGTATATTTTTAGGGATAAAATTCTCATCATAGATATGCACAGAGCCTCCACTCACACTGAAGAGCAGAAAACGTAGAATTTTCTGTTAGGTCATCCTGCATTGTAAGTCACTAGTCCTGGAGGACAAGTAGTCTCTGAAGAACATTTTGTCCCCTGTACAATGACCCTTATAAAAATATTACATTTTGCACTGTGCATACATACTTTTTTACTTATTTATTTATTTGGGTTTTACAGGGAACCAACACAGTATAGGTTATATGGCGCCAAACAGGACTACAAAGTTCATACATACTTTGCACATTATAATATTATGCTGTGTTGTAATCCTCATTATCCTGTATTTTCTACCATTTGACTTAAAACTTTGTTGTAATGATAATTATGTGACCAGTAAATGGCTCCCAGTATTTTCCTCAAATGACCCTAATTACAGGCATAAATGGAGTGGCATACAATCTCTGTTCTTCTCTAACAATGTTGGCACATAAACATTTTACAACCCTCTCACAACAGCTTTCACCAAATCTCCCCTTCACTGGAACTTAAAACAAGAGCACCGCCGTGCGGGTGCTGATGCTCATCTGATTTTTTTTGTGTAATAGAAATATTGTCCTACCCATGATTTTCTAAGTCTAAAAAGGGCCATCATTCTTGCAAAAAGCAGGATAGAGTTATGTTTTTGATGTACAGTGTCCACTTATGATGGTGAAAAACTGTTGCAAGTTTTAAAGCAATAGCTTTGATAGTTTATGAGAAAAGTTGACTTAAACATAATACTCAGGGCATTCGGTTGACCCGAGGTCCCGGGTTTTGACCCGCGAAAATCGAGAAAAACTCGTATTTGACCCGCATAAATTATGCCACGTGCGTTGGCTTGACTCGCGGAAACTTACTTTGATGCGTCTAAAATTCGAAAGTTTTGCCCCTTGTCAATCAAAATCCAAGTGAATTTCAATATTGTTCGCCGGCACAAGCGGAAATATGGCAGTAGGCGGAGAGTCGTATGTTAATTAGCTACCGACAGATGCCAGTCACGCCACGCGCCAAATGACACGTGATTATCTCGCGGTTTGTATTTAGTACAATATGCCTTGTCATTATCAAAGGTGTTTATTGATCAATGTGTAAAAGTTAATTGATAAACAATGCAGCCTTAGATTATCGTGTTTGTACAACTTGTTAATTATTTTGTGTGCTCGATACGATTACATGAGCCGGTCGGCCGTCACGGTCTATAGCAAATTTAATATCATTGCCGAGGCTTTGTTTTAGTCAAAACAAATTAAATAAGCAGAAATTATACGTGGTATGATGAGAAAATGAAATTTAAAACAGTTATTTTTTCTCAAGAATTTCAAATGTTTACTTTTGTTTTCCGTATTTGTCACTCGTTCTCGAGACCGCCATTTTCGAAATTTTTTATCATCTCTTACAAAATTTTTCTAGTACAATCTGAATAAAAAGCCAATAAAACGTCTGCATTTAAGAAAAATATGATCACTGTTGCCAAAGCAGCTCTTATTTAGAAGAATTTGCTGAGAATAAAATTATGCAAAGCACCAAACCCCACCCACTTTTAGGCAATGTGCAAAATAAGACAACTAAAATATGAATTGCTTAAGAAAATCTGTTACGACTAATGTACTTGTTTTAGATAAAGTCTGTGGGAGTTGCATTAATAACAGTATACATGTAGCTTGACCTCTAAAAAGCTGATCTTGACTCTTGAAAATCTGATTTTGACCCTTGAAAATTTAGGCTGAAGAGTCAATGACTCTTGAGTTTCAGAACCTACCACAAGCCCTGATACTCAACCAAGAAAATGATTTTCTAAGTCCAAAAGGGGCAATAATTATTGCAAAAAGTAGGATGGAGTTATGTTGCTTGCTGTACAGGGTCAGCTTATGATTGTGAACAAGTGTTGCAAGTTTCAAAGCAATAGCTTTGATAGTTTAAGAGAAAAAGTTGACCTAAACATAAAACTTAACCAAGAAATCTGATATTTTCCAAGTCCAAAAGGGGCCATAAATCTTGCAAAAAGCAGGATGGAGTTATGTTTCTTGCTGTACAGGGTCAACTTATGATGGTGAACAAGTGTTGCAAGTTTTAAAGCAATACCTTTGATAGTTTAGGATAAAAGCTGACCTTAACATAAAACTTAACCAAGAAAACTGATTTTCTAAGTCCAAAAGGGGCAATAAATCTTGCAAAAAGCAAGATGGAGTTATGTTTCTTGCTATACAGGGTCAGCTTATGATGTTGAACAAGTATTCCAAGTTTCAAAGCAATAGCTTTGATAGTTAAGGAGAACATAAACATAAAACTTAACCAAGAAATCTGATATTTTCTAAGTACAAAAGGGGCCATAAATCTTGCAAAAAGCAAGATGGAGTTATGTTTCTTGCTATACAGGGTCAGCTTATGATTTTAAACAAGTATTCCAAGTTTCAAAGCAATAGCTTTGATAGTTTAGGAGAAAAGCTGACCTAAACATAAAACTTAACCAGGCAACGCCGATGCAGACGCCAACGCCAACGCCGACAACCGCTCAAGTGATGACAATAACTCATCATTTTTTTTTTCAAAAAATCAGATGAGCTAAAAATCATTTTAAAAGGACATGTTTAAGTGGCATGTCACAGTCACACCAGTTATGATGGCTTCATGGTTGGGCAGACACTTACTGAAATAAACAAAAGAACATGATCAAGATATCTGCTTTCATGAAAGAAAGGTGAATGGTTAGAATCCAACTGGTTGGCAGTCGTCAAGTCACCAGCTGGTTAAAGAATTATCAACGGCCTACCGGCCTGATACCTGGATTCAGGAAATAATTGAGTTCAAAACGAAGTAAAAGAGGTGACACTTCAATCTTTACTCCTACATACTTCAAAAGAGTTCTCAACAGGTTTATGTTTGTAACTGGTTAATTATGGACAAGACACCTGTAAAATGACCACATATATATCTACCTTAATGGCCTTACAAACCCTTGCTCCAATAACTTATATTTTATGTCAGGCAACAAATTTGATAGCTATAATATCAAGGGGTAATAGCAGAAAATTGCACAAGGATATACAATGACCTTTACAGCTATTTGCGAGCTGGATTCCATACAGACAATTACACAATTATCACCACTGATCTTGAAATATTTATAATGCCAGACTGCATATCATGCACATTAGGCACAAGTGACAATTTTGTTATTACACTGCCTGGCAACATTAAGGTCAGGCAATAAATACCAGTGTTTGAGGCTACATGGGTAGGTATGTTGGCATTTTTTCTTTTGTAATATCGTATTTCATGGGGAAAATGCCATAAAAAGTGGCAAAACTTCTAATAACAAATCAGGACTCAACAAATTGTTAGAAAGAAAGTCACCCTGCAGGACAAGCTGCCTAGAATTTTCACTCATCAAGAAAAAAAAAGTACCTATTTAATTATAAGTCTGGTGAAAACTATAGAGTGTCTAGCTAATGCCATCATAATGTGACAGGGCAGATTTTAGAATTTTTACGTTTCTATCCGTGGCTAGACGTAGCTATCCGCACCGTATGTGTGACTGGGGTATAACAGGGCTTCCATTAAGCGGCGTCCCGGCGTAAAATACGCCAAAAATTATGATCCGTACGCCAATACACAAAGTCAGAGGCGTACCAAGGACTTCCGATATTTTCAAAGGATGACAAAACCAATACACCGTGACGTAACTTCACTTCAATGACGTGATTAGCTCCGCTCCGAAATTAATCAACGCGGTTTAGCCGGCAGTGCTTGAAGTATGAGACTAGTGTGAAAGCATTGTGTTTGATAGAGACTGTCTGTAAATGTAAACTGTTATCCAGATCAGTTGACATGTTTAGAAGGCGCTAATTGCCGACAATAAAACATTACATGCATTTGGCTCGGATTAAGTTGGTGAAACAAGTTCCGAAATCGGAAGACAAAGTAACTAATTGTGGAAAATATATCGATAATTTCAGCACAAAAAACCTCAGCAAGTAACTATTTTCTTCTAGCAAATGACACATCCAGTTTAAATTAAAACATTTTTTTCGATCGGTAATAAATTTGCTACTTACTTTGGATTTTCGTGAATGATAAATCCTATTTTTACAGTATTTTTTAGAGAAAAAGAAAACAAAACAAAACATTCAATTTTTCTCCTATTAAGAACTGACATCTTTGACACCTTTTGATGACACCAGCATGTGGCTTCAAAGGGAGGTGTCGTGGCTTCAAAGGGAGGTGTCGGCAAAATTTTCCTTTATTGATTTTCTTTGATGCGGGGATGAAAGTTAACTGGTTGAGTATTGCAAGGTGAATGATGTAATTTGACATAATTCTACTCCAAGTATTAAAAATACTTTAGATTTTTTAAAGTGGATTTTCGTTATGTAGCTGAACAACAGTAAGTCTGTTGATTTTAATAAAATGCTGACTGTTGCTATAGGTATAATAAAACAATAAAATATTTTTTTTTTTAAATAAAATGTTTTCTAATCATTCTAGTGGTCCTTTTATTCTATTACTTTACACATTGTTCTGAACCAATTAGATATGATGATGATAGTAATGATGATGATGATGATATTGAAGGTCATTGTACAAAGTGATACTACGTAGGACTCCAAGAAAACATAGGAGGGACTCCAAAATCTGAATGTTAGGCAGTCCTGACTCCATGAAATTGAATCCTAATGGAAGCCCTGGGTATAAAATGGAACAGGACATCCTGGTATAACAGGATGGAGAAGTTGAGGCACAGAGATTACTACAGTTATATTTGTTTGTCAGCACAGAACTTGACAGGCTGAGGTACCACCCTCTTAAGACTGTCTGCAATGATGGACTTTACTCTAACTGTCTATAGAGGGACCTTTATAGTTCCTAGCAAGTCTAGAATGAGATATTGAGATTTAGAGTGCAAGATGTTTAAAGTTCTTAACAGGTCTTGAGTGAGGTATTGAGATTTAGAGTGCGAGATGCTTAAAGTTCTTAGCAGGTCTAGAGTGAGGTATTGAGATTTAGAGTGCAAGATGTTTAAAGTTCTTAGTAGGTCTAGAGTGAGGTATTGAGATTTATAGTTCAAGAAGTTTAAAGGTCTTGGCAAGTCTAGAGTGAGGTCAATAGTAAAATTAAGTGTGTGTCTTTTATATACCTATTTTTTTAAAATTGGGTAGGTAGGCTGGTAAATTACAGTTTTTCCAATACAAGTTAGGTTTTTTTCTAGGTGTAAATAAATGTGCTAATTGCTTTTCATTTCATGAATTATTCAACAAGACTTCAGACAGAGACAGCTTGTTTGAGGAATATTCACAGACAAAGTTCTACTAAAGTGTATACTCAAGCTATATAACATGCCTGCATTTGGCCACCAAGACAAAACTAGAAATGAATATATGCCTACATCATTTAAAAGAGCTATTTCACTGGTCCTGAACACAATTAAGCTGAAAAATATCATTTGTCTTAAAGTATTGTCATGGTAAATTCATAGGGTAAATTCTATGTCTTTTAAGCTCAGCTGGAAACAAAACATCAAGGTAAGTTACTGTGATTAATAAAATCTCAGAAAAATTTGAAACTACATGTAGGTCATCTGTGATCATAAAATAGGTAAATAGGTCAAATAACAAAACAAACTTGAACAATCTAGACACCATATCTGTTTAATAAGATTTTCAGAATGTTTGTCATTTTATGGAATTTACTTTCCTCAGGGTGCTGTAGAATCTGATGTGAGTCAGCTGCTTATCATTATAACCTTTTATAGAATCTGGGTACTTCTTGTTCGGAAAAAAGCACTTTGCTGCAGAGCTAGTTTAGAGTGAACTAATACGTCTTTATAGCTCTTATAAACTTATATTTCATATACTTATATAACACAATTAGTTTTCCTTATTTTCTATCCAGCATACACTTCCATAAGACAAAAAACTGTAAAAGGTTTTCCTTCAATATTACCTACTATAGGTACAGTTATGAAAAGCAAAGGTATTTATGAATCCAGAAAACTATAATTTATAGTAACAACTAAATTCTTTGACTTATTTATATTTCATTTTGACAAGAATGCTCTATACCCAAACCCTTTAAATTTCAATTGTCTAAGAATCATAAAGTTATGATACAATACAGCAACATAACATTTCATTAATCCTTATCATGCTAAACACGACTGATTCTGCCTTTGCGACCAGTGTAGATCATGATCAGCCTGCACATCCATGCAGTCTGATCATGATCTGCACTGGTCGCCATTCAGTCAGTATTTATTTGGTAAGCACCC
Source organism: Mercenaria mercenaria (assembly GCF_021730395.1). Taxonomy (NCBI): domain Eukaryota; kingdom Metazoa; phylum Mollusca; class Bivalvia; order Venerida; family Veneridae; genus Mercenaria; species Mercenaria mercenaria. The sequence goes on from NC_069362.1 coordinate 75,383,994, forward strand.
CTTTTAACAGTTAATGGTACTGTCCAAATTGAAAGATGGACAAGTTCATTATAGAAATTTAGCAGGGAAACATTGTACAAGTACTAGTAATACGTATGTCACTAAGTTATTGTTGTACATTAAAGTTTCAGAACAGTGAAAATCTGAAGCCTTTATGAAGAGTATACCTCCTGTATGGTTGATTATACAGGAAGACATCTGCCTATTATCACAAGTGCATGTCAAGTAATATTTACATAAAACAGGCACAACAATGCAGCATGAACAAAGCTCATTTCCTTGGCAAAATATTAACCTTTAGCATGCTAGATAAATTGTCGTCTGCTGGAAATGTTGTCTGCTAAAATTGTAAAGTTCATTCAATTTGCTCCAAAATTGGAAGAAATATTGTCAGAGTAGCAAACAGCTTGGAATCGGTGTCTGATCTGGTTCCAAGCTGTTTGCAAAGGCTGTTAAATTCGCCTGCAGCAGGCTAAGGGTTAAACAAAGATAATCTGAGGCAGTTCCCTGGCCTACTATCATACAGTATGCACACAGAAAGAAGGCACAACCCCTAATTTCAATTGCCTGCGACTTACAGTTCAGCTGAGATACTTATATTTTTTGCAAACTTTACGACTATACAACGTGTGTAAATTCTGAGATTTCTGCAACAGACATTTGAAGCAGTTGACAATTATTGCTCAATCACTGCCACAATAAAACACAAAATTGCTTCAAGATTTCAAAGAGTTCCATAAAACACACCACTGTTAAGTTTCCTACAAGGGTTAACACACAAACAAAATGTGCCATTGATGTTCACATATGAGCCACGCCATGAGAAAACCAACATAGTGGGTTTGCGACCAGCATGGATCCAGACCAGCCTGCGCATCCGCGCAGTCTGATCAGGATCCATGCTGTTCGCAAACAATTTCTCCAATTCTAATAGGCTTTAAAAGCGAACAGCATGGATCCTGACCAGACTGCGCGGATGCGCAGGCTGGTCTGGATCCATGCTGGTCGCAAACCCACTATGTTGGTTTTCTCATGACACGGCTCATATATAATATATCATAAAATTATAAAATGACTTCAAGTTCACACGCTCGCTTAGATTTTCTTAAATTTTAATAGAAAAGTCACAAACTAGTTTCGCTGTGAATGGCTCATCAGTGTTTCTATATATATATATAACAACATATATATATAAACACTTTTATTAAAATATTTTCCACAGCACATGTCTGCAAATAATAATATACAAATTGAATGTATCTGGTTCGAGAATTTTGGCCACCCTGTAATTGGACTTTGAAACATGTCTCATTCTTTAAATTCTTTCATGACCTGAATGTAACACTGGTGCGGAGTACAAATTACAATGCATACTTTAATTGATAACTAAGTTTACACTAGTAGAAGTTGTCCGTTACTATATACCTATCACTGAAAGTATTTTAAGATATAACCAAATAAATGTTTATAATATGTTGGTGATTCCAATTTAACACAAAAGTTCTCTGTACATTTTTATGAGGTATAGTCTCCCCTTAAATGTAAAATTTCTTATAATAAATCTTGAGTTTAATTCTATGCATTATAAATCTTTGCCATATACTGAACAGGATGTTGAGAACATGTTTCAACAATTATGTTAACAGTTTATATGTACAAATGTATAAAAATTAGGGGTGCATTAAATTTTCTTCAACATGTTTTGATAATTTTGGAACAAGAAGTGTGAAATGCTAACAGTTCACGCTGAAATACAAGTTAATGCCGAAATGCTAAAAGTTTGAGATCATTACCCTTCTTTAAGAACATGGTATTGAGAAAAGGATGAGACTTAAATATTAGCAAATCAATATTTGACACAATAATATATATGCAAGACTTGTGGTTTAACTGTTGGGATGACATTTTTAATATTGTTATCAATTTTAATATTATTTATAGACGTTATTATTCACATTAAACTGTAAGAAAAATGTACAGGGCAGAATCTTGTTACTCATGCCAACAACCAGAAGCATTGCACAAAACTTCCAAAATTATGTTATGGTATATAATAAAGAACTTACTACATCTACAGGGATACTCCCAACAATCAATTTCTGATCATAACTTGGAGGTCGGGGCAGTTGTTAAAAACATGTTGCTATGTTACATGATACATGATATGCATGTGTTAAGAGAGTAAGAGCAGTAATATATACAGCTTTGTAAAAAAATAAAAACAGGATGATGACATTAGTACATATGCGAGTCTAGGTCAGATGTGAAGCACTGAAGGTTCACACTGTCCTTGATGTTAAAAGGCAAGGCATTCCAGTATCTGATCGTGCGTGGGGGTGGGGGGGGGGGGGGGGGAAGGAGTTCTAAATTTCTAGAGGCTGTCAGGTGATCATGATCTACAGACACGAGGTTGTGTGATATTTTATTTTACTCTATTAAAATTTTACTAGCCCTCAACTACTACAGATTAAGAGCGATTACTAGATTACTAAGAAAAGACTGAATCCAAGATAGACATGTTTTGTTGACACCAAGTTTCATGATTTACATGTATAGAGAAGAAGTTGATGATCAACCTTGTCGAAAGCTTTCCAGAAATCCATTACAATGAGTTCTGTTTGTTTTCCAGATTGGAGATCATCAAAAATTTCTTGTGTAAAGGATAGTAGTAATTAATAATAATAGAAAATACTAAAGGGCAATCACACACTGGTATCCTTGTTACTGCCACTCACAGTACCTAAACCAGAATGTTTACTGGTAGTTCAAGCAAATAACCCTTGCTTATACAGATTTTTTTGTGGAGACAGTTCACTGTCATTTAATAAGAATAAGTTAGGTTTAGTTATGCCAATAACTGCCAAAGCCAGGTTTCTTTACACTAAAAGTGGAAAAGTGGAAGGTCCCTGCATTCACATGCTACCTGGGTGTGGGGCAGCAGGGTGTGGAAGCATAGCATTTGTCAAATGATAGGAAAAATCATAATGTGAATTTTAGGGGGGAAAAACTGCACAATTTGAAAGAAGTATTTATCAAAAAGCTTCAAATTTTTCCTCAGACATAGGAAGCAATATCAACAGCAGATAAATGTATCAGGATTAAGATAACAGGCTCATAGTTCAAAATCATTTAGAAAGCTATGCAGAAATCAATATTTAATTACAGACTGCTTATGACATGCAAGCACAAACCAGAAGTATGCAGACTTAAGTAGCCTTGCCTGAATAGCCTACAGTATAATTATGTGTCAACAAAACTTGTCATCTCCAAATTAAAGTGAGAGTGACAGGATTGAAATTTAGGATAGGTTTACTTGGATAATTGGAAGTAAATAAGTTCATTTTTTGTATGATTCGCATTTTAACAGTGTTTAATCCTACTCAAAAACAGTTTTGAAACACAATGCACATGTTGAGTCATTACTGTGCCGTCAAGATTGGTTTGATAAATATGCAGGTACCATTCAGGTGTCAAAAATTCACCTGCAAACAAAATTATACATATATTTTTTCGTACCTGATCGGTGTCATTAACCACCTCCGCCTCAGTATTCATCTCTGTACTTAATCCAACTCTTTTCAAAACATCGAAACAAAACTTAAATGTACTTGTTGCACAACTTTCAAAACTTAGAGCTCTCTATTTCACCGGGGAAATCTGCGTTACTTTATCGATATTTAGCTAATGGCGGCGATCGACAAGACGATTCTATGTTACGCGACGGGGGTGACAGGAAGGGTATCCCCAAAAATTTATCTAATCTATGAACGAATGTTTGTTTTCACCTTTTATCGCTGTCATCAGTTCAAACTGATATATATATATATATATATATATATATATATATATATATATGATTGGGCCGTTCCATGAGAAAACTTGTTTTAGTGACATGATATGATTATAGTTTTGCATAATAAGTAGTTTAAAATACTGGAAAATCATTGTTTTTCTTATATCCATGCAGACACTAGACTTAACAAGTATATTGTAATACAGTTATCTAAGGCAAATCAAATTCTACCATATTTTACACTTTCAGATTTCAGTTTCAGATTTGTTTGCATATCGGCATATCAGGGGTCAAATTTAACAATTGCTTATACTAGCTGAAATTTGCTAGTGCCCTTTTTGATCACTAGCTAAAATGAAAAGCTACCGGCTAAACTTAATAATATTTAATTACTCTATTAATATTTTACTAGCCAAAACTTACTGATTGATCTCTGTTAGTAGCCAGTCACAAACAAAAATATTTTCTATTAGCTTAAAATAGCTTGTGCCATTTTGCTGAACAATAAAATATCATAAACATATATGATAACATTCCTTTCATGAAGAAAAATATGTACCTTCAAAACAATTAGACATTTGCTTGTTATATTACTCAGACTAGCTGAAATTAGCTAGTACATCTCAAACCCACTAGCTATTTTAAAATTCCACTAGCATTTAGCTTGTATGCTTGTCTAAATTTGAACCCTGCATATACAAAATGCCTTTGGCCATTTACAGATATACCAAGAGCTGTCTGTTGACAGCGCACTTGACTATTCGAAGAATTGATGGGAGTATCATAAAAATTGATAAGACAAACAATGTACCTGTAGATCTATTTGTGGATATGGATAACTGAGCTACAGTCCTTGTCCTAGTTATGTATAGTCTTGCCTACATATTTAAACTATGATGGTTATAAGACAACATTGGTAAAAAATGAAATCTGGCCAGATGATGGTGGAAATGGGCTACATTGATTAGAATTTGATAGAAAATGACAGACTGATTAATTGCAATTTTGTTGAAAATGAGGATAAAACCCAAAAATATCACATTTTCACTGTTTTGAGTGTATTTTTTTTCAAAAACTGCATATTTATAGGCTACTGATTGCTATTTTCTGGCTATCAGAGGTAAAAGTGATATGTTCAGAACATATTTAACAGTTTAAATGTGTAATTTGCATGCAGATCAGAGTAGAAAATGTCAAAACACTGAGCAAACAAGTCTGCATTTAGGGTAATTGCTTCAAAATTATGTCGCGACAGCTATTTTTGACAAAATCTGACGCTTTTTCTTATGGTATTGAAAATGCCATAAAAACTTGGAAACTGTTGATATCAAGCTAAAACCTTGAATATTTTCACGCATTTGGGTTTCTTGCGCATTTCAAATGAAACTGGCACAGTGTCAGAGGAAAAAATTTTTTCTTATAGGCATACAGCCACTAAATAGAAAAATGACGTGAAAAAAAAATGGTAGGCACATAATGGCGGATACAAATAGTCCTCAGTTTTTTTCCTCTGTAGAGCTATTTTCCTTATTTTCTTTGCAATTTTTTTGCTAAAATCACATGACAGATCTATGCTTGACATGTAGATAGCATTTTCATAATGAAATAACAACATGACAAAAATTTTCATGGAAACTTAGATCATACACCACCAGTATAATTTGGGGTCTCATTTTTTAGCTGATTTTGCAGTTTGTGTGTTGGACTGAAATTAATTTTCTTGCATCAAATATGACCCCCACTTTTCTTTGATTTTTAGTTAGCACTGACAATATTCTTCAAGAAAATGTAAGTTACAGACATTTATAGGTTATAACACACTAAATAGTTCTTATTCTTTATTCTATATAAAATTGATCTATTTCCAATGACCACAGCACACATCAGGACCCATTTTAAATCCGCCATTATGCGACTACCATTTTTTTTCGTGCCATTTTTCTATTTAGTGTCTGTATGCCTAAACAAGTTGTCAAAGTTTCTAAACCATATGACAAAACAGGCTTGGCAAAATATGGACTGGTATGAAAAATTTAACTGATTTCCAAGTCCAAAAAGGGCAATAATTCAGCCAAAATAGTTGACAGAGTTATTTACTCTTGCCTTAAGATAGAAATCATGATGATAAGCAAGTGTTCAAAGTTTTAAAGCCACAGGTCAAAACCAATGCCGACGCCGGTGTGAGTAGTATAGCTCTCCATATTCTTCATATAGTCAAGCTGAAAAGGATTTTTTTCCTTTCTTAATTGCATAGCATAATTTACATATTTGGCTGTATTTCTAATAATTTTATCATTGCTTGAAGATAATAACCTAATAAATTTATTTATACATGCAAATGAATGATCAATACCATACTTTTGACGAAGTGGACAGCATAACAGACAAGAGCTTCACAGGAGACAGCGCGCTTGACTATTTCGATGCTGGATAGTGAAGCTGGGCACATCTGAGGAAACTGGAGCTGTCACTGGAGTGTTTAATGACTCCAATGGTGGATGAAGATATTTCACAACAACCTGAGTAATATGAGCTACATGTTCCAAACGTCAAACTGCTGCTAAAGTATTAAGAAAGTAGGTCAGTAGTTCACATTTATGGTCACTGAAGGTCAGTTTTAAGATGGGTGTGCAAAACTGCATAAGTCATCCAAATTTCAAAGATGTATCTTAAAAAAACAAGAAAGCAGGTCAGTATGTCACATTCATAGTCACTGAGAGTCAGTTTTAAGATCGGTGTGCTAAACTGTACATGTCATCCAAATTTCAAGGCTGTATCTTAAAAAAAACGAGAAAGTAGGTCAGTAGGTCACATTCATGGTCACTGAAAGTCAGTTGTAAGATCGGTGTGCAAAACTGTACATGTCATCCAAATTTCAAGGCTGTATTTTAAAAAACAAGAAAGTAGATCAGTAGGTCAAATTCATGGTCACTGAAAGTCAGTTTTAAGATCGGTGTGCAAAACTGTACATATCATCCAAATTTCAAGGCTGTATCTTTACAAACAAGAAAGTAGGTCAGTAGGTCAAGCTCACAGTCGGGTGACCCCTAATCACGTGGTGTCATCAGGTAATTATGTCTCCCACCACACAGTGGTGTGGGAGACATATTGATTTACTCCAGTCTGTGTGTCTGTCTGTGTGTCTGTCTGTCACAAAGCTTGTCCGCATTCTAAGTCGAATATTTCTCATCCAATCTTCACCAAACTTCAACAAAATGTGTCTGCCAATAAGTGCTCGGCCAGGTTCGATAACTAGCCAAATCGGCCTAGGCACTTCGGAATTATGGCCCTTGAATTACCGAAAAATGCTCAGATTTTAGGCGCATTCCTGGAGCCAAAAGGACCCCTATACTACTCATGAGTAGTATAGGGGTCCTTTTGGCTCCAGGAATGTGCATCAGTCTGAGTAGTATAGGAGTCCTTTTGACTTGATGAATGTGCATGCGCTCTAGTAGGGCAAGTTCGATAATGAGCCAAATCGGTCCAGGCGCTTCAGAGTTATGGCCCTTGAATTACCGAAAATCAGCCTTTTTACTCTTGTCCGTGCTCTAAGTCGAACATTTCTCATCCGATCACCACCAAACTTTAACAAAATGTGTTTGACCATAAGTCCTTGGACAAGTTCGATAATTAGCCAGATTGGCCCAGGCACTTTGGAATGAATGTGCATGCGCTCTAGTAGGGCAAGTTCGATAATGAGCCAAATCGGTCCAGGCACTTCAGAGTTATGGCCCTTGAATTACCAAAAATCGGCCTTTTTATTCTCGTCCGCGCTATAAGTCCAACATTTCTCACATGATCTTCACCAAACTTGAACCAAATGTTTTTGGTAGAAGACCACTAGGCAATGCATCATACCAAATATCAAAAGCCTAGGCCTTGCAGTTTCAGGCAAGAAGATTTTTAATGTTTTTTCCTTTAGGTAGAGGACCTAAAGACAATGCTACACACCAATTATCAACGGCCTAGGTCTTGGGCGTAAAAAAAAATTGTTTGTTTCCGGTATCCCGACCTACCCTAAATTTTTGGCCCGACCCTAAATGTTTTTATGGCCTTTGAGAATATTTTTTCAACTTTTTGACAAAAAGTTGAAAAACTGCACTTTTTATGTTTAAAACATGGCCAATGATGTTTTAAAACAACTTACTGATGCTCTAAAGGCATAACCGCCTTATTTGTATCCATTTTTTGACACAAAAATAATTTCCGAAAAGTCTCTCATAATAAAAAAAAATTCCCCAAAGAAAATATTTTCCGACCTACCTACCCTAATTTTTTTGAGCATGTTACCGGAAACAAAGAATTTTTTTTTTTAGGCCTTGTGGTTTCAGACAAGAAGATTTTTAAAGTTTATTCCTGTACAAGTGACCCCTGGGTGGGGCCATATTTGACCCTGGGGGATAATTTGAATAATCTTGGTAGAGGACCACCAGATGATGCTACATACAAAATATCAAAGCCCTAGGCCCTGTGGTGTTGGACAAGAATATTTTCGTAGTTTTCCTTATATAAGTCTATGTAAACCATGTGACTGCCAGGGCAGGGCCAAATTTGACCATAGGGGGATAATTTGAACACTCTTGGTAGAGGACCTCTAGATGATGCTACATACCAAACATCAAAGCCCTAGGCCCTGTGGTGTTGGACAAGAAGATTTTCAAAGTTTTCCCTATATTATAAGTCTATGTAAATCATGTGACTGCCAGGACGGGGCCAAATTTGACCCTAGGGGGATAATTTGAATAATCTTGGTAGAGGACCTCTAGATGATGCTACATACCAAATATCAAAGCCTTAGACCCTGTGGTTTTAGACAAGAAGATTTTCAAAGTTTTCCCTGTATAGGTCTATGTAAACCATGTGATCCCCAGGGCAGGGCCATATTTGACCCTAGGGGGATAATTTGAATAATCTTGGTAGAGGACCACTAGGTGATGCTACACACCAAACATAAAAGCCCTAGGACCTGTGGTTTTGCACAAGAAGATTTTTTTAGAAATTGTTGACACACGACGCACGAAAGGCGATTACAAAAGCTCACCTTGTCACTATGTGACAGGTGAGCTAAAAGGGGGGCATAATTCATGAAAAATTGGTGCCAGAGTTATGCACATTGTGTCATATGATGTGGGTGATAAGGTGGAACAACATTTTAAGTTTGAATCAAATCCATTAAGTAATAACTGAGATATCAAAACTTTAACCTGAAATTCTAAGTAAAAAGGGGGGACAATTCATGAAATATTGGAGCAAGAGTTAAGGCCCTTGTGTTATATGATGTGAGTGATGATGTTGAACAACTATTTTAAGTTTTAATCAAATCCATTTAGTTATAACTGAGACATAGTGAAAGTGCATCAAAACCTAAACCTGAAATTTTAAGTAAAAGGGGGATAATTCATTAAATATTGGTACTAGAGTTGTGGGCCTTGTGTCATATGATGTGGGAGATGATGTGGAACAACTGCTTTCAGATTGAATCAAATCCATTTAGGAATATCTGAGATAGAGTGAAAGTGCATCAAAACTTTAACCTGAAATTCTGAGTTAAAAGGGGGGATAATTCATGAAATATTGGTGTGAGAGTTATGGCGCTTGTGCCATATGGTGTGGGTGATGATGAGGAATAACTATTTTAAGTTTGAAGCAAATCCATCAAGTAATTACAGAGATACGGAGAAAAAAAGAAAGTGTAAAAATGCTTTAACCAAGGTGGGGACGCGGAAAGACGCCAATGCCGACGCAGGGGTGAGAAGAATAGCTCTCCATATTATGTATAGTCAAGCTAAAAATGATATTCTGATTCTACATTTTGTGAACAAAGTGTTTATAAACACGTAGCCCCATGGTTCTGGGCCGATCTATGTATGAAAAGAATTGGAACCACTGCCTTACCCTTGCAGGATCGTAATAGGAGACTAATAGGGTCTTAACACTTGGGTTTTGCTGTAACTCTGTGATTCCAGCAGGTATGCAAAGTTTGATTCCATACCTCATGTTTTTATTTCGATATAAATGAGATGTGAAACCAAAATTTGTAGTCCTGTTTGGCGCCATATAACCTATACTGTGTTGGTGCACCATAAAACCCAAATAAACAAGCAAATTCAATGAATTGGTATCCCCCGCCGAAAGGGTTTGCGATGAGGAATGGCAAAACATATACCTGGCAAAAAGTTAAGGATGTTACTAAGAAGAAAATTATTTCATTGGTCAAAATAATTTTAACAGAAAATGAATGCTTATTTTTTTTGGGGGGTGGGGGTGGGGGGGTTGGGGGTGGCGGCGGCGGCAGCGGGGGTGACCGGGTGAGGGTACAAAACTCAAAATTAAAAATAAAAAAAAAAAAGAATGGGTGAGGTGGGGGAAGGGGGAGGGGTGGAGGCGGATGCATGATCCGGGTGGTGGGCATGACTGAGTAGAGAGTGAGGTGAGGGAACGGTACAACTTTGCATGTTGATAAAATATTCATGGAAGATTTGAAAAAAAATAATCAAAAGGAATGTTGTTTTTTTTTTGGTGGGGGGGGGGGGGGGGGGAAGGAGGAGGGGGTGTGACCAAGGCAACAATTTCACATGTTTATAATAAATGTTCATGGAAAAGAATGAAAGAAGTTTAATGAAATTCTACCAATTGGTTGATTTGTTATGTACAAATCTGTGGATTTTTAACAATTAAAGGGTAATAACTCTAAGGGAAACTGAATCCCCCCAAAAACTTGACGGGCATCATCCTGGTATGCTGGTTCATGTTTATTTCAAGTTTTATGAAATTCTATCTGATAGTTACTGAGAAATTGCTGCAGACGGACATTTTTGGGCATTTTTCAGTAAACAAAGGGCTATAACACTAAGGAAAATTAACCAATCGGAAAAAAAACTTGACGGGCATCATCACAGTATGTTGATTCATGTTTATTTCAAATTTCATGAAATTCTACCTGCTAGTTACTGAGAAATGGCTGTGGATGGACGGACGGACGCACACACGCAGGCACCCATGGACGCCATTTTCATACCCCTCTCCCGATTTCATCTGCGGGGGATAATAAATAAATAAATTATAAACACGTAAGGTCAACTCCAGAAAATTTTTCACTTTCAATTTCAAGATTGAGTACGTTTGTAATGTGTCAGTCACACTACACCATAAAGCGTTAACAGATGCCAAACATATAGAAAAATTGCGGCAGAAAGTTATTCGGTAATGAAAGGCATTCCCCGCTGCTGCTCGTTGCTCTCGCGATCAGTGTATGGGGCATAAAATGCACAATGACCACAAGGATGATCCAAGCCGGAATGCAACACAGAAGGATAATTGTTACGTAACTAATAACTGGATTTATTAGGTCTTAAAATGATCATGGCATTTGTGATTTTAATTTTTGCTCGTCTTCTATTGGAAAATATAAATCAATTCCTTTTTGTACAAATGCTTGGCCACCACGTTATTACTGTTTCAGTTTGACTGTGTCCTAAGAATGGACTAACATTGACCAAGGGTTCATCAGGCATTACATGAATTTTATGCTACAAAGATTGTTTCACATAATTAGAGGTGATTTGTGGTCATACACACTGTTAAACAATAGATGTATGATAAACCTACAATTCTATTCTTTTAAAATCCCAGAGAGGATACAACCGAGCCCTCTAACATCACTCCTGCATGCTATGAAAGTGGCCTCAGCTACGCGCCTGGAAAGTGTATCAAAACATTAACTAAGTAGAAAAGGGACATAATTCAAGAAATATTTCTTCAAGAGTAATGCACCATCTGGCACATCATGTGACTAATACTGTGGAACAACTATTTTAAGTCTGAATCAAACCCATTTATTAATAACTGAAATGGAGCAAATGTACGTCACAACTTTAACCTGAGATTCTAAATAAAAGGGGAGGGCATAATTCATAATATATATTGAAGAGACTTAAATAAAGATTAAATCTAAAATCTATATTGCTGCCAGAGTTATGGACCTTGTGTCATATGATGTGGATGATGTGGAACAACCAGTTTAAGTAATCCATTTAGTAACAGCACAGATATGGCGAAAAAGAAAAAAAAAGAAATTCTTAGGGAAAAGGGACATAATTCATGAAATATTTCTGTCAGAGTTATGTACTTTGTATCATATGATAAGGGTAGTGATATGGAAGAACCATTTTTAGTTTGAATCAAATTAATTCTGAAGTAACAAAGATATAGTGAAAGTGCATCAAAATTACCCTGAAATTTTAAGTAAAAAGGATACATAATTCATGAAATATTGTTGCAAGAGTATGGTCCTTGTGTCATATGATGTGGGTGATAATGTGGAACACATATTTTAAGTTTGAATCAAATCCCTCTTGTAATAACAGAGATAATAGTGAAATGCATCAAAATTAACCTAAATTTCTAAGTCAAAAGGGGGCATAATTCATGAAAAATTGGTGCCAGAGTTATAGTCCTAGAGTCATATGATGTGGGTGATAATGTTAAACAACTATTTTAAGTTTAAATCAAACCCATTAAGTTATTGCAGAGGTAGAATGGAAGTGCCCCAAAACTTTAACCTGAGTAGAGGGAAATATTGGGTGAGAGTTTTGGCCCTTGTGTCATATGATGTGGGTAATGATGAGGAATAACTATTTTAAGTTTTAAGCAAGTCCATTAAGTAATAACAGGTAAAGTGAAAGTGCATCAAAACTTTAACCAAGGTTTAGCTATATTTTATGACTTGATGGAAACGGAAAATGTTGACAGACGGACAGTGCCATTCCATATGCCCTGTTGTTTTTTTTTTTCGATATGAGCGTAAAAAAACAAATCAGAGATATTCAACTTGTGCATTTTTAGTCAGATCATCACAGTGAACAAGCATGTGGAGTTTCAATCCACTAGTAATTACTTAGATACCTGCATGCATTGTGAAAAAGCAGAACAGAGTTATGGAACTTGTGCAACGCATGTCAGATCAACAAATGAATGAGCGTATGGAGTTTCGATCCATTCCTACAAGTGGTGACTCAGATAATAGGGAATTGATCCTACTGATATTCTATATCTCTATGGTAACATGCGATATACTATATAATGAGATATATACTATCGAATTAAAAAATGCGTACTTGTGCCTAATAAGCGTCCACATAACTTGTCCGAACCGCAACGTCTTGCACATCAGTACCTTATTTGTTGTTTTCGTGTCATCGGGGCGAAAACACGACAAGTAATGTATTTGTTGTGTTTTTGTGTTGCCGGGGGGAAAACACGAAAACATGAGAAGTAAAGGGCGCCAACATGACATATTTATACCCGCCAACACGAAAACTTGACAGATAAATTTGTCATGTCAGTGCCCTCTAAACGTCGAGTTATCTCATAAAATGTGTCGTGTTTTCACCCCGGCGACGCGACAACTCGACAAATTAGGTTTTTGTCGAGTTTTCGTGTTGTCGTGTTTTCGCCTCGCTAACATATGCTGACACAATATGGCAGAAATCAGCCACCATATATATGGTTTATATACACGTAGTGTGCACTTCTAAATAAAAGCACCTTGTGAACACAGTCCATATAAATAAATATACCTCTGTGGAGGGTGCGCCTATCCAAGAGGTTGAAAGTACCTGAAATACAATACAATATGGGCAGTGTTGTTTTTATTCCAAAATCTACCTTTAAATTGATAGGGAATCGATCCTACGCATAGCGGCGAAAATCGGGATCGATCCCTCGATGGTAACATGCGATATACCGAATGAAATATTTATTATCAAATTAAATAATGTGTCCTTACATGCTGCCATTAGACAGTTCTTTTCAAATGTTACGGGATGAGTTGAAGTCGGATCGATTACCGGTTGAGGCAGTGCCTTATTTCATATTAGTTTTCAAACAAAAACAATAAAATTAGGTGTATATCTTTGTGAAAAATCAAGTAGAGTTACAGAACCTATGCACTGCATGTCAAATCATCATAGTGGACATGTGTGTGAAGTTTCAATCCATTCCTGCTTGTTTCAGTTGAGAAACCAACATACATAAAAAATCTTAACCATTCAGGACCCAAATGCGAACCCGGACGCTGACACAAGCAAAAGAGCTGGTGCAGTAAAAGCTCTACCATCTCTCCGAATAGTCGAATTAAAATGATATTTTTGTCATTTAATTGTCCATCATTACTTAAAAAAGCAAGGTATATGTTCCATTTTAAAAGGTTAACAAAATTACAAAGTTAAGACCTATGGATGATGTTTTTATTTATATAAGTTCTTAAATAGTCAGAACAAAATATACAAAGAAGGGCATGAAAATTCTCAACTTGAGAATTCAACAAAATGACAATAATGACATAGAAAACATGAAAAGAATTTGAGAATTCTGAAGTATACCTTCTCATGTCCATGTATTTTATATATCAACAACCTATCTATAAGCATATAAAATGTACTTGATATACAAGTTTATTATCACAGACAAGTCAAGCATTATACATTTTAACTGATGGAAAAACTCATGATAATTATATTCCAATCAATACATGTTTATTGTTTTATAGTTTGTTTATTCAGTATTTTTTCAAGTTACAAAGTTTCTTATTTCTCTGCTTTTCACCAAAAGTATAATCTGAGCTGCAAAGGTATCACAACTGTTAGCAATCATTGTTCATTTTCTATTATATTCAATTTAGCAGTCTGGTTCCTGAACTTTCATCTGACCAATTCTTGGTTTGTTTGGGTTGTTTTCCAGCAACCAGTCCGCTAACCATACCTGTGAAAATAAACCAATAAATAATATACAAGTAACAGAAATTGATCTGTTGTACACATACAGGTAAAAGGGTTATAATTTTCATTATTTTCAACCAAGAGTTATCTACCTTGGTCATTTTCGTAGGTATCCAGTACACACAATGGTTACTGAGATATGTCCCTGCACAAAAAACTTTAGCCAAGGTGTGATGCCAATACCTGGGTGAGTAGAATAGCTCTCACTATTCTTTGAAACAGATGCAGCCTTACAGAATGAAATGAACATCAGCTTCAAACTCTGTATCTTGAATTCAAAAGGAAAGGGTTTTACTTCAAAATAACTGAAATTTGACTTAAAATGATATTTGTGCATGTGTATTTGGGATTGGACTTGAAACTGTCTTCGAGATAGTCTTCGAGATAGATTGAACTTTTATACAAGCAAGTTGGTAATATCGAGTGTCAACTGTAAATATCAGTGTTTCAGTGTAAAACTACAATACAGCATCCCTCTTTAGTAACATTCAAATCTGATACTGAAACTATCTAAACTGGCAGAATGGCAGATATCTAGATTTTATAAATTATGTACAAGATATAAGGTCACCAGAATCATTGCTTTTAAGGAATATAAAAAATTATATACTTAACAAAGTTTGAAGTTATTGATTATCAGGGTGATGCTTAATATCTTTGTTAAGTTTTATTTTTAACTTAATTTCAGCTTACCACAGGATCAAGTGGTTTTTGTTTACACAATTCTGTGAGTCCTTTTAACAATGTTGGATTCACTTTTCTTGATAAATAGTCTTTGGATGCCTGACCGACTGGTACTGGCTCTATAATGCCTGCAAAATATGCGTATATGTACAATATATCATATAAATATTTACATATGAAGAAGTTAACATAGAAACAAATTTTCTACCAAACAACAACTTCTGTGTTAAATGAAATGTAAATGAAGAACTTAGAACAAAACTTTTGGAACTGAATTTTGCAGGGTTAATGTGGCGAATTTTCTAATGCATTTCTAATTTATAAGATCGCCACATCTTGTGCAGAAAATAAAGGTGAGAAAGACTTACTGTCTGGGAAGAAAAATCTAATTTCCCTTTCTGAAGCTGTAAAACTTTCACTTCCATGAAGGGCATTTCTTTGATCATCTGTTCCATAAATAGCCCTCAAGCTATAAAAAAAAGAAAAAATGTGATCAAAGTCACCAAAAGACCTGAATTATTTATAAAACTGCCTATACAAAGAGCATCATTAAAGGAATTTTTTTTGCTAAAATCATAACTTTGAGATAGATTTCAAATATTACTGTTGTTTGTCTAAAGAAAAATAGCATCCTCTAATGATAATCTTCAAGTACTGCATTCTCTAAAGTATTCAAAATATAACACTATAACAAGAGCTGTCCGTAAGACAGCACGCTCGACTTTTCTCAGTGCTTGACTCTGAATTAAAGCTTTGCCAGTAAAAAAAAATCTAAGTTAAAAAGGGACATAACTCTGTCAAAATTCAAATCAGAGTTATGGGAATTGTGTCTCCTGGTGTAGACTTTGATAGTAAATAACTATTTTGAGTTTCAAGTCAAAAGCTTTAACAGTAACAGAGATATTTGACTTTTAACAAAAAATTCTAAGTTAAAAAGGGGCATAATTCTGTCAAAATTCAAATCAGAGTTATGGATATTGTTTCTCCTGGTGTAGACTTTGATGGTAAATAAATATTTTAAGTTTCAAGTCAAAAGCTTTGGTAGTAACAGAGATATTTGACTTTATCAAAAACTTCAAAAGCTTTGGTAGTAACAGAGATATTTGACTTTATCAAAAACTTTAACCAAAAATTCTAAGTTAAAAAGGGGCATAATTCTGTCAAAATTCACACCAGAGTTATGGGAATTGTGCCTCTTGGTGCAGACTTTGATTGTATATAACTATTTCGAGTTTCAAGTCAAAAGCTTTAATAGTAACAGAGATATTTGACTTTATCAAAATTAAAAAAAATAATTCTAAGTTAAAAAGGGGCATAATTCTGTCAAAATTCAAACAGAGTTATGGGGATTGTTTCTCCTGGCGTAGACTTTGATAGTAAATAACTATTTTAAGTTTCAAGTCAATAACTTTGATAGTAACAGAGATATTTGACTTTATCAAAAACTTTAACCAACGGTGACGCCGACGCCGGGGTGAGTGCAATAGCTCTACTTTTTCTTTGAAAAGCTGAGCTAAAAACTAGAAATGTGTCCATGGGACACAGATGCCCCCACTATATGACAAAGGACACAAATTTTTTCCTAGGTCAGGGGCCATAACTCATACAATACTGAATGAATCCGGACGCGAAACCCCAGGTGCACAACTGCACATGCTGACCAACATTCCTGTTAACTTTGGTGACTCTAGGTCAAATAGTTTTGGAGCTACGCGCGACACAACATTAAAATGACCAATTTTTAACTAAGTCAGGGGCTATAACTCCTACATGACTGAATGAATCCAGACGCGAAACCCCAGGTGCACAACTGCACATGCTGACCAACATTTCTGTAAACTTTGGTGACTCTAGGTCAAATACTTTTGGAGCTATGTGCGACACAACATTAAAATGACCAATTTTTTACTAAGTCAGGGGCCATAATTCATACACGACTGAATGAATCTGACGCAAAACCCCCGGTGCACAACTACACATGCTGACCAACATTCCTGTAAAGTTTTGTGACTCTACGTCAAATACTTTTGGAGCTAGGCACGACACAACTCTAAAATAACCAATTTTTACAAAGTCAGGGCCTATAACTCATACACGACTGAATGAATCCGGACGCAAAACCCCAGGTGCACAACTACACATGCTGACCAACATTCCTGTAAAGTTTTGTGACTCTACGTCAAATACTTTTGGAGCTAGGCGCAACACAACATTCTCGGAAGGACAGACGGATGGAGGACGGACTGAAGGACGGACGGACAAGGGCAAATCTATAGGCACCCCCACAAAGTGGGGGGCATAAAAAGCTTATATACCTTGTTTAGATAAAAAAAAAATCCATAACAGAATTCCCACATTTTGTGTCAACAGACCATCAGTATACATCAATATCCAGATTTAACCCACTCGGTTCATTTTTGCATGTTCAAGACTTCAGCAATTTTTTTTGTTAAGTATAATCTGCCATGAATTCATTCTCTTAAAGTTATTGTAAATGAAATGCAAGACTGTTTACTCGAATTGTTGCTATAATTTGTACCTGTCTGGATGTGTCTGTCTTGCTTTAATTGTGTTGGTTGGACCAATCAGTTCCCTCCAGTATGATATTGCTTGGTCTCTGGCAATCACTAGAGCAATAACTGGTCCACTCGACATGTATGCTACAAGACTCGCAAAGAAAAGCTTTCCATAGTGTTCTGCATAAAAGTCACTTGCCTGCTCCGGAGTCAAGTGCACTCTTCTTTTCTGTAATTTAAAAATAATAAACATTATAAAATGCAAAAATTACAAAATCATATTACATGTTATACTAATTTTTTAATATTTCATAATTGTAACATTAATGTAAAGGAATTAAGATGACATGAAGTAAGTTCTGTTTTGACCTAACAAGAGAGAAAACAAAAGCTTTTGGAAGCTGTTTGATTATTCAAAAATGCTTTACCACTAGATAACTGAAAATGACAGGTAATACTTCTTCAATGCAACAGTATATTTTACAGTTCTTTTTTACATTTGTTTGTGTGTATGCTTTTAAGGCATGTTTGAGGTATACTAAGAAACAATCATGATGAACCAAAAGCAACTTAACAAAAAAGGGTAGAAGTATTTTGGGTTGCGGCTGAAGTTTGAAAATAAAACAGACTGTAGCCAGTAGTTCAGAAGATATATATCCTTTCCACAGCCTTAACGTACTAAAACGTATTAGCATCTGATGGCCCTTTCACGCTTCCGTAGAAACAACATTTATTACACGAAACTTATTTTGAAAATATTTCTGAAATGTCTAGGTCTGCAGCTCTCAAATACGGTTATATCTTACATCTGAGGCATATACTGACACTCTCAGACAACATCAAAAATGACATTTTGAGTGATTTGATGAAGTTCCAAAATCATCAATGTACCCTTGATCTGTTACGGACCCCTGTGGGATTTCTGTTTATCCAGAGCTCAAATATTTTTTCATAGATTAAAAGCTCACATGCTGTACTAAAGCCCAGGTAATTTCAATTCGTAATAAAGTGCTGAACATTGGCTCCCTAATAGCAAAAAAAAAAAAAAAAAAAAGGAAGTCCACGCGCATACATTTAGACGGGGTGACCCCTGCGCGTGACCCCTGACTATCTACGAATCAAAATGCGGCTTTCGTTTTCAAGTTTAACATTTCTACTTTCATTTTATTTACTTCCGGAAATAGCTGAAGGTCGAGTGACGTCATTTTCTGTGTTGTCAAGAACATACATATGCCTGGCGAAATTGCATAAATATGTGCTGGCCGTCCTAAGGATATAGTGAAATCTAACTCCAGTCACCAAATCTTAATTTGACACTACATTTTCTGTGCTTAAATAGATTTGTTCACCTAACTAATGTTGAAACACAACATCTCTGCACTAACTATTCTGAGAAACTAATGATGTCACAAAAACGGTTGTAGCAAATGCTTATTTTAGAATTTCAAGACGTTCACTAACAAATCAGAAAAATATTAAAGTAAATCCTAGGAGAGAAAATACCAAGGTCCCCACTGGGACTCGAACCCCGGACCTTGTGATCCATAGGTGGACACTCTAACCACATCGCTAAAGGGTTAACCCAACAGCAAGGGTGTTGGAAGTGGCCTATAAATCTACTATCACTACAGTATTGATTTCTGTAACTGGGTGTGCTAATAGCATTTATCTTTAATTTGAAATAAATATTTCTCAAGATTTAAATTAATTATGCAGTTATGCTCCTCAAATAATAATGCTTTTCAGAGCTCACCTGCTCTCTAGAATGACTTTCTATGCCCATCGCATGAGTCTGTCACTTCTGACACCATTAAAGTAAACCCTTAGCGAGAAAATACCAAGGTCCCTACTGGGAATTGAACCCCATATCTCTATCCATAGACAGTCACTCTATAACCACATCACTAAAGGGTTAACCAAACAACAAGGCTGTTGGAAGTGGCCTATAAACCTACTATCACTACATCTCTGATGCTGGAAGTGGAATCACTGCAAGTGAAACTGAGATCTCAAACTTTCAAAGCTTGTCATAATGACATTACTATGGGAAAATATGGCATCAGTACTATTTTCAGGAACCTGACTTGATGGAGATTCAAATAAGCTTCCAATTTTCACAATCGAGCTGAAAATATAATATGAACTTAGGTGCTACCTAGAAGGCAGAGCTCCCTTGAAAAATCACCAGTGCCCCTTGAAAATTAAAGGAGTCATACATGCCATAATTTTTCAGAACCTTTCCGGGATTCTGAGTTAAAATTTCCGGGATTTTTACCCTTTGACCGGGACATACACAGTGACATTAGTATTCGTCTGTTTCATGCATAAATATCATAAAATTACATGCAGTTTCCGGAGATAAACATTGTTCCCTCGCTTAGGAATAATTTGCTGCAAATGTCGTCTAGCTTTCTAAGGGAGGTAAATAGGGTAATTCACGTCTATAGTTCGGCACGTGAATTGGTTGCGTTCCCGAGGTGAACTGAATTAGGATTGCTACATAAGAAGAATTAACCTGGTCATCGTGATTTAGAATCCAGCTTATTTGGTATCATTTTTATGCTTAAACGTTTATCTAATCATTAATAAAATGGAATCCTCAAAGGAATAAAATAAATCTTGTACATAAAATCGATATAAAATATTTCGGGTTGGGTCAATTTTCATGGATCGGTCGGCAAAGGCATTCAATAGTCAAAAGTTTAATTTAGAATATGTGTGACAATCGATCTACATTTTGAAAGCTTACAACCTTTTAAAATAATTATCGTTTAATTGACCGTTATTAGCCATTTCTTCCAATCAAGGCTACATGTTGCTTCACCGCCTACGTGCTAAAAACAACGAGATTTTCGGCTATTGTTCCTAATATTAAATGATCATAAAACTGTTATTGATTGCATAATTTTGTCAATTCATAATCAGGGTCATCAAAATAGCCGACTGTAAATTAATCTGGGTCATCAAAAGATCGCAGGGCGCGTTCAATATGAGTGTTGATCGGAGCTGGCTTAATCAACATGTGTCCCGCTCGAGGGCATGAAACTGATTATCGGATAATTAGGAATAAACAATGTGACACCGGGAACTGTTTATTGTGTTTTATTAATGTAAAATTCAACAATTTATAGACCAAAAAACTAGTTTTTTGGGAGGTTGTTTTTGTTTTCTGTATTTTTAATTTTCCGGGACATTTCAACACTGTCCGGGACACCGGGACGAGTATGTGATTTCCGGGACAATCCCGGACAATCCGGGATGTATGACATGTATGAAGGAGTGCTGCTGGAATTATCTGGATCCGTTTTAGGAAGTTTATGTCCATTAAGATCTATTAAAATTTTAAGAATTGATGATAGTTAATGATTTCTGAATGAATGTCTTAGAATGCATTAAAATTAAATCTTGACATGCGAAAACTCTACAAATATGCTATATACAAACTAAAGAAAGTTACAGTTCTTTTTAGAAGGAAGAATGTGTCCAACTTTAACTCAAATATACTGCTATAATAGACGTCTGGTATGGGAAAATGAAAATCATCTACATGTAAAAAACTTGTTTAAAATCCAAAAGACTAGCCATCTTTAAAAGTCAGTGATGAGAATTTTACCCAGAGAAAATCACTGTTTGCCGAAATTCTCGAAACTTCTGTTTTATTTACTGAACTGCTAAGTTAACAGTCTATGACATTTTATGGTTAATCTTTTAGCATTACTGGTATAGAATATGAATGGTAGTAGGAACCTTTTTTAAAGTTTTATCTACAGACAGTACATTGGAACCTGACACCACTAACAAAACACTTGTTAAATTTCACATGAATGACTTTATTTTTTACAATGCTTTGAAAACTCATAATAAATGAATAAATACAAAAAAAAAAATGAAATAAAAAAAAAACAAATTAAAAAAAATGCATTTGGTGAGAATTGAACTCCCGACCTCTGGTTTACAATGCAAACTCGCTAACCACTGCACCAATGTGGAAGTATGACATAATCAACTCAAATATAAGTATATATAATAAATTTCAGTTATGGAAGCGTGACGAAAATCGTTTCGCATTGAAAATATTGTATTTTATCTTTTTTTTCTTCGTAGAAAATGTTTTTAGCACTAAATTCTTATTATCAGACGCTCATTTACATTTTTATTCAACGTTCAAAGCAGTAAGCGAACGCTTTTGTCAACCGTAAACAGCAAGCGTCTACTGACGTCTTACTGATTAATTACTATGAGCATTGTGTGCTGGAAGAAACCCGAACAATACCGATTCCAAAAAAGTACCACGAATTTTCAACTTGATAGTAATTCTTTACACAGTTTTATTCATTTTGTTTTTCACACGTTTAACCGTAATGCGACGCTATCGGCGCCGCTTTGCGGCGCCGGTAGCTCTGCTATTAATTAGTAAATTACCCCACCCACTTAAAAGAAATGAAATGGGCACCTGCAATATTGCAAATCCTGATCTTAGTATTATATCTTCGATTTCCTCAGATTTATGTACGGCATCAGGCTTAATTATGGCAAGTGTTCTCTCCACATATATGTGTGGAGGATCCATTGTAATTTCATCAGCGTTTCCACCCGTCATTTTGCGATCAAAAGTAAACTCCAAAATGTAAACAACTACTGCTTCCTTTGTTGCTAGGTTACTTCCTATTTTATGCGAATTTCTCGGATCGGTGATGAAATCGCGAAACGGTCAAAATATCATCGTAAAATGTAAAAGAGCTCTGAATAAAATCAGTACCTTTAATGCCTAGTTTAGATAAAATACCACAGAATAGTCTGCACAATTCTTAATATTAACCCCCCAAAAAAAACCGAACTTTTAAAACAAAAATAGAATGGAAAAAATAAAATAAGTACTACCAAAATCTACAATAATTAGTTAGTATTAACCCGTTGCTCCAAATGAATATCTGTTGCAGCAAGACCAAAAGTAAAAGTAAATGTGATACAGTGAAAATAAGCTTTGTGGAGCTTTGAAGCAATCCTATTTTAAGAACAGTGAAAAACCAATTATACCTTACCCCAGCTATTTGTTTGTACCCATTTACAGCTGGACGACTGAGGCAACCACTATTACGTGCCTTGCCCAAGGACATACCGAAATGGGAGTAGCCAGGAATCGAACCCGGGCCTTCACCTCCATATGAAAGCATCTTAGCCCTTTCGACCTATACATCCACATTAACCATGCGTGTAAGCAAAACTGTTTTGAAGTTACAGGAAGCTGTAATAGAAGAAACAAAAAGGCGTCAGTAAAAATGGTAGCTGCAAGGCTGATTACAACTGTTTGAAACTACTTGTACTGTATACAAATGCTGAATGTCCTTCTGTGTATAGAAAAGAGAGTCACATACTCTTTATCATAAACTTACCAAATCCATACCAAAAATTTAACTGAAAGAAGTTATTAAAGATTTTATAGTGTAAACAAACATGTACAATATTTTATCATCAGTATTTTCCACTCACGAATGCACTTAATGCAGGTGATAATTGTCTATATAATTGTAAATGAGAGGCCTCCACAATTTTTTTTTTAAGTTGTGTAAACAGTTTAAGTTGTAGGTTGGTGTAAATCCATAAGATACCCGTGTAGCGGTTCTCGTATCGGGTGGTTTAACTGGTTGTTTAAGGTAATGGACCTGTAAAAAAAATCGGCATGTTAAGAATTCTCCGTTTGATCTTCTTTTTGCATTTTGTTTCGTAGTTACGGAAAGCAGTGAGCGCACTGAGCTATAGTTACGTCCAGAAAATGCCGAAATGCTTACAAATACATGACCAAACGGAAATTACAGGGTGTTATGACGGATCCACTACCATAAAATGTTAAAATTACATTAGATTTAAGTGACCCTTTGTGTTAAACTATTTGCAGCAAGGAACACCTCAACAGGCAGAGAAATGTTTCTAAATGAGTAAAATACAAAGTGTGGAGAACCACAGGTCGCCCAACACGACATAAACGAAAATGTTGCAGGCTCGGTTTGAGGCATAGAAAATGTCGCGAAAAAAACGGTAGTCGCATAATGGCGGATACAAATAGTCCTCAGATTTTTTCACACTGTAGAGCTATTTTCCTTATTTTCTATGCAACTTATTTTTTTTTTTGCTAAAATCACGTGACAGATCTATGCTTGACATGTAGGTAGCATTTTCATAATGAAATAACAACATGACAGAATTTTTCATGGAAACTTAATCATACACCACCACTACATTTTGGGGTCTCAATTTTTAGCTGATTTTGCAGTTGGTGTGTTTGACTGAAAATAGTTTTCTTGCATTAAACGTGACCCCCGCTTTTCTTTTGATTTTTATTCAGTACTGACAATATTCTTCAAGAAAATGTAAGTTACAGACATTTAAAATGGGTCCTGATGTGTGCTGCGGCCATTGGAAGTATATAAGTTTTATATAGAATAAAGAAAAACAGCTATTTAATGTGTTGTAACCTTGAAGCATAATCAAAATGATAAATTGAAACGATGAATGTAACAACAGCCTAACTATGTTATTACATATATGTGATACCAATTTATTTATATGGTAATTTCTTTTTGTTATATATACATTTTACATTTTACATTTTATATCAAATTTTGTGTAAAGTTATCATCATTGAGTACAATAAATAACTTTAGCTGAAAAAGCCAAAACTTGTAAACTTATCCGTTTACAGTTGGACACTATGCTTCCCTCTTTGATTGGAGTGTCTGACGTGATGGGGTGGGTGCGCCGGGGGAGGGGACTCTGTGATAAGCAGTTTTTAAATCCCACCTGGACAGAACTGTTTTGATTTCTGTCTTTTGGCCTGTTTCGTCGGGCCCTTAAGGGCGTTCTCTCGATGCTCTGCCTTCTGCAAAAGCATCGAGTACTTTTTGGTTCTTGAGGTTTGCTTTTTATATGATTATACAGGAGTTTTTTTGTGTTTTACATGCCATCTCTTTTGTTTCAATTGCGTTAGTAATTCACCTGGCGGGCATTACTTTTATTTACACTGTCCCGTGACTTTAGAACATGGTGGAGGTAAGAGTGAGGTTGGGTGCGCACCTTAAACCGGTTTAAGCTCCCTAGTGGTGTTTTTGCTACTGAATGTTGCAAGGCGGTGCCCTACTGTGTTCCTTTATTTGTTTGTTTTGTCCTCGTGTGTTTGCTTTATACACTAACGAGATATGAAAACACAACAAACATATGCCTGAATATATTTTTTTACTATAAAAAGCACCACCTTGAAATGTTCAGCACATAGAGTATCGAGATGTGTATGTGTTGAACATTTCAAGGTGATGCTTTTTGTAATAAAATATATTCAGGCATATGTGTGTTGCGTTTTCATATCTCGTCAGTGTGTGTGTGTGTGTGTGTGTGTGTGTGTGTGTGTGTGTGTGCGCGCGCGCGCGTGTGCGTGTTAGAAGTGTGCACTTCTGCCTGCTGTGTTTCGTTTTAGGAAGGCTGCGTTTTTGAAACGTGCCATTCACTGTTTTATATGTATCCTTGTTTCTTTTTTAATATCTTAGGTAACGTTTCTTAAGGTCGTAAATTTTCTTGAGAGAAATTCATGCATTTTTTTTTTATTTTGGAGCACTACTAAACTTTCCAGCAAGACCTCAGCACAACTTATAAAATAATGTCAGTGTACGCCATTAGAAAAGTGTGCATGCTGTATATCGAATACAAGACATTTAAAAGAATGTAGATCATATTTTGTCTGCCTGATCAGATGTTTGGAGAAGGACCTATTTATTTTTTTTTTCACTTCTGACCACTGTTTTTATGTTTGCTTCAGTTTATCGGTCAATTCAGAGTTATTCCCCTTAGATAATATTCTCGGGTAGGTATCATCTCTATGTATATTGTCAATTGTCAAAGATATATTGTCAGAGTAAAAGCCTACATACTGCTGGACTTGAAAATATTTTCTACTAAAGAACCTGTTTCTGTTTTGTTACTGTTGCTTGACATCATTACAGGCACCGACAGTGCTTCGCAGTAAAGAGCAAGCAACAAAGATTAAGATTAAGACAAAAGTCACAATGACAGACTGATAAAAGAAGTTTACAGATGCATCTCTGGAAGGAAATGGAAAAATACATTTATTCCTAGACGCCGGGATCAAATGACGTCACGCTTATTGTGTAAATAGCTAACATTGTTTCATCTGTTGTCCTGCTTTGCATGTGCTTGCCTTTTCTTTCTTTAATGATTTAGTTTGCTGTGTATAATTTTCGTTGCACTGTTCTTTCGCATTTGCTTTTATCGTTGTTTTTATGTACATGCCTGCACGAAGACTGCTTCCCCTGTTGCCAGACACTGATGCCGTTTGTGTTTTTTTTTTATTTGCCGTAGAGAAGCCTATCTGTTGTCAGCTGGTCGAGTACACTGGCTGGGCAGATTAGACATTCAAACTTCAGTAAGAGCCAAGTGATCTGGTTTGCAGTAGAGACAGTGTACTGTTTGTTTGTTGATGTTTTAAAATTAGTTTGTTGATGTTTTAAACTTAGTTTTCTATGTGCTTTAAACTTAGTCTTGTATGTGCTTTCTTTTATATGATCTAGAGGTGCTAAAGGCTACACCAACCTCAGTAAATATGCTGCTAGCATTCACTGAATCTTAAAATGCCTATAAAATTTCTTTTGCCTTTTATTTGTCTTTTATATATAGCTGCTGCCAAAATTAGCACCTTCTATGCAATAAACTTACTTCGTAGTGTATTATATGTATATCATTTTCCTTTTATTTATGTACTTATTTTATACAGGTTCGTGTTTATATGTGCTATGTATGTAAGTTTCTTTTTAATCATAGAACCATGTCATTCTTAACCGCTGTAATGTAATTTATGTTCTAATATGCCTAACTTTCGCTTATCTTTCTTTTTAGCCGCTTTATCTTTGTTAATTTCTGTTGTTGTTTTTTTGTTTGTCGGGAAATAGCTCATGAGCTAATGTTCTTTGTTATACTTTATCTGACGTAAAATAAAGATTCTTGCGTCTTGTATCTTATTGCGCTAACGTCATTATGTTACACATTATGTTACACATAACGTTAAGAGGGCAAAATGTGAAAGAATTGTAAAGACATGAAATAAAAACACCTAGCAATGATCTTACATTTTAATTCTGTTGTTACAATGATACAACTGAAAAAAATATCGGATTAAACAACTTATATGCGGAAGGACAAAATTACTTAATTTTATCGAGCTTTCCCGTCGAATAGGCAGCGGCTTGTCCAATCCGATTATTTCATTCTGATTCGGTTTTTGTCTCTAACGGTGAAATTGATTATCGCCGAACATTTCCGAATATGATTAAAAATGGCTGCCTAACCTGTCAAAATTGGAAGTTGGTTTGAATAAATTTCGAGAAAGCTGTATTTTTTCCTGATTCATATAAACACAAACAGGCATATGGACGCAGTAAGCTTTTCTGAATATCCTTTCATAAACATCATGTAACAGCTGTTTTCTTTTTATTCAAAATAGGCTTTTGCGGCAAAATATTCATGTTTGCACAGGAATCAAGGGATTTGGTTCAAAATTTATGTCTATGCACAGACTCTTGGAGCATGTTTTATAAATACAATCCAATAAAAAGTAAAGACAACTTACTCCGAGCGATTCAACGCAACTTGAATGTCCAAGGAATACAAGCTAAATAAGTCCGAGCTTGGTTGGTGTTGCGTAGTCAAATGTATCCCGGTACAACCCGTTTTCGGACACCTAACGGTATATCACTACCATTTTGCTACGTAGAAAATGTACAACAATTATAAATGCTGGAGTTTTGTTCAACAATCATTTATCCTAAAAAATACGCAAGTAAACAAACCTCATCCCGCAGCATGTTTTAGATATCCTTTCCAACATGGCTGACCTACTTTTCCATTAACCGGAAGTTGTACAACCCGTTTTCGGACACCTGCTTCAAAATATACTGCGCTCCAAAGTTTACGTCACAAAAAGTCAGAAACAGTTTAAACAAATTTCGAACATTCATTTTAACTGTTAGTATCAAGAAAACTACCCAAAACGAATTTATAAAGTATTTTCAGTGTTAGTTTATGGAGTAAGTTGGTGGGATCAGCACAAATGGGACACAGGAACGTGTCTCCTATTCTGATTACCCTCACTGTTACATACAATATGATAAGTGTACCCATCCCTTACATATTATCATCATAAGGTCTGTATGATCCCCTAGTGGGCACATGATTCAGGGTTCAAATTTAGACAAGCATACAAGCTAAATGTTAGTGGAATTTGAGAATAGCTAGTGAGCTTGAAATGTACTAGCTAATTTCAGCTAGTCAATAATATACCAAGCAAATGTCTTCAAAGCTTGAATAAATTTTGTTCTGCAGGTATACATTTTTCTGCATGAAAGGAATATTATCGTGTATGTTTATAAATGATATTTCATTGTTCAACAAAACTCTGATATAATGCATGATTGCAGCTTGCATCAAGTTAACATGGAAGGATTTGACATTAGCTTGTAAGTGGATAAAAATGGCACTAGCTATTTTAAGCTAATAGATTTTTTTTGTGACTGGCTACTTACAGAGATTAATCAGTAGGTTTTGACCAGTAAAATATTAATAAAGTAAATTAAATATTATTGTTTAATATTAGCCGGTATCTTTTCATATTAGCTAGTGAACAAAAAGGGCACTAGCTACTTTTAGCTAGTAGAAAATGTTGCTAAATTTGACCCCTGTGATTCTGAAAAGAAACAGAAA
Source organism: Mercenaria mercenaria (assembly GCF_021730395.1). NCBI lineage: Eukaryota > Metazoa > Mollusca > Bivalvia > Venerida > Veneridae > Mercenaria > Mercenaria mercenaria. The sequence continues at coordinate 75,412,526 of NC_069362.1, forward strand.
AAAAACTTTACTACTACTATTTAAAATTTCATTAACCAATTGATTAAAAAAACCTCGTAAGGTACACGGGTCTATAAGTGGTAACTTTTTGTGTGAAGAATACTTTTGCAAAATTTGATAGTGGGGGCGGAGCCTGTAAAATAACCTCATCTGTCGGACGACAGAGCTTTCAACATGAAAACATTGGATTTATTTCTAAAAAACACAAATTTTGGACGTGATATTTTGGGAATAGTGAAAAAATTAAAAATGTAACAGTATATAAGTTTTTATTATTTGCTTACCCTTTTAATTTCTTTTTTTTTCAAAACTACCAGCGTGACATTTGTATGGTTTTTGTTAACAAAGCATGCGTGTGGGAAACCGGGAGGGGCGTGTTTTCCAGGAAAACTAAAACATCACCGGGCCTGGCCGAATACGGGTTGTGTCCGAAAATAGGTTGTCGCGGGATACAAGCAGAGCCATGACACAGACGATATCATCAATGATTATAATAAAAATACTCACCGCCAGAGTCATCTGGCGATGATCTGCTATGATGGCTGGGAGGTCTGAGGTGCTGGTTCATAAAACTATGTTTTTTGTCAGGGCCACGGGTTCGCTCCCCGCTGTGGGCAATTTTTTTTTTCGAAATTATTTTTTATCTTGAGATTATATTATTAAAGTGACATTATGTGCATCTTATTGCACAAAATGTGTTTTGGGTGAATGTTTCATAAAAGCAATTTTCGGTTGCTGTGCATTTAAATGTCTTTAATTAAATGGTTCTGGGATGATCTGTGTATGAAAAGAACTGGAACCACTGACTTACCCTTGCATGATCGTAAGAGGCGGCTAATAGGGTCTTAACACTTTGGTTTTGCTGTAACTCTGTGATTTGAGCAGGTATGCAAATTTTGATTCCATACCTCATGTTTTTATTTCGATGTAAATGAGGTGTGAAACCAAAATTTGTAGTCCTGTTTGGCGCCATATAACCTATATTGTGTTGGTGTGCCATAAACACGACTGTGGATTGGAACCATCTGTCAAGTGAGATAGTCGGCGCACAGACAGTTGAGGGCTTTAAGTCTGCCCTCCCTCAGTATTACTAGCGCACTCCTCCCGGTGTCCTACGCTGTAAAAGGCCCTACACCTTATCGAAGCAGAAGCAGAAACCCATATAAATAAATAAATTAAAGACAATGCCACATAAGTATTTGAAGCTGATTCTTTAGAAATAAAGAAATCGGACTAACAAAATAATAATTCTTTTCTTCAATATTCTTCGCAATTATCTCCCTTACCTATAGGTAGAGAATTCTGAAGTTCAAGGGAAGCAACTCCTGCATGCAGTTTGACTTTTCTTAAAAAGACTGCCCCAGTCAAAATAAGAAAAGTCATATTTGGAAAGTTAATTATTATTTCGTACTGGTAACAGGAAGAGTTTGTAAGAAGCTGTAATTTCCTCCACCCTTTTTACACAGACGTCTATTTCAACTGGATTTTCATTCATCAGTAAAGACTTGTATACTTAGTATACATTGTTTTTTTTGGCAAATATTTCATTTTCCATCAAATACATTAAATAGCATTTATTCTGTAAAAGAAATATTCTCTGGGCCGCTATGTTACTTTGTATTTAAATGGTAAAATTGACAAAAGGGACGCAGATCAATTATATAGAGAGCAATATTTTCTTTTTGTTCATTTAAATGTTACCAGAGAGATGCTTCTCTTGGGAAAATTTTAATTGACGGTTTTCCTTTAGAGGGATATTATGCATTAGAAAATGGGGATTGGCATTCTTTAATCTTTTTGGGGACAGTGTCTTACATTAAATCATGGGCATTTGTACTCTAAGTGTTATATGTTGGGCTTTAGTTGTTTCACACACTCGAAGTACTCTAGTTTCACAACTCTAAGAACATAATTTCTTTGCATTTACAGGGTTGGACTCCAGGGGGCCACCGCAGTAAACAAAGTAAGATTACCAATACTTTCGTCACTATGACACTATGTAAAACAAAAAAAGGTTGTAAAAAGTATATAAAGTCGTTTTTGTTTGTGGTGAGTGGCAAAGGATTTTTGAGTGTTTTTATGAAGGTATGAAGAACATATTATTTAAATATTCATGTATCTTGAAAGGAAACATATTTTATGTAATACAGTAGTTAATAATTGGTATTATTTGATGTAGATAGTCAGATAATATCAATTATTAACTATTGTATTACATAAAATATTTTTCCTTTCAAGACACATGAATATTTAAATAATATTTAACTTAATCATTATCATTAACTTAATGCATATCTTTCCTATCTGTATATGAAGCATATTTTAACATGTTTATCAGGAAAAGCGTGCTATATAAATTTTGTATAATAAATACTGGTTCATAATGTTTTCCAGGATCTGCAGCTAAAGACCCTTTAGATGATTTACTTGGAGATCTCCTTGATGATGGTAAATATGACAAGCATTTGATTAGATTTTAGTTATAAGTTCTATCATTTCCTTTGTAGTATATTTTTTGTTCGAAGATATAACATGCATTTAAATGAAGAAGTGTTTGTCATGATAATAAAAGATTTTTTTCACAGCACAGAAGCTGTAATGCCTGTTTATAAAGAATTATTAGCCCTGTAGGTCAAAGGTTAAGGTCAGATGTGTCAGTCATATTTCATATCCAGAGTATAACTAGAACCTTCAAGAGTGCAGTAACCCACAATTTTCCTACCACTAACCCCCGCCCACAAAAAAATGTTGTTTCTTTTGCACAGTTACCTTCTTGTACCTAAGTATCCTAACACCACCACCACACAAAATCCCCACCATAGCACCTCAAACCTCACCATACCGCCACATTACCATTGTGTCTGTCTTGTTTCATGGTTTAGATTTTTTTCTCAACTTTTACTTTCTTTTGCCTCGGTATCCCATCACTGCTGCCACAAAAAAAAAATGCCCGAGCTCACTGATCTTTAACTATGGAAGTATATTGTCTTCAGATTTTAAATTGTGGTTTCTCATCATCACTCTCATCATATGCTTCTGTGACACTAATACTGCATGAATGAAGGTCCCGTTTTACATAGAATTTACCTATTTTTATGCCCCAGAAGGGAGGCATATTAGTTTTCAACTCTCCGTCCATTCGTTCGTCACAATAACTTTTTGCATGAAGGGAACGTTAACTTTTTGCATGAAGGCACTTTACTCGCGAACCACTGCACCCAGGACCTTCAAACTTTACATGCTAATAGTACTTATTGAGTACATGACCACTATTGACTTTGGGGTCACCAGGTCAAAGGTCAAGGCGCTGCGGGGGGCATTTGTCACCATTAGTGACAGCTCTTGTTTAGCACAACACTAACTTTAGCATTTTCTCAATGGATGTGTTTCAGACTATTCTGACATATATCTGGTTTACAGTTGCCTTTAAGATTATTGATAAAAATTGTTTGCATTATGAAATTTTTAAAATAATTTTCTTCATTATTTTCTTTGGTTATGCCCCTTTTCACTATCCATCATCAAAATAGTCAAGTGGGCTACCTCTTGTGATTTTTTACTGCAGATAAAGGAAGTCCACCAAAAAAGAATACAAACAGCAATGCTGGGAGACAACAGTTTTCTGCCAAGAAACAAAGGTGTGTCAAAATTTTCTTAAATTTTTGCCTTTTGACAGTGTATGGGCAGTATGCTTGTCTGTGACGGGTTTAAATGTTTAAATAGGGCATTGTCATAATTTTAGCCAACGTGATCTGTAAAAGAAGGAAGTTGCTGGTAGGGTTTGACTTCAGTCTTTACATGGTGTCTGTAGAGGACACACAGTCCAACACCTGACTTAGAAAATGGTACTAGTTATTTATGCCCCCAGCATCTACTGATGCGGGAGGCATATAGTGATTGTCCTGTCCGTCCGTTCGTCCATCTGTACGAGGTTAATCAAATGGGACCATTTCGTCTAGCATCAATACCCCTAACTAGAATGACTTGATACTAATGCAGATGTAACCTGTGACCATTCCTCATCTTCAGACATCACCTGACCTCAGTTTGACCTTGACCTCGTTTTGGACTTAGGTTGCTTTGTATCGACAAGGATGCCACCGGGGGCATCAAGCATTTATTGAACACAGCTCCTTGTTTTCAGTTCTAAAATGAATTTTTAACCATGGATGAAAGAAGTTAATAGTAATAAATTGTGTTTGTAAAATATAAACATTTAAGATACAGATTAAATCTGTAGATTTACACACTTTGTAAAATGCTCAAAATTGCTTTTTGGTAGTCTACCTGTGGAGTCTTGTATTATTAACAGAAATGACATAGATGGTATGATAATCAGCCATGTTCAGTTGTTTGCTTGTTGATAACATATTTATGTTTAACTTTGAGCAGCTCTAAGGATGAGGATTTCTACAGTAGCTTGGCCCAAGCAGCAGAGGATGCTGAGTTGTCAGATGTGTCCGAGGCTGATGTCAACAAAATGGCTAAAAGTATTGCAGTATGTATATTTTATCTTTGCATACAATACATAAGTATTCCTTAGTACACAACAGTTCCAGGGAAAAGTTTTAACTTTTACAGAAAGGCCCTCCAGAAGGCAACTTTCAGTGAGTTTTAGACTATTCTGTACAAATACTATTTAATTCACACATTGAATACAGTATTAACCTACTTGCCTCTTTTCGTTGCGAGTTTTGTTACTTCTGATTTGGATGTAGATTTCTTTCATATTACAAAGCTTACAAGTGCAGGGTTGGCAGTTCTACCCAGATACCTGTCCATGCCTGAGGTAATGTCTGGAGGGTCCCTGAAGTCTGCCTCCAACAGTAAAACTGAAATACAGTTGTATTGATGGGACTTAAAATCAATAGACAGACTTAACTTTCTCCAGAATACATCAAGTCTTGATTATGCTCCCTTTGCAAGACACGTATTTTTGCTCTTTCAGGATCTAGATGACTTGGATGCTGATTTGTTTCCAGTCACTGGTGGCAGTACTAAAACTCCAAAACGTGGCAGTCTGAAGGACAAAACTGGCAAGGGAGGAACACCACGGAGAACTGGTACCCCAAGGTCGAGAGGTGGCACTCCCAGAGCATCTTCACCTCCTCTCAGGATGTCTTCCCCTGGTAATAGAGTGATCTCCCCTACACACCAGAGAGTAACTTCACCTCCAGCACGAGGGACTCCCACTGGCAGAGACACACCAGGGAGCCAGCACTCTGGAATTGATTCTAACAGACCAGGAAGTGGCTCTAAAAAATCATCAGTCAAAAGGTCACAGTCTCCAACAAGTGAACCAACCGCTGACTATAGACCTACAACTGCTCCAGGAAAAATGACAGGCAAGTTCAATGAAGCAGATCTTATTTTTTTTTTTTTTTTTTGTCAATGGATTCATTGGGATATATCTTAAGTATTTTGTTTATTCATGGACAGTAGTAAACTTGTAGTATAAGTTTGTTCTTATTAGTAGTTTCATTGATGTAACTGAATGAAACATTTTCCAGAATTGAATTTCATTGTATTTTGATTTTTTGCTTGTATATTTTTGTTTTCAGATTTAAATGAAAGGGCTAGTGTTGGACTGAAGCCGGGACAGGAGCAAGAAAGACCTAGAACAGTTCCTAAAACCAGGTCTTTTGACTTTGGAGGTAAATTCTTCTATAATTTATTCTAATAAATAAGTCTAAAAAAGTTATATCTCTAGTGTGAAGTGTTAATCTGGATTGTTCGTATAAAATTATGCCTAGCAAACATGCATGCACATCCGGATACAGGACTTGAGGATGTGCTGGATGCATTCGACAATACGGGTTCAGTGTAGAGGTTATTCGTTAGATCTGTAATGAAATAAATAATTTGTATAAGGTCATACTAATTGCTCCTTGTGTCTTGTGTAGGAGCTACAACACACAGTTTGTGGAAGACTTGCCATTTGTCTAGGACTGGTACAATGTTTTTAATGTTGCTGACTATGAAATTCTAGTCAGTAGTTTTTTGTTTATATTTGAATAACAGCCTCTCAGCATGATACAAATGTCCTAACAATAACAGCCTCTCAACATGAAGTTTGTACAATGTCAATGGAAGCAGTCAATACTGTACATGTAATTATATTCACTTTGTAAACATTGTGTGCTCGGCTGCCAACATAAAGAAAATTAATGAATTTGTTCCCATGACAGGTAGATTCATAAGTATGCACTCAGGCAAAGCAAAAGTACAGAAGTCACTATAATTTACCAGATATAAGCAATACATTAAGAATAGAAATATATTTTTAATTTTTCAAATTCTGATAATAATTTGAATAACCTAATTAGGCTATTATAATAATTTGTAATCTGTACTTGGCTATGATTCATAACATCTCAGTAGTAATTCACAACCAAATTGATTGGTATTGCAAAGTATTATTCCCTTTTATAACACATCCATTTTTACTGTAGGACAGTATGCTGAGGAAATGACTTTATTTGTAGCACTTATTGATAACATGTAAACAATGGGAACAAATATGCAATCACAGTAACAATAATTGATCTAACATGTCAATAAAAACACACGATGGCATAAATCACATAGTAACAAACAAAAGGTGACATTGTTACACATCAGTTTACCTACTAATATTTCTAATTGATTTTAAAACAATTTGTAGTAATTTTACTGTTTTGACTTACTATAAATTATGTGAAAATGATTGTCATGATTAATACATTTGTCATCAACAAGGGAATAAACCTGGTTTTCATTACATAGGTCACATATAAGCTCTGTGTACTTATATTTCCTCAAGTCATAAATTCATGTGAATGCAAACTCCACAAATAAAAGTGCTCATACAGTGGCTTAAGATAAACCAGGGACTGCTAGGATAGTCCTGTTGTGTTCTGTTGTTATATGGTCTTGTGTATGTTGCAGATTTTGATGCGGATGATCCCCTTGCTGGTATCCCTCTTTCTGATGATGAAGAAGACTTTGGGATACCAACAAAGAAAGCAGCACCTAAACAGCAAGTTACCAGGCAGAAATCAAATGAAAATCTGTCACCTAGATCATCAGCTGCAGTTACTTTAGAATCGAAACAAGGTAGGTTCACAGATCATTAGCTGCAGTTACATTAGACAGGTAACAAGGTAGGTTCACAGATCATTAGCTGCAGTTACATTAGACAGGTAACAAGGTAAGTTCACAGATCATTAGCTGCAGTTACATTAGACAGGTAACAAGGTAAGTTCACAGATCATTAGCTGCAGTTACTTTTTAGACAGGTAACAAGGTAGGTTCACAGATCATTAGCTGCAGTTACATTAGACAGGTAACAAGGTAAGTTCACAGATCATCAGCTGCAGTTACATTAGACAGGTAACAAGGTAGGTTCACAGATCATAAGCTGCAGTTACTATAGACAGGAAACAAGGTAGGTTCACAGATCATCAGCTGCAGTTACTTTAGACAGGTAACAAGGTAGGTTCACAGATCATCAGCTGCAGTTACTTTAGACAGGAAACAAGGTAGGTTCACAGATCATCAGCTGCAGTTACTTTAGATATGAAACAAGGTAAGTTCACAGATCATCAGCTGCAGTTACTTTAGATATGAAACAAGGTAAGTTCACAGATCATCAGCTGCAGTTACTTTAGATATGAAACAAGGTGAACTCACAGATCATCAGCTGCAGTTACTTTAGATATGAAACAAGGTAAGTTCACAGATTGGCAGGTCCAGTTACTTTAGATATGAAACAAGGTAAATTCACAGGTCATCAGCTGCAGTTACTTTAGATATGAAACAAGGTAAGTTCACAGATCATCAGCTGCAGTTACTTTAGATATGAAACAAGGTAAGTTCACAGGTCATCAGCTGCAGTTACTTTAGATATGAAACAAGGTAAGTTCACAGATCATCAGCTGCAGTTACTTTAGATATGAAACAAGGTGAACTCACAGATCATCAGCTGCAGTTACTTTAGATATGAAACAAGGTAAGTTCACAGATTGGCAGATCCAGTTACTTTAGATATGAAACAAGGTAAGTTCACAGGTCATCAGCTGCAGTTACTTTAGATACGAAACAAGGTAAGTTCACAGGCCGACACATCTAGTTACTTTAGATATGAAACAAGGTGAACTCACAGATCATCAGCTGCAGTTACTTTAGATATGAAACAAGGTAAACTCACAGATCATCAGCTGCAGTTACTTTAGATATGAAATAATAAGGTAATCACACAGATCATCAGCTGCAGTTACTTTAGATATTATACAAGGTGAACTCACAGATCATCAGCTGCAGTTACTTTAGATATGAAACAAGGTAAGTTCTCAGATCATCAGCTGCAGTTACTTTAGATATAAAACAAGGTAAGTTCACAGGTCATCAGCTGCAGTTACTTTAGATATGAAACAAGGTGGACTCACAGATCATCAGCTGCAGTTACTTTAGATATAAAACAAGGTAAGTTCACAGATCATCAGCTGCAGTTACTTTAGATATAAAACAAGGTAAGTTCACAGATCATCAGCTGCAGTTACTTTAGATATGAAACAAGGTAGGTTCACAGATCATCAGCTGCAGTTACTTTAGATATAAAACAAGGTAAGTTCACAGATCATCAGCTGCAGTTACTTTAGATATGAAACAAGGTAAGTTCTCAGATCATCAGCTGCAGTTACTTTAGATATGAAACAAATTAAGTTCACAGATCATCAGCTGCAGTAACTTTAAACATGAAACAAGGTAAGTTCACAGGTCATCAGCTGCAGTTACTTTAGATATGAAACAAGGTAAGTTCACAGATCATTAACTTCTTCATAAAGAACTTTTTCTAGCTTAAGTGAGACACAAATATACAGAATGTAGTAAACCACTTGGTTAAAGAACAATTTGAAATGTACGACAGATGAAGCAGCCAAGATTAAATGACGAATATTTGAAAAACAAGAAACATTGCCATTATTTACCTGGTATTGTTAAAGACAACAGGTCTCATACTCCTGTTTGTTTTTTGTGACATCTGTGCAGAAGATATTTCAGAGTTTTGTTTTTCCATTTTGCTGTAGAATCGCCCAGACAGAAGAGCTTGTTTGACCGACCTCCTACTCGTAGTGGAAGTACAAAGACCGAGTCGCCAGAAAAAGAACAGGAACCTGTCCCAGTACAGAAACAGAACACATCTAAACCTGGTAAGTGTTTGTTTTTTACTTCCTTACTCAAATATATTTCAGGTATGTAGCCCAGCAGCACAAATATATTACACAATGTCTTGTTAAAAAAACTCTCTTCACAAATGAAAAAGTTTAAATAAAGTTTTCCTCAAATTTCTAGAAAAATAGCACTGTAGGCAATAAATTTAAATAATAATCATAAATTGGTGTTGTAAGAGTTTAAAGAGATGGTGGTATACCAGTAAGTGAAAAAAAAGAATTGGTTCTATAAGAATTGGTAATTTACAGACTTTTACTGAGATATATTTCTTGTTTGCACACAGGAATATATTGTCCAGTGCTGAAATGTACATTTATTGTTTTGCAGGTGTTACAAAGAAGAAAACTGAGGAGGCATTATTCAGTGATGATGATGATTTCCTTGGAGGCCTTGGAATAGAAGAAAAGGGTGCTGCCCCTAAACCTAAGGCCAAATTACCTGATGATGATGAAGACAATAGGCCAGCCAAGTCAGCGATGGATAAACTTCTTGGGAAAAGTTCTGTAGCGAAACATCTGGAAACAGCAAAGGAAAGAAAGGAGTTTGTTCTTGATGCAAAATACACACAACCACAAGGAGGTAAAGTTACAATATTTTGACAATTTTAAGTGATCAGAGAAGGTCATATCCTGTCAAACCTGTCTGTAAAAATCACTATTTGAAAATGAAAAAAGTGGTCTTTGTTGACAGGTGTCTGTTAACACAAATTAGTTTACACTATTTATGGTCAAGCAGGAAGGAAAATTTTTGCCTTCATAAGCAGGTGGTCTTTATTTAGAGGTAGTCTTTAACACAAGTCTGGCTGAATTGATATATTTTACTATATTTTGTAGGGAAAAGGGATGCATTTCCAAGTTGAACATCATTTTTGTTATCTTAACTCTATGTCATAAACATCATTGTAATTTTACATAGAGGATATTTGTTTAAAAGATTAGAATATGTTGCAAAAGTGAACACCACATGCAGTATTTTCATGAGTATTGTAGCCATGGGTGAAAATAGTGGTAGATATTTTGATCTTACATGTAAAACATTTTTTTTTTTTTCATATTTTGAATAAACCTATTTTATAGTTTCTTACTATTGTAATGTGCTTTTATATCTTATCACTATTAAATATCAGATATATTTCATTCTAATATTTCAGCATGTAAAGTATGTTATTTTGATAAAGTACCAGTGTTTGTTTTTTTTAATTTTTGGAGGAAAAGTAGCAGGACCCTGTGGGTGGGGAAAATCTTGTCTGATAATGACTAAACTAGGGGAGAAACGGCATTGTAGAAAAATAGTGTTGAGAACAGTGAGGGCTATTCTACTCTTCTGGGTGCCAGCATCGTTGTCCCACCTCGGTTAAAGTTTTGTGTGCAAGTTCATATCTCAGTAGCCATTGCATGTATTGGATTGAAACTTTGCAATAGGCTTCTTAGTCATCGTAACTACTGAAATAACAAAGCTTGATAACTCCTGGTTGAATTTAATTCCATTTATGACCCATTTTCAACTTAAAATTTTGTGTTCATCTGTCATGCTGTATCTCAGTAACAAGTAAATGTATTGGATTGAAACTTCACAAAATGCTTCCCAGTCATCAGATCTACTTAAATAACCAGGTTAGATAATTCTTGGTTGAATTTTATTCAAATTATGACCCTTTTTAACTCGACTTTTCAAAGAAAAGGTAGAGCTATTGCGTCGCCGTTTGGTAAAATAATTGATAAAGTCAAATATCTCTGTTACTATCAAAGCTTTTGACTTGAAACTTAAAATAGTTATTTACTATCAAAGTCTACACAAGGAGAAACAATCCACATAACTCTGATTTGAATTTTGACAGAGTTATGCCCCTTTTTAACTTAGAATTTTTGGTTAAAGTTTTTGATAAAGTCAGATTTCTCTGTTACTATCAAAACTTTTGACTTGAAACTGAAAACAGTTATTTACTATCAAAATCTACACCAGGAGAAACAATCCACATAACTCTGTTATGCCCCTTTTTTGGTTAAATTTTTTTCTGGCAAAGCTCTAATTCAGAGTCAAGCACTGAGAAAAGTCAAGCGCACTGTTATCAGACAGCTCTTGTTTAACTTAGAAAATTTGGTGTAAGTTCTGCATGTAAGTTGTTGTCATTGCCATAATAAGAATTAAATTTATAATCAATTAGCTCAGTTACATAAATCTTGCCATGTTATGGCCCTTGTTTGACTAAGAAGCTGTGGAATAGTCGAGCACGCTCTTATGGACAGCTGCTGTATGTTACACTCCAGAAGAAGCACGTTATCTTTTGTTTTGAATGGTATGGTTTACATATTTACAAAGAGTTTTGGTTGAAATATTTGAAAAAAAAAATGAGAGGAATGTATGTCAAAAGGGTGAAAAACCTACCAAGTACCTATTCCACTACCCAATAGTTGGATGTTTGCATAGTTAACAAGTGACATCTCTTGAAAGAATATACTGTTTGAAGATGGAAAGGGGCTGAATTTTGGTCCCAAAAATGCCCAGAACCACACCAAATATTGAACATGTTGCTAGAGGTATAATTTTAAATGAAGCTTTAACATCACTAGGTGGGCAGGAGGCAGAGGATGATTACCTGTTTGGAAGTTACATGCCATCAGCAGTGGGCTCCAACAGTTCTAGACCAACATCACGCAGATCTGTTAGGTATGTAACACACTTTTTATTTGATTGTCTAATCTGTAAACCATTTAACACACATAAGTTGACCAGTTAATATTTTTGTTAAAAGAACTTATCAGATGTAAAATCAAACATTCCAGGTAAAACTTGCGTTTTGAAGTACCGGTATAAGTCGCACCATGAGAAAACCAACATAGTGCATTTACGACCAGCATGGATCCAGACCAGCCTGCGCGTCTGCGCAATCTGGTCAGGATCCATGCTGTTCGCTAACGGTTTCTCTAATTGCAATAGGCTTTTAAAGCGAACAGCATGGATCCTGACCAGACTGCACAAATGTGCAGGCTGGTCTGGATCCATGCTGGTCGCAAATGCACTGTGTTGGTTTTCTCATGGCACGGATCATTATTTATGTTTTACACAATTTTATTGCAGATTTCAGGATGATGATGATATATTTGGATTGAATGATGCCCCATCCACTAAATCAACTCCAGCAAAGAAGCCTGTGGAGGATAACAGTATGGACTGGCTGGAGATGGCCACAGGGGGGAAAACTGTGGATAAAACTCCGGCAAAGCCAGCAGAGATGCCAGCACAGAAACCTGTGGAGTCTAAACCAGTCACACCACCTAGCAAATCTAGCAAGGCAGCTGATTGGCTGGGACTGAAAAGTGATGATGAGGAAGAATTTGATTTTCTGAAAGCTTCGTCATTCTCAGCTCCTGCAAGGCAAGGCCAGCCGCTGGTAAGTCTGTTATCATTGGTGGTATGTGCACCCGAAAAACAAGAACCAGATTGTTTATTTACAAAGAGCTAGGTTAAGTTAGCTGTATATGTCTGTATCTCACTCTCTGTTATGGGGGCTTTATCTTGCCCTGTCGCTGTGGTCAGATCACTCTGCATCTGTATTGGTAGAGGTTGAATTGGCCCCTGAGCAGCTGCCATTGTATTAAAGCACCTTTGATAGTGTTTGTCAGGAAAAGGGTGCTATATAAATCTGGTGTAATAATAATATGTGTGTCTGCAAAACAAGGGCAGCAGCTGATTAGTCTGATATGAATGGTGCATGGTACATCTGCAAAACAAGGTTAGTGGCTGATAAGTCTTGTACCATTTGTGATATATGTGTCTGCAACATAAGACCAGCCTCTTTTAAGTCTGATATCACAGATAATAGGCACGTCTGTAAGACAGACAACATCTGGTAAGTTATGTATCACTAGTGATATGTATATCACACAGATCACTGGTTTAACAGCAGAAAAATTATGCTGGTATTATTTGCAATTGGTTACAATTATTTTTCTCAGTTTGCCATTTACATACAGTTGAAACATTGATGATGAATAATGCAAAAAATTAGAAAAACAGCTTATTGAACCTTCTATAATGGTGTGTACAACACATTAAGTTATGTTTTATTTTGCTTCCCTCATTACTGTCAGTTTCACTGCTATTTTACAAAATGTATATTTTCAGCTTGAGTCTCATTCCAAGCCATCTCAACAACCTGCAAGTAAAGTTAAAGCAGAAACTGGTCCCGCAAAAACTCCAGCCAAACAGCCAGAGCCCAAAACCTCTCAGTCAAGTGCAAAAGATGACTACCTGGGTCTTGGTGAAGAGGTAGATCCCAGTAAACTGCTCAGGTACATACTGATAGTCTGTCTAACAGGAGGTTTATATATTTATAGCTTTACCAGCCATTTTTATAATCATATCTATTTATAATATAACAGCATGTTCTCTGTGACTGGAAAGTAGCCTGGGAAAGTAGTCTGACAATTTTTAACATTTTTTATTTCTTCAAATTAATAACCTGGGGAAACTATTTTCTGACAGTGCCACTTATATTACACATGAAATATATGGTTGTTTGACAAAGAACAATAAATTTTAAAATCAGTAATCCATTACTTAAAATAGAAATTGGAAGTCCGTGGAGAAGACTGCTCAGGATCATGTTCTTAAGAAGGTTGCAAACATTTCTGGTCCATAGACAAATACCTGTTTGTACTGCCTAATGCTTTTCCAACAAGTGGTATCAGGTTTTAGATGTGTCAGAATGAACTTCAATGTGCTTTAGATTTTAGATTATAAGATAGATTAGCAGTTTTTTGGCCATGTTGCCTTGTTCACATTTCAAACATGTGCATATTATATGATCACATGTTAATTAGACTATTTATAGAAATTGACAATCAGCTGTAACTTGGACACTTAAAAGACAGATTTCAGTGAATGCCAATTAACATTGATAAGTGTAAATTTAGTGGGATCTTTAATACGGTACGTAGATATGAGTAGGCACAAATTATCAGTGACTTCCCAGGCTCATTGTAAAAATGAAGACCAATAATTTCAGTGTGGTTATAATATACAATGTAACCTTTGTTACAGTTTCTCTTGTATTTCTGTTTCTTTATCTACATGCTCAGATTACATTGACCTGTTCACAAAAAATGCAGAGATATTTTGAAAATTTAATGATATGAAACTATCATTGAATTGTTTTTAACATGTTCACTCTTGAAAACAGAACAAGTTTGTCATTTACCAGTTATTAGATAAATAAAACTCTTCAGAATTCAGGGTATTTAGTATAAAAAATCATTATTTTCCAGACATTATTTTATTCACACTGAAAATGTTAAGAATTTCATCTTTCTAGTTTCTAGTCAGTAGTTCCCTTTGATTTAAATCTGTTGCTGTAATTTGAGAGGGAGTAGATGATACCCCTTTATAGATTCCCAGTGGTGCTAGCTTACATTGTAAAAACAACATTAAATGCATGAGTTTGAAGCTTAGCTATGCTGTGAAGTATTTATCAACTTTTTCATTTTCTTGGAATGATTTTATGATGAAGTGCTTGTGTCTATGAAATCAAGTTGATGTCTTCATTTACAGTTATTTTCTCTCATTTACAAAAAAAAAGTTCTATTTGACAGCGTAGAAATTCAGGATTATTATGCCAGTGTTTAGCAATGTTTGGACATACAATGAGCTGGGTATTCAAGTCTTCATTTTAGACTGGTTCCAGTTTTGTTCTCTCTGCTATGCTTCTCATTGTATGCCCAGTAAACTTTTATATTTATATACCCCATAATTATGCTTTGTTTCTTTCAAATAGCAATGCTTCTCATAATATACAATGTACTGGTTATGGTCAAACACTGTTGTAGACAATATTTAGTAATATGTAGAAGTTACCTAACTTTTTTATAGAAACATTATATATGTAGTGTACAACTAACCACACCCATTTTCAGAAGTAAGTCAGAGTCGCCTAAGTTTGGTGCATGTGCAGATCCAGATGATTTATTGAAGGAAGATGACATTTTCATGTCACCACGCCCAACTTACGCAACAAAACCTCCAGCAGATAAACCAGACGAGAAGTAGGTTATATGTGATCTTGTCATTATATCGTCGCAATATCAAATCATATTTCTGTTGTCTTAAGAGAGAATATGTACCACCAGCTGGTTTATATTTTTTCTGAGTCAATTCCATTGGTAATAGCGAAATTTATTGATCAGAAGTACCTTAAAATCATTATTATTCATGGGAGAGTAACTTTTGCAGATTTAACAATTCCATTATTCACAAAATTATATACTAACAAATACATACAGTTTTCCTTCATTTTATCTTCCAAAGTTGAAATCAACTTATTCGTATCCCCCAAAATAGCCAGTTTTTTTGTTTTTTCGAAGAAGGATGCAGATGTCAGTTTGTCGGTATGTCTGTCGGTATGTAGACCAATCGGTTTCCGGATGATAACTCAAGAATGCTTGGGCTTAGGATCATGAAAGTTGATAGGGTGGTTGGTCATAACCAGCAGATGACTCCTAATGATTTTGAGATCAGTAGGTCAAAGGGCATGGTCACAGTGACCTGAACAGTTAAACGGTTTTCACATGATAACTGGCCTAGGATCACCAAACTTAATAGGGAGGTTGATCATGACCAGCAGATGACCCCTATAGATTTTGAGATCAGTAGGTCAAAGGTCAAGGTCACAGTGACCCGGAACAGTTAAGTGGTTTCCGGATGATAACTCAAGAATGCTTGGGCCTAGGATCACAAACTTAATAGGGAGGTTGATCATGACCAGCAGATGACCCTTATTGATTTTGAGGTCAGTAGGTCAAAGGTCAAGGTCACATTGACCCAGAACAGGTCTACGGTTTCCGGACAATAACTCAAGAATGTTCGGCCCTAGGATCATGAAAGTTGATAGCGAGGTTGGTCATGACCAGCAGATGACCCCTATTGATTTTGAGATCAGTAGGTCAAAGGTCAAGGTCACAGTGACCTGGAACATTTAAACGGTTTCCAGACGATAACTTGAGAACACTTGGGCCTAGGATCACGAAACATGATAGGGAGTTTGATCATGACCAGCAGATGACCCTCATTGTTTTTGAGATCAGTAGGTCAAAGGTCAAGGTCACAGTGACCTGGAACAGTTAACTAGTTTCCGGATGATAACTTGAGAATGCTTGGGCCTAGGATCACAAAACTTAATAGGGAGGTTGATCATGACCATCAGATGACCCCTATTGATTTTGAGAACAGTAGGTCAAAGATCAAGGTCACATTGACCCAGAACAGGACTTTCTTTGCCAAATAACTAGAGAATGCTTTGGTCTAAGGTCACATTTGATATGGAGGTCACTTATGACTCGTAAATGACCCACAATTGTTGATTTGAGGTCAGTACTTCAAACATCCAGTGCACAGTGACCAAATAATTTCTGTTCCTTGTGCAATTACTGAATGCATCAAGGGGTGCATTTTGTGTTCTATGAGCTCTTGTTTGTTTCAATATGTTGAAACCAGAATATTTTTTTCAAGCAAAACCAGTCAGGATTGGTTTTTTTTTCAGATAAGTAAATATGAATGATCTTTTCTTATGGTTCTTTCAGTAATATATTAGTTATATGTGTAACATGTAGATGTATGTCATAGTGTATCTGTTATACATGTTCTTTGTTTGAATAAAGTGACACAGAGGATGATTCTGAGGATAGGTACATATAATTCTTACATTTATACTCTTATAAAACTTGCCAACTTAACTTGGTCTAATCTTTTGTTGCAAGAAATTTCTCAGGAATTATTGTTAGTTTAAATGTATGGTACATTTATTTTTGTAATTTACTGTATTGCACAAAAATTTTGTTTTTGTTTAATTTGGGATTCTGTTGTTTGTGTTTGGCATGTGTGTATGTATATGTATGTGTTGAATTTCTCAGCTTGACTATATATTGATATATTGGGTGTAATAAAACTGGTTAGCAGGAGAGGCCATCATGACTTTTATTTACAAACCTCTTGATTATTCGCTCATAACATTTCTGTACTGTTTGCTTGTATTGTAAAGTTAATCAAAATTTTATAATAAGAATCTGGTAGAGAATCATCTCTACTGACATGGACAGAGAATCATGTCTACCGACATGGCCATAAACAAGGACTGTTGGCATTTTCCATTCAATGCATTAACCCCCAGCAGTAACTTTCATACTTGTAGAATATTGAACACTGAAGTGTTAAAGAATATTGATTTGGTTAGTGCGATAAGCAAGGTGAAAATTTCTCATTTTTAGCTCATCTGATTTTTTGAAAAAAAATGATGAGTTATTGTCATCACTTGAGCGGTTGTCGGCGTCGGCGTCTGCGTCGGCGTTGCCTGGTTAAGTTTTATGTTTAGGTCAGCTTTTCTCCTAAACTATCGAAGCTATTGCTTTGAAACTTGGAATACTTGTTCACCATCATAAGCTGACCCTGTATAGCAAGAAACATAACTCCATCTTGCTTTTTGCAAGATTTATGGCCCCTTTTGTACTTAGAAAATATCAGATTTCTTGGTTAAGTTTTATGTTTAGGTCAACTTTTCTCCTAAACTATCAAAGCTTTTGCTTTGAAACTTGGAATACTTGTTCACCATCATAAGCAGACCCTGTACATCAAGAAACATAACTCCATCCTGCTTTTTGCAAGAATTATTGCCCCTTTTGGACTTAGAAAATCAGTTTTCTTGGTTAAGTTTTATGTTTAGGTCAGCTTTTATCCTAAACTATCAAAGCTATTCCTTTAAAACTTGCAACACTTGTTCACCATCATAAGCTGACCCTGTACAGCAAGAAACATAACTCCATCCTGCTTTTTGCAAGATTTATGGCCCCTTTTGGACCTAGAAAATATCAGATTTCTTGGTTAAGTTTTATGTTTAGGTCAACTTTTTCTCTTAAACTATCAAAGCTATTGCTTTAAAACTTGCAACTCTTGTTCACCATCATAAGCTGACCCTGTACAGCAAGCAACATAACTCCATCCTGCTTTTTGCAATAATTATTGCCCCTTTTGGACTTAGAAAAAATCATTTTCTTGGTTGAATATTATGTTTAAGTCAACTTTTCTCATAAACTATCAAAGCTATTGCTTTAAAACTTGCAACAGTTTTTCACCATCATAAGTGGACACTGTACATCAAGAAACATAACTCTATCCTGCTTTTTGCAAGAGTGATGGCCCTTTTTAGACTTAGAAAATCATGGGTAGGACAATATTTCTATTATACAAAAAAATCAGATGAGCGTCAGCACCCGCAAGGCGGTGCTCTTGTTATTCATATGTGTCTTAGTTTTGTTTGCCTTAAAGTATGTTATTCTCTGAAATGTTTATATGACCATATTTACCTTGACAAGTACAGGACTGTTATTGTACATTTTACTACTTCAGTGCCAAGAAGCCATTGTTTGAGTCTGCAGTGAGAAGAAATCAGATGAACATGTCACCACGATTCAAAAAAGAAGGTCAAAGAAGAAGCCCAAGAAGTCCAGAAAGAAAACGTAATTCATTTTGTCAAAAATTGTAGTGATAAATAGATGATCTCTTTTTCTCATTATTTGTAAACAGCCTTTAGATAATAGTTTAAATTACTGTTATTGAATTAACTTTTTTTATTTAGGCAGACAGTGTAATGTTACGTTCTACAAGCTAGTTTAACCTTTACCCTGCTAAATTTCTTAAATGGACTGGTCCATCATTCAATTTGGGCAGTACCATTTATTATTTGAAGGGGTGGTCACAGAAAATTTACTGACTGAATAACGAACAGTGCAGACCATGATCGTCCCTTGGTCTGAACTGGTCGCAAAGGCAAAACCACTTGCCGCCAGCAGGCTAAAGGTTAATGTTTGAAAGAACTGTAAAAACTACAACAATATATAGACTTACCTTTACTTTATTAGTATCCTCTATAAGTGTGGAAAACATCTGTGCAAAACGTTAACTTCACTGCCCTGAATTTTTTTTCGGAGATCAGAGTCTTGCTATAAATTATTCTGTCTTTAGTAAACAGTTTGTGCTTGTAGATATTTGTTTGAGATGGAAGGAGAAAGATGATAACAAATAATCACTTATTTCATGTTAATAACAATAAAGATTTGACCATGTTTGAATTATTAGTTATAGAGACCAGTCCAAGGACAAAGTCACTGTTGGAGCAACTCAAGGCTTTACCTTCTGCAGAACAACAGCAACAACAACCAGTGTCTGGCATGCAGCAGTCAGCAATACAAACATCTCCTGTACCACACTCAGGTCAGCAAGTACCTCAGACTGAGCCAGTTGAAGATGAGTTAAATTCCTCTACAGACTTCTTCAGTTTTAAGAGGAAAGACAATAACAGAGAGGAGTCTGCTAATCTACAGACTGCTCTTCCTCAGACTGGCACAGTTCAGACTAGTTTACCCCAGACTGGTTCAATCCAGACTGGTATGCAGTATGACATCCAAGGTCAAGCAGGTTTCCAGTCAAGTCAGGGCATGTCATACCCGTCTAGTTCCCAGCAGCTTCAGACTGGTACTCCAAGTTTGCCAGACATGATGACTGGTTCCATAATGACTGGTGCTCAGCAGTTACATCAACAACAACAGCAACAACTTTTACAGCGTCAGCAACAAATGAAGCAGCAGCAACTGATGAAACAAATGCAGCGTCAGCAGCAGATGTTCCAGAGGCAGCAACAACAATTTCAGCAGCAATTACAGCAACAACTTCAGCAGCCTCTTATTCCAGAAGCACAGGTAACATTCTATCTTTTATACATTTATGATTTATATCAAAACACCTTCTTTGACTTCTGTTGTATTTCTGTCATGCAATAAAATCTACTGGTTATGTTAAGAATGAACCTACAAAATCCTGTGATAAAATGAATTAAAGTTCTATAAAACTGCTAACTAGAATTTACTTGCAAACAATTTTTTACGGTTGGCCTAAATGTTTGGTATTAATCAATCGATGAAAAAAGCTCTATAAGCTATTTACTTAAATAATGATAGTTGATGGTTCACAAGAACTTGCTTTAGATTGAAAGACAATTTCTGCAAAAATTTACATGTTTGGAGTAGGCAGATCAAATATTGCTCTGTGAAGTTTTTTCATGTATTTAACTTTACAAATTTTAACCCTTTATTTTCTAGTTTAGTTTAAACTTATTTATTTTAGATTGATCTTAGTGAAAATTCAGGTAACAGAAGGTAATTATTTGTGCTAAGTACTATATATACATCTATCCAGTACTCACATCCTACTAAGGGACTCCGAAGACTATGTCCAGTTCAAGCATTGAAACGTGACCTCAGAGTTAGGACTCGGACCCTGTTACCCTTTTCGCATTAAATCCTGTTCTTAGTGAGTTATTTTCAATGTTTATATATTTTTGTATTCCAGTTATTCAGCACAGGCAGCCCAATGTTTATGGATGATATGAGTTTTGGGCTGGCAGGACAGGTGGATCTTGATGCACAGTCAAAAGTAAAATATCTTTTGAATTCTAATTTTAACATTTAATGATATTAAGTAAAACTTGGCTGTTTTATATGGAATAGCTTTTAGATAACTTTGTTTTGTCTGAAAAGAAAATAGTAAAAGTACTGGTAAAATGGCATGGAAGCATTGAATAAACATGAAGGCCAACCTAAACAGTTGTCAACACCGTAAACCTATATATACGTTTGGACTGATACACAATCAGTTGCTTGTACTTTTATGCAGGTATATAGCTAACGTCTGTCAGTAATGTACATTTTAGAAATCTAGTGAGGTCAAAGATGACTGTGAGACCTAAATTGCTTAGTTGGATGATTTCTTAATCCAAAAACTGAGTTTTGATCTGAAAGTTTGATTACATTATTGATAGATGATTAATGGAAGAATTATAATGAGCAGGTATAAATACTAGTACTTTTAGTATATTTGTGGAAAAAATACAAGATGTAAGAATTTGATATATACTATTTACAATAATGTGAGTATAAAGATATCCGTGCTTAACAGACATCACTGAATAATTCCTTTGCTAGGTATTTTAGTCTACCTGACATCATTATTACAGATACGTCGCCTTGAAGTTGAACTTCAGTATGCCAAAGATATTCTCGCCAGCACTAAACTGAGATATGAGGAGGAGATAGCAGCAATAGAAAACTCCTTCAAGTAATATATAACAGCTTTATTACATGAACAGAAGATATTAGGTCTCTCCTACAAATGCTTACAACTACTGTAGACCAATTCTTTTCCACTCAAAACATTTGTTACAGTATGGTCTGATATTTTGCCATTTTGAAAAGCCCCTAGTGGTTTTAACCCTTAGTCTGCTGGCGGCAGATGATTCTGCCTTTGCGACCAGTGCAGACCAAGATCAGCCTACACATCCGTGCAGTCTGATCATGGTCTGCACTGTTCGCTATTCAGTCAGTAAATTTTCAGTGAAAACCCCTTTGAGTAATAAGTGGTACTGTCCAAATTGAAAGGTGGACCAGTCCATTATAGAAATATAGCAGGGTAAGGGTTAAGTATATATATTTTGTTTACTTTAAACAGAACAAACTAAATCAACTTATGATTCTTAAAGTTTAGTTCATAAGAGGTACATTTTACATGTACTTGATTTGCATTGGTGAAGAGAGTTAAGGTGCTCTCCTGTGAAGTTGAAGGTCCAGGATTTGAGTCCTAGCTACTACCATTGCGATGTATTCTTTGTCAGTGTACTTTATCACAAATACATTAGTCGACCCAACTATGAATGAGTACCAGCTAATTGCTGGGGGTAAGGTATATGTGGGTGTAACTGTTCTTAATATAGAGTCACTAATAAGTTCTAAAGAGCTAAGTGTATGGTAATTATTTTACAAAGTGACAGTAAATAAGATATACCTTACCATTACCTTTTATCTGAATTCCAAAGCTCTAATGGTTTTATTGGTTATTATCTTTAAATTATAACGTCTACAACTATTACATTGAAAAATAGAATAATAATATATATTATTTAACATTCATAGACGTATTATTTCATGATACACTTTTATCAGCCATTTATGGCGTCTAAACGTCAACGTCCATTTGGCGCGTCAACGTCATTTCCGTATTTCACGTATCATTGTGTATGTTATTGTCAACTGAAGAAGCTTATTAAAGCGAAACATGTTTTGACAAAACTGTGTTGGTTTATGAATTTTCAACATAATTATCTTTATTGCAGAAATAGAATAAATCTTCAAGAAGAAACTCACAACAAAAGAGAACTAAGGTAAACATTACATCCATGCAATTTGAAATTATTTTTAACAGATCATTGAATAAATCTTGAAATCTCAATAGTTAAGATGATGATCTAGATATATATATATACTTGTCAGTATTGAATGGAAATGTCCATAATAATTACCTGTCTGTTGAAATATAGGATGGGACTCTGGGTATATGACTGTATTTGGAAATAGAAAGCATAAGATGTTTAAAGGTCAAAATAATTTGGTCAAGTTTTTATGTCTTATCTGCATGAATGTCTGTGGTTTACCTTGAATGCTGTCGAAAAAAGTTTATGTACTTTATTAAAACATTTTTTAGAATGGAGATATTTTACCATTAATTGTGCATATATTTGATGATAATTTGTACATTTGTTAGATGGAGACAAGAGAATGAGCAGTTACTCAATCAGCAGTTATCTAAGGTCAAATACATGGAGGAAGAGAAATCAGATATCTTGTCTAACATGTACAAGAAACTTGAGGAGAGCGAGAAAGACAAATCTCTGGAAATAGAAAGATTGAAAGAAATTCACAGGTATCTTCAAGATTTGGAAAGTTATAGTACTGTATTTGGACTTTTACCCATATTTATGTTTATGGGAATTTTGAAACAAGGTCAGAGATATGTAGCTTCCAACTAAAACACTAAGTCAGTTTCAATAAAAAAATACAGGAATGTTGGGTGGCCCTCTTTTCATTTTCCTTCAAGTCTTGGCCATCCATGCAGAATTATGCAACCAAAAGGAAAAACTTCAAACATCTCCTCACCAACCTAGCCTTATCTCAAAATGATTCATTCTGATTTGTGTAAAAACTTAGCTGCCATGGGCAGGGCTAGTTTTCTCTATACATCTATATGGAAAACTATAAAAATCTAATCTGAAATCACAGGCCAGATTTCAGAGAAATTTCACTGAAATATCCTTTTGGTGACCCTCAACTTAATTCCTTCAAACCGTGTTTATTTATTATAAAAAGAAGCCACTAGGAGACTGGGCTAGTTTCCTCTATGTGGCTGTATTAGAACTTTAAAAATCTTCTCAGAAACCACAAACATGGTTTCAAAATTCTTTCACACAAATCCTTGGGTGACCTTACAATTCCTTCAAATCTCTCTGCTATGCTGAAAAAACATGGCCATCAGGGGGATGGACAAACGTGGTTTCAAAATTCTTTCACACAAATCCTTGGGTGACCTTACAATTCCTTCACATCTCTCTGCTATGCTGAAAAAAACATGGCCATCAGGGGGAGGGACAGGTTTTCCCTATATATGGTTATAGTAGAAAATTGGCAAATTTTTCTTGGAGGCCCCTCCACCAAGTATATTCAGCTTGTCCCTTTTTATCAAAGAACATTGCCGTCAGAGCTAAAAGTAGAAAAATCTTCAAATATCATTGTTTCATATTTTTGAATTATTTCACAGAAATGTCCCTGCTGTGACACTATACCAGGTTTGTTGAAATCATTCTGGTTTGTCAAACACCTGGCCATCAGTTTGTTGTAGTTACTTTTTCCTGTACATATATGTTGGTTCATATGTGTATGTAGTAGAAAATTTAAACATCTTTGTCAGAAGCTGCTGGCCCAGTTTCAAAACCTTTTAACAGATATTTTTGTTGTGAAACCCTGTAACTGTGAAAGTCACTTGAGCAATTTATGGCTATCATGGCTCTCTTGTTCTTTATATATGCAGAAGTTGATAAAGCTTTAGTAGGAATGTGTAGGATGTTGTTATGTTGATAAAGTTGCATTATTTCAGGCAAGCATTAGAGAACATCAAGAAGGACCACGAGGAGACATTGTTACGGTTACGGCGTTCCAAGGATCAGCAGATAGATGCTGCTGCAGCGAGTCATGATACATCAAAGTATGTATATGTTATACAGTGTGTATTTTAGGATCAAGCAGTAATGTTGCTGGTGATAAATTTGGAGTAAAAATTTTATGGTTCAAGTTATTGTTACTTAACCACTCGGATTACATCTGTATACCTCCTGAAATGACACCAGTGCTAGTTCCAGAGGTAGCAGATTTTGGAACTTTTATCACAATCCAGCTAAAACAAATGAGTATAAAGAAAATAGTATTATATTATTCTTCTTTCACTGTTACATTAGGCAACATTCTTTAAAAACAAACTGATAGGTCTATTTTGATGCAAGTGTTGCATTACAAATTTTGACATTTGCAGGTTTACACCTATCTAGTTTCAAGTGCAATAACTTGAACATAAATAATTTGGTTTAACATAAATGAGTCGCGCCATGAGAAAATCAACATAGCGGGTTTGCGACCAGCATGTATCCAGACCAGCCTGCGCATTTGCGCAGTCTGGTCAGGATCCATGCTGTTCGCTCACAGTTTCTCTAATTGCAATAGGCTTTGAAAGCTAACAGCATGAATCCTGACCAGACTGCGCGGATGCGCAGGCTGGTCTGGATCCACGCTGGTTGCAAACCCACTATGTTGGTTTTCTCATGGCGCAGCTCAAATTACTTTTGTTTCTGTTTCATGTTTGTTGTGATTAATATTTCAGATCACTGGTAGCAGCTGTTGAGTTAATCCATAATAATGCTAAGGATTTGGGAGATTTGCAACGCAAGGTAGACCACTGGCATGCTCAGGGCTTAGATGACAGGGAGATAACTCTGAGAGCTAAAGATGAACAACTCAAAAGTAATAACTATCTCTCTTGTTATCTGTAATATTGTACCTTTACTCAACATGTAATGTTCTGGGAAGCTATAGCCACCTTACTTGTAAGGCATTCTGTGGGGTCCTGAGTTAGGCATTCTGTGGGATCCAGAGTTCCAGTCTGAGATTATAATTATGGGAATGAAACTGCATGTATAGTTAAAGCTTTAGCACAACCTGTAGTCTAGATCAGACTAAAAATGTATTCAGTACAGACATACTGTTTTGAAACATCTGGTGTTTGAAGTAAATTAAAAATTCAATATGTTTGAAGTATTGCTTTCTAGCTCGACTATTCATAGAATAGTGAGCTATTGCACTCGCCCATGCGTCGGCGTCGGCGTCCGCGTCCGCGTCCCGATTTTGGTTAAGGTTTTGTATGTAAGCTGGTATCTCAGTAACCACTTGTGGGAATGGATTGAAACTTCACACACTTATTCACTGTGACAAACTGACTTACATTGCACAGGTTCCATAACTCTTTTTGCTTTTTTACAAAATTATGCCCCTTTTTCGACTTAGAAATTTTTGGTTAAGGTTTTGTATGTAAGCTGGTAACTCAGTAACCACTTGTGGGAATGGATTGAAACTTCACACACTTATTCACTGTGATGAACTGATCTACATTGCACAGGTTCCATAACTCTATTTTGCTTTTTTACAAAATTATGCCCCTTTTTCGACTGAGAAATTTTTGGTTAAGGTTTTGTATGTAAGCTGGTATCTCAGTACTTACTAATGGGAATGGATTGAAACTTCACGTACTTGTTCACTATCATGATCTGACATGCACTAAGCAAGTCCCATAACTCTACTCTCTTTTTTTTCAAAATTATGCCCCTTTTTCGACTTAGCAGTTTGTTAAATTTTTGAGTGTAATCTGATATCTCAGTATCCACTAATTGGAATGAGTTGAAACTTCACACACTTGTTCATGTCATGATCTAACATGCCCGTGAAGGTCCCATAACTCTACTTGCATTTTTACAAAATTATGCCCTTTGACTTTGCAGTTTTTTGTTAATAAGTTTTTGTATTAAGCTGGTATCTCAGTATCCAAAATTGGAAAGGATTAAAACTTCACAAACTTGTTCACTGTCATGATATGACATGCAGTACAGAGGTTCAATACCTTACTTTGGCATTTTACAAAATTATGCCTTTTTCAACTTTTGTATTCATTCAATTGAATAGGCTGTTGAATAGTCGAGCGTTGCTGTCCTCCGACAGCTCTTGTTTTGAAAAGCTATCATCACTGTGTGTATGATTATTTCAGTGTTTTCATATAGATGTATACATAATTGTGTATTTGATATATATATTTCAGTGTTACAAGATCGTCTCAACAAGCAGCAGGAGGACAATGATCAGGAGCGTCAGAGATTCAGGAGCTTGTTGCACTCTAGACACAGATCAGGACAACACGTATGCTGAGAGTATGTAAAATCATAGTCCGTTGTACGTTTCCAATATGGACTGTTTGCATGACAACATGAATGGAGTTAACTTCTTAACCCTTTTTTGCTGCAACAGCAAAAATCTTCCACTTTTCACAAAAGAACATGTCTCGGAGCTTGCATCTTTAAAGTCCGACTGAGAACCCTGACTTTGTCTTGAAAAATAAGAAGTTTCTAGCAATTACATACCACCTTGATGACATGATAACCATTTTATGTTTCAAATTTATAGGAAAGATGGAAGGTAAAACAGGAACAGTCAAGATTACAAGGTTTACAGACAGCATTAGAAGATGAGAGAAGAGCTTGGAGTGATCATCAAGCAAGGGAGAGAACTAACATGGAGAAAAGTAGGGTGAGTGTATAAATGTATTACAGTTTACAGGTTAGGGTATGACATAGGAAAATGCAGGCTGTGATAACTGTAGACTTAACAGAGAACATTGTGTTTAGCAGCTGATAAACAGCTAATCTTGAATACATGTTTATATAACCTAAAAGTATGCGCTTAAAAATGTTTTCTGTAACGGTATCGCCATTTTCTGAGCTGAACTTGACAGTATTGCCTAGTAATAGAATTCTGACAATACTTCTTATTGTACAACATACAAAACAGTTACAAAGTAGTTTCTACTAAATATACTTAACCCTTAGCCTGCCGGCAGCAAGTAATTCTGCCTTTGCGACCAGTGCAGACCAAGATCAGCCTGCACATCTTTGCAGTCTGATCATGGTCTGCACTGTTCACTATTCAGTCAGAAAATTTTCAGTGAACACCCCTTCACATAATAAATGGTGCTTTCCAAATTGAATGATGGACCAGTCCATTTTAGAAATTTAGCAGGGTAAGGGTTAATACTTTCTGTATCATAACAGTATCTAGTCTACCAGGATTTAACTCACCTCTGATAAAATTTGATTTTCCTTTTAACAGTTTTCAAAACCTTTTACCATTATGTCTGTTACAGGTATACAGGCTTTTTCAGTCATTTTTGTTTCTTATATTTATGTCAACAGTTGCACAGTTAGTATTAACATCCATTACCATATGCTTTTCCTATTCCAGGAAGCATTACTTGAGGAGCAGAGATCAACACTGGCACAGTTACACAAGGAACGTCAGGCCCTAGCAGAGGAACAGATACAGTTCACTATGAAACAAAAAATGGCCAAGGAAGAAGGAGGCCAGTACCAGATCAAAACAGCACAAGCTAAAGCTGAGTTTGAGGCCCTTACCAGGGCTATAGCAGAGGCTAGAGACAGGTATATATATAAAAGAAATTTCTTTTAAATTTGAGTTTGTAATTAAGAAAGTAATTATGTAATTAGGAATCAAATGTGAAAGTTGTAATGTCACTGAAAGTATTTCAGATATGTGTTTGAAACTCACAGATAAATTTTAAAGGTGCCAAGTTTTATTGATGAGGAATTGTAATGTAACATGAATTCAAATTAGATGTACTGAATGTTTCTGTAAAATGATTTTTTCACGAATTGAACTTTAAAGGGTTGGATTAATATACCATCTGTTCCTTAATGTGAAAAAGGAGAAAAGAAATGAAGAAAATGAGAAAAGTGCAGCATATTCTAGAAGTACTGCAAGGACAGAGTTACCAGCCTTGATGCTGTTTGTTTGCAAGTATAGAGTTACCTGGCTTGAAGCTGTTAATGTAGGTTTTGTCATGACTGAATCAATTCACAATGTTGAACATTAACTATTACAGGTATGATTCCATGAAGGAAACTAACAGAAAAGAGGAGGAACGTTTACAAGAGGAGAGAAGAAGAATGGAAAAAGAGAGAAACAAAATGGAAAACAAGGAAGCAGAGCTCATGGAAGCTGCTAACATGATACAAGAAAAATCTCGAGAAATTGAAGATACATATACTGTAAGATTTTATAATATTGTTTGGTAAATTTGATATTAAATGGCTTCTAAGAAATGATACTGTCCACTTGTATTGTAAAAATTTCAGTGATACTGTCATCTGTAATTCTTGCTGAAAACTGTCCCTAACCAGCTCATGATTTAGTTTAGTAAGCCTATAATGACAGATCTCAATAGGTAAATACTGTATGGAATATCTTTCAGTTAAGTTAGCAACTTGTCAGAAGCATTATTTCCTTTTTATTCGCCCGTCACTGAAAGAGCGGGGCATATTATGTGAACACCCGTGGCGGCGGGCGGTGTCCAAAGCATGTCCACTCTCTAAGACAAACAGTTTTCATCCGATCTTCACCAAACTTGCTGACAATGTTTGTGGGCATAATATCTCGGCCAAGTTAGATAACCAGCCAAATCACCCCAGGCACTCTTGGATTATGGCCCTTAAATTACTTGAAAAACGGCGAATTTAGCCTTGTCCGCTCTCTAAGTCAAACAGTTTTCATCCGATCTTCACCAGACTTGCTGACAATGTTTGTGGACATAATATAATATCTCGGCAAAGTTCGATAACCACCCAAATCGCCCCAGGCACTCTTGGATTATGGCCCTTGAATTACTCGAAATCTGCGAAATTAGCCTTGTCCATTCAAACAGTTTTGATCCAGTTGTCAATTTCATCCCACATGGCAAGGCATACAACATCAACATTATTACCTTTATGATATGTAACTGAATATTTAGACGGGCGTATTTTATGACAGTCTGGCACTCTTGTTCAGAATTGGCAACTCGTAAGTGGTAATGGTTTTGAACTTATTGCAGGTTAATATACACAAATGTTTTAAATTTGATTGTTGCAGTTCTTGAGGATTTTAGCAAAAATAGAACCATTATGTATGTTACCAAAACTACAGTATTAAGTATCTAAGAACAGCATTAAAGAACTGAATGCAGATTTACTTACCAGTAGTTCATTTAAAACACTGCAGCTACAAACTGTCTAGTAAGTTTACATATAAAGTATACTGTATGTCTATTTTTGTTATAGCATGCTAAAATTCAGAGCAAATTTTTATACCCCCACAAAACGAAGTTTGTGGGGGTGGGGTATATAGGAGTGAGCTTGGCGGTCGGTTGGTCGGTCGGTCCGTTGGTTTTTGTGGTTTCCGGATGATAACTCATGAAAGGCTTGACCGATCTGAATAAGTTTTGGTACACAGGTGTAACATCAGAAAATACAGGTCAAGTTCGAATTTGGGGTTAACAGGTCCAAGGTCAAGGTCACAGTGACCCTGAACAGTTAAACGGTTTCCGGATGAAAACTTGAGAACGCTTGGTCCTATGATCATTATTTTGGTACACAGGTTTAACATTATGAAATACAGGTCAAGTTCAACTTTGAGGTCTGTAGGTCAAAGGTCAAGGTCACAGTGACTCGGAACAATTAAATGGTTTCCGGATGATAACTTTAGAACACTTGGGCCTAGGATCATATGTTTTGGTACACAGATGTAACATCATGAAATACAGGTCAGGTTCTACTTTGAGGTCAGTAGGTCAAAGGTCAAGGTCACAGTGACTCGTAACAGATAAATGGTTTCCAGATGATAACTTGAGAACGCTTTGGTCTAGGATCATAAATTTTTGTACACTGGTGTAACATGATAAAATACAGGTCATGTTTGACTTTGAGGCTAGAAGGTCAAAGGTCAAGGTCATAATAACACATAACAGTTAAACGGTTTCCGGATGATAACTTGAGAACGCTTGGGCTTAGGATCATGAAAATTGATAGTGAGGTTATTTATGACCAGCAGATGACCCCTAATGATTTTGAGGTCAGTAGGTCACAGGTCAAGGTCACAGTGACCCAGAACATTTAAACGGTTTTCGGACAATGCTTCAGAATGCTTGGGACTAGGATCACGAAACTTAATAGGGAGGTTGGTCATGACAAGCAGATGACCTGTATTGATTTTGAGTTCCAAAGGTCAAAGGTCAGAGTGACCCTGAACATTTAAACCTTTTCCGGACAATAACTTGAGAATGCTTGGGCCGAGAATCATGAAACTTCATAGGGAGGTTGATCATGACCAGCAGATGACCTCTGTTGATTTTGAGGTCAGTAGGTCAAAGGTCAAGCAAGTTCAGCTTTGACACTCGCTTAGTTCTGTGACAAGGCCATATTGTGGGGGTATAATTTGTCACTCCTGTGACAACTCTAGTTTTTTTTTGTTGATGAAATTTATTATATTAGCATGTACTTGAATTAGGGCTCTTATGTTTGTGCTAATTCTATTATTAGCGCTGTTTGAATTTTATTTCTATGTAGAGTAGCTGGTATATTATTCACCTGTGCATTATTATTCACTTGTGCATTGTTACAGGAAGGACAGAGGAAGTATGAGGAGGGTATGTCAGCACTGACAGAAGTACAGAGAATAGAGAGTGAGGAGGCAAAGAGAATTGATACAATCAACCATCAACTTAATCTACTCAAAATGAAGGAAAAGGAAATGGCTGATGTAAGATTATCTTATTTATGCTGCTGTCTAATGGATAAAGATATAGCTTACTAGCTATAATGCTGAAAGATTTTATGATTTGTAGAATTCCTGTTTTTAATCAGGAGCCTCTATGGCTGAATAGTTGAGGTCACTGACTTGAAACAAAATGCCCCTCAGCTGTGGGTTTAAAACCCACTCGGGACGTAGAAATCTTTCATGTAAAGAAAGTATCCAGCTCACTTCTGGAAGGTCGGTTTTCTACCAAATACCTGCCCTTGCCTGAAAATGCCTGAAAAAATGTAAAGACTGATCTTAGTCAGTTGCTGTAGCATAACTTTCAATGTCAAAAAGAAGTTCGCACTGGAGTTTAAACAGATATTTTGCTAACTATCATATTCTTTTTATCAGGAACGACTTAGATTATCAAAGGAAAAGCGAGAGCATGAAAAGTTCAGAAACACTCTGCTGTGTCCAAATTGTAGACATCCAACACGACATATGCACTCTGGTAACATTAATACTCAAGAAGGTACTGAAAATAGTAACACATGCAGAATATTCTTTCTCTCTATTTTTGCAATAATCAAAATTTCAGAACATAAGTAATTATTTAGTACAGTGTTTATAAGTGTAGTTCCCTTTATAAATTTTACTTTTTGAAGCTAATACAGGGTATGATTAAGAAATAATAAGTTCTCAAGTGTGGTTTATCGTAGAATAACCTGTGTTTTGAGTTCTTATGCATAAGACTATATCACGGAGGCAGTAGGCCTGAGTGATATCTTGTTTTGCATAAGAACGAAAAACTCTGGTTATTCTACGATAAATCACAATTGGGAACTTGTTACTACTTTTTAGTTCGACTGTTCGAAGAATAAGTAGAGCTATCCTACTCACTACGGCATCGGCGTCACACCCTGGTTAAGTTTTTCGTACCAGTCCACATTTTGAGAAAGTCTTTTGAGATAAAGCTTTGAAACTTTCAACACTTGTTTACCATCACCATGTCCAGTTATAGGCAAGAGTACATAACTTTGTCAAGCATTTTGACTGAATTATGGCCTCTTTTGACTTTGAAATCTTGGTTAAGTTTTTCGTACCAGTTCATATTTTGACAAAGTCTTTTGAGATAAAGCTTTGAAACTTTCAACACTTGTTTACCATCACCATGTCCAGTTGTAGGCAAGAGTACATAACTCCATCAAGCATTTTGGTTGAATTATTGCCCCTTTTTGATTTAGAAATCTTGGTTAAATTTTTCGTACCAGTTTACATTTTGACAAAGTCTTTTGAGATAAAGCTTTGAAACTTTCAAAACTTGTTTACCATCACCATGTCCAGTTGTAAGCAAGAGTACATAACTCCATCAAGCATTTTGGCTGAATTATGGCCCCTTCTGACTTAGAAATCTTGGTTAATTTTTTCGTACCAGTTTATATTTTGTGTAACGTGTTTGACATTTGGCTTTGAAACTTTTATATCTTGTTCAGTATTATAGTCTCTATCAATAGGCAAGAGTACATAACTCTGTCATCTTTTTTGGCTGAATTATGGCCCTTTTTGAACTTGGAAATTGGTTCTGTTTTCGTATATGTCCATGTTTTGTCAAGACTATTTGACATAATTTTTATGGCTTCTGGTATGCCTGGTATGTGGCCTATGGAGATGATAAGGTCTGCGTATTGGTGATAAGGGCCAATACACAAGTCAGGACTATTGGTAGACTTGCTTCTGTTTATCATAATAAGCTACTACTGTATAGCTACTGTGCAGTAAATAAATTGCAGCTGATATTTCTCACCTTTATAGCAAATCAGTTCTCACCTTTATAACAAGTTTAGAAAGCTTGATTGAATTAGGGCTAAATAAACAAAGTGATAAGATAAACAGTGTTTTATCATATTTTTAATAAAGAAAGTTTTTTAACAATTACATCTCATTATTGCTGTTTTTTATTATCAAAAATATAAAATATGCATTCAGGCACATAGCTTTTAGAAGTAATAAATTATTGTGTATTTTGGACAATGATATATCTTTATTGCTGGATTTTATTATACATAAAAGAAAGTTAACATTATTTAGACAACACAAGAGGAATTAAGCATTTTTAATATATAACATCCTTCTGTCTATATACCTTCTTTATCTATTAAAAATGCAACTGAACGCTTCTTTAATTTCTAATAAAATCCAGCAATTATCTTTTTTTTTTTTTTCGTTTTTATTTTGTTACTTTTGATAAAAAGATCATAATCATTGAATAAACAAACTTGTAATTTCTCTTATTAAGTTTTATTTTATAGTGAGAAATGCTTTGCTATAAGAGTTATAATTTAATTGGCCAGGACATTACTCAACATGACTGAGCAATAAAAATTAGTATCTTATCAATTAAAATAATTTTGTGTACATGCTGAAAAAAGATTAAAAAAAAAACAACAGCATTTCAATTAATAAAATGCAAAATACAGGAAATAACCAGTTTACCTGTAGGCAATCAAATTTATGATTCTCTGACAATAATTAGGCTACATGTCAAGTCTACAGGGGTTTTATGGACCCTTATCAGACTGGACCAGACAGGATCTTGTATAGTGGGGATTAAAAAGTCTGGTATTTGGGGGGGGGGGGTCACTTATATAGGAGATTTTCTTTGCCTTTAAACACTTGTTTATCATTATAATTTCCATCTGTAGGCAAGAGTACATTACTCTGACAACTATTTTGGCTGAATTATGGCCCTTTTTGGACTTTGAAATTTTTGTCAAAACTAACTGAACTGTGGCTTTGAAACTTTTAACACTAGTATATCAACATGATTTCCATCTGTAGGCAAGTGTACATAACTCTGTCAACTATTTTAACTGAACTATGACCCTTTTTGGACTTGGAAATTAGTTAAATTTTTCATACAAGTCCATATTTTGCCTAACATATAACTTAACATATTTGCCATCATGGTCACACATTGCCATTTAGTGCAAGACTAATTGAAATCCACAAATACAGGAACATTTTTTGTTTAATCCATTTTTTTCTTTTGTCTGAAAATCTATGGAAATATTTTGACCCCATTCTTCAATCAATTCTTCGAATAGTCGAGCGCGCTGTCATCCGACAGCTCTTGTTACGACATGAACTACACTTCTTGATACCTACCTGGATTTGGCTGTTAAAATTTCCTCCATATATTCTCCCCACTGCTTAAGGATTGCTGCACATATTGTGTAACATGGCCATCAGACCTTTCATCAATTTCCCTCCAGTCCCCAAAACCACGACGAATTTCGCAGATTGTTCCCATACACAACAGATTAGTTGTTTGTGCTATTTTGCAGCCGAATTGTGTTATTGTTGCTGTACGCGGATATTAAAATTTTATGCTAGTATTTACAAATGTCACGTGACTTTCATTCATAAAAAGAATTGCTTACCGGGGCGGAACAGCCAAAGCAACCCTTTGCACGTGCAAGGGTTATCGCAAAATAAGCGTGGATTGATTTTCTTCTATGTGAATGTAGGTTATTTGCTGGTCGTGTTAGAATTTGGAATAGTTAACTATAATTGCCAGCAATACTTGCCTGTTTAGTGATGATAAAGTATAAGAAATGCAGAATGGTAGTCAAGATTATCATTGCAACAAAGAATATATATTTTATTGTTTGTAGGCTCTCCTCAGGGTTTACTGGTACCAGTCAATGGTCATCCAACCAATGGTTACCCAGCAAATGGTATTCCGTCCAATGGTTATCCAGTACCTAATGGCAGCATTCCACCAGCCTTGAACCCGGCTCTACAGCTTACAGTAAACACTGTGGATGCTGTTACAGAGGCCATTAAGTCAGACAGGTCTATCAGGTTTTGGAGAATGGAAGCTTTGAAGGTAGGTTATTATAAATTGTTTAGTTTTCAAGCCAAATGAGATTTATATTAAATTGGACTTGCTGTTTATGCTATTATACAATTAGAAATTCATCTTGAGAATACCCTTTGCTCATGAATGCATTATTTTTGACATTACTATAACATAAACTTTGAAGCTCAAAGGTTTAACAATCTTGAAAAATGCTCTTCAAGTTGCTTTTTAGCTCACCTGAGCAATGTTCAGGTGAGTTTTTGTGATCGCTCGATGTCCGGCGTCTGTCTGTCGTCTGTTAACATTTAGCTTGTGTATGTGATAGAGGCTGTATTTTTCAACTGATCTTCATGAAATTTTGTCAGAATGATTATCTTGATAAAATCTAGGCCAAGTTCGAAAATGGGTCATCTGGGGTCAATAACTAGGTCACTAGGTCAAATCAAAGAAAAACCTTGTGTATGCGATAGAGGCTGTGTTTTTCAGTTGATCTTCATGAATTTTTGTCAGAATGATTACCTTGATAAAATCTAGGCCAGGTTCAAAAATGGGTCATCTGGGATCAAAAACTAGGTCACTAGGTCAAATCAAAGAAAAACCTTGTGTATGCAATATAGGCTGTATTTTTCAATTGATCTTCATGAATTTTGGTCAGAATGATTACCTTGATGAAATCTAGGCCAAGTTCGAAAATGGGTCATCTGGGGTCAAAAACTAGGTCACTAGGTCAAATCGAGGAAAAACCTTGTGTATGCGTTAGAGGCTGTATTTTTCAGGTGATCTTCATGTATTTTGGATAGAATGATTACCTTGATGAAATCTAGGCCAGATTCAAAAATGGGTCATCTTGGTTCAAAAACTAGGTCACTAGGTCAAATCAAGGAAAAGCCTTGTGTATGCGATAGATGCTGTATTTTTCAATTGGTCTTCATGAATTTTGGTCAGAATGATTGCCTTGATGAAATTTAGGTCAAGTTTGAAAATGGGTCATCTTGGGTCAAAAACTAGGTCACTAGGTCAAATCAAAGAAAAACCTTATGTTTGCAGTAGGGGCTGCATTTTACACTGGATCTTCATGAAATTTGATCAGAGTATTTGTTTGGATGAAATCAAGGTTGAGTTTGAATACGGGTCATCAAGGATCAAAAACTAGGTCACCCGGTCAAATTAAAGAAAAACCTTGTGTAGGCAATAGGAGCTGCATTTTACACTGGATTTTCATAAAATTTAGTCAGAATGACTGCCTTGATGAAATCTGGGCCAAGTTCAAATATGGGTCATCTGAGAAACAAGTTTACACTGTTATGATGTGTTTCTCAGGTGAGTGACCTAGGGCCGTCTTGGCCCTCTTGTTTTGTTTACAGATTCATAAATCATGTGCTATATCTCAGAAGTAAGCGCATGGACATATGACTTTTATTTGACCATATACTAGGTGCTACGTGTATTTACGGTTGTGAAAAGTTATTAGAATGTGCATGGTAGACAAAATTTTGTTTATGAAAATATCACCAAAATTTTGCTTTTCTTATGGATATCCATAATTTTTTTGAATCAATGTAGCAAAAAATCAAGCACTTTAACTGATTTTGTTTTATTTGTTAAGTATAAGTATATAAACTTTTGAAAAATAATGAAAATTCGAGAAAAAAATTGATCCAAAGGTGCAGGACTACCTTTAATATACATGATGTCAGAAATAAATGTTTTTATGATATATTTTACAGGATCAGAAGTACCTGGAGGAACAGAGCTTGTATTTACAGACTCTGAAATATATGCCTCATTCCTCACCTAAAAGCTGAGGGTACTATGGAGTTGTTGTCATCAGTACCAAGGAAAAGTTGATAGCCTGAAGGGAGATGTGATTGTGATCTTTATGTTATTGTCCAGAAATATAAGTAGCAGTTAAACACTGGAAACAGAGTAATAAACTGACTCTGATACAAGGAAACAGGCTTTCATCTTTTTGTTTTCGCGAAAGCTTGTGATATAATAGACATGAATTATCAACATGGCCACTAGTGTGATACCATTATCTCCATAGTTACTAAATGTATTGGTAAAGAAGACATTAAGAAATCAAAGCCTTGAAATGTCTGATGGTTGTGTTTTTTGGTAGATTTATTTTCTGTTTAAATGCCAGTCTATGAATATACATGAATGAGAAACAAATACAAATTTAATGTGCCTCATATCTAAGATAAACTCTGCCTGACCCAGCTTGTGATGTAACCATGGGCTGGAATACCTTATCATTGATAGATCTTATATAATCTAAATGGTCAGTGTGAGTGAATACAGGTTGAATAAGAACTGCTTGTTCATTGAAAATTCATCCGCATTGTTCATGAATGGGACTATTTTGTGTAGCACATGAACATCCTTTGGATGTGATTCGGAATAAAATAAAGATGCTATGATTGTCAGAAATACACTTTAACTTTGGTAGTGGGATAAACCCGCAACCAAAAAATGGTAAATTAGATAAGGTGCTTCAGCAAGTGCCTGATAGAGTATTTTGTAGCAATAATTTATTATGTATTGGGCATCAATTTACAATAATTTGATAACTGTTACATTGCAAGTTTGCTGAGTTGTTTATAAAATACTGCATTTCATAGCATCATTGAGTCAAAGCTATGTGTCAAAGTACCTTATTTGTTTGTAGGGCTACCACGGTCACTAGGTATTAGTGGAAATTAGTTAAATGTGAAACTTTTTGATATGTTAGCAGATTCAGGTTTTATCCAGCATTTTTAGCAATGACAATGAAATCATTAAATTTTGCTCTTGTAAGTTATTCAGTGTTTTGACATCTCTAAATACATGTAGATTTTGATAATAGTTACGTATGCCTAGGTGAAGTTATTTGCTTTATTCTGTATACCAGTAGCATTATTAGTACTGAATGATATATTTACCTTAGTCATACAGATACGATCAGTGCCATTGAAACTGTATTTATAAAATGAGTAGCTATATTTACAGTAAAAAATTTTGACAGCATGATACAAGTGTTAACAATAAACAATGTAACAGCATTGTGCAAGAGTGTTTACAGTAAATAATGTAACATCATTGTGCTAGTATTTACAGTAAACAGTGTAACAGCATTGCACAAGTGTTTACAGTAAACAGTGTAACAGCATTGCACAAGTGTTTACAGTAAACAGTGTAACACCATTATGCCCACGTAAACAGTGTAACAGCATTGTGCAAGTATTCACAGTAAACAGTGTAACACCATTATGCACATGTTAACAGTAAACTGTGTAACAGCATGATGCAAGTATTCACAGTAAACAGTGTAACACCATTATGCACACGTTAACAGTAAACAGTGTAACAGCATGGTGCAAGTTACAGTAAACAGTGTAACAGCATTGTGCAAGTATTTACAGTAAACAGTGTAACACCATTATGCACACGTTAACAGTAAACTGTGTAACAGCATGGTGCAAGTATTCACAGTAAACAGTGTAACAGCATTATGCACACGTTAACAGTAAACAGTGTAACAGCATTGTGCACACGTTAACAGTAAACAGTGTAACAGCATTGTGCAGGTATTCACAGTAAACAATGTAACAGCTTCATACATATGATTTTCATCTTTTTGCCTTTCTTTTTTATGTTGATACTCTTCATGTTAAAAAGCAGTGCAGCATGCATGGGTTTTGCTGTTTTACTTTTCACTTCTGTATTATCAGGAAATGTTTTGAAAATGTAAAAGTATGATAAAATAACAAAATTGATCACAGTTTTAAACTTGAGTTAGAAGTTGTTATTGGCTTGAATTTTATCTTACTTTTTCTTAACAGTGTCAACCTTGAAATTGTATTCCAAATAAGACATTTTCAACTCTGTGGTTTTTGCAAAAAAAATTAAAATCAGTGTTGTCCTGCAAACTTTACCTGAAGATGTGGTGTTTAAGTGGATGTTGGATGTTTATGAATGCTCAATGTATGTTAGATGTCACATTATATATCTCTTTTTATTGTCTGTGATACGTTTTAGCAATAAAGAGGATAAGTATATGTAATCATTTTGATATTACAAAATTCTCAAAGAGAAAAGAAAAACAAAATTTGGAAAATTGGATTGTTTAACCTTTAGCCTGATGGTGGCAAGTGATTCTGCCTTTACGACCAGTGCAGACCAAGATCAGCATGCACATCCATGTAGTCTGATCATGGTCTGCACTGTTCACTATTCAGTCAGTAAATTTTCAGTGAACACCCCTGCGAATAATAATTTGTATTGCCCAAATTGAATGATGGACCAGTCCATTTTAGAAATTTAGCAGGCTAAGGGATAATGATTCGGTATGTGAATGGAAAACATGAGGCAGGAATAAATTGTGTCAATATATGAAATTGAGTTTGTAATTGCAAAGCTGTGATATGTTCTATATATTTTTATTTGTATTTTACAGTAGTGTGCTATCATTATAGTGATACAGCTGATAAAAACTGTGTAGTGTCATTATCTATCAGAACGTCAGTCAGGTTATTGTATTTACAGGTCTTTTTTTTTTACATATCATGTGTACTTTTTATAAGAATTTTGAAGAAAAAATAAATTTGAAAGAGTATGTTGTATTTTTTGGATGTTTCTATCAATTTCTAACTCCTACCAGCATTGAAGTATGCAATTTAGCCTTTCAGTTAGGGGAGTGTTGTTCATAACATTTACTAAGTTAGCTGAAGTGTATCTGAAGTCAGCTATCCTCATTTCACTGATGTGGGAAAGTTGTCAGTTAATTGCAGGGAATACATCACAAGAATACTATTGAAAATGGTGTGAAATACACATGGTTGGGTATGTGGTGATGGGCAGGTGATTTCTTGAGTAGGCTTCAGGAGATTTGCACAAAATGTGTATAGCCAGCTACAAGATCTTGGTCAAGTTGGATAATGGGAAAGATGCTGAAGTAGCACTAGAGTTACGGCCCTTGACTCACTAAAAAATTATGATATTAAAAGGCATATTTCTGAAGCAGACTTCATGAAACATAAACAGCATGTGAATTGCCACAAAATCTAGCACAATAGTGGACGAGATTGATCAGTAACACTGTTTATCGACATTGAATTAGTTGAAATTGACATTTCTCATATTGTTAACACATTAGCAGCTATAGTTCCCAAGAAACCTTCATTAAAACTATGAAACTTACCTAAAATATACATACAGCTAACAATCTGAATCATGTTAAATTTCTTCAGGCATCTCAGCACAATGAGAATATGACATTGGCCTGAAGTTGACTATACATTGTTGCCTGCATCTCAGCACAATGAGAATATGACATTGGCCTGACGTTGACTACATTGTTGCCTGCATCTCAGCACAATGAGAATATGACATTAGCCTGAAGTTGATTATACATCGCTGCCTGCATCTCAGCACAATGAGAATATGACATTGGCCTGAAGTTGACTATACATCGCTGCCTGCATCTCAGCATATGACATTGGCCTGAAGTTGATTATACATTGTTGCCTGCATCTCAGCACATTGAGAATATGACATTGGCCTGAAGTTGACTATACATTGTTGCCTGCATCTCAGCACAATGAAAATATGACATTGGCCTGAAGTTGACTATACATTGTTGCCTGCATCTCAGCACATTGAGAATATGATATTGGCCTGAAGTTGACTACATGTATACATTGTCACCTGCATCTCAGCATATTGAGAATATGACATTGGCCTGAAGTTGACTATACATTGTTGCCTGCATCTCAGCACATTGAGAATATGATATTGGCCTGAAGTTGACTACATGTATACATTGTCGCCTGCATCTCAGCACATTGAGAATATGACATTGGCCTGAAGTTGACTATACATTGTCGCCTGCACCATGTATCAACAAGAATATGATACTGGCCGGAAATTGACTCGACATATTGTTGCTAAGTGTCATGTCTCAACCAGAGTTGCCTGAACCATATTCTTTAACCCTTACCATGAATGACATGATTGATTCTGCCTTGGGACCAGTGTAGATCATGATCAGCCTGCACACAGTGCAGTCTGATCATGATCTGCACTGTTCGCTATTCAGTCAGTATCGTTTTGCATGGTAAGCACCCCTTTTAATAGTTAATGGTATTGTCCAAACTGGAAGATGGACAAGTTCATTAAAGAAATTTAGCAGGGTAAGGGTTAAGTTTCATATAGTGGATGCAATGTAGAACCTTTCCATGTGGATAGGTTGCAATGCCAAATATGGGGGTCCTTTATAGGCTCTATCCCTATGTACAGGTTACAAGCTGTGACACCAATTAAGGCGTCCTATATTGGCCCTATCCCTGTGTATAGGAAACGAGTTGTCACACACTATGGGGGTAATAGGCCCTATCCCTGTTTACGGATTACAAGCTGTAACAACAAGAGCTGTCAGTGGACAGCATGCTCGACTATTCTCAGTGCTTGATAGTATAATATAAGCTACGAGTAAAACTTCAACATAACAATAAGCATATCTAAGTCGAAAATGGGCCATAATTCAGTCAAAATGCTTGATAGAGTCGCCTCCTCCTTTTTACAGACTGGGGACATGATGGTAAACAAGTATGCAAAATATCAAAGCAATATCTCAATGGACTTTGAAAATATTTGGGGTGGTATGCAAACTAACATTTGTGTGATGCTCTTGCTAACACCGAAGCCGGGGCGAGTAGGATAGCTCCCCTATTCCTCGAGTAGTCGAGCTAAAAACTATTGTTGTCTTAAATAGGCACTATTCATGTGTATGTAGGTTACACAGGGCCCACACTGGGCTGAAAAAAGTTGGAGCCACCTTTTTTTCTCGGGAACGGTAGGGAGGGTGCTGGAGAGGTTTCCCTTCCCGCGGCACGTTGAAAATTTTTGTTACTTCCCATAAGCAAATGGTGATATTCTAGCTATATAGGGGGACTTTTGAATGAAAGTGGGTATACCTCTAAAGCAAGTTTTGTATTTTAAAATGTTGTTGGATGTTTGAAGCAACCTTTCTGAAATATTTTTCCGTTACAGCTTCTTTTTGTTGTGGGCCTACTATGTAAATGCATGGCCCGGGGGCTGTGTTTTTGGTGCTCTGTGCTTCCGAGAAATCTACCCTGATACAGGATTACATTTCAAATCCATTCCCAAGTTTTAAAGACATTCAAAAAACTTGGCAAACACCTTTACTAATTACTTACTAAGATCACAGACACGGGTCCAGTGTTTTTTGTTTTTTTTTTATTAATATAAAAAAAAAAAGCCTTTTTTCACACAAATATGCTTTCTATATGTTAGTCGAATGAAAAAAAAAAAAAATGATGACAAAAATCCGGTCACAGTTGTGACTGGATTTTTTGTCATCATTTTTTTTTTTCATTTGACTAACATATAAAAAGTATATTTGTGTGAAAAAAAAGGATTTTTATATTAAACAAAAAATACACTGGACCCGTGCCTGTGACTAACTGACTGTGGCGACAACGTAAAAAAATTCATCAAACCATTCATTTATTTGCCAATTGATTTATTTATTATTTGATCCATGGAAATTAAAGGCGTCAATCATTTAATCTGCCGTAATGACAACAAAACAAAAAGATTATTTTAACCCGATAATCGGTTGCTAACTGATTGCAAATTGCATCTTCACGCATGTCAAGATGTTTATTACACATTGTCATATGTAAAGTAAACTCAGACTGGGTAGTACTATCCCGACAAGGTAAAATTATCGGAACCAACTGTTTTTTAACATAATTTCTCGGAGGTTACGATTTAGAACGTCTGAAACAAAATGGCGGTCCAAATTACGAACATTTTTTCATTTTGGCCACCCGCGACTTTTCTTCGCCACTTTCATCGCAGATTCGCCAAATGGCTCGAGTGGCGAACGACAGCGTGGGCCCTGTTACAAGTATATAACCAACTGTAACAAATGCCAGAGGCAGGACAGTAGGTGTTGATGTGACACCAAATCAGTTCCTTTTTTGCCAGGGATAGAATGTTTCAGAAATAAAACAACACTGTTACTTTTGTGTCTTTATTGCATCAAATATGTGCTTCCCCTATAGTTTGCTTGTCTTCAAATCAATAAATAATGGTCATTTCAATAATTTTTGTAGTAAATCTACATTAAGGATTCCTAACATGACCAACTTTTAATTGCAGTAACACATGAATAATGTTATACATCTAATTTACAAAATGAAGGCAGTCATTTTTGTCAAATGTGAAAATTAAAATTGTTACTGAACTCTTAGAGGAAACACTTATTTTAACAGCCTACAAATTACCATAAAAAATGACTGTAAATCTTTTCCATTTTCTTGCATATCAAAGCATTTATTATATACGATACAGCAATATAAAAAACCTATGGTCATGCCACAGAAAAAAAATCTACAAAAATAAATATCTTTCTCTGAAAGTAATTTCAGGGCAAACCACTGAATACCCTGTTTCAAATTCAGGACTTATTTGCATACTAAATATTCCAAATATCACCTGGATCTATATTTACAATCCAAGTCTGGTGGAAAGTTTGTTATTAGCAATTACTAGACTCAAACAAAACTAGAGCTGCTTTTGAGAAAAGCGCATATCTCCCACAACTGCCTAAGCGTCTGAATAGTAGTATATGAGTCAACCATGCACCAAGACCTCAACTGCCTTATCAGATTTTCAGTGCTTTGATGATCAAAAAACAAGTTTCAAGGGCCATAATTCCGAAGTCCCTGGGCCAATTTGACTAGCTATAGAACTTGGCTGAGGACTTACTGGCAAACACATTTTGTTCAAGTTTGGTGAAGATCGGATGAGAAATGTTTGACTAGTGTGGACAAGATTTGTGACAGACACACAGACACACACTCACAGACAGGAGTAAATCAATATGTCTCCCACACCACTGTGTGGTGGGAGACATAATTATTAAAGAATTGAAAGATAATTGACATCCAAGTCAAAGTAAGCAGTGAACCAAAGTCATTATCTAAAGAACATTTATATAATAAGGCAGCATTGAAAAACCATGCTGCTTTAAGATTTATGGATGAAAAGATGGCAATAAAGAAGTTTGATTGTACATTAAAAGAGAAGCAAGAAAAATATTTGTCTTACATGTAGGTATATTTAACTTCAAATTGTGGGATGGACATTTCTGCCAAGTTTCAGGTGAAATTTTCAACAGAAAAATTGAGAATGTGCAATAATTACAGAATAGGTGATAAATATTTATAGAAAATACTGGCAAAAATTATAATAGCTGAATTTTCATTCTCTGAAAAATATCAAGAAATGTTCAATTTGTATCAAGCTTCTATATGCAAAAAATAACAGCAAACTATTTTGTTTCAAATAACTGTTTTGGAATTAAATCAGCTCACTATCATACAATACAGTACTGATTTACAACCCATCAAATCTATATAAAAGACATTGGGCACGTAATATCATTTCCATAAACCGTCAGAAATTATCATATTTTGTTACTTAATTTGAAATATTATAATACCCGTACTTTTCTCATCTTTGAAGAAAAGCATTCAATTACACTGAGAGGAATGCCCCTTTATAAAGGAGTTCTACAATTACTACACTTTCCAATTATACAAGTTGTATGTAATTTGAAACTCGCCTAATTCGTAACAAGGTTTTTCGATGAAAAATGTAATTTTCTAAGGAAAATCAACACAATGAAGTTCTGATAATATGAGCATGTTCACTTTATACTGATGAAAACTGTAGGAGATATGAACAAAATAAAGTGTGATGGACAGACAGAATGGCAGTTCAAACACCATGCTTCCTAAACCTTCAGCACCAGGGGCATACATACCCTTGCAAAACAATTTTCACAATAAATTCAGAACCAATCAAGATATTTTTAAACAAGCAGACTGCCTTCAGGTGCAAACACTCATCTGCAATTGCTTGACAAAGACAG
This sequence comes from Mercenaria mercenaria, assembly GCF_021730395.1. Taxonomy (NCBI): domain Eukaryota; kingdom Metazoa; phylum Mollusca; class Bivalvia; order Venerida; family Veneridae; genus Mercenaria; species Mercenaria mercenaria. The sequence continues at coordinate 75,457,353 of NC_069362.1, forward strand.
TTGGCAAGAAGAGTTATTGGTCTTGCTAATGAAAAAAAGTTTCAAATCTATAGTATTCAAGAAAAGTGGGCATAAACAAAAAATAACCAAGAAATACCGTTTTTAAATGTTTTTTTTTTAAATACAAAAAAGCTCTAATTCTGATAAAATCTAAGACAGAGGTATGATTCTTATGTACAAAGCTTCAAAGCTCAAATTCTTAAAGTAATCAAGAAAAGTTACGACCTAAACAAGAAATTCCAATTTTCTTACCACCAGCTGAGCTCCTCAGAATGGTGTATATTAATATTATCATAAAGAATTTAAAACAAAGCTCATGAAAAAACCTTGTTACAAACGCTCTGAATCAAGCAGTAAATACAAACCAAATATATCTATTCAGAAAAACAAACTGTAAAAAAATAAAAGCACAACACTATAAATATAACTTTGAAAGAAAAAAAAGCAACAACAAATATAATAATTATGAGCTTACAAACACAATAACAATAATATAACAACTTGCAAGTTCTACAACTCTAACCGACTATTCCTACATGCTTTATCAAGCAGAGGATACTTTTGAAAATCATGCTTGAACTTCAATTAGATTGTTTCAGTGGAATTTTCCATCTCCTCTTGATTATGTACCTAGAAAGATCACAAGACAGAGGTCGCAACTTTTTTTAAATTATTGCTTTCCAATTGGAGTTTCGTATAGATGTCATTTAATCTTATTAGACCTGAAAACTTAAAATACTATCAAGATAAAGTGATTTGTTTGCCAGTTATAGCTATGCATTTTGCATGGTCTCAATGCTGCAAAGGCACCTCCCAGTTGTAAAGTCGCTGAATTTAACCCTTAGCCTGCTGGTGGCGATTGGTTTTGCCTTTGCGACCAGTGCAGACCAAGATCAGCCTGCACATCCGTGCAGGCTGATCATGGTCTGCACTGTTCGCTATTTAGTTAGTAAATTTTCAGTGAACACCCCTTCGAATAATAAATGGTATTGCCCAAACTGAATGATGGAACAGTCCATTTTAGAAATTTAGCAGGCTAAGGGTTAAATCACGAGCCCCTCACTGCTGTGGGTTCAAGCCCTTGCATGGGGATAGAATTCTTTCAAGCCAGGAAATCATCCAGCGGGCTTATGCAATGTTGGTGATTCTACCCAGGTGCCTGTGGTCTTGCTCTACCATCAAAAAGTTGCTATATGACCTGTGATTTTGCCAGTGTGACGTTAAACCCCAAAAGAAAAATACACAAAAAAGAGCTTGTCAAACACGAAATGCCCCCCTTGATGCATTCAGCGGCCCAAGCGTTCTTGAGTTATCATCCGGAAACGGATTCGTCTACATACAGACTGACCGAACGACAGACATCTGCAAAACAATATATCCCTCCTTCGAAGGGGGGCATAAAAAGCTAGATGCTGCAGGGAATGTGAAGTTGGCATAACATTTGTGTAATTGAATGCACAGGTCAAACATACTTCTTCATCTTGACACAAAATGCTAGTTCTGCTACTGTTTAACCTTCTACAATGCATCCTTAATGTGACATGTGAAAGTCATGAAAAATAAACAGGTTATTTTGAAGTGCTTTTGTATCATAAACTCGATATCAGCAAATGACGAAAATTTTAATTATCGTCATGTACCTCGCAACACCTCGACGCTATATATGCAAAATGCAAGAAACTATAAATTGCAAATTAAATGTCTGATTTAAGAAAAGTTTTAAATATATATGAGCCGTGCCATGAGAAAACCAACATAGTGGGTTTGCGACCAGCAAGGATCCAGACCAGCCTGCGCATCCGCGCAGTCTGGTCAGGATCCATGCTGTTCGCTTTCAAAGCCTATTAAAATTAGAGAAACCGTAAGCGAACAGCATGGATCCTGACCAGACTGCGCGGATGCGCAGGCTGGTCTGGATCCTTGCTGGTCGCATACCCACTATGTTGGTTTTCTCATGGCACGGCTCATATACTATCATATGTATACATACTGAATGTCAAATGTTTACAATGATTATGATCTCCATATCAGAACTTTTTAAATCCCTCTTACATTTTTTGCAACTAGAGAAATGTCAAAATAGCTCACTTCGCAGGGAAATACTGCAATATGCTCAAAGGATTAACATGAAAAAAGATGGCCATAGTATTTTCTCCATTTTTATCTACCTTCATGTAAGGTAATTCAAACACATTAACTGACAACTCAAAAAAAAAATACCGTAGTTCATCTTGTAAACAACATCAATAGTTTGAAAACTGGTTTATTATTTTCTGACATGTAGTCGTGGCCTGAAAACCAAGTCTGACAAAGCTTGTAGTAAAATTAGTAATAATGATACACAATTACTTTCCCACAGTAATTTGATGAAATAATTACTTAATTTAGTTAGTAATATAACACAATATAATTACTGTCTGAAACCATTATTCGTTCAGGCTGAAGTATTTAATTTATCTTTATTCTATGGCAACTTTATAAATACAGACATTTACAGAGACATATCATTTTGCTGATCTAATGTATACAGTATATGCAATGTGTATTTAGTTAAGAAATGAAGCTTTTTTTTCGGAGTTTATGCAAAATGAATGACAGAATGTTGAATTATGCTAACCTTTACCCTGCTACATTTCTAAATGGACTGGTCCATCATTCAGTTTGGGCATCACCACTTATTATTCAAAGGGGGGTGTTCACTGAAAATATACTGACTGATTAGCGAACAGTGCAGACCAAGATCAGCCTGCAATGATGTGCAGGCTGATTTTGGTCTGCACTCTTCACTAATGCAAGACCACTTGCCGCCAGCAGGCTAAAGGTTTTAATTTGCCATTCATTTTCTGTCATATAGTTTCTCTGAAAAATCCATTTATTCACAATTTGTTTCTATAAATTGTATGTGATTGTTGTATTTAACATTAGATTAATTCCATTCACCAGACAGAACAACTGAGACATTATCTAAGTAAGGAATGTTCTCACTGACTCCACATGGGCATTGTTATTAACTTGTTGTTATCTCTGAGCAGAGTCATTGTAACTTTCCTTTTGCAGAACATACAAAAAGAATGCCATAATTTTCTATAGAACAACTAGTGAGAATGTAAATAATGATTTATTTGTATTTAGCTTTTTAAAGATATGCTGTAGAATCTAACAATGTAAGCATTTTTTGTAATACACTGTCTTCTACATTTTAACAGAAAGTTAATAAGACCAAAGGTCCCCATGTTCCAATCCAACACACCTTTTATTTATTTTACTATCTAAGTTATTACAAGAAGGAAGAAAACTAATAATTTCAGATAAAAAAATTTTCCTGTGAATAATGTTCAAAATAGGAGTACCAATACTTGTGTTGGTGTTTTTATTTTTGTGACTGTGATCCAGAAATCAGCTTGAATAAAATTAAAACAGGCGTACACTGTATACACATTTTTCTCATCTACAAGTCAGAGTACCGAATCGAGATAATCTGTTCTCTATTGCTTGTCTCACAATTCATAGATTTCTTTATTTTACTATGTCTTTATAGTTTGACTAAATTATTTCCACATAAATAAACAAACACATGCCTTCCACTGCATGTACTGTACATATTAAAACAAAATTAGCACATTGGACTGAAGATATCATCATTACAGAACTGAGACAGAAAAATGTTGTAAAAATAAATAACTTTTCCATCGTGAGAAACACTTTAACTTCTTAACCTACGAACATTATATTTGTACTATGGCTTTAGTACCCCAAATAGTAACTGGTTTACTGTGGATACACACAAAGTAAATTGTCCCTATGTCATACTGGTGAATATATCTGTCAGATAGGACTTTACCTTTAGCTCTTTACACTTCACTCTTAAAATTTTATAAACAAGAGGGCCATGATGGCCCAATATCGCTCACCTGACTAAAATGGGTGCATTATTTCTTAGTAGAGAGCCTTTACATAATGCTATATACCAAACATCTATTAAAGCTTTAAGTTTTGAGGTATTAGACAAGAAGACAAGTGTCTCTATGGGTTGGGCCAATTTCACTCCAGGGGCATGATTTGAACAGACTTTGTAGAGGACCACTGGACATTTTGTCAACCAAATTTCTAAGCTCCAGGGCTCAAGGTTTTAGAAAAGAAAATATTCAAAGTTTTTTTTTTACATAAGTCTATATAAATAAAGTGAACCCTAGGGTGGGGCCAATATTGACCCATGGGGCATAATTTAAACAGACTTTGCAGAGAACCACTACACGATGTTACATATCAAATATCTAAATACTGGGCCTTGCAGTTTTGAAAGTAGATCTTAAAAGGTTTTCTATGTAAGTCTATGTAGAACAATCGAACCTCGTGGTGGGACTAATTATAACCCAAGGGGCATGATTTGTATAAACTTGGTAGAGGATCACTACACAATGCTATAAGCCCAATATTTCTGGCCTGGGTTTTAAGGTTTTAGAGAAGAAGATCTTAAATTTTTTTCTTAAATGTGGTGAACCTTGGGGTGTGACCAATTTTGACCCAAGGGGCTTGATTTAAACAAATTTGGTAGAAGACCACTAGACAATGCTACATGCTCCTGGCCTTACGGTTTTGGAGAAGAAGATTGCTGAAGTTGTTCCTTTTGGTTGCCATCTCCATGGAATGGAATTCTTTGAACAACCATGATAGAGGACCATGCAAGAAAAATCCAGGTCAAGTTTCACCAACTTCCACCAATTCCTTTGAGAGGAGTTGTCATTTAAATATGGACAGACAAATGATGTGCGGATGATGAGTGAACACAATAGCTCACCCTGAGTTCTTCATGCTACAGTGCGCTACAAATAATAAAAGCAGTTTCATGCAGGCTTCAATTCTCCAAGGGGGTGACTGCATTCTTTATTTGTTAATTTTTTAAATAATTCCCTTGAAATCTATCTACTTAGATACCACTTAGATCTACTTAGACTGTTCAAACAACATTTCAAACATCAATAAAAAGAACATTAATAATGTAAAACAATTGCGTAAGCAAAGATGTGTTACATAATAAACAACTATTTTCTTTCATTCAATTGAGTTTTTTTTTTACAAATACATTAAATCCTGCTAGTGAGTTTAAGTAAATGGATTAAAAAAATCATTAAGTTAGAGAGATAAATTCATAAAATGCTATACCTTTTAAAACTGTATCAAATGCTCTTAAAGTCAATGGGATTTCAGTACTTAAATGAAAACATCTTCAAATCTATTTTGATACAGATTCCTTTTTTTTGTTCAAATCAACATTTCCTTAAAACTATCACTATTTTCCACTTACTGAATGGCTTATCAGTCAATATTCAAAACTATTTAGCCCAGCTAAATTAAGTGTTGTACTACAGACCGGTCAATGGCACAAACTTATATATAAAGAATCATGTAATAATATCTAATAATATACTGGTACGTCGTTCTATTACACATTCTTTATCACAGCAAAATCTGGTCCCTGTTCTACATACACACAAAATCTCTAACAAAATCCTATTCTGATGAATATATTAAAAAAAAACAAAAAAAAAACACTTCAAATTAAGATAGTGAATTTAAATAGTGACATTAAACCACATGCCCTAATACAATATCAGTCTAATAAAGACAACAGTAAACCTTTAATCCTTAATAAATTGAAAACTTTTACTCCTTAGTATGTAAAAGCAATTTTTTTCCTCAAAATCTGATATGTTTAAAATTGGAAATATGAAAGTAGACATACACATATGAAATCAAATTTCATTTAACAATTAAATCAAATGCACTTTCTACAACATTCAGAAGAAATAGTACATTAAAAACAAAATGAGACACTCTACAACAGTGTTACAGTTCCACAACAAATAAACATTACAAGTTCAAAAGACGATCATTTATCGGCGGTGAGCTACTTTTCTATGTAATCTAACAATTTGGCCTTGTTGGCCCAACGATGCCCACCTGACTGACCTTTTCCACCTTGAAAATATGACATGACACACTGTTATATAAATGATAACAACTATATTATGAAAAACTTTCAACATGAAATATGGTAGATATGACCCAGTCAGGAGCTGTCTGACCTTGACCTTCAGGACATGACCTGAAACTGTCAGAAGACTGTAGGAAAATATCTTGGAATGCCTTCTATTACTGCATTTTGGAGAAATTTTACTTTTCTAAGTTTACCTTGTGTCACCTTTGGTAAGAACATGGACCCTTGTGGCATATCATATTCCGTCCCACAGACTTGGTTTGAATGAAACTGTACAAAGACTACTCCCTCGACGTCGATGTCTACATAGTGGATGTTGTCGAGTACCCCAATTGAAGATGAAGTTGAAGCCTCCATGCTTCATGTCAAAGTTTATACTCCTACACCATGTACTTCTAGAGAAGATCTTTAGATAATTTCATGCATAAATGTTGACTCCTACAGTGACCCTCAATTTGGTCCAAGCATAACCATTTGAACAAACTTCAGAAAGTGTCATGGCATTGTGAAGATGTTTCGTGAAGATCCATCATATTTTAAGATTTCTTCTATTTTTAGCTCTGACAGCCCTTAAGGTAGTTAGTTCTGCACATTTGGATCGAAATTTTTTCTACAATGTAGAATTTGATTAAACTCTGATTTTTCAAAACTTCAGAATATACCTAGAAAATTCAGCAAATAAAAATGATAAGGTCGTTTGCTTGATTTTTTGCTAGACTGATTTGAAAATTTGGACCTCATGCAATATTTCATAATGGAAGTCTATGGGAAAATCATAACTTTTATGACATTTTCGCGAATAGAAATTGTACTACAATGTAGATTTTGATGAAACTTCTCACAGTTGTGAATAAAGACATGGCCTATAATTTGATAAAATAAAATGTATAGGTCCGTGTGCTTATTTTTAAGATATCTGACCATGATTAAAGTGAACTGGACATTTCATGCTAATTTTGAGACATTATTTTGAATTATTTAACGTGTCATATGTTTTAATACCATATTTTGACTTTAGAAATATAGCAACAGTGCCATTGCAATAAATTTACTCACAGGTTGCGATTAATTCATAAAATGATTTTCATTTCCGTACACCGAATCCAGGCGTTATTCTACGTTTTCCGGATAAATGACGTTACGCCATCACTTCCGGTTAATCAAACGTGATGAACTATCTTAAATGCAATTAAATATGAACCATTTGAACAAACTTCTGATAGATCAATACCAGAATGGATCTGACAGAAGTTTTGGAGACAATTTTTAAGTTAAAATGCAGAACGATAGATGACAAGACTATCCACCTATGTGAACAGCTCTGCCTGAACCTTTGGTTAAGGTGAGCTCAAAAAAGCATTTTGCTTTATAAAGAATGTACAAAATTATGTTTTATGTATAAAATATCACAGTTTTTTTTTCCATAAAAATATGAAAATCAAAATCTTTAAATCTAATGATTCGATAAATTCCCAAATTAAATTTAAGAAATACCAAATGGTTTTAGATAAGCAAACTATCTAATCAAAATGAAAATGATACTCTGAAAGAAAAATAATTCCTTGTTTTTTTCTTATTTCCGAAACATTCTGGACTGCACTTTTAATTACCTAAAGCAAGTGTTTACTTTGGCTCTTCCCTACATCCCCCTAGAGGTTGATATTTTCAAAGAGTTTTTACAAAAAACAACATACAATTATCTTCCTTCATAGCTTTAAACTATTCTGTTTATTAACTGTATATGGACTGCTGTGTATAAATCAACAGTAATATAAGAGTAATTGTTTTCCTAAAATGGCAGTGATGATTATGTTGAGGGTTATTGTGCTTACTAACAACTCTTAATCTATAATCTTTATATTCTACGTGCATAAAAGAAACATTTAAGCTGGAGTCAGGAATGAAACCTGCATCAGCAAAGCAACAGCTTGGCACAGCAACAACAAATATGACAATACTACCAGATGTAAAACCATTATCTTTACAAAGTTTGACATGTCATATCAAGTTTCTTTCAATCCTGTCCTGTGTTAATGTCTGATTAAAGGTAAGGTATGACTTTATTTTTTTTTATTATCAATTTTTACAGCCTTTAGTAAGATATTTTTTTTAAAGTTAATTGTGTTCTTAAAAGAGTTTCTATAGACTATTCTACACAAAATAATTTTTTGTGGAGTCAGAAATTTCATTATAGAAAGTCTTTAAAGAAAGCAAACCAGATGTACGAATTCATTTAGTATTTTTTTTTTCACATTTTATTTCATTAATGTGAAAAAAAAATTCTGTGGGACCAAAGAAACATATTTGCTTTTTATTAACACATGAAGTTTGCCCTGTTTGTGAGTCCTGTAAGCACGTCAGCTTAGTATATCTTTAAGCCTTACCAATGACTGCTTGCTAAAGTTTGCAGTATCTAGAACTGTAACTAATCACAACTTTTATTTGACCTTACAATTCACTGTATTGCCATAAGATTTGCAAGTCCTGGGAGCACCTGAGCTTGAAGCGAGTCCGAGTCCACCTTTTCCCCATCCACCATTATAATGCCTTCCTTCCCCTGAGGTTCTAGGCGAAATGCTAGCACTTTTATTAATTCTATATTTGGTGAGGGATGATCAACATGGGTACCCTTTTCTAACATCCCCATCAGTTGAATTAATTCTCCTTTCTGGATCCCAGCCTTCACTATGCATAGATGAATAATACCATCATTGAACCGAGCATCAGGTGCCATAATCACATCACTACCTAAATGTGTTTGATATACTGCACATACAGTAACAAAGTCACTGTCAATGGTGACCCAGTCATCAGGAACTGGCTGATCCAATGGAGGTAGAATACATGGCACTTTTTGTCCAGGGACTTTAGATAATTTCAATACTTCTTGAAAGCTGTTAATACTGTTTGATTCAGTGAGTGCCTTATCTTGTGGAACGGATGTATCCATTTCTTCTGTAGAGAGAGAAAACTTGATTCCTTCATTCCCAGCTAAATTATTTTCTTCTTCTGTATCAAACACTTCATTAAATTCTTGTGAGGCAAAAGATTCTCTGATATCTGTCAGTCTCTCACCATTTTCATACTCGGTACTTACTTCAAAATCAGATTTACCACGAAATAATTTTGTGGGTACAGATTTTGAGCGAACTCTGAAATCATCACCATCGCCCTGTTCTGCAACGTTTTCCATACTCTGTAGTGAAACTCGGCGGTTTTTCCCTTCAATGTTGATATTTTTAGTATTGTTGTTTAAGGAAGATTTTGGAATGTATTCAGCCACAGGAAGGAAGGACAGCTTGCATTTATATTTCCGTAATGCTGCAAAAAAAAAGAAAGTTTTACAGAGTCATTTAAGCAAATGATAGTATATTATCACAATGTATTTACAAATATGTGACTTTAGTAACTTAACTAAGTTCCATAACAAAGTTCAATCACAACTGACAGGAACAGGTTACACAGAGTGGGTTATAAAACCATTCAGGCAACACTTTCTCTTGAGATATACAAAGTAAGTTATGTAACTTGCTTTAATGTACAAAGCGAGGAAAGGGACCTCAATGGCCAGTGGTTAAGGTCACTAACTTCAAATCACTTGCCTCTCAACAATATGGGTTTGAGCCTCACTCAGGGTGTTGAATTCTTTATGTGAGAAAGCCATCCATTTGGCTTAGGGAAAGCTGGTGGCTCTACCAAGGTGCCCGCCCATGATGAAATAATGCACGGAGGAACACCTGGGGTCTTCTTCCACCATCAAAAGCTGGAAAATCACCATGTGACCTATAATTGTGTCGGTGTGACAATAAACGCAACAAAACAAAGTGAAAAGGCTTGCATCTTACAACTGTATTGTTTTTACATTGTACCTTAAAACTATCCAGTTTAAATTCACTTATAAATTTAGATTCTGGTTCCGAAAACATGACAAGCACAGAAGGAATGATGCAATGAAGACTAATTGTCCCTATAGAGTCCCAAAGATCAATTCTGGCAAATAATGTAGAACTGTGCTGATACTTTAGTAAAATACTTTGATAAACATAGGACCAGCTAAACAGAAGAGACTAAACTGTACAATCAGTAGATATAAGAAGGTTTCAATAATGCTTGAAGTGTGTACTCCAAGTCATGAACACAATATGACTTCAGGCCAAGGCTCAATCACAATTTGACTCTTCTCAGATGGGACAAACAATATCTGTACTCCAAGTCAAAAACGTTACATGAGATTGCATGGAAGAACAAACTACCACTTCAATAGCTCAGTGGTACGGTGTGGGAGGCCAGGGGTTCGATCTCTCGCCACATCAAGCCAAAGACGTAATAAACAGGACTGGTAGCTTCCTTGCTTGGCACTCAGTATTTCAAAGGCTGTACCAGGAGGTAAAATATCTGTTACTGGACTGCATGTTTTTTCACATAAGAGGTTTGTAGTGCATGTTGTCTGTTCAACAATGTTAAATAAAGCTTAACTTTACCTTTTATATTTACCTTTGACAAAGGCAGAACAAGAGGGTCATGATGATCCTAAATCGCTCACCTAAGTAATATGAGCCACATGTTTCAAATGGCAAACTGACGCTAAAATATTAGACAGTAGGTCAGCAGGTCACATTCATGGTCACTGAAAGACAGTTTTAAGATTGGTGTGCAAAACTGTACATGTCATTCAAATTTCAAGGCTGTATCTTCAAAAACAAGAAAGTAGGTCAGTAGGTCAAGGTCACTGTCAAGTGATCCCTAATCACTTGGGTCATCAGGTAATTATAATTAAACAGTCTAGGAAATATGACCTGATAATGTTTCAAGTATTTTTTCCTATATAACTCATAATTATAACAAGTGACCCCCAGGGCAGGGCCTCTTTTCACCCCAGGGGCATAATTTGAACAAACTTGGTAGATGTCCACCAGGCAATGTTACACACCAAATACCAAATGCCTAGGCCTTGAACTTTCAGACAAGAAGATCTTTAATTTTTTTCCTATATAAGTCTATGTTATAATTGGTACCCCCTGGTAACCCCAATTTTGGTCGAGAAACACTAGGAAAGGCAAAATACTTAATATCAAAAGCCTAGGCCTTGCAGTTTCAGACAAGAAAATTTTTAAAGATTTTTTTTTCCTATATAAGTCTATGTAAAACATGAGACCCCCCGGGGCAGGGCCTCTTTTCACCCCAGGGGCATAATTTGAAAAATTTTGGTAGAGGACCACAAGGCAATGCTACAAACAAAATATCAAAGGCCTAGGTCATGTGGTTTTAGACAAGAAGATTTTTAAAGTTTTTTACTATATAAGTCTATGTAAAACTTGTGAACCCCGGGGCGGGGCCTCTTTTCACCCCAGAGGCACAATTTGTATAATCTTGATAGAGGATCATAAGATGATGTGACATGCAAAATATCAAGGCTCTACGCCTTGCGGTTTTAGACAAGAAGATTTTTAAAGTTTTTCCTTTCGGTTGCCATGGCAACCAGAGTTCTGCATGGAATTAAATTCTTTGGAAAATTCTGCAAGGGGACCACCCTAGGATCATTCCTGTGAAGTTTGGTGTAGTTCTGCCCAACCGTTTTCAAGAAGAATTTTTTTTCAGAAATTGTTGACAGACGCATGACTGATGACGCACGACTGACGACGGAGATTGAGCGGTCACAAAAGCTCACCATGAGCCTTTGGCTCAGGTGAGCTAAAACTAGAGCTATCACTAAAGGTGATGAATGTACCCCCCGCATGCACTGACACAGTACATTTCAATTTGACGCACACAAGACTGCATAATTATGTGGACTGTATGTATATAGACTGTATGTATACAGTATAGTAACAAAAAACAAAGTCCCATAACTATGCAGAATATTTATCTAAAAGAATGTAACATGCACCATGCACAACTAGGGTTGGTACTGATCACTTGTGTGAAGTTTCATTAAATTGTGTGCAAGGGTTTGGTAGATTAGGCACGCATAAGACTGCATATGCAGACTGTATGTACATAGTATGTTAACAAGAAACAAAGTCCCATAACTCTGCAATTTTTGTCGCTGAAAGAACCTAACATGCCCAATGCACAATTACTGTTGTTACTGATCACTTGTGTGAAGTTTCATTAAATTGTGTCAAGGGGATGAGGAAAGATGGTGCGCACAAGATTGTGTCTATGTATATAGTATAGTAACAAAAAAACAAAGTCCCATAACTCTGCAAATTTTTTTTCTAAAAGAACCTAACATGCCCCATGCACAACTATTGTTGTTACTGATCACTTGTGTGAAGTTTCATTAAATTGTGTCAAGGGGATGAGGAGAGATGGTGCGCACAAGATTGTGTCTATGTATATAGTATAGTAACAAAAAAAACAAAGTCCCATAACTCTGCAATTTTTTTTTCTAAAAGAACCTAACATGCCCCATGCACAACTACTGTTGGTACTGATCACTTGTGTGAAGTTTCATTAAATTGTGTCAAGGGGATGAGGAGAGATGGTGCGCACAAGATTGTGTCTATGTATATAGTATAGTAACAAAAAAACAAAGTCCCATAACTCTGCAAATTTTTTTTTCTAAAAGAACCTAACATGCCCCATGCACAACTACTGTTGGTACTGATCACTTGTGTGAAGTTTCATTAAATTCTGTCAAGGGGATAAGGAGAGATGGTGTGCACAAGATTGCGTCTACGGACAGACGGACAGACAACCTGAAACCAGTATACCCCCCCCTTACAACTTTGTTGTCGGGGGGTACAAAGATGGAGAAGGGATATACTAGAACTCAAATATATTTCTACTTACAAAAGATTCTCCTTATAGCCTGTAAAGTGAATCTTGCCTCTCCAATAGCTCGGAATTTTTCACTTTCATAATCGATGTCGGCGAGAAGGCCCCAGGCAATAGAAAGGAAAGAATATATCTGTTGCCGTGGTTGCTGTATGAGGACAAGGTCCATGGCAATTACACGATGTTTGATGAGAATGAACGTGGAATGTAGCACCACATCAGTTTCTACAGATTCACTGAAACCAGATAAAAACATTTTTTTTCAATTATTATTAAATTCCTCATCAACTTGTAATAAAATAATTTTCTTCATGTTAAAACTGAGATTTACTGATCTGTTAAATTGCCTTACTCAACTACTGAGATGAGCAGAACTTCATGGTTATCTATTATATATATAAATATATACATTTATAACGTCCTGCTCAAACATTCAATACGGAATGTTTTAATATTCAAATCTGTCGAATTGTCGAATAAACTGATCAAGTTTCAAACAACTGGGCCCTGAAGTAAAACAAGAGGGCCAGGATCTCTGTACATCATTCACCTGACTCAAATGGGTACATGATGTTTTAGTATAGGACTTCTACACAATACTATATGCAAAACACCTAAGTTCTAGGCCTTGAGGTTTCAGGAGATGATTCTGAAAAAAATTCTTATGTAAGTCTATTTAAGACTTGTAAGTGAACCAAGGTGGGCCAAATTTGATCCCAGGAGTATGATTTAAACACATATGGTAGAGAACTACTACACTATGCTGTATACCAAATATGTAAGCTTTTTGCCTTAAAGTTTTAATAATTCATTACAAATCACTCTTTTATTGAATTTTCGGCCATCTGGCCTTTATCAACTACTTAAAGTTTTAGACAAGAATATTTTTAAAGCTTTTCTCATGTAAGTCTATGTAAAACAAAATTAATGAATCCCTAGGTGAGATCAATTTTGAACTCAGGAACAAGACTTTAACAAACTTTGTAGAGGAGCTAAGGGTACATACCAAAAATCTAAAAATTTTAAAATTTACGTTTATGTAAACATATAAACCCGGGGATAGGCCAATTTTGACCTTAAGCCATGATTTGAACAAGAGGTACAGGACCACTAGATAATGCTACAAACCAAATATCTAAGCCCTGGGTCTTGTCGAATTGGAAGAGAAGATTTTTTAAGATTTCCTATTGGTTGCCATAACAACTAGAATGCTGTGTGGAATAATACTCTTTGAAAAATTTTGGTAGAAGACAATCCAACTATCATTCAAGTGTCATAGACTGCTACCAAATGATTTCTGAGGAGATGTTATGTGAAGGTGAAAGTGGATGGACGGAGTGAAAACATACAGACAATGAGTGATCACAATAGCTGACCATGAGCACTGCTCAGGGTGAGCTTAAAATTAATATGTGCCGTGCCATGAGAAAACCAACATAGTGGCTTTGCGACCAGCATGGATCCAGACCAGCCTGCGCATCCGCGCAGTCTGGTCAGGATCCATGCTGTTTGCTTTCAAAGCATATTGTAATCAGAGAACCTGTTAGCGAACAGCATGGATCCAGACCAGCCTGCGCATCTGCACAGCATGGATCCAGACCAGCCTGCGCATCCACTCAGTCTTGTCAGGATCCATGCTGGTCGCAAAGCCACTATGTTGGTTTTCTCATGGCACGGCTCATATTTTGTTTTTTCACTTGGATATAAACAATTTTCTATGGATTTGAAGTGTGTTATTTCAACTAATAGTCATAGCACTTCATACAAAACAGCTGTTTTTTGTTTTTTTTATTTTAGTTGTTGGGTCCATGCCCAGCAGCAAACTACTGTAAGCACAAGGGAGGTAATGATAAGCTATGTTTCTCAGAGACTTATTAAAATAATAGGAGTGGAATTAGTCTGGCAATTTTGCAGTAAAAATTATTTTTAAAAATACAGAAGAAAAAACATCTGTTTGTTTTATAATTTTCACTTAGATTTTCACTCCCAGCTACACTGCTAGGTCACTCGTGAAAATATTTCACCTGGTGTTCACTTTGTGAAATATATTTCTGTCCTACAACAAGACATCCTACAACAAGACAATATAAAACTCCTGTAATTATCAGATTCTGCAGCTGATAATGCCAGACTTTTATTCAGAAATCTCTGATATAAAGAAGATTTAAGTTTTTAAACTCATTAAAAGTTTATGCAACTTTCCTCATACCACAGATAACTGTTTTATACAAATATCAATTTGTCAACTCTTAAAATTAATGCTGTTTGTTTTATACAAACATCTAAAGTAAACTCTTCTATCTCATAAAAAGTTATAATCTCCTTCAAGTCGTGAGAGCTTGACATTTTAAAACGTTCTGTATATTTTCCCTGTAGACATTAGTGACAGTATTGTATCCTCACTTCCTACTCACATCAGTTTCAATTGAAAGCCTTTAAAATGTCATTCAAAATACAAGTAGTATCATCACTGTCCTTTTGCCCGTCAATAATTTCTAATTTTTGTAACTTATTCAGAATTCAACTACCTCCTTCAAAATGGATAATGAATATCATTTAAGAGATCTTATAAAACAAGAGCTGTCACAGGAGACAGCGCGCTCGACTATTTCAATGCTAGATAGTGAAACTGGGCACATGTGAGGAAGCTAGAGCTGTCACTGAAGTGTTTAATTACTCCAATGTGGATGAAAATATTGGACAAAAGCTTAAGTCTGTGTCAAATGTAATAGTCTGTGTCTAACAGGGATAGAGAAGTGTATCAAAACATTAATAAGTATAAAAGGGACATAATTCATGGAAATTTCTACAAAAGTAATGCACCAGGACATTGTGTAATACAACTATTTGAAGTTTTAATCAAATAAATGAGATAGAACAGAAGTGCATCACAACCTGAACCTGAAATTCTAGTAAAAAGTGGGTATAACTCACAGCAGTTTGGTGCCAGCATCATGAACATTGTGTCATATGATGTTGGTGACCATGTGGAACTACAGTTTTAAGTTTGAATAAAATCAATTTAGTAACAACAGAATTAGTGAAAAACAGAAATTCTAAGTAAAAAAAGTGGCATAAGTCACTTAATATTTGTGTCAGAGTTATGGACCTTGTGTCATATGATGAGGACAATGTGGAAGAACTAATTTAAGTTTGAATCAAATTTATTAAGTAATAACACAGATAAAGTGAAGGTGCACCAACATTAACCTGAAATTTTAAGTAAAAAGGGGGCATGATTCATAAAATGTTGGTGCCAGAGTTATGGTCCTTGTTTCATATGATGTGGGTGATGATGTGCTACAATTATTTTAAGTCTGAATCAAATCCGTTTGGTAATAACAGATAAAGAGTGAAAGTGCATCAAAACTTTAACCTGAAATATTATGTAAAAAGGGGGCATATTCATGAAAAATTGGTGCCAGAGTTATGACCCTTGTTTCATATGATGTGAGTGATGATGTCAAACAATTGTTTTAAGTCTGAATCAAATCCATTTAGTAATAACAGAGATAGAGTGAAAGTGCATCAAAACTTTAACCTGAAATTCTAAGTAAAAAGGGGCATAATTCATGAAAAATTTGTGCCAGAGTTATGAACTTTGTGTCATATGATATGGGTAATGATGTGGAACAATTATTATAAGTTTGAATCAAATCCATTTTTTAATAACAGAGATAGAGTGAAAGTGCATCAAAACTTTAACCTGAAATTCTAAGTAAAAAGGGGGCATAATTCATGAAAAATCTGTGCCAGAGTTATGAACCTTGTGTCATATGATGTGGGTGATGATGTGTAACAACTAGTTTAGATTTGAATCAAATCCATATAGTAATAACTGAGAAAGAGTGAAAGTGCGCCAAAACTTTAACCTGAAATTCTAAGTAAAAAGGGGGGATAATTTATGAAATATTGATGTGAGAGTTATGGCCCTTATGCCAGATGATGTGGGTGATGATGAGGAATATTTATTTTAAGTTACAGAGGTAAGGAGAAAAAAGAGAAAGTGCATTAAAACTTTAACCAAGGTGGGGACGCGGAAAGACGCCAACGCCGGGGCAGGTAGGACAGCTCTCCATATACTTCGTATAGTCGAGCTAAAAAATGGATTAAACAAGAGCTGTCTCCATAGGATGACACATGCCCCCGATGGCACTTTGAATGAATAGTTATGGCCGATGTTAGAGTTTAGGACCTTTGACCTACGGACCTGGGTCTTGCGCGCGACAGGTTGTCTTACTGTGCCACACATTCATGCGTAGTTATTTTAAAATCCATGCATGAATGACAAAGATATGGACCGGACATGCCCATCATTGCACTATCGTGAAATATGACCTTTAATGTCTAAGTGTGAACTTGACTTTTGAGCTACGGACCTGGGTCTTGCGCGCAACACGTCGTCTTACTGTGGTACACATTCATGCCTAATAATTTTAAAATCCATGCATGAATGACAAAGATATGGACCGGACACGCCCATCAATGCACTATCATCAAATATGACCTTTAACGTCTAAGTGTGACCTTGACCTTTGAGTTACGGACCTGGGTCTTGCGCACGACACGTCGTCTTACTGTGGTACACATTCATGCCAAGTTATTTGAAAATCCATCCATGGATGACAAAGATATGGACCGGACAAAATTGCAGACAGACCGACAGACGAACAGACGGTTAAAAAACTATATGCCTCCCTTCGGGGGCATAAAAATATTTAGCGAACCGTTCCATGAGAAAAGCAGTCCCAGTTTGGTGGGATTATAATCTGTCGGAAAACAAAATGCTCCCACTCCCCTACCCTTCTTCTCTTGTTAAAGTTATCAGAAACTCACCTTGTCAAAGTTGTCAGAAACTCACTTTTCATTGAGCTTATTTCTTATAATGCATATCCTGTGTCCAGATACGTAGAAACATTTTCACTGTAATTATAACCCACTGATGGAATATTTTTCGAGGTTTGTGACACAATTATATTACTATTTTTAAACATGCATGTAGGTATCAAACTTTAACATCATGTGCAACCCAGTTTTTATCATTTTAACCTTGACTGCAGCAAAGCCTGATATGTATTATCTCTCTAAAACTTCTTTCATGTTACTATAAAATGTAAAGCTGTCTTATATTTATAGGGAATTGTGTTTTTAGTTGCAATTACATAATATTAAATCATAATTACCCAGCTGAGTAGTTAATTGAGCAACTAAGAGCATTTCCAGAGCCCCCTGGAATACAACCAATTGGTAATTTCACTGCATCCTGCCAATCTTCACGGTTCATCAAACCATTCACCACCTGTAATACATCAAAATATAACTGCTTTAGGAATACCGGCCTTATCAACTGTTGAAAATTTATGTTCAAAAAGATATAATTGTGTGTACTTTTTAAAGTAAAAAGGGGCTATTTGTTAACATACATGGCCCCCATGACAGCCTGTAAGAGGTTACCATGTCATGTCTCCAGTATGCTGGTACTTTGACCTTATGATGCCCAAGACAACAAGTGTTATCCACTGAATCATGCCATGAATCTTGACAGCTGTCAACATAAGTGTTCTCCAGATATTTATTGGAATCTACCTTTAGTTTCAGCATCACTGTGACCTTGACTTCTTATTAACTGAACCCCCAACAACAGGGTTTATTCACAAACCACTGTCAATCATGATATGAAGCTTGATGACCTTAGGTCTCAGTGTTCTCACAAGGTCACAGTGATCTTGGCCTTTCATCTAATGACCTAGCCAAATTGAAGGGGTCATCTACTGGCCAAAGGCAATCATCCTATGAACTTTGATGCATGTAAGCCAAAGCATTCTCCGACTATTGACCAGTAAACATTCCCAGTCTCGAAGTCACCTTGACCTCTGACCTACTGTTTCCCAAAACATAAGGGTTATCATCTGACCACAGGCAATCATTCAATGAAGTTCTGACACTGCTGGCCCAAACACTCTCCTGTATATGATCAGAAACCAAATGGTCTTCCAACCAACGAACAGTCAGACCGACCAACTGACTGACATAAGCAAAACATTAATTTTGCCCTCTCTTCTTGGGCAGATAAGTAGAATATTTAATAGAGAACTAAGGTTCAAGTTTCATCATCATTTTTATTTTCATTTGCTATAGAGCAAGTTAAACAGATCAGATCGATTCAAGGAGGAAGACCCAAATACTCCTCAACCCCATCATGTCACATGCTGCTGAAGACTACAGAATAGAAAGCTTACCTCATAGATAAGACCATCCCCAGACACTATGACCACTCCGTAGTAATCTTTTCTGTTTAATGTTTTCATCAACTCAACACCATGTCCAGCATGGTCTGTAATTAACAAACACAAGAACATTTTCCAGTGAGTAAAACTGTAGGTATAAACAATATCATACTGACTGGAAAAAAAGGTAGAAGCAATATATATTCTAGTACCTATTTTTTAGGAATTGCTCTTTTGACATTGGTCTTTCAATTCTTACAATACTACAACAAAGTGACTGTTTAAAGTACACAGCTTGTTTGCCACCATTCAAGATGACTAAACTTCATTTTTGACAACTTTAATCTTTTCTTCATCATCAAGGCAATTCTTTCAGCATACATTTGGAAAATTACAATCTAACATCCAACAAGAAAAGCCTAACTAAAAATCAGTTTTTGATATACGTATTTACCAGTTTGAATAAGTTTGACTTGAATATCTGCCTCGTCAAGCATCGGGGCTACTTGTTTTTGATAGATCTGCATAGCTTTACCGGGACCACTGTGTGGGTTCACTAGCACCAGAAATCGAGTTTTAGGAGGCACAGGACAGTTATCTACATCTGAAAACATACAAACAATTATGTAAATAAACTGTGCACTAACAACATTGTAGGTAGGCTTCCTATATAACTGATTTGTGGGTCAATTAAGTCCATTCTATCCAGAAAATGCATCAATTAGTGAGACTATTCAGGTGTGCACAGAACAAACTCTTGCCATTATAACTCTCATCAAATATGAAGTACATAACTAATTCTCATCTTTCACAGTTTTAATAGCTCATCCCTTAAATTGACAAGTGATTTTTTTGTTGTTGATTTTTTTCTTTGGGTGTAAAGTAATTTCAACACGGTAAAGGTTATAAAGAAACTTTCCAGTTTTTAATCGTGGATGGTTCCCCAGGTGCTTCTTCGAACATCATGTCTGGCACAAGCCAGCACTTCAGTACAACCTGCAAACTTCATATGCCAGCAGGATGGTGTCCTCACATAAAAAATTCTACATCCCATACAGGCTTTTGAACCCATACAGGAGAGAGGCAAGTAATTCAAAGCCACAGACCATAATCTACTCTGCCTCCGAGGTCCTGCCCAGTGATGTTAAGGCACATAAATAGCTCAATTTTTTTTTCTGAGAAACAATAGAAAAGTGTAGCAAGTATTTTCAGAGCCTACTCCGTAACTCCATTTAAGTTTTCCCTCTAATTGCTTTTTTTTTGTATTTAGCTGTCAGAAGTTGTTCCTGGAAAATCTCCTAGATGCAACAAAAGTATGAATGTGCACTATTACAAGCCTTATTTTTTCATTAATGTCAACTTTTATCTATTCTGATGATCAGTGTGTTGATTTAAACAAAAATTATCAACTCAAGTACACCTTGTTCTATTGTTCAACTTTGATATGATATCTTCCTTGCTGCAATTAGTACAAAAACTTTTGAGTACAAAGTTTTAACATGACATGACTTTTATTTTCCTTATTATTTCTAACCTAACAGCATGGTTAATAATGTATTATCATTATATTTTGTATCCTCCAACAGGCAAAAAGTACCTTATTAATTACAACATTATATTAATGTAATAAGGGGAGATAATTTTATAAACAAGAGCTCATAGAACACGAAATTCCCCCCTTGATGCATTCAGTAATTGCCCATGGAATAGAAATTATTTGGTCACTGCACTGGATATTCCAAGTACTGACCTCAAATCAATAATTATGGGTCATTTACCAGTCATAAGTGAACTCTGTATAAACTTTGATCTTAGACCAAAGCATTCTCTAGTTATTTGGAAAAAAAAAAGTTCTACTGTACTGGGTCAATGTGATCTTGACCTTTGACCTCAAAATCAATAGAAGTCATCTGCTGGTCATGACCAACCTCCCTATTAACTTTCATGATCCTAGGCCCAAGCGTTCTCAAGTTAGCACCCGGAAACTGTTTAATTGTTTCTGGTCACTGTGACCTTGACCTTTGATTTACTAACCTCAAAATCAATAGGGGTCATCTGCTGGTCATGATCATCCTCCCTATCAACTTTCACGATCCTAGGCCAAAGCATTCTTGGGCTATCATCTGGACACCATTTAAATGTTCTGGGTCACTGTGAACTTGACCTTTGACCTACTGAACTCAAAATCAATAGAGGTCATCTGCTGGTCATGTCCAACCTTCCTATCAATTTTTATGATCCTAGGCCTAAGCATTCTTGAGTTATCATCCGGAAACCAATTGGTCTACAGACCAACCGACCGACATACAGACCTGCAAAACACGTATGACGCCCATGATGGCTTATGTCCCATTTTCAGTCCCGTGATCACTATGACCTTGACCTTTGACTTACTAACCCCCTAAAACAATAGGGGTCATCAAGTTTATAAGCCCAGTCATGTGATTAATCAAGTTTGGAAATACTGGGCCAAGTTGTCCTCAAGTTATTGAATGGAAACTGTTTTCAAGGTTCAGGCCCCTGTGACCTTGACTTTTTGACTTACTGACCCCCAAAACAATAGCGGTCTTCTACTTCATAAGACAAATCATACCATTAAATTTAAAGGTTCTGGGTCAAGTGGTTCTCAATTCATTGCAAGGGAACCATTTAAATATTCAGGTCCCTGTGACTTCGACCTTTGACCTATTGACCACCAAAACAACAAGTTCATCTACTTCATCTAAATCATGCTTTCAACTTTTAAGGTTCTAGGTCAAGTGGTTCTCAAGCTATTGAGTGGAAACCGTTCTGCAGGTTCAAGTCCCTGTGACTTTGACCTTTTACTAACTGACCCCAAAAATAACAGGGATCTTTTCCTTAATAAGCCAAAGTTTGAAGGTTCTGGGTCAAGTGGTTCTCAAGTTATTGGGCGAAATTTGTTTTCAGGGTTCAGGCCCCTGTGACCTTGACCTACTGACCCTTAACACATTAGGAGTCATCTACTTCATAAGCCAAATCATGCTACCAGGTTTGAATGTTCCAGGTTAAGTCCTTCTAAAGTTAAAGGGCAGACACCATTTTCAGGGTTCCAGTCCCTGTGACCTTGACCTTTTACTTACTAGCCCCAAAAGCAATATGTTTCATCTACTTCAAAAGCCCAATCATGCTAAGAAATTTATAGGTATTGCGTTAAGTGGTTCTCAAGTTATTGGGCAGGAACAGTTTTCAAGGTTCAGGCCCTACTGACCTACTGACCCCAAAAACTAAAAGGTCATCTACTTGATAAGCCTAATCAAGCTATCAAGTTTGAAGGTCCTGGGTCAAGTGGTTCTCCTGGTAATGGATGGAAACCTTTAGCTCTACGGACCGAACAAACAACATACCAACCAACCAATGTATCCATCAGGTGCAAAGCAATATATCCCCACTTCTTCGATGTGGGGGGCATAATGATAGAGAAGCATAAAGATTAATGTTGTATTGACATAGTAACACATACAAGACTGAACGATGTTACATTCAGGCTCAATTCTCAATCAATAAAACCAATCATATTTATTAGATTCATGATAAACTGTTACTAAAAAGGCAGATACACGACCAGCAATTAGATTTCCCATAGCCATTTTTTACAAAAATAATGTGTAAAACCGTATCAATTATTACTGAACTTGCTTTAAAGCCACTTAAAACAGACACAGAAACTATGAGGAAATATTTGAGATATAAGAATGTTTCAGAGTAAACATCCAGCTGGGATTGCCAGAAAACTTTTTGTTGAGAGCTCATTATACTGTAAGATTGTAATGAATCAATAGGGGAATTCTGTTTTAGGTTTGAAAACTTGATTAACGAGAAACGTGATGCCCTTCCATCTAATACTAGCTTACATACATAAAGGAGCAAAATCAAGTCACAATTATGAAACTTGTGACGTGAGTTCTCTCCATGTTGCTAAAGTATGGAAGGATGTATCCCTACTGTTTTAGGAGGGGGAGGGTCAGGGGGCTCTCCCCACTGGAGAATTTTGAAATACAGGTATGAAATGGTGGCCTCTGATGCAATTTTTTCTCTAAGTTTTGAGGTACTGGAGGTCCCCACATTTTAGGGGGATCAGGGGGTTCTCACCTTGGAAAATTTTGAAATATAGGTATGAAATGGTGGCCTCTGGTGCGTTTTGTGTCTAAATTTTGAGAAAATATTATATCTTTGCCAAAATACTTTGAGGCAGCTTTGATGAATATAGGTGATTTCTAAGCCAACTGGAGGTGGGGGGAGGGCACGGGCCCCCTCGGCCTGGCCCTGGATCCTGGCCTGTCATATATTATATGACTTTGAGATGTTGGACATTCAATTTTCTCTTCACAATAGTCTTTAACTCAAGTCCTTGCAAGTTCTGCGTGGATATTTTTAAAACACAGCACATGGAATGGTTACTGCAGCAGAAAAATTGCCACGTATGGCTGAGATCTGTCTATGTCCAAGCTCCTGGGATAATTTCATGTTATAACCAATAATTACCAAGCTGGAGAGAAAGGCTTGCTGCAGACATTTCTTAACAGTAACAGCCATGTTTGAAACTAAGCAGCACATCTATTTGATTATTGTGGCTTTCTATGAGATGTACCAGTGACTACCACAATTGCCCATATTCTTACATTTTATTGACCATAGTTTTAACCTGCTTCTGTTATTGATAGCTCCAGTCTCTAGTAGATGCTATAGTGTGGATGATCTTATTGTGCTAATGAATTTGAAAATTTAAAATTCATACAATAAGCAAAAATATGTAACCCACTCATCTTCCAAAAATATAGCAATCCTGGAGTGAAGGAGGTAGACATAATGGCCCTAAATCACTCAAATTTGACATAAAATATCTAAGCTCTTGCTAAAAAAAGGTTAATCTGAACTATGTGTACAAACTTGGTAGAGGAACATACAAGGAGTTTAGTGGTGATACATAGAGAAGCTCACAAATAAACGGCACTAATTCAAGTGTTTGCAGTCTAAAGGGGGTAAATTAATATAGCCTCAACAAACATTCATATACTTTTTGAACTATGAGCATCACAAACAAAAAATCCACTATTTTGGCCATTTCAAGGGCCGTAACTCTGTAATAAGCGCTAAAATTCTCAAAAAGAATGCCAAGTGTGCAAGGTCATATCATTATAAAGACTCAAGCAAGGTTTCCTGAATTTACATCAAATTCTTTTTGAGCTAGGCAAATTATTAGGTGGAAATGTGCATTTTTGACTATTTCAGGGGCCATAACTTTAAAAACAGGGGATGGAGCCAGCCAAAAAATAAGAGGTGCACAAGTTTAAATCATGATAAAGACTCATACAAGTTTTCATCCATTTATATCATATACTTATTGAGCCAGGTGCGTCACAAGGTGAACATGTGCATTTTTAACTATTTCCGGGGCAATAACTCTGGAAATAGGGGGCGGAGCTAGATGAAAAATAGGAGGTGCGCAAGTTCATGATAAAGACTCATGCAAGGTATCATCCATTTATATGAAACACTTTTTGAGTTAGATGCGTTACAAGGTGAAATTAAGAGCTGTCACAGGAGACAGCGCGCTCGACTATTTCAATGCTGGATAGTGAAACTGGGCACATCTGAGGAAACTAGAGCTGTCACTGGAGTGTTTAATGACTCCAATTGTGGATGAAGATATTACACAATAGCCTGAGTCTATGTCAAAAATATCAACTTAAAGTAATAAGAGAGGTAAAAATAAAATGTATCAAAACACTATATAAGTATATCCTAAGCAAAAAGGGGCATGATTCACTAAATATTGGTGCCAGAGTTCATATGTGTTCCTTGTGTCATATGGTGTGGGTGATGATGCTGAACAACTTTAAGTTTGAATCAAATCCATTCAGTAATAACAGAGACAGAGTGAAAGTGCATCAAAACTTTAACCTGAAATTCTAAGTAAAAAGGGGAATAATTCATGAAAAATTGTGCCAGAGTTATGCATCTTGTGTCATATGATGTGGGTAAAGATGCTGAACAACTATTTTAAGTTTGAATCAAATCCATTCAGTAATAACAGAGGTAGAGTGAAAGTGCACCAAAACTTTAACCTGAAATTCTAAGTATAAAGGGGAATAATTCTTGAAAAATTGTGCCAGAGTTATGCATCTTGTGTCATATGATGTGGGTGATGATGCTGAACAACTATTTTAAGTTTGAATCAAATCCATTCAGTAATAACAGAGGTAGAGTGAAAGTGCACCAAAACTTTAACCTGAAATTCTAAGTAAAAAGGGGAATAATTTATGAAAGATTGTGCCAGAGTTATGCATCTTTTGTCATATGATGTGGGTGATGATGCTGAACAACTATTTTAAGTTTGAATCAAATCCATTCAGTAATAACAGAGGTAGAGTGAAAGTGCACCAAAACTTTAACCTGAAATTCTAAGTAAAAAGGGGAAATAATTCATGAAAAAATGGTGTCAGAGTTATGCATCTTGTGTCATATGATGTGGGTGATGATGTTGAACAACTATTTTAAGTTTGAATCAAATCCATTCAGTAATAACAGAGATAGAGTGAAAGTGCATCAAAACTTTAACCTGAAAATCTAAGTGAAAAGGGGGGATAATTCATGGAATATTGGTGCCAGAGTTATGGCCCTTATGTCAGATGATGTGGATGATGATGAGGAATAAGTATTTCAAGTTTGAATTAAATCCATCAAGTAATTACAGAAATAAGTTGAAAAAAGCGAAAGTGCACCAAACTTTAACCAAGGTGGGGACGTGGAAAGACGCCGACGCCGGGGCGAGTAGGATAGCTCTCCTTATACTTCGTATAGTCGAGCTAATGAGCATTTTTAACTATTTCAGGGGCCATAACTCTGGTAATAGGCGGTGGAGCCAGATGAAAAATAGGAGGTGCGCAAGTTTATATCATGATAAAGACTTATGCAAAGTTTAATCAATCTTATTTAACACTTTTTGAGCTAGGCCTGTTACAAGGTGAAAATGTGCATTTTTGACTATTTCAGGGGCCATAACTCTGGAAATTTGGGGCGGAGCCAGATTAAAAATAGGAGGTGTATAAGTTCATACCATGATTAAGACTCATGCAAGGTTTCATGAATCTATATCAAATACTTTTTGAGCTAGGCGTGTCACAAGGTGACAATATGCATTTTTGACAATTTCAGGGGCCATAACTCTGGAAATAGGGGGCGGAGCCAGACGAAAAATAGGAGGTGCGCAAGTTCATATCATGATAAAGACTCATGCAAGGTTTCATCAATTTATATCAAATACTTTTTTAGCTAGGCGCCTCACGAACTTCGGACGGATGGACAAGACAGAATCTATATGCCCCCACCACTCATGGGGGTAGAGTGGGGGAGCACAAAAAGTCATTTAAAGGCTTTTCTTTTTTAGCTCTGACTTCCCTTAAAAGAGGTCAAACTTTGAAAGAGGTCTAAATATGGATGCTACAGACTAAGTATAGTGAAAATCTATAAAATGGTTCAAAAGAAGTTGTTTAAATTTATTTCTATTTCTAGCTCAGGCTAAAAATGGCCCAAGCTGAACCATTTGAACAAGTTTGAGAGGACCATACAAGGATGTTACAGGCCAAGTTTGGTGAAAATCAATCAAATTTTTTTCTTATTTTCAGCTATGGCTATCCCTACATAGAATCATATGGAATCATTTGAATCAATTTGAGAAAGGTCCATACAAGGATGATACAGACCAAGTTTGGTGAAGATCTATCAGGCATTTCATGAGCAGATACTTTTTAAGGATTTTCTAGATTTTGTTCTGGCCTCCTTGAAAGGAATCAAGGGTAATCATTTGAACAAAATCAAAAATGAAAGTGGACCAATACAAGGATGCAATAGTCCAAGTTCTGTGAAGAGGGGTTCATGTGAAGAAGTTGTTTAAAGTTTTTTTTCTCCATTTTTAGCTCTGGCAGCCCCCAGAAGGGATAAAGTGTAACTATTTAAGGAAACTTGAGACAGGTCATCACAAGATGCCAGATAAGGTTTGGTGTAATTCTGAAAAGTAGTTTTCCAAGAAAAAGATGTATAACTGAAAATTTTGATGTGGACAATGGATGCCGGAGAAACCAGGTATATTACTGAACATTCAGGTGAGCTAAAAATGACCTTATTCACATACTGGCTATAATAGATTATATTTTACTAGGCATGAAACACAAGTTTCATATTTATAAACCAAATAACACATTAATTTTCAGAGTAATGTTGCAATGATCCATGTCTGCTCAACTCATAAAATTGATACAATGATTGTACATCTATGGCTTTTTGTAAATAAAACACCTAATGCTTATTAAATATATTTATTTTAAATGAAAAACTTGATGTAAAAACTTTATTGAAAATGTAAGGGAGTCATTTGATTTACAAAATCAATAAAATGCCAGAGGCAGAAATATATATATAAGCCATGAATCACAGGCTTAATTCATTTACATAATTATGTTGATATGCTTCATAAGACATTTTGGAGTAAGAAACAGTATATAATACATGTATGTATTACTCATTTCAGGAAATATTAAAGTTTTAACAGATGTGGCTTCAAATTAACATATGTGGCTTCAAAATTGAATACCGGTACACAAAACAACAAAACTACAAAACAGTTCTAACAAATGAAATGTGCAATATGAAAAATAAACAGCCGATTCACAGCCTGTAATCACTGGCTCTATCTCTCTTTGGCGGTGAGTTGAAGGAATGATACTTCAAACTGTTAACATGAAAAATAAAGAGGGCGAGTTGATCTGATACTTTTTGTAACCATTTTTGAACCATATTTCAATAAACTGGCAATGATTTGGAAATGATTCTTCCTTAAAGGTCCATTACTAAGGGAAAGTGAGTTGGCAATTTTTTTCATAGCCAGTGCATAGACTTAATAATGAAGATTGGCAGGTCAAAATTTACAGAAGGTCTTTGGAACTCAAAGAAATGTATGTGTATTATGTTTAAATTTCAATGAATCGACAGAATGACCCCCCAGGTCTTTTTAACTTTCTTCATACTTCATAGAAAAATAATTGTACATAAACTGCAATTTATTTCGAATTTCCAATAAAATGAAATAGTTTCTGTGCTTTTTAAAAGAAATTAAAATGTTCACTTTCCTTAGTATTGGACCTTTAAATACTTGAAGATTGTTATGTTCAGCCTTCATATATCATTTCTGAATGAAACTACATTGTCCATTTTATACTGAAAAGTGTTTCCAAAGTGTATAAATTCAACTACTTTAATTGTTTACGTTTTGTGTTACAGTGCCACCTCAGGAGTATCATTGGCTCTTTGATCAAGACATGGAGCCAGTGTTTTTTTTTTTTGTTGTTGCTGGGTTTAACCTTATACCAGAAAAAAGCATAGTATGTACACATTTTAAGATACAATTAAAGTCGCTAAAGAGCCCTCTACAGACGGTAGGTTTTTGTTGTACAACACCAATTAAATTCAAGATGTACAGCCAAATATTATCGTGTGTATGATGCTATTCCTTGATTTCGTAAATCTTAAGTCTTGACTTACAGATTCTTTAGGACATGTTCTATTTCGTAAGTTTTGCCTTACGTACCACCCACGTTGACAAGCAACAAATTGGTAAATGATTAGTTGATAAGAGGCAAGTGAATGAAATTCCAGAAAAAACTGCCCAAAAAATAAACACAAATCTGGATACAATAAAATGGCTTCTAATGCATAATGGAAAAAGGATGACACTGAAAAGTTAAATGATTTGAGCCGCACCATGAGAAATCCAATGTAGTGCGTTTCCGACCAGCATCAACTTAGTCTTGTCCATGCTGTTCGCTAACGGTTTCTCTAATTGCAATAGACTTTGAAAGCAAACATCATTGATCCTGACCAGACTGCGCGGATGCACAGGCTGGTCTGCATCCATGCTGGTCGCAAAGCCACAATGTTGGTTTTCTCATGGAACGGCTCATTTGTGTCATGCGTAATAAAATTCATGGGACATTATTTTTAGTATAAATAGTTACATTCTTTTCAGTACCTGATGCACTATGTTTACTAGGTAAATCTTTGTGATTTATATGGAAATGGAATACTGTCTGTATGTGAAAAATGTACAATTTCAAAATTGTACATCTTTGAGATAATTAGTGTTGTACAACAAAAACCTACCGTCTGTAGAGGGCTTTAAATTTGACACAACAAAATCAAAGCCTCCAGAGGGTTAACATTAGTTATTATATGATCTGCCCAAGTGACCTAGTTTTTGACACCAGATTATCCAGTTTTGAACTCTCAGAGATTTCATTGAGACAAACAGGTTTAACCAATTTCATTATGACTGCAACGAAATTGGGAAAATGTTAACTATGATGAAGGACACACAGGGTAATCACAATAGCTCACCTTGTGCACTCTGTAGTCAGGTAAGCTAAAATTCAGCAGAAAACTTATGCTTGTTTCATATTCATTATATATTTGTTGTAAAATTTTAAAAAATAACTTTCATATGAAATTTCTTTATCATCTTCATGCTAGTAAAAAAACCCCAAAAACAGCCATTTTGTGATTTATTTTGAATCTTTCCTGATAATCATACACCTATCACTGTGAAAGACTTACATAGGGAATACTGAAGATGTATTTTTTGTTGCAATCAGTTGTAAGTATGACTGGGTCACTTCCCTGTTAGTAATTTTATGTCTGCCCAAAGGGGTTTAGCATGGTGAGTGAAATTTAATACTAATTATATATGAGCCGTGCCATGGGAAAACCAACATAGTGGGTTTGCGACCAGCATGGATCCAGACCAGCCTGCGTATCCGCGCAGTCTGGTCAGGATTCATGCTGTTCGCTTTTAAAGCCTACTGCAATTAGAGAAACCATTAGCGAACAGCATGGATCCTGACCAGACTGCGCGGATGCGCAGGCTGGTCTGGATCCATGCTGGTCGCAAACCCACTATGTTGATTTTCTCATGGCACGGCTCATATGTACAATAACAAGATTTCTCTCATTTAGCAGTGATCACTCATTGTGCCGAACCCCTTTGGGTCTGCCAACCACTCTTTACTTTTTCATTTTAACGAATCTTTAAATTAAAGCAATAATTGGAGGAGTGGAGGATCAAATTTGTGACCCTGTTTTGGTAGTCTGGTCTCACCACTGCACTTCTACATTCCCTTCTAATTATTAAAGATTGTAAGTGATGCTGATAGTTACAATTCACAAGGCTAAAGTACTTTAGCAAGAAAAATATTCAAACAATTTCCTGGAGGAAATTATAGCCAGTAAATGTTTATGACATGCTACGCTCTCCAGTTAAACAGTTAAATCTTCAATAAATCTTAAATCTTCCAAGAAATTCAATGTATAAGCAGAAATATTTCTAAACTTTACAGACTGAATCATGAACAGAACATTTCAAACTGATCATCACCAGACTTAGTGACTAGCTTCACACAAAGCTCATCAATAAAAAATAATTTTGTGACAACTAAAACAAATTGAAATTAAAATGGCAACCTATAATATTAGTGATGTAATACAATAAAAGTTTTTTATGGAGAAAAAAATTTGCCTGGATTGGCTGGAAAAAATATACTGGCTTCCACATGTTGAACAAGAGTGCCAGAATGTCACAATATACGCCCGTCACAGCAAATTTATTTACTCTAGCACCTGTATTTGCAGATGTAATTTTAATTTTGTGGTTGTTTAGTAATCATTGTAATTCTATTGTTTTTTCTAAGTCCACAAAAAAAACTCCTTACCAGGTAGAGATACCTTAAAATACACCTAAAATTAGAAAGTAACAACTATGTTGTACCACAGAAAAGTGGTCTTGGTTTTTCCCTACTAAATTTTTTTTTAAGTCCACACAAAAATCCTTACCAGGTAGAGATTGGTCAAAAATCACCTCAAAATTGGATGTAACATGCATGTTGTAGTACAGAAAAGTGGTCTCGATTTTTCCCTACGTCTAGTAATGAAAAAGTTACAATATAAGCTATTTATAGTAACAACAAAGGGAAGTAATTCTAAAGAAGGGAACTGCGCATGACACTTCGTCTCATGATGGTGTATAATTGTGCCAAGTTACATCAAAATCCCTCTATGCATGAAGAAGAAATGCTTCGGACAGTCATTCTTGTATCTGACCTTTGGCCTCTAAGTGTGACCTTGACCTTAGACCTACGGACCTGGTTCTTGCGCATGACACTCCGTCTTATGATGATGAACAATTGTGCCAACTTTCATCAAAATCCCTCTATGCATGAAGAAGATATGCTCCGGACAAAGTTTTCATTCTTGTATCCTTTGACCTCTAAGTGTGACCTTGACCTTAGACCTAGGGACCTGGTTCTTGCGCATGACACTCCGTCTCATGATGATAAACAATTGTGCCAACTTTCATCAAAATCCCTCTATGTATGAAGAAGATATGCTCCGGACAAAGTCATACTTGAATTTGACCTTTGACCTCTAAGTGTGACCTTGACCTTAGACCTAGGGACCTGGTTCTTGCGTATGACACTCCGTCTCATGACGGTGAACAACTGTGCCAAGTTTCATCAAAATCCCTCCATGCATGTAGAAGATATGCTCCGGACAAGGTCTGTGGATGCCGCCTGCCCGCCCATCCGCCCGCCAGGGGCGTTCCCATAATACGTCCCGTTTTTCAAACGGGCCTATAAAAAAAAAATCAGACTCCCATATCCCCAGAAAAAAATTCTGGCTCCAGACAAGACTTAAAACAAGAGGGCCATGATGGCCCTAAGTCACTTGCCTGACTTTCAAAGTTCGACTATTTGACCTTCAATGTAAGTATGACACAATGAATCATGAATGGTAACAACTGTATGTTGTATAAAAAACATAAAACAGGCCAAGTGCCCCCATTTGAACAAATTTGAGGGAAGCCCTTATAAGGGTGCTAAGAACCAAGTTTAATGAAGCTCTGCTAAGCAGTTCAAGGGAAAGGACATTTAAAGATATATCTTCTTTTAGCTCTAAAATTTGATTTGTTAGAAGCTCTTTGCAATAATATGCAAGTGCATGGCCTTACTTGTACAATTATCCTAAATTTCTGTTCTGATTTCAAATGCCGCTTGGATATATTCTGCTTCCAGGCTTCTTGTAGTTGACACGCCTACATTTGGGGAGGCAAAATAACCAAAAACGATATATAAGCTTGGAGCCATAGCTACAAGCCAAAAATTACATGTCTTTGTCTAGCTAGCTGAGCAAAAGATGCAATGTACTTTTCTTCTTTGGACTCTAGCAGTTATTATATTTGCTTACCTCTCTGAAGAAAGACAGCATTTGCATGTAATTTCATACTATAGCCAGAATTTTGTAAAATGAATAGAGGTTCAGTGAAATAATAATGAAAAGTTTTGTCAGTGATGAATTCAAGTTATATCAAATTTTCAAATTAAAATTTGTTTTGCAGCATACAAAATTTTTTCTTTAGAAATACCTATCAGCAAAGTTCACAATACATCAGGAGTAACTGAAGATATCTTTTGTTGTATAATGTATGTTCTGTTCTGCACATGGAACAATACAGAAGGCGTTCAAGTGCACACATATTTTAGGCTTCTATATCAATCTATAATCTTACATTGTCAACAAACTGTATTCTGAGCATCATATAGCATACATACAAGATCAGAGCATGGTTACAGAATAACTAACTAATTCAGGAGTACACACACATTGTATATAATCATAAAGCTGTTAATAGTGCAACACACAATCACCTGTGAATTGAAAAGTATCACTCATACAGCAAATACAACAAACAATTAATGTTATATTCTCTATGCTCTTTACAAACAGTATATATAGCATGTAACTATCAATATTGAAAATTACCTGGTTAGCTCCCCTTAATTATCAAACACCATTTGTTGAACAGTACAACAATAATCAACATTTATACCCATACTGTAAATATATTTGTTTTTTGTTCTGAACCATGATTGACATTCAAAATGAGTTTCAATAGTCAAATCATTAGCAATGTAAAATGTATACAAATATAGACACTAGTCAAAATAATTCAACATTTAGAGTGTTTTATATTTGTGGCAGGGCAATCTAAACGAGTGGAGATATTGCCCATATAAAAAAATTATCTCAATATTTCATAGGATCACATCAAATTTGTTGGACTAGTATAGACACTTACTCAGTGAGTGGTAACAAGGGAGTGGAGTCATTTGCAGACACAAGAGGGCACCACATTCAGTAACTTATAAATACACTGAAATGTTGGTGAAAATTTAGTCTGTGGAAAACTTCATCGTGAGTGAACATTGACTGGGAAGAAGTTCCCTACTACAAAGTAGATACATGTTCTTTTTAAGGAAGGGAGGACAATCTAATACTTAGAAGGCAAAACATCATGTCACAAATGAAGAACAATCTATGTGGTAGGAGACAGATTTATTAAGCTTTACTACTCCCTTCCGTATTAGGATTGTATTGAGTCAGGACATACTGGCACATAGAGGATTCAGTCAGGACATACTGGCACATCGAGGATTAGGATTGTATTGAGTCAGGACATACTGGCACATAGAGGATTGAGTCAGGACATACTGGCACATCGAGGATTAGGATTGTATTGAGTCAGGACATACTGGCACATAGAGGATTGAGTCAGGACATACTGGCACATCGAGGATTGAGTCAGGACATACTGGCACATAGAGGATTCAGTCAGGACATACTGGCACATAGAGGATTAGGATTGTATTGAGTCAGGACATACTGGCACATAGAGGATTGAGTCAGGACATACTGGCACATCGAGGATTGAGTCAGGACATACTGGCACATAGAGGATTAGGATTGTGTCAGGACATACTGGCACATAGAGGATTGAGTCAGGACATACTGGCACACAGAGGATTAGGATTGTATTGAGTCAGGACATACTGGCACATAGAGGATTGAGTCAGGACATACTGGCACATCGAGGATTGAGTCAGGACATACTGGCACATAGAGGATTAGGATTGTGTCAGGACATACTGGCACATAGAGGATTGAGTCAGGACATACTGGCACACAGAGGATTCAGTCAGGACATACTGGCACATAGAGGATTCAGTCAGGACATACTGGCACATAGAGGATTAGGATTGTATTGAGTCAGGACATACTGGCACATAGAGGATTAAGTCAGGACATACTGGCACATCGAGGACTGAGTCAGGACATACTGGCACACAGAGGATCAGGATTGTGTCAGGACATACTGGCACATAGAGGATTCAGTCAGGACATACTGGCACACAGAGGATTCAGTCAGGACATACTGGCACATAGAGGATTCAGTCAGGACATACTGGCACATAGAGGATTCAGTCAGGACATACTGGCACATAGAGGATTAGGATTGTGTCAGGACATACTGGCACATAGAGGATTGAGTCAGGACATACTGGCACATAGAGGATTAGGATTGTGTCAGGACATACTGGCACATAGAGGATTCAGTCAGGACATACTGGCACATAGAGGATTGAGTCAGGACATACTGGCACATAGAGGATTGAGTCAGGACATACTGGCACACAGAGGATTGAGTCAGGACATACTGGCACATAGAGGATTGAGTCAGGACATACTGGCACATAGAGGATTCAGTCAGGACATACTGGCACACAGAGGATTCAGTCAGGACATACTGGCACACAGAGGATTCAGTCAGGACATACTGGCACACAGAGGATTAGGATTGTGTCAGGACATACTGGCACATAGAGGACTGAGTCAGGACATACTGGCACAAAGAGGACTGAGTCAGGACATACTGGCACATAGAGGATTGAGTCAGGACATACTGGCACATAGAGGATTGAGTCAGGACATACTGGCACATAAAGGGTTGTATTGAGTCAGGACATACTGGCACATAAGATTTAACTAATGATTATGACAGGTGTTAAAAAAAACAAAACAAAAGACAGTTAAGGCTGATATCTATATGACAAAGGCCATAAAAATAACTTTAACTTGGCTATATTTTGCATTAATCTTATCTAAATCATTAATTTTACAAATCATTGGAGACTAATCAAATGGACAAAGAAGTCCATAGAAAAGCTGTTATATGGTCTTTAAATATTCATTTCTGATAACAGTACAAACTTGGTACATGCAATAATATAAAATACACATGTATAAAAATGTTTCTCAAAAATAAGAATCTAACTCTTTTAATGAACACTAGGGCTTGAAAATCTGACCGTAAAAACAAAATTGTACCTATGACTGATGCAAGAAAGAAACTAGTTGTAATTTGGGCAAAATTGGACATTGCTCAATATATGCTTTGAAAAAGTACATTTTGTACTTGCATTTTTATAAGAATTAACATATTATGTTGCCAAATGGTCAAAATTTCTTTGCCAGTAAGAATTAAACAAAACAAAACCACTATGCACATCCTTTGCTACCTACAGATGGAATAAAAATCTAGTAAACAAACCAGAAAAAAGATATAGTGAATAAGATACTGTATATTCCTTTATCAACACCCAGTGGGCATTAAATCTGACAAAAGGGGGGCAATTATTAAGGCCCTAAAACAAAATATTTTTTCTTCATATTTTGTAAGTAAATAAAAGTTTAAACTCCAACTTACACTGAATGAATTTAAACAAATACAGCACTACCATAGTGTTGGTATTCACTTATGACCTAAATAAACTTAAGATTTTTTTTTTGAAATATACGGGGTGGGGCAGTTATTAGAAAAGCGTCAATTAAGGAATGGGGTTGGGCATTTACTAGGGAGACATTAGGGAATATACAGTATACATAAAACAATAGCTCTTTGAATAGCATGCCTGACTATTCAAATGTTTTTGTTGACAGAGAGGTGAAAATGGCATAAAACAGTGATAGCAACAGAAATACAGAGAAACATTAATGAATTTAGGGGTTGTTGGGGGTTGAGGGTGGGGTATGAGGGGTAATAAATTACAATAAAAGATAATGCAAACAATATATAAGATGTAAGTTAGTTTAAGAAAATACAGTAAATTCAGAAGCAGGCCATAACACTTTAACCTATACTATTACAATAATATTATCTGACCCCAGTGACCTTGACCTTAAACAAAAATATGACTGCCCCTTACTTAGATAAATCCATATATGAGGTTTGATAACTGTAGGAATAGAAGTTAAGAATATAAGGTGAAAATGAGAAATTTGCCTTAACCACACTAATGCTGTTACAAGTACAAAAGCTCTGTTTAATCATCAAATAGCCAAACTAAAAAGCAAAGTCACAAACACCTTGAACACCTGAATGGGCAAATTAGTAAAAAAAAAATATCATATTACTGAAACTGAACTAAGCACAGACATGTGCTTTAGTTCCACTTAATCACAACACTGTAACAATGTTAAAATATAAATAAACAACACCTTCTTGCAATTTGTGGTCTGATTTATCATGGTGTTTAGACTGGTTCTTGGACAAATAACCACTCCTCTCACATCCTTATAGTTCAAGTCCTGCACATATGAGGTCTACACTTTGGTCAATCAAACAATAAGGCAGACAGGCAAATGCTTTGATTTAATAAGACTAATTCTGCCCATTCATGTGAAACTAGAGCCACCTATAAAGCATAAAGTTTTATCCTTGTTAGTAGCCATCTAACCATAAGGCTGACTGCTTATTTCTGCTGCTGTATTCTGTGTTAATATTTCAAGTCCATTTTTCTCACTCAGTTTAACAAACTACAGAAAAACAACATGTAACATGATTAAGATTTGTAATCAAAACTAACTAGACTCTTTCTGCATGCAAAATTAAATTATTCATGATGCTAAGACAATGAATTTCCAAGACACTTTTGAAATTCAATTACAAACTCTGACAAAAGAATAAATGAGTATTGTTGCCAGGGGTTCCTCACAATGGAAGAGAAATGAAATTAAAGTATGATTTCATCAGACTATTTTAGACTTCCAGGAACTATTTTTTCTGGTTTGTGCAAGACTTTTTGACTGCAAGTTAATAGCTGACCACTACACACTTTTTAACCAGCATGCAATTAATACAAAAGTCTGACCAGCAGTTTAAAGAAAGCCTGTTAAATGTTTTTAATCATTTACTGGGTTATATCAGTGGGTAACATGTATATATTTCATTATTTCAAAGTAAAATTATCAAATATAATTTCACTAGTACTGAAGTACTCTTGCCTGAGAAAGAATATAAATGATACATGTAAATAACAGGATATCATCTAATCTGTATTTCTTTAATTTTGAAAAGAATGTTTTCAACTTTTCTAAACTAGTATGAAAGAAGTTGCCATGAGTTACATATCTTAAACTCAAGAAACTATAGAAATTTATTGCTTTAAAAGAATATTAATAATGTAGTTGTGGGTAAATTATGTCATAAATACTCAAATGACTACATCCGTGGTCAGCCATTTTCCTACTCCTGCATTTCAAATGTTCAGAGGTCTAATTCTAAAAATTCTTTCAACCTTGTTAATGTTTAAGCAACGGCTTTCATATAAAATTAACTTCCGGTGAACAATTCCTTACCCTTTAAATAAAGATATAGTTATTATATGCATATTTTCTTATTCCCACCTTTATTTTAAAATGTAATGATATTCTATTGATTTCATAGCATTTCAAAAAATTATTTAATGTTTTCCAGTATAAACATACATGTATTATGACTTCCTGGGGTTGTGCCTGATGTTACAAGAGCTGTCTGTAAGACAGCACACCTGACTTTTCTCAGTGCTTGACTCTGAATTATATAATTATATAAAACTTTAACAAAAACATTTTAAGTTAAAAAGGGGCATAACTCTGTCAAAATTCAAAGCTGAGTTATGGGGATTGTTTTTCCTGGTGTAGACTTTGATAGTAAATAACTGTTTTAAGCTTTGATAGTAACAGAGATATTTGACTTTATCAAAAACTTTAACCAAAAAATTCTAAGTTAAAAAGGGGCATAACTCTTTTATAATTCAATCAGAATGATGGGGATTGTTTCTCCTGGTGTAGACTTTAATAGTTTAAGTTTCAAGTCAATAGCTTTGATAGTAACAGAGATAAGTGACTTTATCAAAAACTTTAACCAACAATGGCGAAAAAGTCGAGCTGATAATGTTACGCACGAGGGTAAAATTTCACTAAAACCATTAAAAAGACATGATACAGAAATATTGTAAAGAATACACAATCTTTCACTCAAGAATACCAGAGATTACTTTTTCACAAACACACAAAATTAGTGAAAATATTGCATTTGGTGTTCATTTGTTGAAAGTTAACTGTATCTTATACAGCTGGACTGGCAACAATAACCCAATATTAATAGTTCAGAAGTAAATGAGAAAATGTAGTAAGACTAAAAAACAATTATAGAAGTTTGAATATAATTTATGTACATTTATCTGATAGACAAAGTAGTCTGTAGTTGTATAGATAATGTAAGGGAAAAATGGACATAAGAAAGTGTTTAAATGTTATATCATTACACAGTCAGGACTTGCCTATCATGATGGGTTCATCGTGATCTGCTGCAGCAGCTACAATATAAAACATGCAACAAACACATTATACAACAACAATAATACCAAATCAAAACTGGGACAATACATGCAGCAAAACTTATACAACAAAATAATTGCACTTTTTACTGGGATACTGCATGCAGCAACAAAATTGCACAACAAAAAAGTAAAGCTGCAAATAATTGTTATATCAACAGTAACAAAATACAAAAAGTGGGCAGGAAAGAATAAAAATTGTGGTAGTTATCAAAGAAATGTTTGGTCAATGTATGTCTGTATTGGAGGTAACCTAATTCTATAAATATCATCATATTTAAGATTACAAAGCAGTTAAAATTGATTTAACAGATTTTTCAAGTCTGTTCTGTCTCTAAGTGACAAAGGACCTTCTGAATGGCATAAGGCAACGCTTTTAACATTTTCACACCTTTTCAAGCTAAATTTTCACATGCTATTAATAAATGTATTGTAACTACAATGGTAAAACAGGTGACCTAATAATCAATAAAATTTCACATAGTAAATGAACCATATCAGAAATGATGTTAGTCACACAATGATACTCATCAGTTTTAGTCTTTTAAAAATAAGTGAAAAAGCTTTTTTCTATGTAAGTTTATTATTCATCTGGGATTTGTTTGCTAAGCATAAATACTACTCCCGCATGATATTACTGTTTGTTATGGTTCTCTTGCATCGTTGAACTCAAAAACGTTGTCAATGATAGAAGTTAAGTGCATACTGTAATGTTATACAAAATTATTTTCTGTATTGAAAGGTTTTAATGAGGAAAAATCATAATTATCCAACATGTTATCATTTGAGTTATCCTGCTGGATTTATACCTGAAAACAAATACAAAACTTATTGT
This sequence comes from Mercenaria mercenaria, assembly GCF_021730395.1. Lineage (NCBI taxonomy): Eukaryota > Metazoa > Mollusca > Bivalvia > Venerida > Veneridae > Mercenaria > Mercenaria mercenaria. Next base: position 75,496,812 of record NC_069362.1, read on the forward strand.
ACAAGGAATAATTAGAATAACAGACTGGAAATTTAGAAACAGCTGTTTTATGAATTATAATGAGCACAGGTGCCAGTAAAATCCCCGCTTGCATAGACAAGCTACTTAAAATTCTCAGACAGTTCCCTGATTTCCCCTTGTTCAAATTAGTGCAAGGGAAGTTCTGCAATTTCTTGTTACAGGTATACTAAGTCAGTGAATGGCAGACTAAGGAAAATGGTCCTATGGCTGAAGGTATTCATTCATTTCCCATAAAATTATTTAAGGAACTAGAACAGAGTTACTGATATATTAATGTTACCTTTGGTTACATTTATTTCTTTATAGAATTGAATACAGAAAAAAGTAAAAGAACAGAACAAATACAAACAAGTGACCCAACCAGGAGGCACCCAGAAACTCCTAATCAACAGGCATCCAGGTACTCCCAGACACCCAGATATTCCCAACCAGTATGCATCCAGGTACACAAAGATACCCAGGTACTCCCAACCAGTATGCACCCAGGTACTCCAACAGCAGGCACCAAGGACCTCCCAACCAGCAGGCACCCAAGTATGTGCAACCAGCAGGGACCTAGGAACTCTAAACCTGCAGGTATCCAGGTACTCCCAAGCAACAGGCACCCAGGAACTCCCAACAAGCAGGCATATAGATACTTTCAGGTACACAGATAGTCCAAACAACCAGAATACACCCAGGTAGTTCCAACCAGCAGACACCCAGGTAGTCCAAACATGCAGGCACTCATGAACTCCAAACCAGAAGGCACTCAAGTTCTACCAACCAGCAGGCACCAATGTACTCCCAACCAGCAGGCACCCAGGTACTCCCAACCAGCAGGCACCCAGGTACTCCCAACCAGCAGGCACCAAGGTACTCCCAACAAGCAGGCACACAGGAACTTCCAACTAGCAGGATCTCAGACACCTCAGCACCTCAAACATGCAGGCACTCATGAACTCCAAACCAGAAGGCACTCAAGTTCTACCAACCAGCAGGCACCAATGTACTCCCAACCAGCAGGCACCCAGGAACTCCCAACCTGCAGGCACCCAGGTAGTCCAACCAGCAGGCACCCAGGTACTCCCATCCAGTATGCATCCAGGTTCTCCCAGGTACCTAGGTACTCCCAACCTGCAAGCATCCAGATAGTCCCAACCTGCAAACACCCAGGTACTCCCACCCAGCAGGCACACAGGTACTCCCAACCTGCTGGCACCCAGGTACTCTCATTCCAAGCAGCAGGTTCCCAGGTGCTCTCATTCCAACTAAAGCTCCCAGGTACTACCAACCAGCAGGTACCCAGGTACTCCCAACCAGTAGGTTCCCAGGTACTCCCAACCAGTAGGTTCCCAGGAACACCCAACCAGTTGGTACCCATGTACAGTAAGGTACTCCAAACCAGCAGGTTCCCAGGTACTCCCAACCAGCAGGTTCCCAGGTACTTCCAACCAGCAGGTACCCAGGCACTCCCAACCTGAAGGCACCCGAACCAGCAGGTACCCTGGTACTCAAAACCAGCAAGCAGGCACTGAGGTACTCCAAACCACCACAAGCCCAGCTATTCTCATTCCAACTAAAGCTCCCAGGTACTCTCAACTAGCAGGTACCCAGGTACTCCCAACAAGCAGGCTCCCAGGTCCTCCCAACCAGCAAAATTTGATTTCATTTGCTGTTGAAAATAACTACCAACAAGAGCACCGCCTTGCGGGTGCTGACGCTCATCTGATTTTTTTTGTATAATAGAAATATTGTCCTACCCATGATTTTCTAAGTCTAAAAAGGGCCATCATTCTTGCAAAAAGCAGGATAGAGTTATGTTTCTTGATGTACAGTGTCCACTTATGATGGTGAAAAACTGTTGCAAGTTTTAAAGCAATAGCTTTGATAGTTTATGAGAAAAGTTGACTTAAACATAATATTCAACCAAGAAAATGATTTTTCTAAGTCCAAAAGGGGCAATAATTATTGCAAAAAGCAGGATGGAGTTATGTTGCTTGCTGTACAGGGTCAGCTTATGATGGTGAACAAGTGTTACAAGTTTCAAAGCAATAGCTTTGATAGTTTAAGAGAAAAAGTTTACCTAAACATAAAACTTAACCAAGAAATCTGATATTTTCTAAGTCCAAAAGGGGCCATAAATCTTGCAAAAAGCAGGATGGAGTTATGTTTCTTGCTGTACAGGGTCAGCCTATGATGGTGACCAAGTGTTGCAAGTTTTAAAGCAATAGCTTTGATAGTTTAGGATTAAAGCTGACCTAAACATAAAACTTAACCAAGAAAACTGATTTTCTAAGTCCAAAAGGGGCAATAATTCTTGCAAAAAGCAAGATGGAGTTATGTTTCTTGATGTACAGGGTCTGCTTATGATTCCAAGTTTCAAAGCAATAGCTTTGATAGTTTAGGAGAAAATTGACCTAAACATAAAACTTAACCAAGAAATCTGATATTTTCTAAGTACAAAAGGGGCCATAAATCTTGCAAAAAGCAAGATGGAGTTATGTTTCTTGCTATACAGGGTCAGCTTATGATGGTGAACAAGTATTCCAAGTTTCAAAGCAATAGCTTTGATAGTTTAGGAGAAAAGCTGACCTAAACATAAAACTTAACCAGGCAACGCCGACGCAGACGCCGACGCCGACGCCGACGCCGACAACCGCTCAAGTGATGACAATAACTCATCATTTTTTTTCAAAAAATCAGATGAGCTAAAAATAACTATAAAAACCAGCATATAATTTTATGTTAAAACCTGTAATATATTATGTTCTGTATTAATTTGCATCTAAAAAAGTCAGATTCACATTAGATCAGGTGATACAATTAGGTCACCATCATTTATCAAAGAAGAGTACTGTATGGTAGCTATTTACTAAGTAGGTCAAATTCCAAAGTACTTCACTGTTTTATGACATGACAATTGAAACCTGGTGAAGTGCATATTGTAACAAATTATGTGGAGTAATGATATTTTATTTGTACTGTAAAATGACCTATACAATTTTGTTTGAAATAATATTATGTCATACTTCATACTGACTGTTAACTTATTAAACATTTATGAACTCTTAGTACTTACATATGTAAATATTTTTAATGGTTTAATGTACTTTGGACATCACAGGTATTTAAGTTAAAGAATCAGCTGTATCATATTTCATACACTTAAATGCTGGACATAAAAGCTGTAGTCTATAAATATATGGTATATGTAGCTTAATACTTTAATATGTATTTTGAAATAAGATTATTTACTGAAAACATGAGTCAGTTCAGTAAACATTCAATGAAAGATTTTACGATCTACATTTTACACTTTACTTTATGGCAATACCAAGGTGTTTCATTTTGTAATGCAAATATGTATGCAATTCTTCTTAAACTTCTTGCTGTTTTAGCTTTAAACATTATTCTCAAATCTTTTGTATTTTTGCTTTTAATCTAAAACTTTAAATTTAAATCTTCTGCAATAATGATAATATAAACAAATCACCTTTTGTTTAAAACTTGCTGCAAGCTATTTGTACAGAGAATAAACAGCATCAGAAGAGCCCAGTCAGTCACGAAAACGTCCAGATTGGGAAATCAGTTTAAGGTTTCCCCTTATTTCCTTACAGGAAACTTGTAACTAAATGTAGTAATTTGTTTCCCATTCAGAAAGCAAAATCATCAATTTTTTACTTGCTTCTTTTAAATGATCCAGTGCATAAAAGTACACATAGTGTCATTAAATTAAACATGCCAAGTTGAACTTAGATAATTTATCTGACTTTCTACTGTTCAATTTAATTTTCTTTATGTAAAAAATGTCTTCTCAAAATTTTTATTGAACATTTCAAAGCTTCCAGAACAGGGAACTACATGTAGAAATACATTAGAAACTGTCAGTCAACTAAATTAACCTTATATTAGCAAATCTTATCAAGCAGTAAGAAGTTTTAAACAAAACTGAAAAAAAAAATATATGTAACATACATACTGTGAAGTTAAAAATAAACTTCGAACAATGTAAGGGAACTATCTGAAATGAAATAATTGTAATTTTTAATAACTAGATCCACTTACTCTACTTACATCAATCTAATTACAGCATTATATGCCATACATAAAATATGGAAACTCGAAATATGAACAAACCATTACCTTGAAACTTAATCATTTTAAGTTTGTAATAATATAATTAATAAGTAAGCCAAGCCTACCCCTTTGTTGCATTCAGTCAGTATCACGACCCCATTTTCCACTCAGAAAACTTCACTTCTTTCATGATTTTGTTCAGGTTTATATGAAAACTTTTTACTGATGCATACTATTGTATAAACAGATTTTGGGCCACTATAATTTCATTTTAAGCAAAATAACATTTAAAACAAGAACTGCAATGTACATGTATGAGTATGAACTGTGTTTTTGTCAAATATCAGTGCTGAAGCATCTGGAGATACTATTTTGTATTAGCAATCATTTGCAGGGCAATGTTAAAAAAAGTTTTATCAGTTTTTGTTTGTTGGGTTTAACATCGCATCGACACAATTATAGGTCATATGGTGACTTTCCAGCTTTGATCGTGCATTATTTCATCACAGGCAGGCACTTGGGTAGAACCACCAGCCTTCTGCAAGCAAGCTGGATGGCTACCTCACAATGAAAAATTCAATGCCCCAAGTGAGGCTTGAATCAACATCAGTGAGGGGCTGGTGGTTTGAAGTCAGCGGCATTAAACACTCTGCCACAGAGGCCCTGTGTTTTTATAGTACTGTATTTTATCATCCCAACTTTTTTATTTGTGTTTCCATTCTAATTTTATACTATTACAGGAAAACAGAAGATTTTTCGTCCAGTTACTGAGTTAGTTAAGTATACTACATGCGTGTATGTCAAAGTAAATGTGCAATTTTTAATTAATTCTATATATTGTTTTCTTTTCCACCTAAGCACCATTTGTATCCTACCCAGTCACCTTCTACAGCCACATCGCTTTACAATATAAATAACTTTTAGGATGATGATCCATACAAAATTATGTAGGCTTGCTCCTCATATATATCCTACAAGATTAGTTTCCTATCAATTAAAATGCTCATTTTCTCAGATACCTTTTTGAAAGAAAATGACCAAGTTTGCCATTATGTGTACATTGATACTGTGATAACTGCACTGCATGACGTCTACTAGTTATGCTGAAGTCATCATGTTATTCTGACAAAATTTGTAGTTTTTTTTCAAAGACATAAAATAAAAAGAAATTGTTTGTTTAACATGTGGATGAACTTTTCTTTAACTTAGATGCTTTAACTCATGAACACTAGTTTTTACATTTTGCATCACACTTTTGGTGTCACTTAAGGAATGACATTTTGATCTTACCACAACATTTAAATGAACAATTTATCAGGTCTAGGAAAGTGGTATATTTACAAATTATCTGTAAATTTGCAGATAATTTATAAATTTATAGACTTTTTAATCTATAAATCTACAGATCAAGTGTTTGAAAACTACTAAAATTATACTTAAGACTCAAAATTGCAGCTTGAAATTAATTGATTTACTTCTGGTATGCATAAATAAAGGTAAATTGTAACTTTCAGTAATTTCTGTTGACTCTGATTTTTCTGAAAATGCCAAAAACTCAGTCAACAAAAAGGCTGAAACTCACAAATTTCAAGCTGCGTTTTTGAGAATCAGTTTTCAACATACAATCTGTAAATTTATAGTCTACTGGTACTGATGATAAACCTGAACAGAAAATGAGGTTTTTTTACCTGTAACTTTTTTATTTCTGCAATTTGTAATCAATGGTTGGTATCAAACTAAAGCTTAACATTTGCTAAAAACTTCACACAATTCAAATTTATATTTAGTTAGCAAACTCAAACGAAGTGCGGCCCTGAAGGGGTTTGTAAAATGGGGACTGTACGGAGGTTGACTGATGATAAATTCAACCACTTTGTCATTTACAAAATTTTCTTCGTAGTATTATATTGAAACTTTCCCCAAAAAGCTGCAACAGTCTTTCCTGATCAAGCAATGTCAGGCCTTCATGTGGCGACAGTGAGCATGCGCAAAAAACACCCTTTTCCCCAGTAATTTTGTATAAACATTTTTTATACAAATAATCTGTAAATAAAATATACCACATTCCTAGACCTGTTTTAATGTGAAGAATGGAAATTCATTCTGCAGAACAGGACCAAAATTACTTTCCGTGAAGGTTTTCCAATCAGTACTGAGGCTGATTATCAAAATATCGATTTAATGTTTATTTACAAACCTTTTTTATAAACTGGAAGCTGCTGGCACAAATGTAATATCACTCGTCTCCATTTCTCTACCACTTTTCTATTTCCATCAAATGTTGAATCAGAACTACGGGCAAATGTAACATGGCGTTGATATCGAACATGTTTTTCACTAAAAAGTTTTTTCTTCAGTGGATAAGCAAAAACTGTAATATAGGCTTTGTTTGCATGTTTTTGCTCGATAGATTTTCTGCACCTACATCCAATCACATCACCAAAATGTAAATATTTCACGGTTTTATTTGATTTAACTGCATCTATTGGGTAATATGTTATTCCACTTCTTGTTAATTCAACATTGTATAAAACTTTTTCATTGGGGAACACTTCAAACTGCCCCTCTAACAAACATTCATGTCTTGACATCTTTGGTGTTTTGTTCGCAACAACAACAGTTCCCATTTTTACGATCATGTGTCATCAAAACAAATCACGTGACTACCAACTGGGTGGACTTGATTTATTATCATTTTTCATGATCATAGGACACTAAAATATATGCGGTAAAATGTAATCAACTGCAGATGACACCTAGACTCTTCCACGCTTTTATACTACATATCTGTACTGCTGGAGAGACACATTGTAGAGACTTACCCTAAGCCCTCTTTTCACAAGGGAAACAATCTGTTTATATAGTGAAATTTTTGAGTGAACACCGTTCGTTAATCCTAATCCTGTCCATGTTATATCAGTGCAATAGAAAAGTAACCTATATCTATGTTAAATGCTATGCAGGATAAGATAGTCATGCATCTAGCAGTCCTGAAATTGATTTCTTTGATTTTCTCATATTTCTAGATATTTTTCCCATACTTTGACGCATATTTATGGGTTTTCTATTCAGATCGCTAATCCTTGTGGCAATTATGCATGCCTTTTCCCTGCATACAGGTAAAAAGTGCATAATTTGCATGAGGTACTAGGTCAATAGCCGCCTAAGCCTACCATAAAGTCTTAGCGGAGATGTCTTCATTTTTTCTCAAATATTTTACCCGGGATCATTTTTTTTTTCGGCTCAAATAACTTTTTTTCAAAAAATGATATTTTGATATTTTTTTTCAGTCTATGTACTTTGATGCAGTTAACTACACATATATCTAAATAGATAGTTCCTACTTGGAAGTTTGTATTTTTAGTTCCACTACCTTCACCTTGATTCCCAAACCCTACAAAATGATCTCCATTCCCTTGAAGCTTGGGAAAATGACTGAATGATCTCCATTCCCTCGAAGCTTGAGAAAAGGACTGGTCAGTGGAATTCAATCCAGATAAGTGTGAGGTATTTAGGATAAATCGAAAGAGAAACCTATTATATACAATTATATTATTATCCATAATGTAGCTCTAAAACTACAGAAGCTGCTAAATACCTGGGTGTCACACTGAGTAAAGATCTTAGTTGGTCAAAACATATTGATAACATCACATCAAAGGCAAATGACTCACTTAGATTCATTTATTTACGACTTTGAGAAGTTTCATTAAAATCTACATTGTGGAAAAAAGTCTATTTGCGAAGATTTTATCAGAACTGTTCCCTGAAAACTTGTGTGAGGTTCAAAATTTCAAATCAGTGTAGCAAAAAAAAAAATTAAGCACACGACCCTATGTTTTTTATTTGCCAAATGTTAAAATATCTTCAGAAATTTGAAATGATATGGTTTAATTAAATTCTACATCGTAGAAAAAATATAACCCGAATGTGCAGAATTACCTTATTGACGCCTTTTTGGAGACGTCTTTTTTACGTCTCTTTTTTGGTTGTTTTTGAAAGGTGCGTTTACGTCTTTTAGAGACGTGTTTATGACGTCTCTTAAAAGACCCATTGGTCGTGTATTACAATGATGTATTTATAACAAGAAAAAATAAAACATCATATTTTTAACCATAATCCAGCGGATAACGAACTAACTAGTATTTTAGGTATTGATTTTCTGCTTACTATTTAACACTTGTAATCAGTATGTATTTTCTGATCTTTATTTTATAGGTAGAGACTTGTTATCGTATTTTGTCTAAATCCAATAGGTAATCAAATTAGTAAGTCTTAATTTGATAGCCTAATTCTCAACATCTTCCAAACGGCTAAACCACTGGTCCTGCATGGTATCATCTGAAACATATTAAACTCGAGTGTTTCATAATAATTATTTATCATTTTCCCATAAATAAGTTACAAATGTAGAAACAGTTTTGATTAAGTACTAATAAAATCATAAATGAAAGCATTTAAAATGTTACATACATTTTCTGGTTAAAATATCCTCTCCGACTTTGTAAATATTAGATATTTTATTTAAAAAAAAAACAACAACACAGATCTGAAAAATCTAATGTTGTTAAAATAGATATAAAGAAACAAATACATCAGTCTTATAAATATAATCTTATTGGTGAATATAATTATTAACTTATAAAAACAGTCTATGTTGTAAATACTATTGCAGTTTAGACGGAGGAAAACAGACAAAGAGGTCAATATGACGGTTGTAAAACATCTTTTAAAAACGTCTTTATTTGATTGGTAAAACATCAAAAACGCATCTTTTTCTGGGCACAGACGCCGCAACCATAAAACAACCGAATTAGATGTCTTAAAGACGTATTTTGTTTGCTTGGCTGGGAGTTGAGTTGCGATTTGGGGAGGATGTGTTTTTGGAACATGGCATTCTTTGTTGGATATTTATCCTTGTTTTTAGAGAGCCTGTTCATGGACGGCATTGGAAGTGCATGCTACCGTAAACACACTCTAGCACCGGGTTCAGCAGAACTCAACATTTGTGCACATGCTACAAGTACCAAAACAATTTAGACATCCAAAGATGTTCAAAGGACGGTGTACATGAAACCCTAGTTAAAATAAAGTGCTTGCCCTAAACGAGAAACGAGAAATGGGCAGAATTAAACATTCTGAGATTATGTGAGAGGTTCCGCGGCTGTGGAGCATGCATAACACAAAAACTGCCGAAGAACAAAATTTAAAAAGAACATGCACAACATCCATAAAGTGATTAGACAATACCAAATGCTATGAAAACGGGTATTGGAACCACCCAAGCCAAAATGTTCGAACTGGAAAACTAACAAGTACCACTGATATAACATAAATATGCAGAACAATCTGAGACTTTTTTGATTTTGTTTTTGTTGGGTTTAACGTTGCACCGACACATTTATTGGTCATATGGCGACTTGCCAGCTTTGGTGGTGGAGGAAGACTTCAGGTGCCCGTGCGTGTATTATTTCATCACGGACAGGCACCTGGGTAGAACCATCGGCTTTCCGTAAGCCAGCTGAATGGCCTCCTCACATGTAGAATTCAACGCCCAGAGTAAAGCTCGAACCCACATCGGTGAGGGGCAAGTGGTTCGAAGACAGCGACCTTAACCACTCGGCCACGGACTCCCCTGAACAATATGAGAAAATCGAAATATAACAAAAAAAAAAAATCTGGAAAGTAGATCCCTCGGAAGCACCGAGAACAATGCAAACAGTGAAAATTGCTGGCTCGGTTTGATTGAGTCTGTTCATAAGCAGTAATGGAAAATGCAACACTGCCCACGCCCACTAGCACCGGATTAAGCAGTATTCAATCTTCAAATCTAAATGAGTTGAAATCAATGATCCCGAAGGACCAGAAAATATAACAACACTGAGATGAAGTCGGGGCGACTTTTTACGGCCTCCACACAGCACTTGACACCCGCTGTTGTTAAGTAAATAAAATCTGGAAAGTAGATCCCTCGGAAGCACCGAGAACAATGCAAACAGTGAAAATTGCAGACTCGGTTTGATTGAGTCTGTTCATGAGCAGTAATGGAAAATGCAAACGCCCCCTAGCACCGGCTTAAGCAGTATTACTCAGACTGAATGTACGGGGGGAGTTATTACGGCCGCTACATGGCACAAACAACGCTGTATATAATAAACTGACAGAAAAAGTGAAAACTCAACGGGTCACCAAAAAAACTACAAAAATGAAAATGTTACAGGATCGGTCTGACTGAGCCTGTTCATGGACGGCAGTGAAAATACATACATGCTACGGTCCATGCCTTCTAGCCCCGGGTTGAGCTGAACTCAACCCTTTAAATACAAAGTGTTAAGCAATGGAGCTACCAGTACCATTTTCAAGTCTTTGGAATGACACGGCCAGGAATCGAACCCCGACCTCCCACCCTCAAAGCGGACACTCTACCATTGCACTAATGAGGTGGTCTGTAACATGTACTTGGTCCTCCTAAGTTGTACATAGTACAGTTCTTTTAAAGAAAATGCATTACTGCAAGCATGACAATCGGGCTTTCGTACAAACATTCTTATGAAATAGCATTCCCTGCTATATCCGATAGCTGCATTGAATAAACCCTGTAAGAAAATTCTTTGGAAGCATCCAACGCCTACGGGCAAAAATAAAAAATAGCAGGCTCGGTATGATTGAGTCGTTTACGGGAGGTTATGAAATGTGCAACACCCCTTACGCCCAGTAATGGTTTTATAATAGTATAGTTGAATGTTCTCCATGTTTTCCAAAATACATCATTACTAAATCTAAGTAAGGGGGGGGGACATTTTATAGCCACTCCACAGCACTTAAAGACTGCTGTTGCGATAGTAAATACATTCTATAAGAAGACCCTTTAGAACCATAGAACGCAACCAAATAAAAGAATAACCGACTCGGTTTTACTGAGTCTGTTCAGGAGTGTTAATGAAATATGTATCACCCCTCACGCCCCCACGCCACCAATAAAAATATCTAGTATGAAATATATATTCACAACAAATAAATTAACTATAGCTGTGTGACAGCTGTTAAAAAGTCTCTACCGTTAAATACTTTACTAAATTTTACTATCGTACTTCAGATGTATAATAGCGATTTAAAGACACTTCTGCGTGAAGGTACATCAAACCTCGTTTATTATCGAGATGTGGTTTTCCATTTTTCTCTTCTTACAAACTTCGTAAGATTTAAGGTCGTGGCAATTTTTCAATTGCATTTAGTAAAGTTATTAAACGTTTTATTAAAAGAGGTTATGATCCAACTGTTTTGAGATACACCGCATGGTTGGTGTTCAGCTCTTTTACAGTTGGACGCTACGTTTTCCTGACGGAATAGGTGGAGGACTCTATGACAGGAAGTTCTTAAATCCCACTGGGACTGATCTATTTTGATTTCTGCCTTCTGACCTGTTTCGTCGGACCCTAAGGGTGTTTCCCTTTTTGCTCTGTCTTCTGCAAAGAAGCTACATTCTTGGTGACGGCCTGCAGACAGACGGCATGCAGAGAAGACGCCGAGCTTCCCAATCCCTACGCTCTACGTGGGGTGCGGGAGGGGAGGATCACATCAACTCCTCGACGAGGTACCAGCGACAACAGCACCAGCCAGCGACTTGCGGCTCCAACCGCCCTTATAAGGGCGACCTTGCAATACCTTCGGTATTTTGTCTAGCAAACACGTCTCGGGTCTCTGTCGTTATTGGCATCAAAATTACTTGGATTTTTGGCTAATACTCAAAGGTAAATTCTCTTCACCATCTGACTTCAAAAATACTCTTCCACGGCATGTCTGGTGACATGCCCGGTGTCAGTACTCTTACATAGCGTAATGCTATTTTATGGCTATTATGGCCGGATGTGTGTGTGTGTGTATGTGTGCGTGCGTGCGTGCGCGTGTGTGTGTGCGTGAGTGCGTGAGTGTTTTCGGGTTTAACGCCTTTTTCAACATTTTTTCAGTCATATAAACGACGGTGTCTACTTGTAGCAGTGAGCACAATGCCCAACTTTACAGTGCTGCTTCACTGGAATAGCACGCCCAGTCACATTATACTGACACCGGGCTGACCAGTTCTACACTATCCTCTTAATGCTGAGCGCCAAGCGAGGAAGCTACTAGTGCCATTTTTACGTCTTTGATATAACGCGGCCAGGGATCGAACCCACGACCTCCCGCACTCGAAGCGGGTGCTCTACCACTAGGCTACCGAGGCGATGTTATGGCCGGATGGACCCTTATTAAGCACAAACACTGACTAACTGGCAGTAGGAATTCTTATCGTGACATGTTTACTGAAGATACAAAAATATCAGCAAAAGGTGTTAACACTAGGCTACCAAACGAAGTCACTTTTAATTAGTAAATCCCTTACGTAACTGTACCTGCAGGAACATGTTGTAAAATACAAATATGCTCGAATAAAGATATATGTCAGAACCCATAAAATCGTAAATGTGAGCACTCAATGCCAATGGCATTGCAGAAGCCAGAGCACCAAGAGAAATACCAAACGAAAACACGGAAGTTTTGCTATCTGGAGTAACTTTAATCACGAACTTCTCAACAGAATACCTTAATTTCCAAACCGGCTTCCCTAACAATTCTTATAAAAGCTTTGATGATCCTTTAGATGAATTCTTCTGACATCTTAAATATTCCAACGCATTATATTCTTTAATGTAAATTTGTATTTACAAATACGTTTATAAAGTCCCACAGAATTATTTGGATTGTATCATGCATCAATTTGACACTGAATATATGTCTCCTTGGGCCTGGAAACAGCCAGAGCTACGCGACACAGCTCCAAGAAGTATGCTTTAATATGGATAATTCGTTTTTTTTTGCTCTATACTATTTATCCCCGGGAGCTCCAGTTAAATAACACTAACAATTTGGATACCACTGCTTCGTTTCTAGATTTACATCTCTCTATTTTTGACAATTGTATACATACCAATATTTATGGTAAGAGGAATGATTTTGATTTTAGTATTGTAAATTTCCCCAATTTAGATGGGGATGTCCCCCAAGCAACATCTTATGGGATATATATTCCTAAATTAATATTGGGTTTGCAAGGGCGTGCAGTCATGTTAATGACTTCCATGAACGTAATTAATATATTACAAAAAAGCTTCTTCAAAGAGGCTACCGTTATTATAAATTACGTAAATACTTTGCTAAATTTTACTATCGTAATTCAGATTTAGTTTTAAAATATAATAGTAATTTAAAGACACTTCTGCGAGAAGGTGTATCTAAACTCGATTTTTATAGGGATGTGGTTTAAAAACTTCGTAAGCTTTTGTGTCATCGCAATTTTCCAATAGTATTTATCCGTTTTCTGTTTTTTAGTAACTAAAGGCCTGACTAGCCTAAAGAAACCAGAGTATGAGCTATCTGGTCTAGTCGCGATGGCGATCAGGTTTTTGAACACTAATTTTTCACTTGGCACGGCCCCAGTGGTCGAAATTAAAGCTGTTTTTTTTAATTCCATTGTGCATTTATTTTGACATTTTGGTAGAAAAAATGGGAGGGAATGTTGTAATTGGAGAATTGAAAGTCAATTCTAGTATCATTAATACTACCAGGTCACAGCAATGTGATTTTGATGTGATTTTACAGCAAGCAAATATGTGACAAGAGAAATCTCTCTTACGAAATATATTACTCTTGTCCAGCTCGTGATGTAATTATCACTTTCATTTCATTTCAGTCCGATATTACATAAGGGGAGCGGTGGTCTTGGTCTAGTGGTTAAGGTGTCGGCCGCTCAACCTGAGTGTCGTGGGTTCGAGCCCCATTGGGGTCACGACCATGACTTCTCATGTGACACCAGTACTGGTTTTTCCAGGAAGCGAACTCAAGAATGGGGTTCAAATAAACTTTAAGCTTTCATCACAATCGAGCTAAACAAATTAGTATAAACTAAACTAACTCAACCACGTCTGAAAACCGGCGAAATAATTAGTGATTCCAAGCCGAGCGTAAATTGTAAGCTTAAGAATAAAAGAAACGAGCAAAACCTTTCAATCTGTTGTAGGTAAAATCTTGAGAACAGATAAATTATTTCAGCTTATTCCGCATAAAACTGCAGAAAAAAAACAACAACAACATTTATTACTACAAAATATGTGCATGAACACACGGTATTTAGCTCATTGCAAAGTCGTGTTCCATTTGTCCACGAAAAGTTATCCAGGGCGTTCATGAAAGAACAGTCAAATGAGAATTATAAGATATATATCTAGAACCTTCAGCAAAATAGTTTCTTTATTCAAATACTGGACATTAGTAAATAATACAACTGCAATTGCGCTCATACACTTTGAATTCGGCTGATACGTTGAGCTTTCCAATATCTGTTATCTGACACAGGTACAGATCGCTGAATGAAATGCACCCATTGTGACGTAATGGTTAGAGACCGCCAATTCAAAAAAGTACAGGGAACTTACTGGGAATAAGGTACGCGTATCTCTGGGTGTAAGGTAATGTTTGTCCGTTCTGATTTGTTCAGTGATGTAATCAAAATAGAAAAAGTGGAAACTCCACTGGTCGCTCAGCACGACAAAAACGAAAATGTTGCAGGCTCGGTTTGACTGAGTCTGTTCATGGACGGTAGTGGAACAGCATGCTACCGCCCACGTCCCCTAGCCCCGGGTTGAGCAGAACTCAAAATTTACATGTGCTAAAAGTACAAAAAATTTTTTAGAGACATCCGCAGATGCCTTCATACGGCGGTGTACATGGAACCTTCAATGATACACTTGCGTGTAATTCCATGAAAAGCGGTGTATGGTCCCCAGTTAAAATAATGGGTTTGCTCTCAACGAGAAAATATTGGCAAAACTAAACAAACTGGAATTTAGAAAGGGGATCTGGGGTTATGAAGCCTGCATATAACCCAAGAAGTGATTATTAAAAAAATGGATTTTTTACTGCATTTACAGTATTTTATTATACATTTTGACAAAAATTGCTGTATTTTATGTGTATTGAAAAAATGTTTTATCAAATGAATTTCTCCCGCCATGCCACGATGTAAACAGGGGGTCATCTCATTCACACGAAAATCACTTAAATAAAGTATCACTATTCATATATTTTTAGTCCGATATTGAAGATAGTCCTTGAAAAAAATGTTAACAGATATGTACATGTTTCGATTTATGGAGGGTCGTACCCGCCATAATGTTATAATGGAAGTCTATGGGAAAACAATTGGTGTTCTCTAACCTATATTGATTAGAGCTAAAATAAGACTTTTGTCGGATTCTGTTGCAAATGATGTAAAAAGACGTTCCCATGCAAAAGTAAGCGTGAAATTCTAATATTTTTTTTTTTTAATTTCGGCCTCTTTTTGACAGTTGTGCGTATTTTTATCTATGTTTTGGGGCCAGAAAAGCTCGTTTTAATCTCTGTAAGGTCAGAAAATGATCAAACTTGATAGACTTTATTTCTGTTATTTACGGAATTAATCCAGTTTCAGCTTCCAAGCAAAATCTAATGCAGAAAACTTAAATTTTCGTGAAAAAATTGCAATAAAATCACAAGGTCTGAATCTGGCTAGGTACGTAAATCGACATGGGTGACCTTAGTAAACTGTCCATATCTTTCACAAAACTGAACAGTTCTTGATGAAACTTTGTAAACATTTTGTATTGGATAATGTTTGAAAATAATACTACAAAATGGGAAAATATGATACGAAATTTTGATCTATAGGTCAGAGACCACCAATTCAAAAATGTACAGGGAACTTAACTGGGAAAAAGGTACGCGTATGCCAGGGTATAAGGTAATATTTGTCCGTTTTGATTGGTTAGTCCTGTAAACTAACCCAGGAAGTGATTTTAAATTGGATTTTTACTTCATTTACAGTATTTTGTTATACATTTTGAAAAAAAAGCTATATTTTTAATTATTATGTTATGTGTATCGAAAATAAGTTTTTTCAATCGAATTTTCTTCCGTCATGCCAACGATATAGGCAGGGGGTCATCCCGTTCTCACGAAAATTACTCAAATTAAACACTATTATCACTTTTATCACTATTCATATGTTTTTCGTCCGGTATTTTGGTAGAATTAAGATAGTTCTTTAAAAAACATGTAATTAGATATACATGTTTCGATTTATGGAAGGCCGTACACACCATAATGTTATAATGTAAGTCTTAAATTACATATTAATCAAACCTACAACTATGAAGGTTTTAACAATACACAACTGATAAGCGCAGATAATTCCAGTCATCTATTGTTCATAGGTGTAAAATAAATATAGACCTACTGGTAACTTATTATAAATCATTCTCTACCTAGATCTACGCAGGTATATAGTATTGATATTAGCACTGTAATTAAGTATAACTAATTGAGATCTTCTGCAAACTTCTTAATTAATGACTTTCCGTATCAAGTGGGTAAAATTACTAATGTATCTTCATCAATTATTTTTCAAAATGTTTTTTTTTTTCAAAATGTTTCTAAATATGAAACTGTATACTGTGTATTTCTTTCTTTATTAATGCAAAACAATGCATATTTGGTTTTACAGATAACTCTATTTTTATTTTGTAAATTCCATCTCATAATGAAATAAGTCTTAATATGTATCTAATGTAGCAGACGACAAAAAAAGGATCTAAAATAAAAGGATCCACAATACGTTTACATCGATATATACACTCAGCTAATCAGCAATTGCAGTCTAAAAAAATAACTAATTTTATACCTGAAGCGCCATAGTTCTTGGGTTGTAACAGTCGTTAATATGTAGTATAAACGCGTGGAAGAGTCTACCTTATTCCCAGGTATACACTTAGCTCATTCCCAGAAGTTCCCTGTTCAATTTTGAATTGGTGGTCTCTGACCATGTGGCAAGTTTTGTAGTCTGTTACACTGATCTGTCTAGCAATACAGTAGTATAAAAGCGGCGGAAGAGTCTAGCAAGTTTTGCAGATATGGGTCTATTTTGCGGACAATAGCAAATATGCGCCATTTACAACTGACTGGCATTTCACTAGGAAGTATTGAATTTTTTCTTTTCATTGTTTTTTAATTTATGCAAAGAAGTATAAAATATTTTTATAACTCTTTGATTTATGATAGAACTTTCACGAAAAATAAGTGTAGTAAAAAGTGATATTCTATAAAGATACGTAAAGACGACCTGAAGTTGCCATTTCTTATATGAAACAAAGAAGAATTTTATAGGCATACAGACACTAAATAGAAAAATGGTGTGAAAAAAAATGGTAGTCGCATAATGGCGGACACAAATAGTCCTCAGTTTTTCTGCTCTGTAGAGCTATTTTCCTTATTTTCTTTGCAATTTTTTTGCTAAAATCACATGACAGATCTATACTTGACATGTAGGTAGCATTTTCACAATGAAATAACAACATGACAAAAATGTTCATGGAAACTTAGATCATACACCACCAGTATAATTTGGGGTCTCATTTTTTAGCTGATTTTGCAGTTTGTGTGTTTGACTGAAATTATTTTTCTTGCATCAAACATGACCCCCCACTTTTCTTTTGATTTTTAGTTAGCACTGACAATATTCTTCAAGAAAATGTAAGCTACAGAAATTCAAAATGGGTCCTGATGTGTGCTGCGGTCATTGGAAATAGGTCAGTTTTATACAGAATAAAGAACAACAACTATTTAGTGTGTTATAACCTATAAGATGACATTGGTAAAAAATGAAATCTGGCCAGATGATGGTGGGAATGGGCTAGTTTGAATAGAATTTGATAGAAAATGACAAATTTATTGCAATTTTGTTGAAAATGAGGATAAAACCCAAAAATGTCACATTTTCACTGTTTTGAGTGTATTTTTATTTTTTCAAAAACTGCATATTTATAGGCTACTGATTGCTATTTTCTGGCCATCAGAGGTAAAAGTGAACATATATAACAGTTTAAATGTGTAATTTGCATGCAGATCAGAGTAGAAAATGTTAAAACAGGGCAAAGCAATGCTGAATTTAGGGTAACTGCTTCAAAATTATGTCGTGACAGCTATTTTTGACAAAATCTGATGCTTTGTCTTATGGTACTGAAAATGCTGTAAAAACTTGGAAACTGTTGATATGAAGCAAAAACCTTGTAATTCTTCATGCATTTGGGTTCCTTGTACATTTGAAATGAAACTGGCACACTGTCAGAGAAAAAGGTTTTTCTTATAGGCATACAGACACTAAATAGAAAAATGGCGTGAAAAAAAATGGTGGTCGCATAATGGCAGACACAAATAGTCCTCAGTTTTTTCTGCTCTGTAGAGCTATTTTCCTTATTTTCTTTGCAATTATTTTGCTAAAATCACATGACAGATCTATGCTTGACATGTAGGTAGCATTTTCACAATGAAATAACAACATGACAAAAATGTTCATGGAAACTTAGATCATACACCACCAGTATAATTTGGGGTCTCATTTTTTAGCTGATTTTGCAGTTTGTGTGTTTGACTGAAATTATTTTTCTTGCATCAAACATGACCCCCACTTTTCTTTTGATTTTTAGTTAGCACTGACAATATTCTTCAAGAAAATGTAAGCTACAGAAATTTAAAATGGGTCCTGATGTGTGCTGCGGTCATTGGAAATAGGTCAGTTTTATATAGAATAAAGGACAACAACTATTTAGTGTGTTATAACCTATAAGATGACATTGGTAAAAAATGAAATCTGGCCAGATGATGGTGGGAATGGGCTAGTTTGAATAGAATTTGATAGAAAATGACAAATTTATTGCCATTTTGTTGAAAATGAGGATAAAACCAAAAATATCACATTTTCACTGTTTTGAGTGTATTTTTTTTTTCAAAAACTGCATATTTATAGGCTAGCTACTGATTGCTATTTTCTGGCCATCAGAGGTAAAAGTGAACATATATAACAGTTTAAATGTGTAATTTGCATGCAGATCAGAGTAGAAAATGTTAAAACAGGGCAAAGCAATGCTGAATTTAGGGTAACTGCTTCAAAATTATGTCGTGACAGCTATTTTTGACAAAATCTGATGCTTTGTCTTATGGTACTGAAAATGCTGTAAAAACTTGGAAACTGTTGATATGAAGCTAAAACCTTGTATTTCTTCATGCATTTGGGTTTCTTGTACATTTCAAATGAAACTGGCACACTGTCAGAGAAAAAGGTTTTTCTTCTAGGCATACAAACACTAAATAGAAAAATGGCGTGAAAAAAAATGGTAGTCGCATAATGGCAGACACAAATAGTCCTCAGTTTTTCTGCTCTGTAGAGCTATTTTCCTTATTATCTTTGCAATTATTTTGCTAAAATCACATGGCAGATCTATACTTGACATGTAGGTAGTATTTTCACAATGAAATAACATGACAAAAATGTTCATGGAAACTTAGATCATACACCACCAGTATAATTTGGGGTCTCATTTTTTAGCTGATTTTGCAGTTTGTGTGTTTGACTGAAATTATTTTTCTTGCATCAAACATGACCCCCCACTTTTCTTTTGATTTTTAGTTAGCACTGACAATATTCTTCAAGAAAATGTAAGCTACAGAAATTTAAAATGGGTCCTGATGTGTGCTGCGGTCATTGGAAATAGGTCAGTTTTATAAAGAATAAAGAACAACAACTATTTAGTGTGTTATAACCTATAATCACTGACCTTCAACCTTTAGGCGTATGTGACCTAAAAAGAATATTGTTATGCTGTCTAATTTTCAATTCAATCAAGTATCGCTTGTCCTGGACCCGGCTCGTAAAAATTATTACAGAAAATTGGATACCATACAAATTGTTGCTTCCTTTTCCGGTTAATATCCAAAATGGTAGGTTGATGTTTCAGACCAGTAGTGAAAATCAACTGAATATATTGGTAATCTGTCACGTATCAAGTATGAAATATCTGTTTATGCACTTGTAATTTAAACAGTTGTATATGATTTTGAATATTTCAGGGCATAGACATAACACACCGCTTCAAGCGGAAGGTGCATCGCACAGCCCCAAAAAGTGATGATATTTATTTGAGACTTCTGGTAAAGGTAAGAGGTTGTTATGTGTTTTTCTAATATGCTATAGTGTATTTCTTGACACCAACTCGTGGATATGGAAGTGTTGAAATGATAACGGCTGTCACTTTAATATAATTTAGGGGATATTGTACATTTATGATTACACAATTTTTTTTTTACAGTGTAATAATTTGAAATTTATATTACATTCCACAATTAGTCAAAATGATTCGACAGTCAGATTGTTTTATATTTGTGACGGCACTCTTATCGTCAAAATATCGAAGGACAAAATAATGGAGGATTATATTGGTTTAATCGCTTGAGCATAATGCGTAAATGCGGTAAACATTAACAGGTTGGGCACATCTCCCGATCTGGGTAAATTACCTTGTGCAGGGTAATATACCCCAATTGGGGTAAAACAAGAACAATAGAAAAGTACAAAATATTTGATAACTTTTTTATTAAGGAAGTGCTAATGCTCATATTCTCTGGTCAACTTTGTATGATATAAACAGTTAACAATATGGTGATTTTTATGCACCCAGCATCTACTGATGCTGGAGGCATATAGTGATTGTCCTGTTCGTCCGTCCATAAGAGTAGCAACCACAGCTGACTTTCAAAGAAGCTTAACCAGTGTTTTAATAACATATTCATATTCTGCTTAAATAATCAAACAAAGAACTTTTTAAATTTTTGAAATATCTTAAAAAATAAAAAAGTTATGAAGATTTGAAATTTCTTAAAACGTCATTTTTTCTGGAATTTTTCCTCTATATAAATAATAAGGAACTGATTCGCAGTCGCGGACCGTTAAAACTCCAATGTTTACATTAATGTTTGGTGTTCCACTCATTTTAAATGATAAGTAGCTGAAATTTGGCATACTTATGGTATTTTTCCTGTAGAATACATTTCTGGTGTCTGTTTTGGCATAAGGTGTATAGTTGCCTTTATATTCGACTTACAATGAGACATGGTTACGATTTTTTTTTTTTCTAATTGTTATATCTCGACTCCAACGCTGTCCAAGTTCAAGTATGTTACCATATTCCCACTGTTTTTTTCATAAGACATACAAGACATAATGTATAGGACTAGGATTCTAAAATAAAGCATATAAAAACTAAATCTATCATTTTAATTAAGAAATTTAATGTATCAGATATTCCAGCTGACTGGCAAAATGGCTTAGAGTTAGACCGGTCATGACTCCTGATGTATTTCTGAAATACATAGTGTAAACTGTATCAGTATATGACTATACATTTTAAATTATTATACATATACTTTTCAAATGATTTCCTAAACAAAAATAATATATAATAATCATTAGACACGTGCTATGTATGAACAATACTATTGAATTGATATTTTCATTTTTTCGTACCCGTTAGGTACGAACAGGTTGAGTACGAAACGCGTATGAAAAATCGTCCTTTTATGCATTGAAATTGCGTAAGTAATAACAATTATTAACAGACTTTAATTGGAAATAAAAACAACTTCTTGGAACATTCACTTCTGGGGGCAAATCGTGACTCTTTTCCTTAAATAAGAAAATAATTCATAACGAAAGTGAAATTCCGGTCAGCTGTTCGTCAGCGTTGTTTCGACATTGAATTTTCTCAATAAATATTACTTCTGCTTCGTAGTTTCAGTCAAATATTAATATTTTTTACAGACATACATATTTTCCAAATAAAAACCGGTGGAAATAGGTCTTTTTACATGATTTTCGAGCCGAATCAATCGATTTACCGCATTGACCTAATTGATCAATTTTCCAACATGGCGGACCGCCGAGTGAAAATAAATGGAAGCGGGGAGTTTGAATTTAAAATGAAAATGCGGCATACTTGTAATAGGTTCCGAAACATAATTTTGGTATCAAATTAATTGTTAGGGTTTATATTTATTAAAAATAAATGTTAATTCAGCGAATATGGTATATTTTGGCGTATTTTTCACGTCAACTTTACGGAACGATTTCTCCGGTTTGGGGGGTCGTATGCAAATTTAAGACACACCTACGTGTAGGTCGTCCAATCGGCTGTCTTCTGATACAAGTCATATGAATATTAATGAGCACTACGCGACCCGCGTTTGCATTTGAAAGGAGTACATATTGCCCGCGGCGAGTAATAAAGCAATTAACAACAAACTGTCAATAAACAGTGGCCAGATTAACTAATTACTGGGGCATCTGGAATGACTGTAAATCAGATTTATGAATGTTTTATACTGTTAGAAAGATAATTTTATCACCTTTTAAATGGTAGTTTTTATGTTTTTGTAGCATGACAAAAAAAGATTTTATGGGGAAAAAAGTACACTAACCCCTAGAAATCACCAGAATTCCAGCTGATAAGCCATTGATTTCTTTATCAGCTGTGGTTGCTAATAAGAGGTTAACCAAATGGGACCATTTCGTTTAGCATCAATACCCCTTACTAGAATGACTTGGTACTAATGCAGATGTCACCTGTAACCATTCCTCATCTTCAGACATCACCTGACCTCAGTTTGACCTTGACCTCGATCTCATTTTGGACTTCGGTTGCTTTATATGGGCCATCTCTTGGTTAACCGAATGGGACCGTTTCGTCTAGCATCAATACCCCTTACAAGAATGAATTGATACTAATACAGATGTAAACAGTGACCATTCCTCATCTTCAAACATCACCTGACCTCAGTTTGACCTTGACCTCGTTTTGGACTTAGGTGCATCCGGGGGCATCAAGCGTTTATTGAACGCACCTCCTTGTTTAACAAATTTTTGTTGTAAAAATTTCAGATTTTCAACATTTTTTTAACAAATGCAAAATTGATAAAATGGTACATAGGCATGTTTGTAATGATGATATAAAGCTTTAGTAAAAATATTTATGTTTGCACTTTAAAGATAAAAGAAATATCAAAATTTTTAAACTTTTCTATTGTTCTTGTTATACCCCGATCGGGATATATTACCCAAAACAAGGTAATTTACACCAATTGGGAGATGTGCCCAGTCTGATTAATTGTGTATAGTACATACATCAGTTTAAATCGCCAGAAAATTAGTAATTATGGAAATTATTTGATAATCTTTACATAAATCAATGAGGTATTGAATCCTCTTTTGGTAGTTGTTGAAGATATGAAAGTGCTGGAAGAGTACTTGAATTTTGTCTGCTTTATTGTAGCTGTACAGATTCTTGGCAAGACGTACCAATGCAAAGTTCAACAAAATCATCCTGAAGAGGCTGTTCATGAGCAAGACCAACAGGCCACCTCTCTCAATTGCAAGACTAGTATGTATCTTATTTTCAGTGGGTCACTTTCAAGTTTAAGGGGAATGGTATAGTTTACATAATTATGATGGCTGTTTTTAGCTCACCTATCACTTTGTGACAAGGTGAGCTTTTGTAATCGCGCAGTGTCAGTCGTCCGTCCGTCCGTGCGTAAACTTTTGCTTGTGACTACTCTAGAGATCACATTTTTCACGGGATCTTTATGAAATTTGGTCAGAATGTTCACCTTGATGATATCTAGTTCAAGTTCGAAACTGGGTCAGGTGCGGTCAAAAACTAGGTCAGTAGGTGTAAAAATAGAAAAACCTTGTGACCTCTCTTGAGGCCATATTTTTCATGAGATCTTCATGAAAATTGGTCAGAATGTTGAACTTGATAATATCTAGGTCAGGTTTGAAACTGGGTCATGTGCGATCAAAAACTAGGTCAGTAGGTCTAAAAATAGAAAAATCTTGTGACCTCTCTAAAGGCCATATTTTTCATGGGATCTGTATGAAAGTTGGTCTGAATGTTCATCTTGATGATATCTAGGTCAAGTTCAAAACTGGGTCACATGCGTTCAAAAACTAGGTCAGTAGGTCTAAAAATAGAAAAACCTTGTGACCTCTCTAGAGGCCATACTTGTGAATGGATCTTCATAAAAATTTGTCAGAATGTTCATCTTGATGATATCTAGGTCAAGTTCGAAAGTGGGTCACGTGCCTTCAAAAAGTAGGTCAGTAGGTCAAATAATGAAAAAACCTTATGACCTCTCTAGAGGCCATATTTTTCATGGGATCTGTATGAAAGTTGGTCTGAATGTTTATCTTGATGATATATAGGTCAAATTTGAAACTGGGTCAACTGCGATCTAAAACTAGGTCAGTAGGTCTTAAAATAGAAAAACCTAAGTCTCGTGACCTCTCTAGAGGCCATACCCTTGAATGGATCTTCATGAAAATTGGTCAGAATGTTCACCTTGATGATATCTAGGTCAAGTTTGAAACTGGGTCACGTGTCATCAAAAAGTAGGTCAGTAGGTCAAATAATATAAAAACCTTTTGACCTCTCTAGAGGCCATACTTTTCATGGGAACTGTTTGAAAGTTGGTCTGAATGTTCATCTTGATGATATCTAGGTCAAGTTTGAAACTGGGTCAACTGCAATCAAAAACTAGGTCAGTAGGTCTAAAACTAGAAAAATCTTTTGACCTCTCTAGAGGCCATATTTTTCAATGGATCTTCATGAAAATTGGTCTGAATGTTCATCTTGATGATATCTAGGTCAGTTTCTAAACTGGGTCATGTGCAGTCAAAAACTAGGCCAGTAGTTATAAAAATAGAAAACAGGGAACAGGTGAGCGATTCAGGACCATCATGGTCCTCTTGTTTTAGCTCACCTGAGCACTTGTGCTCAAAGTGCTCAAGGTGAGCTTTTGTGATCGCCCTGTGTCCGTCGTCTTCAGTCCGTCGTCAACAATTTGCCTGTTAACACTCTAGAGGTCACAATTTTGACCTAATCTTAATGAAACTTGGTCAGAATGTTACCCGCAATAAAATCTTGGACGAGTTCGATATTGGGTCATCTGGGGTCAAAAACTAGGTCACCAGGTCAAATCAAAGGAAAAGCTTGTTAACACTAGAGGTCACAATTTTGGCCCAATCTTAATGAAACTTGGTCAGAATGTTACCCTCAATAAAATCTTGGACGAGTTTGATATTGGGTCATCTGGGGTCAAAAACTAGGTCACCAGGTCAAATCAAAGGAAAAGCTTGTTAACACTGTAGAGGTCACATTTAAGACTGTATCTTCATGAAACTGGTCAGAATGTTAATCTTGATGATCTTAAGATCCAGTTTGAATCTGGGTCATGTAGAGTCAAAAATTAGGTCACTAGGTCAAATCAAAGGAAAAGCTGGTTAACACTCTAGAGGCCACATTTATGACCATATATAGTTATATTAGTTTTCACTTTACAGGCTACATTTATGACCATATCTTAATGAAACTTGGTCAGAATGTTGATCTTGATGATCTTTAGGTCAGTAGGTCTGGTGAGGGATACAGGGCCTTCTTGGCCCTCTTGTTTATTTAGAAAATTTGCTTTAATTTTTGAATGCAACTAACTATCCATCTGTATGTCTGGAGCGACTGCTTATTAACCCGGTTTTCAAAAAAACTGGTTATTAGATTGCCAAATGGTGTTGGGTTGGTTACACTGCTACTAAACGCTAGCGCCACCACCAAATTGTGGTGATAAGGGAGAGAGCTATCGACATTTCCGTGGTGCAGCTATCGCCCGTTTCTACTTGTAAACACGTGAGTAAAATTTATATTTTATCTTATATTTTTAGTGATAGAACTTTTTTCGAAAATCGGAGAATGTAGTTCCGTGTAACAACACGTTTACTAGAGGTTGGCAGTAATTTCATTAAAATATTATGCAAATTGTGGTGCCAGGAGCTTTTCTCCCGAATTTGACAGTGGCATATTTTCATATCGGCCAGTATTCGAACACCATTCCGATGATAAGACGCACTGTAAGAACATACCTGCGCATGCAAATGGTGTAGAATTGAATTACACGTATTCCCATACACCAATGAATTACGAAAAACACAGTAAAAAGTTAAAATACGACTTTTTGAAAGTGGTGGCGCTATCACCCAAGTGGTGGCGCTATACAGTAGTGGTGGCACTGTTGCATATGATTAGTGGCTGATATATTCAATTTTAATATATGAAAATGTCTGACTGCAAGCCACGACGAATAAAAACAAAGGGAAGTAACTTTCAGAATCTTAATAAAACAAATAAATTCTACACTATCTTCAGATTATTTCCTGGACACAAGTCTTTGTTTGAAATAAAAGTATTGCTACTATTTTTCATGACCTGAATTTAAAGTACACTTACGTTTGTATTTAGGTAAAATATTTAAAGGTTAGAAATAATTCTACATTAACATTTTAAACAAAGGAAAATATTTACTTTGACTACAAGAGTCCCAAGGGTCTGTGAGTATTTTGTTCTTTTTTTTTTCTTGGATTGAGAATGTTCATAAAGGTAAATAAACTATGATCGTGTTTTTCTTTCTTTAATAACATAATTCCGTGCAGAAAAATTATCAGTTAGAGAATGTTGGTGTTTGTTTTGTTCCGGATGCGTCAGCAGTTCGTATTATTGAATGCCGTAACAGCGCCACCACTACTGTATAGCGCTATCACTAGAGATATAGCGCCACCACTTTTAAAAATCCTGGTATATTTCTTCTAACCCGAGATTCTGTTATTCATGGTGTATGCATATATAGTTATCATTTCTACACCATTTGCATGCGCAGGTATGTTCTTACAGCGAGTCCATTCATCGGAATGGTGTTCGAATACTGGCCAATATGAAAATGTGCCACTGTCAGATTCGGGAGAAAAGCTCCTGACACCAAACTTTGCATATTATTTTAATGAAATCACAGCCAACCTCTAGTAAAAGTGTTGTTACACGGAACTACATTCTCCGATTTTTGAAAAAAGTTCTATCAAAAAAATATAAGATAAAATATAAATTCTACTCACGTGTTTACAAGTAGAAACGGGCGATAGCTGCACCACGGAAATGTCGATAGCTCTTTTTCTTATCACCACAATTTGGTGGTGGCGCTAGCGTTTAGTAGCCTTGGGTTAGCAGCATCAACTTTTGGTTTCTGCTCAATAACTAGTTAGGAGTGACCGATTCAAATGAAACTTGTTATATAGGTAGCTTGCATAGAGACATAGTTTGGGATTGCATAGGTGATCACTAGATTCTAGGTCAAGGTCACTGTTGCTAAAAATTGGAAAAACCATTCCACTCAATAACTTATTTGCATTGATATGTTGAAATTAAACTTGGCCTATAGGTAGCTGGGTCATTGAGGTTATGGTCCTTGACTTAGTGAAAAATACACAAAGTGCTTGTGTGGCAAATATCTTTTTAAAAAAAAACACATATAGTCATGAAATCATGTAGGAATATTATCAAACATGTGAATTTGTGCACCGGAGTTTATGGGGATTTTTTCTCAGCGAAGACCAGAGATACGGCCCTTGACTTTATCAAAAAATAAAAGTTTGTGCTGCATGTATGTCAAAATGTACTTGACCTAGACTAGAGTGGATTGTTTTATAGCCTATGAAGTTTTGCACCGGGTGTTCTCTTTGGGATTTTACTCAGCTAGGCCCGAGTTATGGTCCTTCACTAAGTGAAAAATACACAAAGTTTGTGTTGCATCTTAAAAACGAGTCATGAAACCATGTACAGTGACAGGAGTGGGGAGCACCTAGTTGTCCATGATCTTCATGAAACCTGGACTGGTCAGAATGTTTGTTGTTATAAGTTGTAGGCTTTGTTGATATAAGGTTACCTGGTTTCAAAAGGTAGATAACTAGGGCAAGTTTATAAGCAAACTTCTAAATTCAGGTCAAATTTGGAATTAGGTTATCAAGAGTAAAAAATTGGATCAGGTGATTAATTAAATCTTGTTTCGACTACCTAACCTTTGAAAACTGCTGATAAATGAAAACTTTTTTATAGAGCACATGGATCTTTTATATTACTAGTTAGTTCCTCTTATAGATAAAACTGCTGTGATATTGAAAACATTGAGCTTTATATTTGTGTCTTGTAGACAAGAATGATGAAGAAATCTGGTAGAGATGGAAAGACAGCAGTTTGTGTTGGTACAGTCACGGATGATTTAAGACTTCTTCAAGTTCCAAAACTCAAGGTAATCAAGCAGTATATCGGTAGGTTTTATCTCAAAGCATTGACATTTTTGTGCATAACCTCAGTTTCTATATTTTGTCTGAAAATTGGTTGCGGTTGATATATCAATTAAAGGAAATAGTAGAGTTCATGCCAGGTTATTATCACATGTCGGATGTGACATGCCTTTAGGCTTTGAGCCGTATATTCAACATTCCTTCCTATTCCCGCCATCACTTCACTGTGGAGGCGACATGCCATAAAAGCAACCTAATGAACACGACTAGTAGTGTATTCAAATGTTGCCATGTGCTTCTCGATCTTCGATGTCAGTTAAAACAAGTGATAAACCAATGACAGCTTTGGTTGCCTTTTCTGATTTCCGAATAATTTCAGTGATTTTTAAATTGTAGAAAAATCTACCTTTGCAAATATGTTTTATGCTCCTCTCAGAAGGAGGGGTATATTGTTTTGCAGGTGTCAGTCGGTCGTTCGGTATGTAGACCAATCTGTTTCCTGGTGGTATCTCTAGAACGCTTGGGCCTAGGATCATGAAAGTTGATAAGGAGGTTGGTCATAAGCAGCAGATGACCCCTATTGATTTTGAGATCAGTAGGTCAAAGGTCTATGTCACAGTGTCCAGGAACAGTTAAAACAGTTTCCGAATGGTAACTCAACGCTTGAGACCTAGGATCATGAAAGTTGATAGGGAGGTTGGTCATGACCAGCAGATGACCCTATTGATTTTGTGGTCAGTAGCTCAAGGTCACACTGACTCGAGAACGCTTGGACCTAGGATCACAAAACTTGATAGGAGCGTTGCTCATGACCAACAGATGACCCCTTTTGATTTTGAGGTCAGTAGGTCAAAAGTCAAGGTCCCATTGACCCAGAACAGTAGAATTTTTTTGCCAAATAACTAGAGAATGGTTTGGTCTAAGATCACATTTGAAACAAAGGTCACTTATGACCCATAATTATTGATTTAAGGTCAGTACGTCAAACGTCCAGTGCACAGTGACCAAATAATTTCTGTTCTTTATGCAGTTACTGAATGCATCAAGGGGGGCATTTCGTGTTCTATACTAATCTCTGGCTTTTTGGACTATCGTTAAATCTTGACCACTTGATAACTGGAAAACCTGTGTTAAACTTCAAGGACATTGTAATATCAAGACTGAAAAATGGTATTACTTGAGACTGAAAAATTATACCCAGTTACTTCAGATGGTACTTCATGGATTTTATGGGGTGGGGTGTATGTGCTCTTGTTCCTCTTCTGTTTGATAATACTGAAAGGGCAGGCAATAACTCTTTTCTTTTTTTTTCAGATTTGTGCTTTGAAGGTAACAGAGCGTGCACGAGGACGAATTCTTAAGGCTGGAGGAGAAATTATCACGTTTGACCAGCTGGCACTGAAATCTCCAAAAGGACAGAATACAGTACTTATCCAAGGTGGGTAAAGATAACAGTTCCTTTATGTTTAGACAGATCAGTAGTAGTAGTTAAATTTGCTATTAGACCTTTCTAACGTAAACGTAATTACGAAACGGAATACTGAATCCTTAAAATTTTAGGCTAATTTGTGGTCTATGGGAGACAATTTCATTCAATAGTAATGCAATAGTATCTCCCTTAGACCATTATTTGCAAATAACATTTACGGATTCAGTAATCCGTTTCTGATTTACGTTTACATTAGAAAGGTCTATTAGCCTGCTCTACACTTACTACTATACGTCCGGAGGGACAAATGATGTTATGACGTTTGTGTCAGTCCCTTAGCAATTTCATGTCCGCTCTGTAACTCTTGAACCCGAGGATTTTTAAGAAACTTGGCACAAATGTTCACCACATGGAGATGACATGCAGAGCGCATGTTTTGGATGGCTCGCTTCAAGGTGAAGGTCACAGGGGTAAAAGGTCATATGACTTTTGTTTGGTGTCTGCTGTAACTCTTGAACTGCTTGTAGGATTTTAAAGAAACTTGGCACAAATGTTCACCACATCGAGACGACATGCAGAGTGCATGGTTTGGTTGGCTCGCATCAAGGTCACGGGTCAAAGGTCATACCTTCGGGCATATATTGCTCAGCTGATTTTAAAGAAACTTTGCACAAATGTGCACCGCATCGAGACGGAGTGCAGTGCGCATGTTTTGGATGGCTCACATCAAGGTCACATGGGTCAAAGGTCATACCTTCAGGCGTATATTGTTCTGCATTTTGTGCTTGTGTTATAAAATGTGTTGCCGATTACCTCGTTTTATACTGGTGATGATGAGTGGAACTTGCCCTCTCTGATCTTATGATTGAGAAATGTTTCCCAAGTACTGAACCAGTGTTTCTTATCTTTTTGACTTTGTTGAATTATTGCTTAAGTATAGGACTTGGCATATTTAGAACTATTTCTCGTGAGCTGTACTAGTATTTGATCCTTAACAGAAGTTCCTTGAATAGAATATGGAACACTGCCAATCTTCTTTGTTTGAATAAGAAATTGCTACACACAGATATTTAGCGTCCAGTTTCATTTTGATTTCAGTTCATATTTCACTGGGAAGAAAAAATAAAATGAATAATTATAGCAATTAGTTTTACCGAGTTATAGATAGAGTTTATGGAGTGAATTCTTCTTGAAAAAAGAAACCGATAAGGAGGGAAACAGAGCATAGCGGAGTGACCGACCGAGGTTTCTTTTTCTTGAAGAATTCTCCTCACGGACTCTTTTAATAGGAGTGGGATTAGTTATTGATAAAGTTTGGAGAGGTGTATCATCAACTGACTTAGTCTTTGAAGTCATGCTTTAAATTGTTTTGTTCAAGGTGGAACATTGCAGAAATGACAGCCAGTTATTAGCCATAAGTTTTGAAAAAAAAATTCCTCTAAAATGTCCTCTACTTACAATAAAACAAATGAAATATCTATATTTGATTTGATGTACACAGTTGCGTATTTTATGTAAAATGATGATAAAACTTTCCCTCAGCTGATATCCTGATGGATGTTTTTTTCTGAATCATTAAAATACAGGTAGAAGAAAGTGTTGTGCAGATGTTGACATTTTTGTTGCCATTTTCAGCTTTAAGAAATTCTTCTAGTTGCTAAAAATTAATCATCTATAACTGATCACTTTAAACATGTTCTGAAAGCAAAAATAATATTACACAAACAGATCCAAAATGATTTATAAACATAGGTCAAGTATTCCATTGTTTTCAGGCAATATGATCTCTATTAAATGTGTCATGTGATAGACTATATATTATACAGATATTATATACAGATACATTTTGAACTTGCACCATCTACACATTAGAATATTCAATCCAAAACAGTGGTCTAGATAGGCTTAGTATTTGCGTATTTTATGCTCAAACCTTTGCAAGTGTACTTTTTAGCTCACCTGAGCACAAAGTCCTCAAGGAGAGCTATTGTGATTACCCTTGTCAGTATTGCGTTCTCAACATTTTGGCACAATCTTATAAAAGTTTGTCCGAGTGTTACTATCAGTAAATCTTAGACATGTTTGTTACTGGATCATCTGGGATCAAAAACAAGGTTGCTAGGTCAGTTAATACGAAAATCTTGTAAACACTCCAGAGGTCAAATTTTCTTTCTACATAAAACTTGTCAGAATGTTTGCCTCTATGAAATACAGGATAATGCCACCATGAAATATAGTGCAAGTTAAAGGTTGGATTACCTGAGATCAAAAACTAGATCACTGGGTCAGATTTTAGAAAAACCTTGTTAACACAAGAGACCACATTTCCTACTTGGTCTCCATAAGACCTTGTCAGAATAGTTGTCTCCATAAAATCTAGGTCAGGTTCAAAACTGGTTTATTTGAGGTCAGAAACTACTTCACATCATTGAAAAACCTTAAACGCACTCTAGACCTACAATTTCCATTTGATCATCATAAATCTTTGTCAGAATGTTTGTCTCTGCAAAACATAGGTCAAGTTCAGAACTGGGTATCTGAGGTGTTAAACTAGGTCAGTTGGTCACATCATAGAAAAAAACTTGTTTACATTGTAAAGGCCACATTTTCAATTTGATCATCTCAAATCTGTGTCAGAACGTTTGTCTCTACAAAGTCAGAATCTGACCAATCCAGACCCAGCTTCAGGATATTTGATATTCTGACGTTTCAGTTCTGGTATAGCAATGTTTGTCCGCTATATCTCTGTGTTTGCTTTAACACTTGGATACGAAGGCTAAACTACATCATGTTAAGCTAAAGCAACTTGGATATCAAAGAGAATTAATCCATAATCCAGACCCAGCTTCAGGATATTTGATATTCTGACGTTTCAGTTCTGGTATAGCAATGTTTGTCCGCTATATCTCTGTGTTTGCTGTAACACTTGGATACGAAGGCTAAACTACATGTTAAGCTAAAGCAACTTGGATATTAAAGAGAATTAATCTTTAATCCAGACCCAGCTTCAGGATATTTGATATTCTGACGTTTCAGTTCTGGTATAGCAATGTTTGTCCGCTATATCTCTGTGTTTGCTGTAACACTTGGATACGAAGGCAAAACTACATGTTAAGCTAAAGCAACTTGGATATTAAAGAAAATTAATCTTTAATCCAGACCCAGCTTCAGGATATTTGATATTCTGACGTTTCAGTTCTGGTATAGCAATGTTTGTCCAATATATCTCTGTGTTTGCTGTAACACTTGGATACGAAGGCTAAACTACATGTTAAGCTAAAGCAACTTGGATATTAAAGAGAATTAATTCATAATCCAGACCCAGCTTCAGGATATTTGATATTCTGATGTTTCAGTTCTGGTATAGCAATGTTTGTCCGCTATATCTCTGTGTTTGCTGTAACACTTGGATACGAAGGCAAAACTACATGTTAAGCTAAAGCAACTTGGATATTAAAGAAAATTAATCTTTAATCCAGACCCAGCTTCAGGATATTTGATATTCTGACGTTTCAGTTCTGGTATAGCAATGTTTGTCTGCTATATCTCTGTGTTTGCTTAACACTTGGATACGAAGGCAAAACTACATGTTAAGCTAAAGCAACTTGGATATTAAAGAAAAATAATCTTTAATCCAGACCCAGCTTCAGGATATTTGATATTCTGACGTTTGCTGTAACACTTGGATACGAAGGCTAAACTACATCATGTTAAGCTAAAGCAACTTGGATATTAAAGAAAATTAAACTTTAATCCAGACCCAGCTTCAGGATATTTGATATTCTGACGTTTCAGTTCTGGTATAGCAACGTTTGTCCGCTATATTTCTGTGTTTGCTGTAACACTTGGATACGAAGGCAAAACTACATGTTAAGCTAAAGCAACTTGGATATTAAAGAAAATTAATCTTTAATCCAGACCCAGCTTCAGGATATTTGATATTCTGACGTTTCAGTTCTGGTATAGCAATGTTTGTCCGCTATATCTCTGTGTTTGCTGTAACACTAGGATACGAAGGCAAAACTACATGTTAAGTTAAAGCAACTTGGATATTAAAGAAAATTAATCTTTAATCCAGACCCAGCTTCAGGATATTTGATATTCTGACGTTTCAGTTCTGGTATAGCAATGTTTGTCCGCTATATCTCTGTGTTTGCTTAACACTTGGATACGAAGGCAAAACTACATGTTAAGCTAAAGCAACTTTGATATTAAAGAAAATTAATCTTTAATCCAGACCCAGCTTCAGGATATTTGATATTCTGACGTTTCAGTTCTGGTATAGCAATGTTTGTCTGCTATATCTCTGTGTTTGCTTTAACACTTGGATACGAAGGCTAAACTACATCATGTTAAGCTAAAGCAACTTGGATATTAAAGATAAATTAATCCGTAATCCAGACCCAGCTTCAGGATATTTGATATTCTGACGTTTCAGTTCTGGTATAGCAATGTTTGTCCGCTATATCTCTGTGTTTGCTTTAACACTTGGATACGAAGGCTAAACTACATGTTAAGCTAAAGCAACTTGGATAGTTAAGAGAATTAATCCATTATCCAGACCCAGCTTCAGGATAT
The DNA here is from genome assembly GCF_021730395.1 of Mercenaria mercenaria. Classification (NCBI taxonomy): domain Eukaryota; kingdom Metazoa; phylum Mollusca; class Bivalvia; order Venerida; family Veneridae; genus Mercenaria; species Mercenaria mercenaria. The sequence continues at coordinate 75,530,972 of NC_069362.1, forward strand.
TTGATATTCTGACGTTTCTGTTCTGGTATAGCAATGTTTGTCCGCTATATCTCTGTATTTGCTGTTATACTTGGATACGAAGGCAAAACTACATGTTAAGCTAAAGCAACTTGGTTATTAAAGAGAATTAATCCGTAATCCAGACCCAGCTTCAGGATATTTGATATTCTGACGTTTCAGTTCTGGTATAGCAATGTATGTCCGCTATATCTTTGTGTTTGCTGTAACACTTGGATACGAAGGCTTAACTACATCATGTTAAGCTAAAGCAACTTGGATATTACAGAGAATTAATCCGTAATCCAGACACAGCTTCAGGATATTTGATATTCTGACGATTCAGTTCTGGTATAGCAATGTTTGTCTGCTATATCTGTGTTTGCTGTAACATTTCAATATTGAGACAAAACTTAATCTTTCTAGTGTAAACCAGCTACCAGTCCACAGTCCAGATTCTGACATCAAGATTTGATATTTAAATGTTTTAAACCTAGGACTTATAATTTGGCCCTGTTCTGAATGCCAAATAGGCCTAATTTTTTCCCCTTTTCAAGCGTAAACAAATCCCAAAACAAAGAAAAAATTCCCAATTGACATGAACTTGATTATTCAAAGAAAATTTTGGCATAGGTTTTGTATTTTCATGCTCCCTTCAAAGAAAAGTGGGTATATATTGTTTTGCTCATTGTTGGTTGGTAGGTACACCATTTCTGATCAATAACTAGAGAACTGCTCTCACAAAGGTGAAACTTCACAGGATGATTGCCTGTGGTGAGAAGATGATCCTTGTTATTTTTGAGGTCAGTCACAGTTCTTGTTAATAACATGGCTGTCTACTTCAAATACCCCCCAAAAATAAAGTTTTTTCTGGGATACTAGATGTTTTTGTTAGGAAAAGCCTTTCAAAATGCAGATATGATGATGTTTCTTGATAAAGTAAAAAAAAAGATGTTAATAAAAAGTTCTGACATTAAATTTGAATGTTGATATTTGGAGGAATTAGTCACATAAAGTGATAGCTGTAGTCTACAACCTGGTGAATAGGTGAACCTGTGAATTGAATGTATGAAAAAGACATTTATGCAAATGAATGTTTACAAAATACTTTGATGTTAACATTTCTTTCTTAACCAGGTCGCAGAAAGTCACGTGAAGCATACAGACACTTCGGTAAAGCACCAGGTGTTCCACACAGCAATACTGCGTAAGTTTTTGTTTCTGTGGTATATAATGAAATTGACCGAGTTGTGGATACTTTTCTTAGAGTGAGAAGCAATGAAATTTGTGCATAGTATGCATATGAGGCTTGCATGTCATTTGTTTAGCACTGTTCAAAACAAGGGTTTATGGTGCTTCTATTCCTATGCCCCCAGTGTTGAGGACCTAGAAGGCATTTAACATTGTATACATCATCAGCACGAAGTGAGCATGCGTATATTGTTGGGACGTTAATGTCCGGTTATCTTTTCAGGAGTTATGGCCCGTTTATATGAAATATCACAATAACATCTGTACACTGGTCCTATAGTGTTCATTCCATTTTAATGAAACTTGGTTTACATCGTCAGCCAAGGCTTTTTCTACATGTACTGCGGGTCTGATACCATGGGCTGAATATTGACCTTGTCCCCTAGGTCAATAAGGCTCTTATTTTCCCCAGTTTCAAGTAAAAAAAAAAAAATGGTATGTTTTCAGTTTTCGTGTTTAAACTTAGTTTACTCTTAAGAAGTTGGACAGGTAGAAAAAGTCCTGCATTAATTTTGTTATGCCAGTATATTAATTTGTAAAATTGAATATGTATTATTTTAGTATAGTCCGTTTGCTTATCTCAGTAGGGAGAATGCAGATCTATGGATCTTGGATTTGCGAGTTAGATTGTCTGGTGAGGCATATCATGTTCTAGAAGATATTTTGTTTTAAATCATTTATCTTCCACATCTGATTTATTAGAAGTGGGCAGTTACATTGGGAGAATAGGTTAGTACAGGTACAGAATCTGGGAGCACTGGTTATGTATCATAATTGAAACACTTTTTAAAAACTAAATTTTAGGGATAGTAAATACCTTACAATAATAATTATTATACTCATTAAGCAAAACTTTGAGAATGATTTTGTTCTATTTCAGACCATTTGTGCGTTCCAAGGGCCGCAAGTTTGAGAAGGCTCGAGGTCGTCGTGGAAGCAGAGGATACAAAGTTTAATTTGACTATTTGCTGTATCACATTGGAAAATAAACAGACTTCCAGTGAAAATGTGTCATATTTTGATTTTCCAGTTCTTTATTCTGTTTAGAGGCAGATGTGGATAGAGACCAACTAACCGAGTAGACTCTCCGAATAGCTAAGGATGATATATAAAAACGTTTAGACTGTACTTGGGGGTCAGCTGTTGTGATCACTCCCCATCTGTCCACACTAATTCAGATGACATCATATACTAAACTTACTATCTGCTGATTAAGCCATGTACTTTACACCTTACTTGTACATTTACCCCCACAAAGTTTGGGGGGGGGGGGGGGGCGGTATATAGGAGTGAGCTTGTCGATCCGTTGGTTTTTCATGGTTTCCGGGCAGTAACTCATGAAAGGCTTGACAGATTTAAATCAATTTTGGTACACAGGTGTAACATAAAATACAGGTCACGTTCGACTTTGCCTACAAACCACCATATTTGACGTAGTTATGGCCTCTTTCCAACTTAAAATTTGCCATATATATATATACTTGTGACAAGGCTGTATAGTGGGGGTATTATTCGTCACTCCTGTGACAGTTATAATTATTCTTAAAAGAAACATTGTTTGCCCGGTAACCTTCAGACAACGGATCTCCTGTAAATGAACTGGACACTATGTATGAGACAAGACCTTTAAGAAAGCATGAAATAATTTTACAGTGAACAATACATACACTTAGTGGTACTTAGCAAATTATACTTGGCAAATTACATTATGATAAATACAACAACATAAAACATACTGGTATAGACATGATTCTGATTGAAGCCTGTACATCTACTTTATCAGTTAAAACTTAAAAGTATTTCATGAATAAGTCTAAGTTCAAAATTAGAGACCAGGAAAAAGGTTATGCATTGAACTGCGAAAGACAAAATATTTGTATTAATAGAATTTGTAATTTACAAAAAAAGAACATACACCATTTAAGATTTGAATTGAGAAATGTTCCAAAACGTGGTTTATCGTAAAATAACCCGAGATTTGAGTTCTTATGCCAGGGTCCACGCTTCTAGGCGACGTGAGCGAAGTGGTCGCTTTTTTTCTGATGACCGCACTGTTTGTACAGAAAAGCGAAAAACAAGTCGCCCTAAAATCTGGCGCCCGAGGCAGTTATCATACATGTATATATCACATCTATCAGCTTCTAATCAGCTTGTAAAAACATTACATAATCAATAAGCGAAACTTCTCCCGTTACGGGTTGTGAACTTCACGTGTCAACAAAGTATGCTCCGCGTATCACCGAATATCGTTAGGATGATTTTAATTGGTCGAAAACTTTGGAAACACCAATCAAACAAGCGAAACAAAATTGCCTTTAATTGATTTTGTGCATCACAGATAAAAAGTGTGTGCATCACGTGTGAAAACAAACAACTAAAAACTGTCAAAAGTAGGGTAAATAAAAACAAAGCACAAGTATGTCGCCGCAAGAGTCAGTAGCTGATTATAGGATGATAGCCCATCGCAAATTGACCGATAGGGCCTAAAGAAAAGCTCTGAATAATAACCAGAGTTGTTCGCAATGTATGGTTTTAATTGTGGCTGCCAGACGTAAATATTCTCGTGTTATACATAAATTAAATTGAAATTCAGACATGTATTTAATTTCAATCAGTCACAATCAATTTTAGATAAGAACACATTAGCTTTTATCTTTTTGTCAAAGTTTTTTGAAAACGAAAGTAGGCTGTCAGAATGTCTGCTCGCGGCGACAACTTGCCGGTATTTCATGGACATTTTTCTTAATTTTCTTCAATAAAAGGTATTGTCATTGTATACTTTGATATTAGATACTGTCCAGTGCCGTTAAATTTTCTTTCCATCATCACAATTTGTCAAATATATTCTTTAGACTCGAGAATTGGGCAATGCTTATGAGTGTACCAGTATCCAGACATAAAATTTTGGATATCCGGATTTTGACCAGCTGGGGTTTGAAACGGGTGTGCATGGATAAGAATTGAAAAATAATTTTCTATTGTTAGTTTTGACTGGTGGAAGGAAGATGAGCCCGACAAATCGCACTGTGTTATATGTAGACTGGCAAAATTTGATAATGCAATGCAAGGGGTCATGACACATGAGCCGAACAGCAAATAACACTACACATGCCTGTTATAATACTGATGGTGATTTAGTATTATTTATGAATGTTTCAAACTACTGCATAAATACACGCTCACTGTGTATGTTTGTATTTGATACTTGGCATTTTGTACTTATTTATAAGTAAAATATGTGTTGTTTTGAAATGTTATTCCTTTGTGCTGTACCATCAAAACTGTAATATATACGGTTTAATTAATGACTGTTTTGACCCGCAGCCTCACTTCTCCCTGTTCTGAGAAAACTTCTCCCTATTTTCACTGAAGGGAGAAGTCACTTCTCCCAATTTTTCTGGGCTAGCTTGAACCCTGTTATGCGTAAGAATATATCACGAAGGCCGTATGCCTGAGTGATATATTGTTTCACATAAGAATGAAAAACTCAGGTTTTTCTACAATATACACTTGGGAACTTATTATTTCGATTCTAACAGGACATACTAGTATCAACAGTGTTAGAAAAAATGGTAACTACTTTTTACGACCGTGCTACGCACTGGATCGGATGATGTCATTGCACGTGAGTGGTTTATTTCAGAATAATCCGAGAGATTTTGCTCTACATGTATGTAGGTTCTTTGCTGATCATGTTAGAATAATGAATTAACTGAACAGACATCTCTATTAAACTTGCTGTTTCTTGCAGAAACCACAGCTGGTATTCTGGGTTGCTAACTAGTTCCTGCTGTTCCAGTATTGCATTTGTCGGTTCTGTTCCATCATTACGTTATTAAACAATTAAAATGCTCGGACGAGAAACGTGTAGTAACTGAAGAAATGTTTTCAGCAAAAAAAAAACCCTATTCAGTGCTAAAACTGAACGGATACAGTGACGGGAACATTAAACCCTGATGGCTGTAGCCTGAAAGAGTTTAATTAATTACATAAAAGAAAACTTATAAAAACTCCTTTTTATGCCACCTTTAAGCTAGTATATTTAAAATGTGCTTAAAACGATTGTGGAATGTTGTTTGGCTAGGAGTTCAAAGTTTGGTTTCAGCTAAAAACTACTTAGGAGTGACTAATTGCAGTGTAACTTGATGTCAGAATAATTTGTATGTTTGATATATTGATAATATAACACATTAAGCACAGATAATGCTTGACTCGCTTTCTATGTGGAGATGGTACCTACCCAAGAAAATCTAAGGGGAACAACTCTGAATTGACCAATAAACTGAAGACAACATAAAACATTGGTCAAAAGTGAAAGAAAAATCAAATAGGTCCTTTTAACAACAACTGATCAGGCAGACAGAATCTGACCTACATTTGTTTAAATCTCATTGTATTCAATATACAATATGCACATTTTTCTCATGGCTTACACTGACAGTTATTTTATAAGTTGTAGTAAGGCCCTGATAGAAAATTTGGTAGTGCATGAAAATAAAGTAAAATAATGCATAAATTCCATTAAAGAAATTTTACGACATTAAGAAACGTAATTAAAATTTGATCTTTAAGCCAAAGTTATTTATTGTTCCCAATGATGATATATTGGCTTACTCAAAATTTACATACTAAATTTTAAAAACAAAATGTATATGTCTAACAATGAAAAATTACAAAAAAAAGTTAAATTGGTATCACATTTGTGTAACAGACTGGATATATTTGTCATTTCAATCGATCATTTTGGAATTGTTTCTTTTGTTTTAGTCATGTTGAAGAATTTTCTCATATTTATCAGGTGTACTTTGCTGCAAATAAAATAAAAGTCATTTAATATCATCAAATGAAATAACAACATTTTAAGGTAGTGGTTGTAAGTACATTTTAAGGTAACTGATAGGTAATGACTCTGCAATGTATTTTTAGCAATTCAACATTTTCTGGATGGAACTGTTAAGATCATTGTTTTCCATGAAAATCAAATAAATGCTGAAAAAGCATAATATTATGGAGATTACTTTGATGATTTTCGTTACTGGTCAACTACCCTTAAAAATCTACAAGGTGTTTATTTATTCTTGTAAACAAGGTAAGCGGGTAACTTCAGATATCAACATTAATTCACAACTTAAACTACTTACAAAACCTGTCATGAAAAAAAGATTTAGTTAGGGCCTCTCATTTATTATATATCAACAATTATCACCTGAATTGAGTGCTTTCATGAATGAAAAATATTGAAGGCAAAATGGTGTAGGGGTTTACATTATAAAATCTTTAATATCTTCTTTCAGGTACATTTTGTAGGTTGGTACTTATTCAAAGAATAGTACTTTCCTTCACTCACTCATAGGCTCTGCGTCGGATTGTAAGCAAAAGGTATTAGTTTTTTCGGTAAACCATTCCACATTTATTGAATAAGAGTCATTTTAATAAGCTTATTGGAATGTTAAACATTGATATACCATCAAATGTCCAGTTATAGGAAGACATATTGTCAAATTATGACAATTATCCATTTTTACATGGAGTTGAAAATAATATGGGTTAGTATTTCGTACCAGTTATATTTCAACTCTTTTGAAAAATATGTGTGAAACTTTCTACTTTTTACCATGCAATTATGTTGAAGCAGAGTATAACTATAGAATTTGGTTATTTTGGCCTGATTTTGACATTATGAATCTTGGTGATAGGTTTTTTACGTACAGGTCCAATTTTTGACAAAGTCTCTTGTAAAAAAGCTTATGGGAAACTTCTAAAAACATTTGTTACATACGGAATGGTGACAGATGTATCGGAAGCGTAAAACACCATCAGAGGATTCACTGAATTTATGCCACCTTTGACTAGAAATGCATGTTAACCTGTCGGCGGTAATTTTATAATTTAAGTGAAGTTGTTGACTAATGGTTTGCAGAATTTAATCTTAGTTCAGCGCATAAAGTTTCTATCTAAGGCAATAGTTAGTATACTCATGCATTTTTGGCTGACATAATGGCCCATTTTGAACTTGGAATTGGTTTGTTTATAATGTTCATGTTTGGGCGCCAAGGACAATTACTATTGGTTTAATATACTTGATACATTGCTGTAATCAATTATGAGTTTGAGTCAGAGGCAGAGTCTACATAACTCATGTACAAACTATTTGACGGAATTAATACCAGTTACTTGAATTTTTAGTTTTTTTTTTAACAAGGTCAGCGTTTTTGGTCAACAATATTTGAACTGAGGCTTTGGCAACTTTAAACTTCAGTTTACTATAAGATTTCTCGAAATTCATCTTGGGCAAAATAGGTACATAACTCAAGTAACTTTTCATTGAGGCGAATTATGGACTTTTTGAACTTAGAAAATGTTAATTTTTCTATAAGTTCGATTGGTATTGGGTCAAATAACTATCACATGGGTCATCAAGGAAAGCAGTATCAGAGGCATTTGACCTAATCTGAAATAAACTGGTAAATGTTAATTTTTGATTATAAGGTCAATTTCAATTGTACTGGGGTTTAGGTACTAGTAAAAGAATTGGAAATTCATTTTGACCCTATTCTTCATGAAACTTAGTAGAATATCGATGATGCTTGTCATTCGACGGCGTCTTGTGGTAAATGGTTTTGGAAAGCTTTATAATAAGAGCATTTCATCTCTTTCACTCAGATTTATTTTCATTTAGTTTTAGACTCTTGGCTAGTCTTGGATTTTGACTTTATTAAAAGACAAAAGGTAGTTCAGTATAGGCTCTTTCAAAGTGTTGAAATTAGACTAAACTTACACTATATTCTATTGAATTTATGTAGATGTGGAGACTTTTAATACAGACTTTAATTGGGGATGTCCTAAAACCATTGAAAAACGGTCGATACAAGAGTTGTCCATTTTGCTTCAGATATTTTGAGAAAGCCATTTTTCAAATATGAAATATTTCCATTTTTTACATGGAGAGTTGGAAAACCATATGTTTAGTAATTTGGTACACTTAGCTATCATTTCACTCTGTAAAAAAAATATGTAAAGATGAATTTGATTTTTTAGGTACCATCTCTATTCTGCTGATTTAGGTTCATTATATGGATAGCTGGGTCCCAGCATCACGTGTTATGTCATATACAAAAGTTAAAGGGAACCAGATATTTGACAGAGCAAGTACTCGTTGTAAAACACTATGTTTAAATTTGGACCAATCAGAAACGAGTTCTAAAAATAGCATGTCTGCTGGGGTATAAATAGGTAGATGGATGACAGAGAGCTCATTCGGTATCCAGCGGTTGAAGAAGACACATCGAGGATTCAACTAATAATTTATCCCAGTACCTTGATAAGGAGACTATTGCAGTTACCCTGTCAGAGCGGATAAATTATTAAAAAGAAGACTGGAAGTTCGTAGACTAAAGAAGAGTTGCAGAATTTCAACCAGGTTTCGAGCTATAGGGCCAGCGCATAGAAGTTTTACCTTAAGGGTAGTTGAATGCTATATACGATAGCATATATAGGCTGAGCATCGGGAAGCTGAGACAGAGACCCAGAGTTTGGTAATCTACTGAGATATTTAGTTCCAGTTTATAGACAGTTCAGCATTACTGGCAAAGTACAGCCAAGGCATCGAGGATATACCTATATGGTAGTTGAATGCTACATATGATAGCATATAGGCGCTGAGCATCCAGGAGTCAGGGCAATCATATAGAGTTTGAGAGGACAGAGGCAGAGCATCTATGCCATAGGACTCGTATGTTGTTCAAAGACTGTCTGACGGGAACTTCAACAAAAATACCAGTCAAGTATAGAGTCTCCATCCTATAGGAGTTTGAGCTAATCATTTTTAGCTCAAGGTGAGCTTTTGTGATCGCCCTGTGTCCGTCGTCAACAAATTGACTGTTAACACTCTAGAGGTCACAATTTTGGCCCAATCTTAATGAAACTTGGTCAGAATGTTACCCGTAATAAAATCTTGGACAAGTTCGATATTGGGTCATCTGGGGTCAAAAACTAGGTCACCAGGTCAAATCAAAGGAAAAGCTTGTTAACACTTGAGGCGACATTTATGACTATCTTCATGAAACTTAGATAAGAATGTTAATCTTGATGATCTTTAAGTTCGAATCTGGGTCATATGGGGTCAAAAACTAGGTCACGGGGTCATATCAAAGGAAAAGCTAGTTAACACTTCAGAGGCCACATTTATGACCATATCTTAATGAAACTTGGTCACAATGTTAATCTTGATGACCTATAGGTCAAGTTCAAATCTGGGTCACCTGGGGTCAAAAACTAGGTCACTAGGTCAAATCAAAGGAAAAGCTTGTGAACACTTGAGGCCACATTTATGACTATATCTTCATGAAACTTAGATAAGAATGTTAATCTTGATGATCTTTAAGTCAAGTTCGAATCTGGGTCATATGGGGTCAAAAACTAGGTCACGGGGTCAAATCAAAGGAAAAGCTAGTTAACACTTCAGAGGCCACATTTATGACCATATCTTAATGAAACTTGGCCAGAATGTTAATCTTGATGGTCTTTAGGTCAATAGGTCAGGTGAGCGATACAGGGCCTTCATGGCCCTCTTGTTAATTGAAGAGTGTTAGTTTGAAACATTTAGTGATTTGCCTGATCCCTGAAATTGTCTGGCTCATAATAAGAAATCATTCACGAATCAATGGTACACAAATCATTTAGGCAAGATGGCCAGAGGAAAATTCTGTATATGAGATATTTGGTCTCACCAGCTCTACGTTTTAACAAAGGACATTCTACATTCGTTTGTCAGCTAGTCTAAGACAGTCACCTTAGTGATTGGACCCAAACCATTGTTCAAGATACTAAAGGCGTAGGCACTTCCTTGGGTCATATAATTCGTATCCCGACACTTGATATATAGGTAATTTGTATACAGTGAGTTTGAGTCTGCATATGGGGTCACTAGGATCAAGGTCAATGTCACCTAAAATAGAAAAATTGGTTCCGCTCATTAACTTTAGTCAGAAATGACCTTAGTCAATGAAATTGGTATGTACGTAGCTTGCATGGACAAACTATGGGATTGCATATTAGGTCACAAGGGTCAAGGTCAAGGCCACCATTATTAAAATAGAAAAACTGTTCCATTCCAAAACTTGTCAAGAGTGATATGTGGCACTTTAACTTAAGAGTAGGTAGCATGCATGGAGAGGGATCTTTTGGATTGCATATTTGGTCAAGGTCATCAAAACTTAAAAATAGTAACAGTAAAACAGTTTTAACTCCAGTCACCGATTGGCAATTGCAATGAAACATGGTGTGAAGACAGCTTGCTCGGGAGAATTGCATAATTATGTACCATGTTCTAGTATGACATATTTACAATGATGACTAACCCAAATATGAATATATGACAACAGCGATTTTGACACTGTTTTAGATGTCAAATTTGTATAAAGCCATATAAATACTTATATTTCCCATTACCCAACTAGGCTTCCTGTATTTACTATTGTAGACGATTATGATGTGTATCACATCCTTTGCTCGGTCATCAATTTTTATACGCCCAAAGGGACGTATTATGTTATACCCCCGGTGTCCGTCTGTTAGCAATTTCGTGTCCGCTCTTGAACCCCTTGAAGGATTTCAAAGAAACTTGACACAAATGTTCACCACACTGAGACGACAGGCAGAGCGCATGTTTTGGATATTTTGCTTCAAGGTCACACTTGGGGGGGTCAATGGTCATATCAGTTTTTCATGTCCGCTCTGTAACTCTTGAACTGCTTGAAGGATTGCAAAGAAACTTGGCACAAATGTTCACCACACTGAGACAATGTGCAGAGCGCTTGTTTCGGATGACTCGCTTCAAGGTCAAGGTCACACTTAGGGGTCAAAGGTCATATATGACTGCTTTGTGTATATTGCTTTGCATTGCAGTGCTCTTGTATTCGGCAGATCCCGTTTTTGTTCACTTACAATAATTTTTTTAGCTCACCTGAGCACGAAGTGCTCAAAGGTGAGCTTTTGTGATCGCCCTGTGTCCGTCGTAAACAATTTGACTGTTAACACTCTAGAGGTCACAATTTTGGCCCAAACTTAATGAAACTTGGTCAGAATGTTACCCTCAATAAAATCTTGGATGAGTTCGATTTTGGGTCATCTGGGGTCAAAAACTAGGTCACCGGGTCAAATCAAAGGAAAGCTTGTTAACACTCTAGAGGTCACAATTTTGACCCAATCTTAATGAAACTCAGTCAGAATGTTACCCTCAATAAAATCTTGGACGAGTTCGATATTGGGTCATCTGGGGTCAAAAAATAGGTTGTCAGGTCAAATCAAAGGAAAAGCTTGTTAACACTGTTGAGGCCACATTTATGACTGTATCTTCATGAAACTTGGTCAGAATGTTACTCATGATGATCTCGAAGTCCAGTTTGAATCTGGGTCATGTAGGGTCAAAAACTAGGTCACCAGATCAAATCAAAGGAAAAGCTAGTTGACACTCTAGAGGCCACAATTATGACCATATCATAATGAAACTTAGTCAGAATGTTAATCTTGATGATCTTCAGATCAAGTTCTAATCTGGGTCATGTGGGGTTAAAAAATAGGTCACCGGGTCAAATCAAAGGAAAAGTTTGTTTACACTGGAGGCCACATTTATGACTGTATCTTCATGAAACTTAGAATGTTAATCTTGATGGTCTTTAGGTCAAGTTTGAATCTGGGTCATATGGGGTCAAAAACTAGGTCACCAGGTCAAATCAGAGGAAAAGTTATTTAACACTTTAGAGGCCACATTTATGACCATATCTTAAGGAAACTATCTTGATGATCTTTAGGTCAATAGGTCAGGTGAGCGATACAGGGCCTTCATGGCCCTCTTGTTTTTGGTGAGAAATCATTGCATGTAAATTTCATCTTACAAGTTGTGTTGTTGAATGATTCACTGATAACATAAATTTCTTAGTTACATGCACAACTGGTTTTCCATGTTAAGATGTTGTTGTAAATTACTTGATTGAAAGTTTCAGATTATGTAGAATGGTGTCCTGAGTTTCTGACAAGAAGATTTTTACATTTTCCACTATACCATGGTGACCACGTTTTTTGACGAATCGGTATAATTTGAACAATCTTGGCAGAGGGTCGCACATTATTTCAAAATAGGACTAGTGGTATACAAGGAGATGTCGTTTCAAGATTTTTCTAGTTTTAACTCTGGTGGCCCCTTTGTGCAACCAAGTGGAACTGTTTGAAAACTTTTGGAAGAAGACCATCCATGGAACATCCAGGCTAAGTTTCATCAACTTCCATCTCGTGGTTTAAGAGATGTAGTTTGAAGAAAAGATTGGACTGATGGACAAACAGACGGTCAGTGCTCAAAATAACTCATCCTGTTAAGCTAAAGAAAAACAGAAAAAGAAAAATAACAGGTAGAATTTTGTAAGAATTTTGACTTTTTAATTTGGTACAGTATTGGATAAAAATGACAGATACACAAAGAATGCATTGTACCATCCTTATTGAAATACGAAGTTAACTCATTTACCTTGTGAAAAACAAAAATAATATGAAGGCATTCCCATTTTAGCTCGACTTTTATAAATAAATAATCGCTTGTGTAATGTATAACACCAAATCAAGTATGTTACTATTCATAAGCCGGCAAAAAAGTGTGTGAAGTAACATTCAATCCGCATTGTCTTTGGAGTATTGAATGTTTAATGTGTGATACATACAATAACAAGAGTGCCAGAATGTCACAATATACGCCTGTCACAGCAAATTTCTTTACACTAGCACCTGTATTTGAACATGGAATTTTAATTTTGTGGTTGTTTAGTAATTATTGTAATTCTTTTGTTTTTCTAAATCAACATAAAAACTCCTTACCAGGTTGAGATACCTTAAAATACACCTAAAATCTGAAAGTTAAACATCTATGTTGTACCACAGAAAAGTGGTCTTGGTTTTTCCCTACAGTCAATTATTAAAAAGTTACAAATTAAGTTATTTATAGTAACAACTAAGGGAAGTTAATGTTTAAAAAAATAAATAAAAAAATTGTAAGTCCAGACACAAATCCTTACCAGGTAGAGATAGGTCAAAATACACCTCAAAATTGGATGTAACATGCATGTTGTACTACAGAAAAGTGGTCTCGATTTTTCCCTACGACAAGTAATGAACAAGAAACGCGGCAATGCCACGAAACCAGGTTTTCAACACTTTTCATAAGAATAAACTAGAGTGCCAGAATGTCACAATATACGCCCGTCACAGCAAATTTCTTTACTCTAGCACCTGTATTTGCAGATGTAATTTTAATTTTGTGGTTGTTTAGTAATCATTGTAATTCTTTTGTTTTTCTAAGTCCACAAAAAAACTCCTTACCAGGTAGAGATACCTTAAAATACACCTAAAATTAGAAAGTAACAACTATGTTGTACCACAGAAAAGTGGTCTTGGTTTTTCCCTACGGTCAATTATAAAAAAGTTACAATATAAGTTATTTATAGTAACAACTAAGGGAAGTTAATCTAAAAAAAAAAAAAAAAAAAAAAAAAAATACAAAAAAAATAATTTTAAGTCCACACAGAAATCCTTACCAGGTAGAGATTGGTCAAAATACACCTCAAAATTGGATGTAACATGCATGTTGTACTACAGAAAAGTGGTCTCGATTTTTCCCTACGTCTAGTAATGAAAAAGTTACAATATAAGCTATTTATAGTAACAACAAAGGGAAGTAATTCTAAAGAATGGAACTGCGCAAGACACTTCGTCTCATGATGGTGTATAATTGTGCCAAGTTACATCAAAATCCCTCTATGCATGATGAAGATATGCTCCGGACAAACTTTTCATTCTTGTATCCTTTGACCTCTAAGTGTGACCTTGACCTTAGACCTAGGGACCTGGTTCTTGCGCATGACACTCCGTCTCATGATGGTGAACAATTGTGCCAACTTTCATCAAAATCCCTCCATGCATGTAGAAGATATGCTAACCCTAACCCTAACCCTAACCTAACCCTATTTTTAGTAACAATGACCTTGACCTTGATCCCAGAAACCCCAAAATCAATCCCAAGCTACAACTTTATATAAGTTTTCTATACGCCAAGTTTCATCATGATAGCTCATTCCTAAGTTAAGTTATTGACCGGAAACCCTTTTTCTATTTTAAGTAACAGTGACCTTGACCTTGACCCCAGAAACCCCAAAATCAATCCCAGCCTTTGTCTTGATATAAGCTACATACATACCAAGTTTTATTCAAATATCTTTACCGAAACAAAAGTTATTGACCGGAAACCCTTTTTCTATTTTAAGTAACAGTGACCTTGACCTTGACCCCAGAAACCCCAAAATCAATCCCAGCCTTTGTCTTGATATAAGCTACATACATACCAAGTTTTATTCAAATATCTTTACCGAAACAAAAGTTATTGACCGGAAACCCTTTTTCTATTTTAAGTAACAGTGACCTTGACCTTGACCCCAGAAACCCCAAAATCAATCCCAGCCTTTGTCTTGATATAAGCTACATACGTACCAAGTTTTATTCAAATATCTTTACTGAAACAAAAGTTATTGACCGGAAACCCTTTTTCTATTTTAAGTAACAGTGACCTTGACCTTGACCCCAGAAACCCCAAAATCAATCCCAGCCTTTGTCTTGATATAAGCTACATACATACCAAGTTTTATTCAAATATCTTTACCGAAACAAAAGTTATTGACCGGAAACACCAGTTTGATGCCGCCGCTGCCGCCGCCACCGCCGCCGCCACCGCCCGCCCGCCCGCCCGACCGACATCTACCCCAATCTAATAACTCAGGTTTTCGTTGAAAACCTGGTTAAAAAGTTACAATACAAGCTATTTATAGTAAAACAAAGGGTAGAATTCTAAAGAAGGGACCTGTGCATGACACTTCGTCTCATGATGGTGTACAATTGTGCCAAGTTACAAGAAAATCCCTCCATGCATGAAGAAGAAATACTTCGGACAAAGTTATTCTTGTATCTGACCTTTGGCCTCTTAGTGTGACCTTGACCTTAGACCTAGCGACCTGGTTCTTGTCATGACACTCCGTCTCATGGTGGTGAACATTTGTGCCAAGTTACATCAAAATCCCTCCATGCATGAAGAAGAAATGCTTTGGACAAAGTCATTCTTGTATCTGACCTTTGGCCTCTAACTGTGACCTTGACCTTAGACCTAGGGACCTGGTTCTTGCATGTGACATTCCGTCTCATGATGGTGAACAATTGTGCCAAGTTATATCTAAATCCCATGCATGAAAAAGATATGCTCCAGACAAAGTCATACTAGAATTTGACCTTTGATCTCTAAATGTGACCTTGACCTTAGACCTAGGGACTTGGTTCTTGCGCATGACACTCGGTCTCATGATGGTGAACAACTGTGCCAAGTTTCATCAAAATCTCTCCATGCATGAAGAAGATATGCTCCGGACAAAGTCATTCTTGAACTTGACTTTTAATCTCTTAGTGTGACCTTGACCTTAGACCTAGGGACCTGGTTCTTGCACTTGTCACTTGGTCTCATGATGGTGAACAACTGTGCCAAGTTTCATCAAAATACCTCCATGCATGAAGAAGATATGCTCCGGACAAAGTTATTCTTGAATTTGACCTTTGATCTCTTAGTGTGACCTTGACCTTAGACCTA
Organism: Mercenaria mercenaria; assembly: GCF_021730395.1. Taxonomy (NCBI): domain Eukaryota; kingdom Metazoa; phylum Mollusca; class Bivalvia; order Venerida; family Veneridae; genus Mercenaria; species Mercenaria mercenaria. Next base: position 75,546,891 of record NC_069362.1, read on the forward strand.
GGGACCTGCTTCTTGCGCTTGTCACTTGGTCTCATGATGGTGAACAACTGTGCCAAGTTTCATCAAAATCCCTCCATGCATGAAGAAGATATGCTCCGGACAAAGTCTGTGGATGCCGCCCGCCCACCCGCCAAGGGCGTTCCCATAATACGTCCCGTTTTTCAAATGGGCGTATAAAAAGTAAGAAATATATCGGCGCTATTATCATTCTGAAATGTCTTATTTATCCCATATCACTTAACAATTTTCTCTGCTCGTGACAGACCTTTTAACCCTTGAAGTGCTGGACAACATGTATCTATTACAAAATTTAATGCAGACCGCTAAGTCAGCAGGCAGCAGGTTTTACAGTCAGAAATCAAATGAAAATCAAGCACTTTGAGGGTTTGACTATACAAAGCTATACAAAGTAAACAAATGTTGACACTTTTGAGTGACATATTAGCAAATGTCTAGAGACATATAACCAAATGTCTAGAATTCCTGATGTATTGTCATGTATCATCTTTCATATCACTCAAACCAAATAAAGAATCAACAAAAACCTGCTTTTGAAAAACACACAAGCCCTCGGCCGGTTTTATACAACTGTATCTGCGGAAAGATTCATCTTATTGTAAAGCGCAGCAGCCCTAAACAACTCTGTAAAATTCTTGTACAAAAAATCTCAACAGCTGCTGCTGGAAATACTTGCCGTTTGTCATCTCAGCATGAGACAAAAAATTTTGTTATGCCCGATTGTTTTAGTGATCAAATAACTGATACTACCGGGGTAATTATCCCTTCTGTGCGGTAGGGAGACTACGTAGTCGAATCGATGGCTGTGTCAGAGAACATGATCTTCCGATAAATTACAAGCAATGTGCGGTTAAACTTTGGAATTTCCTCTTTTTTTTCGTTCCTACTGATTTCGACCCAGCGCAAAGAATATGCCAGGTGCAGGCGGTCAAAAAAACATATTTTTTTTTTTCATTTCCCGTCAAATTGGTGCGGGAAATCTGACAACAGGTAATCAGTTTGGTGTGGCCTAATGAATATTTCATATTTTCCAAAAAGTTTTCTTTATTTCTCTGACTAAAGTAAACATTTATGAAATAATCACTGCAACTGGTTTGATTTTCTTTGTTTAACAGTGTTTTCTTAGAAAAGTAAGTTTTTGCATAATATTATACATTTCAGAGATGCATTTTACTTAATGATATGCATGGCACATTTTATATACAGCTATACCAAAACTATTTAATACACAACATATAATGCTAGTGGGATATGCGAGCCGTGTCCAGTGGTATCTTTGCACGGTTATTTTTCAATTCATGTCACTCATGTACAACACACCGGACTTAATACAAAGAATTTACTTGACCATGTTTTTCCATATGATTTTTTAAAATATGAAATTCACTAATTGTTGAAAAATTAACAAACGACTCAACAAAAAACACCCAACCTGTCTCAGACAACAGATTACAAACTATTAAATCCCCAAGTACTAAGTTTTCTTGGGAAAACTTACATATATGCAAAGCTTGCAATTTTCATGTTTTCATTTATGCCTCACCTTAATTCGGAACAAATTTCATTTCTAACAATCTCTGCTTCTCACAAGCAATCCTGAAGGAGATCAGAGTTTCAAACAAATTTAGATGATGAAATAAAGACTAAGAAGAACTAGAAACTTATTATGTCCTTTAAAATACTCAATAAACTTTTTGTGCCCCCACCACTGAGTGGAGAGGGCATATAGTTTTGGTCTTGTACGTCCGTCCGAAAAAAGCTTGTGACATGCCTAGCTCAAAAAATTATTTGATATAAATTGATGAAACTTGGCAAGAGTCTTTATCATGATATGAACTTGTGCACCTCCTGTTTTTCGTCTGGCTCCATCCCCTATTTCCAGAAATAGTCAAAAATGCATTTGTGACACGCCTAGCTCAAAGTGTTTGAAATAAATTCATGAAACCTTGCACGAATCTTTATCATGATGTGACCTTGCAAACTTGGCATTCTTCTTGAGATTTTAGTGCTAATTACGGAGTTATGGCCCTTGAAATAGCCAAAATAGTGGATTTTTTGTTTGTGATACTTATAGCTCAAAAAGTATGTGGCCTAGAATAATGAATCCTTTTCATAAAATGTTTGTTGAGGCTATACACCCTTTAAACTGCAAACAGTTGAATTATTGCCCCTTATTTGTGAGAAATGTACCAGTGGGGGCACACCCTGTGTCCTACAGACACATTCTAGTTTTAATTATATTTAATTTGGGAATAAGGTCCTTCAGCTCATCACTTCCTCTCGTTTTCAATATACAAAATGTATCATTGTATCAAATTACACTAAATCACCACTTAGTGAAGTCAAACTTTTGAAAGTAATAATTTTAAATGTGAAAAATTAATATCAAAATGGGAGGAGTGCTACTCTTTTTCAAGATAGAATAATGGTTCTTGTGCTTTTAGTATATCTCATTCAAATCTCATTGTATCAAGTTAAAATGGGTAAACATTGTAAATTCGAACACTATATGCTTCTTTGGTCTTTAAAATTGGGTTAAAATAAACACAGACAACTGCAACAGACCGAGGGTGTTTGGGAAGTCTCTTTATAAGGATTACCTGCATCTAGCGGTTTACGAAAAGAAGTTTTTTAAAGCCACAGTCTAGAAATGTCTGGAATAAGATTTATATCAATATAAAGATACTATCAATCTCCAATAAAGATTTGAACAACTTTTGTCACAGGTTATTAAAATGTAAACAAACACTTAAATTTACTGGTTGACAAAAACGAAAGTGAGAACTTTGTTGTTTCATTAAAAATATTCTAACAATAGTTTGAGCGTAAATAACTGGAGCTCAACCATGATTTTTGGTCTAAATTGACATCTGTATTTAATAAAATAAGTACATGAATTTCTAAAAATTACCTTTAGACACTTCAATTGTGGCTTTAAGGGTATTTCTATATTTAGCTACAGTGGTTCCTACAAGGCGGATGGATACCCCGATTTCAACAATAGGACCTAGCTCTGACATCCCTTAATATCAGTCAAGCAGAACCATTTGAACAAATATGAGTGATGACCTTACAAGGATGTTACATACAAAGTCTGGTGATGATCTATCATGCGGTTCATGAGAAGTTGTTTAAAGATTTTACTATATTCAGCTTTGGCAACCCCTAAAATCAGTCGAGCAGAACCATTTGAACAAACTTGAGAGAGGACCTTACAATAATGTTATAGTCAAAGCCTGATGAAGATCCATCACATGGTTCAGGAGGAGAAGTCATTTAAAGGTTTTTCTATTTTAGCTCTAGCAGCCCCTAAAAGGGGCCAAGCCTCCCCATTTGAACAAAGTTGGAAGAGGACCTTATAATGACAATACAGACCAAGTTTGACACCAAAAAGGGGTCCAGCTGAAATATCTGAGCAAACTTGATAGTATGATGCTACTGACCAAGTTTGGTGCAATTCTGACCAGTGGTTTCAGAGGAGATGTGATGAAAAGAAGAGAGGGCCATGATGGCCCTAGATCGCTCACCTGAGTTACACTGCTTTAACATTTTTGGAAGATAATCATGCAAGGAAAATGTCTGTGAAATTATTTCAATATAGTATATTTGCACAATTTTCATAAAGGGCCAGCAGTTGCTGACAATGAGACTTTTTAAGGTTCCACTATATGCATATAAGAACGGTGACCATGTCCCCTGGCAGCTATAGATGTTTTTGATGAATCAAAATAATTTACAAACTCTTCATAAAGGGTCACCAAAGGAACATTTTTGTGAAATTATTTTAAAATTGGGCCTGCTGTTTCTGACGAGAAGATTTTTAAAGTTTCCAATACATACATATAGGGAAAAATGACCACCTCCTTTGGCGGCCATGATTTTTGACAAATCTAAATAATGACGAATCTAAATAATCTGAAAAGTCTTGGTAGATGGTCAGACAAGGGGTCAGACAAGGACCATTTGTGTGAAATTGTTTTAAAATCCAGTCAGCAGTTTTATACAAGATTTTTTAATTTACTTTTATATATATGTACGGAAAAGTAACCAGGTCCTCTGGCGGCCAATCAAAATAATTTGAATAATCTTAGTAGACGGTCAAACAAGCTTATATTATTTTAAAATTAGGTTGGAAGTTTCATACAAGAAGATTTTTAAAGTTTCCAGTATACATAAAGGGAAAAGTGACCACATCCCCTAGTGGCCATGTTTTTTGACAAATTGGGATAATATGTAAAATCTTGATAGAGGGTTACACAAGGACCATGTGTGTGGAATTATTTTAAAATTGGACCTGCGGTTTAGGATGTTGCTTGAAGATTTTTCTATTTTCACTCTGTGACCCCTATATGCAACCAAGCAGAACCATTTGAACAACTTTGGAAGGGACATCAAGGCCAAATTTCATCAACTTCCGCCAAACAGTTTCAAAGAAGATGTTGTTTAAAGCAATGTGTGGACTGACGGACGACGAGTGCTCGAGTGAAAGTGGAAGTGTAGTGACCTATCTTTTAGTGTAGGATAACCTTTATATGATCCACGTAATAAACATGTACCGATGTTATACATGTAGTAAGAATATAAGATCTGGAGTAAATACAATGGCAGCATTGCATCTTCAGTTATTTCTGATAAATCGTCCTCAATCTTTACCATGAACACATTTGGCAACGAGGCAGACAAATAAGCATTCTCCACTGTGTCAGAGTAAGTTCTAACCATGAGTTTGCCATTGTTTGACTACGATGCAGACAAATCCAATGCCAGGCCCTGTTGGAGAAAATGGACCGGTTGTCTGGAGAACCTTCTAGTTGGCATGTCGATCACCAGTGATGGAAGGAAACCTACTTTACTCCTTCACTATGCTGGGGAGAGGGTCTATGACATCTACGATTCCGAAAAAAGTATATCAGAAGAAACATACACAGAAACTAAGGATGTGCTAACCAACTATTTTACACTGAAGAAAAATGTGCAAACTGAAACTTATAAATTTCGTTTGTATAAGCAGACGAACAGTCAAACACTTGATGAGTATGTAACAGAACTTAGAACATGGCAAAGAACTGTGAATTTGCAAATAGTGACACTGAAATTTTACAGCAGTTGATGCAGCACTGCAAATCAAATAGATAGAGGAGAAAGCCACTCCCTTTGCCAGAGAAGACACTAGAAGAGATACATGCTCTCGGTCAGTCGCTTGAATTGTCTGAAGAACCAGCCCAGGTGATGGAGAAGGAAAGAGAATCAGTCAATGCCATCAACTGAAGACGAAACAATGCCACTCGAGGGAGAGATAAACAAAAATGCTAGAGAGGCTTTTGTGAAAATAAACATACATGGCACAAAAATAAATCAAATCAGAAGTGTTGCAACTGTGATGGTGAATATCCTCAGTGAAACAGCTGCCTCTCAAAGGAAAGCTCTGTAATTAGTGCAAAAAAACCAAACCATTTCATAAAAGTTTGCATGAAGAAGCATCAAAATCAAACAGTGAATGAAATTCAAGAATGGGCAGTAGGGGGATGTATAGCTGTCACACTGGCCGCTAGAGCACCTATGTACTTAACAGAATTGCTTACAGAGTATGTTCTTTGTAAAAAAGGTTTGAGATCGTCAGAAAATTCTGAATGTCATTATGTTGTTCCGTACAAGTGCAAAACATTTAATGATAGAAGCTTCTGTACTATTGGTCCAAAACTGTGAAATGAACTGTCGTTAGAACTACGCAAAAGTAACCACTTGATACATTAAAAAAATAATCTTAAGACGGTATTTCAGAGACTTCATGGCATTGTTTTTAAATTGTTTGATAATTGTTTTATATGTGATAACAGCAGGTGATAGTTTTTAATTTTTTTTTAAAGTTTTTACATTTCAACATTTATACATGTATTTTCAAGGTTTGTTAAATTAAATGTACTTGCTAGTACAGGGTCTATGGGTAGGGTACTGTGTAGTATTTTTTTTTTTAAATAATAAGTGATGGCACCATTAACCAGGGGATTTGTACCTCTATATTCAGCCCATGTGGGCTTACCATGTAAGGCTTTAAGCACTGGTATTCGGCAATAGGGGTAAAAGGCCTCAGGGGGCTGGGTACGGTCATGAATGTTTGTTTAAATAGTTATCATTATTATTATTATTATTATTATTATTATGTACAATGCCATTAAATATGTCATTGTATAGAAATAGGCGTTTAATCAAATTAATCAGTTTCAGCACAAGACAAAACACTCCTGTAAGCTATTGATTACACAAAGTAAAGCAAGTGGCACAACATGAAATCAATGGAGGACCCCTAGATAAGTGCTAAAGAACTTACTTCTCTTAGAAGCCATAAAGATGAGCTAACTATCCATGTCCTCTTGCGCGGTAGTAGCATTGTTTTGCCAAAGACCCTACGTGAAAGAGCTATAAATATTGCACATGAAGGTCATCCAGGAACAACCAGAACAAAAGCATTTCTGAGATCAAAAATCTGGTTTCCCAATATGAGTGAAATGGTAGATGTGTTTGGCTACAACAAAAGAAAGGAACCAGTTTGAACCTTTGAAAATGTCTGCATTATATTCTAGCCCATGGCAGAATCTAAGTGCAGCCTTCTGTGGACCATTGCCAGGCAGAGAATATCTATTCATCAAAACTGATGAATATTCAAGATATCTTATTGTGGAAATAGTGAAATCAGTGTCATCTAGCCATGTCATACCCATATTAATTAATTTAGACAAAACACTATCAGAATTTGGTATGGTCATGACAATTAAGACCGATAATGGAAGCCTGCTCAATTCTGATTCATTAAGCCAATCTGCAGCACAGAGTGGGTTTACATACATTAATTACATTTCATTGCTGAACTTTTCACAAATTGGACAGTTTTGTGTGGAAATTGAGATTCGATTTTCAGACACGTTGGTTTTCACAAGGTCACCATATGGTTTCTAAAGTCTAACACATGTATATCCACTGTAAAAACGGGTCAGGAAAGTTATGTAATTATACATTTTACAGTGTTACTTGTTGTTCTGCAGTGTGTAGTCAGTATGAATTCCTCCAAAAACCCTTCTATGCCTGTGGCTGCTAAGGATTATGATGTGAACGGTTTTTATTTAGCTACTGACACAGGTGGTGCCCAGCGACTCAATGAAATCTTTGTTCCAGCACAGCAGAGCACTCAAATCCGCCCAATTGAACAACAAAGCATGCAGCCTACAATTCTTGTGCAACAACAGCCTGTTGTAACAAACAAAACAATTAACCATTTCATTGGGTTTACACATAAAGATGCCGCTAAATTCTTGGCCGACTTTGAGTCATATTTAACTCTCTCTTCAATAGACCCAGGAATACCACATGCCGTAGCGGCATTTCATCTGCATTTGACAGGACTGGTGAGAATATAGTTCAACTACTTGCTGTCAAAAGACAATTGGGAAACTGTTAAGATATCGTTCCTAAATAAGTACTGTAATATTCTACACAGCCCTTCATTGTTCACCGAATCTGTAGCATTCTACACTTGCTATTATCTTCTACACATGCTATCGAAGATTTCCATTCTATTGTTTTGGACAATGGACGGAAACTTGACAAATCTGAAACAGACATGTTGAATGAATTCATTGGAGGGTTACACCCTCAACTCACTTTCTTAATACGAGCAGGTCGTATCAACACTTTCCGTGAGGCTCTACAATCAGCCAGAATTAGGGAGAACATGGTTATCGTCAGGGATCTGCCTCTGCTATTATTCCTAACCCTAATCCAGTCGTTTCAGACAATTCCAGATCAGTTAATGTTGTCAGCGGTCTTGACAGCAATGTAAAAAATCAATTGGAAAACATCAACAAGCAACTAGATGATTTGTCAACCAGACGTCCAGGTGTTCAACACGAACCATCCTTTACCAATTTGCGTTTATCTAACAACTTGCGTTCATCTAACAACTTGCTCCATCTAACAGTTACAATCCGCATACATCTCACAGTCCGTGTTGCCAAGTAAGTGTTCTGACGATAACATCCGAGTTTGCCGATGACTGGAAAGAGAGAAAGAAATAAAGATGTCCGGAAATGTGCTGCGGTTGTTTTCTTCCTTTTACCAGAATATGCTAATTCACAACTATATAACATCAGTGAATATGTTGCAATTGCGTACCAGGACAGTTGGTACCCAGGTATCATTGAAAAAACTTGTGATGACTGTCTGTTTGTGAATTTCATGGCTGCAACAAGGCGACCTGGGCATTTCACCTGGCAACCACGGAAGGAAGTGCAGCAAGTGTTTCTTGAATTTGTTATTGAACACGCATTTGTACCAAAGTGCAGATATTCTGGGCGTTTGTGGTACATTTCTGGACATGAAAAAATAAACATAACATTAAAACAAGAGCACCGCCTTGCGGGTGCTGACGCTCATCTGATTTTTTTTGTGTAATAGAAATATTGTCCTACCCATGATTTTCTAAGTCTAAGAAGGGCCATCATTCTTGCAAAAAGCAGGATGGAGTTATGTTGCTTGCTGTACAGGGTCAGCTTATGATGGTGAACAAGTGTTGCAAGTTTCAAAGCAATAGCTTTGATAGTTTAAGAGAAAAAGTTGACCTAAACATAAAACTTAACCACGAAATGTGATATTTTCTAAGTCCAAAAGGGGCCATAAATCTTGCAAAAAGCAGGACGGAGTTATGTTTCTTGCTGTACAGGTCAACTTATGATGGTGAACAAGTGTTGCAAGTTTTAAAGCAATAGCTTTGATAGTTTAGGATAAAAGCTGACCTAAACATAAAACTTAACCAAGAAAACTGATTTTCTAAGTCCAAAAGGGGCAATAAATCTTGCAAAAAGCAAGATGGAGTTATGTTTCTTGATGTACAGGGTCTGCTTATGATGGTGAACAAGTATTCCAAGTTTCAAAGCAATAGCTTTGATAGTTTAGGAGAAAAGTTGACCTAAACATAAAACTTAACCAAGAAATCTGATATTTTCTAAGTACAAAAGGGGCCATAAATCTTGCAAAAAGCAAGATGGAGTTATATTTCTTGCTATACAGGGTCAGCTTATGATGGTGAACAAGTATTCCAAGTTTCAAAGCAATAGCTTTGATAGTTTAGGAGAAAAGCTGACCTAAACATAAAACTTAACCAGGCAACGCCGACGCCGACGCCGACAACCGCTCAAGTGATGACAATAACTCATCATTTTTTTTTCAAAAAATCAGATGAGCTAAAAATACAGCAAAATATACTTTTGAGTTGTGAAAAAAAGGTTGTTGTCTGTATGATAAGAACATTTATTCATCAACAAGCAACTAGATGATTTGTCAACCAGACGACCAGGTGTTCAACACGAACCATCCTTTACCAATTTGCGTTTATCTAACAACTTGCGTTCATCTAACAGTACTGTGTCTGTTTTTAAATATCACTGCAATAAGGATAATGAATTTCTGTAAATAATGTACTATAATATTATGTTATGCATTTAAGCTTTGACGACTGACTATTTGAGGCTTGCAGGTGTATTAATGTTATAATTGTTGCTTTATTATCATTTAACTGTTTATTATTGTACAACGCCGCTGAATATGTTTTTATATGTAGAAGTAGGCGTTTAAGTAAATAACAAGTTTCAAGTTTCATTTCATTTGAGCCATGTCACGTGGAAAACCGTCTTCGACATTGAGCCAACATTTGTGGGTTTCCCACATTTCACATTCCTGGTTTAAGCTAATTTGATTGCAATGAATGCAACTGAGTTAATAATTTGGATAATCAAGTGATATTGCTATGTTTTAGTGTTCACATAGTATAAATAAGATACTGATTATTGTTATTGTTTTATGTGTATTATATTTCTTCATCCAATGACACATGAATAAATGTCGAAATTTGTATTTATTTTTTGTCAACTTAAAGAAACCTGACATGTATATACCAGGTCCTAGACAAAAAACAAGTGCAAAAAATGAAAAGAGCACCCAAAATTACATAAGACTGCCAAATTTCATGAAGTTATCTCAAGTAATAACTAGAAATGTGTCACAGACACGGATGCCCCAGCAACATGAGAAAGGTCACAGGCATAAATTGTTTATAGTAACAACTAAGGGAAGTTGACCTTAGACCTAGTGACCTGGTTTTTGCGCACGACACATCGTCTATCCATGCTTATTATTTTTGTCAAATTATTTTGAAATCAGACCATGCATGTCAAAGTTATGGACCGGACATGAACATCACCCTTTCCTGAACACACAAACAAATGAACAAACACACACACGGACAGGGGTAACACTATATGCCCCCCACCCATTTTATGGCAGCGGCATAAAAAAGTGCTACTGTCTGCAGCTTTCTACTTGATTGACCACCATGTTACACCGACTTGAACATCATTTTGGAGTCACACACAAAGCACTTGCATGGATGTCGTCACATCTTAGTGATCGCTATCAAACTGTGTGAGTTGTCGACGCCTATGTTGATGAAATACTGTGTGCTCCAGGCATCAGTACTTGGTCCAAAGAACTATATCATGTACACTAAACCTGTGGGTGCCATATGCAGACGTCTTCTACACCGATGACTCTCAATTATACCTGTCCTTTAAGGCTGTGGCTAGAAGTGAGGCTTTGCACCGCACTGAGAGCTGTCTGGCTGAAATTGTCTCGTGGATGCATTGCAACATGCTGAAGCTCAATGCTAATAAAACGGAGGTAATGTTATTCACACCAAAGCATAACTCCAAGTACACTAACGACTTTACATTCATGATTTTTGCTAATGTGGAATGCATTTTTTGTTTGTGTTGAATGCGTATGTGTTTGTATTGTTTGCATTTTATTCTATAAACTTTTGAACGTGTACATGTGCATGAAAAGAGAGCTATATAAATGTGGTATAATAATAAAAAGTCATTTTAACATTGACCTGCTATTTTTACAATTGAAACATACACGATAAATCTTGATATTCATAGATCATTTGATAAAAAGCTATCCAAATCAGGGAGAGATATAGTGACCTATCTTTTAGTGTAGCATAACCTTTATATGATCCACATACTGTGAAATCATTTAATTTTGTCGGCACGAAATTTCGTGGTTTTGGCCGAAACGGCTGTTTCGTGGGGACGTAAATTTGTGGATTTTCAATTTTTGAAAAAAAATTTTTTTTTTCATAATTTCCACAGGAATAGATCTAGTAGATCTATATCATTTTGTTCTTACACGTGAAACCTACGCGTGCCAAACAGCGCTACCATGGTTATCGAATTTACAATCTACGCTGCGGGAGATTAGCGAGTGATCATGTGCCAATTAACAACCACGTTACCTATAATTATACGACCCCTAATTTGCAAAACTTAATGAAACCGTGAAATATTCAATAAGAAAAATCAGCACCAATTAAAGTGTCAAAAGTTTTTTAACCGTAGCACCTGGGATATAGTCCTGCACAATTAGCATCACATTGATCATATGATCGTGTTTCAAACAAGAACTAGATACTAGTATTTAATGCAAATTAAAAGAAAAACTATTATAGATTTACTGATTTTATGTTGCCAAAATGTGTTTTTGCACACGACTGCTAGACTTTCATCCGAATGTTTTTTTTGCAAAATGAATGCACGTCTGCTTCTAAAATTACAAGCTGTGTTTAACTTGTGCATGTGCTATTTTCTGCCGGGAAACATGTAACGTCAATTGGGTAATAATGCATTGGACGCAAATCTAGCAATTAATTCATAATATTTAATAGTCCCAAAGTAGTAGTAGTTTACTACATGTCAGTAAATATAAACATTGCACAGCGGAGCCGAAAAAATTCAAATAACAGCTGCAGCATAGTGCAGTTGACACGTGACACTACGTCAAACTTCTATTTTTAGTATCTACTTTTACTTTGACAAGCATGTCGTAAACAAACCAAGTGTAAATATCTTAATGAAATAGTCCATAATTTAAACTACACGAAAGCTGCAGGTCAGTACTGCCGCATGCCCACAACTATGGACCAGATCGGACGGCTATGGTGTCTTTTCTGGCGACATTGAGTACAATTTACATTATTGTGGGTATAATTTGTTCGTTGGGACTTAATTTCATGGTTGAGCTGAACCATGAAATCCACAAAAATTAATCCCCCATGAATAATAATGATTTTACAGTAATAGATATGTACCGGTGTTACAGTATGAACATAAGATCTCAAATAAATACAATGGCAGCATTGTATCTTCAGTTATTCTTGATATATTGTCCTCAATCGTCACCATGGACTTAACAGGATGGATGGACTGACTGACGAACGAAGGTGAGTGATCACAATAGCTTCCTGCTCAGGTGAGCCAAGAGCTGGTGCAGTGGTCCAGTGTCTGACTACGAAACCAGAGGTCATGAGTTTGATCCCCCACTTCTCCAACAAAAATTTACTAACATTGGGATAAGAGTTTCATGTATGGGAGTTTTACACCTGGCATGCTATGAACCAAGGAGGCTTCTGTAATTGAAACGTCTTCTGTATCTCACACTATACTCAAACTAAAAGTTACTAACAGTCATCTGAAGGAGTTGCCCATATGGGTTTCTGGCAGCGACTATATATAAGCCTACAAACACACATGAGGTGAGCTAAAAATGAAAAGCCAGACAGAGGCTAAATATAAGTATATATGAATATTACTTTACTTTACTTTTGCCTAGCTAAAACAAAGGGCCATAACTCCTATTGAAATAATTAAACTTGAAATTCAAACTTACATGTTACAAACTGTCAAAGGACGAGTTGTACACACAAATGTATTATAACAATATTTAACCTATTACTACAAATTTGCGGAAAGAGTATTATCATTAAATATGAACAATGTGTCGTATAGATGAAATACAAATCTTGAACGAGGCAATCAGTAACACCGATGGATGCTCCCCGGAGCAAATATCAAACAAGAGCTGTCCATAAGACAGCGCGCTCCACTATTCGGCGATCTGACAGTAAAATGAACGTATGTCTGAATAAGAGACCTCTACTTTAAAAGGAAGATACACCAAGGGACATAAGTCCATCAAATACACAAATCTGAGTTATTAGGATTGTTACAACACATGCAGATGATGATGATACAGATATATTTTGCGTTTCAAGTCATTATCTTATATGGTACCAAAGTTATGTCTAGAAAATGAAGTTTGTAAAAAATTTAAGTATAAAAGGGGCATAATTCGGTCAAAAATACAAATCAGAGTTATGGGGATTGTTACCACACATGCAGATGATGATGATACATTTTAAGTTTCAAGTCTTTATCTTGTATTGCATTAAAATTATATCCAGAAAGCGAAGATTGCAAAAAAACTAAGTATAAAAGGGGCATAATTCTGTCAAAAATACCATTAGAGTTATGGGGATTGTTACCACACATGAAGATGATGATGATAAAGATAGGTAGCGATATCGTCGCTGTAAAGTCGGCCACTTCGCCTAATTATCACCTCCAGGCGGTCCGTTTCGCCGTTTTTTCAATGTTGTAATCTGTTTACTTGTTATATCTCTGATTTGAACAAAAGCTTATCTATATTTATGCTGTCCAATCTATATATTTAGTTTGTCCATTCTATGTATTTAGTTTGTCCATAAGATAGATTTTCTTTACGATAAAGTATTATTCAGAATACCATTACATGCACATGTTAATATTAAGGCTTTTCAAGACAAATGATCATAAAACAAATCAAACAATACTTTTTAAAGTATCTAAGGTGGGCCATACAATAAATAAAAGTATATCACAAATCAGCTCTATCATACACCTGACATTAGGACCTGACCAACACAAGCTGTAAATGCATTTCTAACTTATCCATGATATTGCAACGTCTCCAGATAAATTATAACACTAAAGTTCATCAAGACTTTTTGCGTACTGTAAGGTATATCGCCATGATGATGACAAACACTATGACTAGAATCACCACTACCAGAAGTATCCTATTCTGTATTATCCTGAAATATATACACCCAGGATGAGGCACAATGAACGTGTGTAATTATAAAATATATTACAATAGAATCCAGAGGGAAATGTATATGCATATAAACAATAGAACAACTGTAGAAATCCTTATAAAATTATGAAATTTCCAAACTGTACTAAAAGTATATATCAACTGGTGAGTGTAACTGATAACACTGAAGAGCCCGTGCAAAGCAAACAAAGAAAAAAGTTTGGTTTAAAGGGTTTTTCTGACAAAAGCGTTTTTTTTTGTTAGAAACATTTCAAGGTTTCCCTTGTGACATATTAACACTAAGTCTATAAAATACTGGCATGTTCCTAGTTTAGTCAAAAATAAGAAGGCAAATGCTCATTCACTATCCCTTTTGACTTTAACATTTTAGTCTTGACTTCATAAATATGACATTACATTTTGGTTAGCAATAGAAATGAATATATAAATGTTGGTTTCCACAATTAGGTCTGATATAATAATACAACTGTTGACAATTGAGATATGGACATATGATGTGATATTCAGTAGAAAAAAGGTAGTATCAATCTTGGCTGCCACCTCAATCAATACAGTCTTCTTCTGGAGGGTATCACATCGTATCCAAAGGCTCAATAGTCGACACTTACATAGTGTTACAATGCACAATATTTGAGTATTAATTATATATCAACCTTTTTGCCATTCCTGAGAGTACCCTAGAACTTTTCCCAAGTGCAGTATTTGTTTCTTCAAGCTGGAAGAAGAGAAACAGGTATATTTACTAATTATTGAAACATTTGCATGGATATACAACATTAAACATTCTTGATTATAATACAGTGGCTACTTTAAAGTCCAAATGTTGTTATCCTAATTTCATTACATAAAGATGTTGATCTGAAATATAACATACAGACTAACACCAAATAAAATGTTACCTGAATATTTTTCGCTGAAGTAAAATAGTTGTCAGTTCACTTTTATACAATCAGTCAATTAAAGACTGTATGTTCACATCATTCCTTATGTACTGTCTGATTCAAACTGATCTTTCCAGGTAAGGATGTACATATACGATTACAGGATTCACTGTTATATGGATACACAAAGAGACATCTTGTACTTGATACATCCCAAGGTTTTGTTAATATAAACACCTTTAAAGACCGGTTATGATACAGAACTAGAGACCTAGGTTTTGAGCGCAACACATGGGTCAGTGTCTTTAACTGATCTTTATACAAAGTAATTTGAACAAACTTAGGAGAGGACTTTACTATGATATTACAAAAGAAGTCTGATGAAGATCTTTCAAGCAGTTCATGGAAGTTGATTTAAGGTTTTTTTATGTGTAGCTCTAGCAGACCAACTGCCTTTATTTGAACAAAGTTGGGAGAGAACCTAATAATGACGCTACAGGCTAAAATTGATGAAGATCCAAGTAGTAGTTCATGAGAAGAAGTCATTTAAAGGTATTTCTTTTTTATTTAACTCCAGAAAATATGTGCATGTCATGCCAGTGCTCCAGCTAGGATTAAAAAAGGGCAGGGTGCTGGCACTGAAAATGGCACTTCTGGGGTGGTGGTCGGTCCGGGACTGTGCTCCCCCGGGGAAAATATATAACTGGTCCATGCATACAGTGCATTTTAACATACTTCAGGCATGGAATTTGGCATTATTTAGGCATGTTTTTTGGCACACTTTAGGTATGTTCTTTAATAGGCTATGTCTGTCATAGATCTCTAATGCACCTATTTATTAACTAAAAATTCTGCTGTTTGTATTTTACTTGGCATTGATTTTCAACTTGTAACATTTCTTTGTAATTGCATACTGAATAACAATATCTATGTGTTTAGGCCTATTTTACTTGTTACAATTTCAGTACACATCATCTCCATGCAGGCTACTTGATATTTATAAATTTATATGTGCAACATATATACAGAAAATAAATAAAGTTTAAACTTCCACTTAAATAAATGAAATCAGGCAAAGTTTTTAACTTACAACAGTCTAAAAGCAAGTTCAGTACTTGTAATTGACATATTCCGGGTATCCAAAATTTTATATCCGGATATGGTTACAATTTTTTCTAAAAGTCGTCGAATGTCCAGTTTAAACAATATTTTTGAAAAATTATTATGATGCAAAGACAGTTTAACAGCATTTTACAGTATCTGACATTAAAGTGTACCCTGTCATTACATCTTAGTAAACTAATTTCAAAGAAATCTTCATGAAAAATCGGCAATTTCACAAAGCAGACGACAACCTACTTTTGATTTCAAAAACTTGTAAAACGATAAAATCAAAATATTTTCCTATTTAAATTTGATTGTGATCGATTTTTATTATTCAGATTTAAATGTCTGTTGTCTGGACTGAAGTTTCAGTTCTGTATAAAGGGGTATTTACGACTATATTACCGAAAACGAAAGTACACTCTGACAGGTGGCGCGAAATAATAATGATTTCAGACTGGTTTGCAAACTGTTTTAACACTAAGGTTCAGTGATTTTAATGCTAGTGCAGCAGTCTAAAATATCACGGTCTGCCTCGGGCACGATTACAGCAGGTAATTGTTTAATTGTTTGCTAATTATGTCAATGCCCCCCGGCGTGTATCACTCGATAACAAGAGGGCCAAGATGGCCCTAGGTCGCTCACCTAAGAAACACTCCATAACAGTGTAAAACATGTTTGACCTAGTGATTTCATGGAAACAAATATTCTGACCAATTTTCATTAAGATTGGACAAAAAAATTGGTCTCTTGCGATAAAACAAGCATTTTCTTAGATATGACCTAGTTTTTGACCCTAGATGACCCATATTCAAATTCAACCTAGATTTCATTAAGGCAATCAACCTGACCAAATTTCATAAATATCAACTGAAAAAAACAGTCTCTATCGCATACACAAGATTTTTCTTTAATTTGACCTAGTGACCTAGCTTTTGACCTCAGATAATCCATATTCAAAACCGACCTAGTTTTCATCAAGGCAATCACTCTGACCAAATTTCATGAAGATCAATTGAAAAATACATCCTCTATTGCATACACAATGTTTTTCTTCGATTTGACCTAGTGACCTAGTTTTTGACCCCAGATGACCCATTTTCGAAATCAGCCTAGATTTTATCAAGGTAATCATTCTGGCTAAATTTCATGAAGATCAGTTGAAAAATACAGCCTCTATTGCATACACAAGGTTTTTCTTTGATTTGACCTAGTGACCTAGTTTTTGAACCCAGATGACCCATTTTCGAACTTGGTCTAAATTTCATCAAGGCAATCATTCTGACCAAAATTCATGAAGATCAATTGAAAAATACAGCCTCTATCGCATACACAAGGTTTTTACGTGATACGACCTAGTGACCTAGTTTTTGACCCCAGATGACCCATTTTCGAACTCGGCCTAAATTTCATCAAGGCAATCATTCTGACCAAAATTCATGAAGATCAATTGAAAAAACCGCCTCTATCGCATACACAAGGTTTTTCTTTGATTTGAACTAGTGACCTAGTTTTTGACCCGAGATGACCCATTTTCGAACTCGGCCTAGATTTCATCAAGGCAATCATCTGGACAAATAATTCCATGTAAGATCATTGAAAATCAGCCTCTATGCTTTAACAAGGTTTTTTCCTTTGATATTGACCTAGTGACCTATGTTTTGACCCAGATGACCCATTTATCGAACTGCCTAGATTCATCAGGGTTTTCATTACTGACATATTTCATGAATGAACATTGAAACATACAGCTATACAATACACAGTGTGTTTCCTTATTTACCTAGTGACCTAGTTTCGACCCAGATGACCCATGGGTAACTCGCATAATTTATAAGTTCTCATTCTGACCATATATACAGAAGAAAATTAAAAATACACTCTATTGCATACACAAGGTTTTTCTTTGATTGACCTAAGAATTAGTATTTTTGACTCCGAGATGATCCATTTTCAAACTCGGCTAGATTCACAAGTTATCATTCTACCAATATCATGAAGATTAATTGAAAAATACCACCTCTTCTTACACAAGTTTCTTGTTTGACCTATGACTAGTTTTGACCAGATACCATTTCGAACTCGGCCTAGATTCATTCAAAGTTATCATTCTACCAATATTCAGAAGATTAAATGAAAAATACAGCCTAATCGTTTACACAAGGATTTACTTTGATTTGAACCTTGTGACCTGATTTGACCGAGATGACCCATTTTTCGAACTTCGGTCTAATTTCATCAAGGTTTATCTTTCTGACCATATTTCATTGAAGTTAATTGAAAAAAACAGCCTCTATGCGCATACAAACTAAATGTTTGACAGACGACACAGCAGTCGACAACACAGACATCGACACGACGCCGACATCGAGCGATCAGAAAAACTTTCAATATGCATTGCCACGGTGATTCTAAAAAGGGGGCAATAAAGCAGTGTATTATAATCACTGAGGCAAAAAATGGAAGTTTGGCTAAAAAAGAAATGAATGGTTGTAAAACGGGCAGGGTGCCTGGCGGGGCAACAGGGCGGAACGAATTTTGGAACGGGCAATGCGCCCTGCTGTAAATAGCTAGCTGGAGCACTGCATGCTGATGACACATACCAAATTTCATTTTAACTGGATGAAACCTGTAGGAGTAAGGTTCACAAGAACGTGAATGATGTTCGGTTCCACCACCATATGCCACCAGGCCTTTGACACCTGAGACATAGAAATTTTTAATGCTTAGTGGTATCTTAGACTGGACAGCAATACCAGATAGTCAGACAGAGATGTAACCAGGTTGTTTATACTGAAATTCAAATTCCAATAATAACTGCCTCCATTTTACTATGCCTGACACTGTTCATTATAATAATCTGTCACTGGTTGTAGATGCAGATGGGAATTTCTTGCATACCAGTCGGGGATTTCGGGTATTTTTACCAGTGCTGGAAAAATCCATCTAAGATGACTCTCATGCTGTAAATGACATATTATGAACTACATATATGTAGAAGGTTTATGTAGTAATTTATATTTTATTTCATAAAACGGAATAAAACTCCAATACCTTGACAGTTCCTCTTTGTTCCTGATAGTATATTTCTCCATTCAAAAAAGCATAATGTAACTCTGCAACTGATAAAACAAAACTGGAAATAAGCTTTGTCATTTGTCTTTGAATCATCATGACATCTTTCCTGTTTACGGACATTGGTTTCCCGTGCTTTGTTTAAATACGCTACTATAAGAAATAGTTCTAAAGAGAAATCGTTCGACTGATTTTATTTTTATAAGAATTTCTTGAATATGGTATGCAAGAAAAAGATTCGATCACTGGCTATAGGTGCAGATAGGAATATATGGCTCTTGGGAAGCTGTTTACACTGTAACTCGGCAGGAGCCTCGTTACAACCTAAACAGTTACCCTCATGCTAAATATTCCCATCTGCACCTACAACTAGTGAAAGAATCTTCTAATACGGTTCGAGGGTTACTGTTTTTGACGGTAATGAGGCTTTGCTGAGTTACTGCCAAAACAGTGACCCAAGAGCCAGATATTCCCATCAACATCTACAACCAGTGGAAGATTATTTTACTTGCATACAACACAAGAGTCATCTAGCACGGGGTGTGCCGGATGGGTTTTGTAGGCAATGGTAAAATCACTGGAAACCCCAGTTCAATGTGCAAGAAGCTAGGTTCCAACATGCCGGAGACTACTATATCAAACAGTGAAATACAACAAACCCTGTTTCTGGACCGCTGGATAGTTTCTCTTTGGTCTTGTAAATCTGTCAGTATCTGGGCTCCCATTTCCTCTGAAAACATACATATCTAACATCACAAACAGCTTGTGACAGCTGGGTAACTTTCCTGTGTCAGCAAAAGTTGATATATTGTATTCATATCTGTATTTCACTTCATTGTTCCTTCAACACTGACCTGATTCTGCTACATATTTCAACATTACATTCTGTTTAACATTTATCATTTAAACAAGAGCTGTCTCCATAGGATGACACATGCCCCCCATGGCACTTTGAATGAATAGTTATGGCCGATGTTAGAGTTTAGGACCTTTGACCTACGGAGCTGGGTCTTGCGCGCGACACCTTGTCTTACTTTGCCACACATTCATGCGTAGTTATTTTAAAATCCATGCATGAATGACAAAGATATGGACCAGACACGCCCATCAATGCACTATCATGAAAAATGACCTTTAACATCTAAATGTGACCTTGACCTTTGAGCTATGGACCTGGGTCTTGCGCGCGACACGTCGTCTTACTGTGGTACACATTCATGCCAAGTTATTTGAAAATCTATCCACGATGACAAAGATATGGACCAGAAACGCCCATCAATGCACTATCCTTTAACGTCTAAGTGTGACCTTGACCTTTGAGCTACGGACCTGGATCTTGCGCGTGACACGTCGTCTTACTGTGGTACACATTCATGCCAAGTTATTTGAAAATCCATCCATCGATGACAAAGATATGGACCGTACACGAAAATTGCGGACAGACTGACAGACGGTTCAAAAACTATATGCCTCCCTTCGGGGGCATAAAAAACATACAACAGGATATTTAACAATATGATATATCACTTTACATATTAACAAGGCTACATCTATTTAATTTGCTGTCATTTTGTTGTACAAGCCACTATTTAATTATACATCATAAAGCGAAAGGAAATTCTAAGGAAGATTGGTATGTTCTACAGCAGTATTCTCTCCTAACCTAACCTGACAGTGAAACAATTAAACTTAATTCATTTACAGAAATTTAAACAGATCACCAAAACTTGTGACTGTATCAAATGTATTTCTGTCAATTCATACCTGTTTCCATGACAACTCTATAACCATCCTGCAGTCTTCTAGATCCTCTTTCCAATTTCTCTGTGTTGTCTAGCAATCTGGTCCTCTAAAGTGGAAAACATACATGTAGAATAACTGACTGGGCAGCTGCACTGGGTCTAACAGTAGTAAACTGATCAGACTGGGTCTACCAGTAGTTAACTGATTTGATCGTGTCTAACTGTAGTTAACTGATTAGATTGGGTCTAACAGTAGTTAAACTGATTAGACTGGGTCTAACAGTAGTAAACTGATTTGATCGGGTCTAACAGTAGTTAACTATTAGATCGGGTCTAACAGTGGTAAACTGGTTAGATCGGGGTCTAACAGTAGTTAACTTATTAGATCGGGTCTAACAGTGGTAAACTGGTTAGACTGGGTCTAACAGTAGTTAACTGGTTAGATCGGGTCTAACAGTAGTAAACAGGTTAGACCGGGTCTAACAGTAGTAAACTGATTAGACCGAGTCTAACAGTAGTAAACAGAAATTGACCAGTCAGTTCTTTCCCCCCTAGCCAGTGCTTGACCTGTCAGGTAGGGGAAGAAATTGACTAGTCAGTTCTTTCCCCCTTGCATATACTTGACCTATCAGGTGGGGGAAGAAATTGGCCGGTCAGTTCTTCCCCCCCCCCCACCCAGTACTTGACCTGTCGGGTGGGGAGAAGAAATTGACTAGTCAGTTCTTTCCCCCCTTGCATATACTTGACCTATCAGGTGGGGAGAAGAAATTGACTAGTCAGTTCTTTCCCCCCTACATTTGTAGCATATACCTGATCTATCAGGTTGAGGAAAAAATTGACTGGTCAGTTCTTTCTCCCCTAGCATTATACTTGAACTGTCAGGTGGGGGAAGAAATTGACTAGTCAGTTCTTTTTCCCCAAGCCAGTACCTGACCTGTCAGGTGGGGGAAGAAATTGACCAGTCAGCTCTTTCCCCTAACATATACTTGACTAGTCAGTTCTTTCCCCCCTATATATAGTTAGTACTTGACCTGTGTAGGGAGAAGAAATTGACCAGTCAGTTCTTTCCCCCCTAGCCAGTACTTGACCTGTCCGTGGGGGAGAAGAAATTGACCAGTCAGTTCTTTCCCCCCTTGCATATACTTGACCTGTCGGGTGGGGAGAAGAAATTGACCAGTCAGTTCTTTCCCCCCTTGCATATACTTGACCTATCAGGTGGGGGGAGAAATTGACCAGTTAGTTCTTTCCCCCCTAGCATATATTTCACCTATCAGGTGGGGGAAGAAATTGACAAGTCAGTTCTTTCCCCCCTTGCATATACTTAACCTATCAGGTGGGGGAAGAAATTGACTGGTGAGTTCTTTCCCCCCTAGCCAGTACTTGACCTGTCAGGAAGGAGAAGAAATTGACTAGTCAGTTCTTTCCCCCCTATATATAGTTAGTACTTGACCTGTGGTGTTGGGAGAACAAATTGACCGGTCAGTTCTTTCCCCCCTAGCCAGTACTTGACCTGTTGGGTGGGGAGAACAAATTGACCGGTCAGTTCTTTCCCCCCTTGCATATACTTGACCTATCAGGTAGGGGAAGAAATTGACCAGTCAGTTCTTTCCCCCTAGCATATACTTGACCTGTCAGGTGGGGGAAGAAATTGACTAGTCAGTTCTTTCCCCCCTAGCCAGTACTTGCTCTGTTAGGTGGGGAAGAAATTGACTAGTCAGTTCTTTCCCCCCTAGCCATTACTTACTCTGTTAGGTGGGGGAAGAAATTGACCGGTCAGTTCTTTCCCCCACCTAACAGTAACAGAGCAAGTACTGGCGTTGGAGGGGAAAGAACTGACCAGTCAATTTCTTCCCCCACCTGACAGGTCAAGCACTGGCTAGGGGGGAAAGAACTGACCAGACATTTTCTTCGCCCACCTAACAGAGCAAGTGCTGGCTTTGGAGGAGAAAGAACTGACCAGTCAATTTCTTCCCCCACCTGACAGGTCAAGCACTGGCTAGGGGGGAAAGAACTGACCAGACATTTTCTTCGCCCATCTAACAGAGCAAGTACTGGCTAGAGTGGGAAGAAATTGACCGGTCAGTTCTTTCTAGCAAGTACTGCCTAGAGGGGAAAGAACTGACCAGTAAATTTCTTCCCCAACCTGACAGGTCAAGCATATGATAGGGGGGGAAGAACTGACCGGTCAATTTCTTCTTCCAACCTGAAAGGTCAAGTTCTGGCTAGGGGGGAAAGAACTGACCGGTCAATTTCTTCCCCCACCTGACAGGTCAAGTACTTGCAAGGGGGGAAAGAACTGACTAGTCAATTTCTTCCCCTACCTGACAGGTCAAGCACTGGCTAGGGGGGAAAGAACTGACTGGTCAATTTCTTCTCCCCACCTGACAGGTCAAGAACTGGCTAGGGGGGAAAGAACTGACCGGTCAATTTCTTCCCCCACCTGACAAAGCAAGTACTGGCTAGGGGGGAAAGAACTGACTGGTCAATTTCTTCCCCCACCTGACAGGTCAAGTACAAGCTGGGGGGAAATAACTAACTTGTCTATTTTTTCTCCCTCCTGATACGTCAAGTACTGGCTAGGGGGGAAAGAACTGACTGGTCAAATTCATTTCCCCATCCGACAGGTCAAGTACTGGCTAGGGGGGAAAGAACTGACTGGTTAATTTCCCCCCCCCCCCCCCCCCACTCCCCTGACAGGTCAAGTACTTGCTGGGGGAAAGAACTGACCGGTCAATTTCTTCCCCCTCTAGCCAGTACTTGTTCTGTTAGGTGGGCAAAGAAAATGTCTGGTCAGTTCTTTCCCCCCTAGCCAGTACTTGACCTGTCGGGTGGGGAGAAGAAATTTACCGGTCAGTTCTTTCCCCGCTAGCCAGTACTTGGTTTGTCAGGTGGGGAAGAAATTGACCAGTCAGTTCTTTCCCCCCTAGCAAGTACTGCCTAGAGGGGAAAGAACTGACCGGTAAATTTCTTCCCCCACCTGACAGGTCAAGTATATGATAGGGGCGAAAGAACTGACTGGTCAATTTTTTCTTCCCACCTGAAAGGTCAAGGTCTGGCTAGGGGGAAAGAACTGACCGGTCAAGTACTGGCTAGGGGGTAAAGAACTGACTAGTCAATTTCTTCCCCCACCTGACAGGTCAAGCACTGGCTAGGGGGGAAAGAACTGACTGGTCAATTTCATTTCCCCAACCAACAGGTCAAGAACTGGCTAGGGGGGAAAGAACTGATTGGTCAATTTCTTCCCCCACCTGACAAAACAAGTAGTGGCTAGGGGGGAAAGAACTGACTGGTCAATTTCTTCCCCCACCTGACAGGTCAAGTACTGGCTAGGGGGGAAATAACTAACTTGTCTATTTTTTCTTCCTCCTGATAGGTCAAGTACTGGCTAGGGGGGAAAGAACTGATTGGTCAAATTCATTTCCCCACCCGACAGGTCAAGTACTAGCTAGAGGGGAAAGAACTGACTGGTTAATTTCTCCCCCCCCCCCCCCCCCCGACAGGTCAAGTACTTGCTGGATGGAAAGAACTGACCGGTCAATTTCTTCTCCCACCAAACAGAGCAAGTACTGGCTAGCAGGGAAAGAACTGACAGGTCAATTTCTTCTCCCCACCTTACAAGTCAAGTACTGGCTAGCGGGGTAAGAACTGACCAGACATTTCCTTTGCCCACCTAACAGAGCAAGTACTGGCTAGAGGGGCAAGAAACGGTCAGTTCTTTCTAGCAAGTACTGACTAGAAGGGAAAGAACTGACCAGTAAATTTCTTCCCCCACCTGACAGGTCAAGTATATGATAGGGGGGAAAGAACTGACCGGTCAATTTCTTCCCACTTAACAGAGCAAGTACTGGCTAGGGGGGAAAGAACTGACCGGTCAATTTCTTCCCCACCTGACAAAGCAAGTACTGGCTAGTGGGGAAAGAACTGACTGGTCAATTTCATTTCCCCACCTGACAGGTCAAGTATTGGCTATGGGGAAAGAACTGACCGGTCAATTTCTTCCCCCACCTAACAGAGCAAGTACAGGCTAGGGGGAAAAGAACTGACTGGTCAATTTACTTCCCCCACCTTACTGGTCAAGTACTGGCTATGTGGGAAAAGAACTGACCAGCAGTAATTTCCTTACCTTAGAAGAAATTGAAACAGGAAAAAGGCAAATAAAAAAATACAACAGAAATTAAAATAAGTTCATTTAAAAACATTTCTTTAATTTACACAAAATATGAAACATATTTCTTATTTTATATGAAATTTAAATGAAAACCGACAATCGGAAATGAAAAACAGGCTAGTTAAGAATAACCAAGAATAACCAGTTCCAATTCACTAACGGGAAATAATTGACTAGCCAGAAAAATTGATGAGGGGGGAAAGAATTGACTAGTTAGTTTTTTTCCCCTCATAAGAATGATCAGGAGTAACCAGTTGCGATTGGGGGGAAAAAATTGACTGGGGGGGGGGGGGGGCGAAAGAACTGACTAGTCAGTTTCTTCCCCGGGGAAAAAACTGACTAGTCAATTCTTTCCCCCGGGGAACTGACTGGGGAAAAAACTTACTGTTACACCGGTGTAACAGCCCAGTTTTTCCCCCAGTCAGTTCTTTCCCTGGGGAAAAAACAGACTAGTCAATTCTTTCCCCTGGGGAAAAAACTGACTAGTCAGTTTCTTCCCCCCCTAGTCAGTTTTTTCCCCCCTTGGAATAAGTTTTCTGATAGGGAAAGAAACTGTCTAGTTAGTCAGTTCTTTCCCCCTAGTTTTCCCTTCAAGTACTGGATTCTTTCGGTATTGTTATTTGGGATACAAGTGTCTATTCATTTTCCATTTAAATTTCAGATGAAATAGGTATTGTTTTTCATTTGAATAAACCTGTATGTTTCTTTTTTGTAACTTTAATCAATGTTTTTTCTTTTGTCAAATCAAATATTTTAACTTCTGTTTGATTGCCATTACTATTTAATATCTGTCAGGTGCGGGGAAGAAATTGACTGGTCAGTTCTTTCCCCCTTGCATACGCTTGACCTATCAGGTGGGGGAAAAAATTGACCAGTCACTTATTTCCCCCCTAGCGTATATTTCACCTATCAGGTGGGGGAAGAAATTGACCAGTCAGTTCTTTCCCCCCTAGCATATAGGTGGGGGAAGAAACTGACTAGTCAGTTCTTTCCCCCCTAGCCAGTACTTGACCTGTCAGGTGGGGGAAGAAATTGACAAGACACTTCTTTCCCCCCTATATATAGTTAGTACTTGACCTGTGGTGTGGGGAGAAGAAATTGACCGGTCAGTTCTTTCCCCCCTAGCCAGTACTTGACCTGTCGGGTAGGGAGAAGAAATTGACCAGTCAGTTCTTTCCCCCCTTGCATATACTTGACCTGTCAGGTGGGGGAAGAAACTGACCAGTCAGTTCTTTCCCCCCTAGCATATATTTCACCTATCAGGTGGGGGAAGAAATTGACTAGTCAGTTCTTTCCCCTCTTGCATTTACTTGACCTATCAGGTGGGGGAAGAAAACTGACCGGTCAGTTCTTTCCCCCCTAGCCAGTACTTGACCTGTCAGGTGGGGAGAAGAAATTGACTAGTCAGTTCTTTCCCCCCAAGCCAGTACTTGACCTGTCAGGTGGGGAAGAAGAATATGACCAGTCAGTTCTTTCCCCTAACATATACTTGACATATCAGGTGGGGGAAGAAATTGACCGGTCAGTTCTTTCCCCCCTAACATATACTTGACCTGTCAGGTGGGGGAAGAAATTGACTAGTCAGTTCTTTCCCCCCTAGCCAGTACTTGACCTGTCAGGTGGGGGAAGAAATTGACTAGACAGTTCTTTCCCCCCTATATATAGTAAGTACTTGACCTGTGGTGTGGGGAGAAGAAATTGACCAGTCAGTTCTTTCCCCCCTAGCCAGTACATTGTACTTGACCTGTCGGGTAGGGAGAAGAAATTGACCGGTCAGTTCTTTCCCCCTAACATATACTTGACATATCAGGTGGGGGAAGAAATTGACCGGTCAGTTCTTTCCCCCCTAACATATACTTGACCTGTCAGGTGGGGGAAGAAATTGACTAGTCAGTTCTTTCCCCCCTAGCCAGTACTTGACCTGTCAGGTGGGGGAAGAAATTGACTAGACAGTTCTTTCCCCCCTATATATAGTTAGTACTTGACCTGTGGTGTGGGGAGAAGAAATTGACCAGTCAGTTCTTTCCCCCTTAGCCAGTACTTGACCTGTCGGGTAGGGAGAAGAAATTGACCGGTCAGTTCTTTCCCCCCTTGCATATACTTGACCTGTCAGGTGGGGGAAGAAATTGACCTGTCAGTTCTTTCCCCCCTAGCATATATTTCACCTATCAGATGGGGGAAGAAATTGACTAGTCAGTTCTTTCCCCTCTTGCATATACTTGACCTATCAGGTGGGGGAAGAAACTGACCGGTCAGTTCTTTTCCCCCCCTAGCCAGTACTTGACCTGTCGGGTGGGGAGAAGAAATTGACTAGTCAGTTCTTTCCCCACAAGCCAGTACTTGACCTGTCAGGTGGGGGAAGAAATTGACCAGTCAGTTCTTTCCCCCCTTGCATATACTTGATCTATCAGGTGGGGGAAGAAATTGACCAGTCAGTTCTTTCCCCCTAGCATATACTTGACCTGTCAGGTGGGGGAAGAAATTGACTAGTCAGTTCTTTCCCCCTAGCCAGTACTTGACCTGTCAGTTCGGGAAATGAAATTGACCAGTCAGATCTTTTTCCCCTAGCCAGCACTTGACCTGTCTAGAGGCGAAATGAAATTGACCAGTCAGTTCTTTCCCCCCTAGCCATTACTTGCTCTGTTAGGTGGGGGAAGAAATTGACCGGTCAGTTCTTTCCCCCACCTAACAGAGCAAGTACTGGCTTTGGAGGGGAAAGAACTGACCAGTCAATTTCTTCCCCCACCTTACAGGTCAAGCACTGGCTAGGGGGCAAAGAACTGATCAGACATTTTCTTCGCCCACCTAACAGAGCAAGTACTGGCTAGAGGGGGAAGAAATTGACAGGTCAGTTCTTTCTAGCAAGTACTGCCTAGAGGGGAAAGAACTGACCAGTAAATTTCTTCCCCCACCTGACAGGTCAAGCATATGATAGGGGGGAAAGAACTGACCGGTCAATTTCTTCTTCCCACCTGAAAGGTCAAGTTCTGGCTAGGGGGGAAAGAACTGACCGGTCAATTTCTTCCCCCACCTGACAGGTCAAGTACTGGCTCGGGGGGAAAGAACTGACTAGTCAATTTCTTCCCCTACCTGACAGGTCAAGCACTGGCTAGGGGGGAAAGAACTGACTGGTCAATTTCTTCTCCCCACCTGACAGGTCAACATCTGGCTAGGGGGGAAAGAACTGACCGGTCAATTTCTTCTCCCGACCCGACAGGTCAAGTACTGGCTAGGGGGGAAAGAACTGACTGGTCAAATTCATTTCCCCACCCGACAGGTCAAGTACTGGCTAGGGGGGAAAGAACTGACTGGTTAATTTTCATCTCCCCCTGACAGGTCAAGTACTTGCTGGGGGGAAAGAACTGACCAGTCAATTTCTTCTCCCACCAAACAGAGCAAGTACAGGCTAGGGGGAAAAGAACTGACTGGTCAATTTACTTCCCCCACCTTACTGGTCAAGTA
Organism: Mercenaria mercenaria; assembly: GCF_021730395.1. Taxonomy (NCBI): domain Eukaryota; kingdom Metazoa; phylum Mollusca; class Bivalvia; order Venerida; family Veneridae; genus Mercenaria; species Mercenaria mercenaria. The sequence goes on from NC_069362.1 coordinate 75,575,381, forward strand.
CTGGCTACGTGGGAAAAGAACTGACCAGCAGTAATTTCCTTACCTTAGAAGAAATTGAAACAGGAAAAAGGCAAATAAAAAAATACAACAGAAATTAAAATTAGTTCTTTTAAAAACATTTCTTTAATTTACACAAAATATGAAACATATTTCTTATTTTATATGAAATTTAAATGAAAACCAACTATCGGAAATGAAAAACAAGCTAGTTAAGAATAACCAAGAATAACCAGTTCCAATTCACTAACAGGGGAAATAATTGACTAGCCAGGAAAATTGATGAAGGGGAAAAGAATTGACTAGTTAGTTTTTTCCCCCCATAAGAATGATCAAGAGTAACCAGTTGCGATTGGGGGGAAAAAATTGACTAGGGGGGGAAAGAACTGACCAGTCTGTTTCTTCCCCGGGGAAAAAACTGACTAGTCAATTCTTTCCCCCGGGGAAGAAACTAACTAGTCAGTTTTTTCCCCGGGGAAAGAACTGACTGGGGAAAAAACTGACCGTTACACCGGGTCTAACAGTAGTTAACTGATTAGACCGGGTCTAACAGTAGTTAACTGATTAGACCGGGTCTAACAGTAGTTAACTTATTAGACCGGGTCTAACAGTAGTTAACTTATTAGACCGGGTCTAACAGTAGTTGACTGATTAGATCATGTCTAACAGTACTTAAAGGGTCTAACAGTAGAACTGATTAGACTAGGTCTAACAGTAGTTAACTGATTAGACTGGGTCTAACAGCAGTTAACTGATTAGACTGGGTCTAACAGTAGTTAACTGATTAGACTGGGTCTAACTGTAGTTAACTGATTGCATTATTGGGTCTAACAGTAATTAAGTGCTTGTATTATTGGGTCTAACAGTAGTCTACAACATGCAGTTGTGTCTTTCTATATAGAACAGGATCACTTGTCAGGTCAACAAGTAGAAGAATTTTGTCAGGTCAACAAATAAAATAATTTTGTCAGCTCAAAGAATAGATTTTTTTCAGGTCAACAAACAGAAGGATTTTGTTAGGTGAACAAACAGAAGGATTTTGTCAGGTCATCAAACAGAAGGATTTTGTCAGGTCAACAAACAGAAGCATTTTGTCAGGTCATCAAACAGAAGGATTTTGTCAGGTCAACAAACAGAAGGATTTTGTCAGGTCAACAAACAAGGATTTTGTCAGGTCATCAAACAGAAGAATTTTGTCCAGTCAACAAACAGGAAAATTTTAGAGAAAGGAGAACATGTACCTGATCTTCGGAATCATTACACTCTTCTCCCAACAGCTCCTCCCTTGCATTTAATCCAAGCTTGGCTCTTTTCTGTAAAATACAGCAGAATTGTTCAACACAGAATGATAAAGAACGAAGGTAATTACAACAACTAGTGACACCAAGTCCAGACTGGAACTTCATAAAAAAAATTCTAGGTCTTAAACCAAGCAGGTAAAAAGAACTGATCTAATGTGTTCTTACATTCGGCTTGCAGAGTGTAGAGTAACAACTTGGGCTACACAGTCACTTTCCATCTGTTGGAGAAACACACCATGGAGCCTCTACAGGCTTTTTATTTAAGTTACCCTGGGTTAAACCACCACCACTACTCTGACACTGAAACTAAAAATCTCAAAAATGTGTCTTATTCTTACAAGCAGTTTATTTCCACTCCCTGTCAGAGTAGATCCATCAAGACTTACTGGTTACAGAGTGCAAACATGACATACCATATCAGCTAGGAGTTTTTTATTTTCAGCCTTGTATGAGACTAGTCTGGTTCTATACTTCTGTTTATCTTTGCCAGGTAGATCTTTAATTTCCAGCTCCATCTGTTCAAGCTGAAACAAGAATTCTTAGACTAAACTTTTTGACAGTATCTGGCAGAATTTACACTAAATACTGGAGGACTGATGCAAGAAAAATCTATCATAGTTCATAGCTTTGATTGTTCACAAAATGCCTTAAAAAAGTTCACCTAATAAAACATTTATGAGAACATGAACAAAAGATTTTTATACTAAAAAGTCCCATAACATTTATGTTTAACATTTCTGTAATCTTTGGTTAGTATATTATGTACATATTATCTAAACTGAAATTTTAAAACTAATTTATATATAAAATTTTCAAACCAATTATCTAAATACTCTTACCAGTTCAGATAATTCATCGAACAGCTTATCAACATGGCGAATGTTTGCTTGCTTTTCCGCTGTAAATATAAAATGACAGTACCAGTATTAACAATAACAACTATTCAATGTAAGGTTAACTCAACATATAAAACAACCACTGCTACAATTTATAAATCTATGGTAAAATGCATATCAATTAATAGTCTACCTTGGAAACCACTCCAAACATGTCACAAAATGATCAGTTATGTGATATAACTTTAAACTGTATGTCTCATAGTCTGTAGTTCAGTTCTCTATTATCTTGATTTAAGCTTTGCTTTAAAAAGAAACAACATAAAATAGATCTGCAAAAATGTTATTTAAAGATAATTCTATTCAGTTAAAATTAAAAAATCAGAACTATTTTCGAGCGCAGCTTTACTTGTGGTCTAGGTGTTTATTTCATTTATACATGAAGCTGTCTGCTGTACATAACAAACATAAACACGTAGGAACTGTTTACATTCTCTTTCTCTATTTCTCCAGGGTTCATGACCTTATTAGCTCTTCTCGGCAAACTCTAATTTGTTAGTTTAAATTATCAAATTATCTTTTGAAACTACCGTTCACACTTTTTGGATCTAAAAACTAATTACACCAACTGATAAAGAATATTTCAATGTGAATTATTTCAATATTTTATAACTTACTGTTCTGTAGTCGATTCAAAATTCTAACTAGAGCTGTCCATAAGACAGCAAGCTCCACTATTTGGCGATTTGACAGTAAAATGAATATATGTCACAATAAGAGACCTCTACTTTTAAGAAGAAGATACACTAAGAGGCATAATTCTGTCAAGAACACAAATTAGAGTTATTGGGATTGTTACCACACATGCAAATGATGATGGTAAAGATATATTTTGAGTTTCAAGTCATTATCTTATATAGTACCAAAGTTATGTCCAGAAAACGAAGTTTGTCAAAAGATTTAAGTAGGAAAGGGGCATAATTTGGTCAAAAATACAAATCAGAGTTATGGGGATTGTTACCACACATGCAGATGATGATGATAAAGATACATTTTAAGTTTCAAGTCTTTATCTTATATTGTACTAAAGTTATATCCAGAAAGCAAAGATTGCCAAAAAACATTAAGTATGAAAGGGGCATAATTCTGTCAAAAATACAATAAGAGTTATGGGGATTGTAACCACACATGCAGATGATGATTATAAAGAAATATTTTTAATTTCAAGTCATTATCTTTTAAAGTACCAAAGATATGTCTATAAAGAAAGCTTTAAATTAGACTTAATAGTTATTTTAGCTACAGGCTTATTCCCAGGTGTATAATTCTGCTGAGTAGGAATTCAAAATGTATTTATATAATGTCTGAAATATCCAAACTTAATCCTCAATTAATAAGTTCCAAAAGTCAGATTTTAAAGATGCTATAGAAACAACTTTCACCTTTTAAGAAATTGAAATCTATGGCCAGGCCTGGCCCGATCAAAAATTGGACACATCGGGCCAGGCCAGGCCAGATTTTAGAACATGCCCTGGAAGACAGGCTAGGCATTCGGTAACTGGACAGCTAGAACGCAGGCTAAGCGTCCTGTAACCAGACAGACACTTCCATCATGGTATTATTATCATCATTATACCATATTTATATAGCACTCTTTTCATGCATATGTACACATTCAAAAAATGCTTTACAGATTCACTGCAAAAATATAATTACAAATTCAACACAAACAAACAAAAATGCCATTTTACATCAAAAAGAAATGATAATAAAATATAAAGACAAAACAAAACAAGACAAACATATACAAAATTTAAGAAAAATAAGTGACCTTACGTGTATCACCAAAGAGCTATAAAAATATTCAGTTTGCAAAATGTTGCACAAAAAGTGATTAAAAAATGGAACTATAATTACACATTATCAGACAAAACAGACAGAATTGAAGACATTTTTAGCAGAGTAGGATTTAGAAAGTGCATAGGTGAAGAACAGAAAAAAAATCTCTATATCAGTTGTTGTGCGGTCATAGCAGGCTGAAGAATCACTGGACAAAGATGGACAAAAACTCATCAAAAATGTGTGACCATTGTAACACTCTGGAAACAGTGGAGCATTATGTCTTCAGATGTCCAAACTATTGTACTCAGAGAGAAATACTCGAAAGTACAGTGGATCATGACATTCTCTATCTAGGTATAATCTTAATAATTGCAGCAATGTATCCCTGTCAACACTTGTGGGTGAAATTGAGGATGCATCAAACTCTGCTAAAGAAGAATTTGTAAAAGCTTTCGTAACATTTACTGAAACATCGGGGAGATTCTATTAATACAAAGAACTAAAAATACACAGAATGGCAACTGGGGGTAACAGGCCCGTGTGCAGGATATTTTTGCTGGGGGGCCCAACCTGGGGTGGGTTCGGGAGGGGTATCCCCTCCGGATTGCGAAATTTTTTTAATATGGCACATGAATAGATGCATTTTCCTGCTACCTGAAACACCTTTAAGGATGCATGAATGTATCATATATTTAAGGAAAAGTCTAGTTTTTAATCATTTCATTGAGCCTTTTTCAGTGTATGTATGATTGTACAGTCACAGTGTATGGACTTATTTTCTGTATGATACCCAGTTGAAAAAAATGTTGAAGTTTTAAGATGATTATTACGAAGACTAGCTCCTAGACTATGATATTTTTTTCCCATTTTTATGATTTCATGTAGTGAACTGAGCCAGTCTATATACTATGTCCAATATTACAATTTTAACATCAGTCCTCTTAGAAAATCTCTAGAATAGACTGGCTTTTGTCTCTATGAACATAAAAAAGAAAAGAAAAATCATAGAAATGTCGTAATTATCAGTCTAGTGGCTAGTCTAATTATTAAGGGTATCCTATTTGCAAAATGGCCAAATGTTTTTAGATTTCCAACAAAACAAACGAAATATTATGACAATTACTATTTACATCGTAGATTTCAAATGACAATGAACTCTTAACTGTACCAAAGATCTATAAAAATAAATAGATGTGTATTTTATACTTCTTTGACTGTACAAACTATAACATCACAGCACATATTTAGTGATATTTTTATGTATAAAACCCCTCATAAGTAACGAGTTTTAGATGCGTTTTGTGAGATTTACTGAGAAACTACTTTTAAAACTATGAGAGTTTTTAAGTAAGGTTATTGGACCCAAAAGAGTAAAATTGATACAGTAGTTTCAAATTCATAATTGTTGTAAAATAAAAAGATCAATTTAATAAATTTGGGGAATGTGCCTTAATGTAGAAACAAAATACAACCATCATAATGTTTCAATTTTCAGATTCATTTTAAGATTTACTTAACAAAACCAACAATGTTCTGATCATTTTATAACAATTCCAAAGAGTAAAAAACATAATAGTTTCTCCACTACCCAATCAAGTACCGATCAAGCGATCAATGAAGCATGCACAGATAAACATTTACCTGTGACATGCCTGGGGCTAATTTCCACTACCGGACACGGTTTTATGGCTCTTTAGCCTGTGTATTGCTGTCAAATCAAGCCAGTTGCGCTGGTGTATAAATTTGTTAATTGAGGGGCCCATAGTAATAAAAATCGTAACTAGGCAGCCAACTGGGGGGGCCCAGGGCCCCCTGGCCCCCCACCTGGACACGTGCCTGGATAATCCCGTGTCATCTCGTTTTATCTTATTTCAAAGCGTTTGCCGACTTGATCAATCGTGATCAAATCAACAGACGCTTACTGAAGTATAGAATTGGCAGTACGCCCGGCGCGTAATAAACCGAATCGAGTCCTTTTTTTAAACGAAAACTGTTGATTTCTTAGACTTCCAATCATAAATCCATTCCTTCCCCGTGTAGAAAATACTAATAACATTAAAAATGCACCATTATCATTATAAACAATCGATCCGAAAGTAACCTTATTTAAAAGCGTTTGCCGACTTGATCAATCGTGATCAACAGACGCTTACAACGAGATCTTATTCGGTTGTCACGGGATGTTGACGAGATTTGCTCTATATGCCTTTCAAGTTGCTGATCTATTTATTTTTATAGCTCTTTGATTAATATTAGAAAAACAACTTCCCTCATACCAAAACCGACTTTAGAAGTGGATTTTTAGCAAGCTTTTGAAAGCAGCAAGCATGTCAGCTTCCCTAATATTGTTTTGATTCATTATATCATTAAACATCAGAAGCGTTCGACCCTAGGACTTTCTGAAAAGATTAAGAAAACCATGTAGACGGACATTTCGGATACAACCAGTCGTCCGAAATTTGAGTAAGTTCTAAACACAATAACATAAATAGTATGATTTAAAAATCTGCAAATCCAAGTTATACCTCCAATTGTGTTACTAATTTTACCGATAGAAACGGTAATATCGGCACTTAATGAGGAATACTGTTGCTCATACGACTCGATTAACGTCATTTTGCGACGACTTATTACCGGAAGTAAATAATCTGGTACCACTGTTTTCATTACATTTCCACCGAATCGCACGGCTGACGGAAAACAGCTTGATAAACTTCCTTTTCCGCTGTGATCAATTTTCAAGGTGCAGAGCAATAGTACCAGCTATAAAAATCTTCTCACATCTCTGTCTAGACCTCTTTAAAATCAAAACTAATGTTGTGATTTAATGTCTAAGTCTATGAGCTAAGTTGTCTGTTTAATGAGTTGTAATTATATACAGTATCTTAATAGAAAGTTGGCCTCTTTAGTCTCTAAATCCACTTTAAGTTGAATTGGAGACTGGATTGAGAGACATTCTGACATTCTCTCGGTCTAAACACTGTCTGTTGTTCGAAAGAATTTATGAATGTATGCGCATTATAGTAGAGAGAACCTTGATTTTGTTGAATGTAGGACGTTTTGGCCAGCGGACGTTTCGGCCTAGGATCTTGGCAGTGGCTAGGATTACGGTACCGTAATCCTAGCCTCCGAGTCTAGGATTACGGAAGTTCCGTATTTCTAGACAACCCTACAAGGATAGGCTAGGATTACGGAAGTATTTAAGAGGCATCAAATATATTTAAGGACATGTATAAATTATGCTGTAAACATACTTTTTTCCCACTTAAAATATCGATTTTCATGCCTGTCATACTATTGATCAGGTCGGATATCCGGGCACTTCAACGATTACGTTGCGTAGCAACAAGAGCGAGGTGAAAGTAGACGCCATTTTGTAAAGAGAAAGCATTGTGTGTATCACGGTTGTTCATTGTTTTTATTAATTTAAAGTGATTGAATGGAAAAATAAAAAGATGCCAAAAATTTATACCGTTGAAGAATGCATCAATAATCATTTGAGAGAGAGAAACCTTTCGTTCTTTAAGTTCCCTGACGTCAAATTGAACAATGTTCGCATGCGGCAGACAAAATCCTGACGGCTCTGAATGGATACAAACTGCAAAGTGTGTTTACATTTATAGTCAGCACTTTGTGGCTGGTCCGTAGTTTGTATTATAGGCCCTAAATTTATTTAATCCATGCCGTAATAATCGCGAGAAATCCGATCCCCTTTCAGTCTCAGGGCGTGAAAATAAATTGTACGTGCAAGTGGATCTGTCTTCATTACAGTACAGTCATTTTGTAGATGGCCTCCAACAATAACACTTCAATAAATTTTTTGGTCGTAAATCGTTTTGTTTATTATATATATTTTTTTTTACTTTTACTTTCAATTTTGGCAAAATTATTTCTAAACACTCCCTGTTAACTCTGGCCTAATCTGGACTGGTGAAATGTGTTACAAGATAATAATTGTAAACGGTTGACATTAACTTTTATTTTATCAACACCTTCAATGTAGGATTTAATTAGCAGATGTCATAATAATTAAGGTTTCGATGGAGGCCTTGAGAAACAAAAATCAAACAACACCAAATCATAGAAAGAAAGACTTGTTTAACATGAAAATTGAACAGCATGTAAAACATGTATATTACTTTACGAAACAAGTGTCAGTATACTGATATAAACATTGAACTCCGGAAAAGGGCTGCCTAAAGGGGCTCCACTTCCGGACAGTTAAAAGCCTTTAAAAACTCACCATTTTCAAAGAACTGTTACACATGTTTGTTTTGATGCTTTTGCAATAGCGTGCGAGTGGTGAAATTTCGCATAACAAGGTGGAACATAGTTTTCAGCAATTGTTTATCTTTTTTTCTTTACAAATGGCATTCATTTTCAAAGGGAGACAACTTTTTCTCAAAGATTACTTAAAATAATTGGAAAAAGTTGTTTCCCTTTGAAAATGAATGCCATTTGTACTTAAAATAATCGGGAACAGTTGTCTCCCTTTGAAAATGAATGCCATTTGTAAAGAAATAAAGATAAACAATTGCTGAAAACTGTGTTCCACCTTGTTATGCGAAATTTCACCTCTCGCACGCTATTGCAAATGCATCAAAACGAACATGTGTAACTGTTCTTTGCAAATGGTGAGTTTTTAAAGGCGTTTAACTGTCCGGAAGTGGAGCCCCTTCAGGCAGCCCTTTTCCGGAATTCAATGTTTATATCAGTATACTGACACTTGTTTCGTAAAGTAATATACATGTTTTACATGCTGTTCAATTTTCATGTCAAACAACTCTTTCTTTCTATGATTTGGTGTTGTTTGATTTTTGTTTCTCAAGGCCTCCATCGAAACCTTAACACCTACAATCAACCTGGAAAATGTGTGATGAATAATGGAGAAAGTATTATTTCAATAACTTCTCCAGCAACATTTTATATGATAAAACAACACAATTATGTAAATAAATTTTCTTTATTATAAATTCATTTTTTAGCTCATCTGATTTTTTGAAAAAAAATGATGAGTTATTGTCATCACTTGAGCGGTTGTCGGCGTCGGCGTCGGCGTTGCCTGGTTAAGTTTTATGTTTAGGTCAGCTTTTCTCCTAAACTATCAAAGCTATTGCTTTGAAACTTGGAATACTTGTTCACCATCATAAGCTGACCCTGTATAGCAAGAAACATAACTCCATCTTGCTTTTTGCAAGAGTTATGGCCCCTTTTGTACTTAGAAAATATCAGATTTCTTGGTTAAGTTTTATGTTTAGGTCAACTTTTCTCCTAAACTATCAAAGCTATTGCTTTGAAACTTGGAATACTTGTTCACCATCATAAGCAGACCCTGTACATCAAGAAACATAACTCCATCTTGCTTTTTGCAAGAATTATTGCCCCTTTTGGACTTAGAAAATCAGTTTTCTTGGTTAAGTTTTATGTTTAGGTCAGCTTTTATCCTAAACTATCAAAGCTATTTCTTTAAAACTTGCAACACTTGTTCACCATCATAAGCTGACCCTGTACAGCAAGAAACATAACTCCATCCTGCTTTTTGCAAGATTTATGGCCCCTTTTGGACTTAGAAAATATCAGATTTCTTGGTTAAGTTTTATGTTTAGGTCAACTTTTTCTCTTAAACTATCGAAGCTATTGCTTTAAAACTTGCAACTCTTGTTCACCATCATAAGCTGACCCTGTACAGCAAGCAACATAACTCCATCCTGCTTTTTGCAATAATTATTGCCCTTTTTGGACTTAGAAAAATCATTTTCTTGGTTGAATATTATGTTTAAGTCAACTTTTCTCATAAACTATCAAAGCTATTGCTTTAAAACTTGCAACAGTTTTTCACCATCATAAGTGGACACTGTACATCAAGAAACATAACTCTATCCTGCTTTTTGCAAGAGTGATGGCCCTTTTTAGACTTAGAAAATCATGGGTAGGACAATATTTCTATTATACAAAAAAAAATCAGATGAGCGTCAGCACCCGCAAGGCGGTGCTCTTGTTTTATCAATGTGATAATGTGCTTCCGAGGGATCTACTTTTCAGATTATATTAGACAGTCGCAGCAATACGTAGCATGCTAGCCTATATTATAAAATAAATGCATGTAAACCACATTTTTGTATCAGTGCTATATCATCCAATTTACACATGCAGATCCAGTTATAATAAGGCGATTTTATATTTTTATTCATACAAAAATTACAATTTGTAATTCTCAGTGATCTTCATGTGAGAATAAAATTGCTTAGCATTTTACAACTAATTCAGTACTGCTCATTTCTTTTTAAATATTTTAAATTAATTTCATACTTGTTAGCTTAGAAAATAATGCGTTTGGTATATAGTTCATCAGTTATTACTTATTTACTGTTATCAGTGTAGATCTTATGCAATGCCATAAATTGCCAAAATCATAAGTCACAGGGATCACAAGCAGTTAGTATGTGGTAGGTTGGTAAAAGCCAGTTCTGACCAGATCCTGGATGCCCATCACTAATCAAAGAGACTGATTTCCTGTTCCTAATCCTTTGATGTACACTATGCCTCCAAGGACTTATGTTAATTGGAAGAGTGACAGGTGGATGCACATTTTTGTTATTTGCATAACAGTATACCTGAAAGAGATTAATGACACCATAGTAATAAACCCACTAATTACATAAAACAGAAATTATATAATCCATTCATTGCTTTATGTAAAATATTGAGTTCCAAAATATTTCATTCAAATAGTCCTGGTCAATCTAACTTTTTTCAAGAGGCAATATTTTAGAATAGCGTTATATACAAAAAAAATATGTCAAATTCATTTCTATAATTTTCACACTATATGTTTATAAACATGTATAGATATAACTTACATAGTATTCAAATGGAATCTTGACATCGTCGAAGGGCCGAAGAACTGGAAGTATGTAACGATATCTATTTTGACACGCTAATAAATCGATAATTACCAGTAAAATTAGAAAAAAAACTTTAAATGAATATGTTATAAATGGACAGGGAATGAAGAAAACCAAATAAAACTGCATTGTGATCAATTTTATTGAAAAACAACATCGCCGAATGGACGAAAAACTGACAATACACAACAGATGTCACTTCTACCAGACCGGTATTGACATGCTAATAAATCAATAATTTCCAGTAAAACTAGAAAAATCTTTCAGGAATATATTATGAATGGACAGGGAATAATAAAAGTTATGAAATAAAAAGGTATTATGATCTACTTTATTGGAAAACAACATCGCGACCCGTACCGCTAGTTTAATCGCTACGGGTTGCTACGTGATACTTTCACCTTGCTGTATCTCGGATTTATCGGTTGCTAGGAAGTGACGTCACGCCGACCTGATCAATTTTGTGCTATCGATCCGTTATTTTGGGTTACGATATATTAATGGTGGCGACTACATGCCCATATTTTACAATTTCCATAAAAAATATTGTGTTTTTTTTTTTCTTTTGTTTCTTTTTAAAAAATAGTGTTGTAATTTTGTTTTTTGTTAAGAGCATGTTATTATTTCATATTAATGATTTTTATGCCCCCGAAGGGAGGCATATAGTTTTTGAACCGTCGGTCTGTCGGTCTGTCCGCATTTTTCGTGTCCGGTCTATATCTTTGTCATCGATGGATGGATTTTCAAATAACTTGGCATGAATGTGTACCACAGTAAGACGACGTGTCGCGCGCAAGACCCAGGTCCGTAGCTCAAAGGTCAAGGTCACACTTAGACATTAAAGGTTATTGCATTGATGGGCGTGTCCGGTCCATATCTTTGTCATCGATGGATGGATTTTCAAATAACTTGGCATGAATGTGTACCACAGTAAGACGACATGTCGCGCGCAAGACCCAGGTCCGTACCTCAAAGGTCAAGGTCACACTTAGACATTAAGGGATAGTGCATTGATGGGTGTGTCCGGTCCATATCTTTGTCATTGATGGATGGATTTTCAAATAACTTGGCATGAATGTGTACCACAGTAAGACGACGTGTCGCGCGCAAGACCCAGGTCGTATCTCAAAGGTCAAGGTCACACTTATACATTAAGGGATAGTGCATTGATGGGCGTGTCCGGTCCATATCTTTGTCATCGATGGATGGATTTTCAAATAACTTGGCATGAATGTGTACCACAGTAAGACGACGTGTCATGCGCAAGACCCAGGTCCGTAGCTCAAAGGTCAAGGTCACACTTAGATGTTAAAGGTCTTTTTTCATGATAGTGCATTGATGGGCGTGTCCGATCCATATCTTTGTCATTCATGCATGGATTTTAAAATAACTACGCATAAATGTGTGACACGGTAAGACGGCGTGTCGTGCGCAAGACCCAGCTCCGTAGTTCAAAGGTCCTAAACTCGAACATCGGCCATAACTATTCATTTAAAGTGCCATCGGGGGCATGTGTCATCCTATGGAGACAGCTCTTGTTCTTTCTTTTCTTCCTTTTTATTGATTTCTCTCTTTTTTTAACATTTGACTACAGATTTTTAACAGCTGTTACTCTGTTTATACACCCGGTAGCGAGTGCCGCCATTAATATATCGTTAACCCTAAATGGCGGATCATAACACGATACGACAGGCATGAAAAAATCGCTATTTTAACTGAAAAAAAATGTTTAAAACATCATTTATGCATGTCCTAACATATATTTGATGCCTCTTAAATACTTCCGTTATCCTAGCCTATCCTCGTAGGGTTGTCTAGAAATACGGAACTTCCGTAATCCTAGACTCGGAGGCTAGGATTACGGTACCGTAATCCTAGCCACTGCCTAGGATCTTTCGGCCTAGGATGTTTTGGCCAGGCATTTTTTGGGGGGTAGGACGTTTTGGCCAAAAATAAGTTGTGGTTCCATATCATGCAAAATATGGTCTGGAGATTATTCTAAAGAATGTTTTAGGATAAGTGAACAAATTAAACTGATAATAAAACATACTCATGGTATTTTATTTTTATTTTTTATAATCTTTCTATATGTATACATATAAACATATACACATTGTATGTGTTTGTGTATGTGAAAATATTTGCCATTTACAACAAACCAAAAGAGTTATGAAAATGAATTTTATTCACAATTACATTTTTAAAAAGAATGATCAATTATACTGTAACATATTAATGTCCAGATCATAATTTGCATATTATGGAAATAATTTCTTTTTGGCCAAAACATCCTACCTCAAAAATTTTCTTGGCCAAAACGTCCTAGGCCAAAAGATCCTAGGCCGAAACGTCCGGGCCAAAACGTCCGTGGCCAAAACGTCCATCCTCCGATTTTGTTTATGTCACCAGGTCACAGGGTGAGAAAAACTAGCTGTCGGTCCGGGGCGCAAACCCGGGACACCTCGCTTACATGGCGAGCAGGAATATCAATTAGCAGGGGCCTTTGTATACAAAGTCGTATTTTCTGTTTGGCAGTGGCTAGGTAGCCGGTTCCGGCTACCTAGACCTTTAGTCTACGTAGCCGGTTCCGACTACCTAGACTAAAGGTCTAGGTTAGGTAGCTGGCTCTATATATACATATCTTATATAAACATGTAAGTCAAGTTAGCCGGCTTTGATAAACTGCACGTGTTATAAAGGATAATTATATTTCTTAAATAAATTACATTTCTTGTGATTTATAATTGATGACTTGTGTTTAAACATGTTTATTTCGCCGTATTTACGCACTCGTTTCAAATCGGCCAACATTTTGTTATGTTTAACCGTACTCTATACATATTTGAGATTTGCGAAAATACAGCGAAATAAACAGGTAATTCACAAATAGCAAATAATAGATCATAAGAAATGTAATTTATTTAACTAACATAATGATCCTTTATAATAGAGTTTATCAAAGCCGGCAACCTTGACTAACATGTTCATATACGATATGTGTATATATATATAGAGCCGGCTACCTAGACCTTTAGTCTAGGTAGCCGGAACCGGCTACGTAGAATAAAGGTCTAGGTAGCCGGAACCAGCTACCTAGCCACTGCCTTTCTGTTTATAGAACTGATAAAACGTCCATGTTTTTTTCTTAACAGTGATGTTTTTCTAACGGCCTAAACTTTCTTAAAACACAAATTATATCAATATTTTTTTAATCAATTGAAAGGTTATAAGTTATTTCGAAATAAAATGGATTAATTATGAACGCGTAATTTTTAGTTTTTAAAAGTTGAGCATCACTGCACCGCTATTAAAATTGTCAGAATGTCACTAAAAACGGTTATTCATTTAAAAAAGATACTTGAATACCAAAATATGAAAATTGTAAGTATTTCAAAACCTTTGGAATTTTGAAAATCCATAAAAGAGCGAAAAAGTTAAGAATTAACAATTCTGATCCCATACACAAATGATGTAAAAACATTTGTTTTGCCCACCACCAGATAAACAGATGTTAATGCGTGACATCACTGCAATCTTCTATTGCATGCATCATAAGACTGACCAAGCAAGCATGCCATGGTCCCATGTTGGGCGCCAAATGTCACGGGGGTGAGAAAAATGTGAGGTCAGTCTGAGGTGAGAACCCTTGAACTCCTCGCTTACAGGGCGAGTGCTCTACCAACTGAGCTAGCCGGGCTGCCTGACACATCTTCTCCTCTAACGTGACCAAGTTCCTACCGTAACATTTAATAAATAAACACAAACTGGTGTCAGAATAATTTGAAAAACTGGTTTGTGTTATTTTTCAGATGGTGCAGCGACTGACTTTCCGTAGGAGACTGTCGTACAATACGAACAGTAATCGCAGGAAGGTGTAAGTTAATTTTTAAGGTTTTCATCTTAAATCTAGTACGAATATATTCCCTGCATTTTTGTGGGCTTTAAATATACCAATATCTGGAGGACTCTACCACCTGCATGTGTGTTTATATCACTGCAGCCTGATTATACTGCAATTACAACTGGAAAATGCAGATTTTATTTTTATTTTGAAAGCAGAAATGTGTACATTCTAAATGTCCTTTCACGCCTGATGTTACAACGACAAAGTAATGTCGTTTGCAATTTTTTATACTTCTCAAAAAGCCGTCTGTGTTATTTTGATTGGATGACGCTTGTTGTTTCTTTTGTGTGTGTTACAACATCTGCAGAATCCTGGGGGATTGGTTGGTGCGCTAGTCAAAATAATTTGATGGTCAGATTGTTTTAGATTTGTGACGGGCAGTCTCTCCGTCAAAACTTTGAAGGACCAAAATAATGGATGATAAATCACAGTACACCGTCATGTAAAGTTATTGGTTTATCGCTTGCGCATATTGCCTTGTAGATGCGGTAAACGTTAACAGTGTACAGTTCATACATAGGTACATAAGGTACCCGCGTATTCAGAATTTTGTAAATGTTAACACGATCTTTCAAACACGGCACAATATTGTCAAACAGCCTTCATTTACTGGCTTCAGTCATGGCTTTTGGTGGCTTGTACCCTTCTATAACCAGGACTTACAGTTCTCAAATTAAGCAAAAAAAAATATGAACTCGAGGTTATTTTGGTAACATTTTCGCAAGTTCAAGCGTTTTTGATGTTTCTGCGCTATGTTTGGCACAGTTTGTTGTGATAAATACACAAAAATGGCAACTTAACATTTACCAAAATCAAGAAGACATCTAATTTTGTTAACAGACTGCAAAACACTTGTTTCATTCAGTTTAATGAGCAGAGAAAGGCCTATGTTGAACAGGTGATTGTTTCGTTTATCCAGGTAGAAATTTTGTAAACACAGTCTTTGACCAGTCGAACACAACACACTCTTTTAAACATTTAAATATTGGACCCTACCACATAGCTGATAGTAATTGCAGTAAACAAAGCATTTTGTAATTCAAGAATATTCCTTTGTTTTCTATTTCATACCTGTTGATGTGGACTGACTCTTGAATCTGCAGATCAAAAACACCTGGTAAGTTCAGCTACTTAAGGAAAAGTGCATAGGATTTTTTTGGGGGGGAGCCTCCGTGGCCGAGTGATTACGGCCGCTGACTTCAAATCACTTGTCCCTCATTGATGTGGGTTGAAGCCTCACTCGGGGCATTGAATTCTTCATGTGAGGAAGCCATCCAGCTGGCGTACGGAAAGTCAATGGTTCTACCCAGGTGCCCACTCGTGATGAAATAATGCACAGAGGGGCACCTGGGGTCTTCTTCCACCATCAAAGCTGGAAAGTCGCCATATGACCAATAATTGTGTCGGTGCGATGTTAAACCCAACAAAATAAATAAATTAAGTTTTTTTGGTGGGAAGGGGGCTAGGACATATTACTTTAAACTTGAAAGGAGTTACATGAAGAGGGGACATGTGATAATATTGTTGAAGATGTGTTAAAACTTGTTAGAAAGATTTATAATTCCTTGGACCTATGTTATTCTTTAGATCTTCATGATTAATATGCCTAACTAGGATAGAAGCACTGTAAGTATATAGCATTATACTACAGGATTATCAGCAGGGAAATTCAGAATGCTAACTATGTTATGGGCAATTTCAAATTTCAAGTTATAATAGTGGAAATCTTTTGATAAATGCTCTCTTCTGTAGTGACAGATGTCAGATACAATATACAGTATGTTAAATGTGTATACTCCATAACTTCAAGTAAGTAATTTGAATGACAAATGTCTGCAAATTGAGACCAATGCAGGCATGTAAGTCTGACTTGCCCTGTTAGCAACTCGGTCAAACAAATAAGTCTAACACTAACTATTGCTGATCTTAGTGCTGAAAGTGTAAATCGAAAATAATCTAACCTGAATACTTTTATTTGCAGGTGGGAAACTTGTCTACTTGTACAAGAAGAAGTTGGGCAGTATACCAAAATGTGGAGACTGTAAGGCTGTTAAATTACATGGTGTAAGTGCAAAATGTGAATTGATCACACAAACCTATTATTACTTGATAACAGGAAAGTGGTGATGCTTAAGGTCCATAACTGAGTGGAAGTGGGCTTCAAATCGTTTCTTTATTTGGGATGTTAAATTTATTCATGTGAGGAAAGTAACAAGCTGATATTTGGAAGGTCTGTAGTTCTAACTAGGTGCCAGCCTGTGTCTAAAATGATGTCCATAGGGAAATCTTCGGTCTCCCTCCACAATTAATCCTGGAGGGTCACAGTATTACCTGAAACATGTACAGAATGTTTTTCTTGAAGTTTTTAGAAATTAAAGGACTGACTTGCTGTGGAAAACTAACATTTAAAAGTTGAATTTCTTCAGGTAGCTTACAGTACTGTATCATCTTAAATGTGCAGTTTGCAAAGCAAACAAAGGTGACAACATAAAGGGCCATGAAAATGCTGTTAATAAACCAAAGTTTGCACTTAACAAGCAAATACATGTAGTTAAAACATTTCAGTTAACCCAGACTTTTTGATATTTGTTTATTTACCTACTCAGTACTGTCATGGTTTCAAAACTAGGGGTAATTACCCCAGGGTCAAAAAAATGATATGGATCACTGTGTCATTGTCCAGAATGTAGCCCTTCCTTTGGTGATGATGAGTGGAACTTGCCCTCTCTGATCCAATGATTGAGAGTTGTTTCCTGTCACTGAACCATTTGTATTTCAGCTTATATATTAGCAAAGATTCTACTGCTGTCATTGTCTAGAATGTAGCCCTTCCTTTGGTAATGATGAGTGGAACTTGCCCTCTCTGATCCAATGATTGAGAGTTGTTTCCTGTCACTGAACCATTTGTATTTCAGCTTATATATTAGCAAAGATTCTACTGCTGTCATTGTCTAGAATGTAGCCCTTCCTTTGGTAATGATGAGTGGAACTTGCCCTCTCTGATCCAATGATTGAGAGTTGTTTCCTGTCACTGAACCATTTGTTTTTCAGCTTATATATTAGCAAAGATTCTACTGCTGTCATTGTCTAGAATGTAGCCCTTCCTTTGATGATGATGAGTGGAACTTGCCCTCTCTGATCCAATGATTGAGAGTTGTTTACTGTCACTGAACCATTTGTATTTCAGCTTATATATTAGCAAAGATTCTACTTCTGTCATTGTCTAGAATGTAGCCCTTCCTTTGATAATGATGAGTGGAACTTGCCCTCTCTGATCCAATGATTGAGAGTTGTTTCCTGTCACTGAACCATTTGTTTTTCAGTTTATATATTCATAAAGCTTCTACTGCTGTCATTGTCTAGAATGTAGCCCTTCCTTTGGTAATGATGAGTGGAACTTGCCCTCTCTGATCCAATGATTGAGAGTTGTTTCCTGTCACTGAACCATTTGTTTTTCAGTTTATATATTCACAAAGCTTCTACTGCTGTCATTGTCTAGAATGTAGCCCTTCCTTTGGTAATGATGAGTGGAACTTGCCCTCTCTGATCCAATGATTAAGAGTTGTTTCCTGTCACTGAACCATTTGTTTTTCAGTTTATATATTAGCAAAGATTCTACTACTGTCGTGGTCCAGATTGTGGCCATTCCTTTGGTAATGATGAGTGGAACTTGCCCTCTCTGATCAAATGATTGAGAGCTGTTTCCTGTCACTGAACCATTCGATTTCAGTTTATATATTAGCAAATATTCTACTACTGTCATTGTCTAGAATGTAGCCCTTCCTTTGGTAATGATGAGTGGAACTTGCTCTCTATGATTGAGCATTGTTTCCTGTCACTGAACCATTTGTTTTTCAGTTTATATAATAGCAAAGATTCTACTGCTGTCATTGTCTAGAATGTAGCCCTTCCTTTGGTAATGATGAGTGGAACTTGCCCTCTCTGATCCAATGATTGAGAGTTGTTTCCTGTCACTGAACCATTTGTTTTTCAGTTTATATATTAGCAAAGATTCTACTGCTGTCGTGGTCCAGATTGTGGCCATTCTTTTGGTAATGATGAGTAGAACTTGCCCTCTCTGATCCAATGATTGAGAGTTGTTTCCTGTCACTGAACCATTTGTTTTTCAGTTTATATATTAGCAAAGATTCTACTGCTGTCATTGTCTAAAATGTAGCCCTTCCTTTGATGATGATGAGTGGAACTTGCCCTCTCTGATCCAATGATTGAGAGTTGTTTACTGTCACTGAACCATTGTTGAGGTACTGTTAAGAGAGGATATCTAGAGCACTGTGTTGAACTTTTGACTTCTGTTGGAAAGTGGCTAGCCTTGACTCTACAGATTGTGTGCTGTATGCAAGATTTAAACATTGATTTAATATGCTGACTGTAATGTTAGTGTTAGGTTATAAATTGGATGTGTACGTAGTACTAAGTACATGTGTGTGTTGTGATGAAAAAAAAACTTTCCCTCAGCTGAGTCATGATGGATCTTGTTTTTTCTGAAGCACACGAAGGGAATGAACGCACAACTTTGTTGTTGTTCTTTGTAACACAAAAACTGGTATCAACTGAAAGAGTACATTATCATTGCTGGAAGGCATATTTCAGAGAAAACTGCACATTTTGAATATTTTAGAACAACAGGGAATCAAATGTTCTGTTGTTTCAGAACAGGTTATTGGCTGTTAGCACTGTGTCATAAATAGAAAATCTGTTTCCCACATTGACTTGTTTCATTCTCAGAAACTTAACAGTGTTGGCTTCTTTACATTGTTGAATTGATTGCAGAAAAAGTTTTCATTTTCTTGCAACAAGTGTGGTGAAATTGTGAGCACTGGGTTATGACAAAATTCTGATTCCATTTGCCACACTGACTTGTTTAATTGACAGAAACTGAACAGTTTTGACCTCAGTATATTGTTGAATTGAGTGCTAATGGGGAAAAATATTGCTATTTCTTGCAACAAGTATATTAAAATTATGAACACTGGGTTATAATGATATAATTTTTTGATTCCATTTGCCACACTGACTTGTTTCATTGTCAGAATAGTGTTGACCCATGTTCATTGCAGATGGTAAAAAAGGTGTCATTTCTTGCAACAAGTATGATGAAATTGTGAGCACTGGGTTATGATTAACTTGTGATTCCATCTGCCACACTGACTTGTTAGCTCACCTGTCACAAAGTGACAAGGTGAGCTTTTGTGATCGCGTGGTGTCCGTCGTCCGTCCGTCCGTGCGTCCGTAAACTTTTGCTTGTGACCACTCTAGAGGTCACATTTTTCATGGGATCTTTATGAAAAATGGTCAGAATGTTCATCTTGATGATATCTAGGTCAAGTTTGAAACTGGGTCACATGCCATCAAAAACTAGGTCAGTAGGTCTAAAAATAGAAAAACCTTGTGACCTCTCTAGAGGCCATATATTTCATAAGATCTTCATGAAAATTGGTCATAATGTTCACCTTGATGATATCTAGGTCAAGTTCGAAACTGGGTCACGTGGGGTCAAAAACTAGGTCAGTAGGTCTAAATATAGAAAAACCTTGTGACCTCTCTAGAGGCCATATTTTTCATGAGATCTTCATGAATATTGGTCAGAATGTTTATCTTGATGATATCTAGGTCAGGTTCGAAACTGGGTAACGTAGGGTCAAAAACTAGGTCATTAGGTCTAAAAATAGAAAAACCTTGTGACCTCTCTAGAGGCCATATTTCTCAATGCATCTTCATGAAAATTGGTCAGAATGTTCATCTTGATGATATCTAGGTCAAGTTCGAAACTGGGTCACGTGGGGTTAAAAACTAGGTCAGTAGAACTAAAAATAGAAAAACCTTGTGACCTCTCTAGAGGCCATATTTTTCATGAGATCTTCATGAATATTGGTCAGAATGTTCATCTTGATGATATCTAGGTCAAGTTCGAAACTGGGTCATGTGGGTTCAAAAACTAGGTCAGTAGATCTAAAAATAGAAAAACCTTGTGACCTCTCTAGTGGCCATATTTGTCAATGGATCTTCATGAAAATTGGTCAGAATGTTCACCTTGATGATATCTAGGTCAAGTTCGAAACTGGGTCATGTGCGGTCAAGAACTAGGTCAGTAAGTCTAAAAATAGGAAAACCTTGTGACCTCTCTAGAGGCAATATTTTTCAATGGATCTTCATGAAAATTGGTCAGAATGTTTACCTTGAAGATATCTAGGTCAAGTTCGAAACTGGGTCACGTAGGGTTAAAAACTAGGTCAGTAGATCTAAAAATAGAAAAACCTTGTGACCTCTCTAGAGGCCATGTTTTTCATGAGATCTTCATGAATATTGGTCAGAATGTTCATCTTGATGATATCTAAGTCAGATTCGAAACTGGGTCACGTGGGGTCAAAAACTAGGTCAGTAGGTCTAAAAATAGAAAAACCTTGTGACCTCTCTAGAGGCCATATTTCTCAATGGATCTTCATGAAAATTGGTGAGAATGTTCAGCTTGATGATATCTAGGTCAGGTTCGTAACTGGGTCATGTGCGGTCAAAAACTAGGTCATTAGGTCGAAAAATAGAAAAACCTTGTGACCTCTCTAGAGGCCATATTTTTTACGAGATCTTCATGAAAATTGGTGAGAATGTTCACCTTGATGATATCTAGGTCAAGTTTAAAAGTGGGTCATGTGCCTTCAAAAACTAGGTCATTAGGTCAAATAATAGAAAAACCTTGTGACCTCTCTAGAGGCCATATTTTTCAATGGATCTTCATGAAAATTGGTCAGAATTTTTTATCTTGATGATATCTAGGTCACATGTGCTCAAAAACAAGGTCACTTTGTCAAATAATAGAAATAACGATGTCATACTCAGTTGAACACTGGGTCATGTGGAGATAGGTGAGCGATTCAGGACCATCATGGTCCTCTTGTTTTAAAATATGCAATAAGGAAAACTTCAGCATTTTCATTGAATTGTTTGCTGAGTAACGCAGCAGTTAAACCTGGCTTTAACAACAAGTATGATGAAATTGTGAGCACTGGGTTATGATTAATTTGTGATTCCAATTGCCACACTGACAATTCATTGACAGAAACTAAACAGTTTTTACCTCAGTATATTGTTGAATTGATTGCAGATGTTGTCTTTTCTTGCAACAAGTATGATGAAATTGTGAGCACTGGGTTATGATTAATTTGTGATTCTATTTGCCACACTGACTTGTTGTAAAATATGCAATAAGGAAAACTTCAGCATTTTCATTGAATTGTTTGTAGAGTAAGGCAGCAGTTATACCTGGCTTTAACAACAAGTATGATGAAATTGTGAGCACTGGGTTATGATTAATTTGTGATTCAAATTGCCACACTGACAATTCATTGACAGAAACTAAACAGTTTTTACCTCAGTATATTATTGAATTGATTGCAAATGTTGTCTTTTCCTGCAACAAGTATGATGAAATTGTGAGCACTGGGTTATGATTAATTTGTGATTCCATTTGCCACACTGACTTGTTTTGAGTTTGAAACATGATACAGACTTGGTGGTCTACGTTGTTTTTCATGATTTACTGCATTTTGTTGCTTTCTATAAACATTTCACTAGCAACCTTTCAGTTTATATAATAGCAAAGATTCTACTGCTGTCATTTTAAGCTCACCTGTCACAAAGTGACAAGGTGAGCTTTTGTGATCGCGCGGTGTCCGTCGACCGTCCGTGCGTGCGTGCGTCCGTCCGTAAACTTTTGCTTGTGACCACTCTAGAGGTCACATTTTTCATGGGATCTTTATGAAAGTTGGTCAGAATGTTCACCTTGATGATATCTAGGTCAAGTTCGTAACTGGGTCACGTGCCATCAAAAACTAGGTCAGTAGGTCTGAAAATAGAAAAACCTTGTGACCTCTCTAGAGGCCATATATTTCACAAGATCTTCATGAAAATTGGTCAGAATGTTCACCTTGATGATATCTAGGTCAAGTTCGGAACTGGGTCACGTGGGGTCAAAAACTAGGTCAGTAGGTCTAAAAATAGAAAAACCTTGTGACCTCTCTAGAGGCCATATTTTTCATGAGATCTTCATGAATATTGGTCAGAATGTTCACCTTGATGATATCTAGGTCAAGTTCGAAACTGGGTCACGTGGGGTCAAAAACTAGGTCATGTCTAAAAATAGAAAAACCTTTTGACCTCTCTAGAGGCCATTTTTCTCAATGGATCTTCATGAAAATTGGTCAGAATGTTCACCTTGATGATATCTAGGTCAAGTTCGAAACTGGGTCACGTGGGGGTAAAAACTAGGTCAGTAGATCTAAAAATAGAAAAACCTTGTGACCTCTCTAGAGGCCATATTTTTCATGAGATCTTCATGAATATTGATCAGAAATATCTAGGTCAAGTTCGATACTGGGTCATGTTGGATCAAAAACTAGGTCAGTAGGTCTAAAAATAGAAAAACCTTTTGACCTCTCTAGAGGCCATATTTCTCAATGGATCTTCATGAAAATTGGTCAGAATGTTCACCTTGATGATATCTAGGTCAAGTTCGAAACTGGGTCACGTGCGGTCAAAAACTAGGTCAGTAGGTCTAAAAATAGAAAAACCTTGTGACCTCTCTAGAGGCCATATTTTTCAATGGATCTTCATGAAAATTGGTCAGAATGTTTACCTTGATGATATCTAAATCAAGTTCGGAACTGGGTCACGTGGGGTTAAAAACTAGGTCAGTAGATCTAAAAATAGAAAAACCTTGTGACCTCTCTAGAGGCCATATTTTTCATGAGATCTTCATGAATATTGGTCAGAATGTTCACCTTGATGATATCTAGGTTAGGTTCGAAACTGGGTCACGGGTCAAAAACTAGGTCAGTAGGTCTAAAAATAGAAAAACCTTGTGACCTCTCTAGAGGCCATATTTCTCAATGGATCTTCATGAAAACTGGTGAGAATGTTCAGCTTGATGATATCTAGGTCAGGTTCGTAACTGGGTCATGTGCGGTCAAAAACTAGGTCAGTAGGTCGAAAAATAGAAAAACCTTGTGACCTCTCTAGAGGCCATATTTTTCACGAGATCTTCATGAAAATTGGTGAGAATGTTCACCTTGATGATATCTGGGTCAGGTTTAAAAGTGGGTCACGTGCCTTCAAAAACTAGGTCATAAGGTCAAATAATAGAAAAAGCTTGTGACCTCTAGAGGCCATATTTTTCAATGGATCTTCATGAAAATTGGTCAGAATTTCTTATCTTGATGATATCTAGGTCACATGTGCTCAAAAACTAGGTCACTATGTCAAATAATAGAAATAACGACGTCATACTCAGTTCAACACTGGGTCATGTGGGGATAGGTGAGCGATTCAGGACCATCATGGTCCTCTTGTTTAGAATGTAGCCCTTCCTTTGGTAATGATGAGTGGAACTTGCCCTCTCTGATCAAATGATTGAGAGTTGTTTCCTGTCACTGAACCATTTGTTTTTCAGTTTATATATTCATAAAGCTTCTACTGCTGTCATTGTCTAGAATGTAGCCCTTCCTTTGGTAATGATGAGTGGAACTTGCCCTCTCTGATCAAATGATTGAGAGTTGTTTCCTGTCACTGAACCATTGTTGAGGTACTGTTAAGAGAGGATATCTAGAGCACTGTGTTGAACTTTTGACTTCTGTTGGAAAGTGGCTAGCCTTGACTCTACAGATTGTGTGCTGTATGCAAGATTTAAACATTGATTTAATATGCTGACTGTAATGTTAGTGTTAGGTTATAAATTGGATGTGTATGTAGTACTAAGTACAAGTGTGTGTTGTGATGAAAAAAAACTTTCCCTCAGCTGAGTCATGATGGATCTTGTTTTTTCTGAAGCACATGAAGGGAATGAACACACAACTTTGTTGTTGTTCTTTGTAACACAAAAACTGGTATCAACTGAAAGAGTACATTATCATTGCTGGAAGGCACATTTCAGAGAAAACTGCACATTTTGAATATTTTAGAACAACAGGGAATCAAATGTTTTGTTGTTTCAGAACAGGTTATTGACTGTTAGCACTGTGTCATAAATAGAGAATCTGTTTCCCACATTGACTTGAAACTCAGAAACTTAACAGTGTTGGCTTCTTTATATTGTTGAATTGATTGCTGAAAAAGTTTTCATTTTCTTGCAACAAGTGTGATGAAATTGTGAGCACTGGGTTATGACAAAATTCTGATTCCATTTGCCACACTGACTTGTTTCATTGACAGAAACTGAACAGTTTTGACCTCAGTATATTGTTGAATTGAGTGCTAATGGGGAAAAAGATTACTATTTCTTGCAACAAGTATATTAAAATTATGAACTCTGGGTTATAATGATATAATTTTTTGATTCCATTTGCCACACTGACTTGTTTCATTGTCAGAACAGTGTTGACCCATGTTCATTGCAGATGGTAAAAAAGGTGTCATTTCTTGCAACAAGTATGATGAAATTGTGAGCACTGGGTTATGATTAACTTGTGATTCCATCTGCCACACTGACTTGTTTTAAAATATGCAATAAGGAAAAACTTTCATTGAGTTGTTTGCTGAGTAACGCAGCAGTTAAACCTGGCTTTAACAACAAGTATGATGAAATTGTGAACACTGGGTTATGATTAATTTGTGATTCCAATTGCCACACTGACTTAATTCATTGACAGAAACTAAACAGTTTTTACCTCAGTATATTGTTGAATTGATTGCAGATGTTGTCTTTTCCTGCAACAAGTATGATGAAATTGTGAGCACTGGGTTATGATTAACTTGTGATTCTATTTGCCACACTGACTTATTCCATTGACAGAAACGAAACAGTTTTAACCTCGGTATATTGTTGAAATGATTGCAGATGTTGTCTTTTCCTGCAACAAGTATGATGAAATTGTGAGCACTGGGTTATGATTAACTTGTGATTCTATTTGCCACACTGACTTGTTTTAAAATATGCAATAAGGAAAATTTCAGCATTTTCATTGAATTGTTTGTAGAGTAATGCAGCAGTTATACCTGGCTTTAACAACAAGTATGATGAAATTGTGAGCACTGGGTTATGATTAATTTGTGATTCCATTTGCCACACTGACTTGTTTTGAGTTTGAAACATGATACAAACTTGGTGGTCTACGTTGTTTTTCATGATTTACTGCATTTTGTTGCTTTCTATAAACATGTCACTAGCAAACTTCTGTATTAACAATGACAAGTACATCAAGTTACAGTGCTCCAGCTAGGATTAAAAAAGGGCAGGGTGCTCAGGGGTTCCATTTGACCCGGGACCCCGGGTCCAGACCCAGGAGATTTTCAAAAGACGCTCAAAGGACCCGGCAGAATACTTGCCTGTGCGTCCTTCGGGACCCGGGGGCATTTTCCTTTGATAATCCTTTCTCTTAGCATTAATTTCCTGCAGTAAAACTATTTCCACGATAGACACGTGTATTCAAAATAAACACTCGCGGTCATGCCCTCCTGCCTTTCTGCCTTTGATCTCTGCTAAATCCCGCCCTTTCTCCTGTAGACATGCCTCGCTGAGTTTTTTATCAGCAAGTTACGTCACGGCGAGTGCACATAGGTAACAAGAATCAATGAAGTGTTGAGATTATTTGATAAAGCGAATCATGTGTACTGTCAAAAAAGGCGCCAATTATTAAATTATCGTAAGCAGCTGATTACCGAGCATGTGAAAGGTGCCCTGCAAGGTTTTTTCATGCCAACTTTAAATTAGACCATTGTTTAGTGATCATATTGTAATTTCAACAAGAAACTTCACAAATTTTGATGAATTTTGAAAGCAAAAATAAGTTTAGAAATGTCCGTTCACGGGTCTAATTACCCCAGATGTCATATGCATATTTCCAAAATTCCTTAAGAAAACTGACTTTCAATGCAGTTTTTAATTATAAGTATCATCATTATTTGAGGAACTATCGCTGACTTAGCTTAGTTTGCCAAGTAAACTGAGCAAAAACTACTTTCCGATGACATTCTGAAAGTGTACCAGTATCCGGATAGTACATTTTGGATACATTTTTAGCTCATCTGATTTTTTGAAAAAAAATGATGAGTTATTGTCATCACTTGAGCGGTTGTCGGCGTCGGCGTCGGCGTCTGCGTCGGCGTTGCCTGGTTAAGTTTTATGTTTAGGTCAGCTTTTCTCCTAAACTATCAAAGCTATTGCTTTGAAACTTGGAATACTTGTTCACCATCATAAGCTGACCCTGTATAGCAAGAAACATAACTCCATCTTGCTTTTTGCAAGATTTATGGCCCCTTTTGTACTTAGAAAATATCAGATTTCTTGGTTAAGTTTTATGTTTAGGTCAACTTTTCTCCTAAACTATCAAAGCTATTGCTTTGAAACTTGGAATACTTGTTCACCATCATAAGCAGACCCTGTACATCAAGAAACATAACTCCATCTTGCTTTTTGCAAGATTTATTGCCCCTTTTGGACTTAGAAAATCAGTTTTCTTGGTTAAGTTTTATGTTTAGGTCAGCTTTTATCCTAAACTATCAAAGCTATTGCTTTAAAACTTGCAACACTTGTTCACCATCATAAGTTGACCCTGTACAGCAAGAAACATAACTCCATCCTGCTTTTTGCAAGATTTATGGCCCCTTTTGGACTTAGAAAATATCAGATTTCTTGGTTAAGTTTTATGTTTAGGTCAACTTTTTCTCTTAAACTATCAAAGCTATTGCTTTGAAACTTGCAACACTTGTTGACCATCATAAGCTGACCCTGAACAGCAAGCAACATAACTCCATCTTGCTTTTTGCAATAATTATTGCCCCTTTTGGACTTAGAAAATCATTTTCTTGGTTGAGTATTATGTTTAAGTCAACTTTTCTCATAAACTATCAAAGCTATTGCTTTAAAACTTGCAACAGTTTTTCACCATCATAAGTGGACACTGAACATCAAGAAACATAACTCTATCCTGCTTTTTGCAAGAATGATGGCCCTTTTTAGACTTAGAAAATCATGGGTAGGACAATATTTCTATTACACAAAAAAAAATCAGATGAGCGTCAGCACCCGCAAGGTGGTGCTCTTGTTATAGAGAGTAGTAGCACTGTTCTGTTATTAAAAATGAAATGAAATATTGAAGAAAAACCTAATCAAAATAACATGAATTTTGATAAATATTATTTTACAATATGAGACTATATGACCTGAAACTGACATTTTTATTATGCTGTAACATGATCTTGGGTTTATTGTTTTCTTAGGTAAAGATCTACGTATGATACTGAATAAAAAAATATAGTCAATTATATGGACGTGTTGGGACAGGACTCCTGTATTTTGGAAAAGGACCCTTCAAAATTTGGGCCCAAGGGTCCTGGGACTCTTGGGTTTTCGGGTCTAGTGGAACCCCTGGTGCTGGCACTGAAAAGGGCACTTCTGGGGTGGTGGTCGGTCCGGGACCGTGCTCCCCCGGGAAAAAAATATAACTGGTCCATGCATACAGTGCATTTTAACATACTTTAGGCATGGAATTTGGCATAATTTAGGCATGTTTTTTGGCACACTTTAGGTATGGTCTTTTAATAGGCTATGTCTGTCATCTCTAATGCATCTATTTATTAACTAAAAATTCTGCTGTTTGTATTTTACTTGGCATTGATTTTCAACTTGTAACATTTCTTTGTAATTGCATACTGAATAACAATATCTATGTGTTTAGGCTTATTTTACTTGCTACAATTTCAGTACACATCTTCTCCATGTAGGCTACTTGATATTTATAAATTTATACCTGCAACATATTATATACAGAAAATAAAGTTTAAACTTCCACTTAAATAAATGAAATCAGGCAAAGTTTTTAACTTACAACAGTCTAAAAGCAAGTTTAGCACTTGTAATAGACATATTCCGGGTATCCAAAATTTTATATCCGGATATGGTTACACTTTTTTCTAAAAGTCGTCGAATGTCCAGTTTAAACAATATTTTTGAAAAAATATTATGATGCAAAGACAGTTTAACAGCATTTCACAGTATCTGACATTAAAGTGTACCCTGTCATTACATCTTAGTAAACTAATTTCAAAGAAATCTTCATGAAAAAATGGCAATTTCACAAAGCAGACGACAACTTACTTTCGATTTCAAAAACTTGTAAAACGATAAAATCAAAATATTTTCCTATTTAAATTTGATTGTGATCGATTTTTATTAATTACATATAAATGTCTGTTGTCTGGACTTAAGTTTCAGTTGTGTATAAAGGGGTATTTACGACTATATTACCGAAAACGAAAGTACACTTTGACAGGTGGCGCGAAATGATAATGATTTCAGACTGGTTTGCAAACTGTTTTAACACTAAGGTTCAATGATTTTAATGCTAGTGGAGCAGTCTAAAATATCATGGTCTGCCTCGGGCACGATTACAGCAGGTAATATTGTTTAACTGTTTGCTAATTATGTCAATGCCCCCCGGCGTGTATCACTCGATAAAAAGGGGGCAATAAAGCAGTGTATTATAATCACAGAGGCAAAAAAGGGAAGTTTGGCTAAAAAAAAGAAATGAATGGTTGTAAAACGGGCAGGGTGCCTGGCGGGGCAACAGGGCGGAACGAATTTCGGAACGGGCGATGCGCCCTGCTGTAAATAGCTAGCTGGAGCACTGAGTTAATTATCCAGATAACCAAAAAGGAAGCATGATGAAATTGTGAGCACTGGGTTATGAATACAGTGATTCTACTTGCCACACTGATTCTTCCTTGCTTAGTGCCTCCATGCCTGAGTGGTTATGGTCGCTTCTATTGCTTTCCCCTCAGTGCTGTTGGTTTGAAACTCGCTTACAGTGTATAATCCTTTCATGTTTGCAAGCCATGCAGTAGGCTTGTGGAAAGTCAATGATTCTAATCTATCCAGATGCCCATCCATGTGAGAAATAATGCTTGGAGGGGCACCTGTGGTCTTCTTTCCAGCGTACAAAGCTGGAAAATTGCCATGTGATCAATAACTGTTTCGATGTGACATAAAACCCATTAAAATTCTCCAATTATTTAAGAGCACAGTTTGTATGGAGTGTTGTTTGGATCTCTTTAAGTATCTATGATGTATAGCTATTTACCCTGTGTGATTGTCAGTTAACTGACCAGGGGCATATATACACATATTGCAGTTTTACTGTGATTATCAGTTCTTAAACCATATTAGGAGAACATTTACTGTTGAAAGCATATATATTAAGTGTTAAAAGGCAACTATTGTTACCTGGTTGATGTTGTTAATTATTTTGAAATTTAAGGCAGACCAACTGATCTACTTAACTTCCTTCAGTTGCTTGTAAAAGAAGATACTAAGTATAATATACTGATTCTTCTCCAAAAAAAAAAAAAAAACAAGACTTACAGGAGTGATGAAACTGTAAGCACTGGGTTATGAAATAGACTGTTGATTCTACCTGCCACACTGACCTGTTATATAATATTTTCATGTTGTTAGAATTCATGTATAGGTAAACTTGATATTAATGTTAATAAATTGTTTTAACAGATCACTCCAGCAAGACCTAAAGAACTTATGTCCATGTCAAAGAGACTGAAGACTGTATCAAGAACATACGGAGGTTCAAGATGCCACAAATGTGTCCGAGACAGGTTTGTATACTGACTACATGTTTTAATCACATTGCTAGAAGATAAGTGTTAATACATCATTTTCTGTGAAATCGTCATGGAGGATTGAACTTGAGACTTCTATATTAGTATTTTTGCTCTCAGTAGGGGAAACTTCCAATTCAGGAATTTAACCACTTGGTTTTTTATACAGACAGATTGAAACTATACCTCGATAATGATGCCATGTATATTCTTGAACTTCAGGCATTTCAAATAAAACCAGTAAAAGAAAGTGATTTTTGCTTCCCAAACAGCAATTAAGTTACTGTAATGAGTAACAAGTTTCCCTTTCAGGAAGTAGGAGAAAACCATAAAGTTGGTTTTCAAAAGGGAAGTTTCCCCTTCTGTCTCTAGAGGGCAAAAACGTTCACTTAGATGAAGTTATTAACATAAACAAATTAGGTCATAGTAGTTTGAGGAATACATCTTAGTGCCTTAAGTTCCAGAAGGTACAGGAGATTTACGCACAACCTAGAGCCCAACAGATACTGTATAGTTTGTTGGGTGTAGAAATTGTGCTAAATAAAATGCTACATATTGTGAATGATACACCCTTTTGGGTGTTGTACATTTATGTAGGTACATGTATACAAATAAAACTGTCCATTTGAACAGTGTGGCTTCTACACATTAAGATCAGATAATGCTAGTCCTCATTTATATTTCAAGGTGCCTGTTATTGGAATATACTAGCTCTGAAATGAACATGAAACATGCAATATTATGTTGTTACTGACCAGGAGCATATTGTTAGAAATAATAACACTAACAGTGCTTTTGGTAGCGAAAATTATTTTCAAATTAAATGGCCAGTGTTTAAACAGGCATTGAAAGGTCTTGGAATAAGGTATGGCTGGACAGTCAGTGAGTTCCGCAGTGCTGAACTTTTGTAAAATGTTCTTTAAATAATGTTCTGTGAGTATTCGGTGCTATTGGCAGGGCAATAAAGCAGTTTTGGGGATTTAAATTTCCTCATTTAAGCTTTCCATCAAATTAGTCATTACATTATACAGAAATTTAACTCCATGAAACTTTATAGGAATGTTGTTCAGCTTGTGTTATTACGCACCACTGGTTTAATTTGGGAGTGTACGGAGGGGCACCTGGGGTCCTCCTCCACCATCAAAGCTGAAAAGTCACCATACGACTTTTAATTGTGTCAGTGTGACATTAAACCCAACCAAAAAGAAAGAAACATTAAGTTGTAGTTTTACTCCGGATACCTGTGTCCTATGGACACTCACCTGGTTAACCCAAGGGAGTAGCAGTTTGTAACATAAGCATAATCAAAACAATTTTTACATCAATTTTCTGCTCCTAGTGCAGCAGTTTTCACCATACATAAATTCATGTAAACTATTCTTGAAAAGCAAATGAGCAATGTTGAAATAAGAAATACAATAATATGATGTGTTCACAGGCACAACCTAGAGCCTATCTGGTACTGTTATAGTAAGATAGGTGTAGAAATTGTGCAATACTAAGTGCTGTAGCTATAAAGTATAATGTGTCGGTGTCTTTTAAAGGTACTGATGTAATAAGCTACCGGACAGCATTATAGCCATGCTTTTATATGTATTTATTGAAACTTGTATTTTAACCATGAAATTTCTAGGTGGGCAGAATTTATTTCATTTGCTCCATTGTGAAATCAAATCCTGTTTGTTTTGTCTATTAAACTTTAAAAAATAATTAATTTCTGACAGAGTGTAATATGAATCACATGTACACATAAGCACAAGCTAGTCATATTTTAACTATGTTAGAAGACATACATATAAGATATAATATGTGTTTCATTTTATTGAGTTTCCTTTTAGAATTTATTTTTGACCATATGAATTGCGGCTCAATTACTCGTTTCATATGAAAACTTGCTGAACCTCCAAGTAGTTTTGAAACCAGTTTCAGCATCTTAGTCATATACATTAACATGCATGTGTGCTTGTATAGCAAAATGATGATACTGTGAGCATTGGGCAATGATACTGTATGATTACAAATGCCACACTGAATTTTGCTGTAGAGATGACACTTCCGTTTCTTACTTTAAGATAGTGAATGTGTTTTATTTCAACATAATGCTGTGTTCTTTCAGAATCATCAGAGCTTTTCTCATTGAAGAACAGAAAATTGTGGTTCGTGTACTCAAAGCACAGGAAGCCAGCAAGAAGTCATGATCATTTTAATTGTAGACATGGTGTAAATAAAGAGAAAAACTTCACATGTGGTTGTTATATACAGCATATTAACACCCCCACCCACACCCCCTCTGAGTCCCCTCACATGACCTCATGACATATTAGCATCTGGAAGATTGACAACATTGCCTCAGATAAATTTATACTTAAGTTTAGCATGGTTAAAATGAGAGACCAGAGACGAGAATGTTTTTGCCCTGTCAGTAAGTCGCACTTCATTTCCAATCAATAACGGGAGAACCATTTGACCTAGAACCTTCAGACTTAATAAGAGTGACACGGCTTATTGAGTAGATGACCCTTAATGTTTATGGGGTCACTCCATCAAAGGTCAAGGTCACTGGGGTCTGAACATAGAAAACCATTTCCGATCAGTAACTTGAGAACCACTTGACCCAGAATGTTGAAACTTCATAGGATGATTGGACATGCAGAGTAGATGACGCATGTTGTTAGCTCACCTGAGCATTGCTCAGGTGAGTTTTTTCTGATCGCTCGATGTCCAGCGTCCGTTGTCTGTCAACATTTAGCTTGTGTATGCGATAGAGGCTGTATTTTTCAACTGATCTTCATGAAATTTGGTCAGAATGATTACCTTGATGAAATCTAGGCAGAGTTTGAAAATGGGTCATCTGGGGTCAAAAACTAGGTCACTAGGTCAAATCAAAGAAAACCCTTGTGTATGTGATAGAGGCTGTATTTTTCAATTAATCTTCATGAATTTTGGTCAGAATGATAACCTTGATGAATCTAGGTCGAGTTCGAAAATGGATCATCTTGGGTCAAAAACCAGGTCACTAGGTCAAATCAAAGAAAAACCTTGTGTATGCGATAGAGGCTGTATTTTTCAATTGATCTTCATGACATTTGGTCAAAACGATTGCATTGATGAAATAAAGGTCAAGTTTGAATATGGGTCATCTAGGATCAAAAAGTAGGTCACTAGGTCAAATCTAAGAAAAACCTTGTGTATGCGATAGAGGCTATATTTATGTCTCCCCCAGGAGACATTGTTTTTGCCCTGTCCGTCCGTCTGTACGCCACACTTCATTTCCGAGCAATAACTGGAGAACCATTTGACCTAGAACCTTCAAACTTCATAGGGTTGTAGGGCTGCTGGAGTAGACGACCCCTATTGTTTTTGGGGTCACTCCGTCAAAGGTCAAGGTCACAGGGGCCTGAACATTGAAAACCATTTCCGATCAATAACTAGAGAACCACTTGACCCAGAATGTTGAAACTTCATAAGGTGATTGGTCATGAAGAGTAGATGACCTCTATTGATTTTGGGGTCACTCTGTCAAAGGTCAAGGTCACAGGGGCCTGAACATTGAAAAGCATTTCCGATCAATAACTAGAGAACTACTTGACCCAGAATGTTGAAACTTCATAGGATGATTGATCATAAAGAGTAGATGACCCCTATTGATTTTGGGGTCACTCCATCAAAGGTCAAGGTCACAGGGGCCTGAACATATAAAAGCATTTCCGATCAATAACTAGAGAACCACTTGACCCAGAATGTTGAAACTTCATAGGATGATTGGTCATGAAGAGTAGATGACCCCTATTGATTTTGGGGTCACTCATTCAAAGGTCAAGGTCACAGGGGCCTGAACATTGAAAACCATTTCCGGTCAGTAACTTGAGAACCACTTGACCCAGAATGTTGAAACTTAATAGGATGATTGGTCATGCAGAGTAGATGACCCCTAACGATTTTGGGGTCACTCTATGAAAGGTCAAGGTCACAGGGGCCTGAACATTGAAAACCTTTTCCGGTCAGTAACTTGAGAACCACTTGACCCAGAATGATGAAACTTCATAGGATGATTGGTCATGCAGAGTAGATGACCCCTATTGTTTTTGGGGTCACTCCGTTAAAGGTCAAGGTCACGGGCCTGAACATTGATAACCAGTTCCGATCAATAACTTGAGAACCACTTGACCCAGAATGTTGAAACTTCATAGGATGATTGAACATGCAGAGTAGATGACCCCTATTGATTTTTGGGTCAGTCTATTAAAGGTCAAGGTTACAGTGGCCTGTTCATGTAAAATCATTTTTTGGAAATAACTTGAGAACCACTTGACCTACAATGTTGAAACTTGATAGGATGATTGGACATGCAGAGTAGATGACCCCTATTTATTTTGAGGTCACTTGATCAAAGGTCAAGGTCCCAGGAGCCTGAACAGTGACTTGAGAACCACTAGGCCAAGAATGTTGAAATTTAGCGGGATGACTGGACATGCCAAGTAGATGATCCCTATTGCAGCTAACCATCAGTGTCTCTTTGACTTTCGCTCCTGACCCCTATTGACTTCTTGCCTATAGGACTTTGCATTGGGGGAGACATGCGCTTTTTTACAAAAGCATTTTCTAGTTTTCCATTGATCTTCCTGAAATTAAGTCAGAATGATTGCCTTGATGAAATCTAGGTCGAGTTTGAATATGGGTCATCTGAGGTCAAAAACTAGGTCACTTGGTCAAATTAAAGAAAAGTCTTATGTATGCGATAGAGGCTGTATTTTTCAATTGATATTCATGAAATTTCCTCAGAATGATTGCCTTGATAAAATCTATGTTGAGTTTGATTATGGGTCATTGGACTCAAAAAGTAGGTCACTAGGTCAAATCAAAGAAAACCCTTCTGTATGCGATAGAGGCTGTATTTTTCAATTAATCTTCATGAAATTTGGTCAGAATGATTGCCTTGTTGTAATCTAGGTCAAGTTCAATTATGGATCATCTGGGTCAAAAAGTAGGTCACTAGGTTAAATCAAAGAAAAATCTTGTGTATGCGATAGAGGCTATTTTTCAACTGATCTTCATGAAATTTTTTCAGAATGATAGCCTTGATGAAATCTAGGTCAAGTTCGAATATGGGTCATCTGGGTTTACAAACTAGGTCACTAAGTCAAATCAAGGAAAAACCGTGTATGCAGTAGGGACTGCATTTTACACTGGATTTCATAAAATTTGGTCAGAATGGTTGGCTTGATGAAATCTAGGTCAAGTTCGAATATGGGTAGTCTGGGGTCAAAAACTAGGTCACTAGGTCAAATCAAAGAAAATACTTATTTATACTCAAGATTTTTTGCTCCAATTTTAATAATTGGTCAGAACATTTTTTTCCATGAAATCATTAGGTCAAACATGTTTACACTGTTATGGTGTGTTTCTCAGGTGAGCAACCTAGGGCCATCTTGGCCCTCTTGTTTTTAGGGTCACTCCATGAACGGTTATGGGGGCCTGAACATGGAAAACCATTTCTGATCAATAACTTGAGAACCACTTTACCCGGAATGTTGAAACTTCATAGGATGATTGGACATGCAGAGTAGATGACCCCTGTTGTTTTTGGGGTCACTATGAACGGTTACGGGGGCCTGAACATGGAAAACCATTTCCGATCAATAACTTGAGAACCACGACCCAGAATATTGAGACTTCATAGGATGATTGGACATGCAGAGTGGATAACCCCTATTGTTTCTGGGGTTACTCTATAAAAGGTCAAGGTCGCAACAAACAGAACATGGAAATCCATTTCCAGTTAATAACTTTAGAAGTATTTGACCTAGAACCTTCAAATTTCATAGGGTGATAGGAATTACAGAGTAGATGACCCCTATTGTTTTCAGCTCACATGTCGCATATTCATGCATCTGTCAACAATTTTTAGTCTGCACAACAGTGGTTTCATTTATGATTTTATTTTAACCAAACTTGCACACATCTTGTATCACCACAAGATTTTGGTTCCTTTCTTAACTAGCTAGATTCTATCCTGAGTTACGTCCCCTTAAAGGTCCAAAATTAGCTATTTTGGCTTTTGCAGTCATATAGAGACTTCATTTATGATACAAACTTTCAAAATATTTTCAACAACAATAAATCTTGGATTCCATGACGAATCTGTCAGATCCAATTGTAGGTTCCAGTTATTTTATATCTGATTACCTCCCCTGATTTAATAAAAATGGATTTATATCAGTAAGTACTTACAGGACTTACTTGAAATTTCATTATTGTCATTAGTTGGACTGAGACAATCGGGGTAGATAACTATGGACTGATTTTATGTCAAATTACCTCTATTTCAAATTAAAATTGGAATATCTCTGTAACTAATGAAGATACTGATCTGAAATTTCATTTATGTCAACAGATGGACTTGAACAATCAATGAAGATACATATTGACTGAATTTATGACAAATTACCTCCCAGTGTCCATCGTCGTCGTCAACAATTTGACTCTAGAGGTCACAAATTTGAGCAACTCTTAATGAAACTTGGTCAGAATGTTACCCTCAATGAAATCTTGGATGAGTTCAATATTGGGTCAAATCAAAGGAAAAGATTGTTGACACTCTAGAGGCCACATTTATGACTATATCTTCATGAAATGTTCTTTGGTCCAATTTACTATGACTGTTCATACAGAGGTGGCTACATTTTTATATCCCGTATTAGAAATAATGAACCGTTTTATACAACTTTCTTATAGGTAGGTATTTTATTACAAAGTTACATACCTTTTATGTGGTATAAAGATCTATTAATTTAAGTTAAAGCAAGTCAACTAATAAGAAAGTGACCATACTATTGGAGACCCTGTTTGTACCATGCTGTATTAAATTGCACGGATGGGCAAAGTTGTTTATCCAAACACTCATTTTGGTGAACATTATTTTTCTCTGCACATTCATTAATTCTTGGAGAAAGTTTGCAAGAGCTTTGAGTATATCCAACACGGGTAGAAATACAAAATTGAGCCGTGCCATGGGAAAACCAACATGGTGTGCGACCAGCATGGATCCAGACCAGCCTGCGCATCCGCGCAGTCTGGTCAGGATCCATCCTGTTCGCTAACAGTTTCTCCAATTACAATAGGCTTTAAAAGCGAACAGCATGGAGCCTGACCAGACTGCGCGGATGCGCAGGCTGGTCTGGATCCATGCTGGTCGCAAACCCACTATGTTGGTTTTCTCATGGCATGACTCAAACAGCTGGGTTGAACAATAGATCCATCATTCCATGTGCTCTATATTGTTTTCTGTTCTGCAAAAAAGTGGAGGATATTAAATGGTAAAAAGCAGCAACATTATGTCTGCCTCATTTTATGAGAGGCAATGTTTTTGCTTCTGCTGTCTGCATCATGCATTTTATTTGTCCCCGCTACACAGCCAAATGGATTCTCAAAGTGTAGTTATGCATATTGTTGGCTATACTAATTTTTAGTGAAGTTCTGGCCCCTCTATTAAATAAGCTGGCCTTATGAGTTATCACCTTTGATCTTTATTCTTTGAAGAGGTTCTTTCACTTATCTTCAAACTGCTGCCTGGATCTGAATACCAGTTAAAATGCACAACTTTCAAACAACTTTGAAGTTTTAATGGCATGTCAGTTTAATATTGAAACTGCAATCGACTGAGATGAACAATACTAATAAAATGGATTAAAATGATCAAAATTATGCAGAAACTAATAATGTGTAGAACATGAATGACCCTGTTTTGTGAAATTCAAGTCCTTTGAATAATGGCATTTTGACAATAGAACCTGTAGACAGGTTATGGACTGGAAAAGAAACATGACAGTTCATATTTATTTCACCTTTAAAACGATTTACTGTGAAATCATTAATATTCTTGGGGGACTAATTTTCATTGATTTCGTGGGTGAGTAAATCCACAAAATTTAATCCCAACGAACAAGTAAAATTCCCACTTATATTATGTTGGAAAGTTGAAATCCACGAATTCATATCCCGACGAAATTTCAGTTTTGCCCAAAACCACGAAATTTCTTGCCCACGAAATTAAGTGATTTTACAGTATTACACAGTCTTATGGTGAAAGTTTGTGCTAAGTTATTTGAATATTCATCTATGTATAAAAGTTACAGATATACAGACAAGAAAAATGATATAAAATCTTGGCCTCTCAAGTGTGATCTTGACCTTTGATTTAGATGTTACAATCTTATGTTGCTGGTTTAACTAAGAGGGGTAATGAAGAATCATATAACATATAGTTTTCTTTATTCATTGTAACTGAATTATTAGAAATGTCCAAACATATAGAGTATAAAGAGGCAGTGTTATCAATAAAAGAAAGGGGAGCGGTGGTCTAGTGGATAAGGTGTCGGCCGCTCAATCCAGGGGTCGTGGGTTCGAGCCCCACTGGGGTCACGACCATGACTTCTCATATGACACCAGTACTGGTTTTTCCAGGAAGCGGACTCGAGAGTGGTTAAAATAAGCTTGAAGCTTCCATCACAATCAAGCTAAAATAAATTAGTATAAACTAATAAAAGAAACACGTCTTTCCCCTGACCCTGGGAACTTGAGAGATTCTACTCGGAGCCCTTTTTCATACAGGATCAAAGGATACCAAAACTGACGATATGTCCGTCATTCTGACCTTCCCATGTCCTCCGATCTGACCACCCGGTGACAAGTATTTTCTAGACGACTATATTACAAAATGCGCATTTTGTAATATAGTCTTGCACTTACAAAATTTATAGACCCATCTACCTCTACATGTGACCTTGACTGTCTGACTCATCATCTAGTAATGACAAATGTTTGTGCCAAGTTATATGAATATTCGTCCATTCATACTAAAGTTACAGATGTAAGAACCGAATTCTAAAGCTGATCTTCACCTTTAACTTTGGATCTACCAGTAGGATGCACAAAACTCATTGTTTGATTAAGTTGAATGTTTGTGCCTAGCTACTCAAACATCCATTCAAACAAGTTGCAGACTCAGGTTACAAAAAGTTAAAACTTCTAAGTGCAACCTTGACCTTTTAGGTTGAGGCATTGGTCTTGAACATGACACTTAAGTGATATTTTGTTGAATATTGGTGCAAGGTTATTTGAATATCAATGAGCACATAAAAAAGTTATAGAGCAGACATGGAAAATTACCTCAAATCATTGACCTTTAAGGCAGGGGTATGGATCTTTAACACAACACATCATCTATTTACGGGGAATGATTTTGCCAAGCTGGTTGAATATCCATCCATGCATAAAGGTTTGAAAAGAAAATTTATTTATTTATTTATTTGGGTACAATGTTTTATGGCGCACCAACACAGTATAGGTTATATGGCACCAAACAGGACTACAAATTTTGGTTCCACATCGAAATAAAAACATGAGGTATGGAATCAAAATTTGCATACCTGCTGGAATCACAGAGTTACTGCAAAACCAAGTGTTAAGACCCTATTAGTCGCCTCTTTCGATCATGCAAGGGTAAGGCAGTGGTTCCAATTCTTTTCATACAGAGATCGTCCCAGAACCACATGGGGCTTGACAAGAAAAATGACTGAAAATCTTTTGACTTCTAAGTATGACCTTGACCTTTGAACTAGTGGTCTGGATGTTGCACTTGACAAGTTGTCTTGTTATGCTGATTGTACCAATTTATTTCAAATTCCAACAATACACAACAAGGTTACTGGCCGGACAAGATTTTGTGCACACACACAGACAGGTAACACTATACACACAACCAGCCCAAGCTTTTATAAAGGTTGGGGCAAAAAATGGAAATATTTACCCTGCTGGTTAACTGCAAAAGTATTCTGAAACAAAATAACATTGTTGCAACCCTGACACTTTACCATAGTCTTGATACAAACAAGAGCTCGTAGAACACGAAAATGCATTCAGTAATTGCACAAGGAACAGAAATTATTTGGTCAATGTACTAAAAAGTTCTACTATTCCAGGTCAATGTGACCTTGACCTAATGACCTAAAAATCAATGGAGGTCTTCTGCTGGTCATGATCAACCTCCCTATTAAGTATCGTGATCCTAAACCCAAGCGTTCTCAAGTTATCGTCAATGATTTAACTGTTCTGGGTCACTTTGACTTTTGACTTACTGACCTCAAAATCAATAGGGGTCATCTTCTGGTCCTCCCTATCAAGTTTCGTGATCCTAGGCCCAAGCATTCTCAAGTCTGGAAACGGTTTAACTGTTCCAAGTCACTTTGACCTTGACCTTTGACCTACTGATCTCAAAATCAATAGGAGTCATCTAGAGATAGGCCCTAAAATTTTCAGTGATAGAATTACATTAAATAAAGTCTAGAAATTGATTTCCAAGTCCTTGAAATAATCAAAAATGATTTCACAAATGTGAAGTTTATGATAGTTTTGTTAATATCAATAACAGAAGTTTTAATTTTTAATTTAAAGTTGTGATCCACGAAGAATGACAACTCTTGCCTTGGACTAGTACTTATAAGTAGAGATTTATTAGTTTACTTCCCTTGCAATTACACAATTGAGTGGAAAATGAAAACTGTTAAGACACAATATCATACTTTTTTGCACAACAAAATCATTAAGGATTTATTTATTTGTGTTTGATTTACCCCTCAAGACATGGTTCCTATGATTCTGTCAACTTACATATGGTAAAAAATTAACTTTTAACAAGCCAATAATAAAACGAAGTACCAGTAGGTAAATAATAGTGCAGATAATACAGTTTTGCTTGTATCAAAATGTCACAATAGATCCACTTTTGTAATACAGAACACCTGGTAGGATTAGTAAAGGTGCAATTATATTGATCTCTATTTCCTATGCCTAAGTCATCTGCTGGTCGTGACCAACCTCCCTATCAATTTTCATGATCCTAGACCAAACAGTTCTTGAGTTGTCATCCGGAAACCGTTTAAGTGTTCTGGGTCACTGTGACCTTGGCCTTTGACCTACTGGCCTCAAAATCAATAGGGTTCATCTGCTAGTCATGATCAATCTCCCTATCATTTTCATGATCCTAGGCACAAGAGTTCTCGATCCGGAAACCATTTATCTGTTACAGGTCACTGTGACATTGACCTTTGCCAGACTGACCTCAAAATCAATAGGGGTCATCTGCTGGTCATGACCAACCTCCCTATCAACTTTCATGATCATAGGCTCAAGCGTTCTTGAGTTGTCATCTGGAAACCAATTGGTCTACATACCATGACATCTGCAAAACAATATACCCATCCTTCAACGAAGGGGAGCATAAAAACATGTCTAAACCTTTTCCATCTTTTGACATAATAACAGTCTTTAAAAATATACTAAGGTAGCATTGTTATTTTCTGTTTATGTGTGGTGTAAATATCTGCAGTCAAAGATGCCTACGGAAGCTCTCCAGTTTGTAAATATCTGGCAGTAAAAAGATCAAAGCTGCCCACATTAGACGCTCTCCTGCACAAGTGTGGAATGAATGATTAAGCGGTCAAAGCTGCAAATATTTGAAGCTTGCTGGCAGTAGTGGAAATGATCCTGTGGTAAAACCTGCCCCCAGCTCTCTGGTAGGAGTAGGTGTAAAAAGACTATGATTAAACCTGTCTACATTTCAGGCTCACCGGCTGCAGAAAGTTTCCTCTATATCTTCATAGTCTATTTTATATGCCAGACTCTCACTGTCTTTGAAAACAAGGATTTTGTTTACGATAAGTAATCATTTTCCACAGGCTAACCTGCATCCATACGAAAGCTGCTACTATACCAATATGCCAGGCATTATGACTAGATCCAACGAAGTTGAAATATCCTGAAAATAGACACACACAGGCTTGCAGTTACATTGGTATTATCACCCTTCATATGGTTCCAAGTAATTACTTAAGACAAGAAGCTGTTCAGTTATAAGTAAGTTTATTTTTGATAGAAAGACAAAACATGGTGTTTCAACAATGGTTAACAAGTCATTAATTATAGATACACCTAATACTTCTAACATTGTGACCCTTGTGTGTATGAATAGACTAGGCAGTTAGTTACACAAATGTACTTCACCAAGAAAAGACAATTATTTTAATAAAAAGATATAACTTATGTGATAAAGAGATGTGCTCCTCTAGTTTCAACAGTCAAAATACAAGCTCTTTTTTTCGTCTCCTTAGAGGATATATTGTTTTACTCGCTTTTTGACAATTTGAAAATATTTTCCCGTACAGTAAGCAAATATGCCGTGGCCTGCAGATGGCCCCTGTTATTTTGGAAGTAAACAGGTCAAAGTCACAGTAACTTTGAGATTGAAAACAGTTTCCAATCAGTAATTAAAGAATGCCTTGAACTTGGACCCTCAAATTTTATGATTATCCATGGTCAGTAAATGACCATCTTTTTTTATGGGTGGAGGTGGGGAGGCAAAGGTCAAGGTCAATACCATGTGTCTTGCAATGTTTCCATTTGGGTCATAGCATGGTTTTCTTTGATCAGTGTATGGCCCCTATTATTTTGGAGATGAAAGGTCAATATTACAGTGACGCTCAGACTAAAAATTGTATTGCATAGGCTTCAATTGTTGCCATCAACCTTCACAGTATGGTTATATCTCATCAGTAGATGACCTAAATTGTTTTGAGGGTCAGTAGGTCAAAAGTCAAAGCTACAGCATACTGAAAATTTTACACCCAGTTATCTCTGATAAGTAATTACCACAACGTGTTTTAAAACGGCTCTTGTTTCCATTTAAAAACCCTGTCTCTCACAAATGAGTATTAAAAATAAAATTTCTACAAAAGAGTAAATAAAATTTCTACAATTCAGGCTCGAACATTGTATTTGTTCTACAATTACTTGAAATCAAGATATTTAAAAATGTGATTTAAGCACTTAGACAAGATGAGCGCACCCATTTCTCCTCTAGGTGGATTATCATAAATAAAACTTGTAAAAGTGTTATCAAATATGCTTATAAATATACAATTAAACACAAAATATCACAGTAAAAAACACAACTATAAAAATTATATCAATTTAACTACAAGGCAGAAATCCTCAAGAATTTTTGTAGAACAAAGAATACTTTCAGGCTGAGCTAAGCATTTAATACTAGTGCTTTGATTTGATTAACATTTATAGATCTGGTTAACAAAAAAACAGTTTTTCTTTTACTCTGCAGTAATTTCCTTTTCGTGCAGCCACTGAAGCATTGTCAAATGGACTAGTTAAAATAGTGGATCTGTATTGATACATGGCAATTTCCTTATGACAAACTGTTGAGTTTCATAAAGGAAGTCTGTTGTTTTCTTAATATTTTAACAAGTGTGAGCTTGTCATTCTCTGTGAAAAACAAAGATTTCTTCAAGAAAGTGCGAAAAGAATACATAAAGTACGCATTTTCTTCAATCCATTCAACAATAAAAATCTTCGAAAGCTTCTTCAATCAAGCAACAGCACAAAACTACAATTTGATTTTTCCAAGAAAGTAACTTGATATGTCTCTGC
This sequence comes from Mercenaria mercenaria, assembly GCF_021730395.1. Lineage (NCBI taxonomy): Eukaryota > Metazoa > Mollusca > Bivalvia > Venerida > Veneridae > Mercenaria > Mercenaria mercenaria. The sequence continues at coordinate 75,619,281 of NC_069362.1, forward strand.
TAATATTATAATGAAAAAATCTGACATTTTCTACGAGATCTTTTCTAAAATCGGGGAAAAAAGTTTAATGTTTTGTGTAGATTTATGACTGAAGTATGAATACTATTTTTACATGTCAAGAGAAAAAAAGAAGAAAAAAACTGTTAGGAGTATATGTAGTATTATTCAAAATATTCTTGTACTGAACACATGATATCAATATTGCATAGAGTAAACATCTTTGAAAAGGACAAGAAGCTTAAACCCCCAGCAGATTTTTAATTCATGTAGTATCTAAAATGATATATAAAATCAACGATGTGCAGTTCTGTAGTTTATAGATGTATGTGACTTAATACTGTAAGATCTGGTAAATAAGCGTATATGCTTATAGTAATTTAGTGGCACTTTTATGCGCCAATTTTTGATATGCGCTTATACTTAAGCCAAAACTATGCACTTATATTTGATATGCACTTATAGACAAGATATATTTGGAAAATTGACACTGCTTACCTCTACATCAGTTGTTTGTTTACCAATTTGTTACCAGTAATCGGATATGCGCCTCCTTTCGAGACAAAATTACAGTAAAGACATGACATGCGCTTATTATCCCATACAAAGTAACAGTAAGGCTGTACGCGCTTACTTTTGATATGCACTTATATTCAAATATATGCTTATTTACTAGATTTTACAGTAACTAAGGTTTACAATAAAACTAGTTTTGTGTTCTTGAACATTAAACAATAATAAGCATAGTAACAACACATGGCATAATAATATTCTGTCACGAAAAGCCCTTAGCATGCTAGATAAATTGTCGTCTGCTGGAAATGTCATCTGCTAAAATTGTAAAGTTCATTCAATTTGCTCCAAAATTGGAAGAAATATTGTCAGAGTAGCAAACAGCTTGGAACCTGATCAGACGCCGATTTAATCGGCGTCTGATCTGGTTCCAAGCTGTTTGCAAAGGCTGTTAAATTCGCCTGCAGCAGGCTAAGGGTTAAAACAAAATTAATCATGATTCTTTGGTTGAAATTAATTACTGTATCATACATAAACTATAATTATCATCTTGCATTTGCATACATTTGATCAAACTGAGATCTGTAATGGCACCTGATATTGCAATGTTACAAAGTTTAGCAACTAGCATCATGAGATTTCACTTGCAACATACCTATGTCACAAGATTTCTCTTGCAAGCTGCAACACACCCACATTGCAAGAATCCACTGCAACACACCAGTGTCACACAATTCCACTTACAACACACAACTGACCCACATAAAAGATTTCTCTTTATATAACTAAGATTCAGAAAGCAAAAAAGGAACAGTAGAAACCTAACTAAGAAATAACAAAAATATTAACTAACAAACACTTATGAGTGGAGTCAGTGGACCCATACTTTCTCTGACTGGAATGTAATTGAGGATATTTTTTATAATGACAATGACTCCTTACAAAGAAATACATGTATTTAGAACTTGTACATAAAACTTTACCATTAAACCTTAGCCTGCTGGCGGCATGTGATTCTGCCTTTGCGACCAGTGCAGACCAAGATCAGCCTGCACATCCGTGCAGTCTGATCATGGTCTGCACTGTTCGCTATTCAGTCAGTAAATTTTAGTAAACACCCCTTCAAATGGTAAATGGTACTGCCCAAATTGGAAGATGGACCAGTCCATAATAGAAATTTAGCATGGTAAGGGTTAAACAAGGTGTGGTGACAATATCTATTGCATATCATAATTTTTAAAATGATATTGGAAGTTCTCAAACTAATGCCCTCATTTAATATCAAATGTGTTATACATTTATTTCAAGCTTAAAACTGAACATTTCCCTGATAGATGAAGATGGCTTTGTTATAGAATTTCTTAAAGTATCTTTTAACACTGTCCATTCCTAGTTTGATCATTTCTAAAAAAAAACCCAATGTGCCCAGTTTTGATGAAAATTCCTGGCATCTATGAAAAGTCCTGTTCCAACTATGGCATTTGGACTATTTTTGTGAGAGATAAAGAATGTAAACAGACTTGTTACAAAAAGTTTTCTTCTGTTCTGAGTATTTTTCTTCTGTTCTGAGCATCTAGTCAGGTATCTTGCTTGTATGATAACATTTTGCACTGTAAGTACCCGTGACTAAATCTGTTTTCATCAAGTTCTACACATGACATTCATGTCTCATCTGATAGTAAAGTAGTTCTCGTCCTGCAGAATGCCAGAATGCAAATGCTACCACAACTATTAAATGCCAGAACTGATGACTGCTACCCAGGAAGTTGAAAAATCCTGAAACAGGTAATATACCACTTGTAATTTCCACAGACACTCTATATGCTTGTAGCAATAATTCTCATTTATTAAGGTAGTTCTGCACATCTGATCAACCGAAAGTAATGGCCAAACTTCTTTATCTGGATAAGGTAGATGAAAAAAATCTTAACTCAACATAAACAAAGTTAAAACAGCAATGTTATTATTTCCATAAAGATAAAACTTGATTTTTAAAATTTGACAAATTCTAAATAATGTTTAAATCAGCTTGAAATATGTGGTTAACTTAAGGCATCGACAAATATCTAAAAATAAGCAAACAGACCTATACATTTTATCTCTTCATATTACTAACAATATGTTTGTTTCTTACTGTGAGAAGTTTCATCCATTTGCGAAAATATCATTAAAAAATACTATTTCCCTTGACTCCCTTTAAGAAAACTTGCTTTCCAATTCTGCCTAGCAAAAATTCAAATATATTCTGAAATCTTGAACAATTCAGGATTTAATCAAATCCTACATTGTCGAAAACAATTTGATCTGAATGTGCAGAACTACTTTAAACACGAAACTAAAGTATTTGACAAATACATTTAACTCATCAAAGTTTTAATTGGAGCTAATCAAATTGGCTAATAACCGTACAATATTCTGTTGCACAATGTTTACACTCTTTTGTTTAATTTTTTCCTGCTGAAATATTTGATGAAAAAAGTCTACATTGTGATGCTGCTGAAGTTGAATGACTGAAGTACAAAACTTAAATATAGCTTATGTCATGATGAGTTGATGGCTGATTTGTTTGATCAATTTCGGACAGTTTCACAATATTCAAAGGATGCATTCATTTTTTGGATGTGTGACTCTGCAACAAGAAATAGGAGTACTGTGAAAACACAATCTACTGTGGTAAATTATCATAGCAAGGGACAGGAGACTAAAGTTAGTAGTGAAGATACTTGATAAAGGAACAGGTAATATAAAATCTACAGCAATCAAAGAAAATACTGATTTTAGTTCAACATAACATTCAAAAGCAAAACAACTCCTCCCCAACTTCACCTACAATCCAGGTAACACATTTTGATAAAAAGATATTATGAGAGCTACCACTGAAGGTGATTTATACTTCAAGACACCACTTTGATGCACAGAAGATAAGCACTTTGCAAATTTTCTTGATGAGGTAAACAATCAATGCTAGCTATATGAAAATCCTTTCAGCTAGGAGTGTAGTAGATATGGAACAGACATGAAATAACTCTATTTGACCTTTGACCTTAAAATGTGACCTTGACCTTGAATCTAGCAGTCTGATGGTATCTTGTCCTATTATGATGCTGAACATTTGTGTGTAGTTATTTGATAATACAACAGTTTCAAACGTAATGCCTCCGAAAACGAACGGCAGATGGACGGACTGGTCAGTGGACATACTAACAAATCAACTTTGTACCTGAAGAATAAAACTATCACATCCACTTAGGAAAGTACCTTTAACATATAGAATGTTTTTAATTCTCAGATTTTCAACTTGTTCTGAATTTAAATGATTTATCAACATCAGTTAAATTTGACACAAATCATGTACACATTAAAGAAGAGTTTAAGAGTCACATGGCCTGATCTGTCTTTCAATTAATCAAAACAGGAAGTCAAGAACAATATTTTCCATCAAAGAACAAAAACTGTAATAATAAAAAATGTTCTAAAACGGTATTGACTAATTTCAAGGGTCATAACTGTGGAGATCCCTATCTAAACTGGATGATTAACAAATTGACCTAGAGTTTATAGAGACATACAACCTATGTAAGTATTGTTGAGACCAAATACTCTATTTATAAAGCAGACACTATCAATGGGCATAAGCATTCTGACAAAGTTAGCTGAAAATTTGGTAAAAATTGCTCAAGTCAGAGAGTAGTCAAGTTTTTTAAATGACTTCCACCTGCCACAGGTGATCCTCTATGTCTCTCTTAAAAACTGGCTTTCAAAAATGAAATAGGGGTTTTGTCTATCACTTTAAAGAAGGCATAAATGTTGTCTGTTGGCTGTCATAAAGATTTCTAAAAGAGGTGTGACTCAGCCTGACATGTGCTTCAATTTCTATAGTTACTGTTATTTCTACTGGTACACATAAATTAAAGAAAAATAACCAAAATATTACCTGGGAAGAATCTTTCTGGAAATTTTGTTATGTAAAAGGAAAATGCAAGCATTCCAAGACAGTACATGGTCACAACTTTTGGAATGAACATCTGAAATACAAAAGCATTCTCACTGATTTAATGTTATCTTACAGGTGTGTAAAAGAACTTTTGAGAGAACAATCATTGAAAATGAAAGAATTGCAATTCCTTGGTATGGTAAAAAAAGTCTTACTTCTACCTTAATCAGATCCAAATATGTATTATGAATACCCTACAACACAATTATAAATGACTTTAAGGAATAAATACCTGACAGATTTCCGTTCAATATATGAACAAATATTTATTGGAGAATACGTTATTGACAATGTTTTAATCAACTGGTATAATACTAGAACAATGCTTACAAAAGGGAAACTAGAGCTATCACTAAAGGTGATGAATGTACCCCCCGCATGCACTGACACAGTACACTGCAATTTGACGCACACAAGATTGCATAATTATGTGGACTGTATGTATATAGACTGTATGTATACGGTATAGTAACAAAAAACAAAGTCCCATAACTATGCAGAATATTTATCTAAAAGAATGTAACATACACCATGCACAACTAGGGTTGGTACTGATCACTTGTGTGAAGTTTCATTAAATTGTGTCAAGGGGATGAGGAGAGATGGTGCGCACAAGATTGCATATGCAGACTGTATGTACATAGTATGTTAACAAGAAACAAAGTCCCATAACTCTGCAATTTTTGTCGCTGAAAGAACCTAACATGCCCCATGCACAACTACTTTGGTACTGATCACTTGTGTGAAGTTTCATTAAATTGTGTCAAGGGGATGACGAGAGATGGTGCGCACAAGATTGTGTCTATGTATATAGTATAGTAACAAAAAAACAAAGTCCCATAACTCTGCAAATTTTTTTTCTAAAAGAACCTAACATGCCGAATGCACAACTACTGTTGTTACTGATCACTTGTGTGAAGTTTCATTAAATTGTGTCAAGGGGATGAGGAGAGATGGTGTGCACAAGATTGTGCCTATGTAGATAGTACAGTAACAAAAAAATTAAGTCCCATAACTCTGCAAATTTTTTTTCTAAAAGAACCTAACATGCCCCATGCACAACTACTGTTGGTACTGATCACTTGTGTGAAGTTTCATTAAATTCTGTCGAGGGGATGAGGAGAGATGGTGCGCACAAGACTGCGTCTACGGACAGACGGCCAGACGGACAGACAACCTAAAACCAGTATACCCCCCCTTACAACTTTGTTGTCAGGGGGTACAAAAACTCACCCTAACTATCTCGGCGTTCCATCCACCATTGAGAAAGAACCAGTGGCTAGCTGGGATCACACCATATGCTACGAGGCCAATATACACTGCCATTCTCTGTTTGAACCAGTGATTGTGGAAATATTGAGGATGGAATTGCACAAATATAACTAATCCTGTTAATACTGCTATGGTAAATAAATAAATATCTCTCCATATCTGAAATACAGTAAAAAACATCAAATTTATACATACAAGTATTCCATGTTTAAAATCACTCAATTATAATGATTTTTCTTTTTCATCTAAAACATTACTAACACTTTTATCTTTTCACACAGTTACAACAGTAAACTTTCCTAAGATATACCTTAACTGTCATAAAATGTTATAACTTTTGAATTGTAAATTCAATCACAACTCCCCAAAATGAAACATATTATGTTCTGTTCTATAAACACACATTCACTAAGATATATAAAAGACTGGAAACATTTGCTCTATTTGTATTTATACTCACAGATAGACAGAAGAATGCATAATGTACAGCTGGAAGATAACATCCTATAACACCAACCAGTATTCCTGCAAGATCTACCGCTAACCATCGCTTACTTGCTCTCTCTGAATGGCAGCCAAACATGTGAAAGCCAGCTGAACATAACATACAAAACTGAAATATAACCAAGAAATGTTAATTCAAATAAAGGGTTAACTTAAATATTAATGCATTCAATCTTTTAATCTAACTTGACATGTTCTTACAAAACAGTTAATAGTTTTGTTAAGATTTCATTTGAAGTCATCTGAAATACATGGACTATGAATGCAAACATGTAAAGACACTTTAACTTAGTTACAACTAAAAAGAGTTTCTGGACAAATTTACAGTCCATAAATGAAACTGACATTTTGTGTGAGAAACACTGTCTTAAAATATTTTAGGACATACCTGGTAACATATTAGCCCTATTGTTACAATGATATGGTCTGCCAAAGTGCCATCATTGCGTGGAATTTCAATTATATTATCATACAGCATGAAGAAAATGAACAGGAAAAATCCTCCAAGATGAGACCATATATTTATCGTCTCATTAGTCCATACAAACATACTGAAAAATAAAGTATTATGTGTATCTATAGGCTATTAATTGCAAAATCAGAACTTAAAAAAAAAGAAACAAGAGGGCCATGATGGCCCTATATTGCTCACCAGAGTTGATCTGGCCTACTAACCTAGCTTTTGACCCCCAATGACCCAGTTTCGAATTTAACCTACAGATCATCAAGACAAACATTCTGACCAAGTTTCATATAGATTGAGTCACAACTGTTGCCTTTAGAGTGTTCACAAACTTTTCCTTTGATTTGACCATGTGGCCTAGTTTTTGATCCCAAATGATCCAGATTAAAACTGGACCTAGAGATCATCAAGACAAACACTCTGACATAGTTTCATAAAGACTGAATCACAACTGTGGCCTCTAGTGTTCACAAGCTTTTCCTTTGATCTGGCCTACTGACCTAATTTTTGACCCTACATGACCCAGATTTGAACTTGACCTAGAGATCATCAAGACAAACATTTTGACAAAATTTCATAAAGATTGAGTCACAACTGTGGCCTCTAGAGTATTCACAAGCTTTTCCTTTGATCTGGCCTACTGATCTAGTTTTTGACCCCACATGACCAAGATTCAAACTTGACCTAGAGATCATCAAGACAAACATTCTGACCAAATTTCATAAAGATTGGATCACAACTGTGGCCTCTTGAGTGTTCACAAGCTTTTCCTTTGATCTGGCCTACTGACCTAGTTTTTGGCCCCATATGACCCAGTTTCGAACTTGACCTAGAAATCATCAAGACTAACATTCTGGCCAAGTTTCATAAAGATTGGGTCACAAATGTGACCTCTAGAATGTTCACAAGGCAAATGTTGACAGACGACGCACGGCGGACGACGCACGCCAGACAATGACCGGTCACAATAGCTCACCTTGAGCACTTTGTGCTCTGGTGAGCTAAACAAGAGCTGTCAGATGACAGCGCGCTCGACTATTCGAAGAATTGATTAAAGAATGGGGTCAAAATATTCAACAGATTTTCAGACAAAAAAAAAAAATAGATTAGACAAACCATGTTCCTTTATTTGTGGATTTCGATAAGTCTTGCACTTAATGGCAATGTGTGACCATGATGGTTATGAAATGTTCAAAGTTTCAAAGTCGAACAGTTTAAACAAAATATGGAATGGTATGAAAAATTTAACTGATTTCCAAGTCCAAAACAGGCTATAATTCAGCCAAAATAGTTGTCAGAATTATGTACTCTTGTCTACAGATGGAAATCATGATGATAAATTTTTACAAGTTTTCAAAGTTTAAAAGCCATATGTCAAATAATTTCGACAAAACATGGACTTGTAAGAAAACAAAACCAATTTCCAAGTCCAAAAAGGGCCATAATTCAGCCAAAATAAATGACAGAGTTAAGTTCTCTTGAATACAGATAGAGACTATAATACTGAACAAGAGATAAAAGTTTCAAAGCCATATGTCAAACACTTTACACAAAATATGAACTGGTACGAAAAACTTAACCACGATTTCTAAGTCAAAAGGGGCCATAATTCAGCCAAAATTCTAGATGGAGTTATGTACTCTTGCCTATAACTGGACATAGTGAAGGTAAACAAGTGTTGAAAGTTTCAAAGCTTTATCTCAAAAGACTCGGTCAAAAAATGAACAGGTACGAAAACTTTAACTATGATTTCTAAGTCAAAAGGGGCCATAATTAAGCCAAAATCCTTGATGGAGTTATGTGTTCTTGCCTATAACTGGACATGGTGATGGTAAACAAGTGTTGAAAGTTTCAAAGCTTTATCTCAAAAGACTTTGTCAAAATGTGGACTGGTACGAAAAACTTAACCAAGGTGTGACGCCGACACCATGGTGAGTAGGATAGCTCTACTTATTCTTCGAATAGTCGAGCTAAAAATGAAATAAACTAAGAAATAAAAGTCTGAAAAATAAATACAATAATTAAACCAGTGAGATTGCTCAATTTAGGTAGCAAGTTGCATAGCAAATACTGTGAAATACAACATGACATTGTGCTTAACTATTTGAATATCATCTATTTAATACAGGTTTTTTTCTAGCTAATTTGGGAACATAGCCTATACCCCCAAAATTGGGAATTTTGACGCATAAATGTTTCGAATTGGGAAATATTTAGTCCCATAGGATATAGTGAAGATGTGTTTAAGCACTTTCTCATACACTTGTTTCACACTTGTACAACCTCTTTTAACATATTTCCATTACAAAATTGTCCATAATTTGGTCAATGTTTGTGCAATTTTGAGGAAATTTTTTTCAGAATGTAGATTGGGAATTTTTGCACTCATTTTGGGAAAAATACATACCTTTTGGCATTGGGAATTAACCGAATAACGGCTATAAAAACGGCCAAAAAAAACCCCCTGTAATACAAATGTACTAGTACATACCAAAGTTTTAGCAAAATTTTCTGAGTTGAAAAGGGGGCATAATTTTGTAACCTGTAAGTTGGAGATATGAAACCTGGCTAAGAAACATAAGTACAAGTTTACAACTACAACTAAAAATAGGTGTGCGTATTGGAGGGGGAGTTGACTGGGTAGTACTGGTACTAACAGACAATATTAAGTAATCCACAAAACACATGAAACAGACAACAAGAAAGTATTATTTGTCTGGCAGTGTTACGAACAGAATTTTCATATTTTCCTTTTTCAACTGCACAACACAGGAGATATAATATATTCAAGAAAAACATAATCATTCAATTGGTATGACCATAGCGAAGAAAGGTAAAGGTAAATTTTATTTACCGCCGCTTTGTGAAAATTGAACATAAGCTCTGCTGAGCTTTTGAGTGACCTTTTTTTAAGAACACCTCAGCTGGGTCGACTGAGGCAATCGTGATAAAGTGCCTTGTCCAAGGACAAACTGCAATGGGAGTAGCCAAGAATTGTACCCATGGCAGGGTTGGCAAAACCCCGGGTTTTAAGCATATTGCCCAGCCCAGTGGGTTTTACTGGGAAAACCCGGGTTTTACAGGGTAATAATTGGCAATAGTGGGCAATATAAAATTTCAGTTCATACATCAATACATATTTCAACACTTTAGTTGACTTAGAACCCATATAGTATTAGCAGTGACACCTGCATGCCTGAAGATATAAAATCTATAAAAAAAACTATTGAATAGACATTATTATGATAATGATTGAGCAATTATTGAGCAAGATTAGGGGATTAAAGTTAGAAGTGTGAACAACTTAAATCTGGTCATTTTACTCATGAAAGTCAGTTTAGATCGCACTGTCACTGTCATATAAGTTATAACCATGAAACCTAAGGACCCTGTGTGGAATTATTTTAATGTCACAGAGGATGATTAAAAAAAGATTGCAAAATGTAAGGACTGTGGTACTATAGTAAGTGCCAAAATAGAGAGGCTGAAGGCTCATAGACTGAAATGTGTGTTAGTTTTAGATCAGCCTATTGATACCAGTTCTACAAGTGCAAGTGCATCATGTTCAGTACAGGAGTTCCTAGCTGACAAGCCACAAACACCTATTATGAGAAAGGCACTTGATGAGCCATACGTGACAAAGAAGAACTAGACTGGTAGACTATCAAAATTATGTTAAGCAAAATCTAGTTGTGACCTAGAGAGATGTATTTGTAACTATAAATATTATTGCATAAAAACTATTTTGTTGTCAGTAAACCATTGTAATTTTGTTAATAAAACTGTTCTGTCTGCTAACTATCACTTCACCATTTGTATCAAAGTAAGTGAAACTTAATGTAAGAATAAGCTTACATTCTATAACAAAGAAACTTAATTGGTTCGGTAAAAAAAAAAATAGAAAACATTCTTATTGCCCAGTATTGCCCACTTCAGTCATTTTTAGGAGTATTGCCCAACCCGGGAAAACCCGGGTTTTCCCGGTTGGGTTTACCCGTCTTGGGTGGGTAGTCGCCAACCCTGACCCATGGCCTTCATCTCTGTATGAAAGCGTCTTAGCCCTCTCAGCCAATGGGTCCACTACATAACACAACATAAGAAGTGTGTGAGGTTTCTTTCTGCTGTGATGTGTAGTTACTGAAATACTGACTTTCTGAACAATCCAAACAGAATCTTGTGAAAACAGTACAAAATGGGGCATAGTATCATATAAAAATGAAATAAAGAGTTATAGAACCTATGTTATTCAACTGGCATTATCATGGGAAAATCATGTATAAAATGTCATGTAGTTGTGATGAGTATTTACTGAGACATGAGCATGCTAAGAATCATTAACAAGGTGTCCACAACAAGAAACTGATGTTGGGGCTATAGCAATACCTGTTGTGACATTCGCCATGGGGAACTAAAACAAGGTATAATTTTGACAATCCTGATCCAAAAGTTCTGTTGATTTAATTTATCTAATTTCTGCACCACACAACTGCAATTTGAGTGATCTGACTATTAAAACACAAGTGTTAATACTGTTATGTTCATTAATTAAAGGAAGTGGCTAGGGGTCCGTTGACATCTCCCGTTTTTTAAGGTAAAATATAGTTTGCTATTTTTAATACAATTCCCAATATTCATATTGATTACCGGACCTCTAGCCTGCCCTGTACGGGTTGTCTAGATGTCTGGTTACCGGACCCCTAGCCACTGCCTTAATTAAAACTTTTAAATAGCCACAGAATAGAGCAGCAACATTTGAGCACAGAAAGCTAATACTAAAGCTGTAGTTCAATGCTGTTGAATAAGATAAATGAATGACAACAATGCAAACAATAGAAAAAGTAAGAGAGCTTCCTGTTACCTTTTCAGACACAGGCTAAATGGTAAAGAAACCCTGTAACCTTCTGTGACATATGGGTTTCCTTGCAGAAACTCTGGAATGTCTTGATATTTGTGTAAAGTAATGTCCTTTTCCTTTAAATCACACAGTCCTGAACTAAGCGTACTTTCAATACTCTCATCTATTTCTATATCAAGAATACTGTAACTCTCATGTCGTGTTATTCCAACAGTTTGCCTATTTTTGATATTCTCATATGGTCCTTGACGTCCCATCATGACTGTTTTTAAAATAAAAACTTCAACGACAGATTTCAGCTAACCTACACCACTTCACTGCAGCTTCAACTTTAATGGCTGTAATTGCCAACATTAGCTAATCACTAAACATATACATCTATCACTGTCTTATCTCATGTCCGGAATGAGGGATACGTAGATCTTTGAGATTTATATTCTCCTGATTTCAACGAAAGATATAATCAAAGTAACTAAAAATGTTTTATTCACTCAGCAGTAATTGGGATATGATACTGGTGTGTAACTTGCATTACGCAGGACTGATTAAAGTACAGAATTCGTGCAAGATCTTGTTTTTATTTGTTGTTTTCGCCATGACACCGGTTATCTCCACTGTGAAGAGTAAGCCAGTCAACTCGTACCTTGATTACTCGTACATACTTCATCTCGTACAAAGGCCGGTCGATTTTATTGATAGAGCAATGCCTGGACAGGTGTACTCAGAATACATAAATTTTGATTTCATTGTTGAGTCATTTTCCTCGTGCCTTTTCTTGTGTCTGATAGCAGTAATACTGTATAAATGCTGTTTTCTCATATTCTTAGGCATCAAAGGGGTTGTTTTATTCCCAGTAACAGGTTAACTATTTCAAAAACATGAAAATGTTGAAACATTTCACCCAAACCGTGGGCGAATAGCTTTAAATTTGATTGTTTTAACTTCAAGCAGGCTTAAAATATATGATACCACCTTCATATTTTATATTTTGCCTCTTCAAAACTTTAATTTCGATATGTCCTGACTCCAATATGGCACGATTTTTAACCTTGAATTATGATCTTGAGCAGATCCCAGTTTCAGTACCACATTGAAATCCAGCTGCTGGCTCGACATTCAATTTTAGCCCGATGTTCGAGCAGGCTGTAAACTCAATAGGCCTACCGATAGATATGTCCTAAAACAACTAAATGTTTTTACTGTATATGATCGATACGGGGTTGGTTACAAGGATTACACCAGCAAACAGGTTACAGCAGGTCACAATAATTATGAAAACTCGTCATATATGAATAGGTCGAAATTTGGTTTTTGGAATATTTTGAATTGCTATCATTGTGCTAGCTTGAATTTAAATGCTGTTTAAAATTAAACATTTATCTTTTCAACCTTTATGGTATTTGTTTAATCCATATGATCAAAACTATTAATCGTGATAACGGTACATTGGCGAAGAAGAGATTCTTCTTCTATAGTAATGGCAAACGTTCAATAATGATACATTATGGCCATGATGCGTGGGGGTTAGAGAAAGTAAAAGACTGTCAGGTTTCCTAGGCTACTCAATCCGCCTAGTGCTTCCTAACAGTTGTGATTAAAAAGGTGCAAAAACCTAACACCTTAATTTAAACCTTAATTCCTTTAACTGCGAGTTATATATACACATAAACTGTTGTGCAGAAAGGAAGACGTTAGTAGGGTTAAAACAGGATAAAAGCAAACAGATATGTACTGGAATAACGGTGTAAACATCAATGTAGCCAGTGCTGATTTGAATCCAGAGACTGTTTCAACACTGACTACATGAGATGGTAATGTGTTCCACCGAACAGCTGTTCCATAGGGAAAAAGTAATTTTTTTATAATAATCATCTGTAGTAGATGGAATCTGAAATGTCAGATGATTGTAGTGTCCGGACTGTCTTGTGTAAGGTGTAACATGTTGCTTTGGATCAACATCTACATGATAATAAACCATTTTGTGAAATTAAATTAGTCTACTATATTGTCTTCTTAATTGCAATGTATTCCAATTTAAGTCTTTTATGATATTTGTGACTGTGCCCGGGGTCTTGCTATAATTGTTTGTTACAAATCTTGCAGCTTGTCTTTGAATGTTTTCTAGTTTATCTATATCCTTTTGATGTTAAGGATCCCATACACTAGAACAGAGTTCTAAAGTTGGTCTTACAATAGTATTATAAGCAGCTGCCTTGGTAGAACTTTTAGAAGAATGTACGTTACGTTTTAAGAAACCTAAGCGCTGACTAGCTTTATTAGAAACTTTATTTACACGAGGAGACCAAGATGAATTTGATAATACTTCCACGCCTAAATATGTAGCTTGACTGACAACAGACACAGGGATAACCTGAATAACGGAGCAGACCAAAAACTGCCAAGTATTTACCTGGACAAATGTACATTCTGTATTTGACTTTCGCAATGGGTCTAATTACACCATATGGGTTTTTGAGTCGCTAATTATCGTCTTAATTCTCGCATTTATTCAACTAGCGATGCTACATTTAATTGACAATTTTAGAGAAACATAAGAAATACATGTAGTTTATTCAAATTAAAACAAATATCAGTTAACTGTAAAGCGACGTTAACGTCCCTGGTGCCCATAGTGGGGGAACAGTTTATGTGTCAGATGAAGGAAGTACTGTTCCCATTCGTGAAGGCTCACAACGTTGTCATCTGAAATACAGTAATTAATGGAAATAGAGAAATACATCTGTAATGACCACATAGTGAAATATAGAGAAATACATCGGTAATTATCGCAAATGGCATCAGAGAAATTCACTTAGAATAGATTTCACTTAGAATAGAACAGCATAAAAAAGAGTGTATTTTATTAACAAACCATGGGCAAAACAAATATAAATGCAACATATAAAAACTCATAACGTAGGCTATAAAACAATTAACTAAGCATAAAGTAGCTGCATATTTAAACCAAACTATTAAAGAAATACCATGCCCATCTTCCATTACAAATTATTATTAATCTAAATGTACAAAATCCTCTTCAAATACATGTATATCGAAGCTTGCCATATATAAAATGTAGGGTTGTATTCATAAAATAAGAGTTCGTCCTAACAAGACAGAAAACATCCCTTCGGAAGCAGTCGAAAACAAGTAAAACAAGGTGGGGATACTTAGAAACAAGTAACTGGACTAAAAAGATTTTTAAAAAATATATAAAAAATTAGAACGATGGTAATTGGAGGATGTGGATTACGGGTACCAAGTTACAGTAACAAGAAACTGAAATGAAAAGCAAAAAATAACACACAGGTACAGGGAGGTAACGGGTGTATGTCGGGTTGCTGTATGTGGATTACATAAACTTAGATTCACAAAACTGAAACTGGAAGTTTTAAAAATTATAAGATTAATCAGTGATTTCGGGACCGAAGGGGTGTTTGCTAGGGCAGAGACAGGGTGCGGGATGTGGATAAGGAATACTATGACAGATGCGATATAAAGAAACTGAATTGAAAGTAAAACAAAATGGAGCATTTTATCCATGTGACCTTGACCTTTGACCTAGTGGTGCTTAGTCATCATTTAAAGTTTGAAAGCTGTAGCTATTACATGACTCAGAACCCGCAAACGAAGCAAAATACCAGAAGAAATTTAGTCAGGTCGCTGTGACCTTGACCTGTGCGCGACTGACCCCTAAAATCAACTAGGATCTTTCTCTAGTGGTACTTATTTACTGTGTAAAGTTTGACAGCCGTAGCTATTACTTTTATGACGTGATTGTTATATTTTGGTTATATTTTCTGGTCCTTTTGGGTCATAAAGTTCATTTAATGTTTATGGATGATGCTGGTGCTAGAGGGCGCGAGGGGTGTTGCACATTTCATTATCTCTAATAAACAGACTCAATCAAACCGAATCTGCTATTATTTTTGCTTGCTGCGTTATATGCGTCTAAACATCTATACTTATCCCATAGGGATACAGAGAAAGATACTCAGTGGTAATGATCGCAAAAGAAAATAGAATACAAATCTACACCCCATGTGCTAATATACATGTACAAGAAACAGAGAACCAAGTTTTAACTTATTTTTATGTTTCTTAATTTTGCTTTCTGGCCATGGGCAGCTCTCTTTTCGCGCTGTTCGTTTCTTTTATATAAATATAATCATAGTTTCTATGAGTTAATGCCGATAAGGCACGAGTTGCATTCTCTAATTCATTAAATGGCAAAGTATTTTCTTTAAAATAAAATAGATGACGCCCGCCACAAATCAAACTGTTTAATCACTGTTAAATTTGATAATGCGATGGAAATCAGCAAAAGGAAAAGTGTTTCTTAACAAATAGGTTGATCCCAGGCACTGTTTCAGTTGTTCATATTAAGGGCAGTGTCGGTAATAACACATGTTCGACCTTTTCAACGCAATCCCGTCAACAAAACTGAGACAGCTGAAAACAGTTAAAAAGTATAACGAATCCACACGTTTCGGCGAACTGATTCAGACAAGGTCGTTTTATACTCGTGGTGGCATGAGCAAGTTAGACTTTATTATCAGATGTCTTTAACGTGGTCTTCCATAAAAAGAAAGGAATTCTTAGAGGCAGACTTCATCTGCAAATTCTCAGACCTTGCACACTTACTGTTATGGTCGATAAGATGGAATTCCTGAGACATGTCGGCGGTTTTCAGGCAGCCGTCACTGTTGTGGTCGTAATGTGCAAATAACTGGTCAGCTACTGGACAAGTGTGCACTTGAAGATATTCAGCTTTTGTAACACACGTGTCGTCTGTAAAATAACGTAAAATATGGGCGTTAGCAGAAACTAAATATATCTATATACTAGTATATATCTATATATGCCTACATATTGAAAACATCGGTGGAACTAGAGTCTGAACCTACAGTTTGTTCCACGTTTTTCTCTGATTTCTCTTAGACTATAAGACAATGCCATTGATATTATACACTACTTTAGAGAACTGCGAGGGTTGTAATAGGACCTTCCTAAATTTTCAATTTTGAATTCATCTTTAAACAACGAGTTTGATGGGATATTTACATTGTAACTTGATTTTAGCCATTTTTGACATCATATTTAAAAGGAAACAGCCGCTGTTTGAGTTTGAGTTTATTTGGTAATGAATAATTCTAAAACTCTCTTTCATAAAAGCAACATTTCAATGCATTTTTTTCCACAAGCATTTTTTTTTTCAGAAAAAAAAATAAAATAGATAAATAAATGAAATTCGAAACTGCGATTTTGCATGATTTTGGCCTTTAAATTGACGTAAAGAGATATTTTAAGAATTAAAAAAGTATACTATTGGCCACCACCGGAGACCTTTAGAAAGATAATTCGTATCTGGATCTTGTTCATATAATTTTATCAGCAAAATCAGATTATCAAGTTCGCCATTTATGGATAGCCAGAAGCATAAAATAACGAATTACTGGACCGATTTCCCTTGCACTGGCGTTTTATCAAACGGTGCGCAGTTGTGATCAATGTGGTGGTTGCGGGTCCACGATCACAAGGTTGAGCGGCCGATACCTTAACCGCTAATCCACCGCTCTCATTGAATTAAAATATATGATTTACTGTATCAAAAACTTCTTTAAAACGTAATATCGTATAGTCTTACTATTCAGATCCTCTCTGTAAATTGAAGCATCCCACTCGACTTCCATCACCCTGCCATCTTTAGGTGAGTGGTCATACCGGGCAAAACTCATATCCAGGTAGTGTCTCGCTTCATTTGTATTTATTCTGTAGTTAAAAAACATACCAGGTGAATCTTACACTTATCTGTATGGGACGGATAAGTTTATATGCTGCTGAAAATTTTAATTACTGGAAAAAGAAGACTTTGTTTTACGACAGAAAACATATGCATAAAGATTTAATATAGCCAACAGGCTAGGCAGATTCCGACACTGTTCTCCTTTGTGTTTGAGATGTGAAGTTGGTAAGACAGAGCATTAGTGCCAGGCGTATGTTTTTATTAACTCGAAATTTCGACATAGTAATTCGAACTTTTCGGGAGTGTTAGAACTTAGAACATTGCACTATTTTGACCATATCTGGAGGGGTTTCGACCTAGTTCGAAGCGGAACATACTATACATGTAAATGTAGGTATATATCTGTGGATACGGTTTGAAATCAGGGGTGGCTTCCGAGCTACAGGCTAGGGTAGGTCGTACATTGATATATGGTAGTACATGTTCAAGTCCTTACTGATCGGTACGATATATGGATTGGAAATTAGAGGTATTCTCTTTGCATTGTCTGTAAAAGTAGTCCATTGGCATTTTTGCCTTGGATGGCCAGATAGACATCTAAATTTTGTGGGATGTAAAGACAGGATACTAAAGTAGTGCCTCGAAAGTTTGAGTAACGTAATCGCAATTTCGACTGATGAAACTCGAAATTTTGAGTTAATACCTCGATTTAAAACACACACACACACACGCACACACACGCACACACCTGGCACTTCTGTTCTTGTGAAAGTTGGATATCGGGGGATAGCAGTGAAAGCATCTTTTCAAACTGATTGCCTGGCGATATAATGAAAGTTCTGTTAAATGTGAAAGGGCCTGCTTATTCAACAATTTCGAGAAAAAGGAGTCCAATTTATTTCAGAAAATAAATCAGTGTTTTTTTTCTCCAGAGTAAATATTGCAGCTCTCTGTTAAAAATTTGGTCCGATTATCTTCGGAAGAAGTGGTGTTGAGATGTGGATAGAAAGTGTAGTTTTCTGTTATTGATAAGGCAAGACATAGCTGCAGCTGGTTTGTTCATTTTTTAAGACACGTAATGGTATTTTCACAAATATGACTTTGTTTTTGATTAATATGCATCACTTAAGTTTTGCTTAGCATTAATAGACACGTGATCTTAGTATTTATGCACTAGAAGTTGGAAAGATGTATCATCTGCAAATATATCAGCGTCTTTTGTCTTGGACAAAGGTAAAGTTGATTTACTGGTTTTGGTTTTGAAACTGTATCGTTAGTGTAATGTTTTAGTTCTATTATCTACAACTGGGGATAAGATGTATCAATACTGCACATGCTCAGTTTTTAATTCAGCAAGTCAAGAGCTTGTAAGTGGCATCAAGGAAAATTAAAATTAATCATATTTTTGCAAGCAATACTAGAAAATGGTGGTTTACTTACGCGTTAACTGCCGTGAAGGCACACACAAACAAAATCGCCAGCATGTCTGAAACAAGGTATGAAAAACAATACTAAACATGTAAAAATATCATTTAAAAGTTGTATTGGATGGTTGAGCCAGATGCTATATAGAGCGCAGATCAAACGAATACCTAACCAGCTATTGGGCTAAAAAAATCATTATAAATATGGCACTACTAAATGAAAAGAAATAGTTTACTTACTTCAGGTACAGTATAGACTAAAGGCTTTGACAGGAAAATCCAGGCCACCCCTCTTTTATAGTAGAGATAACTACCGTTATATAATTATTCGTTTTGGACAATCTTGGCCTATCTGGGCACGTTTTGACTACCAAGTTTGACCGGATATGTTCTGAAGGTACAAAATCCACGTGACTTTTAAGGTCAGTATCGACATTTATCTCCGTGATTGTCTGTGGTGTGGTGAAAGACGAAACAAAAATCCTTGAAGTCATTGGCGCTTATTTCTGAGCATGCCATGAATATCCTACCACTTTAGATTTCATACAGTTTGCTGGGTTTTAGTGATGAATATAGCCAGTCTATCCCTCTGATCCATGACATTCCGTGCAAAGCATGGTTGCAAATTCATTCCGTGCAAAGCATAATTGTAAATTATCTAAATACATGTACACTGCTCACTTGCGTACAAATTAAACCAACTATCAGACAAATCGAGTCTGCAATATTTACTATTTGTTTTGTCCTCATTGCTTCTGAGGGATCTATTTTTCAGATTTTGTTAGGGCCTAATATATTATGTTGTTATTAAGTGATTAAGTATATATCACATGATATCTATTTCAAGAAAAAAAATAAATAAAAACAAAAACATTAGATAATTTTAGGATTTTATTTAATGATAACATCCTTACATCATTTAAAGATGTTTCAGCAAATAACCTTTTTATTTACACTACAGTATGTTCTTTGATTTTAATGCCGACCGTAACTTTATAAATTCTTGTCCGGGCTGTAATTCTGTCATCCATGAAGGAATTTTGAAATAGTTTGGCATAAATATATTAACCTTTATGAGACGACGTTTCATGTGTAACACTCAGACCCCTTTCTACAATGTCAAGGTCACACTTAGAAGTCAAACAGTCTGTTTTGTGTCCGGATCGTAACTTTGCCATTCATCAAGAGGTTTTAAAAGTACTTAGCATAAATGTTTATAAAAATGAGAACCCTAGCTCCAAGGTCAAGGTGTTAACAGGGTTATTTTTGTGTCCGATCCATATTTCTGCTATCCATGGAGAGATTTTGAAATATCTTTGCATAAATGGTAACTATAATCAGACAATGTGTCACGCTCAAGACCCAGATCCCTTGCTCAGAGGTCAGTGTCATATTTAGAAGTCATATCATAATAGATCTTTACGTGTCCGATATATAACTCTGTTATCCATGAGGGGGTTTTGAAACAACTTGGCATAAATGTTTACCATAAGGAGGCAATGTGTTACGCGCAAGACCCAGACCCCTAGCTCCAAGATCAAGTTTACACTTAGAAGTCAAGTGAAAGGTTAAGAGGGTCTGTTTCATATCCGATTCGTAACTCTGTCATTAATCATGTTACAATCTAAATATTTTAAGATTTTGTACCAATTGCAAATTAGCTCAATGGTAAAGCATACAGTCCATGTTAAACAGATCTTTTACCGTGTGGGTTCGAATCTCACCATTGACATTATTTTTTTTCTCGTAAACATTTAGATTCCTTCATGAACTATGTGACAACACAACAGAGAAGTATCATAAGCCGATATGGCAGATCAGAAAAGTTTACCATTATATCAAAGATGATATTGACTAAATACATGCATTTAAGCCATGCAAATAATAAACATACTGTTGTTTTATATAAAGGCATACATACAAATACAAACCATCAAAGAAAAAAACAAAAATATGGGAAATGAAAATGAAAACATTAAAAATATTCCCCAATAACGAGAAAACGTGTCGTGCATAACAACCAGACCGCTAGCTCCACGATCGCTGTCACATTTAGAGGTTAACGGTTTACATGGTGTGTTTCTTGTCAGTTTCTTGTCAGTTCCATACCTATTCCGTCGGTGAAGACATTTTAAAATTACATGGCATAAACGTTCCCTATATTAAAATAAGGTGTCAGACGCAAGTCCAAAATCTCTAGTTTCAAAGTCAGTCAAACTTAGATTAAAAAGCTAACATTTATGTTTCTTGTCCAGTCAATAACTCTGCCATCATCAAACATTACTTGTCACAATTTTCCCTATGATGAGTTAGTGTGTCATGTTCAAGACCCAGACCCTAGCTCTAACGTCAAGGTTACCTTCGGAGAAATTTTTTCTCTTGTCGAAAAATTAGTCATAACTTAACTATTCTGGCATATTTTGCGCATCGAACTGTAGCATTCTTGGACAAACCTCGGGGGCGTTTGTCACTAATAGTGTCATCTCTTGTTTGAGCTTCAATTCTAACTTTGAGAGTTACATATATTTGTACTTATCACTTTAAAATGTCAAGGTCAGTAGTTGCTATTGTCATGTTACCTTAAAGACACACCACTAACTAACTGAAACCTTTTGTATTTCCATAATGCTGTCTGACTAAAGTACATCTCCTATTACGCTATACTTCGGATCTGAAGACGTGCTATTGATAGCCTCGTTCTGACGACCATTCCATTAGCCAGGCAGAAGGCTAATTTACAACATTTTGTAAGAATAAAAAATCTGTAAGCGACTGGTCCCGAATTCGAGTCCCTGTCAGCCTACACATTTTTACTTACTTAACAACATTTTGTAAGAATAAAAAATCTATATTTAGACTGGGTTTTTTGATAGTTACATTTTTATGATGTAAAGTGTCAGCCGGTTAGCTCTGTCGGTAAACCGTTAGCTCTGTCGGTAGAGCACTTGCTCTGTAAGCGACTGGTCCCGAATTCGAGTCCCTGACAACCTACACATTTTTTTCTTAATCTTTGACATTCGAACAAGTCGTCTGATTGGTTAACATAAAAAAAATAGAATTGCGAAAATAAAAATAGCAATTCTGGAAATCAAAAATATACAGAACACGATTAAGAATGGGTCCTTCTCGGATCTTGGTTTAGAAGATCAAGTACTTCAGTCAGATTGTTCCATAATTGTAATTATACATTTTTGTATGGAGAAATGAGAAATAACAAGTGTCTAATTACAGTTTGACAGTAACAGATATAAGGCTAAGACAATGTATTACTAAATATATTATTCAATTAATGTAGTAGTATGCACGGTACTTCATGTATTAAGGTGAGTTTAGATCACACTTTGTTTCTATATACAGTGTAAGATAGTTATTATTCTATTTTTTATAAAACTATACTGAGAAGAGAATGACTGAGTGAGTTTGCAGATGAAGTTATGAAAACCGGACTGAGCTTGTCCACCTGTCATCTTGTAGAATAGTTGTATGATACCAGTATTACCAGAATTATTTGCACAAAGTTCATGTGGGAGGAAAAGTAGACCACTAGGAATTGGTGGGTCTTTAACTCTTCTAACTTGTTAAATACCGATGGATAAAAATAAATGCTAGAGCCTACAATTAACGGTCAATGCAATACGTTAATGTTACACACCGATAGCCACACGAAAACTACATGCAGATATAGATTTGCCACAGTTCTCTACTGCGAAAATCTGAAGTGGTAATTTTGACTGGGAATTCACAGCATGGTTTAATATAATGTCACCATCATCTAATAAAAGTGTGGGGGGAGGGGGGGGGGGGGGGGGGGGGGGCATTGTACATTGAAGTTCCTACTTAATCAATTTGAAATCACTTGCATATGTTATCCATTGTCGGGTACCTTTTTTCAATCTGGGTTTAACGTCGGTAATGCAACGTTGGCAGTTCTGATGTTTTGAGTCTTTCTCCATGTGTTAAATCCTTCATCCCATACACAAGTTTTGTCGCACGCCTCTGAACGTTTTCAGTTGAAAAGATAGCCTTTTCAATTTTGACCCCAGGGGCATAATTTGAATAAATTTGGTAGCGTACCTTAAGACAATGATAGATGCCAAATAACTAAGCCTTTGAGGTTTTTTCCTTTTGGTAGTACATTTACATGGAATGGAATTCTTTGAACAACCTCGAAGGACCATGCAAAAAGCATCAAAATCAAGTTTCACTAACTTCCACCAAACGGTTGCAGAGGTGTCGCTTGAAAGAGTGTGGACGGATGGACGGACGACGGACAGATAGATGGACGGAAGGGCGATTAGTGATTACAATAGCCCCATGATGAGCTTAAAACTGAGTTTACCGTGTTAATCGAGTGCCTTACAGATCCGATCGATAATCTAGTTTGAGCCCCAGAGTCATGAGAGTACTGCGTGCAGCTGTTGATCGAGATAAATTTATAGAACCTACATATTTAGCAATACGAGACCGGCCAACCTATTTGTATGTTGAAATATTCAATGTTAAGTGCCGAAGGATAACAACAGAGACATAAGTAGGTGATTTCAATAATTAATGTTTTTTCTGCACGAGTGTGCCTAACGCACGTGGTATTCGAAGAAGTATATGTGCTGAAATCGTGGGCCAAGATTGTGGACCCCCGCCCCATGCTTGAAACAGATTTCGTAAATTTAATGGCATAATTTTTGTAATTAATGCTTAACGTTGGAGGGACATTCTAGGGTTAGGTGGGCGGACGCTATAGAAGCACGGACCTACCGTAAGCCATAATTAGATACATTATATCTATGTGACTACTGTGAAATTTTCTCTGACACATTAATTACAGCAGTATTTCATCGGCCACACGGTATTTATAGTCTGATATATATTTCACGTGATCATGGACCAAACAGGAACAAGTCGTCCGCTAGGTCTCGAATGGTCAGCAAGTGACAAACATCTTTTTTTCTTGCAGTTACGGAGTTAAGAAGAGTTTCTGGTTTTCTGCATTGTTGGCAGCGGTTGGAGGGGACGCTCCATTCCAACGTTTGTGCCAAGGCATATTAAAATCCCTTAAAGGATGACAAAGTTACAGATCGTACTGCGCACGAATTCGAGATGGACGTTGCATTTACTATATGCCGCTCCAAAGGGCGTGGCGATGCGGGGCATAAGAACCTTTTATGTCTAAATTTTTATTTGAATGAACTGCTTAAAAGATATTTAGTATAAGCAGTATGTTCGAAGACTTCTATTTTCAGCTTTGGCAGCAATGTTTACCAAAAAAAAATCAAAAATTTTTTATACTCGGAGACAGTCAAATAAGGAACAATTGTCTGAAATTATTTAGAAATCAAGCTAGCAGTTTCTGACAGAAGTTTTCACTAACCTGGAAACCTACCCTGACCCTTGCAGCCACGTTTTTGACATCAAGCATTTGGAAGGTCACCTGAAGAACATGTGTGTGAAATAATTTTTAAAAACCTACCCCTTTGTGACCATGTCTACGATTCAATGTAACTTGGACGGGATTTGGTAGATGGCCACCCAATGGACAGTTCAGTGCAACTATTTGATATAATTCTGTGCAGCCTTGTAGCAACATGCAAATACAAGAGGGCCAAGATGGCCCTAGCTCGCTCACCTGTGTAACACACCATAACAATGTAAACATGTTTTACCTAGTGATTTCATGGAGACAAATATTCTGACCAATTTTCAGTTAGATTGGACCAAAAAACGTGTCCTCTCGAGTGTAAACAAACATTTTCTTTGATTTGACCTAGTGACCTAGTTTTTTTTATCCCACATGACCAAGATTCGAACTTGTCAAAAATTGCATGAAAACAAACATTCTGACAAAGTTTCAGGAAAATTGGAGCAAAAAAGTGGCCTCTAGAGTGTATACAAGCTTTTCCTATGATTTGACCTAGTGACCTAGTTTTTGATCACACGTGACCCAAATTTAAAATCCTCCCAAGACTTCATGATAACATTCTGACCAAATTTTATGAAGATAGAATAAAACAAGCTTATTCTTTGATTTGACCTGGTGACCTAGTTTTTGACCCCACATGACCCAGATAAAAATTCATTCGATTTTTCATGCAGACAAACATTCTGACCAAGTTTCATGCACATCAAATGAACAAGTGCTAACAAGCTTTTCCTTTGATTTGACTGGGTGACCTAGTTTTAGACCCCATGTAACCCAGTTTCAAAATGAGCCTAGGAATCATCAAGATAAACATTCTGACCAAGTTTCATGAAGATATGATCATAACTGTGACCTCAAGAGTGCTAAGAAGCTTTTCCTTTGATTTGACCTTTTGACCTAGTTTCTGTCCCCATATGACCCAGTTTCAAATTAGGCCTAGAAATCATCAAGATTAACATTCTGATCAAGTTTCATGAAGATAGGATCATAAATGTGGCCTCTAGGTTGTTAACAAGCTTTCCTTTGATCTGACCTGATGACCTAGTTTTTGACCCAACATGACCCGGTTTCAATCCAGGCCTAGAGATCATCAAGATAATCATTCTGTGCAAGTTTGTAACTCCGGAACCTATGATTGCATCTGACAGATTCATCATGGAATCCAAGACTGATTGTTGCTGAAGATAGTTTGCAAGTTTGTATCAAATCAAACCGTAAATGAAGTCGCTATATGGTTGCAAAAGCCAAAATAGCAAATTTTGGCCCTTTAGCCAGTTTTCGAAAGGAACCGAGATATTATGCCAATACAAGTTGTGTGCAAGTTTGATTATAGTCAATTGCAAAATGTTGTCTCTATCTTGTTCACATGGCAAAAATAGCAAATTTTGGCCCTTTAAGGGTCCATAACTCTGCAACCCATGAAGGGATCTTGCCAGTTTTCGAAAGGAACCGAGATATTACGCCAGTACAAGTTGTGTGCAAGTTTTATTAAAGTTGATTGCAAAATGTGGTCTCTATTGTGTTTCACAAGCAAAAAATAGCAAATTTTGGTCCTTTAAGGGGCCATAACTCTGGAACCCATGATGGGATCTGGCCAGTTTTCGAAATGAACTGAGATATTACGCCAATACAAGTTGTATGCAAGTTTTATTAATGTTGATTGCAAAATGTGGTCTCTATTGTGTTCACAAGCCAAAAATGGCAAATTTTGGCCCTTTAAGGGGCCAGAACTCTGGCACCCATGATGGGATTTGGCCAGTTTTCGAAAGGAACCAAGATATTATGCCCATACAAGTTGTGGGCAAGTTTGATAAAAATCAAATACAAAATGCGGTCTCTATCATGTTCACAAGGAAATTGTGGACGGACGGACGACAGACTGACAATCACAAAAGCTCATACTGATTATTATTTTGCAGCTTTGAACTTAATTTCACAGTTTTATCCCAAACAGGCAGTTTAATGGTATTTCAAATTGAAATAAAAAGGAATTTGATCTTTTTGTCAGGATTTAATTTCCTGGAATGGAGCAATCACAAAATTCATGGAAATGAATCCCCAATGAATAACAAGTAATTTAACAGAATGTGAATACAATGAAATCAATAAACATCCATTGTATTTGGGTCTACAAGTCTACTCTGCATTCAAGACCAATTATTTAATATAGGAAGTAAACACAGAAATTCCTAGCTATTTTGATTATTTATTGCCGACATATAAATATAATTTTTATATATAAATCTACAAGCAACATTGCCTGGTAACTACACTATCTGTGTGAAACACCAGTTTCTATACTACTTGGCACAGCAATGGAAACAAGGAACTCAATAATAGCACTGGCTTAAACATGAACATCTTTTGAGCAAAGACCTGAATATGAATGAAGATTTTTCAAGTAGACAAGGCATGGAGTTCATAAATGACTTTTATGGACATATTAATTTCATATTATATGTTGACCTTATGCCTTGGTAGGAGACTGTGTTTCAAAACTCCAAAACTTAGTCCAGTAGGAATATAGGCAGTCAATAATAAAAAGATTAATATATGGCTAGGGTGTGCCTTCTGGGCACAATATATGGCTAGGATGTGCCTTCTGGGCACAATATGTAGCTAGGGTGTGCCTTTGTGCCATAATACATGGCTAGGTTGTGCCTTCTGGCCACAATACATAGCTAGATGTGCCTTCTGGCCACAATATATGGTTAGGATGTGTCTACTGGCCATAACATATGGCTATGATGAGCCTTCTTGCCATTACTGCTAGGAATATTACATTATTTCCGCCAAAAGGCAGAGTCATTCTTTACAGAATGTGGTGTACCTTGACCTT
The DNA here is from genome assembly GCF_021730395.1 of Mercenaria mercenaria. NCBI lineage: Eukaryota > Metazoa > Mollusca > Bivalvia > Venerida > Veneridae > Mercenaria > Mercenaria mercenaria. The sequence goes on from NC_069362.1 coordinate 75,646,304, forward strand.
TTTCAAATACTCATAACCAAAAGTATAGGAAAACTAACTTTCCCACCTATCTGAGAAACATATAATGAAATTGTTTAAGGAAAAACAGGTGTAAAATATTATGTTTTTTAATATGTTTAGCCAGTGCATAAAAATTAAAGAGAGTTGCAATGTATTACAAAATAATAATGACATATTGAGTGAAATAATTAGAAAACTAGCAACATTCTGGAACTGTTAATGCATAAAGAGCGTGAACAATAATAACTAAAGACATGAAACACAAACTGGTAGGACGTCTGGACAAAAATTACATGTTTAACTGTGAGAATTGAGATAACATTCTTTAGAAATGGGAAAGATTTCAAAATTTTAACATATCTTTAATAAATTTAGCATGCTGATAAACATCTGACGACATTTTTTTAAAAGGCATTTTTTTTAGTGAATGCTAAATGGATAGCCTATCTTTCATCATGAAAATACAAGGGTCATTCAATAAATAATGCAGCTACCTATATATCTTTAAAAGACTACCAAGGAACTCCAGACATAAAACATCACACTGCATGGTGTTTCTAAGCCAATTTATGGAGTAAGTATAATCATATTCCTCGGATAAGTATTTCCTTAAGATCTGTTGGCATAACACATTCTTATAAAATAGTCTCACATCTAGCGAGAAATTACAACTGACCAAAATTACATTATCGATTTTCGTAACAACAGTCCCTAATGACATGTTAATTTCAGTATTTGTCTGAAAGCATTATGCTAACTTAAAAGAAACCAGGCATTGTATTTTCCAAAACTGCATGCACTTGGTTTCTCAATGCTTAGCTTAACAAGAGCTGTCTCCGTAGGATGACACATGCCCCCGATGGCACTTTGAATGAATAGTTATGGCTGATGTTAGAGTTTAGGACCTTTGACCTACGGAGCTGGGTCTTGTGCGCGACACATCATCTTACTGTGTCACATATTCATGCATAGTTATTTTAAAATCCATGTATGAATGACAAAGATATTGACCGGACATGCCCATCAATGCACTATCATGAAAAATGATCTTTAACGTCTAAGTGTGACCTTGACCTTTGAGCTACGGACCTGGGTCTTGCGTGTGACACGTCGTCTTATTGTGGTACACATTCATGCCAAGTTATTTGAAAATCCATCCATCGATGACAAAGATATGGACCGGACACGCCCACCAATGCACTATCCTTTAACATCTAAGTGTGACCTTGACCTTTGAGCTACGAACCTGGGTCTTGCGCAGGACACGTCGTCTTACTGTGGTACCCATTAATGCCAAGTTATTTGAAAATCCATCCATCGATGACAAAGATATGGACCGGACACGCCCATTAATGCACTATCCTTTAACGTCTAAGTGTGACCTTGACCTTTGAGCTACGGACCTGGGTCTTGCGCACTGCATGTCGTCTTACTGTGGTACACATTCATGCCAAGTTATTTGAAAATCCATCCATCGATGACAAAGATATGGACCGGACACGCCCATCAATGCACTATCCTTTAACGTCTAAGTGTGACCTTGACCTTTGAGCTACGGACCTGGGTCTTGCGCACTGCACGTCGTCTTACTGTGGTACACATTCATGCCAAGTTATTTGAAAACCCATCCATCGATGACAAAGATATGGACCGGACACGCCCATCAATGCACTATCCTTTAACGTCTAAGTGTGACCTTGACCTTTGAGCTACGGACCTGGGTCTTGCGCACTGCACGTCATCTTACTGTGGTACACATTCATGCCAAGTTATTTGAAAATCCATCCATCGATGACAAAGATATGGACCGGACACGAAAATTGCGGACAGACCGACAGACTGACAGACCGACAGACGGTTCAAAAACTATATGCCTCCCTTCGGGGGCATAAAAATATCACATTTTATTTTTCTTCAAACTCTTCATTTGCTAGGAGACAATTACTTCAGATGCTATGTAAAAGCAAGTTAAAGAAATAGTGTATTGTACAAAATTATTTAACTCATTTTACAGTTGAACTATTAAGCAATAAATAAGGACATTTTTTCACAGATGACATGATAAAAACAAGAGGACCATGATGGTCCTGAATCGCTCACCTATCCCCACATGACCCAGTGTTGAACTGAGTATGACGTCGTTATTTCTATTATTTGACAAAGTGACCTAGTTTTTCAGCACATGTGACATAGATATCATCAAGATAAAAAATTCTGACAAATTTTCATGAAGATCCATTGAAAAATATGGCCTCTAGAGAGGTCACAAGGTTTTTCTATTATCTGACCTAATGACCTAGTTTTTGAAGGCACGTGACCCACTTTTAAACTTGATCTAGATATCATCAAGGTGAACATTCTCACCAATTTTCATGAAGATCTCGTGAAAAATATGGCCTCTAGAGAGGTCACAAGGTTTTTCTATTTTTCGACCTACTGACCTAGTTTTTGATGGCACATGACCCAGTTACGAACCTGACCTAGATACCATCAAGCTGAACAGTCTCACCAATTTTCATGAAGATCCATAGAGAAATATGGCCTCTAGAGAGGTCACAAGGTTTTTCTATTTTTAGACCTACTGACCTAGTTTTTGACCCCACGTGACCCATTTTCAAACCTGACCTAGATATCATCAAGATGAATCTTCTGACCAATACTCATGAAGATCTCATGAAAAATATGGCCTCTAGAGAGGTCACAAGGTTTTTCTATTTTTAGATCTACTGACCTAGTTTTTAACCCCACGTGACCCAGTTTCGAACTTGATCTAGATATCATCAAGGTTAACATTCTGACCAATTTTCATGAAGATCCATTGAAAAATATGGCCTCTAGAGAGGTCACAAGGTTTTTCTATTTTTAGACCTACTGACCTAGTTTTAGACGGCACATGACCCAGTTTCGAACTTGACCTAGATATCATCAAGGTGAACATTCTGACCAATTTTCATGAAGATCCATTGAGAAATATGGCCTCTAGAGAGGTCACAAGGTTTTTCTATTTTTAGACCTACTGACCTAGTTTTTGTTCCCACATGACCCAGTATCGAACTTGACCTAGATATCATCAAGGTGAACATTCTGACCAATATTCATGGAGATCTCATGAAAAATATGGCCTCTAGAGAGGTCACAAGGTTTTTCTATTTTTAGACCTACTGACCTAGTTTTTACCCCCATGTGACCCAGTTTTGAACTTGACCTAGATATCATCAAGCTGAACATTCTGACCAATATTCATGAAGATCCATTGAGAAATATGGCCTCTAGAGAGGTCACAAGGTTTTTCTATTTTTAGATCTACTGACCTAGTTTTTAACCCCACGTGACCCAGTTTCAAACTTGATCTAGATATCATCAAGGTGAACATTCTGACCAATTTTCATGAAGATCCATTGAAAATATGGCCTCTAGAGAGGTCACAAGGTTTTTCTATTTTTTGACTACTGACTAGTTTAGACGGCACGTGACCCAGTTTCATATTGACCTAGATATCATCAAGGTGAACATTCTGACCAATTTTCATGAGATCCATTGAGAAATATGGCCTCTAGAGAGGTCACAAGGTTTTTCTATTTTAGACTACTGACCTAGTTTTTGTTCCCACATGACCCAGTATCGAACTTGACCTAGATATCATCAGGTGAACTTTCTGACCAATATTCATGGAGATCTCATGAAAAATATGGCCTCTAGAGAGGTCACAAGGTTTTTCTATTTTTAGATCTACTGACTAGTTTTTACCCCCACGTGACCCAGTTTCGAACTTGACTAGATATCATCAAGCTGAACATTCTGACCAATATTCATGAAGATCATTGGAATTGCCTAAGGTCACAAGTTTTCTATTTTGACTAATGACACTAGTTTTTGACCCACGTACCAGTTTCAAACTTGACCTAGATATCATCAAGGTGAACATTCTGACCAATATTCATGAAGATCTCATGAAAAATATGGCCTCTAGAGAGGTCACAAGGTTTTTCTATTTTCAGACTACTGAACTAGTTTTTGACCCCACGTGACCCAGTTTCGAACTTGACCTAGATATCATCAAGGTGAACATTCTGACCAATATTCATGAAGATCTCATGAAAAATATGGCCTCTTTGAGAGGTCACAAGGTTTTTCTATTTTTAGACCTACTGACCTAGTTTTTGACCCACCTGACCCAGTTTCGAACTTGACCTAGATATCATCAAGGTGAACATTCTGACCAATTTTCATGAAGATCCATTGAAATATATGGCCTCTAGAGAGGTCACAAGGTTTTTCTATTTTTAGACCTACTGACCTAGTTTTTGATGGCACGTGACCCAGTTTCGAACTTGACCTAGATATCATCAAGGTGAACATTCTGACCAATTTTCATAAAGATCCCATGAAAAATGTGACCTCTAGAGTGGTCACAAGCAAAAGTTTACGGACGCACGCACGGACGGACGACGGACGCCGCGCGATCACAAAAGCTCACCTTGTCACTTTGTGACAGGTGAGCTAATGATAAAAATAGTAACAGGAATCCTAGGATCTAATCATTTAGGTCATCAACTTTGTACTCATATGCACAAGGATTGTGTCTCAAATTGACAAGAAATTATTTATCAAAACTTTATGAGGTTCCCACTGGGTTCCTTGAATATCATGCGACCAGACAAGGTTTACAGGTATTGTTTCATTACTGGGCACAAGAGAACTGCTGAACTTTATGAAGTGCTCACTGGACTAGAAACAACAGGGGACAATTAAAAGATGCATATGTAATCATAGACTTAGACTAGCCACTTGACTGATAAATGAAGAATTTGTCACAACATTTAAACTTCTGTAATTTTTCTTTAATCCTTATCTAAGACTGCAAAGAAATCGTAGCAATGGTTGCAATATATACTGAATAACCCTCATATTACACTGCATATATTTTTAGAACTCTATTTGTAAGATAACATATCATTACAAGGCATCGGGATATATTAGAATAACAAGAGGACCATGAGGGCCCTGTATCCTTCAGCAGACCAATTTTTCCCCAATGGTGACCCAGCTTCGAACCTGACCTAGATTCCATTAGGTCAAACATTCTGACCTGGTTTCAAGGGTTAACAAGGTTTATATATGATTTGATCTTGTGACATAGATTTTCAAACAAGATGACCCATTTTCAAACTTTATCTAGATTTCATGAAGACAAACATTCTTGTCATGTTTTAGTAGATCAGGTAAAAATGTGGCATATGTAAACAATTTTTTTTCTATGAACTGACCAGTTTTTGATCTGGTATAACCCAGAATTGAAGATTTTATTAGTTCAAACATTCTAACCAAGTTCCATGAAGATTGGACCAAAATTATGACCTCCTGTGTGTTAATAGTCAACTCTTAACAACAAGGGACTGGGCGATCACAATAGCTCACCAAGTGCTCAAGTCAAGTGTACTTAAAAAAAAAAAAATTATGACCCTGCAAATATTAGCACATTTATACTAAAATATAATACACATGTAGTTCTGAAAAGCTGAGAAGATGTAACTGTGGTATTAGATATTGCTGTCAATAAAAATATTTTTCTAATAACTCACAACAGAGTATGAAAAGTGTTACCTAATGGTAGCATTTAATCTGAAAATAAAGCACACAAAAAAACAACAACAACATTGTTTATGCATTAAACACTTTTTACACGACTAGCAGTGACAAAGAACAATAACACAATAAAATCAAAGTATTAAAACTGTAGAAAACAACAAAAACTTAAAAAAATAATGTAAGATAACATCTGTCAAAAGGTCTGAGACAATTATATACCCAATGTTAAAACGAAGTTCTGGATCACATCACAACCTGAGAAATATTTCTTGTTCATAGCTCACACTATTCATAGCTTACATTGTTCATAGCTCACATTACTCATAACTTACATTGTTCATACCTCAAATGCCCATAGCTCACACTGTTCATAGCCAGCATTGTACATAGCTCACATTGTTCATAGTTTGCCAATTTATGATTTTAAAATAAAGCCTAGTATTGCTTGTAAACCCTAGGTGTTTAGTCCTTATAAGTTTACTTAGCAACACCTTGACACAAAGATACGCAAAATGAAATTTCACAAAGCTATTTTTCTCATAGACTAACATATATTTCTTATACTTTTGATTCCAGTCTCAAAATACATCAGCATTCAAAAATTTAGATATTTAATATATTTCAAATATAATAAATTTTACCAAAATACACATATATAGTTTTGAATTTCTGACAATTCACTGATATCAGTACAAAATTTTGAGAAAATACGTTTTTTCTGTGAACTTTTATTTGGCAAATAACTGTAGAACTATTGACTATTCTAAAACTAAAATGTGACTGGAACACATGACCTGTCATGGCATTAAGCAATACTTCACAATTTCAAAGATTTGCAACCCAACAACACAAGTGGATCCTGTGTTCTGGCTTTTTATATATACACTATCAGATTTCCAAATTTTACCCTATTTTGTCATTTAAATATATGACAGAAAGAATGATAGTAAAAACATATAAAATAGAAAAGGTAAAAGTGAAATAGTATCAAAACCATCAGTGGATGGTCCATGGTTTTCTTGTAGGAAGCACCAGCTTATCCTAACAAAATAACTTGTATGAAACAGCCAGGTATAAACCCAACCAAGCCACATATTTAGTAAGAAAATTGATCAAATGACTAATCAACAACAAAAACAACTGTCATTTTGTTGTGTTTACCACCTTTTTTCAGGAGTATTTCAGTAACACACTGCCTGGCTTCCATATTACTGAGCTAATCTTGGTAGAGTGCAATAAAAATATCTTAGTACTATAACAAAAACTGACAGTTACAAAACCTGTATGATGATAGAATTATCTGGGGATTAAAACTGCACAAATCACTGCTTACTAAAATAAACCCTGGGTTTTGAGTGTCATGCTGACTTGGAAGAACAGAAATAAAAACATCAAATGTTATTGCAGCTCTCAATATGGTAAGGATCTTTCATGCCCTTCTGAGGGACAGAGTTTTCCCAACCTGAAAGACAGCATGAAATGAAGACTTCGAGCAACAGCAAGGTTTCTTATCCCTGCTGTCCCTAAAGGTTGGGAAAACACTTCTCTTACACAAGAAGATATGTTACATCATTTTCGTCCCAACTGTTAATGCTATCATGTGTGCAACATTTTCAAAAATATTGGAAAGCACAACTAAAACATGGGGATTCTGAATATAGTTTATGACGTCATAATATGACACCATAATGCGCAATATGTAGTTTGTCATTTTCCCCACAAGGGACAAGTTATGGTAATCTGCCACTCAGACAATCTCGTAAACTCAGAACCTATGATCCAAAACGGTAGCACTGCACAGGTATGAACTATCTGTTAACATAAGTACTACTGCCTCTGTGTACTTGAGCAACAAGATCTTGGTAAAAACATCAAATTTTAACTGGCTTGCAAACTCACCATTAAAGGGTTTTCATATTAAAAATGACATCGTTGAGAGATGCAATTCCTAATTCAACAATTAAAATATGCAGGTGCTACTAATGTTAAATGATCTATGATCAAATCTACTTAGGCAATTTAAAATAAAACTACTATATGACACAGATTTTACAAAAAGCACCATTGTAACAGACAATAGATGAATGAACAATACCATCAATTGTACATGATGAAAATAAAATAAATTAAATTTCAGGAACTATTTAGTTCTGCTTTCATTTCAAGCTCTAACGAAACAAAAACTAGAGCAAGAAAATAGCAGACCAGCTCACTTAGCACTCTATAACTGCTGGTCAAAGGTATGACCAATGCCGAACAAATTACCCTATATGATTTCCAATATCAGGAAACAGGACCTATTGATTTATTACACAAGGTATGAACAAAATATTAAAAAAACATCACAATTTCTTTTAAGTAAAAATGAATTAAAAACTTTGATCTTTCTTAAAAGAAGAAAACAGCAAGAAAGTACAAATGTATAAAACAAATTAAAAAGCAACCTTGTTACAGAAAAGGTGAATCAAACAGTCTGTACACTTAAAGTGTGACCAGTATGAATCAAAATTTGCAAATTAAAAGCAACTGTGTCTGTCAGCAACTTTACAAGTTGTATGCTTTTGTTATGTATGACAAAACTGACAGTTTTTTATCAGAGAGAAAAAAAAAGCCTCTTCCCTTCTGAAGAAAATATGGCTGTTTAGGATATAATTTCTGAGTGAAATCTTCACTAAGCTCAACAAACTTGCTGACAATTCTTAACTTAAATAGGCATAGCAGAAACTTAAACATTCAAAAACATACACCAGAGTAACTTACTAAATACAGTATTTCTCTATGATCTAGTTTAGAAGTTTCAAATATAAAGTGTAAAAACCATCTGCATAATGTATGACAAACAAATCTTTCTAATTAAACCTGAAGAGAACACAACATATAAACAAGAGCACCGTCTTGCGGGTGCAGATGCTCATCTGATTTTTTTGTCTCTGTATAATAGAAACTTTACCAAGAAATCTGATATTTTCTAAGTCCAAAAGGGGTCATAATTCTTGCAAAAAGCAGGATGGAGTTACGTTTCTTGCTGTACAGAGTCAGCTTTTGATGGTGCACAAGTGTTGCAAGTTTTAAAGCAAGAGCTTTGACAGTTTTGGATAAAAACTGACCTTAACACAAAACTTAACCAAGAAATCTGATTTTCTAAGTCCAAAAGGGGCCATAATTCTTGCAAAAAGCAATGCAGAGTTATGGTACTTGCTGTGCAGAATCAGCTTTTAATGGCAAATAACTGCTCCAAGTTTTAAAGCAATAGCTTTGACTGTTAAGGAGAAAAATTGACCTAAACACAAAACTTAACCAAACAAGAGGACCATGATGGTCCTGAATCGCTCACCTATCCCCACATGACCTAGTGTTGAACTGAGTACGACGTCGTTATTTCTATTATTTGACATAGTGACCTAGTTTTTGAGCACATGTGACCTAGATATCATCAAGATAAAAAATTCTGACCAATTTTCATGAAGATCCATTGAAAAATATGACCTCTAGAGAGGTCACAAGGTTTTCCTATTATTTGACCTAATGACCTAGTTTTTGAAGGCACGTGACCCACTTCTGAATCTGACCTAGATATCATCAAGGTGAACATTCTCACCAATTTTCATGAAGATCTCATGTAAAATATGGCCTCTAGAGAGGTCACAAGGTTTTTCTATTTTTCGACCTACTGACCTAGTTTTTGACCCCACGTGACCCAGTTTCGAACCTGACCTAGATATCATCAAGAGGAACATTCTGATCAATTTTCATGAAGATCCATTGAGAAACATGGCCTCTAGAGACGTCAAAAGGTTTTTCTATTTTTAGACCTACTGACCTAGTTTTTGACCGCACGTAACCCAGTTTCAAAACTGACCTAGATATCATCAAGGTGAACATTCTGACCAATTTTCATGAAGATCCATTGAGAAATATGGCCTCTAGAGAGGTCACAAGGTTTTTCTATTTTTAGACCTACTGACCTAGTTTTTGACCGCACGTGACCCAGTTTCGAACTTGACCTAGATATCATCAAGGTGAACATTCTGACCAATTTTCATGAAGATCCATTGAGAAATATGGCCTTTAAAGAGATCACAAGTTTTTCTATTTTTAGACCTACTGACCTAGTTTTTGACCCCACATGACCCAGTTTCGAACTTGAACTAGATATCATCAAGGTGAACATTCTGACCAATTTTCATGAAGATCCATTGAGAAATATGGCCTCTAGAGAGGTCACAAGGTTTTTCTATTATTCGACCTACTGACCTAGTTTTTGACCCCACGTGACCCAGTTTCGAACTTGACCTAGATATCATCAAGGTGAACATTCTGACTAATTTTCATGAAGATCCATTGAGAAATATGGCCTCTAGAGAGGTCACAATGTTTTTCTATTTTTAGACCTACTGACCTAGTTTTTGACCCCACGTGACCGAGTTTCGAACTCGACCTAGATATCATCAAGATGAACATTCTGACCAATTTTCATGAAGATCTCATGAAAAATATGGCCTCTAGAGAGGTCACAAGGTTTTTCTATTTTTAGACCTACTGACCTAGTTTTTGACCGCACGTGACCCAGTTTCAAACTTGACCTAGATATCATCAAGATGAACATTCTGACCAACTTTCATAAAGATCCCATGAAAAATGTGACCTCTAGAGTGGTCACAAGCAAAAGTTTACGCACGCACGAACGCACGCACGCATGGACGGACGACGGACGCCATGCGATCACAAAAGCTCACCTTGTCACTTTGTGACAGGTGAGCTAAAAATCTGATATTTTCTAAGTCCAAAAGGGGCCATAATTCTTGCAAAAAGTGGGTGGAGTTATGTTTCTTGCTGTACAGAGTCAGCTATTGATGGTGAATAAGTGTTGCAAGTTTTAAAGCAATAGTTTTGATAGTGTAGTAGAAAAGCTGACCTAAACACAAAACTAAACCAGGCAATGCCGACGCCGATCAAGTGATGACAATAACTCATCTTTTTCTCTCTCAAAAAATCAGATGAGCTAAAAACAAACTCTGTATAGAAGAAATACTAATGAGCTTAGAACTTGTAATTAGTTAAGACTTTTAAATGATTTCACCTGAAAGGCAATGATCTAGTTAGGTACAACTGTAACATTAGCTTTACAGAATTTCTATGCCTATGACTCAGGGGCACTCCAAGGAATATTTCCAACCTCTTCCTGTTTTGTGAAAACTAACTTATCCAAGCTGAGTCACAAAGTAACTTTTAAATGTTGAAACACAAAAATGATAAATTTGCTTTTCTTTCTGGTAGTCTAATATGATAAAAAAAGTTATTCAAATCCAAGGAACCATTACATTCAGAAAAACAGTTTTCAACTTTTCTTGAGAATTATGTGAAAAAGCCCTCTTCGAAGGGCACTGACAAAAATAAAACGAGGCTACACAACCAGTGATTGAATGATACACATCCTTGCAAAAAGCAAAAATATGACAAAAATAACTTAAGTTTTAGCACATTTCACAAGTATTTCAGCAGGTACCAACAATTAAATGTTTGTAGAGTCAACAGAGCTGGTACTCTGAGCAGCTGCACTTGCTGTACTTTGTTTACGATCAAATGCTTTAGAAGTAACTGTTCCAAGCCTTTCTTTGGTACTGAACATAGAGCTTGGCACTGACTGGAACCGGTCCCGTCTTAAACTACCATCCCGACTTATAGCATGTTCTTTCCTTGCCTTCTGAGCTGCCCTTGTAGCCACCATGTCAATCATAGAGTATTCAATGGGAACTGGTTCCGGAGTCTTTTTACCTTTCTTCGTTTGACGAACACTTGCAAATCTTGAAGTGTCAGGTGAACTCAAATCCATCTCGGCATAATTGAGCTTTCTGAGCTGAGCGGAACTATCATTCCTCCCTGACTCACTCAGATCTATCTCTGCATAATTCAGCATAGGCTCCATTTGGTCCATCGGCTGAGAGGCAGTGCAGGGTGGCAACAGTGGAGATTCAGGTGGAGTGAAGTCAGTGAAATCTATATTCATATACAATGCCCTTGGTGACTGCACACTTTCACTTCGCAGACTTGCAGCACACATGCTCACTTGTTCAGACTGGCTTGGTTTAATGACTTTAGGAGAGTGTTGCTCACCCTGACCACTCACTCCACTGCTTAATGATACAGTTCCATAATTGTCAAATGTAAACACTGAACCAGTTGCAGGTGATTGTGGAGTTGTCAGTGGACTTGTACTGCTTTCATCAACTGTTCTACGACGCTCTATCTTCTGATATTCCTTACCGGACCTGGGACGCAGTATGGTGGAGGCAGGACTACTTCGAACAACTTCCTCGCCATGGCAATAACTATCCAATGAGGAAAGTGATATGCTATCTGTTTCCCCAAGATCACTGATATCTACAACCAAAGTTGAGCTTTTGGTTTCTGGCGGTGGTTCCACAGTCTCTGTAAGTGCAAAAGAAAAATGGATCATGTATGTCAATTTAACTGTAAGTTTTCTAACAAAATGCACATCAATAATTTTTCATTTTATTTTGACATGAACAGATGTTTGCCTTACCCAAGGTCATAAAAGTTGTATTAAAACACAAGTATTTTATAGCCAGGTGTGCATGTTGCAGAAGTACACAAGGTTTGAAACATCTATAAAACCTGTACTTAGAAGAGTTAAAACACTCAATCAGTTTACTTCCATAAATTTAGAGGTTTTTGTTGTTGTTAAAGCTATTACAGAAGAATCAAACAAATATGGATTCACTGCCTGGCCTGTGGCCAGTATAAAAAAAGTTCCATGGTGATCCCACAGAAATTGACAGAGTTGCTATGACATGGTTTGAGGTCAGAAACTAAATAAAACAACAAGAGGCTGAAATGGGCCTAAGACGCTCACCTGAGATTTTTAGATCTGGCATCCACTAAAAAGGATCAAGTGGAACTATATGAAAAACTAGAAGTCAAGAAAAAAAGTTGTCTAAAGGTTTTTTTCTAATTTTAGCCCTGGTAGCCCCTAGAAGGGGCCAAATTGAACCACTTAAACAAATTTGAGAGAGGATAATACAAGGATGCTACAAGCCAAGTTTGGCAAAAATCCATTTCAGGGTTTGCGAGAAAATCATTAAAATGTTGTTTTTTCTTTTTGTAGCGCTGGTGGCCCCTAAAAGGGATCAAGCTTAACCATTTAAAAACAAGAGCACTGCAATGCAGAGCAATATATGCCCGAAGGTATGACCTTTGACCTTGTAGCTAACCATCCAGAACATGCGCTCTGGTGAAAATCTGTGTAAAATTTCTTCAAAATTCTTCAGGGGTTCAGAGTTACAGAGCGATGACCTTTAACCCCCAAGTGTGACCTTGACCTTGAAGAGAGACATCCAGAACATGCGCTCTGCACATCATCTTGATGTGGTGAACATTTGTGCCAAGTTTCTTTGCAATCCTTCAAGCAGTTCAAGAGTTACAGAGCAGACACAAAACGCACGCGTATGACTATTGACCCCTAAGTGTGACCTTGACCATGAAGCGAGCCATCCAGAACATGCACTCTGCATTTTGTCTCGATGTGGTGAACATTTGTGTCATGTTGCTTTGATATTCTTCAAGGGGGTCAAGAGAGCGGACACAAAACACACTCATGACCTTTAACCCCTAAGTGTGACCTTGACCTTGAAGCGAGCCATCAAGAACATGTACTCTGCAAGTCGTCCCGATGTGGTGAACATTTGTGTCAAGTTTCTTTGAAATCCTTCAAGGAGTTCAAGAGTTACAGAGTGGACACGAAATTGCTAACGTACGGACGGACACCAGGGGTATAACATAATATGTTCCTTCGGGCATATAAAAAATCTGAGGGAGGTTCATGCAAGGAAGTTACAGACTAAGTCTGGTGTCTGGCCCCAATTTCACAAAAAAACTTAATTACTTAGTTAAGTCTGAGCTATTGCTTAACATATTGTTATTTAATGTTGATTTTTTCTATAACAATGTATTTAGAAATAACTTATATTATTACATACTCGTTTTTATTCCCTGTTAAGTTACACTGGTACTGGAAACGTCAATATTTTTACATACACTGACGCCTGAATTTCATATCGGGTGCGTGACGTAATTCAGTGTGTGTTGTTGCACTATTTTTTCTGTTTAGTTCAGTATTGCCAATCCTAATCAGGCTATTGAACATATTTATATAATATACCTGTAGATGTGTATGTAATAATAAGGTTATTATCTTTGCATCGGGAAATATGCACTTGTTCTTCAGCGGAAGAATATTGCGCTCCTAAAGTCGCGCAATATTTCCGCTGAAGAACTCGTGCATATTTCCCGATACAAAGCTAATAACCTATAACTATGGTTAGTAGTATTTGTCTGCAATACTTATTTCGGTCATGCAAATATGATATTTCTATTTAAGCATGATATAATGAACTTAAGTATTTGCTTAAGTATATTTCTTATTTCTATACTAAGTTTTAAGTAAAATTCAGAATTGTTGTGTTCTGATCTATGAAATAGTCATATACGGTCCTGTTATAGATGAAAAAGTCAAGATTGAAAACACATAAAGGGCAAAAAGAAGCATTAAAAATAACAGACCTAGTTGAGCAAATACTTAAGTTTTTTCATGAAATCGGGGCCAGTAGTTTCAGAGGAGATGTTTTTAGGTTAAAATGTTGATACAGGATGATGACAATGGATCATCCACCTATATTAATAGCTCACCAAGAACAAAGTTCAGGTAGCTTAAACAGACACACTTAGGATATATCCTCACTGTTAAAAAAACCCGCTGTTTTTGTCATTTTCAGGCGTGTTTTTACGGGATAGTAAATGTGTGTTAACAAAGAGATTCTCGTGCTAACGAGCTGTTATTACACCTTTTTAAATATGTCTGTTTCTTGGCCAAGCCTAAATGTATTAGCACCCTATTATGTATAATTCAAAACAAAATGACTACAACGTGATTTTGTTTGTTTGTTTTAGGTTTAACACCGTTTTTCAACAGTATTTCAGTTAGGTAATGGAAAGCAGTTAACCTGTGTTCCTAAATTCAGTACCAGTGCAAACTTGTTCTCCGCAAGTAACTGCCAACTTACCCATATGAATCAGAGGTGGAGGACTCTTGATTTCATACACAATGTCTTTTTTCCAATCATCACAGAGAACATAGCCTCAACCAAGGATTGAATCCATAGATCTGCACTGTCCTTACTGAGCTAAGCGGGCCGGTTACAACAACATGATCCAACAACGCTGAAACTGCGCATTTCATGACTTGACAGACAATATATTCATCTTTGAGCTTTTTCACAAATTTTACGCTAGGAAAGCGTTTACACCTTTGTTCAATGTTATAACATTGGCAGAACTCATTGGGATATGTTGGTATCCTCACTCCACCAAGCTCTAGCACCAACCGATCCCTCTGGAGACTGCAAATGTTACAACATTAAAACAAGAGGACCATGATGGTCCTGAATCGCTCACCTCTTCCCACATGACCCAGTTTCGAGTATGACGTCGTTTTTTCTATTATTTGACATAGTGACCTACTTTTTAAGCTCATGTGACCCAGTTCTGAACTTGACCTAGATATCATCAAGATAAAAATTCTGACCAATTTTCATGAAGATCCATTGAAAAATATGGCCTCTAGAGAGGTCACAAGGTTTTCCTATTATTTGACCTATTGACCTAGTTTTCGAAGGTACATGACCCTGTTTTGAACTTGACCTAGATATCATCACAGTAAAAATTCTCACTAATTTTCATGAAGATCTATTGAAAAATATGGCCTCTAGAGATGTCACAAGGTTTTTCTAATTTTAGACCTACTGACCTAGTTTTTGACCGCAGTTGACCCAATTTCAAACTTGACCTAGATATCATCAAGATGAACACTCAGAACAACTTTCATACAGATCCCATGAAAAGTATGTCCTCTATAGAGGTCAAAATGTTTTTTTATTATTTGAACTACTGACCTAGTTTTTGATGGCACGTGGCCCAGTTTCAAATTTGAACTAGATATCATCAAGGTGAACATTCTGACCAATTTTCATGAAGATCCATTCAAGGGTATGGCCTCTAGAGAGGTCACAAGGTTTTTCTATTTTAAGACCTACTGACCTAGTTTTTGATTCCAGTTGACCCAGTTTCAAACTTGACCTATATATCATCAAGATAAACATTCAGACCAACTTTCATACAGATCCCATGAAAAATATGGCCTCTAGAGAGGTCAAAACGTTTTTTCATTATTTGACCTACTGACCTACTTTTTGATAGCACGTGACCCACTTTTGAACTTCACCTAGATATCATCAAGATGAACATCCTGACAAATTTTTATGAAGATCCATTCACAAGTATGGCCTCTAGAGAGGTCACAATGTTTTTCTCATTTTTAGACCTACTGACCTAGTTTTTGACCACACTGACCCATTTTCGAACTTGACCTAGATATCATCAAGATGAATATTCAGACTTTCATACAGATCCCATGAAAAATATGGCCTTTAGAGAGGTCACAAGGTTCTTCTATTATTTGACCTACTGACCTAGTTTTTGAGGCACGTGACCCAGTTTCGAACTTGACCTAGATATCATCAAGGCACTCTGACCAATTTTCATGAAGATTTTGTGAAATACATGGCCTCTAGAGAGGTCACAAGATTTTTCTATTTTTAGACCTACTGACCTTGTTTTTGACCGCATGTGACCCAGTTTCGCACTTGACCTAGATATCATCAAGGTGAACATTCTGACCAATTTTCATAAAGATCCCTTGAAAAATGTGACCTCTAGAGTGGTCACAAGCAAAAGTTTACGCACGCACGGACGGACAATGGACGCTGCGCGATCACGAAAGCTAACAAGAGATCACAGAGTGATCTTGGCGCCCACCAATGTGCCATTTTTGAGTGTTCCAAATTTCAAGACTTACTGACTAGCTCAAGGTCAAATTTCATTTCCGTACACAACACTGTGCATGTGGTCCAAATTCGAAAGCTGTAGCTTGAGAAATTTGAAAGTAGGTCACTAGATCAATCTTAAGGTCAAAGTTTAACTCGGTACACAAAACTATGCAAGTGGTCCAAATTTGAAGGCTGTAGCTTGAGAAATGTGAAAGTAGGTCACTAAGTCAAAATCAAGGTCAAATTTCACTTCAGAAACAATCTATGCATGTAGTCCAAAATTGAAGCCTGTACCTTCAAAAATGTGAAAGTAGGTCACTAGGTCAATGTCAAGGTCAAAGTTTGTTTCGGTACACAATCCTATTCATGTGGTCTAAATTTGAAGCCTGTAGCTACAGAAATGTGAAAGTAGGTCACTAGGTCAATCTTAAGGTCAAAGTTCATTTCGGTACACAAAACTACGCAAGTGGTCCAAATTTGAAGGCTGTAGCTTGAGAAATGTGAAAGTAGGTCACTAGGTCAATGTAAAGGTCAAAGTTTGTTTCGGTACACAAAACCATGCTTGTGGTCTAAATTTGAAGCCTGTAGCTACAGAAATGTGAAAGTAGGTCACTAGGTCAAAATCAAGGTCAACTCATGTCAAGGTTCATCTTGCCACTCAAAACCATACATGTGGTCCAAATTTGAATGTTGTAGGTTATTGACAAGTCCAAATTTGAAGGCTGTAGCTTGAGAAATGTGAAAGTAGGTCACTGGGTCAAAATCAAGGTCAAATTTCATTTCGGAACACGAAATTATGCCTGTGGTCCAAATTTGAAGCCTGTACCTTCAAAAATGTGAAAGTAGGTCACTAGGTCAATGTCAAGGTCAAAGTTTATTTCAGTGCACAAAACTATGCATGTGGTCCAAATTTGAAGGTTGTTGCTGCAGAAATGTGAAAGTAGGTCACTAGGTCAAAATCAAGGTCAACTCATGTCAAGGTTCATCTTGCCACTCAAAACCATACATGTGGTCCAAATTTGAATGTTGTAGGTTATTGACAAGAAGATTTTAAAAGCTTTTCCCTATATAAGTCTATATGAACCATGTGACCCCAGGGCGGGGCCATATTTGACCCTACGGGGATAATTTTAACAAACTTGGTAGAGAACCACCAGGCGATGCTACATTACAATATCAAAGCCTTAGGCTTTGTGGTTTGGACAAGAAGATTTTCAAAGTTTTTCCCTATATAAGTCTATGTAAACCATGTGACCCCCGGGGCGGGGCCATATTTGACCCTAGGGGGATAATTTGAACAATCTTAGTAGAAGACCACTAGATGATGTCACATACAAAATATCAAAGCCCTAGGCCCTGTGGTTTTGGACAAGAGGTTTTTCAAAGTTTTTCCCTATATAAGTCTATATAAACCATGTGACCCCCGGGGCGGGGCCATATTAGACCCCAGGGAAATAATTTCAATCATCTTGGTAGAGGACCACTAGATGATGCTTCATACCAAATATCAAAGCCCTAGGCTCTGTGGTTTTGGGCAAGAAGATTTTCAAAGTTTTTCCCTATATAAATCTATGTAAATTATAGAAATAAACAAAGGGCCATAACTTACTAAAAATTTGTTGAACCAGTCTGATTTTCAGGGGGACACAACTAGGGTACCAATACATCATTCTGACAAAGTTTGGTCAAAAACCCCCTGGTAGTTTCTGAGGAGATGCGATAACGAGAAATTGTTAACGGAAGGACGGACGGACGGACGGAAGGACGCCGGACCACGGACGCAGAGTGATTTGAATAGCCCACCATCTGATGATGGTGGGCTAAAAACATGCCTTATCCCTAATGTGAACTAAAACACTAAAAAATTTCCATATTTACCTGCAGTGTCTTGTGCAGTTCTTGGAATCCAGATTTTTCCATTCTCATCTTCAGACGGTGGGGTTATGCGTAATGTTGCTTTAGCCTGCTGTTTCATCAGGCTTGGACTCAATACAGGAGATTCAGCTTTACCAGAACTGAGAGAAAGATCTAGCGGCTCTGGTCTTTCTTTCTTTGGTGTTGTTCTCTCTAGTACAGGAGATAACTTTGTGGGATAGGTTTTCATTTTTGGAGGTACAAAAGGTGGCAGTGAAGAAATATGGCGGGCAATGGCATTTGCTTTCTCATCTGGAGATAATTCCTCCAGTGGTAAAGTTAATTTGGATTTAAGATCTGAGATTTTTTCACTTTTATCTGAATTTAAAGAATGAGTTGAATGCCACAGATCAATTAATTTTTCATCATCTGTTTTACAGCTATTTTGATCAAAATTGCCACCCTGAACGTTTAGCACTGTAAACACTTTTCCCACAGACTGGTCATCAGAACATTTTTCTATACTTGATTCGTTTTCCTCTATATTGCCACTTTCAGTAACATCACAACTTTCACTGTTCTCCAATTTCTCTTTGTCAGTTTCTGAAACATTTGTTCTATTTTCTAATGGACCCATGTAGAAGTATGAATGTTCATCATAGTTACCTTTGGTTATTTCCTTTTCAGAATCACTTAACATATTTTCACCAGTGTTTATACTTTCATTGAGTTGCCCTTCATTGCTACTTGCTCGTGTAGACACTGTGCCACAGCTGTTTAGAGAAGAGTTTGTAGCTCCAAGATCAGACTGTTGAGATAGAATTGATATCCCTGTGGAAGAGCTTGAGTTACTCTCATTCATTGCTATATAACTTGAGCGATTAGGAAAGCTCGATGACCTGTTCCTATCAGTTGGTTCAAACACCAAATCTTGCTGACTTTGGGCTCTACTATTCTCTTCTGAACCCGATGAATCTGTCAAAGTCAACATAGCTGTATCCTCTTTGATGGTGGGCTCACTTGAAACAGATGATAACAGATTTTCGTGACTTTGAGACACACACTTCCTGTCTTTGGAATTACGTCTCATCAATCGTGAGAAAAAACCCGGAGTTTTTGTACTGGAGTTCTCATTTTTCTCTGTGTTCACATTTGATTGCACAGACTTTAAATCTTTTACATTGTCAGGAGGTAGTGTGAACTCTATCAAGTTGTCAAAAGGCATCTCTATGCCAACATCCTTATCATTGTTTTCGTTGGTATATCCTTGTCTCAAACTGTTATTAAAATCTTCAGCACCAAATGAAACATTGTTATGAACACTATCATCTGCAGAACTCTCAGACAAACTAGAATTTACTTTTGAACTATTCATATATTCTGACAATGACCTAAGATTATCAATTACTGGTCTTTTTTGCTTGACCGTTGACATCAGCATATAATTCTCTTCCCTTATTGGAATCTCTCGCCTAGGTTCTTTTGGAGAATTTCCAGCACTTATTGTCTCTGGTCTTGGCGAAGCTTTCTGAGAATCAATCGAAGGGCCTACTATTCCAGAAGCACTAAATGACCTTACATATTTTGGTCTTGGTGAAAGGTCACAATCAATAGACCTTGACCTTTCAAGGTCATTAATCCCAGTCATATCCATGTAACAACCATTTGGGTCCATTTTTGTAGAGTTTTGGTCCCTTGGAGGCAGATTTACTACAGTTCGACCATTTAAAGATTCATTCAACCTTTGAGATTCTGAATAGTCAATTCTACAATGAGTTGGTTCTCTCTCAAAATTTCCCATGAGGAAGTAGTCCTCCTGTTGACTAGAATTCAATGAGACAGTGTAAGCTGAGGGTTTTGGACTCTGATATTGTGATTTTTGTTTGTTCTGTCGTTGATGCCATGATGGTTGCCTGTCTGGTGGTCTGGGTGGAGCGGGTGGTCGGGATGCTGCACTTAGTCTCTGTTTACTCTTTAACACTGGTCCCTTTGGTGGCAGTTCTGGAGGTGGAGTTTCACATCGCTCATTTGCATAAATGGGTTCATTGGAAAAACTATGATTACGGCTTCTCCTATTAATTTGTAAGTCAGACCCACACATCCCTCTCAGATTTTCACTACTACCCGGCAGTGATACGGATATCCTATTGTTCTCTTTATTTGAATCTCTTTCAGTTCTCACATTATCATATCCTTTTGACCTTGCTCTCTGAAGGTCACTCCATGAGCTTCCTCCATCTGGAGCTGAGGTGGAACCTGCCCGTATATGAACATGATTTGAATCATAGTCTCCCCCATCATACTTGGATAAATTCACATATGGAAGTGGTGCACTCATTTTTGACTTTTTTGGAATCTTTTTTAGTTTATTCACAAGATTAGGACTTAGCAGAATGCTTGCTGAGTATCCAGAGTGGTGTGAAGGCCGGCAGTGTGTGTTGTCAGATGAAATACTAAGATTGTCAAGAGAACCCCTAGCATCCTGGCTCTCCATGAAATTACGCAACTGGGATAACTTCACAGGAAGTGGAGGGGGTTTTTGGTTCCCCTTTTCATCGTCACAAGCACTTTCAGATCTCTGACATATCTACAACAGAATAAAATGCTAACATTAATGTGAAAGAAGTGAATGAAGTATTGCCATGTAATACAGAGTCACCTATCCAAGGAGGATTAATTACCTCAACTGCAGCATAACACAACGATCTGGTATCTGTCAATTATGTATTAATGCATGAAAAAGTTGCACACAGGAAACGAAAAATGACCTAAAATCTTTTGGCACTTCCAAGAGTGACCTTGATCTTTGAGCTTAGGGTCTGGGCCTTCCACCTGACACATTCTTTGGTAATGAGAAATATTTGTGTCCTGTGATATTAAAATCTTTTGATGGGTTGCAGAATAAAGGGGGCAGAAGCAAGAGACCCTCTTATCCTTTGACCTCCAAGTGTGACCATGAACTCTGAAAAACTCTGACAATCTAACATTTCCTTAAAATGAGAAAAAATATCATTCAGACTCCAATTCGTGATGATGTCAAAACAAGAGGACCATGATGGTCCTGAATCGCTCACCTATCCCCACATGACCCAGTGTTGAACTGAGTATGACGTCGTTATTTCTATTATTTGACAAAGTGACCTAGTTTTTCAGCACATGTGACCTAGATATCATCAAGATAAAAAATTCTGACCAATTTTCATGAAGATCCATTGAAAAATATGGCCTCTAGAGAGGTCACAAGGTTTTTCTATTATTTGACCTAATGACCTAGCTTTTTAAGGCACGTGACCCACTTTTAAACTTGACCTAGATATCATCAAGGTGAACATTCTCACCAATTTTCATGAAGATCTCGTGAAAAATATGGCCTCTAGAAAGGTCACAAGGTTTTTCTATTTTTCGACCTACTGACCTAGTTTTTGACGGCACATGACCCAGTTACGAACCTGACCTAGATATCATCAAGCTGAACAGTATCACCAATTTTCATGAAGATCTCATGAAAAATATGGCCTCTAGAGAGGTCACAAGGTTTTTCTATTTTTAGACCTACTGACCTAGTTTTTGACCCCACGTGACCCAGTTTCGAACCTGACCTAGATATCATCAAGATGAACCTTCTGACCAATATTCATGAAGATCTCATGAAAAATATGGCCTCTAGAGAGGTCACAAGGTTTTTCTATTTTTAGATCTACTGACCTAGTTTTTAACCCCACGTGACCCAGTTTCGAATTTGATCTAGATATCATCAAGGTAAACATTCTGACTAATTTTCATGAAGATCCATTGAAAAATATGGCCTCTAGAGAGGTCACAAGGTTTTTCTATTTTTAGACCTACTGACCTAGTTTTTGACCCCACGTGACCCAGTTTCAAACTTGACCTACATATCATCAAGGTGAACATTCTGACCAATTTTCATGAAGCTCCATTGAGAAATATGGCCTCTAGAGAGGTCACAAGGTTTTTCTATTTTTAGACCTACTGACCTAGTTTTTGATCCCACATGACCCAGTATCGAACTTGACCTAGATATCATCAAGGTGAACATTCTGACCAATATTCATGAAGATCTCATGAAAAATATGGCCTCTAGAGAAGTCACAAGGTTTTTCTATTTTTAGATCTACTGACCTAGTTTTTACCCCCACGTGACCCAGTTTCGAACTTGACCTAGATATCATCAAGCTGAACATTCTGACCAATTTTCATGAAGATCTCATTGAGAAATATGGCCTCTAGAGAGGTCACAAAGTTTTACTATTTTTAGACCTAATGACCTAGTTTTTGACCCCACGTGACCCAGTTTCGAACTTGACCTAGATATCATCAAGGTGAACATTCTGACCAATATTCATGAAGATCTCATGAAAAATATGGCCTCTAGAGAGGTCACACGGTTTTTCTATTTTTAGACCTACTGACCTAGTTTTTGACCCTAAGTGACCCAGTTTCGAACTTGACCTAGATATCATCAAGGTGAACATTCTGACCAATATTCATGAAGATCTCATGAAAAATATGGCCTCTAGAGAGGTCACAAGGTTTTTCTATTTTTAGACCTACTGACCTAGTTTTTGACCCCACGTGACCCAGTTTCGAACTTGACCTAGATATCATCAAGGTGAACATTCTGACCAATTTTTATGAAGATCTTGTGAAATATATGGCCTCTAGAGAGGTCACAAGGTTTTTCTATTTTTAGACCTACTGACCTAGTTTTTGACGGCACGTGACCCAGTTTCGAACTTGACCTAGATATCATCAAGGTGAACATTCTGACCAATTTTCATAAAGATCCCATGAAAAATGTGACCTCTAGAGTGGTCACAAGCAAAAGTTTACGGACGCACGCACGGACGCACGGACGGACGACGGACGCCGCGCGATCACAAAAGCTCACCTTGTCACTTTGTGACAGGTGAGCTAAAAATATGAAATAAAAATCAATGAATTATATGCAAATTATAGATTTCTTTAAAGGTATATATTACTGAAAGAAACTGCATACACAAGTCTTTAATGAAAATTATATTTGATCAAGAATCCTTGTAAAACATATGTTATGATATAAACAAAAATTGCCCAGTTTTTTTTCTAATGCCACATATGCACTGTCATTTCATTACAATGTTTATTTTTGAATCAGAAAATAGTCAAAATATTTAGGCTTTATTAAGTGCACTTCAAAATGAATGCGTGTATACTGAATGCTCTGTGAGCAGCTCCTAATCAAACAACTGATAAATAAAGATGCAAGGAAGAATAATTAATCTGGAATAACAGCTAAATGCTGCAATGTAAGTAAACTGACATAAAAATCAAAGGCATTTAACCTATCATTATGCTCTGAAAACAAACCTGTAACATTTCATCAAGGAGTGACATTTCCTTCTCCAGATCTTGTTCAGTTTGCTTTAACCTCCTCATCACCTCGTCCCTTTTGTCACTGCTGGTCACACGATCTACTTCTTCTGCAATCTGATTGGGCACTGACTGACTTTGCTGTTTATTATGACTGCTGAATGACTGGTTGCCATAGCCACATAGTACAGGTGCACTCGATGACATTGGAACCGTGCTTTGTGATGAACTGAGACTTTGTAGAGACACGACACTTCCGTGAGATGAGATTGTATCAGATAGATTACTAGCAGTTGTCGTTGTTTCTGACTGGTTAGTAACTGTTGTTGTCGTGGGAACCTGATATGACATTACATTGTTATTGAACTCTCCTGTCCAGTTTAAATAATTTTCATTCCTTTGAGAATTTTGTGTATTAAAGTTCCTTAAAGCATTGAAATTCACATCATAACTTCGTACAGCTGATGTGTTCTCATTATTACTTGGCGTATGCTCAACTTTCCTGATTCTTCTAGGTGGGACATCATAAATTGCCATAAGCCGTTCCTTTTCTACATTTTCTATGCTTTGCAGGCGCTGTTTCTCAGTGTAGGTTTTGGCACGTCTGTAGTCAGTAAAGCTAATTGAGTGGCGTTTGTAGCGTGGCCAAGAATTGTCCTCCTGGTAATTCTGGTCGGCAAACACCTGGGTGTTCTGGAACTTCTTGAACACGTTGTCACTGACAACATGCTTCACTTGGTCCAGAAACTCACTTCCTACAGAACAAACAAGCCAGACCAGTTATCATTAAAACTGATTATGAAGCAATATCAACACATTATTAGAAATGCTTTTATTTTTCACAGTGTTGTAAAGACTTTCTTTCGACGGGTAGCATAAATCTTCTTTCAGCAAGAAAATTTCTTGCTGTTTTGTAATATTAATCATAAAGAAAATAATTGTATAGTAAAACAGTGATTACTCGAAGTCACAAGGGGATGAGCAAAATGAGCAGTCCAGGGTTTTAAGTGATCCAAATATAGCAAACTTAAGAAAAACAACCAGGGACCACATAAATTACTCGAGTCAGTCCTGGTGCTGTAGCCACTGATGATCAAGTGAGCAGTGTTTTAGTGTAACCTGCTAACTGCAGTAAAATCTGAAAACTACACTGACATCCACATTTTGGTAACAATAATACTCACTTCTCTTTCCAGTTTGTCTCTTGATGAGTGGAGCAGACTTTCCAATACTAGCATGTGAGATGATTTCTGATATCTCCTCGACTTGATCTGTTTGTAGCACATGAGATCCCTGACCTGAAATACACCGTTTTTACTATAATTGTAGATATATTACCAAAAAGAGTTATAATTTGTAAAACTGATATCATACCAGGACATTACCATATTGTCATGAAATATTCTGGTGACCTTTGGTAAGTTGGTCAATATATATATATATATATATATATATATATATATATATATATATATATATATAAGTGAACTGCTTGAAAATACAAGCAAATCCAGTGAATTGATATCCATCGCCGAATAGGTTGTTTTGCCAATGAGGGGACCTTATTTTGAAAGATATCTAACCTCCTGATATACATAAGTTATGTGCAACAGGACTGTGCCATGGTTTGTTGGTGCTTATCTTTTTCACAAAACCAAGGGGAAAAGTGATCTATATAAATTTTGTACTAAGTTTCATAAAGATTCATCAACTGGTTACCTTTTGTGGGAATTTATGAATTTTTAACAATTAAAGGACAATAACTCTGCAGTAACTGAAGAGATCCTGTTGAAAGTTGTGCATCCACAACTGCCCTTCAGTGATCTAATATTTATAATAAATTTCATGAAGATCCATCAATGGATTACTCCACTATTTGGGACTATATGGACTGTAAAACAATTGAAGGGCAATACCTCTGGTTAATGAAAAGCTCCTGACAAAGTTATGCATGCACTACCACCCTTCAGTGATCTACATTTGTGTAGTTTCATGAAGATCAGTCAATAGGTTACTTAGTTAAGTCAAAAATCCCTATTTTTTTACCAAATCAAGGGGTAAAACTTTGGTTTTTAATGAGTCAATGGGGAAAATACTAAAAGTAAGCAACAGCTGATTAACAATTGTAGGAGATTTGGTAAATCTAGCTAAAATACTTTCTAAATAAGCATTTTCAATTTCAGACGGCCAGCCGGATGCATGTACAGACCCAGCACAGCTGGGCAAACAATGCCAAAACACTATCCCTCCGCCTTCAGTGGGGGATAATAACTACACTGACAGACATGATTTTTAAGTGTTCCCAGCCTTCCTTTTACAAAAGGCTTGCTAGGTAAACAGCATCAACATTTATCAGGTGAATTATCAACAACTTTGTTTTTCTCTTACAGATACACTTGAAAAATATGGAGTATTCAGAATATATCACAACTTTGGTATTTGGAGCTTTCATTATGACTCAGATGACACACAGTAAGAATGATTATCATAGGGCTTCTCCCCTGTAAAGTTTTGATAATTGCTACAGACTTAAGGTCCAGTTTATAGAAGGGGTTCAGAACATATGTTGGGGCCATTAAGTTGTTACTATTAAGGGTTTGTCAAAAGTACACATTGAGTACTAATATTAAAGCAAACATTTTAAAGAAAGGTATACAGACAGCAGACAATCCTTTCAAAACCTTGGGTACAAATTCAAGTGTCTGGATTGATTTTATCCATTATGGCTTATTTCTAACTTCTGCCAGTACCTTTTCCACATCTAGAACCACCTTCAAAACAGAATTTGCCGTCTATAGTTCCAAATCTTCGTAGCTCTGATACCTGCCATGAACACAGAATTTTTGGTGGTATATGCCCTGTGAGACAGAATTTCTGACCATGTATATGCATACGAAGAAGATCCAACGGTAACTTGCTGTGACTAGGAACCTTGATGGTGCGTACTGGAAACTGGTGTTCTACAAAATAAAGAAATATACTGAGAATTTTTCTATACATTTATTTTCATTTAATTTATTTGGTAATGCAGGAAAACTTGGGTAAAACAAACTCAATTTTGAGATGTACAATATAACTATCAGCCTTGATTATAGAAAACTCCCTACCCCTAATCTGAGTATTACATATGATAAGGCTTTTTTTCCATAAATGCAACCAACCAAAATCTAAAATATATGATATATGAATGATTCACATTGAGAATATGAACATATTTTATGATATTTTATACAACCAGCCTCTCGTTTCCCTTGAAACACTTGTGCTGTTGACTACAACTCAACAGAATGTCAGAGCCAGCATGTGTATGTATATATGATAGACAGGTGGTAAAAACAAAACCGCAGCTTTGAACTCACGATGCTTTGTACGTGGATCAAAACAATCCCTAACCAGTAAGACATGTTTTGAAAAACAACTGCAATACCTGATGTATTACATATACTGTATTGATGCTGAGCTAAGCATAGAGTAAAACTCTTAGACTTCAAAACATGGTTGTAGAAAACTAGTGCTATCAATAAAGGCAGTAAATAGTCCCTTAACCCATTCTGACACATGAAAAGCAAAATGTTGTGATCATAAATTTTGACCTTCAAGTGTGACCTTGACCTTGGACATCATGACAACTCTCATATACTTTGTACCTGGGGGTATAATAATTTTATAAATATTTTAGGACATTGAAAAAATTGGAAATAATGTGGCTTATATGTAACAACAAGAGGGAATGACATGCTATATCATCATGACCTTAAATCTAACATTTTCAATAAAAAATCTCTGACATGGAAGATAGCTAATCATGACAGGAAGTTTTTATGTAAGTCTTGTTGGTATCAAAGTATGTTTCAGGATTTGCAAAAAAAACCACGTAAATCAAAATGTTTGCACTTAGCTATAACAGATACTGAAATATAGAGCAGGATAGTCTATGACATGTGGTAACCTCAATGCCTGCAATTATATTTGAGAAAAACCACAGACTTATGATGTATTTCTGCAATTTATACCACAACAGCACAAACAGATGTAGCATCAAGATATCAAAGAAAAAAATTCACCTTGTTAAATGAAGCCTTACAGATTTCCAATTCCAAAACTTGGAAAATGCTTTCCCAATAATGACAAAGGTTTATCTTAATAGAGCATAGCACCTAAGGTAACCTAATTTATTTATATACTGCTCTAGAACATTGTTCTGAGTACGCAGATTTCTTTTTAGTCTAGATTAAAACCATATCTATAAATATACATTCAGTTGTAAGTCCTTGTAACAGTTAAAGTCCTAATACATTGCAGTTTTCTCTAGCTAACGTATAATAACATAAAGCTGCCAAATATAACGTTGTTGTATATTTAAGTTTATGATAATTCTATATTATATGGCGACTTTCTAGATGTGAGGTGTATTATTTTATTACAGGCGGGCACCTTGGTAGAACCACCGAACTTCCGTTAGCCAGCTTGATGGCTTCCTCAACTGAAGAATTCAACAAGGGCCGAGACTCAAACCCACATCCGTGAGAGGAAAGTGATTCAAAGTCTGCAAGCTTAACCAGTTGGCCTCATTAAATCAAGGTGCAAGCATTATTCTTACTATACTTTTGCATATACCTCATATAAATGTAAGAGAAATAGTCATCAACCAACCTTCACCTAGGCTCCTTCTGATTTTGATCTCGAACTGTATGAGTGTTTCTCGGGAGTCAAACGCCAGTAATGTTATCTGTTTCTGACATATTATGGCTAGAACGCTTGTCTCTTTGTCATAACAGATTCCAGACTCCAAACCATAGAAGCCATCCAATGGGAAAGTGGTCTTTGGATTGCCTCCCTTTACTGATTCCTTTACATCCTTGAACAGATGGACAATCAAGCGATCTGAAAGTATACAAGCGTAAATATCCTGTATTTTATGAAAAATAACAATATTCAAGTTATGTCTTTTAATCTAACACTGTTTATTATGACAGGGCTTACAAAGGTCATGAATCAAAATATCTGAGATTAGTCTAACAACTCGGACAATGTGCCAGAAAGTCAATCCATAAAACCCTGGATCACAAGGCAGCCCCTTGATCACTAGGTGGCCCCAGGATTACAAAACAACCCCTTGATCATTAGGTAACACCTGATCATAAGACAATCCTTCAATCAAAAGGCAATCCCTTGATCACTAAGCAATACTTTTTCACAAAGTAAACAGTGATTTCTTCATATTATGTCTTGTATAGCAGAGCATTTCATTTCTTTGATCAAACTGTAATGAGAACATAATGTGATGATGTTCTTCTGCAGCATAATAGACTGCTATAAATATGTGATAAAGCTAGATTCTCAATAAAACAAAATGTAGTCTTCAATTATGTTCTGTTAACAAAGTCTTCAGATGTTTTTATGCAGACAAAGTTGACTCAGATCCCAAAAACTTATATCACAACAAGACAATTGAAATTCTTCTAAACAATAATACCTGGTGTCTTATCAAATCTTCAAACAGATTATACCAAATGTTATCCTTCTTTTCAACTGATGGGCACTACACTGTTCAATCAGTCATTGCGTGAATTATCCAACTTACATCAAGATACCAACTCAAAGGTTATTAAACAATGAGAAATTTGCATTATCATTGTTAATAACTTACCTTGGGTGTACAAAGTTTGCCTGGGACGTCATCACGATGGTGTTTTTTTGTATCAGCATTATGATTATCTGCAACAAAAACAACACGCAGTGGGAGTAGCTGTTATCTTGATTGTTTATAGTATAGATAATGTTTGACATTTTTTTGTTCTCTCTAATTAAATGCTCTTCTAATGCAAATTAATGATTTACCAAGGTAATGAGCAGATCATGCAACAAAAATGCTAAAGCTCAAACAGAAGCTGCAGATTTCTCACTCAAGAACTGTCAGGCCTGGGATTCAGTCAAAAAACCAAAAAGCCTGAAAATCTACATTCTAAAGCCTAAAATCCTGTCTAAAATCCCAACCCTGAAATGTTTCTTTGAAACAGTACTGCTATACTGGTAATAATCTATTCAGAAATCTAAAAATGTATGATGCCTAAACTGAAATATAAGACTAAGTATACACTTTTTAACTACATAATAAATCATAAAAAAATCTTCAATTAGAATTGTTACCAACGGCATTATAAGACAAAAGCAAAAGATGCAAACTAATATGTTTGTTTGTTTAAGGTACTAACATCATACATTGTACTAAGGTAGCAAATTATTGAAATATTATTTTCCTTAGAATCAGAATACAGCAACTGCATTTGCCTATCCTAGAAATTGCAGCAGGATAACTCCTTAAAAACAATTTTACAAATATTCTGCCACTTGCCAAGTCAAAACAGAACTCCACAAACTCAAAACTGTTTATTCAGGTAAGATAAAAAGCCTCCAAAAATGTGTAAACTTCAATCAGTTTGAGTTATTCAGCAGGTCAAGATTTTACCATCTGACTCTCATTATCAAAACAAACAGACTCGGAGAAAATTTCCACTTTCTGTCAAATAGTTTAAAATAATTGAAATCAGGTGAGCACAATTTTCAGGAAGCTGGAATGAAGTGGAAATGATTAGAAGCAGAGAAATGAGCCTGTGCCATGAGAAAATCAACATAGTGGGTTTGCGACCAGCATGGATCCAGACCAGCCTGCGCATCCACGCAGTCTGGTCAGGCTCCATGCTGTTCGCTTTTAAAGCCTATTTGAATTGAAGAAACTGTTAGCGAACAGCATGGCTCCTGACCAGACTGCGCGGATGCGCAGGCTGGTCTGGATCCATGCTGGTCGCACACCCACTATGTTGGTTTTCTCATGGCACGGCTCAAATATCTTCTTACAGCTGCTCTCCTAACACTGGACAAGGCTCTAGTTCAGATCAGCAGTGGAAACATTAGAATAATTCAACTGATTAAAAGCAGCTCAGAAAGTTTTAGTTTCAGACATCTCCCTGAGGAATCTAATGTTAAAGGCGCCTCAAGCCATCTGTCTCTTGGTGAGCCTTGGGAACTTTAACAACAGCAGGCTTGTTTAAATAGCATGCAAGAACCGATTTGAAGACAATGCAATTTTTCCTTTTCTCTTTCACAACTAGAACTGGTAGTTTTCATTCTCAGCTACTAGCAGAAACAACAATGTGTCCCCAAAAAGCAGCAGTTTCTTTAGAGTCAGTCCACAACTGATAATGCAAAACACTTTCAACTGAACTTACTCGTTTTAATATGTAAAAATTATGTGCATATATTCAACAAAATAATATATTTGTCATCATCTGAAAGATTAACACAAATATAACTGACAACAACCAAAAAGACTGCACAGAGGAGCCTGACAATAAGTGGGGAAGTTCAGTGTTCTGCCTAGGACGTGATATCCCACAATTTCCCATAAAAATGTGTATAGAAGCGTCAACTGTCGCATTATGCATATGCTGGGGACATATCGGCATACGGGAGGTTATGCAGCAAACACTAAACTGAATATGTCCATTTAATCACTTCACATGCAAGTGACCATGACCTTTGACACTGAAACCTCAAAGCAAAAGGGGTGAATGGTGAATCTTCTTTTTGTACTAGTATAGTGGTAACTGTGATCTTAACCTTTGACCCACTGACCTTAAAATCAATAAGGGTCATTTCGCTACCCACAATCAATAAATGTACCTGCCGAGTTTTGGGGTCATAAGCAAAGTCAACAGCAAAAGTTTTTTATATACATAAACAGTCTGTGACTTGACCTTTGACCCAATGACATCAAAATCAATAGGCATTACTTATGTGCCTGCAAAGTAGTCATAAGTAAAACTGTTCAGAGGAAACAGTTTTTTATCAATAGTCAATGCAATATGTCATCAAAGGTCAAAGGTTTTTGAGATAACTAGGTGAAACCAATTTTATTCTAACAGTCTCTGTGACCTAGACCTTTGACCCAATGACATCAAAATCAATAGGCATTTATTATGTGCCTGCAAAGTAGAGTCATAAGTAAAACTGTTCAGAGGAAACAGTTTTTTTTATCAATAGTCAATGCAATATGTCATCAAAGGTCAAAGCCCCTGTGAAATAGGTTCATGAACTTCATGTATTTATTCATGAATTTGTAAGAATTAATTCATGAATTATCAAAAAAGTTCATGAACTACAAGGAAAAGTTCACTTACTTAAATTCATGAACTCTCAAGTTCAAGAATATTACTTTCATTTCATGAACTTGTAAATGTAGTTTATGAACATTTCAGAAAACCTATTAATTAATTTAAGAAATTCATGAACTTGAAAATGAAATTTAGATAATGATTAAAATTGTGATTCAGGAACTACAGGGTCTGTAAACGATTTTCTAGAACTAGTATTAAGTTCTTGAACATTCAAGAACTTCTGAAGAACTTAAGGAACTGTTCCTGAACCAGCATAACAGTTCTTAGACTGTGGTTCTAGAACAATGATGGTTTTTGACCATTGATTAAAAAACTGCAAAAGTTCAATAACTTGCAGAACTTTACCAGTTCCTGAACAGTTACTGTTGGTATTAGACTAAGAACCAAAATTGTTCATGAACACGGGTTCATTAAAAGTACTAAAATTCAAAACCTTTTTCTAGTTCAGTACCAGATCTTAAACCCAATTGTGAGTTTCTGAACTGTTCATTCATTAAACATAAAACTTAGGTTTATTACCTTTTACAATAATCATTAATGAATAAGTTCATGAACTCTTCGTGAATGTTCATGAACATTAAATTCTTAATGTCACATGATCAGTTTCCATTGTTTTGTTGCATGCTGGGAAATTTTTTGCACATGTCATTCAGCAGTTTTTGAGAAGTTTGTGCAGCAAATAAGAAGGGAATATTTATCATACTAAGGTAGGAATGGTTTAAAAAGAACATGAGTATACTGAATATCAAGTAAGTAATTATGGTGTTGTCATAAATCTTTCATTTTAAAAACTATTAAATTCTTTTAAAATGTCACAAGTTTTCACGACCCTAAAATAGTTCATGAATAAAAATTCATGAAAATCAAAATTTATGTTTCATGAATTTCAATATTCATGAACTTGTTCATGAACTAAAATTCATGAAAATCAAAATTTATATTTCATGAATTTTGATATTCATGAAAATCTTCATGAATTAAAATTCATGAATAAATATTCATGAGAATCAAAATTTACGTTTCATGAATTTCAATATTCATGAACTTGTTCATGTATTATTTTTAATTCATGAATATGTTCATGAATATCAAAATTCATGAAATAAATTTTTTGACTCTCATGAATATTTATTCATGAACTACTTCATGAATTTGTTCATGAATAAATTCATGAAGTTCATGAACCTTTTTCACAGGGGAGGTTTTCAAGATAACTAAATGAAACCAATTTTATTCTAACAGTCACTGTGACCTAGACCTTTGACCCAAACACCTAAAAATCTGTTTGGATCATCTACCGCCCATGAGCAATGCTCAAAATTTTTATGATCATCATAGGTCAAAGGGCTCTGCAGATATGAGCAGAAACTGCTTTAAGCTCGAGTAACCAAGTTGACTTTCTGCCTACACAGGGTTATCACAATAATTCATGCTCAGGTGAGCTAAAAATATGGTGCACAATTCTATGAAATCTGATTCTACAAATAGCATTAACAAATTCTGTTTTAAGTGTGTTGGAATTTGTCCTAGAATGACAGTTATTTTCACACTGCAGCATTTTCAGCACATCAAAATACAGTGAAGAAGACTGTGCATAAGGAAGCATTTATGAAATTCAAGACACCTTGAAGCCTAAGGTAATCTACAGGCACAGCTGCTTCACAGAGAAAAATTCTCTAAAAGCAATTACCATATGTAAATTTAATTACAGGAAATTAATGAGTTATAGACAGAAGAAGGCAAAAACAATCCTTAATTACTCTTATCTACAATGGACCCTTTGTATAGTGCAGAAGAACAATTTGAACCAACTTGGGATCTTGTTGTGCTGATGTTCATGAACTGTAGATGTTCATGAACTATAAATAAACTGTCCATAAACATGCATTAACTATCCACAAAGTGTTCATAAACCTGGTTCATCACTGATGATTGTTGTTTATGAACTTCATTTGTAGAGATTGTACTGCACAAGACATTTTGCTGGAATCATTATCATTCATCAAACTAACATCTGGATATCCCCCTCAGTTGATGATTGTATAAACTCTTTGTACAAACCAGAGATGAAAGGGGTTTCCAATCTTTTAAACATGGGTAGCCCTTCTTGTGCAGGGTCGGTCAAATCTGAGAAAAGTCTGAAACTATTGCAGACTGAATTTGGTGTAGAATCATACAGTACTGTATCTGTGATGACTGGTTCTTTGATATCTTTTCTCTCTCTCCTTTGCAATTGTTATTCCCTAGGTTATTTTCAAAGTTTTTCTATGGTTATTGTCATGTTTTTGCTATTTTTATTGCCTTGCTTTCTGTATAAGTTTTGCTATGGTTATTGCCATGGTTTATGTTATGTTTATAGCTATATTTCTGCTATGGTTATTGCTGGTTATATCCATATTTTGCCATGGTTATTGCTGTGGTTTATGTTATAGTTATAGCCATATTTTGTCATGGTTTATGGTATGATTTTTGCCATGCATGTTGGTCCTTCTACTGAAGACCTGATTTTTTTGTTTTACAATAGAAGTCAGTTATCTTAATATATTCCCGGACCTTCCTGACATCTTTCACACACAAATAAAGCAAATAGTCACAGAGATTCAATGAGAACTTGCCAACAGCACAAGTCTTGCTCTACCTTAGTGTTTTCCTCAAAGAAAATTATTGTATACATAATGCAGACATCACAAAGCTGACTGAATATAAAAGCAACTGGAAAATATTAGGTCAGATATGAGAATTGTGCTGTAAGGGAAAAAAAGATTATCATCTGTTAAATGTTTTCTTATCTAGAAAAACTACTGCTGGGTCTTGGAAACAAATTAAGATATTCTGATATATTATCTCTGCCATTATCTGCAAAGTAAAAACTGTGGGGGAAATAAGCCCCTTAACATAGAAGTAATTGCTTTCTTTTGCTGGAATACTGAATGAAAAGTAAGCAAGTTTTAACTTGGATAATACATAGATCACTGTAGATCATATATATATATAGTTAGCTAGTTCTTGAAAGAATCCACTACACTATCCCTCTGTCCTACTTTTCTTAACAGAATGGTAATATCAACTCCAAAACATTAAAAAAGCATTATAAAGGGAGACAGGTTTTATCAGCAAAATCACTGAAGCACCATGAAATTAATATAAAAGCAGGCAGAAATATAATACCATATGATGCAGCTTTTTAGCACATTTGTACACACTAATAGTCACTTCAAAGCCTATTTAGTTAATGGCAATATGCAACAAATATTAGTTTCATTCTTTTTAAATAAACTTTATATCAATAAAAACCAAAAGCTTGCATTCATCAAAATTTTAAGTCTAAAATCCTGACTTAGACATAAAACATATAAAAATTCAAAAGGTTGTAACTTCCTTTCTAATGTTTCCATCCAGCTGAAACTTTGCCCAGCCTTTTGTTGCAGTGTATTCTGTACTTCTGCTAATTTTTATTAACATCTGTACAAGATATACAAATTCAGGGCAAAAATTAATTTCATTATTTCAAAGTCTATATTTCAGACATAAAACATCGATGAATATGGGCACATGTCTTTGTCATCGCTAAGAGTCTTTTACAGCATCTTATTCAATTTCATAACCACTAACTTGATTTTAACTTGCTTTGAACAGAATTTACTCGATATATTCTAGACATTACATGTACAGAACAAAAGATGACGTAAAAATGACTACACTCAATCAAAAACTTCCTGATAGATTTGATCAGTGATGCAACATTTACTGATGTTTTTTATAATCACAATCCCTTCAATCAACCCTAGAGAGACTGAAAGTGCAATAATGGTAGAGAATCTATTAGAACTTCATCATCTTATTTCTAAATACAATTCTATCTCAGACAGAAGACACAATCTTACAAAGGGATCTAAGAGGAACACACAAGTTTAAACACCTGAACTGTTGAAGCAGTAAATATAAAATAAAGTCAGGCAATTTATAGCATCTGTCTATCACAGAAATCATGCTTTGGCAAAGCATACAATTCTTGTTTCCTCTAAGAAAAAAGTTCTAAATAAACCTTTGCTCTACAAAATATAAGTTATGACAATTAAATACTCTTGTTTGGGTTGGTGGCCTATATATCAATAAAGAAATTGTCATTGTCTGGGTCTGATTCATGACTGGTTTCATGTATTATTGCTGGTACTATATCCTATGGTTTTTAAAGGTCCACATGGCTTAAAGTTTAAACTGTTATGTTAAAAATAAATAAAATAGCTGTCAAAACAGAGAATATGCATAATTACATGGCCAGAAAAGCAAGAATTTCAATATTACACATAATTGTATACAACCAGGGCCATAAAGGGAGGTAATATAACAATGGATTCAATAATACCGAGATTACCATGTATATAAAACATTAAAACATTTGATAAAAAATACACTAGAACAGATTTAACTTGGAAATTAATACATTTTTTACTCATAACGAAAATGTGGCAGCCATAGCGTAAACTAAGCCAATATTGCCATTTAAATGAAAAGAACAAAATTACTTCTTTAATTTTGTACCTATATTCGGGACATGCCTATCTGCAAAAAAACTGCTAAAACCTAAAAGTTTCTATACAAACTGCATCAAATGCTTTTTGTTCCCTCGCTGTTTTCCATAAAAGGAAATAAATCAATTCTATAACAAATGAGCTATGCAGTGCTATATTTGGCAATTCACTGCTACTGCACGCTTTATTTGGAAACTGGCTTGTCTTCAATTTCATTCTCACATAAATCAAGAATGTTCTTTGTCTGTGGTATTGTATCTGCAATAATTAAATATGCTATATCACAGTTCATTATGTTTTTTCCATAACTGTCTTCAAATTTAAATTGATTTCTACTTGATCAACTCAATATTTTTTCTTATCTGAAAACCACAAGTAACATTCAATCAATTCTGTTTGACATAATACTGAATGAATTTAAGATTTTAACTCACAAAAATTGTCAAGTTTAACTGAATAAATGAGGACAAATATTATATAACACTTATTGTTAAATACAAGAAATTAGAAAAAAAAAAAATTTTCCTTCAAAAGTGTACCGAGTCTGAACTTGTAAAGACTTAAAAACTATTTAGTTTGATACCAGTATGTATGATTGTATCATAAAACACTCTTCACACAATAATACAACTAATTAACAATGTATTATGTATTTAATCTGGTTATCAAGTTAACAATTCAAGTACACCTGTCCTTGTTTTACCTTGATTACAATACTAACAAGCAATATAAACAATGGTGGTACAATTTTGTTATTGTTACACTATTGTTTTTACTCTGACCTTAAATACTATGAAATGCACATACTGGAACATGTTCAAATAGTGTTTACTATTGACGCCAATTATAAATACCATTGTACGATAAAATCATTATTTAATACCATTTTAAAGCTTCCTTCTTTTGTGGTTGTTTTGTAAAAAAAAAACTGAAGCTGCATAAAAATTAATTTTGTCATAAATTCTAATGGTTAATCATTATAAATACCATCAACAAGAGCACCGTCTTGTGGGTGCAACACTCATCTGATTTTTTTGTATCTGTATATTAGAAATATTGTCCTACCCATGATTTTTTAAGTCCAAAAGCGGCCATAATTCTTGCAAAAAGCAATGCACAGTTACGGTACTTGCTGTGCAGAGTCAGCATTTAATGGCAAATAACTTCTCCAAGTTTTAAAGCAATAGCTTTGACGGTTATGGAGAAAAGTTGACCTAAATGCAAAATGTATCCAAGAAATCTGATATTTTCTAAGTCCAAAAGGGGCCATAATTCTTGCAAGAAGCAGGATGGAGTTATGTTTCTTGCTGTACAGAGTCAGCTTTTGATGGTGAGCAAGTGTTGCAAGCTTTAAATCAATAGCTTTGATAGTTTAGGAAAAAAGCAGACCTAAACATAAAACTTAACCAGGCAACGCCAACGCTGGAGCCAACCAAGTGATGACAATAACTCATCATTTTTTTTCAAAAAATCAGATGAGCCAATAAATGAATATTTTTTTTGGTTTTATTATTTGATTTGTTTGTTTTGGGTTTAACGCCATTTTTTAACGTATTTCAGTTATGTAACGGCGGTCAGTTAACCTAACCAGTGTTCCTGGATTCCATACCAGTACAAACCTGTTCTCCACAAGTGACAGCCGTGGAGGACGAATGATCTGAGACACAATGTTTTTTATCAAATCGTCACGGAGAACATACACCTCACTTAGGGCTCGAACTCGCAACCCCGCGATCCGTAGATCTGCGCTCTCCCCACTGAGCTAAGCAGGCAGGCTTTTTTTTATTATCTGAAAACAAAGAACTTGCTTACATACATGCAAAGAAACTGTTAACCAAATGTGTTCATGCTCCTCTTTAAAAATCATATTGGTATACATATAGGCAAAATAGTAATGGTAGAGTCACATCTTATCTTAGCACACAGGATATTAGGGTTAAAGCATTAAATATTGTCATTCTCATTTTAAAAAAAAAACATTTAATGATTATATATATTCTGTTAAGGAGATTTAGCTAAAGGACAAAAAGGTACAATCCCTAATAGAAATTTTATTCGGTTATTTTTATAAAATTTTGTAATTACTTCAGGCCTTGGATTTTTAAAAACTGAGCATTTCTTTTGATTTCAATATAATTTCTAGATATACATTTCCATTTTATAGGTGTCAGGATACTTCAATATAACTTCCATTTTTATAGGTGACAGGATACTTCAATATAATTTCTAGTCATACATTTCCGTTTTTATAGCTGTCAGGATACTTCAATATAATTTCCATTTTCATAGGTGACAGAATACTTCAAGATAATTTCTAGTCATACATTTCCATTTTACAGGTGACAGGATACTTCAATATAATTTCTAGTCATACATTTCCATTTTACAGGTGTCAGGATACTTCAATATAATTTCTAGTCATACATTTCCATTTTACAGGTGTCAGAATACTTCAATATAATCTCTAGTCATACACTTCCATTTTATAGGTGACAGGATACTTCAATATAATTTCTAGTCATACATTTCCATTTTATAGGTGACAGGACACTTCAATATAATTTCTAGTCATAAATTTTCATTTTATAGGTGACAGGACACTTCAATATAATTTCTAGTCGTACATTTCCATTTTATAGGTGACAGGATACTTCAATATAATTTCTAGTTACAATTCCATTTTATAGGTGACAGGATTACATTTCCATTTTATAGGTGACAGGAAATTTCAATATTATTTCTAGTTTTTATACATTTCCATTTTTATAGGTGACAGGATCCCTCAATATAATTTCTTGTTATGCAATTCCATTTTATAGGTGACAGGATACTTCAATATAATTTCTAGTTATACATTCCCATTTTATAGGGGACATAGTACTTCAATATAATTTCTAGATATACATTTCCATTTTATAGGTGACATGATACATCAATATAATTTCCATTTTATAGGTATCAGGATACTTCAACAATCTTAAAGTCTAAACTATAAGGCAAGATAGGCAAAGCCGGAAGAAATGATAATTGTATAATAAATTTTGGCTAATTAAACAACTGTCAATGCAAATCTTCCACAAATAGGATGCAATTTCTTATGTTCCTATCATTCCTTAACCTTTAGCATGCTAGATAAATTGTCGTCTGCTGGAAATGTCGTCTGCTAAAATTGTAAAGTTCATTCTATTTGCTCCAAAATTGGAAGAAATATTGTCAGAGTAGCAAACAGCTTGGAACCTGATCAGACGCCGATTTAATCAGCGTCTGATCTGGTTCCAAGCTGTTTGCAAAGGCTGTTAAATTCGCCTGCAGCAGGCTAAGGGTTAAAAGAAGAAGGTTTTTATCAAATTAGTTATGATAACATTCTGAATACAAAGCTCTGATTCAGACATGGTAACTTTGCAGGTGTGGGCAAAATAGGATAGGTGACACAATATACAAAATGATGGAAGTATGGTATAAATCTAGACAAGAGATCACAGAGTGATCTTGGCGCCCACCAATGTGTCATTTTTGTGTGTTCCAAATTTCAAGACTTACTGACTAGCTCAAGGTCAAATTTCATTTCCGTACACAACACTGTGCATGTGGTCTAAATTCGAAAGCTGTAACTTGAGAAATGTGAAAGTAGGTCACTAGATCAATTTCAAGGACAAAGTTCTTTGTACACAAAACTATGCATGTGCATCAATTTTGAAGACTGTAGTTTGAGAAATTTGAAAGTAGGTCACTAGGTCAATCTTAAGGTCAAAGTTTATTTCGGTACATAAAACTATGCAAGTGGTCCAAATTTGAAGGCTGTAGCTTGAGAAATGAGAAAGTAGGTCACTAGGTCAAAATCAGGGTCAAATTTCACTTCACAACACAAATCTATGCATGTGGTCCAAATTTGAAGCCTGTTCCTTCAAAAATGTGAACGTAGGTCACTAGGTCAATATCAAGGTCAAAGTTTGTTTCGGTACACAATCCTATTCATGTGGTCTAAATTTGAAGCCTATAGCTACAGAAATCTGAAAGTAGGTCACTAGGTCAATCTTAAGGTCAAAGTTCATTTCAGTACACAAAACTATGCAAGTGGTCCAAATTTGAAGGCTGTAGCTTGAGAAATGTGAAAGTAGGTCACTAGGTCAAAATCAAGGTCAAATTTTATTTCGGAATACAAAACTATGCATGTGGTCCAAATTTGAAGCCTGTACCTTCAAAAATGTGAAAGTAGGTCACTAGGTCAATGTAAAGGTCAAAGTTTGTTTCGGTACACAAAACCATGCATGTGGTCCAAATTTGAAGGCTATAGCTTGAGAAATGTGAAAGTAGGTCACTAGGTCAAAATCAAGGTCAAATTTTATTTCAGAATACAGAACTATGCATGTGGTCCAAATTTGAAGCCTGTACCTTCAAAAATGTGAAAGTAGGTCACTAGGTCAATGTCAAGGTCAAAGTTTATTTCAGTGCACAAAACTATGCATGTGGT
This sequence comes from Mercenaria mercenaria, assembly GCF_021730395.1. Classification (NCBI taxonomy): domain Eukaryota; kingdom Metazoa; phylum Mollusca; class Bivalvia; order Venerida; family Veneridae; genus Mercenaria; species Mercenaria mercenaria. The sequence goes on from NC_069362.1 coordinate 75,687,198, forward strand.
CCAAATTTGAAGGTTGTAGCTACAGAAATGTGAAAGTAGGTCACTAGGTCAAAATCAAGGTCAACTCATGTCAAGGTTCATCTTGCCACTCAAAAGCATACATGTGGTCCAAATTTGAATGTTGTAGATTATTGACAAGAAGTTTTTATAAGCTTTTCCCTATATAAGTCTATATGAACCATGTGACCCCCAGGGCGGGGCCATATTTGACCCTAGGGGGATAATTTTAACAAACTTGGTAGAGAACCACTAGACGATGCTACATTACAAATATCAAAGCCCTAGGCTTTGTGGTTTGGACAAGAAGATTTTCAAAGTTTTTCCCTATATAAGTCTATGTAAACCATGTGACCCCCGGGGCGGGGCCATATTTGACCCTAGGGGGATAATTTGAACAATCTTAGTTGAAGACCACTAGATGATGTCACATACAAAATATCAAAGCCCTAGGCCCTGTGGTTTTGGACAAGAGGTTTTTCAAAGTTTTTCCCTAAATAAGTCTATATAAACCATGTGACCCCCGGGGCGGGCCATATTACACCCCAGGGAAATAATTTGAATCATATTGGTAGAGGACCACTAGATGATGCTTCATACCAAATATCAAAGCCCTAGGCTCTGTGGTTTGGGGCAAGAAGATTTTCAAAGTTTTTCCCTATATAAATCTATGTAAATTATAGAAATAAACAAAGGGCCATAACTTACTAAAAATTTGTTGAACCAGTCTGATTTTCAGGGGGACACAACTAGGGTACCAATACATCATTCTGACAAAGTTTGGTCAAAATCCCCCTGGTAGTTTCTGAGGAGATGCGATAACGAGAAATTGTTAACGGAAGGACGGACGGAATGACGGACGGACGGACGGACGGAAGGACGACGGACCACGGACGCAGAGTGATTTGAATAGCCCACCATCTGATGATGGTGGGCTAAAAACAAAGACAAATATGTGCCCTGAAGGACACTCACCTTTAACTTATACCACACCCTATAGCATGCTTAAAAATATGTCAAAACACCTTGAGGTAAGAATGTGACCAAGCATTGAAAGCTTAATTAATTCAAATTGTATCTTTGCTACAAAACAATTCTACAAGTAGCAGCAACCTAATAATCTACTGCAAGGAAATATAGCACATTTTCCTCTCACTTGTGAAATGCAAATAAAAATCTTGTGATATATACCTGTGGTTTACAAGATTAAAGGTATGTCCACTACAGTAGTTCAATATTGTGACAGATTTGAGACCTCAAGTGGATCATTAGGAGGTATAAGCTGTTTATTACACTATTAAATATAACACTGTCAGCATGCTGTGACACTTTGTTAAATGTTACCCCTCAAGTTTGCTACATGTTACTGTCAAGATATAGCATGCACTGAAGGTTATGTGGAGTGTGTTATGGGGTGTGCATCGAGGGGTAGGGAGCAGGGGTACAGTTACATGAGTTAAGCGCTAAGTGCACCTTAATTTAGTGCTAAACTCCATTTGAGAGAGAAATAACGGAATGCAAGTATTACATCTGATCAGAACCTGTAACTTTTAAAAGTACTACAAAGCAAACAAAGTTTAGTAATGGATTCAGAAACCTACTGGTAGAAAAGATAAAGCAGGCCATAAAAAAGCTGTTTATTAAAAGCTGATCAGATATTATAAAGTTAAGACGGTCAATTATCACTTGGATATTTCCCATCTCAGCAAGCGAGTTGTGTTCCGAAGTCTACTCTTCATGTGCTATAGGTAACTACGTGGTCGACTTACTGTCTCAAAACAATGAAAAATGCATCAGTGCAGCTGTATGATGCATACAAAGTTTGAAAATGTTTTTATCATTACATTGATAATAAATAGATTTTCCATCTCTCAAATTAAACTTCACCCTGCTCCAGCAGGAAGTATTTAACAATTTATTATTAAACCTGGACTGGAAACGTTCCAAAGGCTTTTCATCAAAACTGCCAAAATGGCATATCAGTCAGTATTAACCATTTTTCCTACTAATCATATCACAAATTGGCCAGGAGTCTGTAAGAAATTAAGCTCCAAATCATTGTTTCAACTAGAAGTCAAATGTTATCATCAACTTCTGACTTTATCTGCCTTAGACTTTCCTCTTATTTCTCATGTCTGACAAATCTCTCCACAGACTGGTGACTAAATCTCTCAAACAATTTGGTATTGCCAGAAGTAAATAAAAGTTGGCATGGAAGAAAGTCTTTTTTTTTTCAACAGGATTAAGCCACTCCCTTTAACAGTAGCCTGAGAAACTACTAATTGGTTTCATCAATTAAGATAAATATGACAGCTTAAGATACCTCATAAAACCAAAAGAGATAGGTGAGGTTCATGAGTTTATGAGGTGTACCAGGTTTGGTTCCTATTTTGTTTATTTTGTTGGTTTAAAGTCACTCCAAAACAATTCCAGGCGATACCCTTTAGGCACCTGTAAGGATTTTTGTGTAATTACGATTATGGAACTTTCTTTTTCGAAATCTATATGTTCCTATTACCTGCTAGATAAAAATGGCGGGGAAAGAACTTCATGTGTCATAAAGAGGCTTTGAAAGATTCAGTGGGTTCTATTTAATGACACATAACTTTCGTATATAAAAGTTAAAACCACTTTTTCTTTTTCTCTAGTAGCGATACAGTTCTTTGAGGGAATGTAAGTCTCTGAAAAGCTGATATTCTAGAAAATGTTGAATATAACATTATTAATTTTCAATAGGATATTAAATGAAATAAAGAGCAGCTGAATTTAGTGGTGTTCAGCCTATGATTTACATCTTTAACATACACAAAGGTATGTTAATCACGGTAAGTCTCAAATGACAAAAAGAAAGTCCAGATGGGATTAACATGAAACTGAAAACCTCTCTAAAACAAACTTTTTCTTCTGTCTGTTTGAGTTCGGTTTGGAGAGGTTCGTCAGTATAGAAAGAAAACAGGAAAGGCCCAATATTTTGCAACAGCACAGGAAGAGATTTACAAACTCTGATAAGAAGGAAACAGTTAGAGTTATAGCCCCTGTTTCCCATCAGTATTGCAATTCTAGCTGAGCAGTTACTTCCTTATTAAATTTAGGATCTTAAAATAACTTTAATAGGAAAGCAGCATGCAAATATATTATTGAATTACACTGAAAATTCAGTAAATGAGAGAGCTGCTCAATTATCCGCCCACTAATATGAATTTATCACTGACATAGCTTTTCTACCTGTATTTCCCAGCTGACTCATAAATTTTAATTGCACTCTAAAACTGACTTTATGATTCTCTGACTACAAAACATCCCCTAGATTATCCCATTAGACCAACTGTTCTCAATAATTAACAAAACTGCTTCTTATTTACTGACACTGATGTTCAACCAGAGCCATCCTATATATATAAAAATCATGAATTTATAGGATATCAAATAGACAACCTAGTTTTACTTTTAAAAAATAGAACTGGATTTTAAATAACCACCTGGAAAGGAGGCCCAATACCTTGACTATAAGGGGAACAATTGAGCCGCGCCATGAGAAAACCAACATAGTGGGTTTGCGACCAGCATGGATCCAGACCAGCCTGCGCATCCGCGCAGTCTGGTCAGGCTCCATGCTGTTCGCTTACAGTTTCTCCAATTCCAATAGGCTTTAAAAGCGAACAGCATGGAGCCTGACCAGACTGCGCGGACGCGCAGGCTGGTCTGGATCCATGCTGGTCGCAAACCCACTATGTTGGTTTTCTCATGGCGCGGCTCAATTATGTTTCCTTAGACTTGCTCGACCATTGTGCATCAAGCATGCAAAAATATTTCTCATAACATTCCTAAATTTCTGATATTAATAATACAACTTTTTCTCTAACTCTTTAAATGGAAACAAGAGCTGTCACTATTAGTGACAAAGGCCCCTCCCCCGCCCCCTCCCGAAGCAACCCTAGGTATTAGATGAACATTTGTGTTAGGGTTAGGGTTTATGACCTGAGAGACCCAAGTGCATAATACATACCTTCTCAATATGGTGAACATTTGTGTAAAATTATTTTCAAATCCCCCAATGAATGTTGAAGTTACAGCCTGGACAAGAATTTACACAGACTCACACACACACACGGACTGACGGTGCGATTTTAACATGCACACCTTCGTGGGCATAAAAAGACATTATGCTGACCTGACAAATCTGGCTTTTTTTTTTTATTTAAATAGTAGCCTGTCCCAAAGTTAAGGTAGTTACCGCTGATTTTTCCTCCCTAGCAACACAACCTACCGCATGACGACATGCTGCGGTGAGGCAGATGCTGAACACACTATAAATGAACAATGAAAAATAAAATATATACTATCTTTTAAAACAAGAGCTGTCGGATGACAGCAACGCTCGACTAACAGCCTTGTCGCTTGAATGAATAAGAAAGTCGAAAAAGGGGCATAATTTAGTAAAAAAGTAAAATAGGGTTATGGAACCTGCATAGTGCTTATCAGCTCATGACAGTGGACAAGTGTATGAAGTTTCAATCCATTCCAATTAGTGGGTACTGAGATACCAGCTTACTGAAAGAATTTAACCAAAAAACTCCTAAGTTGAAAAAGGGGCATAATTTTGTAAAATGCAAAGTTGAGTTATTGACCCTTTGCACTGCATGTCATATCATGACAGTGAACTAGTGTGTGAAGTTTCAATCCTTTCCCATTAGTGGATACTGAGATACCAGCTTACATACAAAAACTTAACCAAAAATTTCTATGTTGAAAAAGGGGCATAATTTTGTAAAAAAGCAAAATAAAGTTATGGGACCTGCTTTGTGCATGTCAGATCATGACAGTGAATAAGTGTGTGAAGTTTCAATCCATTCCCATTAGTGAGTACTGAGATACCAGCTTACATACAAAACCTTAACCAAAAAATTCTAAGTCCAAAAAGGGGCATAATTTTGTAAAAAAGCAAAATAGAGTTATGGAACCTGTGCAATGTAAGTCAGTTTATCACAGTAAATAAGTGTGTGAAGTTTCAATCCATTCCCACAAGTGGTTACTGAGGTACCAGCTTACATACAAAACCTTAACCAAAAATTTCTAAGTCAAAAAAGGGGCATAATTTTGTAAAAAAGCAAAACAGAGTTATGGAACCTGTGCAATGTAAGTCAGTTTATCACAGTGAATAAGTGTGTGAAGTTTCAATCCATTCCAACAAGTGGTTGCTGAGATACCAGCTTACATACAAAAACTTAACCAAATCGGGATGCAGACGCCGACGCGGACGCAGACGCGGACGCCGACGCATGGGCGAGTCCAATAGCTCTACTATTCTATGAATAGTCGAGCTAAAAATCTAGTTTTAATTAAAGTATAAGTGCATAAAAATCTCTCCATCAGCAGATTTTCCTCAAATTTGTGAAAAGGAAGTTGATGTACTAAGCGGCATCAACATCTTAGATATGAACTTTAAAACAAGTACAACACATTTTAAGAAAACAAACTGTCAGAAAAATAATAAACAAAATGTCCCTTATCTTTTCCCTCATTGTGCCCATTAAATATTATCAAACAGAAACAGGATGAATGATCAAGAACTGAATGCTGAGAGGCGCTCATTTGAAATCATTTCATTCAATTTTATCAAATGCTAAAATTCAATGGTTTTAATATAATGAATATATAATAATGAGCCGTGCCATGAGAAAACCAACATAGTGGGTTTGCGACCAGTATGGATCCAGACCAGCCTGCGCATCTGCGCAGTCTGGTCAGGATCCATGCTGTTCACTAAAGGAATCTCTAATTGCAATAGTTTTTGAAAGCAAACAGCATGGATCCTGACCAGACTGCGCGGATGCGCAGGCTGGTCTGGATCCATGCTGGTCGCAAACTCACTATGTTGGTTTTCTCATGGCGCGGCTCATATATTTATCTTCTAAGTAACATCTCTATAATATGACCCATTCTGGAACACTTGAGAGTTATAATCTTTATAAACACAGAAACGATATTCTAACAGCAAGACACTTTAGTATCAAAACATTTGAAATATCCAGGTCAGATTCCCTGCAGAATAATCTAATTCTGGAATGTTTTATGATTTCTAATTTCCAGAAAGAGATTATGGCAACTGAATTAAAATGAATCTCATCCTCAATATTAGGAGTGCTCCAAACAGAACCAAACAGACATTGCCACTCTAACATTTGAGGTACAACTGCTCAATTTTTCAAAATGGTTTCCATGGAAACTGTGCTTGTAAAAAAGTAATTGCATTAGGCAAAACTTAACTATGATTTTGAAAAAGAAGCTCTGAACTGCATTTTTTATTCAATAGAGAACTGCTCTTGAAACAAAAAATATTAAAAGGGTTACATCAAAAACTTCTGATAAATTTGTTTAAGTGAACTTCCTTGTAATACACTGAATCACTTAAAAACCCTTAAGCCTTTTTAAAATACAAATACTTGTTCTGAAAAATCATGTTAATCTCATTTAAATGTAACGGCAAAAAATATTTTACACAAAATATCTAAATTTGAAGTGAATTTCATTGATACTCAATATAAATAAGAATAACATTTCTGAAAGTATATCAAACTTTACGAAGAACAAACATTCATGTACACATAAATGATATTAGTACAAAAGAAACTGATCTAATGAAAAATATAAACAAACATCAAATATTTGCCAACATGTATTTGATCAGTTATTCTTAATTTTTTAGTTTAGAACTTACATATGAAACATCAATCTGAAACCCGATATATCGATTTGTCATTTGTATGTTATGCACAATATAACTCCAAACAAAACAGTGTTATATAAGCATTATCCTTGAAGAGACTTGCAAAATTATTATTTTCCCAAGAAATTAACTACCTAATACCCATGTATGTTCAATAATCGCAGTTTTTGACCCCGAACCAACACCCGAATCGTGGATGCGCATTTATAAACATGAATAGAACAATTTTTCTAACTTTCAAAACAATTTGTTACAGATGTTCCCAATTGGATAAAGGAAACATTATACACGGTTACTGTCTCCGCTTATTAAGATTGCTCGTTTTACGTTTTCTATTATAAAACTGAGTTTACTTCTTTATCTTGGATGGGCAATAGACTTTAAAATACTTCAGTGCATATTATTTCTAAATATTTTAAGCAAGTAAGTAAATTAAATCCAATAATTGACAGAATCAGACAGACCACCTTTAAATCATTTCTTATTGTAGTTAAATTACAGACAGCTACATCAATATTCTTTTCTTATTTTTTTCAAAATTTAGAAAATGCTGTAATTATTGGAAGTTTTATACCTACAAAAATACATCTTTTAGTCAATAACCATGTTAAAGATTGCTGTAAATCATGCATTTTGAATCATACACATTGAAATATCTATTTCAATTATACTGATTTATCATTTTCAATATCTAAAACTAATTACTACCTGTTTTAAAAATGAGCCGTGCCATGAGAAAACCAACATAGTGGGTATGCGACCAGCATGGATCCAGACCAGCCTGCGCATCCGCGCAGTCTGGTCAGGATCCATGCTGTTCGCTTTTAAAGCCTATTGGGATTGGAGAAACTGTTAGCGAACAGCATGGATCCTGACCACACTGCGCGGATGCGCAGGCAGGTCTGGATCCATGCTGGTCGCAAAGCCACTATGTTGGTTTTCCCATGGCACGGCTCAAATTATGAAATTTTAATGTTCATCTGGGGGCATGTCACATGAATTTAACCCTTACCATGCTGGATATGATTGATTCTGCCTTGAGATCAGTGTAGATTATGATCAGCTTGCACATCTGTGCAGTCTGATCACAATCTGAACTGTTCACTATTCAGTCAGTATCTTTTTGTAAAGCACCCCTTTTAACAGTAAATGGTAATGTCCAAATTGGAAGATGGACAAGTTCATTATAGAAATTTAGCAAGGTAAGGGTTAAAATAAAACTATCCAGCTGAGCTCAAACATAATGTAATAATACATTATAGGAAAAAGTGAACACTTAGGTAAACAACAAATAATTACTGACCTTACAATACAACTGACCTCTGACCTCTGTGTAAAGAAAGAGACTGTGTGAGGTTGTAGATGTACTATAGATAGAGGGTTTAGCAGCACTAAATAAGATCAGATTATATAGTTGCCCACCACCCACATCCTGTCTCCTTACAATACAAGGTATTGACATAATGTATTATTGCTGATTATATTGATACTGTTAAAAGCTTTACCCAACAGGAGTGAGATCTGTGTAAATGAAAACACCTCTACAAAGTCTATCTTGATTAGGTCGTTTGCAGTAAGCAGGAAGTCTTTTAAGTCTAGATTATTTAGACACTTTGCTAATGGAATATCTTTTAAATACCATATAATACAGTAACAATCAAACATAGTCTCAGCACTCATGTCACCAAAATGTTAAGCATTGAATCAATAAAAGAGGTATTAAGAAAGTTGTGTATTCTGATAGCTAATCATACTGATCAAGGTATCAATTCATTAACTATTTCATACAATATTGCAAAGATGTCCCATCCACAGCCCTAAATAATTTGAAAACAAAACAGATAAACACTGAAAATTCACATTTTTATGTAAAATCCAAAGAACATTTATTTGGCATTTAGAATTCAGCCAACAGATCAACTATTTTCAAATTTATATTTATAGTTAATTAAATGTTTATCTAATGCTATATAGGCACTGCAAACATTCATTTTATCTGATTTCTAAATTTAAATATTTCTAACAGTTTTTAAAAAACAAGAAAAACTTGAAATTCATTAAACAAATGAGATAGTGTTTCTTTTAATAAGGTTCAGTTGTTACAAATATTCTCCAAATCACATTAACAACTTGAAACTTTCAATTAACAATCAAAACTTTCCTATATTTTGAATATCTTTCTTCCAAATCTAGAAATGATGCTACAAGTTTCTGGTCATTCTTAAAGAAAAAAAATTCAAATACTGTTATTCTGTAAGTCAAGGCCCAGAAACCACCTATTTTTGCTGCCCTTATCTTGCAACTGTTCCTGTACAGCCAAAATAATATGGTGATTACGTTTCTGGCAAATTATTATTATACCAGACTTATATATCATACCAGATTTATATACTGCTTTTACCTGTTTTGGAATGTATTAAATAGGGAACAACTAATATTCAGTATTTGATTATCAAGTTACTACATAAAATCTGATTACGGTAATTTGAAGTTCAGTTTGATGCATTCTACAGACTGATATATTTTGTTGTCAAACCTTAATACACTTAATTCCAAGTGTTATTTTTATACACAAAAATTCACTGGCTTCCACATCTGTTCCTATAATCTAATATTTGTTTGAAACATGTAAAAAGCTCATAAAACATCTATAGATCCTTGAAACAGGCATTTTTCTATATTAAGAGCTCCACATAAAAATATGTTCTGAAATTTGTCATAAACACATTTGAAACTCTACTAATACACACTGAAAAAAAACCCCGAACAAACAGGATCTGTATTTTACTCCATGATTGTGCATATATTTTTATTTTTTATTTCAATCAAACTCATCCCTATCAATTTTGAAAAGCATGCCAGAATAATATCATCAGAAAACATATTCTTTTGTAATTCTTCAAGTACTTCAAAGATGAAATGAGCAAGTAGTTGAAGAGTGTTTTTCACATTTCCACACCTATCCTTAATGGTTTGACATGAACAGATTAGTTTTATTTCTCAAAATTCAAAGCACTATGTTGGTGGGGTACATAAAAGCTAACCAACTGAAGCAGCATTTGTTAAAGTAGAATCAAGAAACCACAAATAAAATCAACATACATTTACATAATATATATCATATTTGTAGGAATTAAATCCATCTCTTGTAAAAAAAAACTATTGCCACCATTTGCAGGTAAAACTGTGATTGAATGTATAAGTTACAATAAAAACAAGAGGGTCATGATGACCCTGGATCGCTCACCAGAGTAATATGTTTCAAATGTCAAACTGATGATTTTTAGAAAATTTTCCAATGTACAATCAAGTAACCCCTAGGGCGGGGCCAATTTTACCCCGGGGGTCATGATTTGAACAAAGTTTGTAGAAGTCGACTAGGCAATGTTACATAATTATCGAATATCTAAGATCTAGGCCTTCTGGTTTATTTTAAGCAAATTTATGAAGATTTCCCTATGTACAATAAAGTAACCCCTGGGGCTGGGTCAATTTGACCCTGGGGGGTCAAGATTTGAACAAATTTTGTAGAGGTCCACTAGGCAATGCTACATGTCGAATATCTAAGCTCTAGGCCTTCTGGTTTATTTTTAGAAAATATTGAAGACTTTTCTATATACAATCAAGTAACCCCATGGGGCGGGGCCAATTTGACCCCAGGGGTCATGATTTGAAGAAATTTTGTAGTCTACTAGGCAATGCTACATGTCAAATATCTAAGACCTAGGCCTTCTGGTTTATTTTTAGAAATTTTTTTAAGATTTTCCTATGTAAAATCAAGTGAACCCTGGGGCGGGGTCAATTTTGACCCTGGGGTCATGATTTGAATAAATGTTGTAAAGGTCCAGTAGGCAATGCTACATGTGAAATATCTAAGCTCTAGGCCTTCTGGTTTATTTTAAGAAAATTTTTGAAGATTTTCATATGCAAAATAAAGCGACCCCTAGGGCAGGGTCAATTTTGACCCCGAGGGTCATGATTTGAAAAACTTTAGTAGAGGTCCACTAGGCAATGCTACATGTCAAATATCTAAGCTCTAGGTCTTCTGCTTTTTGAGAAGAAGATTTTTTAAAGTTTTCCTATGTAAAATCAAGTGACCCCTGGGGCGGGGTAAATTTTGACCCCGGGGGTCTGATTTGAACAAATTTTGTAGAGGTCCACTAGGCAATGCTACATGTGAAATATCTAAGACCTAGGCCTTCTGCTTTATTTTTAGAAAATTTTTGAAGATTTTCCTATGTAAAATCAAGTGGCCCCTGGGGCGGGGTCAATTTTGACCCCAGGGTCATGATTTGAACAATATTAGTAGAGGTCCATTAGGCAATGCCACATGTCAAATATCTAAGGTCGAGGGCTTCTGGTTTTCGAGAAGAAGATTTTTTAAGATTTTTCTATGTAAAATCAAGTGACCCCTGGGGCGGGGTCAATTTTGACCCCGGGGTCATGATTTGAACAAAATTGGTAGAGGTCCACTAGGCAATGCTTCACACCAAATATCTAAGCTCTAGGGCTTCTGGTTTTTGAGAAGAAGATTTTTAAAGTTTTTCCTTTCGGTTGCCATGGCAACCAGAGTTCTGCATGGAATTCAATTCTTTGAACAATATTTAGAGAAGACCATCCAAGGAACATCCCTGTGAAGTTTCATCAAAATTGGCCTGTTGTTTTAGGAGGAGATGTTGTTTAAAGGAAAGTGTGGACGGACGGACGACGGACGGACGGACGGACGGACGACGGACGGACGGACGCCGGACGGTGAGCGATCACAATAGCTCACCCTGAGCACTTTGTGCTCTGGTGAGCTAACAAGAACTTACCCTCAAAATTAATGACACATCTGCAAATACTAGGTGCTTTGAAGTTTAAATACAATTTGAAACGAAAAATAGGTATGGCCAGAAGGTGGAGGAGTATAAATGTGTAAAATACCATTTGACCTAAACTATTATCTGGAGGTTTAAGTAAAATACATTGTTAATTTTATTTTCACTATCTAAATTTAGATTTAAAACAAAAGTTTTGTTTTCTATATGGCAACATCGTAAATTGCTCCAAACATGTTTACTAAACGTAGAATGATCAACTGTAGTGCATTCGCTCGGGTTAAAATTATTCAAAAAGTGACAAGGTGTCAACATCATTACATGTCAATATTATACTAGAAAAAATGAGCCACTTTTGCTCCAAGTTAGAATTAAATTATTTCTTCTCAACAGCTTGACACAGACAAACCTCTTTCAGGAAACTATTAGATTAATAACGAACAATTTTTACCACTTAACTTTCTCTCACGTATTATTTATTCTATACTTAATATGTTATCGACTTTTATTTTCACAGTCTCACAATGTACTGGGAACTTTTTTAATTTCCCAGTAGCATTTTAACATTTCATGGCACACACGGAGCAATATGCTCGAAGGTATATGACCTTTGACCCCTAAGTGTGCCCCGAAAGTATATGACATTTGACCCCTAAGTGTGACCTTGACCTTGAAGCGAGCTATCTGAAAAATGTGCTCTGCATGCCATCTCGGTGTGGTGAACATTTGTGTCAATTGTCAAGTTTCTTTGAAATTCTTCAAGGGGTCCAAGTCAGTTACAGAACGGGCATGAAATTGCTAATGGACAGATGGACACTGGCGTCATAACATAATATGTCCCTTCAGACGTATCCATATAAAAAGTAAAAACTTGTCAATAAAATTAAAAAATTATTCAAACTTATTATTGCATTACAATATTTTTTAGAAATAAATTTCATAAAGTTTCAGACAATTTCGTAATTTCAAACAGCATGCATATCTTATCACTCAGAAACATCAAATTCTCTGCTAGTCTGTGACACATACCGTAACTAAACTTTAAAAACTTTCTAAGTTCACTCACCCGCAACTGGCGATGGCTTTTTCATAACGCACCATCTTGGCTTCCACTGAAAAGAAAAATAAATACAATTGCAAATGTCTACAACAATTAAAGCGACCAGTACACGTATCTGAAAGTAAAATACCTTTTTTCCGTCCCTGTATTTCACGTTTCCTTCCACAATCGTACTCATTTCAGCCATGTCTATCCATGTTTTGATCCAGTTGACCTGAAATGTTACAGCTGCTCTGATTGGTTGGTTTTTGATGTACCGAGATAACCTTACATTAGCACGTATAGCAACAATCTATGCAGTGTCCGATTTTATTGTATTACATCATGAAACAAACAATTTCCATCTGTATATAGTCGCGGATCACCACTTTAACTTGCTTCCTACGACATGCTTGACTCTGATAAATTATCACAACCTCAAACCTAGAATACCTAACATTACCATCTGAGCAAACGACATAGAAAAACTCTTGGTCAAACTCAATTGTCATAAGACCAGTAGCCAATATTTTTTTTTTTAGATAGCACATGGACTCTTGCTGGTATCAGAAATCTTTTTTTCAGAAGTCCATTGATGAGAGAGTCATACAATTAAAGACTGAAACTCTGCAAAACCCTTAATCATAATTATGAAGCATTTTACCAACCATGGAATTCTGTTTCTCCTTACGCTTGTTTTTCGTGAAACACAACTTAAAATGTTAGTAAATGATCTCCTCGTAAGTGTCTAAAAGGAGAAACAAACAGAACTCATTCTTTTAGACTTTATAAAACCCTTTGATGAGGCGTCTGATGAAGCCTTTGATAATGTGAGGCATAAAAAGTCCTAAAGATCCACAACTATGACATACATGGTCAAACGCTTAAATGGGTCAAAAGCTCCCTAGATAATATTCAGACCCCAGTCAGTAGAGTTAGATGGCTCTAGTTCTAATCCAATACCGGTTTCCTATGGAGTCCCCAAGGGGTCTGTGCTCGGCCCCCTCCTTTTCTTAGCCAACATAAATGACCTCTCATAAGACTTCAAATAAAAAAATTGTCTATATGCAGACGACACTACCCTCTATAACCCTTACATCTATAAATCAATCAAAGACCCTTCAAAATAACCTGAATATCATAGAAAAGTGGGAGTTGGATTTGGACATGAAATTTAACCCATACATATGTCAAGTCACTAGATGGAAACATCCTATACAAAATAAACTCCCTTCGCGGTACAATTCTTGAAGCAGTCACATCGGTCAGATACCTGGCCGTTGATATATCAAATGACCCATCATGGGACGAGCACACCAATAGGTCAGCGAAGAAGGAAAAATAAACTCTTGAATTCCTCCGAACAAATGTTAAAGTAAACTCTGAGCCCCTTAACTCATAGCTTACTAGAACTTTGTTCAGGCAAAACTGGAATATGCATATGAAGCCTGGTCTCCCCATACCCAAACTCGAATCAAATAATTAGAATACTTTTGAAGTGAATTATATCTCTGCTGATTCTTGGAAATTAAACTGGAAAGTTATACAAATAAATATGGCGGAAGCTGTTAGTCAATTCAGAAGGCTAATAAAAAGGTAACGGTTAGCATGAGAAGTTGAAAGGTGAGGCAACCACGTATAAAGTTTCTAATTTAACGTGGATAGTCGTCGAAATCACGTGTTAGTTGCTTGAATAGATGGAACAACTTGTAACCATGTGAGCCTACGGCAAATGTCATATTTACCTATGCAGCATCCAGTCTAGGGCGAAACTGGTGAAAACAGCACCAGTTTAAGTAAAAAACCCAGCACTGAACACTAGTCAGTGCCTGTCACATCGCCAAGGCTGTGAAGAAAGGCAACAACACATTGGGATTCTTTCAAAGTAACATCCACATCATCAGGGTACGGCTTACATAACCTTTGTGAGACCAAACAGGGAGTGTTGTTCCAAAGCCTGAAGCTCTTTTACCAAATACCCACTGACTCATTTTTGTTAGTAGGACCCAGCTACAATCTCTCATTCATGTGCCAGCCGCAGCCAACGTCTCTGGAGAGGGTCCGAGTTGAAGAGTTGTATCTGTATCTTCTATTACCTTATCCGTCGTGTAATCATCATGTGCGACAGCGTCAATGTATGATGTAGATTTAGAAAGGGAAAATAACATCAAAGTCATTTGAAAGTATGTAAGATTAAGTAATTCAATTACGATTGAAATAGCACAGAAAGCGGAAAAAACTCGCTTAACGAAAGTGGTGGAGAATCTCAACTATCCAACTTGAATAAAACTGGTGAATTTCTTTGTGATTCGGCAAGAGATGTTCAAGAAATGCAAACTCATAAAACACCTTGTCTAAAGTCACAATGTTGTGTGTGTGTGAGAGGGGGGGGGGGGGGGGGGGGGGGGGGTTAACGTCGCACCGACACAATTTCAGGTCATATGGCGACTTTCCAGCTTTGATGGTAAGACCCCAGGTGCCCCTCCGTGCATTATTTCATCACGAGCGGGCACCTAGGAATTCAACGCCCCAAGTGAGGCTCGAACCCACATCGATGAGGGGCAAGTCAATGACCTGAACCACTCAGCCACGAAGGCCCCTAAGTGATAGGGGGTGTGAGAAGTGTTGCACATTTCATTACCTCTCATGAAAAGACTCAGTCAAACCGAGTCTGCTATTATTCTTCTTGGTTGCATTCTTTGCTTCCAAAGGATCTTTTTTTTTACAGATTTTATGAACTATCACAACAGCAATCTTTAAATGCCGTGTGGCGGCTGTAGAAAGTCTCCCCGTACTTGGATTCAGTGTTGTTGTATTTTCTGGTCCTTTGGGATCATGGAGTTCATTCAACTTATGTGTAATAGGGTTCTGCTTAAGCCGGTGCTAGGGGTAGTGAGAGGTGTTGTACATTTCATTACCTATTATGAACAGACTCAAGCAAACCGAGTCTGCTATTATTCTTCTTGGTTGCTTCCATAGGATCTTTTTACAGATTTTATTAACTATCAGAACAGCAATCTTTAAGTGCCGTGTGTCGGCTGTAAAAAGTCTCCCCGTACTTTGATTCAGTGTTGTTATATTTCCTGGTCCTTTCGGATGGAGTTCATTCAACATATGTGTAATAGAGTTCCGCTTTAGCCGGTGTTAGGGGGCGTGAGAGGTGTTGCACATTTCATTACCTCTCATGAACAATCTCAATCAGACCAATTCTGCTATTATTCTTCTTGGTTGCATTCTTTGCTTCCAAAGGATCTTTTTACAGATTTTACTGGAATGAAAATTCCGCAGACATAGATGAGTAGCTAGAAAGACTAGTTGATACATTTGGAGATATAAGAAGATTACAGAAACCCAATGCGCATCTTTCACTTTAGTTACTAACTAAAATGTGGAAAATCATGATGAGATGAATTTAACTGAACTAAACATATAAATTTCACACTTAGGAACGTCGATCACATCAAGAAATAGTTTAGGACGAGTCTTGGTAACGGTTTTGCGAGCAAAGTGTCACGGCTTTCAGTGTTATTTGCCGTCACTGAAAACGACAATAGGTTAGTATTGATACGTCTATCCACTATTTAACTTATTTTTGACAATATAGCGTTCTTCGGCCTCAAAGAAGTGACTACCATTGAACAGATTATATAAAAAGCCATTTTTGTCTAAAGGGACTAAATTACACGTTTTCTTCGAAAAATGATTTCTCTCAAAAGTCCATAAAAAAGTGTGTACTCTAAAAGTGACTCGTGATACAAACTTATTGACATAAGATTTTTGCGAGAAATTCTTATAGATAACCAAAATTATTGTGCAGAAGGTAGTAAACCGTTGCAACGCTTTTAAAATAATGCAGAAAATTTACATTATTCTTGCATTTTTACCAATATCTAACTTTTATTTTTACTCTGTTTTAATATCATTTGTCAGTGTCATTTATATATTCTATGCCAACTTGGTGGAAATGAACATCTTGAGAAATTTCACCCAAACTGTTGGGAAGTAGCTCAGCTTAAATGTCACGACTTTCATGACAACCCATTTTTCTGAGTCATGGCTTTCTGTCTACAGTCTGACAGATGACTTAGAAAAATGGGTGCTTTCAGTTAACATAGGTGAAAACATACCACACGCGTGGTAAACAACAGCGCTACCTCTTTCAGAGGTATACGGTAAATCGCTCTGTCGCAACTTTTTACATGCATTGTATCGAATATCAAAAATCGGGGAATGGTAGGCGATGTAAATATGACTCAACTTTACAGAGAACTTAAAGTTTACTAATTTGTTCTTAATTTGTGGTCGTGGTGATGTTTACCAGCAAGCTGATTTAGCAGTGAATTTGGCCGTTTCATCATGAAAGTACTTTCATTGTCAAATATTTGCATTTAAACTAATATTAAGAAGCAAACCGGGTAGGCGTGAAATAGCTGTGAAGTATACAATGCATTTGGAAATAACATATGTACCAAAAATGGTTTGGGAGTAAAAATATTCACTTTTTATTGTGAGAGACAGCTTTGTCGTGAAGGAGATAGTCATGTCGCCAAAGAGATAGCTCTGTGTTGCATTAGCAGAGCTCTGTGTTCATAATTTTAATGTTATATTGGAAAGTTTACAATATTTACGTTGGGTTGTCCTCTTTTGAAATAATATAAAGTCACTGTTCCATTGGATATACATATGTATGAATTTGCCAAGTATTGTTTTGATAAAGGTTTTTCATAAGGCTATAATTGTAAATTTTGAATAGTTGTACATTCTGTTAACTTTTTAGCGCACCTGCGCTCAGGTGAGTTATTGTGATAGCTCGATGTCCGTCGTCTGTCGTCTGTCTGTCTGCCAACATTTAGCTTGTGTATGCAATAGAGGCTGTATTTTTCAGTTGATCTTCATGAAATGTGGTCAAAATGATTGCCTTGTTTAAATCTAGGTCAAATTAGAAAATGTGTTATCTTGGGTCAAAAACTAGGTCAAATCAAAGATTTTTTACACTCTATCTTCATGAAATTTGATCAGAATGTTTGTCTGGATAAAATCTAGGTCAAGTTTGAATATGGGTCATCTGGAATAAAAAACTAGGTCACCCCGTCAAATCAAAAGAAAGCTTTGTATATGCGATAGAGGCTGTATTTTTCAATTGATTTTCATGAAATTTTGTCAGAATGATTAACTTATTGAAATCTAGGTCAACTTTGAATATGGGTCATCTTGGATAAAAACAACTAGGTCAATAGGTCTTTTCAAAGAAAACCTTGTGTATGCAATATGGACTGCATTTTACACCGGATGATTCATGAAATTCGATCAAAATGTTTGTCTGGATGAAATTTAGGTCAAGTTCGAATATGGGTCATCTGGGGTGAAAAAATTGGTCACCTGGTCAAATCAAAGAAAAACCTTTTGTATGCAATAGGGGCTACATTTTATACTGGATATTCATGGAATTTGATCAAAATGTTTGTCTTGATGAACTCTAGGAGAACTTCAAATAGAGGTCATCTGAGGTCAAAAACTAGGTCACCCTGAAAAATCAAAGAACAACTTCCTGAATGTAATAGGGGATACAATTTAGGCAGGATGTTCATGATCAAAATATTTGCTTTGATGAAATCTTTTGAACTTGAAAATGCGCGAATTAAAGCCCGCTCGAAACTGTCTTTTTGCCGTTTACGCGCAATTTCATGCTAGCGAATTTAAATGATTTCACTGTACATGAATAAGGCAATGCGATTACAGGCTCTGGCATGTTTTTTTTTTTTTTCTTAATTTCGCATTTTTATGATGCTAATTAATGCTTCTACGTCATAATATGACAAAATTTCAATTCTAAAGAAAGGTAGTTTTACACAAAATCTGAAGTCCAGTCCCTTTCGACAAACGCGTCTGATTGGTTCAGATAAAAGATAAATTGATAGAAATGAAAATAGCCGCGAATATTAGAATTTCAATTATACAGAAAGTTCTTAAATTTAGAATTCGATCGCTTTAGTAATTTTGTCAGTTATTGTATGTGTTATTGATGCTAATTTAATGCGTACATTGTTAACACACTAAATGCATGATGGTTAGCTTCTACGTAAAGTTGTCCTATAGATTTGATTCAGCTGGTAAATCAGCATGTAAGAACTTTCTGTATAACTGATATTCTAATATTCGCGGCTATTTTCATTTCTATCAAATTTTAGATTTTAGATTCATAAGTGCATTTGAATGTGCTCGTACAATGATGAAGTCACAGCGACTCTAATATTTGTACAAAGTACACATTTTATTTACTGGTATGTACAAACAAACTGTTCGTGTTCTCAACGAAAAGTAATTATGGTATCATTATATTCAGATATGATTTTACAAGTGTAATACGTAGTGTAAACAAGTTTCAGAGCCACTTCCACTAAAGTTGGCGTCTTCAAAAATACAGGCAACCCTTGCTTTTTACAAGATAATTTCACGTATTAAATTTTCTCTAACTGAATTAATTTATTTTATAGAAAAAGTAGCACATGCCGATTCTAATAAAATATAGCCCGCCCGCTTAGGTCAGTAGTGAAAGTGCAGATCTATTGATCATGGGCTTTGAGTCTGACCCCCCTGACTATTTCACAGTGTGTCTGAAATAATTTGTCTTCCATCTGTGACACAATGACTAATATGGAGAACTTGATATTTACTTACTGAGAACAAGTTAGTACTGGTGCTGAATCCAGAAGTACTGGTTAAAACGGCACTAAATACAAAACAAGCAAAATAAATATAAGAAAATATAAGCAATATGTATCATACAAATGCTGTATAAATATAAACATGTGATAATTGAATTGTATCTCGTAACTGGACATAACTACTATCTTGTTACATGCAACACTGCTCAAACATTTTCGGTACATATTTTATTTCCAAATGCATTGTATATTCACAGCTATCTCACGTCTACTCGGTTTGCTTCTTAATATTAGTTAAAATGCAAAGTATTTGACAATGAAAGTACTTTCATGATGAAACGGCCAAATTCACTGCTAAATTAGCTTGCTGGTAAACATCACCACGACCACAAATTAAGAATAAATTAGCAAACTTTTAAGTTCTCTGTAAAGTTAAATCATAAACCTCTAGTTCGGAAGTTGCGACAGAGCTATTTACCGTATACATCTGAAAGAGGTAGCTCTGTTGTTTACCAGGCGTGTACAGAGTGACTAATTCTCTTACTGATACTATTACCAAATACTGTTGGATTTTTTCCCCAGTCTATCCACAACTTCCATGATTTTGAAAATGCTGTATTCTATCACTTGGTTGTTTAACTGAATAATATCCAAAATTATTGCGCTTTTTCTCATCGTGCAAAAATTTTATATCTGGACAGTTGAAGATCTCCGTCCTCTGTTAATTCCTCTCACAGAAACAACGGTTTCAATTTTTCCACTACAGGACATAGCTTAATCTGGCCCCAACTTCTACTTCAATGTGGCTCCTGGTCAAATTCCGCAAGTAGATATGTTGTAATGAGGTCTTCTATATTTTAAAACTGAAAGCGTTGTTTCCGACACATTTCATTGAAAAGACAACTTCCACAATTATAGACTGTATGAACGACATCGCTAAGCGAATTTTGTCGTGTCGAGCGACAAGTGGAGTTTCCATTTTTTCTGTTTTATTATCACAACGTCGTTGTTTGTGCCGTGGGACGGCCGTAAAAAGTCTCGCCGTACATTCAGTCAGGACTGTTATATTTCGATCTTCTCAGACTTTTATGTCGTGTTATTGGTAATGCTTAGTGTGATAGTTCATTCTCGAGACAGCCTTCTTGACAGAGTCCAAGCTGGGCATGACAGCAATGTAATGAGGCAGGCCATATCAAGCTACTGTGGAATTTGGAGAAAAGAGAATTTGAAATAATGTATTACTCTGTTCTCACTTAATGCCTAACATTCTAACAGGTGACTGGAATACTTTCACTGTATCCGACAATATTCATGTCCGGGCTGTTTCATTACTCTCACTCTTTATATTGCACTTAGTCCTGCCTGTATCACTGGTGAAAGGGTTGACATTAGAGAAGTTAATGCTACAATATTTGCTGAAGACACGGCCATAAGCATGTTTAAGGAAAAATTTCTAACCAGACTGATGATCTCTGATTCACAATGCAGAACAGACAAAAGAAATCAGCTGTAACTTACGTTCCAAATACTCTTCATTTTAAAGATAACACATCACTTCCGGCAAAATGATCGCAGACATTCATCCACTGATTCAGACGTTTTTAGGAACTTTATTCACGTGGGGGTTAACTGCGTTAGGCTCAGCACTTGTTTTTGTTTTTCACAGTGGCCAGGTACACAACTGTCATAACAAACATTATCGTACAAAGCTGATAATTCCTGATATCTTTTTACCGTTGAATAAAGGGGGTGGGGTATAGGTAAAAAATAAACATCAGAAACAATTCCTGACTGTTTTATCATGTATTTCTCCTGTTCTCGCAGAAATTGGCTAAACACCTAAAATACCCAGTGATGCCAACCATAATAAAATACCCCAAAGTAAAGATATCAACAGAAAACGGAAAAAATTAAGTTTGCCATGAACACTTGTTGCAGTAATGTCCAGAACATTGGGCAAACATGCCGAAAAACTTTTGATAAAAATAGATACAATGATTGCAGGATGTTCGTTTGGTATCCACTTTTCATATACAAATTAGATTTGCTGCGAAGTTACTGCTAACTTTGTTGCTTGGAACATCCTGCAGTCTCTATCTTGGATTCAATCTTTCCTTAGTATTCATTCTCAAACCTCATCATAATTACCTGACAGTCTGTAGAAATCTAAACTTTATCATACCATCTTTAAGAACACAATATCATATGAATTCCTTTTTCCCCCGCACGATCAGATACTGGAACGCCTTGCCTTATAACATCAAGGACAGTGTGAGCCTTCAGTGCTTCACATCTGGCCTAGACTCGTATGTACTAATGTCATTGTCCTATTTTTACTTTTAACTAAGCTGTATATAATACTACTCTTACTCTCTTAACACATGCATATCATGTAACATAGCAACAGGTTTTTAGCTTGACTATACGAAGTATAAGGAGAGCTATCCTACTCGACCCGGCGTCGGCGTCTTTCCGCGTCCCCACCTTGGTTTAAGTTTTTTTACCTTTCTCTTTTTTCAACTTATCTCTGTAGGGTAGAGACCACCAATTGTTTTCCCATAGACTTACATTATAACATTATGGGGTGTACAGCCTTCCATACATCGAAACATGTATATCTAACTACATATTTTTCAAGAATTGTCTTAGTTTTACCAAAATATCAGACGAAAAAACATATGAATAGTGATACTTTATTTAAGTAATTTTCCTGTGAATGAGATGACCCCCTGTTTACATCATTGACATGGCGGGAGAAATTCGTTTGATAAAACTTTTTTTCAATACACATAAAATGTAGCAAATTTTGTCAAAATGTATAATAAAATACTGTAAATGCAGTGAAAAAATAATCACTTCCTGGGTTTGTTTACATGACTGACCAATCAGAATGCACAGATGTTACCTTATTCCCAGGTATACACTTACCTCATTCCCAGTAAGTTCCCTGTACTTTTTTGAATTGGTGGTCTCTGACCTGTAATTACTTGATGGAATTGATTCAAACTTGAAATACTTATTCCTCATCATCATCCACATCATCTGACATAAGGGCCATAACTCTGGCACCAATATTTCATGAATTATCCCCTCTTTTCACTTAGATTTTCAGGTTTAAGTTTTGATGCACTTCCACTCTATCTCTGTTATTACTTGATGGAATTGATTCAAACTTGAAATACTTATTCCTCATCATCATCCACATCATCTGACATAAGGGCCATAACTCTGGCACCAATATTTCATGAATTATCCCCTCTTTTCACTTAGATTTTCAGGTTTAAGTTTTGATGCACTTCCACTCTATCTCTGTTATTACTGAATGGATTTGATTCAAACTTAAAATAGTTGTTCAGCATCATCACCCACATCATATGACACAAGATGCATAACTCTGGCACAATTTTTCATGAATTATTCCCCTTTTTACTTAGAATTTCAGGTTAAAGTTTTATGCATTTTCACTATCTCTGTTATTACTGAATGGATCTGATTCAAACTTAAACAATTGTTCAACATCATTACCCTTATCATATGACACAAGGTGCATAACTCTGGGACCAATTTTTCATGAATATTTCCCCTTTTTACTTAGAATTTTAGGTTAAAGTTTTGATGCACTTTCACTCTGTCTCTGTTATTACTGAATGGATTTGATTCAAACTTAAAATTGTTCAACATCATCACCCACACCATATGAGGCAAGATGCATAACTCTGGCACCAATTTTTCATTAATTATTCCCCCTT
Organism: Mercenaria mercenaria; assembly: GCF_021730395.1. Taxonomy (NCBI): domain Eukaryota; kingdom Metazoa; phylum Mollusca; class Bivalvia; order Venerida; family Veneridae; genus Mercenaria; species Mercenaria mercenaria. The sequence continues at coordinate 75,710,195 of NC_069362.1, forward strand.
TTTACTTAGAATTTTAGGTTAAAGTTTTGATGCACTTTCACTCTGTCTCTTTTATTACTGAATGGATTTGATTCAAACTTAAAATAGTTGTTCAACATCATCACCCACACCATATGACACAAGGTGCATAACTCTGGCACCAATATTTAATGAATTACGTCCCTTTTTGCTTAGGATATACTTATATAGTGTTTTGATACATTTTATCTTTACCTCTCTGATTAGCTCACCATGAGCCAAAGGCTCATGGTGAGCTATTGTGACTGCTGAATGTCTGGCGTCCGTCGTCCGTCTGTCAACATTTCCTAAAAAAATCTTCTTCTTGAAAACCACTGGGCAGAATTACACCAAACTTCACAGGAATGATCCTTGGGTGGCCCCCTTTCAAAATTGTTCAAAGAATTGAATTCCATGCAGAACTCTGGTTGCCATGGCAACCGAAAGGAAAAACTTTAATAATCTTCTTGTCCAAAACCACAGGGCCTAGGGCTTTGATATCTGGTGTGTAGCATCATCTAGTGGTCCACTACCAAAATTATTCAAATTATCCCCCTAGGATCAAATATGGCCCCGCCCCGGGGGTCACATGGTTTATATAGACTTATATAGGGAAAACTTTGAAAATCTTCTTGTACAAAACCGCATGGCCTAGGGCTTTGATATTTGGTATGTAGCATCATCTAGTGGTCCTCAACCAAGATTGTTCAAATTATTCCTCTTGGGTCAAATATGGCCCCGCCCCAGGGGTCACATGGTTTATATAGAGTTATATAGGGAAAACTTTGAAAATCTTCTTGTACAAAACCACATGGCCTAGGGCTTTGATATTTGGTATGTAGCATCATCTAGTGGTCCTCTACCAAGATTGTTCAAATTATTCCCCTAGGGTCAAATATGGCCCCGCCCCAGGGGTCACATGGTTTATATAGAGTTATATTGGGAAAACTTTGAAAATCTTCTTGTACAAAACCACATGGCCTAGGGCTTTGATATTTGGTATGTAGCATCATCTAGTGGTCCTCTACCAAAATTATTCAAATTATCCCCCTAGGATCAAATATGGCCCCGCCCCGGGGGTCACATGGTTTATATAGACTTATATAGGGAAAACTTTGAAAATCTTCTTGTACAAAACCGCATGGCCTAGGGCTTTGATATTTGGTATGTAGCATCATCTAGTGGTCCTCAACCAAGATTGTTCAAATTATTCCTCTAGGGTCAAATATGGCCCCGCCCCAGGGGTCACATGGTTTATATAGAGTTATATTGGGAAAACTTTGAAAATCTTCTTGTACAAAACCACATGGCCTAGGGCTTTGATATTTGGTATGTAGCATCATCTAGTGGTCCTCAACCAAGATTGTTCAAATTATTCCCCTAGGGTCAAATATGGCTCCGCCCCAGGGGTCACATGGTTTATATAGAGTTATATTGGGAAAACTTTGAAAATCTTCTTGTACAAAACCACATGGCCTAGGGCTTTGATATTTGGTATGTAGCATCATCTAGTGGTCCTCTACCAAGATTGTTCAAATTATCCCCCTAGGGTCAAATTTGGCCCCGCCTCGGAGGTCACATGGTTTATATAACGTTATATTGGGAAAACTTTGAAAATCTTCTTGTACAAAAGCACATGGCCTAGGGCTTTGATATTTGGTATGTAGCATCATCTAGTGGTCCTCTACCAAGATTGTTCAAATTATCCCCCTAGGGTCAAATATGGCCCCACCCCGGGGGTCACACGGTTTATAAAGAGTTATATAGGAAAACTTTGAAAATCTTCTTGTACAAAAGCACATGGCCTAGGTCTTTGATATTTGGTATGTAGCATCATCTAGTGGTCCTCTATCAAGATTGTTCAAATTATTCCCTTAGGGTCAAATATGGCCCCGCCCCGGGGGTCACAAGTTTTACATAGACTTATAGGAAAAAAAGTTTAAAAATCTTATCTGAAACCACAACTCTTAGACCTTTGATATTTGGTTTGTAGCATTGTCTTATGGTCCTTAACCAAAATTGTTCAAATTGTACCCCTGGGGTGAAAAGAGGCCCTGCCCTGGGGGTCCCAAGTTTTATATAGACTTATATAAGAAAAAGCTTTAAAAATCTTCTTGTCAGAAACCATACAACCTAGGCTTTTGATATTTGGTGTGATGCATTGTCTGGTAGTCCTCTACCAAAATTATTCAAATTATGCCCCTGGGGTTAAAAGAGGCCCCGCCCTGGGGTTACTTAGTTATTATTTGAATTATATAGGAAAAATAATTAAAAAATCATCTGATTCTATTTCCAAGACTATTTAATTATAATTACCTGATGACCCCAAGTAATATGGTGTCACTTGATTTTGACCTTGACCTACTGACCTACTTTCTTGTTTTTTAAGATACAGCCTTGAAATATTGACGACTTACAGTTTTGCACATAAATCGTAAAACTGAATTTCATTGACCATGAATGTGACCTACTGACTTTCTTAATATTTTATTATCAGTTTGACATTTGAAACATGTAGCTCATATTACTCAGGTGAGCGATTCAGGGTCATCATGACCCTCTTGTTACTTTAAGTTGATATTTTTGACATAGACTCAGGCTATTGTGCAATATCTTCATCCACAATTGGAGTCATTAAACACTCCAGTGACAGCTCTAGTTTCCTCAGATGTGCCCAGTTTCACTATCCAGCATCGAAATAGTGGAGCGCGCTGTCTCCTGTGACAGCTCTTGTTTACAACTGCCCCGACCTCAAAGTTATGATCAGAAATTGATTATTGGGAGTATCCCCGTAGATGTAGATCTAGTTGCTGCGAACATGCCGCCAACAAGTTAAGAACCTTGACTACCAAGCAAAAGCCTAGCCAGAAGATGCCACTTGTAGATCTAATGACAAAATAACTTGTACAGAATAGGGCAAAGACATTGTCTTAATATGTATTCAAGAACTATAAATCTCTGTAAAGTGAGCGTAAAATATGCAGATATGCAGCTTATCTGGAGCACACAAGGACTGGCTTTGGAACCATCGGTTGTCATGTCAGTTCCTATTCATTGCAAACGATTGCGGACATTTTTGCGTAAGTTTAACTTCATAATTATCAAGCTGATATGTGGAGAGAAAAAATATGAACGCTTTTCAAAAGCCAACTATGTATGGACATTTATACTATTTGACTTGTTATGTACTTTCATTTCAGAGAAAAATTCTTGATGGCAGTCTGGGATTTGCTGCAGGGGTAAGTTGGTAACGTAAAAGAATCGATATACTATACAATGCATTATAAATACCTGTTTCTAAAGTAATTGCTATATATCTATTAAATACAGCTTCTCATTCTTGACGTATAGTACCTAGTGGTGAAACATTTCTGTCAGAATAAGTATGATTAACCGGTAAGTTTTCTTAACTGTCAGTTGTGCGTAATTACTTGGTCACTGTTAAAGATCTCTTGATCTTAGGTTGATTCTCAATACAGCAGGCTCTGATCATATATTTGTACTTGTGATGGTTTATTAAAATTGGACAATAACACAGATGCGATCAACAAAATATTCACCAACATTACTTTGAATGACATATTTTACCTCTTGCCACAACCCTCGCAGTTAAGAGTACCAAGCAAGGAAGCTAACAGTATTTTTCTCCACTTTCTTATGACAGGAATTGAACTCATTAACTCAAAGCAGACAATGGCATTGAGCTACTTTAGTGGTATGCTGAAAACAGAAAGTATGCTCTAAAGCAAATAGGCACCTTGAAAGGTTTCATACTTCTGGCATAAATTGACACAAAGGATGGTGCTATTTTGCGATGAAAAGTTTCATTTCCATCGTTATAATGTAATAAAGCATGTAAATAGAACTGTTATGTAGACTGTTTTATTTTAGTTTAAGCCTTGGTGGTGTTGCAAATCAAATTTGATGCCACCTCAAGTCACATTGTCTACTTTTATTTATGTCACTAATGGAGATTTATTTAAAGAGATATATCTCCTTCAAAACTGAAAATACGTCACAAAAAATCAAAATGTCTTAGTTTTCCTTCATACTGTTATGAGTTGATAAAGTGTTCCTAACTCCCCACCACCCAAAATGTTAACTGTACAAAATTGCTTGCTAACTTTGACCAATATTACAGGTGATGACAGCAGCCTCGTATTGGTCCCTGCTGGCACCAGCTATAGAGATGGCAGAGAGGTCAGGGAAATATGGAAGTGAAGGACAGTGGGCCTTTATCCCTGTTGCTATCGGTTTTACACTAGGTGCTGCATTTGTTTATGGAGCTGATGTATTTATGCCATACTTAGTAAGAGAAATTACAATCAACTGTCTTCATTCTTACATAAACCACTGAATACCTGTACAGTACATTGTATAACATCTGTAGTTATTATCCATCAGCAGTTTGTCATAGTCAACAGTTTGACATTATCAGCAGTTTGTTATTACAATATATAAGCAGTTTGTTCTGGAGTGCTTTTCATAGAGAGTCCCAAATCTTAAAACAGTTTTAAAAAGCAAAATTCTGAGAATTTTGCATTTCAAAGAAAGTTTCAAAGTTGAGTCCTATGTTTTCGACCGAACTCAGTCCTAAATCTAGGTCAGCACCTATATTTTTTCAAGTAAAGCATACTACTGCCTATGAGCCAATAAAACAAGCCCTTGCAACAATTAAGAGCTGATATTGACTGTTTTATATTTTTCATCGACTTCAGAGCTTAATTTTAAAAATATGTTATGCATTTATGAAAGAAGGGAAATGTCCTCAAACTTTGACTGTTGTGACTGGTGATGTTGAAACAGATCCTTGCATATTCATGGGAATTGAACTACAGTGACTCGAACTCAGTAAATTTATACGTTCAACAGCAAAATAAGTATTTTGACTGCAAATTTTCTGCTTTGTTTGGGCTGCAGTTAGCCTTTCGGAGAATATGCTCTCTCTGCTGTTTTTACTCTGTAGTTGATTGCAACAGAATACTAGTAATACACAATGATGTACTTACTGTAAACATTTGGTAGAGGTAGTTTAGTTGGTTTGGTGTATGCATGTATATATAGCTGAAACCTGTTTAAAATGTGACTGATATTATTTTTAAAGATCAATTTTATTACAGAGTAGTTTTATGTTTGTAGGGAGCTGATAGTACCACAAGTTTAGCCCTGACAATAGAAACCAATGCAAAGATAGACAAAGATGGTGCAACAACTGATTCCAGTATCCAGATGCCAGTGTATGAAGACGGACCAAGTAATTACTTTCTCATTACAGAATATGGCAGATATCAATAATTCTGCAAGAGAACCTTCAAACTCTTGGTGATAATGAGGTGCTATAGTTATAACTGTTCCCAAATCATCCCTGAAAAAATACTGTCTTATAATCAGTTTAATGTAATTTGTTTAAGAAAATGCCCATTAACGTAGATCTAGTTCTAAAATAGATTAAAACAGTACTTTGAAATGCTTTAGGCCCTCACAATAGATCAGATGCTTAATAAGAGGTTTCCAATGGAAGCACTTCAAAATTGACTATTGCACTTATCTGCATTTATTTTATTAGCTCACCTGTCACATAGTGACAAGGTGAGCCTTTGTGATCACCCTTCGTCCGTCGTCCATCGTCCGTTGTCGGTCTGTTTGTGTGTGCGTGCGTCAACATTTTCTTGTCTGCACGATAGTGGTTTCATTTATGATTTTATTTTTACCAAACTTGCACACAACTTGTATCACCATAAGATCATGGTTCCTTTCTTGAACTGGCCAGATCCCATTAAGGGTTCCAGAGTTATGGCCCCTGAAAGGGCCAAAATTAGCTATTTTGACCTTGTCTGCACAATAGCAGCTTTATTTATGATTTGATTTTTACCAAACTGGCACACAACTTGTATCACCATAAGATCTTGGTTCCTTTCTTGAACTGGCCAGATTCCGTTATGGGTTCCAGAGTTATGGCCCCTGAAATGGCCAGAATTAGCTATTTTGACCTTATCTGCACAATAGCAGCTTCATTTATGATTTTATTTTAACCAAACTTGCACACAACTTGTATCACCATAAGATCTTGGTTCCTTTCTTGAACTGGTGAGATTCCATTATGGGTTCCAGAGTGATGGCCCCTGAAAGGGCCAGAATTAGCTATTTTGACCTTGACTGCACAATAGCAGCTTCATTTATGATTTGAATTGAATCAAACTTGCACAAAACTTGTGTCACTATAAGATCTCGGTTCCTTTCTCGAACTGGCCAGATCCCATAATGGGTTCCAGAGTTATGGCCCCTGAAAGGGCCAAAATTAGCTATTTTGACCTTGTCTGCACAATAGCAGCTTCATTTATAATTTTATTTTAACCAAAGTTGCACACAACTTATATCACTACAAGATCTTGCTTCCTTTCTTCAACTGGCCAGATTCCATCATGGGTTCCAGAGTTATGGCCCCTTAAAGGTCCAAAATTGGCTATTTTGCCTTTTGCAGCCATATAGAGACTTCATTTATGGTTTTCTTTGATACAAACTTCCAAAATATCTTCAACAACAAGAAATCTTGGATTCCATGACAAATCAGATCCAATCGTAGGTTCTAGAGTTATTTTATATCTGATTACCTCTCCTGATTGTAATCAAAATGGATTTATATCAGTAAGTACTTATAGGACTTATTTGAAATTTCATTATTGTTATTAGTTGGACTGAGACAATCAGGGTAGATAACTATGAACTGATTTTATGTCAAATTACCGCCCTTTATTTCAAATTAAAATGGGTATATCTCCATAACTAATGAAGATACTGATCTGAAATTTCATTTATGTGAACAGATCTATTTGGCAGATCCTTCTTTTGTTCACTTACAATATTTATTTTTTTTAATTACTTCCCTTTTAGTTTACTATAAATAGCTTATTTTTAGTAACTTTTTTATTATTGGCCGTAGGGAAAAACCGAGACCACTTTTCTGTGGTACAACATGGATGTTACCTCCAATTTTTAGGTGTTTTTTGACATATCTATACCTTGTAAGAATATTTTTTTGTTTTTGGTTAAATTTCTTCCTGTTGTTAATCCTGTCCTTTGGACTTAGATATTTTTTCTGAGGATCTTCTTGTCCTCAAGTGCAATGATAACAGGTGAGCGATATAGGGCCATCATGGCCCTCTTGTTAAGTTTTTGTTTGCAAGTTTGTATCTCAGTAACCACAAGTAGGAATAGATTGAAACAATACATACTAAATGAAGTCTTGTTCACAGTGATAATCTGACTTGCATTGCACAGATTCCATAACACTGTTCTAAATTTTACAGAGTTATATCCATTTTAGCTGACCTGAGTACATAGTGATCATGATGAACTTTTAGGATCGTTAGATGCCTACCAACAATAATTTCTTTAAAGAACACGTCCTCTTTAATCACTGAGCCAGTTCCATCCAAACTTCAATGGAATATTTTTTATGTCGCATTTCAGATCCATTTAAATGTAGGTAGAAATAATCTTCTCAGAAACTGCTGGCCTGAATCAAAATAATGCCGCAGCAATGTTACTAAGGTGACCCTCTACCAAGTTCCTCTATATCATTCTGTTTCTTTAAAAACATGGCCACCAGGGGGATTGGGCTAGCTTTTTCTCTGGCTTTGGGAAAACTTGCAAAATATCTTCTCCTCAGAAACAGCCAGGCTGATTATATTTCACAGCAATGTTCCTTAGATGACACATTTACCATATGCAGCTACTTGTATATTTATGTTTTCATTATTTTAGTTTTTTTGAATGACAAGGTTTTTTTGAATAGTCAAATGTTGATATACCGAGAGTGCTCTTGTGCATCTCTGCTGAAAGAGAAGTGCAGTTACAATTGTGTTTACTCACAGAACAGTCAAAAATTGACAGACTACTATTTACAGGTATGTGGAGCATTAAAAAATACTGTCTTAATGCTGAATGTTTGTATGTTCACTGCTGTTGTAGGTTATAGCAATAAACCATCAAGTGCCAAACAGAGGCGGCGTGTAGGTGATCAGACTATACCAAGCACAACAAACGATGTAAGATCTGAAGAAGGTTACTCTACGTCTATCAGCTGGAAGAGAATAATGCTGCTAATTATTGCAATAACTATACATAACATACCAGGTACATTATATAAGCATGGAGATATAAAAATAATTCTAAATTAAGCAAGATATTCTTAGATAAGTATTTATGCTAGTAAATCAATATTTTTATACCTCATAGAATATCATTTAAAAAAAAAGAAGATAAAAAATAGATAAGCAAGGTTATTCAAAACTAAATCGATGTCAAAGTTTTGACTTTTTAAAGATATCTCTCATTTATAGTCAGAAAGTACAGAATATTTTAATTTGAACTTTGCACTTTGACTAATACAAAAGTATAACCCAGTAAAATAATTCTATATACAAATTAGCCAAGCTAAATAATTATGTCAGATTAGACTCCAGCAGGTTTAGAGCACACAATATTACACATATATATGAGCCATGCCGTGAGGAAACCAACATAGTGCGTTTGCGACCAGCATGGATCCAGACCAGCCTGTGTAATCGCGCAGTCTGGTCAGGATCCATGCTGTTCGCTAACAGTTTCTCTAATTACAATAGGCTTTGAAAGCGAACAGCATGGCTCCTGACCAGACTGCGCCATTGCGCAGGCAGGTCTGGATCCTTGCTAGTCGCAAATGCACTATGTTGGTTTTCTCATGGCGCGGCGCAATTATGGTTTTCAGAAGGATTAGCTGTAGGTGTTGGTTTTGGAGCTATAGGAAAATCTCCAGCTGCTACTTTTGAAAATGCCAGGTAATAACAATGACTTTATTGTTTGACAAGTTTTCTAAACTATTGTTATAGCTTTATCCATACATGTGATACGTCCCGGATTGTCCCGGAAATTACATACTCGTCCCGGTGTTCCGGACAGGGTTGAAAAGTCCCGGAAAAAATAAAAATATAGGAACAAATAAAAATAATCAAAAAAAAAACTTGTTTTTTGTCTATAAATTGTTCAATTTTACACAATAAACAGTCCGCGGTGTCACATTGTTTATTCCTAATCAGTTTCATGCCCTCGAGCGGGACACGTGTTGATTAAGCTCGCTTTGATCATGCGACGATCTTTTGATGACACTGATTAAGTTACAGTCAGTTATTATGATGACCCTGATTAAGAACTGACAGGATTATGCAATCAATAAATGTTTTATGGAAGAAAAGTCGTAAATCTCTTTGTTTTTAGCACGTTGGCGGTAAAGCTACATGTAGCTTTTATGGAAGAGATTATTGAAAACGGTCAATTAAATGATAATTATTTTAAAAGGTTGTAATCATTTAAGATCTAGATCGATTGTCACGCATATTCTAAATTAATATGTTGAATGCCTTTGCCGACCGACCGATGAAAATTGACCCGACTCCATATATTTTATATTGTCGATTTTTATCTATAAAATTTAATTTATTCCTTTAAGGATTCAATTTAATTATTAGATAAATAGATAAATGTGTAAGCTTTAGAATAATACCAAATTAGCTAGAATCTAAATCACGATGACCTGGTTGATTTTTATAATCTACGTATACAGTATACAGTAGTTCACCTCGGGAACGCAATAAATTTACGTGCCGAACTATAGATGAGTATTACCTGTACATGTATTTACCTCCCTTAGAAAGCTAGACGACATTTGCAGCAAATAAATACAAGCAAGTGAGCATTGTTTATCTCTGGAAACTACACGTAATAGTATGATATTTTTGCATGAAACAGACGAATACCAATGTCACGGTGTATGTCCCGGACAAAAGGTAAAAATCCCGGAAATTTTAACTCAGAATCCCGGAAACGTTCTGAAAAATTATGGCATGTATGGCTTTATCTCTGATTTTGGTCTGGTAAAAGAAGTATTTTACAACTTGATGAAGGAATGTAAGGTAGTTCTGTAGTCTAAAATATGTACTAGCTTGGAACCAGTTGCAGGATAATATTTAATGTATTTCAGTCTTTTCTTTCTAAAAAAAAAATATTTGACAAAACTGAAACTCTTATCAGGTAAGCTCCTGTTACAAGCAAAAATATTACTACCATCATCACTTAGGGACTCAAACGGAGGTCATTGAATGTATATTTTTTTCTGAGTGGTAAACCAGTGGCTTGACAAAATTGTTTGGGGATGATTGATTGTTGTTTTAGATGGAAACCATTAACTTATAAACTTTAGATTTCTTTAATCTTGCCACCAGTGAATATTAAAGGTAACCTGATAATCAAAAGCAGCTATGAAAGCAACAGGAGCAAATTTCCCTTAAATTGAATTTTATTTTGCACAAACATTTTATTCAAATAGATAAAGAATAAAAGAAAAAAAGAAATCAACGGTTCGGCATTATTATTAATTAATATCTTGAAATTATTAGTAGCATTATTAGCATAAATGGAATAGATTTGATACCACAACAAATTGAAAATATTGTGCAAGTGCAATGATATCCCAAGAATGATAGACAGTTGTTTTGTAAACTCGTTGAGATAGCGTTATAAAGTTTGAAGTAAATTCACATTTGTGAAGAAATATTTGTTTCGAGATATGCACTTAAAATGTCTGAGTGATACAGGGCACACTGTTGCACTAATAATGTCAAAATAATGAAATTATTTCACATGTCTGGAAACAGGTTCCAAATCAGTATTGTATTTACAATGAAATCTGTCAGATTTAATTCAGAATGGCAATTACCATGAGTTAGTTATTTCACTGTATCGTATTTATTTTCAGAAATTTAGCAATAGGAATTGGCATACAAAATTTTCCAGAAGGATTAGCAGTTAGTTTACCATTAAAAGGCTCAGGAATGTCTACATTTAAATGTTTTTGGTAAGGTTTTATCTACACATGTTTTTATTAGCTCACCAAAGTTAAAAGCTCAGTTTGAGTTTTTATCTCGACTTTTCGAAGAAAAGTAGAGCTATTGCACTCGCCCCGACTTGAAACCTAAAATAGTTATTTATTATCAAATTCTACATTAGGAGAAACAATCCCCATAACTCTGGTTTGAATTTTGATGGAGTTATGCCCCTTTTAATGCCCCCGAATGGAGGCATATTAGTTTTCAACTGTCCATCCATTTGGTCGTTAGTCACAACATTAACTTTTTGCATGAAGGCATTTTACTCGCGAACCACTGCACCCAGGACCTTCAAACTTCACGTGCTGATAGTACTCATTGAGTACACAACCCCTACTGACTTTAGGGTCACCAGGTCAAAGGTCAAGGTCACAGGGGCCAACGTTAACTTTTTGCATGAAGGCACTTTACTCGTGAACCACTGCACCCAGGACCTTGTCTACCTATATGCCAAGTTTGAAGTTAATACTTGAATTGTCATCAAGTTATTCTCTTGACACAAAATATGATGGACAGATCTGACCTTGCTGTCACCTTGACCTTTGACCTAAAGACCTTGTCCATGCACTTTGCACATCATCTCATCACCACATACCTCTATGCCAAGACTGAAGTCAACTAGAGCTATCACTAAAGGTGATGAATGTACCCCCCGCATGCACTGACACAGTGCATTGCAATTTGACGCACGAAAGATTGCATAATTATGTGGACTGTATGTATATAGACTGTATGTATACAGTATAGTAACAAAAAACGAAGTCCCATAACTATGCAGAATATTTATCTAAAAGAACGTAACATGCACCATACACAACTAGGGTTGGTACTGATCACTTGTGTGAAGTTTCATTAAATTGTGTGCAAGGGTTCGGAAGATAAGGTGTGCACAAGATTGCATATGCAGACTGTATGTACATAGTATGTTAACAAGAAACAAAGTCCCATAACTCTTTTTTTTGTTTTTTACTCAATTTTTCTTGTTGAAAGAACCTAACATGCCCCATGCACAACTACTGTTGTTACTGATCATTTGTGTGAAGTTTCATTAAATTGTGTCAAGGGGATGAGGAGAGATGGTGCGCACAAGATTGTGTCTATGTATATAGTAAAGTAACAAAAAACAAAGTCCCGTTACTCTGCAATTTTTTTTTCTGGTAGGTCAAGGTCTTAAACTGAGTTCAAATGTCAAATCTGTCCTTAGAGTACAACTTCTAAACTATTCAAGGTATTAACGTTAAAGGTGCAAGTTTCGCTGTTATATATTCATTTTTGTAGCATTCATACTTTACTTTATTCACTTACTGAAACAAATGTTCTAGGGATTATCTTTCATGTATATTTACATTTTCCCTGATTTTTCATTTGTGTAAATGTGATTATTAAATGTATTTTTGAAATATAGTTTATCATAACTGTCACTAAAGTTAATTGATTTATGTATTACTTACGCACAGAAATAGATGTGTAATTGAATTTCTATGTGTTTTCAGGTATGGCCAGTTAAGTGGTATAGTAGAACCAATAGCTGGCATGTTTGGGGCAATAGCAGTTGTGATAGCTGAACCAATTCTTCCATATGCATTAGCCTTTGCTGCCGGGGCAATGATTTATGTTGTTGTTGATGATATAATACCTGAGGCTCAAACTTGGTACGTATTTCCAGTGTAACTGAGGGTTTGTCATATTCCAGAATGTCAATCAATTTCTGTATTCCTATATTTGCCAAAATCTTCTTTATTCATACAAACATGCAACATGGCAAGTATGTTTAGTAATTAGAGGATATTGACTAAAAAAAATGACAGTTAAAGGACTGTCTCACGTGACTGCCTCACTGTCTAGTTCTATAGTGTTTTGAGATAATTGTCAATTTTTGGTATGCGTTATACATTGTGTATATTATATTGTCATCTTGTTTGATGTTACAATACAATATGGTTAGTTAATTACAGTCTCACTGTTCATTATTCATAGCAATACACATTCATAATGTATTACAAATATTGTAAACCTTTTAAAAGAAATAATATAGGATGTTTGTTAAAACAAAAATACATACATATATAATAACAAGAAAAAGAATCAAGGTAGCTTCCCTTTGAAGAAGTAAGATTTGCATTGATGCATGTTGACAGTATTTAAGGTGAATAACCAATGTTGTATGAAACAACTTTAGTTTTTAATGTTGTCTCCCTTCCTTACAAATATTTTACGGCTTAATAAGTGATCATCCAGAGTTAAAAATAGAAAAACCTTCCAACAACCTTTTCTCATGAAGCACCTGATATATCTTCACCAAACGTTGTAAGCATCCAAGGTCCCATCTCATGTTTGTTCAAATGGTTTCCCTTGGCCCCTTTTAGGTGCCGCCAGAGCTGAAAGTAGAAAAGCCTTTAACAACTTCTTCTTATGACGGTGGATCTTCATCAAACGTGGTCTTTAGCATCTTTGTATGGTCCTCTGTCAGATTTGTTCGAGTGGTTCTGCTTGGGCCCTTTTAAGGGTCACCAGAGCTTAAAATAGAAAAAAGCTTTAAACAACTTATAAACCACTTGATGGATCTTTCAAAATCTTGTTCCATAGCATGCTTGCATATACTGCTCTGTTTTGTTCAGATGGTTTTGCTTATTAGAACTTAAAAAAAAATAATAATTAAACAACTTCGCAGTGAACCCATTGAAAGGTCTTCACTGATCTTGTCTTTGACACTATTGGGTGGACTTATCTCAGTTTTGATCAACTTCTTCACTTGAACTATATAGATCAAACCTGATCTTTAGTACCCTTTGTTGGACAGAAAAAAAAGTAGTAAAAAGCTTTAAGGAGATTTTCGTGAACTGCTTAACATATATTCACCAAACTTTGTCAGAAGCAAGGTCAAAAGGTAAAGGACCATCTCAGATGAGCAACATAGGCCTATTATAAACTCTCATTACTTTGACTCTCAGAATAAAGTTTTGATGCACTTTCACTCTGTCTTAGTTTTTAGCTCACCTGTCACAAAGTGACAAGGTGAGCTTTTGTGATCGCGCGGTGTCTGTCGTCCGTGCGTCAGTCCGTAAACTTTTGCTTGTGACCACTCTAGAGGTCACATTTTTCATGGGATCTTTATGAAAGTTGGTCAGAATGTTCACCTTGATGATATCTAGGTCAAGTTCGAAACTGGGTCACGTGCCTTAAAAAACTAGGTCAGTAGATCAAATAATAGAAAAACCTTGTGACCTCTCTAAAGGCCATATTTTTCATGGGATCTGTATGAAAGTTGGTCTGACTGTTCATCTTGATGATATCTAGGTCAGGTTTGAAACTGGGTCACGTGCGGTCAAAAACTAGGTCAGTAGGTCTAAAAATAGAAAAACCTTGTGACCTCTCTAGAGGCCATGTATTTCATGAGATCTTCATGAAAATTAATCAAAATGTTCATCTTGATGATATCTAGGTCAAGTTCGAAAGTGGGTCACGTGCCATCAAAAACTAGGTCAGTAGGTCAAATAATAGAAAAACCTTGTGACCTCTCTAGAGGCCATATTTTTCATGGGATCTGTATGAAAGTTGGTCTGAATGTTCATCTTGGTGATATCTAGGTCAGGTTTGAAAGTGGGTCACGTGCCATCAAAAACTAGGTCATAAGGTCAAATAATAGAAAAACCTTGTGACCTCTCTAAAGGCCATATTTTTCATGGGATCTGTATGAAAGTTGGTCTGAATGTTCATCTTGATGATATCTAGGTCAAGTTCGAAACAGGGTCATGTGCGGTTAAAAACTAGGTCAGTAGGTCTAAAAATAGAAAAACCTTGTGACCTCTCTAGAGGCCATACTTGTGAATGGATCTCCATAAAAATTGGTCAGAACGTTCATCTTGATGATATCTAGGTCAAGTTCGAAAGTGGGTCACGTGCCATCAAAAAGTAGGTCAGTAGGTCAAATAATGAAAAAACCTGACCTCTCTAGAGGCCATATTTTTCATGGGATCTGTATGAAAGTTGGTCTGAATGTTTATCTTGATGATATATAGGTCAAGTTTGAAACTGGGTCAACTGCGATCAAAAACTAGGTCAGTAGGTCTTGAAATAGAAAAACCTTGTGACCTCTCTAGAGGCCATACCCTTGAATGGATCTTCATGAAAAATGGTCAGAATCTTCACCTTGATGATATCTAGGTCAAGTTTGAAACTGGGTCACGTGCCTTAAAAAACTAGGTCAGTAGGTCAAGTAATAAAAAAACCTTGTGACCTCTCTAGAGGCCATACTTTTCATGGGATCTGTATGAAAGTTGGTCTGAATGTTCATCTTGATGATATCTAGGTCAGGTTTGAAACTGGGTCAACTGCGGTCAAAAACTAGGTCAGTAGGTCTAAAATTAGAAAAATCTTGTGACCTCTCTAGAGGCCATATTTTTCAATGGATCTTCATGAAAATTGATCTGAATGTTCACCTTGATAATATCTAGGTCAGTTTCGAAACTGGGTCACATGCGGTCAAAAACTAGGCCAGTAGGTATAAAAATAGAAAAACCTTGTGACCTCTCTAGAGGCCATATTTTTCATGAGATCTTCATGAAAATTAGTGAGAATGTTCACCTTGATATCTAGGTAAAGTTCAAAACAGGGTCACGTACCTTTGAAAACTAGGTCAATAGGTCAAATACTAGAAAAACCTTGTGACCTCTCTAGAGACCATATTTTTCAATGGATCTTCATGAAAATTGGTCAGAATTTTTATCTTGATAATATCTAGGTCAAGTTCAAAACTGGGTCACATGAGCTCAAAAACTAGGTCACTATGTCAAATAATAGAAAAAACGATGTCATACTCAAAACTGGGTCATGTGGGAAAGGGTGAGCGATTCAGGACCATCATGGTCCTCTTGTTACTAAATGGATTTGATTCACACTTGAAATAGTTGTTTCAGATCATCACCCACAAGGTGAAAGGTCAAGGTCACTATTGAAAGTTTTCCACTGGTAAGGGACTTCTGTATTGCCATTGCAATTATACTGAGTCACTTGTTCCTTGAATGGTCCTTTACCAAAGTTTGACACAGAATCTGATTCCGTGCTGAATTCTGGTTGCTGCTATAGCAACTAAAAGGAAAACCTTGAAAAATCGTAATGCCATAACTATAAAAATTTTACATAAAGCATTGTTTAGTGGTCCTCTATGAATATTTTTGAAATCATGCCCCTGGGGTAAAAATTGACCCCCCCACTTCAGTGGGAACAGAAGAACTTGAATCATCTTCATTTCTAAAACCCTCTCGGTGTAGAACTTAGATATTTAACATATAGCATTGTACAGAGGTCCTCTACCAAGCAACTGTGTATTTAAGTTAGTTGAGCAATATATGGTCATTATGTTTGACGTTATATCAGGCCTCGACCTTAACTTTTTTCAGCAGCTGACAGCAGGTCCACCAACTGCTAAAATCTAGTAGACCTGCTCAGACTTTAGTGGACCTCCAATTCTATCACATAAATTGTGATGTTGTAGACGTCATAACTTCATATGACTCAAAGAAACGGGACTTATTTCTAAAATAATTAAAAATGAAGACTGTAGCAATCTGTTATCCCGAAAATAATTATTTTGAAAAGTGTCCCAAAATATGGACACAATAATCATCATCCACCCGACCCGTGTTGAAAATGAAAAAAAAAAAAAACAAAAAAAAAATTAACAATTATCGGTAATTATTCTGTTGATAAACTAAGTAATTGGCCTTATTTTCATTATCAATTAACACCTCTCAAAGAGCTAAATGAAGTGTGTCGGTAATATTATGGCATCTGAAGTGGAGATCAAAGCGGTATAGTTGCCCGAGAATGTCATGGCATTACGTCATGTTTTCGCGCCATGTGACACATCACTGCCTGATCGTACTTTCTCGATTCCTTAAATTGTTGAGAAGAAATCAATAAAAAAGTTTTTTCTTTAATTTTTTAAAAGCGAATGTGCAATATCACGAATAAACTGACATTTACATGTGTTAAACCATGAACGATGATAGTGGATATCCTACCTCTGTGACCTGTTTCACAGACACTCGGGGTTCGGACCTCCACACACCCATTCTCCCCCGCCCCTGGTTAAGTTTAGCCAATATATTTTAGCATTTTACTATGTTAGCATTTTGCTATGTATTGAGCATAGGTAGATATCATAAAACGCATTTTGTAACAATTCAACGTGTTTTTTAAAAATGTATTTTTACCATCAATGCTCTCAATATTACAAGATATGCAACATCACACGAACAATGGGAACACTTTCTTGCGCTGGACCCTCGCTTTGTGTAGCGCATGTCATAAACCGGGTACCAAAATTGATACTCTTATGGCTATGTTAAACCAGATCATCACTTCTTTATGTAAACAAACCTCGTGTCACATGTGCTGAAGCGATAATCCAGTATAATTAGTCGAAACGGTATCAATTTTGGTACCCGGCAACGATATGCGCAGTTCAAAGCAGGGATCAATTCGCAAGGAAGTGTTCCATAGAATTTAGATTGACTGATTTATATTATTTATTGATTTCTCGCCGGAATACAAATGACAGTTGCCGGGACTGGTGTCATTTGACAGAATGGTAACAGGTCTGATGATTGATACCAGAGATTCATTGGTAGGGGTTCATTTAAAAGTTTAACTGGCTATTGTTTCCCTAGTGTTCATGTGATGTTTCATATCTTGTAATATTGAGAGCATTAGAGGTAAAAATACATTTTTTAAAAACACGCTGAAATGTTACAAAATGCGTTTTATGATCGTCACCTGTGCTCAATACATGGTAAAATGCTAAAATATATTCTCTAAACTTAACCTGGGGCGGAGGAGAATGGGGGGTGTGGAGGTCCGAACCCCAAGTGTCTGTGACCTATTTGCCCTCAAGGAATTTACATTATTGTTTGAGAAGAATATCTAACAAAGTGTTGTGTCAAAAAATACATGTACAAAGAATCATTTAAAACTTACTAAAAACCGCAACGACATCATACTGCTTTATTTTAAATATGTTCACGAGGTCACGTAACCTATTCTGCCGCGCTAACAGAAATCTGTTTGCCAAAAATCGTTTTACTCCATGTATTTAAATTGCTGCCGCTTTTTCATTATTTAAGATTTTTTAATTGTGTTTTTTGTACTTTCTGGTCAAAAGTCTGAATTTTATTACCATAGTATGTATCGTTTATTTACTTTAAGAAATAAATAAATAACCAAGATCGCGCTGTTTGAAATTTTACAAAACATTATATGAAAATTTGATCGTTTTTAAAGAAATTTGCCTACATTCCTGTCGATATCTTATTAAAATTGTTATAGAATTCAAACTGTATTAGTTCTCAAGCGGTGTTGAAAATTTGAAGCGATTATATTAAAAAATGAATGCACTACGCGCGTTTTTTTGTGTCAAAAGTAACCGCGATGTAAATTAGGTATTACGATAGGGCGCACGTGCTTGTGGAATGGAAAATTACCAGCATGACGTTTTGATATTTTTACGATTCGCGGGTAAATTCCAGTCAACCCAGGTAATTTTGCCCGATGTAATTTCTCAATTTGGTAAAGTTACCACGTAAAAACCACTCGCCCGATCGGTGGAGTAGTCCATTCGTGCTATCCCGACTTTAACTCGCCAGTGCTTATAACTGTAGAATGCCGTACTTAATACAAAATCAACTAACTTTCGTTTTGTGAATTCGCCGATATGGGTACGATTTTTTCCTCTTATTTTTCACTTTTAAGGGTTTTATTTTATTTGCAGACCTTGACTGAAAATTGGTTGACCGTCGGTCTACCCAACTTTTGATAGTTAGTGGACCTGCTAATATTTTGGTTGCGTCGGTCCAACCGTCCACCGCTAAGGTCGAGGCCTGTATATATAATGCTAACAAGCATTTTCATAGGGCATGTGTCATACAATGTTGAAATCATTCTTGTTTTTGCACTAATAAAAATTGTATGAAAATTGCTAATAGACCTGATTAGTATAAAAGGTAGGAATTTAGTTTAGTTTGGAACTTATAAGCCTTTGAGTATTACATATATAAACATGTAAATTTGTATATTTCAGTGGGAATGGCAAATTGGCATCCTGGTCTTCTATTCTTGGTTTTGTTGTAATGATGACTTTAGATGTTGGTCTAGGATAGTGTGTAAATGTAAGTGTATATATTGAATTATATTATACCAGCACACTAAAAGGTGCTTTGCATACAAAGGCAGCCACTAAGGTTGGCAAATTGTCCTCTACGAGTACAAACACAGAGCAGTCTACCTACTTTCTTAATACATATATTTTGGCATCAGTTTGACATTTGAAACTTGTAGCTCATATCACTCAGGTGAGCGATCAAGGGTCATCATGACCTTGTTATAATTATAGCTCAGAACTTTGGGGCTTAGAAGTCAGGGATTGTGTAGAACGTGTTCATGTATATGCTTGTAAAAGGTATATGAATGCACCATTGTATGCTTGTAATGCTGCTGTTTTAGGTGATTGTGTTAGATTTCCTATGTATATTTGTGCTTCGAAAAGATGTATTAAATTTTGGATTCAGATTGTTAATATGCCTGAAGATAGATATGTAAAAAAAATGCAGTATGCTTAAACACTGGGACCATCTTGGTTATAAAAACTGGGTTACTACATTGAGAAATAATTTGTATAGTAATGGCTTTGGATATATATGATAGAAACAAGCAATAGATAATCCAAATGTATTCTTAAAACAATAGACAACAAGGTTAAAAGATCAGTATATCTACAACTTTCGAAAGCTGAAATGGTTAACAGTAAGAAACTGGTATTATATAAAGGGTGTAAGCAAAGATTTGTTTTTTAAGATTACCTTGCGTACATAGATATTTTTAAATTCTGACGTAGTGTTGTGGCATATTAGTTTTCAACTGTCCGTCCGTTCGTTCGTTAGTTAGTTTGTTCGTTCGTCACAACATTAACTTTTTGCATGAAGGCACTTTACTCGCAAATCACTGCACCCAGGACCTTCAATCTTCCTACTGACTTTGGGGTCACCAGGTCAAAGGTCAAGGTCACAGGGGCCAACATTAACTTTTAGCATGAAGGCACTTTACTCTCGAACCACTTCACCCAGGACCTTTAAACTTCACGTGCTGATGGTACTTATTGAGTACACCACCCCTACTACCTTTGGGGTCACCAGGTCAAAGATCAAGGTCACAGGGGCCAAAGTTAACTTTTTGCATGAAGGCACTTTACTTGCGAACCACTTCACCCAGGACCTTTAAACTTCACATGCTGATAGTACTTAATGAGTACACCACCCCTACTGACTTTGGGGTCACCAGGTCAAAGGTCAAAGTCACAGGGGCCAACGTTAACTTTTTGCATGAAGACACTTTACTCGCGAACCACTTCACCCAGGACCTTTAAACTTCACATGCTGATAGTACTTAATGAGTACACCACCCCTACTGACTTTGAGGTCACCAGGTCAAAGGTCACGGTCACAGGGGCCAATGTTAACTTTTTGCATGAAGGCACTTTACTTGCGAACCACTTCACCCAGGACCTTCAGACTTCACATGCTGATAGTACTTATTGAGTACACCACCCCTACTGACTTTGGGGTCACCAGGTCAAAGGTCAAGGTGCTGCGGGGGCATTTGTCACCATTAGTGACAGCTCTTGTTTAGAATATCATCTCATCAATTAATGATTGAAAAAGGTAGATATATGGGTTTATCAAAAGAAACTTGTTTTTGCATTCATTGTGATCACGTTATTGAATTGAGAACGAGTTTCATTTCCTGCTGGAATGTCCTCTTTATAAGATAATTCACATAAGATATATACCTGAGAAGTTTTTGTGCCATCCGACTATACACATTGAAATTTAATGTTTTAATGTCTAATGATAATTGCGGGTTACTGCACCCCTACTGACTTTGGGGTCACCAGGTCAAAGGTAATGGTCACAAGGGCCAACGTTAACTTTTTTGCATGAAGGCACTTTACTTGCAAACCACTTCACCCAGGACCTTCAAACTTCACATGCTGATAGTACTTATTGAGTACACCACCCCTACTGACTTTGGGGTCACCAGGTCAAAGGTCAAGTTGCTGCCGGGGGCATTTGTCACCATTAGTGACAGCTCTTGTTTAGAATATCATCTCATCAATTAATGATTGAAAAAGGTAGATATATGGGTTTATCAAAAGAAACCTGTTTTTGCATTCATTGTGATCACGTTATTGAGAACGAGTTTCATTTCCTGCTGGAATGTCCTCTTTATAAGATAATTCACATAAGATATATACCTGAGAAGTTTTTGTGCCATCCGACTATACACATTGAAATTTAATGTTTTAATGTCTAATAATAATTGCGGGTTACTGCGTAACCTAGCACTGTGTATATATTATGCCATGAAATTACGCTCTGAAGTAATATCATAGCTTTTTAATTATTAGGTATGCAATGTAACCTAGCACAGTGTGTATTTATAATGTCGTGTAATTATGTTCAGCTATAACATCTTGTCATCACTTGTGTGTTGTTTAATCATATAGTTATGTAAATACCATAGACCTTTACCTGAACATGCTGTCATGACAACATACACATATTTTATGATCTATGCTTGTATTATATTGTGTATGGACCTGTGGCCTTAAATGGAAATAAGTCTAAGTCTAACTATAAAGTTGCACATTGTGTAGACACTGTCATTTATATGACTGAAAAAATGTTGAAAGAGAAGTTAAACTGAACACAAACACTCATTTCCATATATCTAGTCCAGGCTTTATTCTACATTATCCAGATGAATGACGTTATGCCATTACTTCAGTTTATCAAACATGCAGAACTACCTTAAACTCATTTTGTAAGAGTTACATACCTTTGATTTTTATACGCCCAAAGGGACGTATTATGTTATACCCCCGGTGTCCGTCTGTCCATCCATTTGTTAGCAATTTCCTGTCCGCTCTGTAACTCTTAACCCCTTGAAGGATTTCAAAGAAACTTAACACAAATGTTCACCACACCAAGACGATGTGCAGAGCACATGTTTTGGATGTCTCACTTCAAGGTCACACTTAGGGGTCTAAGGTCATATCACTTTGTTTCTTGTCCGCTCTGTAACTCTTGAACGGCTTGAAGGATTTCAAAGAAACTTGGCACAAATGTTCACCACACCAAGACGACGTGCAGAGCGCGTGTTTCGGATGACTCGCTTTAACGTCAAGGTCATACTTAGGGTCAAAGGTCATATATGACTTTGCTTTGTGTATATTGCTCTGCATTGCAATGCTCTTGTTTTTATTTGGCAGATCCCTTTTTTGTTCACTTACAATAATTTTTTTTTGAATTACTTCCCTTTAATATTACTATAAATAGCTTATTTTAAAACTTTTTTATTATTGACCGAGACCACTTTTCTGTGGTACAACATGGATGGTACCTCCAATTTTTGAGTGTATTTTGACATACCTGTACCTGGTAATGATTTTTTTTTTTGTGGACTTAAAAAAAAAGAATATTGTTTTGTGGACTTAGATTTTTTTTTGAATTTCTTCCCTTTGTTGTTCCTGTCCTTTGGGCTTTAACAGTCAAGTTCTTTAAATTTTGCTGCAGTCCTCTGATTTAACCCTTGGGATGTATATTGCCCCACTTGGCAGAGCTCTTGTTTTATTATACGCCCATCTCTGAAAGAGGGGGTGTATTATGTTAACAACCGTGGCGGCTCTTTTAGCCGAACAGTTTTCATCCGATCTTCACCAAACTTGCTGACAATGTTTGTGGGCATAATATCTCGGCCAAGTTCGATAACCATACAAATCGCCTCAGGCACTCTTGGATTATGGCCCTTGATTACTCGAAAAACAGCGAATTAAGCCTCGTCGACTCTCTAAGTCAAACAGTTTTCATCCGATCTTCACCAAACTTGCTGGCAATGTTTATGGGCATAATATCTCGGCCAAGTATGATAACCACCCAAATCGCCCTAAGCACTCTTGGGTTATGCCCCTTGAATTAGGCCAAGTTCGATGACAAGCGTATTTAATGACAGTCTGGCACTGTTGAAATTGTAGATACTTTAATACTTTGGTATATTGTAAGGCCAAAAAAGAAAATGTTTAGTTTCTCAGGCCACTTTTTGCACAATTTAATGAGGCAGTGCGGATTTTTTTTTATTGATTTTTATGCCCCCGAAGGGAGGCATATAATTTTTGAACCGTCTGTCAGTCTGTCCGCAATTTTCGTGTCCGGTCCATATCTTTGTCATCCATGGATGGATTTTCAAATAACTTGGCACGAATGTGTACCACAGTAAGACGACGTGTCATGCGCAAGACCCAGGTCCGTAGCTCAAAGGTCAAGGTCACACTTAGATGTTAAAGGTCATTTTTCATGGTAGTGCATTCGTGTCCGGTCCATATCTTTGTCATCCATGGATGGATTTTCAAATAACTTGGCATGAATGTGTACCACAGTAAGACGATGTGTCATGCGCAAGACCCAGGTCCGTAGCTCAAAGGTCAAGGTCACACTTAGACGTTAATGGTCATATTTCATGATACTGCATTGATGGGCGTGTCCGGTCCATATCTTTGTCATTCATGCATGGATTTTAAAATTACTGGGCATGAATGTGTACCACAGTAAGATGACGTGTCGGGCGCAAGACCCAGATCCATAGGTCAAAAGTCCTAAACTCTAACATCAGCCATAACTATTCATTCAAAGTGCCATCGGGGGCATGTGTCATCCTATGGAGACAGCTCTTGTTTTTTTTTATAAATGACATTGCCCGTTTTATATGGAATCCAGTGATGTACATCAATTTTTAACACACTTAAAGACATTGCATCTTATGTAGATAATAATTTATCAGAAAAATACTTGTTCTGAAGGTTGCATTTGGCACTCTATATATTCTAAGAAAATTACTTTATATATTAAACAAGAAATTGTTGAAGCATGGACTCTAGACGAAATTGACAACAGACAAAACATGATCACAAAAGCTCACATTGTCACTATGTGACAGTTGAACTAAATCAAAGTATCTATTAAAAGAAACTGGAATGAAAGCACCATGAAAGTTTGTATGTAATATGTTTGATGATGTTTTTATCCCCCGCCGATGAAATCGGGAGAGGGGTATTGAAATGGCGTTGTCCGTCCGTCACGTCCGTGTGTGCGTCAGTCCACAGCCATTTCTCTGTAACTAGCAGGTAGAATTTTATGAAACCTGAAATAAACATGAACCAACATACTGCGATGATGCCCGTCAAGGTTTTTTTTTTTGATTGGTCAATTTCCCTTAGAGTTATTGCCCTTGATTTAATGAAAAATGCCCAAAAATGTCCGTCCGCAGCCACTTCTCAGTAACTAGCAGGTAGATTTTCATGAAACTTGAAAGAAAAATAAACCAACTTACTGCGATGATGCCCCTCAAGTTTTTAGCTCACCTGAGCAATGCTCAGGTGAGTTTTTCTGATCGCTCGATGTCCAGCGTCTGTCTGTCGTCTGTCGTCCGTCAACATTTAGCTTGTGTATGCGATAGAGGCTGTATTTTTCAACTGATCTTCATGAAGTTTGGTCAGAATGATTACCTTGATGAAATCTAGGCTGAGTTTGAAAATGGGTCATCTGAGGTCAAAAACTAGGTCACTAGGTCAAATCAAAGAAAAACCTTGTGTATGCGATAGAGGCTGTATTTTTCAGTTGATCTTCATGAATTTTTGTCAGAATGATTACTTTGATGAAATCTAGGCCGACTTCGAAAATGGGTCATCTAGGGTCAAAAACTAGGTCACTAGGTCAAATCAAAGAAAAACCTTGTGTATGCGATAGAGGCTGTATTTTTCAACTGATCTTCATGAAATTTGGTCAGAATGATTACCTTGATAAAATCTAGGCCAAGTTCGAAAATGGGTCATCTGGGGTCAAAAACTAGGTCACTAGGTCAAATCAAAGAAAAACCTTGTGTATGCGATAGAGGCTGTAATTTTCAATTGATCTTCATGAAATTTTGTCAGAATGATTACCTTGCTGAAATCTAGGCTGAGTTCAAAAATGGGTCATCTGGGGTCAAAAACTTGGTCACTAGGTCAAATCAAAGAAAAACCTTGTGTATGCAATAGATGCTGTATTTTTTATTTTTAATTGATCTTCATGAAATATGGTCAGAATGATTGCCTTGATGAAATCTAGGCCAGTTATGAATATGGGTCATCTGGGGTCAAAAACTAGGACACAAGGTCAAATCAAAGAAAAACCTTGTGTATGCAATAGGGGCTGCATTTTACACCGGATCTTCATGAAATTTGATCAGAATGTTTGTCTGGATGAAATCTAGGTTGAATTTGAATATGGGTCATCTAGGGTCAAAAACTAGGTCACCTGGTCAAATTAAAGAAAAACCTTGTGTACGCAATAGGGGCTGCATTTTACACTGGATATACATACAATTTAGTCAGAATGATTGCCTTAATGAAATCTAGGTCAAGTTAGAATATGGGTCATCTGTGGTTAAAAACTAAGTCACTAGGTCAAATAAAAAAAACCCTTGTGTATGCGATAGAGACTGTATTTTTCAATTGATCTTCATGAAATTTGGTCAAAATGATAGCCTTGATGAAATTAAGGTCAATTTTGAATACAGGTCATCTGGGATCAAAAACTAGGTCGCTAGGACAAATCAAAGAAAAAGGTTTTGTATGCGATAAAGGCAGTATTTTTCAATTGAGGTTCATGAAATTTAGTCAGAATGATTGCCTTGATCAAATCTAGGCCAAGTTTGAATGTAGGTTACCTTGGCTTAAAAACTAGGTCATTATGTTAAATTGAAGAAAATACTTGTTTAAACTTTAAGAGACTACATTTTTGGTCCAATCTTAATGAAAATTGGTCAGAATATTTGTTTCCATGAAATCACTATGTCAAACATGTTAACACTGTTATGTTGTGTTTAGGTGAGCGACCTAGGGCCATCTTGGCCCTCTTGTTTTTTAGATTGGTCAATTTTCCTTAGAGTTATTGCCCTTTAATTGTTTGAAAATCTACAGATTTGTACATAACAAACCAACCAGTTGGTAGAATTTCATAAAACTTCTTTCATTCTTTTCCATGAACATTTATTATAAACATGTGAAGTTGTGTACCCACACCTGGTCACCACCTTGCCTTGTTCAATTTGTGTTGATAGGAACACTATGGTGGAATGTTGGCAGATTCAACCCATGTCCGGCAGCCCATATTAAGTCCGGATTCGTGGTGTAAGGGATACAGTCCTGGACTTGTAATCTCTGAAACCTCTGACTGAAACCGGGTCGTAGGTTTGAGCCCTGCTACCGACTAGGATTCTTTATGTGAGAAAATAGGCAGTTGCTTACAAATTTAGGGTCTAGTACTAGTCTTTCCCTGGAGTGATAGTTAGGTGAATTGACCGCCTGCTATAACTGAAATAATGTTGAAAACGGGCGTAAAACCGAACACTGAAACTGACCCATAAACACACACTTCTTTTATAATTGTTCTCAATACAATAAAATGATACCAGCTTGAATTTTGTAGTAACTTTTTATGCCCCCCCCCCCCCCCCCCCCCCCCACCGGCATCAACTGATGCAGGAGGCATATAGTGATTGTCCTGTCTGTCCGTTCGTTCGTTCGTCCGTCCGTACGAGGTTAGCGAAATGGGACCGTTTCGTCTAGCATCAATACCACTTACTAGAATGACTTGATAATAATGCAGATGTAACCTGTGACCATTCCTCATCTTCAGACATCACCTGACCTCAGTTTGACCTTGACCTCATTTTGAACTTAGGTTGCTTTATATGGGCCATCTCTTGGTTAACCAAATGGGACCGTTTCGTGTAGCATCAATACCGCTTACAAGAATGAATTGATACTAATACAGATGTAACCTGTGACCATTCCTCATCTTCAAACATCACCTGACCTCAATTTGACCTTGACCTTGACCTCGTTTTGGACTTAGATTGCTTTGTATCGACAAGCGTTTATTGAAGGCAGCTCCTTGTTTTTATTATTTTAATAGTACATAAAAGTATTATAATATGGTTCATTGTGAAAAAACTTCCACCAAGTCAAAATTATCAGTTTTTGACCGTCCCAGTTTTATGTCTGACAGACCTCAAGTTTCCAAATTGTTCTCAGAATTTTTTTAAAAACGTCTAAAAAGCATCTTTCACACCATATGCATAATGCACAATGCATAATGTACGCTTACAGTGTGCCAATCATGTGATCGCGCAATGTCATTTTGAGCTTGGAAGTGAAAGTGGAAAGGTAAACAAAACGTACATTTTATATTCAATATATTATGTTAATATCATGCACATGATTCAAAACCTATTTGAAAGTGCTACCCCCGGTACTACGATTTCTCCACCAAAACCTTCTCATTTTAACGCTATTCCTGTTCAGCCACTTTTGATCGACATTGTACGCTCTGAGGTGTTCTCACTGCAAGTCAATTGAACAGGAATAGCGTTAAAACAAGAAGGTTTTGGTGGGGAAATTGTAGTACCGGAGGTAGCACTTTCAAATAGGTTTCGAATCATGTGCATGATATTAACACAATATATTGAATATAAAATGTACGTTTTGTTTACCTTTCCACTTCCACTTTCGAGCTCAAAATGACGTAGCGCGATCACGTGATTGGGCACACTGGTTATAGAATAAACAAAACACCAAACGCCAACCGTTCTTGACGATTTATTCATACTCACTTATTTTCGTTCTTCCGTCCTCATTTTTTTTTTGTTGAATTTTCTCTTTTCGCGAATTTCGTCAATTTTTCTTTGATAAAAAATTTAGATGCGGTGGGTCAAAATCATATGCGCTGGGGCCTGAAAAACTAAACATTAATTTTTTTTGGCCTAAGTGATTTATTTATACTGTTGTGTTGTAAAATTGAAATTGTGGACACTTCAATAGAGCTACCTAAAACATTTATAACTAAATATTTTTTTCCATTATAAAAATTGGGCAAAATCACAGTTTTATAGTTTTATGGTATTTTCTTTTTTAACCAGTTATTAGATTGGGGTATGTCGTTGGTCGGGCGGGCTTCGGCGTCAAACTGGTGGTTTCCGGTCAATAAACTTTTGTTCGTAAGATATTTGAATAAAACTTGAGTGTATGTAGCTTATACAAGACAAAGGTGGATGTATTTTGGGTTCTCTGGAGTCAAGGTCAAAGGTCACTGTACTAAAATTAGAAATAAGTGGTTTCCGGTCAATAACTTTTGTTTCGGTAAAGATAATTTGAAATAAACTCGGTATGTATGATAGCTTATATCAAGACAATGCTCAGGATTGATTTTGGGGTTTCTGGGTCAAGGTCAAGTACACTGTTACTTAAAATAGAAAAAGGTTTGCGGGCAATAACTTAACTTAGGAATGAGCTATCATGATGAAACTTGGATATATGAAAACTTATATAAAGTTGTTGCTTTGGATTAATTTTGGGGTTTCTGGATCATAGGCAAGGTCATTGTTACTAAAAAAGGGTTAGGGTTAGGGTTGTGCTTTAAAGTGGTGCACTGTGATTCAGTATACTTTTTTATTCTTATGAAAAGTGTTGAAAACCTGGTTTTGTGGCATTGCTGCGTTTCTTGTCTTTTTCTCTTTTTTTTTGCATAGAAATGAAACTTGAGTTGTCTTCTTTCTTTAACCATATTATGCTTTTATGCTAACTAAGATATCTAAATGTCTTAAATTTACAATATATATCATTCGTATTTTCTTGTATCTGAAGAGAAAATAGAGAAAAACTCTTGTCACCAGAAAGGTGGATCCCACAGTTATTATGCTGATACCATTTGTATCATTTGCTTTGATGTCAGTATGATAATTAATTTCTGTTTTAACCATCTTTCATCTGTGACAAAAGTTTAACTTGTTTATATCATATATTGTTTCTTAAAACCCCTCGTACTCCCGCTACATCAAACCCAACCCTGCCCTCTTTCCCCCCCCCCCCCCCACACACACACACACACACTTACACACTTTTCTAGAACTTATAGCTTACTCTCTTCCACGCATCTGATTACTCTGATCCCGCATGAAAAAAAAGGTTGTTTTTTTCTATATCCTGCAAAAACAATGTTGGTAAACTTTTTTGGATAGTCCATCAGAAAGCTAGTCTGTTGTAGTGCAGTACAACTGTAGAATCACTTCTGACTCTTGTTTTCTCAAGGGTTCATTATTGACCCTTAGCCTGCTGGCGGCAAGTGATTTTGCCTTTGCGATCAGTGCAGACCAAGATCAGCCTGCATCATGGTCTGTATTGTTCGCCATTCAGTCAGTACATTTTTGGTATGCACCCCTTTTAACAGTTGATGGTACTGTCCAAGTTGAAAGATGGACAAGTTCATTATAGAAATTTAGTAGGGTAAGTGTTAAGACCTTGGTAAATGTGAAATATTTTTCTACCTATATATTGAAGAGTATGTTAGTTTAGAGTAATGGGTCATTAAACATATTTCCTGAATTATAACTTTGTAATATTTCTGAAGGCAAGACCACTTCAAAAATGCTTCTAGAGACACTTGGCCCTTAGACATTTGGCAGTTAGTTTTTCAGTTAGTGGGTCAGTAATGCCTTTTTGCGTACTGTCCTAATTTCTCGATGTTGTTATTGATAGTGTTTGATCACTTCAATGATTGTCACATGCTGCAATTCAAATACACTTATGAACAGGAAATTTACACTATGCGGTATTAAAGAGAGGAAATAGTTAAAAAGATACATCAGTAATTGAATTGTCTCAATTGTTTGTTGACGTTTAATAACCCTTATCTGTAAATGAACATAAGACTTTTTGACGCTTTTCAAATACGCTTCATATTAAGTTGAAGTAGGGATTTATTTATTAGATTTAATTGGTTTAAACAGATACAGTCTCTTTTCTGATTGGCTAGTTTTCTTAAGCAGCTTCTTAACAGATCTGTTTACTTGATTTTGCAGTAACAAAGAAATCGATTAGATATTAAAATTTCATCCGCTATAGGCTATTGTTCTTGGAAAAACTAAGTAAAGAATAATTAATTTGGTTAAGTGGGACTGTATTGTATACATGAGATAAAGTAACTCTTGAAAAAAACTGTTTGCATTGAATGAGAAGCTAATTATTTTTGAAGGGTTAAGACAATTGTTATTGTTTCCTTATTGTATAGTCAACATATCCTGTTATATTTATAAATTTTCATCAAAGATGATTTCTTTTTATACGTCCGCCTCTGAAAGAGCGGGGTGTATTATGTGAATACCCGTGGCGGACGGGCGGGCGGCGGGCTTTTGGTCGGCATCCAAAGCATGTCCGCTCTCTAAGTCGAACAGTTTTCATCCGATCTTCACCAAACTAGCTGACAATGTTTATGGGCATAATATCTCGGCCAAGTTCGATAACCACCCAAATTGCCCTAGACACTCTTGGATTATGGCCCTTGAATTACTCGAAAAACTGCAAATTTAGCCTTGTCTGCTCTCTTAATTCGAACAGTTCTCATCTGATCTTCACCAAACTTGCTGACAATGTTTGTGGGCAAAATATCCCAGCCAAGTTTGATAACCACCCAAATCGCCCAAGGCACTCTTAGATTATGGCCCTTGAATTAGGCCAAGTTCGATGACAGGCGTACTTTGTGACAGTCTGGCACTCTTGTTTGCATCTTTGACTGGGTGGAGATTTTTCTTCCAAATTATAATAACTACAGAAATTAACAAAAGGCAGATTTTGTACTCTGGATTAGGGACTGTAGTATTGGACATCCAGACACACTGCTGCAAAAGCAATTTTCTTTTGAAATGTGTCTTAATAACCTGCCAACTTATCCAGGAGTCCAGAGCTTTCTAGACAATTGTACATGTAAAATATAATTATTTATAGAAGATAATAAAAACAGAGGCATTGTGTCAATACTTAAATATAGCCCTATCCTTTTTCCGTGCTTAGGCCTAAAAAAAAAATTCTTTGTTTCCGGTAACATGCTCAAAAAAATTAGGGTAGGTAGGTTGGAAAAAAAAATTTTTTTGGATTTTTTTTTATTAAGGGAGACTTTTCGGAAATTATTTTTGTGCCAAAAAATGAATACAAATAGGGGGGTTATGCCTTTAGAGCATCAGTAAGTTGATTTCTAACATCACTGACCATGTTTGAAGCATGAAGTGCAGTTTTGCAACTTTTTGTCAAAAAGTTGAAAAAATTATTCTCCAAGGCCATAAAAAGGGTCGGGCAAAAAATTTAGGGTAGGTTGGGATACCGGAAACAAACAAATTTTTTTTTACGCCTTATACCCATCCCATTTCACTACCCTTTCTTTTGTTCTTATATCCTGATATTTATTATAGATATATAGATCTAATATATGAGAAAAAAAAAAGAGGGATTGACTGTTAGCAAATGGAAATTTCATACAGTGGAAAGTGGGGATATGGGATCGATTGTTGTATTTTATCCCTGGTTTATTCAGAGGGATGAGTTGGGAGATGGTAGTTAATGAAAGACAATACTTATTAAATTTCACCAATGATGGCAATTTCGCATAGTTCCTGTATCAGTGACTTCCAGTTTTCCATTCATAAATTGTATAATAGGCTCAAGAGACTATTGAGCACAAACAAAGGTCAATTATTAATCATTTCCTACAATACAGTATTTATTTCATTAATACCAGCTTCAGGGTGAAGTACTCACATAAATAGACCTATTACCATACTTAAGTAGAAGTCATGTAGGTTAGTAGAGGAAGCTATTAGGGGAGTATCACTGCGTAAAAGGTACCAAATCACATGATTTGTTTATAGATGTCGGTCATAGATTCAGAATCACATGCTTTTGTTGAATCTACGGGTTCCCAATTGCGGTAAATTCTTGTTATTTCATCATATCCTCCGAGAACTGACGTAAATGTATATCTGGTTCAGAGAAACAACAAGGGAAGTGAAAATCAGTGTTACCACAATGAAAAATGTTCATTTTGTTCAACATTTCTGTCTTGGACAATTTTCTCCCTTCAGACATTGTTTTTGAATTGACATGGATACCTTGTAAAAATCATCCATCAATAAGTTTGTATCAAGGACCACTTTGACAGTATATAAACTTGATAAATATTGAAATACTTCATTTTTACATTGCCCTTTTTAACTCTTACCCTGCTAAATTTCTATAATGAACTTGTCCATCTTTCAATTTGGAGAGTACCATTAACTGTTAAAAGGGATGCTTACCAAAAATATACTGACTGATTGGCGAACAGTGCAGACCATGATCAGACTTCATGGATGTGCAGTCTGATCTTGGTCTGCACTGGTCGCAAGGGCAGAATCACTTGCCACCAGTAGGCTAAAGGTTAAGGGAGCACTTGTAGCTCAAAGTAGAACTATCTTTAAAATGTTTTTCTATGTAAATTTGCTCTATAGAATCATTGTACGGACCTGCCAGATTTGGTCGCTGACCTTGTATCACTTGCCTCTGACCAATGTGAGTTCAAGCCTCACTTGTGGCGTTAAATTCTCCATGTGAGGAGCCATCCTGAGCTGGCTTACAGAAGGTCTATGATTCTATCCAGGTACCCACAGGTGATGAATTAATGCACAGATGGGGCACCTGTGGTCAGTCACCACCATCAAAGCTAGAATGTTGCCATGTGACCAGTAATTGTGTCGGTGAGACGTTTAACCCAACAAAAACAAAACAAGAAGAAAACATTAAATAAATATCAGAATACTTTAACAATCGAAAATTTAAAACTGTGTGTGCTTTTGACTTCATTTATTTCAAATCTTTCTTGGTTACACAACCAGGATAGGCAAAGGGATTGAATGATAATTTTCAAACTTGCAGTTCTAATCAGTTTCACCTAGATATATAATTATTAATGAAAATATGCAGCAAATATTATATAATTTATCAAATAATTCTTATTTTGTTTGACCAACCAGGATGAAAAAGAAGCATTACCTCCAATGAAAATATAACTTGTATTAAGCATTTAGTGAACATAAATAAGTGTGAATGACACAGTGTTGAATGTTCAGAGAAATCTTTGACCAAAGTCTGATTTACCACCTTAATATAATATAATAGAAAATGGAAGAACAACTTCAAACTGTTATTAAATTATTCCCAACTAGTCTCAGCTTTCAATGCCTTCATCAGGGGTGTAATCTTTCAAAATATAGTCCCCTCATGCACAAAACAACTTATTTGGTGGGGAATATAAATTCACTGACTTTGTTGAGTCTTTATTTCGACCACTGCTTTGAACATCAGACGGTACCTGCTGATAAAAATTGTTGAAGCATATTTTTTTGTCACTGAAAGTTTAGTTACCTGTAACACAGTGCTAAAATTTAAAAAAAAAAAAAACTTCAACAATTAGATTTAAAGGATTTAGAATTAATCTGGTATTAGTCAGATGAACTTTAATTTGATTGGTTGCTGCTAGTTAAAGCAGTAGGGAGATTCTTTCCTGTAATTTTGATATGTCTAGGATGCTTGCAAGGAGTGATTGTCACACTTAATAGCATTACCAGATTGTCACAATGGGAGAAAATCTTCCTGAAAATTTAATTGAGAAACTCCCAGGAAAAATACAACAGAATTAAGACATGTTGTCTTCTGTAATCAGGATTTATCTGTTGTTGATCAAGGTAAATTCTTTAGCTTGACTTTTGAAGAGTATGGAAAGATTTTATACACTTCCCGGCATTGCCGTTCCTGTTAGCATCATTGTCGGCATCTGAGTCGGCATTTTTTTCAGGTTAAAGTTTTACTGCATCCTTCTCAGGTGGGCCAGTGGTCTAGTGGTAACACGCATGACTGTCAATCCAGAGGACCGGGGTTCGAATCCCAGTTTAGGCACTAGAAATTTCTGAGATGCTCTTTAGTGTCTCCCAACTTAGAGGCCTGTACTGGTTCTTCCCAGGAAAGGCGGCTTTGCGTGTATCGGTGCTATACACCGGGCACGTTAAAGAACCAGACAGTCTATGCGCAAAGAGCTAGGTTAAGTTAGCCGGACAAGTCTGTAGCTAAAATTATTTCTCTCTATCAGTTCTGGGGGCTTTATCTCACTCTGTCCCTCTGGTCAGATCGCTACGTATCTGTACTAGTAGAGGATGAATTTTGCACCCGTGTGGCTGCGTTTGCTATTATGTAAAGCGCCTTTGGACATGTTTATCATGAAAATATTATTATTGTTATTATAATAATAATAAATAAATTCTCAGTTTCACAATATGTACTCTACTGTCCCTGTAATCAAACTTCACATAAAGCTTGGTCTTGGTAAGGGGCAAATAATTTTATTTAGGGTAACCAAAATGTCAAGGTCACTGAAATCAGATATTGTAATAGTGTTGATTATTTCGGCATTGCTTAAATTTTGCAAAACCATAAGGTTAAGGTAAGCAAAATATGTGTAAAATTGCATCCACTGTTTTTGTACCCCCACACACACACCCCCCCACCCCCACCCTCCCGACAACAAAGTTGTAAGTGGGGGTATACTGGTTTCAGGTTGTCTGTCTGTCTGTCCGTAGACACAATCTTATGCGCACCAGCTCTCCTCATCCCTTCTACAGAATTTAATGAAACTTCACACAAATGATCAGTAACAACAATAGTTGTGCATTATGCATGTTATGTTCTTTCAGGCAAAAAATTTGCAGAGTTATGGGACTTTGTTTTTTGTTACTATACTATGTACATTGAGTTTGCATATGCAATCTTGTGCATGCCAACTCTCTTCATGCCCTTGACACAATTGAATGAAACTTCACACAAGTGATCAGTAACAACAGTAGTTGTGCATGGTGCATGTTAGGTTCTTTCAGAAAAAAAAAGTGCAGAGTTACAGGACTTAGTTTTTTGTTACTATACTATATACACTGAGTCTGCATATGCAATCTTGTGCGTGCCATATCTCCTGAACCCATGTACACAATTGAATGAAACTAAGTGATCAGTAGTAACACTAGTTGTGCATGGTGCATGTTAGGTTCTTTCGGAAAAATGTTCTGCACAATTATGGGACTTTGTTAATATACTATATACATACAGTCTGCATGTGCAAGCTTGTGCGCGCCTGATCTCCCGAACCCTTGCACACAATTTAATGAAACTTCACACAAGTGGTCAGTACCAACCCTAGTTGTGCATGGTGCATTTTACATTCTTTTAGATAAATATTCTGCAGAGTTATGGGACTTTGTTTTTTGTTACTATGCTATATAGTAGTCTGCATATGCAGTCTTGTGCGCGCCTAATCTCCCAAACCATTGCACACAATTTAATGAAACTTCACACAAGTGATCAGTACCAATCTTACTTGTGTATCAGTTAGGGGACTTTGTTTTTTGTTTCTATACCATAGACTAGTCTATGTATATACAGTCCACATAATTACGCAATCTTGTGTGCGTCAAACTGCAATGTACCGGTACTGTTGTCAGTGCGTGCAGGGGGTACATTTATCACCTTCAGTGATAGCTCTAGCTGCTGATTGGTAAATATTATCAAAAAGTCCAGCGCCCTGTTTTTCTGGCAGTTCTTGTTAACTTAAAAGGATACTCGAATTTCAATTATGTGTAAGTCATTGTTATCATACTCTAATAGAAATGGTCTTTTCCTTCCAGTTCCTTCTGACACGTGCTGGTGCAACTGTACTTTTAGTTGTACTTTAAGCTGGTATTTATATTGTATTGAAAAGCTGCATAAATATTAGGTATTACCCAGAAAAGAAAACCCCACTGCTTTTGATTTATCAGAGAACTATAAGAGAAAGTAAATATTAATCTTCTTATGTCAGAGATTGTTCTTTAAGTTTTTATCCAACAAAGGTTGGGTGAAAAAAATTGGTCATCAAATGCCAAAAAAAAAAAAAAAAAAGATGAGCAAAACAAGTGAACAGTATATTAAACTAAATCTTTAACTACCTTAAGTGAAAAAACTAGCCAGTGAGAGAACATCTATATACCCATAAAATGATTCCAAATTCATTAGCCAACATGAGTTAAAACTACAGTAGACATTGTATTAAGGGACCACACAAACTACCCTTAAAATGTGGAGTCCAAATAACTTTAGATGAATTTAGAAAGACTAGTACCGTAATAATTCTATTTATAACCCATGCTCTAATAAACGCCACGCCCAGTCCCGACTTTTTGTAAAAAAAACCCAGCCTTTTTTTAGAAAAAAATCAAAAACACGATGTTATCCAATAAGCGCCCATCCTATGAATCTTAGAAAAAAATCACTGTTCCTTTTCAGGTTCTAATATGCATGTCAGTATAGTTCCGACAGGATGATTATTTTTATGAACATGAAAACCTTTTATGGCTGCTTTGACTCAAACTAACACATATGCCGCCATATCATATATGCATGTATTGTGTATTGACCTAGGTAAACATGTGCTAATGCAAAGGCGCGTAATAACGTCATGTCACTAGTCTGGCTTTCGAGACAGGGGTCCCGCAAGGGAAATTTAATCAATATTGGATTCAAGGCGCTTTGATCTAAAACAATAGGGTGTTGTTTAAATTTGCTTGACATTAACAGAATTTCGAACAAAGCTACTTAATACTATTTTCATGACAGAATAAATTAAATTTGATCATGTAAACTGAGTTTAGCTTGGCCGGTTATAGTACCGATCTAGTACGGCGTTTTCAATTTTTGTATGACTATCACATCATTACTTTCTTATAGTCACCGATAATTGTTCGAAAATAAATACATGTATTACATCAAGATTTTGAATGTTTGCTGGTGATTTGTCTCTAATATTCGCCCATCCCTAACTTTTGAGCCGACTTTATTTCTAATAAACGCCCGGGCTATAAATAGAATTATTACAGTATATGTAAAACTTTTGATCTGTGCCACAAAATTGTAATAAATACCCGACAGTGGAAATTGTTTGTTAGAATGTTAGAAAGGCTATTGTCAGTTACCATTGACCTGGCACTCACGAATATTCCATATATTTCAGTGTTTGAACCTTAATAGCGATATAACTACTGAAAATACATTTCTTCATTGACATTATGTCACAAGTGCAGGTAGCTGGGCAAATAAAACATTTAGCTGCCAATCTCGGGGGGTTGTGGGTTTAAGTCCTATGTCCCATATCGTTTAATGTTCAGTTTTTATCTGCAAACTTAACATACATGAAAATGGGCATTTGCTGGGATTTTATGGTTGGCTTATAGAAAGAAATACACTTGAATTTAAGTTAAACGTTATAGAAAATTTGGAATAAAAAATCTGAAGATAAAATTCTTGTTGCCAGTGTTTCCAAATATTTTCATGAAAACCCAAAACTGGACAAGTGTCTCTTTCTTCAACTGACATTTCAAACAACTAGCAGCTCAGCAGATGAAATGAAGGAATCTTAAGAGAAAACAAATAAATACATTAAATAATGTAAGAATAAAAGCAATATCCATAAATTAACATTGCATGGAATTTTTAAAAAGATGATTTGAAGTGAATTCTATCCAAGGTGATGTGCGTGGAAGTCAGAGACCTAACCTGCTATGCCAAGAATTCATCAGTTATC
Source organism: Mercenaria mercenaria (assembly GCF_021730395.1). Classification (NCBI taxonomy): domain Eukaryota; kingdom Metazoa; phylum Mollusca; class Bivalvia; order Venerida; family Veneridae; genus Mercenaria; species Mercenaria mercenaria. Next base: position 75,747,723 of record NC_069362.1, read on the forward strand.
TGTATAGGTTATTTTAGTAATATAGATATTTTCAGGATACAAATTCTGGTTTTACTATCAAAAACACCCAAAAGTATTGGTGCCAGGTCAATACTTACAGACAATAGATGTAAACATGTGCAAACTATTCACTAATAGGACAGGTTCAAACAAGGCAATTCATTGATGCAAGCATCAAAGACGCCGCCAAGTGTTGTGTCTGAAGTACATTTATTGCAATATGAGAAATCACCTAATCATTACTTTATTAGTCTGACTGGCTACAAGTTATCAACATTAGCACATAAAACAATATATGTTAATATAAACTGTTTAAAACATGAAGAATAAACATGATAGAAAAGTTTTACCATGCAATACAAATCCTCTACCTGCAATGACATTAACATTGCGAGTAGGTGGTCCCTTTACATACAAAATTAAAGTAATTATTTCACTAACTAAGGTCATCTCCTGTGAAAAGTTCTTATATGCGGACGGGTATGAAGTTTCACAAAATGCAGTTTTTGGGAAAATGGGAAATTTTTAAAATTTTTTCAAAGTTGGGGTTTTCACAAACATTTTTTTTAGTATCAGTAATTTAAGGGATTTTAATTTACTGATAAGTTTTATGGACCTTAGTCACCTACATTATAGATTTAAAAATCAGATTATACACGCAATTTACTTTTCCCCGAAAAAAACAATAAAAATTTTTTGCCCAAGAAAAGAATGATATAAAAAAATCTCTATTTTGCCCCTATCACAAAGCATGAATCTTTCTTATTACTTTGAATATCATAGAATTCATTTTTTTTTGGGACAACGATAACTTGAATCCCGTTAAACTGTAATTTACTAGGGTATTCAGGTCTAGTTCAAATCTAATTTCAAGAAATTTTAGAAAGCATAATACCCACTCCCCAAAAGTGTAAAGATTTTTCAATGAAAATTTTTTTTTATTTTTTTTTTTTAATTTTTTTTTGTCGGGAATGGAAAATAAAAAACATCTATTAAATTAAAAACAAAAAAAGAAAAAGAAAAAAGCAAGTAACAAGATATAAAAAACCCAAGAAACTGACTAGTCATAAAACCAAAAACATAAAAATTCAAAAAGGAAATTCTTTTTAAAAAGTCCTGATGTTTTGATAATTATGGCCCATGTTTTTGATTTTTCGATCTAACCACATTTTAAAAAAGTTTAACTTTTCACTGACAAATTCACCAATCTCTTTAGCCTATTCACACCTTAGTACAGGGGATATATTAAACAATTAGATCTATATGAACAAAACAAAAAAAAAAGAAAGAAAAAAGAAAGAAAAAAAAAAAACAAATAGAAAAGGAATTTGCAAAATTGCGCATTTTGAAATTACATCACTGTACCCATCAACAAAGAAAAAAAGACAAAAAGGTTAAAAATAAGTTAACAGCGCACTTCCCTTTGTTCATTTCAACATATCTATGCTTATTGATTCCTTATTTACTTTGTAAATCTTTTTTTTTTCCCAAAGGGAAATTTTTATCAGCAAGTAATTTCCATAATTTTTTTTTTTAAAATTCTCTTCGAAGTGAAAAAAACACGAACGCCCCCTTTTCCCAGGCGATCACGCTTTCATATGGTTTTTTTTCCCGTTGTTCTATTTAAGAAAATGAGATGGTAAGTACAGCTAAAAAGAAATACGAAAAATTGACTTTCAAATAACCTCCCCTTTTCAATAAATCGGGCAACATTTTTTACGAAATTGTAATAAAAAAATATGTTTTTGCTCTACAAATAAGGGGGGAAAGGGCAATAGCATTGTTTAAATCACATAATAATTCATTACATCATTTTTTATGTTTTCTTTTTCCCTTTTTTGTTATTCACTAAAAGTATTGTGCATATTGTTGATCCTTTTTACAAACATTCACTTTTCAGTTTATCACTCCGAAACTATTCATTACCCTCTTTACAGGGTCCGAAATAAAAATGTACCCTATACTCGCACCCCTTCAGGGGGGGCGCGAAAAATTTGTCCAGGGAAGTGTCATAGGAATTTTTTTCAGATAATTCTGCTGCTGCGGCTATTTTTATAATGATGAATAAGTAATTTAATGGGATATATTTATGTATTTCAAACATTTTAGCAGAATTAAGTGGTTGATTAATAGAAAAAGTCACTTAATATAAGTGGTCACATGAATCATGTTGACTGTATGGGAAGAAAGTTGAAAACTTTTAAAATTAAAAAAAAACATCCCCTCCTTCCAGAAATGATTAACTTTGCCTGACCTAAATATTAAAGAAATTCAATTTTTGGCAGAAGGAATAGAAAATCATGCTTTTATATATTTTGAGATATTTTATCTATATCTGGCCAAAATTGTTTTGCCTTGGGTGTTTCTGCATCACTTTTAAGGTCAGTTTAGAGGTGTACAAAAAAAGATTTTTACTTCTTTCTGAAAAACCATTATGTTTTGCCTAATATTTTCATTTTTAGCTCGACTATTCATAGAATAGTAGAGCTATTGGACTCGCCCATGCGTCGGCGTCCGCGTCCCGATTTGGTTAAGGTTTTGTATGTAAGCTGGTATCTCAGTAACCACTTGTGGGAATGGATTGAAACTTCACACACTTATTCACTGTGATAAACTGACCTACATTGCACAGGTTCCATAACTCTATTTTGCTTTTTTACAAAATTATGCCCCTTTTTCGACTTAGAAATTTTTGGTTAAGGTTTTGTATGTAAGTTGGTATATCAGTACTTACTAATGGGAATGGTTTGAAACTTCACATACTTGTTCACTGTCATGATCTGACATGCACTAAGCAAGTCCCATAACTCTACTGTTTTTTGTCAAAATTATGCCCCTTTTTCGACTTAGCAGTTTTTAGTTAAATTTTTGTATGTAATCTGATATCTCAGTATCCACTAATTGGAATGGATTGAAACTTCACATACTTGTTCACTGTCATGATCTCACGTGCACTAAGCAAGTCCCATAACTCTACTCTTTTTTTTTCAAAATTATGCCCCTTTTTCGACTTAGCAGTTTTTAGTTAAATTTTTGTATGTAATCTGATATCTCAGTATCCACTAATTGGAATGGATTGAAACTTCACACACTTGTTCACTGTCATGATCTAACATGTTCTGTGAAGGTCCCATAACTCTACTTTGCATTTTTACAAAATTATGCCCCTTTTTCGACTTAGCAGTTTTTGGTTAAGTTTTTGTATGTAAGCTGGTATCTCAGTATCCACAAATTGGAAAGGATTGAAACTTCACACACTTGTTCACTGTCATGATATCACATGCAGTACAGAGGTTCAATACCTCTACTTTGCATTTTACAAAATTATGCCCCTTTTTCAACTTTTGTATTCATTCAATTGACAAGGCTTTTGAATAGTCGAGTGTTGCTGTCCTCCGACAGCTCTTGTTTTTTATAATGTTAGGGCCAGTGTTGGCCAAACACAATATGATTTTCATGATATATTATGCAACTGCAGAATTGCATGAATCCATGATGGTTGTTGAGGATATCAAAATTATAAATCTTCTAACAAGAAGTCAGTTTTTGAAGAAGAAAATTCTGTTGTCATAAGGTACCCAAGACTTTAGTTGACAGATTGTTCCTTATTTTGTATGACGTAATTTGTGGTAGAAATCTAATAATGTTATTTCACCCACATTAATTGATGAAAATACATTGGCAATGATTTCTAGAAATACTTGCAGAGTCAAAGAAAGTAATCCTCTTTTATCACCACCCACCATACTTTATAGATTTAATATTTTCTCTATTTAACTACAGCAATATGTCCCTGGTGGCTTATTGTGAGAACATGACATAAGGAAGAAAAAATGAAATTGTTTGAATCACTATGGTGATATGTTAAATTTGTAAGCAATTTCAACTTAATTTCATTTATGTATAGATACATTTTGTAATAAAAGTTATTTATGTTTCTATAGAAATACCATCCATTTTTCAAGTCTGACAGGAGCAACAAATAGTTTGTGAACTTATAGATATTTCTGATATAATAAAGAATAAACTTTTTACCCCATTTCCAAGCTGAACAGAACTTTTATATGATAATCACAGTATTCTTCCCCTTTTTTTGTGACTCTCCCCCCCCCCCCCCCCCCCCCCCAACTCTAATGTTTATGTTTTGGTGTCACTTAGATTTTTTCTGTGTGCATCAGTCCATTAAATTTTGTGTCTGCATATATCGAAGAAATTGAAACATCATAGGATTTTTGTTAAGTAAGTGAAGTTATGCATCTGGGGTTTTGTTTGGAATTTCATGAAGCCAGACCAGAATTATGGCCCTTGACATTCAGAAGTATGCATAAAGGACCTCAAAGTTTGTGTTGCACATATCCCAAGAAGTATTTTACTTACAGTCATGAAACATTATGTATGAGAAGGGAACCTGAGGTTTAATTTGGGATTTAACCACCCCAACTCCTTCTCTTACCCTCCCCCACTAAAATTATTTTTTTTACCATTCCAGTTTCTATTGTATTATGTTACTTGATGATGTTTTGCTCCACACCCCTCCACACACACAACACATCACCACCTGATGACATGCACCCCTGAACCTAAGATAATTAGGAAAGTTAACTTAGGTTTTGCTTTGTCATCTAGTATTAAACAATGACAGTACAGTGACAGTAAGTAAGTGGACATACATGTACTTCCATTTTATTAAACGGAAACTTAGAAATTGGTTGACAACCTGATATACGGAGGTGCACGCATAAATTTATAGATGCACATGTGATTACATGTACAGGCATATATACACACATGCATGTCCATACCAGCGTGCACCTACATGTTGTGCACATATAAAGATATACATGTACATGTAGACAAGTAGTCAGGCTACCGACTAGATAATCTTTTTTTTAGCTCATCTGATTTTTTGAAAAAAAATGATGAGTTATTGTCATCACTTGAGCGGTTGTCAGCGTTGGCGTCGGCGTCGGCGTCTGCGTCGGCATTGCCTGGTTAAGTTTTATGTTTAGGTCAGCTTTTCTCCTAAACTATCAAAGCTATTGCTTTGAAACTTGGAATACTTGTTCACCATCATAAGCTGACCCTGTATAGCAAGAAACATAACTCCTTCTTGCTTTTTGCAAGATTTATGGCCCCTTTTGTACTTAGAAAATATCAGATTTCTTGGTTAAGTTTTATGTTTAGGTCAACTTTTCTCCTAAATATCAAAGCTTTTGCTTTGAAACTTGGAATACTTGTTCACCATCATAAGCAGACCCTGTACATCAAGAAACATAACTCCATCTTGCTTTTTGCAAGAATTATTGCCCCTTTTGGACTTAGAAAATCAGTTTTCTTGGTTAAGTTTTATGTTTAGGTCAGCTTTTATCCTAAACTATCAAAGCTATTCCTTTAAAACTTGCAACACTTGTTCACCATCATAAGCTGACCCTGTACAGCAAGAAACATAACTCCATCCTGCTTTTTGCAAGATTTATGGCCCCTTTTGGACTTAGAAAATATCAGATTTCTTGGTTAAGTTTTATGTTTAGGTCAACTTTTTCTCTTAAACTATCAAAGCTATTGCTTTAAAACTTGCAACTCTTGTTCACCATCATAAGCTGACCCTGTACAGCAAGCAACATAACTCCATCTTGCTTTTTGCAATAATTATTGCCCCTTTTGGACTTAGAAAAATCATTTTCTTGGTTGAATATTATGTTTAAGTCAACTTTTCTCATAAACTATCAAAGCTATTGCTTTAAAACTTGCAACAGCTTTTCACCATCATAAGTGGACACTGTACATCAAGAAACATAACTCTATCCTGCTTTTTGCAAGAGTGATGGCCCTTTTTAGACTTAGAAAATCATGGGTAGGACAATATTTCTATTATACAAAAAAAATCAGATGAGCGTCAGCACCCGCAAGGTGGTGCTCTTGTTTATATATATTCTGACTTCATCAGTCTTGGCGCTGATTATCAATGTTTTGAGAATAAAAGGGACATAATGATACAAAATTTGTATAGCCTCATGAGTTATCTCCTGTAAACAAAACATAGGGTCTGAACACAGACTAGTAGACAAGTATATTTACGCGTACATGCATATTTTTTAGACATGCACATATATTATGAAATATTTGCACATGCAAAGCAAAACTTTCAACCAAATGGTACACCATAATTGACCCGCCCGCTTAGCTCAGTAGGTAGAGCGTCGGTCTACGGATCACCGGGTCGTGAGTTCGATCCTCGGGCTGGGCATATGTTCTCCATGACTATTTGATAAATGACATTGTGTCTGAAATCATTAGTCCTCCACCTCTGATCAATGTGGGGAAGTTGGCAGTTACTTGCGGAGAACAGGTTTGTACTGGTACAGAATCCAGGAACACTGGTTAGGTTAACTGTCTGCCGTTACATGACTGAAATACTGTTAAAAAACGACGTTAAACCCAAAACAAACAAACAAACACCATAATTGTGTAATTGCAGGCATCTATCTGTTAAACTTTCATTTAATCAGTGTTGTTACAAAAACAGTTGTAAAGTATAAGGCTTTTATAGTTCATTGTTTTGTGAACATTTGTTGTGGAAAACTTTAACGTCTTACTAAGTTTTGAAGTATACAGAGAACTATCCTACTCCTTGTGAAAGGTTGGTGGTTCTACCCCAAGTGCCATCCCGTGATCAAGTAATACTGGGTGGGGCACCTCGGGTCTTTCGCCACCATCAGAACCTCAAAACCACCATAATTGTGTCATCGTGATGTTAAACAGAAAAGAAAAATTAAAAAAAAATAGTTATTCCTCATTATCACCCTCATCATATGATACAAAAGCAATAACTCTTGCAGCAAGCAATATGAGTTATTCCCCCCCCCCCCCCCCCCCCCCCCCCCTTTTAGTGACTGCTTGATGTCCGACATGTGTCGTGTGTCTGTCAACAATTTCTAAAAAAATCTTCTTCTTGAAAACCATTAGGTAGAATTAAACCAAACTTCACAGGAATGATCCTTGGGTGACCACCATTCAAAAATGTTCAAAAAAAGGAAAAACTTTAAAAATCTTCTTGTCCATAACCGCAAGGCGTAGAGCTTTGATATTTGGCCTGTGACATCATCTAATGGTCCTCTATGAAGATTTTTCAAATTATGCCCCTGGGGTGAAAAGAGGCCCCACCCCGGGGGTCACAAGTTTAACATGGACTTGTATAGGAAAAAACTTTAAAAATCTTCTTATCTAAAACCACAAGACCTAGGCCTTTGAAATTTGGTATGTAGCATTGCCTTATGGTCCTCTACCAAAATTGTTCAAATTATAACCCTGGGATGAAAAGAGGCCCTGCCCCAGGGGTCTGAAATTTTACATAGACGTTTAGGAAAAAAAAAAAAAATCTTGCCTGAAACTGCAAGGCCTAGGCTTTTGATATTTGGTATGTTGCATTGCCTTGTGGTCCTCTACCAAAATTGTTCAAATTATGCCTCTGGGTTGAAAAGAGGCCCTCCCCTGGGGGTCCCAAATTTAACATAGACATATGGGGTGGGGAATCTTCTTTTCTGAAAGTTCAAGGCCTAGGCCTTTGATATTTGGTATGTAGCATTGCCTAGTGGATCTCTAACAAGATTGTTCAAATTATGCCCCTGTGGTGAAAAGAAGCCCTACCCTGGGGGTCACTTGTTATACGAGTTATATAGGAATAAATACTTAAAAAATTATCAGATCATATTTCCTAGGCTGTTTAATTATAATTACCTGATGACCCTAAGGGATTAGGGGTCACTTGACTATGACCTTGACCTATTGACCTACTTTCTTGTTTTTTAAGATACAGCCTTGAAATTTGGATGACATGTACAGTTTTGCACACCGATCTTAAAACTGACTTTCAGTGACCATGAATTTGACCTACTGACCTACTTTCTAATATTTTAGCATCAGTTTGCCATTTTAAACTTGTGGCTCATATTACTCAGGTGAGCGATTCAGGGTCATCATGACCCTCTTGTACTTAGAATTTCAGGTTAAAGTTTTGTTGCACTTTCACTCTATCTCAGTTATTATAATTATTGATTAAATTCGAACTTAAAACAATTGTTTCACATCACCACCCACATATCAAACAAGGCACCAATTTTTCATGAATTGTACTCCTGTCTTACCTTTTAGGTTAATTTTGATGCATTTTCAGTATTTGATTTGATTAAAACTTTTAAGTAGTTGTTCCACACCATCACCCACATCATAAAATATCCCTGTTTAACTTAAATTTTCAGGTTAATGTTTTGGAGCACTTTCTCTCTATCTATTTTTTCTACAAAATGGATTTGATTCATACTTAAAATAGTCATTTCATATTGTCACCCACATCATATGACACAAGGACCTTAACTCTTGCACCAATATTTCATGAATTATGCCCCTTTTTACTTAAAATTTCAATTTTTGATGAGCTTTCACTATTATCTTTGTTATTACATAATGAATTTGATTCAAACTTAAAATATTACTTAGCCCACCCACTTGGCTCAATAGGGAGAGTACAGATCTACGGATTGCAGGGTCGCGAGTTCAAGCCCTGGGGGATTTGATTAAAGACATTGTGTCTCAAGTCATTCGTCCTCCACCGCTGATTATGTGGAGAAGTTGGCAGTTACTTGTGGAGAACAGGTTTGTACTGGTACAGAATCCAGGAACACTGGTTAGGTTAACTGCCCGCCGTTACATTACTGAAATACTGTTGAAAAAAGGCGTTATACCCAAAACAAACAAATAAAATATTACTCCCACATCATTGTTCTTGTTATATGACACAAGGTATATAACTGGCTCAAATATTTTATGAATTATGCTCTCTTTGTTCAGGTTAAAGTTGTGATGCACTTTTGCTTTATTTCAGCTATTGATTTAAACTTGAAATAGTTGTTCCGCATTATTAGCCTAATGTCTATTACCGGTACTCTTTCAGAAATATTACCATTTTATTATGTACACTGACACAACAGACATATGCCTGAATATATTTTTTTCTACAAGAGGCATCACCTTGAAATGTTCAACACAAACACATCTCAATACTCTATTCCCATTGAGTTAATTTATGGTTTGTTGTGGGGGTTAAATGTGAACACAATGGGTATAGAGTATCGATATGTGTATATGTTGAACATTTCAAGATGATGCCTCTTGTAGAAAAAAATATATTCAGGCATATGTTTGTTGCGTTTTCATAATATCTCTTCAGTATAGTTAATGTTTTGATACACTTCTTTGACAGCTCTTGTTTCATAGACTAATAGCCTTTCAGTATCAAAAGTTGATTGCATATAGCTAGTGATTGAAGTGTATTAGGTGACCAGACGCCTTGAGACTGAAACTGAAAATATATGGTCCTCAAACTTTGGGTTTCATTTAAGAAATAATATATCCCAAACAGTGATTTGTCGATGAATAAAATCATTGTTTGGAGTTTAGATGTGAAGGAATTATATCACAAGGGCAAAGCATTCATGATATAATAATGCGCATCTTCACGACAAATAATGATTTTATTCACACACATATCACTGTTTGATATATATTATTTCGATTCTAACACATTACCAAGGATTATTATGTACGTCCTTGCCGATATCCATCAAAAATATGCCTGATTTTTGTTGATTTCTTTTCCAGCATGCTGCTATGCTGTCTCACGCCATGACGTAATAATTGTGACGTCAGAAAAATGAATTGTTGTAGGGTTAACGCACGTTTTTTTGTGTAACAACATCTGCAGAATCCCAAGGGATTGGTTAGTGCACGAGCCCGTAGGGCGAGTACACCAACACAGCCCGAGGGATTCTGCAGATGTTGTTTCACGAAACAAACGTGTGTTATCGCAATTCTTGCATAAAACACAACTAAAGTGCTGGAAATATCGAAAAAACAAGACTATTCAGCTGACATTAGCCGATCGAAGTCGGCCGTTTCAGGTTGTTATGGACACATGTTTTATTTATGCATTTGCAGGGCATACAGAAACAGTGCGTATTTTATAAATGTCGAACGGACATTCTTGTTGTGGTAATTTCTTTAATATTAAATATATGTAAAATAAGCATGACTCCCCCTTTTTCCAATATATCGGTAGGAACTTTAGCTTTAGAGGCTCGGAATTATGAGAAAAGGGCATACACGGCATCCTGTCTTTACACAATTTGCAGGTGAGGTGCCGACAGAACACAATTCTGCTTGGTTTACTGTTTAAATTAATAGTCTGTCCCTTACGCTTTTTAGCCCACCATCATCAGATGGTGGGCTATTCAAATCACTCTGCGTCCGTGGTCCGTCGTCCTTCCGTCATTCCGTCCGTCCTTCCGTTAACAATTTCTCGTTATCGCATCTCCTCAGAAACTACCAGGGGGATTTTGACCAAACTTTGTCAGAATGATGTATTGGTACCATAGTTGTGTCCCCCTGAAAATCAGACTGGTGCAACAATTTTTGAATTAGTTATGGCCCTTTGTTTATTTTTTTATAATTTACTTAGATTTATATAGGGAAAAAGTTTGAAAATCTTCTTGTCCAAAACCACAGAGCCTAGAGCTTTGATATTTGGTATGAAGCATCATTTAGTGGTCCTCTACCAAGATCATTCAAATTATTTCCCTGGGGTCTAATATGGCCCCGCCCCGGGGGTCACATGGTTTATATAGACTTATATAGGGAAAAAGTTTGAAAAACCTCTTGTTCAAAACCACAGGGCCTAGGGCTTTGATATTTTGTATGTGACACCATCTAGTGGTCTTCTACTAAGATTGTTCAAATTATTCCCCTAGGGTCAAATATGGCCTGCCCCGGGGGTCACATGGTTTACATAGACTTATATAGGGAAAAACCTTGAAAATCTTCTGGTCCAAACCACAAAGCCTAGGGCTTTGGCATTTGTAATGTAGCATCATCTAGTGGTTCTCTACCAGGTTTGTTCAAATTATCCCCCAAGGGTCAAATATGGCCCCGCCCTGGGGGTCACATGGTTCATATAGACTTGTATAGGGAAAAGCTTTTAAAATCTTCTTGTTAATAACGTACAACATTCAGATTTGGACGACATGTATGGTTCTGAGTGGCAAGATGAACCTTGATATGAGTTGACCTTGATTTTGACCTAGTGACCTACTTTTACATTTCTGTAGCTACAGCCTTCAAATTTGGACCACATGCATAGTTTTGTGCACTGAAAAAGACTTTGACCTTGACATTGACCTAGTGACCTACTTTCACATTTTTGAAGGTACAGGCTTCAAATTTGGACCACATGCATAGTTTCGTGTTCTGAAATGAAATTTGACCTTGATTTTGACCTAGTGACCTTCTTTCACATTTCTCAAGCTACAGCCTTCAAATTTGGACCATATGCATAGTTTTGTGTAGCGAAACAAACCTTGACCTTTACATTGATCTAGTGACCTACTTTCACATTTTTGAAGGTACAGGCTTCAAATTGGGACCACATGTATAGTTCTGTGTTCCGAAATAAAATTTGACCTTGATTTTGACCTAGTGACCTACTTTCACATTTCTCGAGCTACAGCCTTCAAATTTGGACAACTTGCATAGTTTTGTGTACCGAAATGAACTTTGACCTTAAGATTGACCTAGTGACCTACTTTCACATTTCTATAGCTACAGGCTTCAAATTTAGACCACATGCATAGGATTGTGTAACGAAACAAACTTTGACCTTGACATTGACCTAGTGACCTGCTTTCACATTTTTGAAGTTACAGGCTTTAAATTTGGACCACATGCATAGATTTGTTTTCTGAAGTGTAATTTGACCTTGATTTTGGCTAGTGACCAACTTTCACATTTCTCAAGCCGCAGCCTTCAAATTTGGACCACTTGCATAGTTTTGTGTACTGAAATAAACTTTGACCTTAAGATTGACCTAGTGACCTACTTTCAAATTTCTCAAACTACAGCCTTGAAACTTGATGCACATGCATAGTTTTGTGTACAAAGAACTTTGTCCTTGAAATTGATCTAGTGACCTACTTTCACATTTCTCAAGCTACAGCTTTCGAATTTGGACCACATGCACAGTGTTGTGTACAGAAATGAAATTTGACCTTGAGCTAGTCATTAAGTCTTGAAATTTGGAACACTCAAAAATGGCACATTGGTGGGCGCCAAGATCACTCTGTGATCTCTTGTTAAATTTAAATATTATCGTTTAATAGAAACTGGTATCGATACCTATATTCTTCATGTTGTTAAAAATGAAATCTCTAGGGCTATAACTAGAAAATTTTGCTTTGCACCCCACCCCATCGCGATCAAAGTTTGATAAACACAAAAATTTGAATTTTTCCAACATCGAGATAATCAACTTAGATTGGATTTATAAACTCAAACATGGTTGGTGAGATATACAAATAAATTGAAAAATATATAATAAATACCTTCTGTTCATCAAATGTTCATTAACTATGGAAAAATCCTTCAAACTTTACGCTTCGTCATGTTTATGCTTTACATTACACACCATCACTACATCAGTAGACTGCATAGATGTGTAAAGTAGACACAAACATTTTTTAAAAGTTTTAGTGTAAGATTTAAAGTTAGCATGTCAACTTTCTCAACTCAAATTAATTTGGAAAACGAAATTGTATTTTTGTAAGTGTTGTTTACCTGTTATTTTCAGGGATTAAATCGCGGCGTGTAAACTTACTTTGAGTCAAATACTCGTAATAATACAATAATAAGGAACGTCAATTCAGTCGCGTATCAAGAGAGGTAGCGCTTATTACAAGTTAAAGTAAAGTTAGGTTGAAAAATGATATTTTTAATAAAAATGCAGATGAAAAGATTTCATAAATCTCGGACCTTTCGACTTCGGCCAAAATTGATTCAGGATCCATAATTTGCTTACGTTGGACCCGCAACAGCATATTCAAAACGTTCACGAACAGCGCGTGTTCACGAGAATCTCCTTGTTTGTACACGTTTTTTTCCCTGTTTGTGCATGCCTGAAATCGGCAAAAAACAAAGGTTTTATGCAAGAATGAATAATAACACACAGTTTTCAGCCTTCTTTGTTTAATAGGAAAACAAATCGGGTCATGTTAGAATTTAGTATCATAAGGTCATTGTCAATATTGTTGTGACATAAAAACAATTTCTCAGTAGGAAAGCAGATCGTTCTCAAACTTGGTTGAATCATCACTTAATGTCAGTAAATATAGGTTCACACAACTATGAGGCATATAATGTTTATATAAACATCTCTTATCATTATGTGCTACCATAGACATGTCCACTTGGATCTTTCTGTATTGCCATGAGAAAATGTAATCCTGCTGTTATTAACATTTTGAAACTTTTCATGAATATGCAAGAGTAACATCTTAATGTTTATTTGCAGTTTCCTTGGAGAAGAAACTTTGACATTCCAGATTTCACTGTGACATTGACTGTGATGATTCAGAGAAGACCGTGCAACAGTTCAGGGATAACCCCAGTCTACACTGCCAAAATTTGTTGGTTATCTCATTCTTGAGTGACTGGAATAATTTCCAGGATTGTATTCAAGCATTTGATGCTTGCAGAGATACTTTTGCTTAATATCTGTATTTAAACAAGCAATTCTAATGAAACTGCTAGTATACTTGTGTTTACAGTGTATCAGAAACTCAACATGGCATTGAGCTCAAACAAGTCCAGCCTTTTATTTATAGATTATGATATTGATGTTATTTTTTTTTTGTTTATCAGAAAATCTTTGATGTTTTATTAACAAAATTTTGCATGTCCTTCATTTGTATTGATAATCTCTGTTTCTTTAATTTAGGGCTGTGGTTATTACTTTTTTATCATTTTGATTTATTTACATTTTGTTAATTTTTAATTTAGAATATTGTTAATTGATACATGCTTTATGTACATTTAATTATTAGGGATGATCCTAGTGTAACTGGATCAGTACAATGAATATTGTAGGATTAAGCTTGTGATTATTAGTCCCCTACAAGTGGAACACTGGAGGGGGCTATAGGAATGCCCTCCGTCCATTTGTCCATCTGTCTGTGTGTCCGCAAATCTGGATCCTGCAATCACTCAAAAAGTATTCAAGCTAGGTTCGTAAAACTTGGTGTGTGAATTGAGGGCAGTATGTAGATTATGCAGGTACATGACTTATGCTTGTAGGTCAAACGTCAAGGTCACTATTGAAGGTCAAATAAAAATTGTTTATGCTCCATAACTTATATGCATTGACGGATTATCTTTGTGCTACACAGAAGTTGCCCGTGATGAGACAGTTTGTCAACACATGATCTTTGCTTGTCAGTTAAAGGTTAAGGTCACTGTTCAAGGTCAAGCAAAAATTTGTGTCCACTCCATAAATTTTAATTGCATTGAAGGATTTTTATTAGTACACAGAAATGTTCCCCATGATTGGACTATGTGTCGCACACATGACCCATGGTTATTGGTTAAAGTTCAAGGTCACTATTGAAAGTTTTCCACCGGTATGGGACTTCTGTATTGCCACTGCAATACTCAGTCACTTGTTTTGTTTGAATATTCAGATTCTCTGATTTACTAAACATTTTAACAATAAAGATTCTCTTGAAAAACTTACAGAAATATTTATTGTAATAACTGGTTTCAGAGTATGATATACTGGTGTGAGAACATCCTTAAAAATGCTATGTTTTTAAATGATGTTTTTAATGATGAGTTTTTTTCACTTAACAGAAACAGCACCGCTTTTTATACGCCCAAAGGGACATATTATGTTATGGTCCCAGTGTCCATCCGTCCATTAGCAATTTCCTGCCCGCTCTGTAACTCTTGAACCCCTTGAAGGATTTTAAAGAAACTTGACACAAATGTTCACCACACCGAGATGACGTGCAGAGCGCATGTTTTGGATGTCTCAATTCAAGGTCAAGGTCACACTTAGGAGTCAAAGGTCATATGAGTGTGTTTTGTGTCCGCTCTGTAACTCTTGAAGTGCTCGAAGGATTTCAAAGAAAATTGGCACAAATGTTCACCACACTGAGACGACGTGCACAGTGCATGTTTTGGATGTCTCATTTCAAGGTCAAGGTCACACTTAGGGGTCAAAGGTTATATGAGTGTGTTTCATGTCCGCTCTGTAACTCTTGAACTGCTTGAAGGATTTCAAAGAAACTTGGCACAAATGTTCACCACACAGAGACGACATGCAGAGCTCTTGTTTTGGATGACTAACTTCAAGGTCAAGGTCACACTTAAGAGTTTAAGGTCATATGTGACTTTGATGTTTCTGCTCTGTAACTCTTGAACTGCTTGAAGGATTTCAAAGAAACTTGGCACAAATGTTCACCACACTCAGGCAACATGCAGAGCACAAGTTTTGGATGACTCACTTCAAGGTCAAGGTCACACTTAGGGGTCAAAGGTCATATATGACTTTGCTTTGTATATATTGCTATGCATTGCAGTGCTCTTGTTATGTCTCCCCCAGGAGACATATTGTTTTTGCCCTGTCCGTCCGTCCGTCCGTCACACTTCATTTCCGAGCAAAAACTGGAGAACCAATTGACCTAGAACCTTCAAACTTCATGGGGTTATAGGGCTGCTGGAGTAGACGACCCCTATTGTTTTTGGGGTCACTCCATCAAAGGTCAAGGTCACAGGGGCCTGAACATTGAAAACCATTTCCGATCAATAACTAGAGAACCACTTGACCCAGAATGTTGAAACTTCATAGGATGATTGGTCATGAAGATTAGATGACCCCTATTGATTTTGGGATCACTCCATCAAAGGTCAAGGTCACAGGGGCCTGAACATTGAAAACCATTTCCGATCAATAACTAGAGAACCACTTGACCCAGAATGTTGAAACTTCATAGGATGATTGGTCATGAAGAGGAGATGACCCCTATTGATTTTGGGGTCACTCCGTCAAAGGTCAAGGTCACAGGGGCCTGAACATTGAAAACCATTTCTGATCAATAACTAGAGAACCACTTGACCCAGAATGTTGAAACTTCATAGGATGATTGTACATGCAAAGTAGATGACCCCTATCTATTTTGGGGTCACTCCATTAAAGGTCAAGGTCACAGGGGCCTGAACATTGAAAACCATTTCCGGTCAGTAACTTGAGAACCACTTGACCCAGAATGTTGAAACTTAATAGGATGATTGGTCATAAAGAGTAGATGACCCCTAACGATTTTGGGGTCACTCTGTGAAAGGTCAAGGTCACAGGGGCCCGAACATTGAAAACCATTTCCGGTCAGTAACTTGAGAACCACTTGACCCAGAATGATGAAACTTCGTAGCATGATTGGTCATGCAGAGTAGATGAACCCTAACGATTTTAGGGTCACTCTGTTAAAGGTCAAGGCCACAGGGGCCTGAACATGGAAACCATTTCCAATCAATAACTTGAGAACCTCTCGACCCAGAATGTTGAAACTTCATAGGATGATTGTTCATGCAGAGTAAATGACCCTTATTGTTTTTCGGGTCACTCCGTTAAAGGTCAAGGTCACAGGGGCCTGAACATTGATAACCAGTTCTCATCAATAACTTGAGAACCACTTGACCCAGAATGTTGAAACTTCATAGGATGATTGAACATGCAGAGTAGATGACCCCTATTGATTTTGGGGTCAGTCTATTAAAGGTCAAGGTCACAGTGGCCTGTTCATGTAAAATCATATTTTGGAAATAACTTGAGAACCACTTGACTTACAATGTTGAAACTTAATAGAATGATTGGACATGCAGAGTAGATGACCCCTATTTATTTTGAGGTCACTTGATCAAAGGTCAAGGTCACAGGAGCCTGAACAGTGACTTGAGAACCACTAGGCCACGATAGTTGAAATTTAGCGGGATGACTGGACATGCCAAGTAGATGATCCCTATTGCAGCCAACCATCATTGTCTCTTTGACTTTCGCTCCTGACCCCTATTGACTTCTTGCCTATAGGACTTTGCATTGGGGGAGACATGCGCTTTTTTACAAAAGCATTTTCTAGTTTTTATTTGGCAAATCCCTTTTTGTTCTCTTACAATAATGTTTTTTTTAATTACTTCCCTTTTTTGTTACTATATATACCTTATTTTGAAACTTTTTATTATTGGCTGTAGGGAAAAACCGAGACCACTTTTCTGTGGTACAACATGGATGATACATCCAATTTTTAGATGTATTTTGACATAACTTTATCTGGTAAGAATTGTTTGTGGACTTAGAATTTTTTTTTTGGAATTTCTTCTTTTTGTTGTTCCTGTCCTTTGGGCTTCAACTGTCATGTTCTTTAAATTTTGCTACCATCCTGTAATGTAACCCTTCGGGCGGCGCTCTTGTTTGCCAGTATTTTAGACCTTACATGAAACACATTTCTTAAATTTGGCACATTGAGACAATTATCTTGTAAATGTCATAAAGAAATTAAAATTTAAAAAATATCTAAGCAATATTACAGTTAACCAAGTTAAATGCCCACGATTTGACTATGTGTTGCGCATAATATGGTTGTCAGTCAGAGGTCAGGGTCACTACTGAAGGTCAAGTAAAATTGTTTCCGCTCCATAACTTTTATGTGCATTGATGGATTATCTTTAGTACTGTACACAAATGTTCCCCATGATGAGATGATGTTCATGATCTATGCTTGTAGGTCAAGGTCACTATTGAAATTTAAGTAAACATAGTTTTTGTTTCTTAGCTCCTAAATGCCTTGAATCATTTTAGTCCACTACAGATGGAACACTGGAGGGGACTAAAAGGAATGCCCTCCATTCATCTGTCTTTTCATCCATCCACCTGACCATCTGCAAATCTGGATCCTGTGATTACTCAAACAGTATTAAGTATCTGATGGCTTCAGCCCTTACCCTGCTAAATTTCTATAATGAACTTGTCCATCTTCCAATATGGACAGTACCATTAACTGTTAAAAGAGGTGCTTACCAAAAAGATAATGAAGGAATGGCGGACAGTGCAGATCATGATCAGACTGCACGGATTTGCAGGCAGATCATGATCTACACTGGTCGCAAAGGTAGAATCAGTTGTTTTCAGCATGGTAAGGGTTAAGCAACATGTCAGCTAACTCCCCAATTTGACAGTTTTTTATTTTCACCTGCCTTAAACAGCCACAATGTGTCGGTCCTTGGCTGAGTGTTTAAAAACAAATTTGACTGGAACTCAGTTTATCTGTAATTTTATCATGTTATAAGTAATAGAGCTTTTAAAATATGTGTATAATTTCAAAACTGTTGAAGTGATTTCAAAATACTGACAAAAACAAGTATTCAATTTGTTTAATAAATTCAATATAAAAGCCATTCCTGTAATGTTTATATCATGGGCATGAAGTTTTGTGATTTTGCCCTTAAGTTCACCTATGGATGATTTTAGTGATACGCTTTTTAGCTCAGAAGTGACAAGGTGAGCTATTGTGACCGCTTGATGTCCGTTGTCTGTCGTCAGTCTTCCGTCGTGCGTCAACAATTTCTAAAAAAATCTTCTTCTTGAAAAACACTGGGCAGAATTACACCAAACGTCACAGGAATGATCCTTGGATGGCCCCCTTTCAAAATTTTTCAAAGAATTGAATTCCATACAGAACTCTGGTTGCCATGGCAACCGAAAGGAAAAGCTTTAAAAATCTTCTTGTCCAAAACCACAGGGCCTAGGGCTTTGATATCCGGTTTGTAGCATGATCTAGTGGTCCTCTACCAAAATTGTTCAAATTATCCCCCAAGGGTCAAATATGGCCCAGCCCCGGGGGATCACATGGTTTATATACTTGTATAGGGAAAACTTCGAAAATCTTCTTGTACAAAACCACATGGCCTAGGGCTTTGATATTTGATATGTAGCATCATCTAGTGGTCCGCTACCAAGATTGTTCAAATTATCCCCCTAGGGTCAAATGTGGCCCCGCCCCAGGGGTCCAAAGTTTTACATAGACTTATATAGGAAAAATAGTTTAAAAAACTTCTTGAAACCACAACACTTAGACCTTTGATTTGTTGCATTGTCTTATGGTCCTCAACCAAAATTGTTCAAATTGTACCCCTTGGGTGAAAAGAGGCCCTGCCCTGGGGTCCCAAGTTTTATATAGACTTATATAGGAAAAAGGTTTAAAAATCTTCTTGTCTGAAACCATACGACCTAGGCTTTTGATATTTGGTATGATGCATTGTCTTGTAGTCCTCTACCAAAATTATTAAAATTATGCCCCTGGGTTAAAAGAGGCACCGCCCTGGGGTCACTTAGTTATTATATGAGTTATATATGAAAAATACTTAAAAAAATCATCTGATCCTATTTCCAAGACTGTTTAATTATAATTACCTGATGACCCCAAGTAATATGATATCACTTGACTGTGACCTTGACCTACTGACCTACTTTTCTGTTTTTAGCTCACTTGAGCACAAAGTGCTCAAGGTGAGCTTTTGTGATCGCCCTGTGTCCGTCGTCAGTCATCTGTCGTCGTCAACAATTTGACTATTAACACTCTAGAGGTCACAATTTTGGCCTAATCTTAATGAAACTTGGTCAGAATGTTACCCTCAATAAAATCTTGGACAAGTTGGATATTGGGTCATCTGGGGTCAAAAACTAGGTCACCAGGTCAGATCAAAGGAAAAGCTTGTTAACACTCTAGAGGTCACAATTTTGGCCCAATCTTAATGAAACTTGGTCAGAATGTTACCCTTAATAAAATCCTGGATGAGTTTGATATTGGGTCATTTAGGGTCAGAAACTAGGTCACCAGGTCAAATCAAAGGAAAAGCTTGTTAACACTCTAGAAGTCACAATTTCAGCCCAGTCTTAATGAAACTTGGTCAGAATGTTACCCTTAATGAAATCTTGGACGAGTTCGATGTTGGGTCATCTGGGGCCAAAAACTAGGTCACCAGGTCAAATCAAAGAAAAAGATTGTTAACACTCTAGAGGTCACAATTTTGGCCCAATTTTAATGAAACTTGGTCAGAATGTTACTCTCAATAAAATCTTAGACGAGTTTGATATTGGGTCATCCGGGGTCAAAAACTAGGACACCAGGTCAAATTATAGGAAAAGCTTGTTAACACTGTAGAGGCCACATTTATTACTATATCTTCATGAAACTCATCCAGAATGTTAATCCTGATGATCTCGAGGTCCAGTTTGAACCTGGGTCATGTAGGATCAAAAACTAGGTCACCAGGTCAAATCATAGGAAAAGCTAGTTAACACTTTAGATGCCACATTTATAACCCTATCTTAATGAAACTTGTTCAGAATCTTAATCTTGATGATCTATAGGTCAAGTTCGAATCTGGGTCAGGTAGGGTCAAAAACAAGGTCACTAGGTCAAATAAAAGGAAAAGCTAGTTAACACTGTAGAGGCCACATTTATGACCATATCTTAATGAAACTTGTTCAGAATGGTAATCTTCATGATCTATAGGTCAAGTTCGAATCTGGGTCAGGTAGGGTCAGAAACTAGGTCACTAGGTCAAATCAAAGGAAAAGCTTATTAACACTCTAGAGGCCACATTTATGAATATATCTTCATGAAACTTAGTCAGAATATTAATCTTGATGATCTTTAGGTCAAGTTCGAATCTGGGCCATGTGGGGTCAAAAAACAAGGTCACCAGGTCAAATCAAAGGAAAAGCTAGTTAACACTTTAGAAGCCACATTTATGACCATAATCTTAATGAAACTTGGTCAGAATGTTAATCTTGATGATCTTTAGGTCAATAGGTCAGGTGAGCGATACAGGGCCTTCATGGCCCTCTTGTTTAATATACAGCCTTGAAATTTTGATGTCATGCACAGTTTTGCACACAAATTGTAAAACTGAACTTCATTGACCATGAATGTGACCTACTGACTTTCTTAATATTTTATCATCAGTTTGACATTTGAAACATGTAGCTCATATTACTCAGGTGAGCGATCCAGGGTCATCATGACCCTCTTGTTTAAGTTTACCCTTGGATGATTCTAATGATGTCCATCCTCAAGTTGACTCTGTGTTTAGTGTAATTTATTTTCCTTCCTCAAGTGGACTCTGTGTTTAGTGTAATGTATTTTCCTGCCTCAAGTGGACTCTGTGTTTAGTGTAATGTATTTTCCTTCCTCAAGTGGACTCTGTGTTTAGTGTAATGTATTTTCCTGCCTCAAATGGACTCTGTGTTTAGTGTAATGTATTTTCCTGCCTCAAGTGGACTCTGTGTTTAGTGTAATGTATTTTCCTGCCTCAAGTGGACTCTGTGTTTAGTGTAATGTATTTTCCTGCCTCAAGTTGACTCTGTGTTTAGTGTAATGTATTTGCTGTGTAGTTTGTTAGCTAGAGATATTGGTCTGTGATTATTATATTTTTGTCTGGACATATTGATTGTAGACTCATGAACTGTAAATTCTGTCTTCATGGAATTGATATCTTTAGTTCATTTTAGTTATTTTGGAACATTTTGACATGTTTTTTATGCAAGAATTAGTTTTCTTTATGCACTAATTTATTTTTAGCTTGTAAAAGAGCCATATTTCTTGGAAGTATGATGAAAGATCTGCTAAAGGGAGAATTGACCTCAAACAGTTTGCATGACTGCAGATTATCAACTTTTTGTAACAGGATAGCTTTTACGTGATAATTATTGTACAACAGAAGTCTTTAAGGTTAGTTTAGATACTGTTTTTCAAGTTTTTTTTGGCTAAATAGATTTTATTTGGAAAAATGATGACTTGTCTTATTTTATTTCTGTAAGAAAGTGCAATTGAAGGGAAGTATTACTTCATTAAGGATGTTTATTTAGGTTTAATGATGTTCTTCCTGGTACCGTCTTGTAAAACAATTTCATTCAGATTTGTTGTTCTTATATCAGGAAGTGACATTTATGGCAAACGTGAGCAGAATGATTTTGGAATAGTCTAAGAAAACTATCTTATATTGTAAGCAGTAGTATTTGGAGTCGTTCCACTTTTATCATCCCCCGACGAAAGTCAGAGGGATATAGTTGTTGCGTTGTCCGTCCGTCCGAGCTCACATTTGCATACTTAGGTGGCTATAGGAACAATAGGTAACTGTACTTTTTATACGCCCGTTTGAAAAACGGGACGTATTATGGGAACGCCCCTGGCGGGCGGATGGGCGGTTGGGCGGGCGGGCGGGCGGGCGGCGTCCAGAGACCTTGTCCGGAGCATATCTTCTACATGCATGGAGGGATTTTGATGAAACTTGGCACAGTTGTTCACCATCATGAGACGGAGTGTCATGCGCAAGAACCAGGTCCCTAGGTCTAAGGTCAAGGTCACACTTAGAGGTCAAAGGTCAAATTCAAGAATGACTTTGTCCGGAGCATATCTTCTTCATGTATGGAGGGATTTTGATGAAAGTTGGCACAATTGTTCATCATCATGAGACGGAGTGTCATGCGCAAAAACCAGGTCCCTAGGTCTAAGGTCAAGGTCACACTTAGAGGTCAAAGGATACAAGAATGAAAAATTCAAGAATGACTTTGTCCGGAGCATATCTTCTTCATGCATGGAAGGATTTTGATGTAGCTTGGCACAGTTGTTCACCATAATGAGAGGGAGTGTCATGCGCAAGAACCAGGTTCCTAGGTCTAAGGTCAAGGTCACACTTAGAGGTCAAAGGATACAAGAATGAAAACTTTGTCCGGAGCATATCTTCTTCATGCATGAAAGGACTTTGATGTAGCTTGGCAAAATTGTTCACCATCATGAGACGGAGTGTCATGCGCAAGAACCAGGTCCCTAGGGGTAAGGTCAAGGTCACACTTAGAGGTCAAAGGATACAAGAATGAAAACTTTGTCCGGAGCATTTCTTCTTCATGCATTGAGGGATTTTGATACAACTTGGCACAAATGTTCACAAGCATGAGACGGAGTGTCATGCGCAAGAACCAGGTCCCTCGGTCTAAGGTCAAGGTCACACTTAAAGGTCAAAGGTCAGATACAAGAATGACTTTGTCTGGAGCATTTCTTCTTCATGCATGGAGGGATTTTGATGTAACTTGGCACAATTGTACACCATCATGAGACGGAGTGTCATGCACTGGTCCCTTCTTTTGAATTACTTCCCTTTGCTGTTACTATAAATAGCTTATATTGTAACTTTTTCATTACAAGTCGTAGGGAAAAATCGAGACCACTTTTCTGTAGTACAACATGCATGTTACATCCAATTCTGGGGTGTATTTTGAGCTATCTCTACCTGGTAAGGATTTTTGTGTGGACTTGTAATTTTTTTTTTTTCGATTTTTTTTTTTTTTTTTTTTCTTCTCTTTAAAGATTAACTTCCCTTAGTTGTTACTATAAATAACTTACATTGTAACTTTTTTATAATTGACCGTAGGGAAAAAACCAAGACCACTTTTCTGTGGTACAACATTGATGTTACTTTCAAATTTTGGGTGTATTTTAAGGTATCTCTACCTGGTAAGGATTTTTTTTTGTGGACTTAGAAAAATAAAAGAATTACAATAATTTCTAAAAAAAAACAACATTGTAAACAACTAGAAAATTAAAATTCCATTTGCAAATACAGGTGCTAGTGTAAACAAATTTGCTGTGACGGGCGTATATTGTGACATTCTGCACCCTTGTTCTTTGATGTCATTCATTCCGTAATGCTTTTATTTGGCTATTTTTCTCTTACATGGCTAAAAAAACAATAGAGAGAACAAAAGAGTAGCCACATAAGTATCCATATGTAGGAACGTCCGTCCTTCTGTCCGTCTTTCCGTCCGTCCTTCCGTCCGTCTATCTGGAGCCATATCTAGGAAATGGTTGGGAATATTTATTTAAAACTTCATATACATGTTCATCGCTATGAGTTCTTGCGGCCCGTCAAGTTTCAGATTGCCCAAGTAACACCAGAGTTATGGCCCTTAGAAGTTTCTAGTGTTAACTTTATAGGGTACTATAAATATGACAATTTCTGCATCATAACTTTTGATATATTTGACCTAGAACTATGAAACTGAAACAGAATTTAGACCACCATAATGTGGTTGTGTACACACAATTTCGTACGGATTTATTTGTAAATTAAGAGTTATTGTCTTTTAATTGTATATAAATCCACATATTTGTACATAACAAACTTACCACATGGTAGAATTTCATTAAATTTCTTTCATTCTTTTCCATGAACATTTATTGTAAACATGTGAAGTTTTGTACCCACACCTGGTCACCCCCTTACCTTGATCACACCCCTCCCCCTTCACCCTTTTACCATCTTTTTTTTTTTTTTTTTTTTTCATTTTTAATTTTCAATCAATATTTATAATCAACATGTGAAATTTTGTTTCCTCTCCCGTTCCCCTGCACCCCCACCCCCTAAAAAAATGAATATATACATATATCTCTCTATATATATATATACATATATATATTTCCATTCCTTTTTTTATGCCCCCGAAGGGAGGCATATAGTTTTTTAACCGTCTGTCGGTCTGTCAGTCTGTCAGTCTGTCAGTCTGTCTGCAATTTTCGTGTCCGGTCCATACCTTTGTCATCGATGGATGGATTTTCAAATAACTTGGCATGAATGTGTACCACAGTAAGACGACGTGTCGCGCGCAAGACCCAGGTCCGTAGCTCAAAGGTCAAGGTCACACTTAGACATTAAAGGATAGTGCATTGATGGGCGTGTCCGGTCCATATCTTTGTCATTGATGGATGGATTTTAAAATAACTTGGCATGAATGTGTACCACAGTAAGACGACGTGTCGCCGCAAGACCCAGGTCCGTAGCTCCAAGGTCAAGGTCACACTTAGACATTAAAGGATAGTGCATTGATGGGCGTGTCGGTCCTATCTTTGTCATCGATGGATGGATTTTCAAATAACTTGGCATGAATGTGTACCACAGTAAGACGACGTGTCGCGCGCAAGACCCAGGTCCGTAGCTCAAAGGTCAAGGTCACACTTAGACATTAAAGGATAGTGCATTGATGGGCGTGTCCGGTCCATATCTTTGTAAACCCATGGATGGATTTTCAAATAACTTGGCATGAATGTGTACCACAGTAAGACGACATGTTGGCGCAAGACCCAGGTCTGTAGCTCAAAGGTCAAGGTCACACTTAGACGTTAAAGGTCATTTTTCATGATAGTGCATTGATGGGCGTGTCCGGTCCATATCTTTGTCATTCATGCATGGATTTTAAAATAACTACGCATGAATGTGTGGCACAGTAAGACGACGTGTCGCGCGCAAGACCCAGCTCCGTAGGTCAAAGGTCCTAAACTCTAACATCGGCCATAACTACTCATTCAAAGTGCCATCGGGGGCATATGTCATCCTATGGAGACAGCTCTTGTTTTTTTAAATGTTCAATCCTTCAACATGTTAAGTTGTGACTGCACAAACCTGCCCTCAGCCATGTTCAAGATATCTTACCTGTGTTCTCTTAAGGACATCTGTTCTTTTAAGTTCAAATGTACATGTTAAACAGCAACACCTGGTGCCAAACCACTCAAAGACAATATTTCGTTAAAGTTTAACTTCAAGCTCACATTTCAGTTAACTGCATTTAATTTTAAAAGCTAAGCTTATAACAGTAAGCATATCCCATTCAAAATAAATTCTTTAGTCAGGATCAAAGTATCATACATTTATTATGTACTCTTTAATTAAACATTTGTTTTTTGTTAAATTGATTTTGACTAATGAAATTATTTGCTTCTTATTAACATCCTTAACTTTTTGCAGGATATATTGTTTTGCCATTCCTCACCACAAACCCTTTTGGCGGGGGATACCAATTCATCGAATTTGCTTGTTTAAAAAAAAAGCCCATTTTTTCTTCTATACTGGTTGGTAAGATAACCTTGACCCTAAATTGCAGTTTTTTTTGGCAATGTATTTTTCATCTGTGAAAATATTTTATGCCTTTGCACATCAAAACAAACTGAAGCTCATCACTTTCCTGGTGACACCTTAGAAAAAGGGAATAGTCTATTAAGAGGCCCAGAAAGGGTAGATAAAATTTGCACCTGAGTTATTTTCATCACAAATGTTGAAAATTATTACTGTTATCAAAACATGTTGACATTGGTTTCATGTAAG
The DNA here is from genome assembly GCF_021730395.1 of Mercenaria mercenaria. Classification (NCBI taxonomy): domain Eukaryota; kingdom Metazoa; phylum Mollusca; class Bivalvia; order Venerida; family Veneridae; genus Mercenaria; species Mercenaria mercenaria. The sequence continues at coordinate 75,773,811 of NC_069362.1, forward strand.
TTTGAACCATTTAATTAATTAAGTATTTGCTTCTTAGGTAACTTTTGACACTCAGTCTGGTAACTATGTTACATGTCAAAACAACAGTAAATCGTTGGTTAAATTTCATAGGTATCACATAAAACATGTCTGTGATTGTTTTGTACTACGCTGTGTTGGATGACTGCTTGCCTAATTGGAAGCACATATATTTTAGAAACCTGTAGTTGCCCTTACAAGACAGTTGTTTGCGTCGGGGAACCAGAAATGGAATCTCCCAGTCATTTTGACAGCAATTTTTTTGAACAAAAATTCCTGGTCAGTGAAAATCATTTAATATGTACTGATTTCGTCAAGATTTTCAGTTGTTGTAGAGTTTTGATAATTCTGATTGATGATGAACTTGATTTTAAGAGACAAAATGTTAAATCAATTTGATAACGAAACAACAAGGTAATCTATGTGGCAAAGTTATCTTGCCTACCGGTATAGGTAGAGACACAAGTCCAATATGGGGGTAAGGGATAGTAAACTTTGCAAAAACTGATTGATACCAGTGCAGAAAAAATCGTAAAAAAGTTCCATTTGGAGCAATGTAAGCATTTTCTGTCATTTATACAAAGAAATAAGTATCAGATTCAAGACACTAAAATCTTGAGACAATAATTGCCCAGATTGCTGATGTCAGTAGTTTTGTCCGATAGTCTGCCCATCGGTAGACACTTCAGTTTCTTATAAATAACTGGACAATGGTTTTGTCTGCAGTGGTCAAACTAAATAGGATGATTTTATCTGTGGTCTGTAGACTACCCCTGATTTTAATTGGATCAGTAGGTCAAAGTTGTAGTGACCTTCAGACCATTAAGTTTTCAGCTCTATAACTGAAACATTCTCAGACTGCAGTAATATTACTTACAATGTTTGCCTATTGTCAGTAGATGATTCCAGTCAGTTTCTAGGTCAGTAAGTTAAAGGTCCAGGTCAAACCATACTGAAAAAAATTCATTTCAATATTTGGAGAAGCCCCGGGTCGGGCTTGCAGTAGTCAAACTTCATAGGACTGCCTGAGGACTGTAGAGGATTCCTATGAATTTGGAGGTCAGAAGGTCAAAGTCTGTGTTACAGTGGCCTCCGGACTGAAAATGGGTCGCTCAAAAAAAACATAAAATATTTGGACTTACAATGGTCAAAACACACTGGATAATTGCCTGTGGGCAATAGATTAATCATATTGTTTTGGGGACCAGAGGCTGAAGGTCAAGGTCACATTGACCTTGTTACTAAAAACAGTATCTGCTCAGTTACTGGGGCAGGCTTGGGTCTACAGTGGACAAATTTGATAGGTTGATTGCCTGTTGTCAGCAGATGACCCCTAAAGTTTTGAGAGGATTGTACATCAAGGGTCACAGTCAACAAGACTTTGAGACTTCAGACAGTTCCTAATCAATAACTGAAGAATGCTTAGACCTACAGTTGTCTAACATTCAAAGACCATTGACTAGGGGCATATGTATTTTACAAACAGTTCTTAACTTAGAAAAAAAATAATGGCAGAAACACAGAATTAATCTGTTTCACAAAATAATGTAGTTCCATTAAGTTGTATCCTTTTCTTATCCTAATATTTATTTTGTTAAAGTGAAAGGTTTGAGTGTCTGTATGGATTGAAAAATTATTACAATGTTGGCAAAAGCTTTGATATGGCAGCAATGTAACTGTATAGTTGTAGCTGTTTTACCATTTAGAGTAAGGATAATGTATAATACAAAGTAGTTGAGTGTTAGCAGAGATATACCTTGTTCAAGGTGCTTTGGTGTGGGAGTCACTTACACTGATATTGTTCATGAAGAGGAAGTATTAAAAGCAATAAATGTTGCTGTATTAGCTTTATTGATGTTTCAGAAATGTAATTGATATTGAATGTTTCACAGATTGCTGTTTGTTTTAAGACAGAAAATAATTGCCATTGTAGGCAGACACATCGGAGAAGTTCTTTTAATTTCATATGTCACAATAATAACTCTGATATTGTCATTAGACAGCTCTTGTTGTTCACTCAGAAACACTTAGACTCAGCATGGTGTCATACAATACTCCTCTGCCTCATCCTTTGACAAACTGTAAAATAATTTTATATTGTAGATGTATAAAATGTCATGGTATGGCCCAAAAGGGCTGTTTGAGGCGATATAGATCTGTAATTTCAATTTTTGATGGTAAAAGTAGAATTTGTAAGTATACCTTTGGATTGAATTTACAGGTTGATGCTACAAAATCCACAATAAGTCCCCTGTTAATAGTGATGTTTTCACAGTATGGACCATTAAAAACACACTGTTAGATAGAATCAATAGATACATATTTATGCATGTATTTATGTGCCTGTTTTGAAAAGAAAAAAAAAACGGACGTATTATGTGATGGTGTGTGGGTCTGTCTGTCTGTCCATCTGCTTTCTGTCTGTCATATTTTGTGTCTGGAGCTTAAATCAGTAACAGTTCGAGGTATTGACTTTAAACTTGGCATATTGGTAGACGGCGATGAGAAGATGTGCAGAGCACATGAACCTGGTCAATAGGTCAAAGTCAAGGCCACAAATACAGCTCAAAAGCAAGGCTGCAAATGGAGGTCAGATGTCAAATTTAACCCTTGTATTTCGTGTCTGGAGCATAACTTAAGTACTATTCAAAGTATTGACTAAGTTAGCTTACTGGTAGGTGGTGGTAAGATGGTGTGCAGAGCACATGAATAGTAGGTCTAAGGTCAGGGTCACAGATGAAGGTCAAAGGTCAAATTTGACCTTCATATTCCTTGTGTAGAGCGTAATTTAATAACCATTAGGTATTGACCTCGATCGTGGCATATAGGCAGGTGGCAATGAGATGATGTGCAGAGTGCATGGACAGAGTCACAGCAAGGTCAAATTTGTCTGTTATATTTTGTGTCCAGAGCATAACTTGATAAGCATTCAAGGCATTTATTTCAAACTTGGCATAAAAGGTAGGTAGCAATGAGACGATGTGCATAGCACCTGAGCTTGATCTGTAGGTCTAAGGTCAAGGTCACAGATTGAGTTCAAATCTGTCCTTTGTATTTTGTGTACAGAGCTCAACTTTAAAACTATTCAAGATACTGACTTTTTACCTGGAATACAGTTTGGTGGTGATGTGTGATTTTGAGTAGTGCAGCAACAATTGTTTTTTGAAAAGCACTTATATATTGTATTTATATTATGTTTGAGCACATGAACTAGTTTGGTAGGTCATAGGTCATACAGCAAAGTCATATCAGTTCATCATATTTTTTGTCCAGAGCATAATTTCATAACCAGTGAAGGTATTAACGTTGAACTTGGCATGTAGGTAGATGGCAGTCAGACAATGTGCAGAGCGCATGAACTCGGTCTGTAAGTCAGTGGTCAAGGTCACAAATTGAATTAAAATCTGTCTGTTTTATTTTATGTCTGGAGCACAACTTTAAAACTATTCAAGATTATGACTTTAAACTTGCATTAAAGATGGATGATGATAAAGTGGTTTGAGGATTGCAACAATCCAGATTACCCACCCATCCCACTCATTAAACCTCCCACCACCCTCCTCTCTTCCCCCCACCCTCTCATTTACTTTCAGTTTCTTATGCCGTAATACTCCATCACCGTTGCCACGCAACCCCCACCCTCCAAATGCCACATTACATCCCTGCTCCCAAATACCCAGGAAAAAAATCTTTAAACCTGACTTCCTCCTTTGGGGTATATTTAAAGCAATGACATTGATTCACCTTCATCCATCCTAATTTGTTAATCATCATGTTTAAAAATAGATATCTGAGGTTAACTCTCTCAGTACAGTTAAAAATTAATATTTCTTATATACACACCTGTGACAGATATTTCTGGTATTTCATTGTTGATTTTGTCATGAAAAATTATTTATAAAGGTTTATTAAGATTAATGTCTTAGAAAAAGTTATTTCTGTATTCATAAAATATTTATTTTAAGGATTTCTGTATTTGTGGTTATTCAGTAGTTCTCATGTTAAAGTTATTATTTTCCACCATAAGGATTGTGCTTGCATTTATTTTAAGTAGCTCACTAGAGCTATTGTGATCATTCACCTTCCTTGGTATGACATATGTCAACCATTTTCTTCAAATCATCTCCTTTGAAGCCATTAAGTGAAAGTTATGAAACTGTCCGTAAATGTTCATTGGATGGTCCTCTTCCAAAATTCAACAGCTCTGTTTAGCTGCACAAAGTTTAAAATAGAAACATTTTTGAACAGTACTTTTAGCTCGGCTATATGAAGTATCTGGAGAGCTATCCTACTCACCCCGGCGTCGGGCCCCATGTGGTTCTGGGACGATCTGTGTATGAAAAGAATTGGAACCACTGCCTTACCCTTGCATGATTGTAAGAGGCGACTAATAGGGTCTTAACACTTGGTTTTGCTGTAACTCTGTGATTCCAGCAGGTATACAAATTTTGATTCCATACCTCATGTTTTTATTTCGATGTAAATGAGATGTGAAACCAAAATTTGTAGTCCTGTTTGGCGCGATATAACCTATACTGTGTTGGTGTGCCGTAAAACCAAAATAAATAAATAAATAAATACACCCCGGCGTCGGCGTCTTTCCGCAACCCCACCTTGGTTAAAGTTGTTTTTACACTTTCTCTTTTTTTCTCCTTATCTTTGTAATTACATGATGGATTTGCTTTAAACTTAAAATAGTTATTCCTCATCATCACCCACATCATATGGCACAAGAAATACAGACTGACATGATCGCCAACATGTCCATGTGGTGAAGAAGATCAGATTGGTGAGCATATACTTCAGAGATGTAAAAGGCATGAACAGGAGCGAGCTGCGACTTGGCCGATAGATACCTCAATCCACCAGAAATTGTATGGAGGCATTGAGGATCTGCGGCAAACCACAAGTTTCATCGAGGCTACTGGTCTGACAGTGTAGTTGCGAACGATAAGAAGAAGAAGAATATGGCACAAGGGCCATAACTCTCACACCAATATTTCATGAATTATCCCCCTTTTTACTTAGAATTTCAGGTTAAAGTTTTGATGTACCTTCACTCTATCTCAGTTATTCCTAAATGGATTTGATTCAAACTGAAAGTAGTTGTTCTACATCATCTCCCACATCATATGACACAAGGCCCATAACTCTGGTACCAATATTTAATGAATTATCTCCCCTTTTACTTAAAATTTCAGGTTAAAGTTTTGATGCGCTTTCACTATATCTCAGTTATTACTAACTGGATTTGATTCAAACTTAAAATGGTTGTTCAACATCATCACTCACATTATATGACACAAGGGCCATAACTCTTGCACCAATATTTCATGAATTATGCCCCCTTTTTACTTAGAATTTCAGGTTAAAGTTCTGATACACTTGCACTCTATCTCAGTTATTACTAAATGGATTTTATTCAAACTTAAAATAGTTGTTCCACCTTATCACCCACATCATATGACACAAGGTGCATAACTCTGGCACCAATTTTTCATGAATATGCCCCCTTTTACTTAGAATTTAAGGTTAATTTTGATGCATTTTCAGCATATCTCAGTCATTATGAAATGGATTTGATTCAAACTTGAAGTAGTTGTTCCACATCATCACCTTCATCATACGACACAAGGTGCATAACTCTTGCACCAGTATTCTATGAATTATGCCCCCTTTTTGCTTAGAATTATACTTATGTAGTGTTTTGATACACTTTATCTTTACCTCTCTTATTACTTAATATTTTGGCACAGACTCAAGCTATTGTGCAATATCTTCATCCACCATTGGAGTCATTAAACACTCCAGTGACAGCTCCAGTTTCCTCAGATGAGCCCAGTTTCACTATCCAGCATCGAAATAGTCAGGCGCGCTGTCTCCTGTGACAGCTCTTGTTTTCTAAACCACTTGTTTGACTTGGACATAATTTCACAGAAACATTGCTTGGATAGTATTCAGATTAATCTGATGCGTGAGAAAACATGACTGCCAGTGATTGTGGTCTCTATTCCCAATATGTTTAGAGGAAATGTAAACAAATTTCTCATGAACTGCTGACCAGAGGATCCTTTGGTTACACCCTATAATGATTGTTCAGATTTGTAAAAATTATGGCCTTATATGAACTTTAAAAGTATTTTTGTCAAAAACTGCTTTCCATGACCATTTTACCAAGATTTTTTATACCCCCACAAAACGAAGTTTGTGGGGGGATATATAGGAGTGAGCTTGGCGGTCGGTCGGTCCGTTGGCTTTTGTAGTTTCCGGATGATAACTCCTGAAAGGCTTGACTATTTAAATAATTTTTGGTACACAGGCGTAACATTAGAAAATACAGGTCAAGTTCGAATTTGGGGTCAATAGGTCAAAGGTCAAGGTCACAGTGACCCTGTACAGTTAAACGGTTTCCGGATGACAACTTGAGAACGCTTGGGCCTATGATCATATATTTGGTACACAGATGTAACATCATGAAATACAGGTCAAGTTTGACTTTGGGGTCTGTAGGTCAAAGGTCAAGGTCACAGTGACTCGGAACAATTAAATGGTTTCCGGATGGTAAGTTGAGAACACTTGGGCCTAGGATCATAATTTTGGTACACAGATGTAACATCATGAAATACAGGTCAAGTTCGACTTTGAGGTTTGTAGGTCAAAGGTCAAGGTCACAGTGACTCGGAACAGTTAAACGGTTTCAAGATGATAACTTGAGAACGCTTGGGTCTAGGATCTAAAATTTTTGTACACAGATGTAACATGATTAAATACAGGTCATGTTCAACTTTGAGGTTAGTAGGTCAAAGGTCAAGGTCACAATAACATGAAACAGTTAAACAGTTTCCAGATGATAACTTGAGAACGTTTGGGCCTAGGAACATGAAAATTGATAGCGAGGTTGGTTATGACCAGCAGATGACCCCTAATGATTTTGAGGTCAGCAGGTCACTGGTCAAGGTCACAGTGACCCGGAACACATAAACGGTTTTTGGACAACAACTTCACAACGCTTGGGACTAGGATAACGAAATTTAATAGGGAGGTTGGTCATGACCAGCAGATGACCAATAATTATTTTTGGTTCCGAAGGTCAAAGGTCATTTAAACCTTTTTCGGACAATAACTTGAGAACACTTGGGCCGAGGATCATGAAACTTTATAGGGAGGTTGATCATGACCAGCAGATGACCTCTATTGATTTTACGGTCAGTAGGTCCAAGGTCAAGCAAGTTCAGCTTTGACATTGGCCTAGTTCTGTGACAAGGCCATATCGTTGGGGTATAATTTGTCACTCCTGTGACAACTCTAGTTTTAGTCTATTCTGATTTGTTTAAGAGAAAGCCACCAGAGGTTGTGGTCACTTTTCTAAATCTTTATACACTGTATGTGCAGGCCAGCTTAAGTAAGTTGTCCGGAATGCTTACTGAATGACTCGATCACAATTGCTACCTGTTAGAGCTGAGAAGCTCAGGTGAGCAGTCAAGGTCATTATGGCCATCTTGTTTGAATAAATTCTTTTCTTTCAGCAGTATATGGTTGTGACAATTATTATCTGGGCAGTTTTAGTGGACAAGTATTCTCAACTCATATTAAGTCCATTTAAACTGATCCAGATGCCACATTAATCTTTTATGTTATATGTTGATAATTAAGTGATTTGATAATGGCCCTGTTATTTGTCAGAGGGTAGTCGTATTGGCCTGAGGCCGAAGGCCAAGGGCTAATACGACTGTCCCAAAGACAAATAACAGGGCCAATATAAAATCACTTATTTATTGACAATTTTATGAAATAACTACATGTACTTAAAGGATTCAAAATTTAAACACTCAGTTTATTAATTGTAACAAAGAACAGCTCTAAAAATACACAACATATTTTAGCCATTTTTTAGAAATGTTAAGTTAAGTAATCAAAATATATATCACAGTGCATTTTGAAAATAAACCGATGTTTCTGTTTTACTTTGTCCATGTATTTAAGTGCTAATACAAACAGAATGTCTGTTGTGATTCCTGTATGTGTGAATAATTTTGAGAGATATATGCCTTGACATAATCAGCAATAGCTGGAACTTATCTATTTATTATGCCCCCCTTCAAAGAAAGAGGGGTATATTGTTTTGCAGATGTCTGTCGGTATGTAGACCAATCCGTTTCCGGATGATAACTCAAGAATGCTTGGGCTTAGGATCATGAAAGCTGATAGGGAGATTGGTCATGACCAGCAGATGACCCCTATTGATTTTGAGGTCAATAGATGAAAGGTCAAGGTCACAGTGACCCAGAAAAGTGAAACGGTTTCCTGATGATAACTCAAGAACGTTTGGGCCTAGGATCATGAAACTTGAAAGGGAGGTTGTTCTTGACCAGCAAATGACCCCTATTGATTTTGAGGTCAATAGGTCAAAGTCACAGTGACCCAGAACAGTGAAACGGTTTCCGGATGGTAACTTGAGAACGCTTGGGCCTAGGATCATGAAAATTGATAGGGAGGTTGATCATGACCAGTAGATGACCCCTATTGATTTTGAGATCAGTAGGTCAAAGATGAAGGTCACAGTGGCCTGGAACAGTTAAACCGATTCCAAACGATAACTTGAGAACGCTTGGGCCTAGGATCATGAAAGTTGATGAAAGGTTGATCATGACCAGCATATGACCCCTATTGATTTTGAGGTCAGAGGTCAAGGTCACAGTGACTTGGAACAGTTAAACTGTTTCCAAACTCATGGTTTCCAGATCTAAATCATTTTTGATGCACATGTGTAACATCATCAAATATAGGACAAAGGGGTACGTAGGACTTGGGCCGATTTTGGCCCCCACCTAAATGATGATGAAATATGTCCTAATTTTTAGTAGAATGTGTATATTTACTAAAAATAATAGTAATAATCTGCAGAGGCCATTATTTAGTGAAAAATATATGTTTCAATAAATGCTTGTGTTCAAGAATAGCACCAAACTTACTTGGGGGTATAGTAAATAAATCGGCCTTAATAGAATTTAAAAAAAATCCCATGACTTATGTTTTTTATCAATATGTATACATGCATAAAATATAATGTATAAATGCATAGACAAATGGAAATACTTCCATAGAAACGATCCTTAATAAGGGAGATAACTCTTGAAAGTCTTAAAACTCAAATGATTTAGAAATAGCATAATTTTTGTTGACACTCTTTATCAACGAATCAAAAAATGGAAAAAGTTTGTTTCTATATACAGAGCAGCTCGTGTACTATATTTATACAATTAAGAAATATATATTCTCATTTCGTTGCCATAGCAACATATTGAAAAGTTGATAATTTTTGCCATTTTGCAGATGTTTGCCAACGTTATGATCCTTTTCTGACTTTAAGAATCTATTTGTAGCTGTAAATGAATACCGAAATGTTTCTGTAATGGAATAATTGTATAATCCCATGTCGTTACCAAGGTAACGTAGTGAAAAAGTGAGAATTTTTGCTTAAGTTGCCTTTTTTGGCAAAACTGTCTCTCGTTTCCTGATGTTTGAATACTAATCACTGTTTCAAACGATAACACATATATTCCCTTTAAAAATTGTATTTTCCCCTTGTTGTTACCATGGTAACATAGTAAGAAAGTGATAATTTTTGCTTTTTGTTGCATATTTTTGCATATTTGTTGTGTCATTTTCTGATGTTTGAAGACTAATCGATGTAACAAAGTATAGCACAGATATTACTTTAAAAATCAATGTATATTATCCTATGGTTGCCATGGTAACGTGATGTAAAAGTGAGAGTTTTTGCTTTTTTGTATATTTTGGCACAATTCATACCATTGTCTGAACTTAAGACTAATTGATGTTAAAAAAAGTAAAAATAATAACCCATATAAGTCTGTGAGTAATAAAGTGTATATTCCTCTTTTGTTGCCATGGTAACATAATAAAAAAGTGATACTTTTCGCTGTATTGAAAATGTTTGCACATTTTTTAAATCATTTTCTGAAGTTTAAAGACTTATCATATACTCCAGTGGAAAATAAGTGTAAAGTTCCCTTTTGTTGCCTTGGCAACATAATGAAAAGTTAAAAGTTGTGCTTTTGGAAAAAACTATTCAATATCATTTTGATGTTCAACGACTAATCGATGTGTAATTGACTGCTGTCATTGCATTTTCAATTTGCATGCGAAAAAAAGTATAAAAATATTTCATTGCCATGGCAACAAAAGTGAAAATGTATGTTTCAAAGGTTAGAGTACTTTTACTGGAGAAAAATAAGTAGAGACTGCACAGTTTCGAAGAGGGCCAATTTAAGAGCTGGTCTTATAGCAATGACAACAGAAACTAGATGTGTGTTTATAGGACACAGGTGCCCCCTCCTGTCTCTGTAACATGGTTTAATGACTGGGGTTAAACAATTTTTAAGATGTTTGCAACACAAACTTTTAAGAAACCTTATGTGTATTTTTCACTTAATTGGCCATAACTCTGGCCTAGCTGAGTAAAATCCTAAAGAGAACACTTCATAGGCTATAAAACGATCCTCTAATGTTTTATGATTCTAGGTCAAGTACATTATTACATATATGTTTCACAAACTTTTTTTTAGTAAGTCTGGACAAGAAGTCTGGTCTTGTGTAGTGAAATAATGACTGTAGGTAAAACATTTTCGGAGGTACGCGCGACAAAACATTAAAATGACAATTTTTTCCTAGGTCAGGGGCCATAACTCCTACATGACTGAATGAATCCGGACGCGAAACCCCAGGTGCATAACTGCACATGTGACCAACATTCCTGTAATCTTTGGTGACTCTAGGTCAAATTCTTTTCGAGCTACGCGCGACACAACATTAAAATGACCAATTTTTTACTAAGTCAGGGGCCATAACTCCTAAACTACCGAATGAATCCGGACGCGAAACCCCAGGTGCACAACTACACATGCTGACCAACATTCCTGTAAAGTTTTGTGACTCTACGTCAAATACTTTTGGAGCTAGACGCGACACAACATTCTCGGAGGGACGGACAGACAAGAGCAAATCTATATGCCCCCACCACTCATGGGGGTGGGTGAGGGGCACAAAAACGACAAAATTATGTCTCCCATGATGGCCTGTCAGTGGTGACTGGGCATGTAACTTACATTTATTTTCAGTATGGTTTGTAATTGAACTTTGACCTATTTGCCAAACACTATAGTGGTCATCTACTGAACATAGGCATTCATGCTATAATGCTGGATGATCATAATAAGTGAAAGTGTTCTCAAGCTTATATAACCTGAACCACTCTTTATCTAATTGTCAGTGACCTTTAACTTTGATCTACTGACCCCAAATTATTCATCTGTTATGATTTAAAGCCTGATGACCATGGGCAAAATTATTATTCAGCTTTCCATAATAAAATATTTCAGTCTTAGGGTCACTGTGATATTGACATTTCACCTTCCAGCCTCTTAAAGAAAGAGATCATCTTCTAAACTACAATAAATTTTGACAATCATATTAAGCTAAAGCATTCTGCTATTGATCAGTTTCTCCATATTTGGTGTATAATCATAAATTCCATTTGTTGCCTTCCATTTCCAGTTATTGAAGGCCAAATATGAGATATGACCAAATGCTAACTATTACTTTAGAAAATGAATGCAATGCATTTTCAGTTGTTTACACAACTGACATTAGAATTCATATAATTGTGATACTTGGCTATTTTATTATGAAGTTAAAGAAAGGAAATATGGAGCTAGTTCCAATCATAATTATGCAGCTTACTAGAAGACTCTAGACTGTATATATCAGCTTTTTTTCTCATAACAAATCACCATTCAAAAATATATATTTATCATATAGCTGCATCATACCTAATCAATATTATTGCCAGTAAGTATTTACTGATTTATATTTGTAAGGCCATACTATATTAATTGTTAGATTATCATCCACTCCCACTATATTTATGCCTACCCTTACTATTTTTAGTTTCCAAGATCATCTGTGGAATATTTCTATAAAGAATGTTATAAATTATTAACTGTCAGTTGTTATTGCTTATAATCAAATCCATTTGGCAAAAATAACTATTATAATTATGTCAGTTTTTCTCTTTAAATCCTCATTAAAGCAAAAATAAAATATCTGAAATTAAAAATAAATTATAGAAAACTTCCTTTCCCTTGTGAAGAAAAATTAATGTAGCAATTAATTTATGATGGCCCCAGATACAGGTTAGGAAAACTATACAATGCTATGGATATTATGCTATTTCATGAACTTGTGAAAAGTTACTGCATAACTTTCCATCAGTTTTGATGCATTTATAATAACTTTTTGACAGATGATGGCCACTGAATGTATCATTTTCATTTTTCAAAAAGCAAGATATTTACACAGAAACAAAATGTATTACCATTTAACCTGACATATATTATATAACTACAAGCATTTTATATAAAATAATGATGTAGGAATGTGATAAATTAAACAGTTTGATAAATAATTAGTATTCATAAGTTATTAAAAACACTTGATTATCAAGAATTTAGAATTAGCATCCACACTGTAACTTAGATTGAAATGTAACACTGGTAGTCTCTTTCAACACTGTAACTACTACCCCCAAGTAAATGTTACAAATATGGATATTGCACTTTAACATAAACATTAGTCACTTCTCAGTAAATGTGTATTGTGCAATTATTTATTCCAAGTCTGTAATTTCTGATGCTCCAGCATGCACCTCCAAATTCATTGTCTGTGGCTGTTTTCAACCTAGATAGTATACCTAGAATGAAAGAAGTAAAAATTATCTTTCTGTGTAAACAAAATGTGTAAACATGTTGAAATTTAGATGCAAATTACTAGAAAAAGTCTCATGACTAATTGAAATGAAATATTCAATCATAAGATTAAAAAAAGAGGAATCAAACATTCAAAATACTTACAAGTCCATAGAAAAACAGCTTAGTCTTTCAACATTTTGGGAAGCTGTATACTCTGATCTGTAATGTAATATAAAGCAACTTGACAAATTTTTAATATATCCTTTTGAAATGAAGTTCCTGAAATATTGAATTTTGTTATGACATATATTGAAATCTGTCTGCTTTTGTCATAGTTGATAGAAAATTGATCCTGAATCCTGTGCAGAAACAAATATATACATGAACTATCTCCTCATCTTTATAAAAATAAAAATGCAAGGAACAATCTGTGTGTAAATCAGGGCATAATTAGTGTTTAGAAGTTTTATTTATCAGATCTTCCTTAGGTAATTCAATTCCTCAGTTATAGGTTTTGTAATTTTGTGAAAGGCATGGAAAAAAAGTTCTAAATTACCATCTTATCATACTGGTTGTTTTGGGGCATTCAATGCTTCAAGACACACAGAAATACTCCCTAAAATAAAAAAGTCAAATAATATTTTATGACATAACCAATATGCATAAGTGTGTGATTCATCAATTAATTTAATTACAGAGGACATATTCATAATGTTTCTCATATTTTAAATAAGAAAATATTTCAGCTTCAGGTTTCTAACAAAATATTGAATATCTTAGATGAAAATAATCTTAGAAGCTTTATGAATATGACCTCAGGTTTATAGATATAAAGCCACAAAATTGATTTAAAAGCAATTTTCTTGAATTAAAAGGTAATGTTCTGGCAGGTACATGTGTATGACTGGCATTCCACAGCAGCTGATCTTTCATTATGTCATGAGAACAAGTAAGTCACACACCACAACTATATTTTGGGTCTCAGTTGATCTGGTCTTACTCTTGCATAAATATGACAACATTTTCTTTTACTCTAGAAAATATAGGTCACAGAAATTTCAAAAAGAGAATGTGATACACTGCAACCCTGGATATATACAGAATATAGAACAGTTATTTTAAAGTGTTTATACTTTCAGCAGAAACAAAGTAGATAGATGGTAAGAACTGTGGAGATTAACTTGGGAGGCCTATAATTATCATAAGAAAAAGTGTGTAAGGAAAATTTTACAATTATCAAAAAGACATACCTTTTGGCCACTGACCAGTTGAAGGTAACTAAATAACCATCTCAATATTCATACTTTAATATCTGAAATATGATACAAAACAAACACTGATTAGTGCAAGACATCACAATATGTCAATAATAATGATAATAAGAAATTACATTACTTAATTTCAATCATATTCTGTTGACCTTGAAGCATTTCTTTTATATCTCAAGGATTGTCTCATTTGTGAAGGATACCAGAAAAATATTCCATATTTTAAACAATGAACAATGTCTCATTGCTTGTATTTGTCAAATTACTGCTTCATTCATTTCATATACAGTACATGTATTCAATGAGTACACACCATTCATCAGGTTGAATCAGATAAATAATGCAAAATGTAAACACTTTCACTGTGTCAGTAGATTTTTTGTCTTCCTACTGTGAGGTAACATTAACAGTCTGCACCGTTGTGCCACTTGTATGTCAATAATTCTGCTCCATGTCAATTGAAATAGAATTGAATGAATACTTCCCTAGTTATTTAACACAACAAAATAGCATTTTATCTACTTACCTTAAAATTCAACGTAGAAGGGTAAAATGTTGTAATAATTCCTAGATAAACATTCTACTTTCGCTTTCACATGCACATGTTGACAGCGGCGCCACCTATAATATTGCCTGGCAACGAGCACCTGGCTTCAAGGGAGGCCACTCTTATACGTGAGAAAGGCCAGACAAATAATATCATTTTTTCCAAAATTCATTTATTAGCAACCCTTGCTTCAGTTTCTGGTTAGGAAAATATTAAATAGAATTAACAAATGAAATAGCTGTTATAAATTGTTACTTGAAGCAAGGGTTGCTAATAAGCGAATTTTGAGTCTGAAATGGCCGAATTCAGCAATTTTAACGCGAAATGCCTGTACCGGTCGTATTTTAAATCCATTTTAAATCAATACTGAGAATTTGTTATTATTAAAAACGACACAGTTCGGTAGTTTAAAGTTTATTTTAGTGAAAACTGTCGATTTTCAACACTGTCATCGATCTTATTATTTTTCAAAAATTGGGGGCCATCTGCCTATATAAATCCTACGTACGCCTTTGACTTTGACATAGGCTTACTTCTGTGACAAGGCTGTATTGTCACTCCTGTGACAACTCTAGTTTAATCCCTTGCTTCCAGTGCAGAGCAATTTCTTAGAAAACCTTTAAATGAAGTACAATTGTGACTTTGTTAAAAGCAATATTATATTTTTAGAGATATTATATAGACATTAATATCTGAAAATAAACAATTTAAAAGAAACAAAGAAACAGTGTCATCATCATATGCCACAGGCAAAATTACTGTATTGAAGATTGTTACATGAAATTATGGTTTGTTTTCCTATCATCTCCAGCATGATCTGGAAAGACTTTCACCATCTTAGCAATTGAGTTCACTGGAGCCATCTGTGTAATCAGATGAGCTACTGTTGTCCCCTTTTTGTTTGTGTTCTTCAATTTCAGCTTGATGTCTGTCAGAGGTACTGTTAACATGTTGCATTTGTGATTATCATCATCACAGAAATATTGTTGTCAATGTTGACATGACATCATAGTGATAATTCTGAAATCCTGTAATTTCTGAAGACCCAACAAAGGTTGAAATCTTGTAATTTTCTTATGACAATGCCAAGGTCAAAAGTACTTTAGCTAGAACAAACACAGTTCCCTATTTTTACCATTATCAGGGGATGTTTAAACACGAGAGTAAACATGCGTTAACAGAGAGGTTCTCACAAACACTGTTAATACACTTTTTAGTCCCCTGCCGGAGGAACACAGGAGGGGACTATAGGAATGCCCTCCATTCGTCCATCCGCAAATCTGGACTCTGCAATTACTCAAAAAGTATTCAAGCTAGGTTAATAAAACTTGGTATGTGAATAGAGGGCAATATGTAGATTTTGCATGTACAGGACTTATGCTTGTAGGTCAAAGTTCAATGTCACTATAGAAGGTCAAGTAAAAATTATTTTCCGCTCCATAACTTTTACATGCATTGATGGATTATAATATTGCTACACTCGCACGTTCCCCATGATGAGTTAATGTGTCAACACATGACCTATGCTTGTCAGTGAAAGGTCAAGGTCACTGTTCAAGGTCAAGTAAAAATTTATTTCTGCTGCAT